>NC_141698.1:1032894440-1034094440 GCF_964263255.1 Lissotriton vulgaris
TCCGCGCATGACCGGCAGCCAGACGCTTTTCGTGAGGCAGGAGGGGCCTATGATCGGGCAGGCCCAGGAGAGCAGCGTCACCAGTAGACCAGCGTCCTCCCTTCGAGTGAGTGCGGAGGCGGGAGAAGAGCGAGCGCTTCCGCGCATGCCCAGCGGAGTAGTGCGCCTGAGGAGAGCCGATCGCGTCTAGGAGGAAGCTGTCAGCGTCGGAGCTCCCCGTGTTCATCCCCCCTCCTGAGGAGGCAGAAGCGCCGCATCGGTCACCTCGGTGAAGCGCCTCGGTCTGAGGTAGGCTTCCCTGACACGCCTCGACAACTGCGGAAGGCTTCCCCGGCACCGCGTGACCCGGGCAACACCAGCTGCATTGACCGGAACTTAAAAGTAAGCCGGGTAGAGAGGGTGCGGGAGGCGGAAGCATCGGGTGACTGAAGGCATCAAAGCGGGAAGTCTTAAAGACAGGCAATTGACTTTTAAGCCGCCAGAATTACACGTAAAGAAACCGAGTGACAGAACTGCCCAGTCCACGTAAAAACCTAGCTCCTAATGAGATAAGAGGGGGAGAGTGGTGTGCCGGGAGAATTACCAGGCTCGCTAGGAAGAGCCCTTATAGCCTGTTATTAATTAAGGGAGTAGAATCTTCACCATTAAGGTGCAACCTATGAATTGATCAAGGGGGAACATTGTTGATTCTGCTTTGTCTCCTTTTAGCCACATGGCTGGGGGTTTATGTTGAGAAGATCCATCCCTGTGGTAGAGGTCTGTTGAGTGAGAAGAAGGCTAAGAGCTGAGGGGTAATGTACACGCCTAAGAGTGGTTAAATAACATATTGAAACTATAGAGTGCAAATCCCTAGCTGTAACCTCCTAGTGGAGTAGTGGGTTGTACTATAGTCAACCTCTTATCACAAATGTAATGTACCTGCAAATGTGTCCTTAAAAACAGATTACTCTGCCAGACTGTATTTTGCCTTTCTGTAGAAATTATTAGTGAAGTGTCTTGTGTCCTAAGTAACTACAGAACCTAAATGTACCTTTGATTCTCAAATTCTGAACAGGAAAAAGATTGAAGAGTGATTTAAATTTCATGTAAATGTGTAATTTGATTGTCTTTTACCCCTGACTAAAAAGCATAACAAGAAGAGCATATTATTTTTATAAAAGGTAACGGTATTTTTCCAAACAGAGGTGTTGTGTCTTTATTTTAGTGGTTCATCACTGTGTTACTGTGGGTAAGAATTGTAAGTACTTAGCCAACGCTTGGAGTTAGCTGTAGACCACTACTGTGCCAAGCTACCATATGTAGGCTTGGGTAATCTAGGTCCAACAGTCCAGCACTCTACGGCAGCAGTAAGGCGCTACTGAAAACGTCTAAATACATAAATATAAGCAGAACACCGACACCAAAGGATCACCGTGGCGCAGTGCCTAATTTGTAAAAAGTTAAGTGCACACATGGCTCACTTTTTTAAAGATATCTAATTCATTAATAGGGCATTTTTATTTTGACACTATTATCTAACCGAGTCTGACTGGCAGATTGTTGGTTCTCGTGGTGAAGGTCTCCAAGTCATGAAAAGCCATTCCCACCCATCATTTCGTGGCCCACTCTCGGTAACATCAGCTCTCATCGAAATCTTTTCTAAACTCAGTCCTACACTGCCCCTAAGTAACCGTCCTTCTTTACCAGGAGACAACAACGTTGAGCAGCCATAGAGCTGGGTTCGTTATGTGTTGCATGAGTGGCGTATCCAGCCATCTTATCCAAAGAGCCTAAACTGTGTTTGTAAAGATGCGAGGAGATGAAGGGCCCGGCTGGACCATTCTGAGCCCCGGGCAGCTGCAGCATTCGGGTAACGAGCGGCGCCTCGCGCTGACCGGAGAAACGCGCAACTGCATTGGGAGACTCGAGCGCAGGCAGCACTAATGCTGCGCACGGTTGCCTTGGTAACAGGTTTCCCTGGAAACCAAAGTTATCAAGATAATAAAAATGAACACTGGGGCCGCAGGGCATAGGGGAGAAAGAAGTGTGAGGAGATGGCTGCAGTTTTTCCAAGTTTGAACGAGAAAAGCCTGTGTGCCGGTGAATGTTGGAAACGGTGGATGGAAGGGGGGGCGCGGGGGTCGACCACCGACATGGGACAAAATGACGGACGATGTTGGATAAGACCAGTCTTGCTCAGGTGAAACAATTTTACGTCTGTCGGTTTCCCTTATCTACAAATGACCTGCTAGAGCATTGCTCCCCTACCCAGCAGCAAAATGGCCCCCATCCCAGCACAGAAACAAGCATTGATCCTCCGACAGATATCCAGGCATGTGGGACACTGCACGAGACACTCTGGAGCCCAGACATCTAGGCCACTAAACACTGAATCTACGTTCAATCCACAGTATAACAATGCAAGTTCCCCTCAACCCTTCTGTTCCTCAGAACCAGCCTCTCCATGGAACTGCATGTCGCAAAGGCACCTTGTAGACCCCTATATCACTTTTGCTGATTAGCTCCTAAAGATGATCGCAAAGCGCGCATAGCCAATAGTTCTGTTATTGCCAATGCTTTGCGCCATTCCAAAGAGCTTTACAAAGCCATATATATTCTTTTATAATGCAGCCAATAACAGCAACCCACCATGCTAAGTGTTTAGGAAACACTGCTCCTCATCAGGGCGACCACACTTCATGACGCAATGGGATGACGCAATGCAGTGGCTACTAGAAAGTATATAAGCTTTATTGTCTATACTTTTTATACTCTCAAGATGGCTGCCATGTTTCGTCATTCAACTCTTCCTCGCGCTCACTTGCACATATGGCTGGCTGTCCTTACCCGTTGAGTGGCGTGGTTCAGCATCTCTTGCCAAGCGGAGTCGAATTGGCGGTTGTCGTCTTCCAACAGCCGCTGCTCCGCTAGCGATATGGTCTCCTTTGCTGCATTCAACACCTCAGTTGCCCGCTGGAAATCCTGGGTGGCCTTCTGGGCTTCGAGCTGCGCCTAGAGATCAAAATACAATCTTAGTGCTTGAATATATATTAAAATAACGGGGGAACAAAGGGGAAATTAATGGGAGACAAATGGAGAATCTCCATTCTACTTCATTTTCTGTAAAGAGGCAATACCTGCACCTTACAAATAAAATTATAGGAATTTCATTACAAAGCACTTCTCTGAAATCATTAATTTGCTTTTCATAAGTGGAGTATCTTTAAGAGGGCTTTGATGACCAGAGTGCTGTCCACAAGACAAAAAGAAAGACAGTGTGGTAGCCAGCTGAGGGGTTAATGCACCAGTTTCTGGGAACATTATAAAACTAGGCAGACACAGCTTTGCCTTTATGTAGAGCTCACTATGCCTTTCATTCTCTCTCACTGCATCGCTCACAGAGCAATCTGGCAGGACATAAGCTATCAAAACTGAAGCAGGTGCAGTGGCACCTGGACCTATTATTTTGAGGGGCTCAAAGCACTTCAGTCATGGCTGTCTTTCACAACCCAACCAGGAAGTGGTGAGGCCCTTTGACATTGCTTACGGTACATTCAGGGCCGGTATAAGCACTGGTGGCACCCGGTGCAACATTCATTTGCGCCTCCTCTACGGGTCAGCACCCAGTGCAGCCGAACCGGTCGCACTGCCGTAAAGCCAATCCCGATTGTATTAGGGACCGTGGTACTCTTGTTGTGCCACTGACTCTAAAATAATGGCCAGAAACAACTGAAGGAGCTCCTGTTTGACACACAGAGCAAATCAGAGTGCAGCAATAGTCACATTTCAACTACTGCTTTGAGATGTCGGTGAGTTACTTTTATCTACAATGCGTACCTGTATAGTTATCACTATGCACAAGTGTGTGCATCCTTTGACCAAAACAGTGCTGTCGCCAGTACATCATCTGCATGAACTGAAGAGCATCATCCAGTGCTTAATTTGAGCCAGTTGTTTCCAGTGCTCGGCACCAGAACTTAATGGCCAACACTGGCACTTGTGACAGTCTGCCACAAGGAGGCGCTGTCTGACTAATTTAGTGATGACCTCAACAATAGTTAATTATTAATTCAATATACATTAAAAATGACTATTAGTTGCCACCCAAGACATTCTTATACCTTTGTGGGCTTGAAATAGTCCGAATTGTCACACTTGTAGGAGTGTGTTGGTTAGTAGTTGTGATGTTACTATCATTGGCAGCGCTGGCAGGGGCAATGTCGGTGCAAACTGCAGTGGACTGCTGATCAGAGCCCAGGCACTTATTTTTTGTTTTTCAAATTAAGCACTGGCATAATTTACATAAATAACGACAGCAAGAGGCAGAGTGGGATATTTAGAGCCAGGCCAAGGGAACCTCAGAAACAAATAAAGAGGACCATTTCATTGCAAAAGGGATGCAGTGCGTAAAACTACATAGCAGGACCCGTGGAGTAAAAGTGTTTATCAGTGTTTAGAGGTCAGGAGCAGGTTAGAGGAGTAGCTCTAGCAAAGATATTGGGATCAACAAATCTCGATTAATAATAAACGGAGTCGCTAGCCTGCAACCATGATGGCCGCCTGACTCCTCGGCTCCGCCGACCCGCCCGCTTTCCTTCCGAAACGCCGCTGATCCTGACATCCATCCTGATAAAGCGTCGGCGTTTCGGAACCGGGTGGCGATCCTGGTTCCGATGGTGTGCTCCCCGCTGTATATCTTGCGGCAGAACCGGCGATACGTCCCTACTTTCGTTTCAGCGCGGCGCGTGAGCGACCGGGTCTTTGTTCCCGGAGACGGCTGTCCCAGAACTCGACAACAGTGGACACTTGCAGCGGGAGGGACCGGCGACTAGCGAGTTACTGTTGCAATTATTTTCTTGCTACAGTGTGCCGCCCGGCCCTGCGCACCTCCACGCTCGCTTCCTGCTATTGTTGCCGGCGCTTCATTGTATCCCCCATTTGACTTGTGGCCGGCTCTGGGAGCCTTACTGTTCTTTAGCGCTACGGTGGGTGCCATCTTTCACCGAGCGCTCAGCACTTGGGACTGCCGACCCCGGAGGACTGATCGGAGTGCTCATTGCGGTGCATGCTGCATTGTAACCGGGTCTTGGTGGCCAGGGACAGATTTGCGGTTGTGAACCCCGCAGCGGCTGTGCTTCGTGGATCTACTACTGGCGCTCTGTTTTTGCGATGGGCACCGATGGACATTTTCGAGGACGGCAACATGGCGGCGCCCTCTGGGTGCATGAAACTGCTGCTGAGGAACCCCTTGGGATTGCTGATATTCTGGGCGCCCTGAGTGACCTGCGAGCTTCTATGCGTGCAAATGCCCAAGACCTGGAGGGCCGTCTGGATACTGCAGTGCCCGCTGAGCCCCCGCTTGGCCGTGCTGCTCATCATGCTCTGTGTGCCTTGCCACACCCTGTGCTCGACGGCGGTTGCCAGTCTACCCAGACGTATGTGGAGGCACTGGAGACTCAGGAAATAGTGGCCGCCGCGCTACCCATTCAGGATGTGATGAGTTGTGGGAATCTAGGTCCTATCCGTCGGCTGGAGGTTTCTTCTTGGACGCCATGCTTTGTGTTTACTTCGTGGCCCCCCCGGTGGGTCCCTTTGTTTCATCATGGGATTGCTGCTATGGTCCTGGCCGGTCAACTTTCAGGTACTGCTGCTGTGTTTCCACCTTTACTGGGTAGCTTTTGACTGTTTGGCTTTGCGTTGGACAGACCTCTGTAGATGGTGTTCGGCTCGGCTATGGTCCTTACATTTGCGATTCCCGTCTAAGATGGCTGCTGCTCGACTGGACCTCATTGACTGGCTGGATCGACAGGGACAAGGCTGAGGATGTTTTCTCTTCTTTATTGCGTTCTGCTGCGGACATTGCTGGTGATTGAAATGGACAGCTGGGGAGGTGAACGTTGGTACTGTGTCGGGTTGGGGTCCGGGGAGGGGTGGCCGAGGGTGAATACGTTGATTGTTTGTTCATTTTTATCTGGCCCTCCTCCGGTCTTCTGTGATTCCTTTTCCTTCTTTTTTCTTCTTCTGTATTTCGGGTACCCTTTCTGGGCGACAGACACACTGCTAGGGGGGGGGGTAGGCCGTAGCCTCTGCATGCGTGTAGGGTGGGGGGAGGTGGGGGTGGGTTTTCTTTTGTCCGTTTCAGTTCCTATGGGCCTTAATTTTTTCTTCTTTTTCTTCTATTCTTTTCTTCTTCTTTTTCCCTGGGTCATTGGGTAGATCGATGTGATGTGGGTAGTGGCTGCTGCATGTCGTAATGTTTGCTCACTATCTATCCTGTGCTATTCATCTGTGGCCTATTGCTTAGCTGATACTGTTTGCTGATTGTCGTTGCTGAAAGTTGCCCACTTATGTCCTAGACGGTTTATTTTGCCTCTGATCCTTTCTTGTTTCTACTATTTTGGACATACTAAAAAACTTTAAAATTAAACCTTCACTTCTCCTACTTCTCGGTGGCGCAAATATTTCCAGTGTAACCCAGTTTAATCTTGCTTTGTGTTGATAGGCTGCCGGGTCGCCCAATAGCTTGCTACTGTGATTCAAATGATGCCGAGGCCGGCCGGATGGTTGTAGGCCCGTATTTGTTTGACTAAATTGTGCAATAAAGGTGTTCAAAAAATTAAAAAAAATAATAATAATAATAAACGGAGTCTAAGGCCCTGTTCTGAGGGCTGAGCAAATCTCATGTTGCACGCAAATCTCAACTGTGTGCAAACGGGATTACATCTCAGGCCTCAGGGTCGGACTGGTCTGTAGGGCAATCAGGCAGTGCCCGATGGGCTGGTCTGACAGATCAGCGTGTGGGACAGTTTTTTAGAAGTTTGTGGGCAGGTTTTATGGGCTGGTGGTCGTTTTTATTGTTGAGTTCCCTGATATTACCACAAGCATTACCTGCAGCAAAAACTAATTCTTGCTGTCTCCTACACCTTGCAAAATACACATACAATATGCCTTTACAGGTTCAAAACTGGTCTATTTTGCAACAATGAGACACTTTTTTAGCTTTCTGGTTAGCTATGGGGTGCCACTTTTATCCCGGTGCCTGGGCCTATTTTTTTGTCCCTGTACGACGGTGTCGGGCACCAATTGTGCACTCCACGGTTTTGCCTACACAAGCGTCGTCCAATAAAACTTGGGGCAAATTGTGCAGGCACACTGTAAAATCCTGGTTTGTGCACCTTTAAATGGGGGAAAACACGTGTGAATTAAGAGAAAAACTCCAATCTGAGAGTGAGATCTCACACCAAGTAAAAACACACCTTAGAGTATTGGTATTAATGCCTGGAGCATGTGCAGTCCTCACGTTAAGGGCCTTAATATTTGAGTGTTACAAGGGAAGGGTGATGCTTGGTTTCTTTGGCCTCCCATAATTAAGGTTTGGAGGGCAAAATACACATCAGAAAGTAATTAACAGACCTGACATTTTCCCTTAGAATAGCCCAGGTGGACCCACCAATAAACTGGGAATTGTTTATGGTTTCTTATCAAATGTATCGGATGTCCTGGCTCTCCGAGCTGGGGACCTCAACCAGCATGCCTGGTGGGAGAGGCCCATTTATGTTTCAGTAGCAGCACCTAGGGGTCTCCAACCAGTAGCTCGTGAGCTACTGTAGCTCTTCAGCTATCTCTGAGTAGCTCACCCTTGTGCAGCCCAGCTTACGAGAAAGCTTTTGCTTAGTTGAATTATTATGAATATAACAAAATTGACATGATACAACATTATTAAAATTAGTAGCTCCCAATGCGTTTCATTGAACATAGGTAGCTCTCAGTACAGAAAAGGTAGGAGACCCCGGCACCTAAACACCATCCATGTTGGTCTGTGGCAGTGGTTTATTTCTACCAGTGTTTGCCAGTGCTCGGGACCGGCACTTATTTTTTACATCGGCACATGTTTATGGCAGCCCACCACATGGTTGTGGTTTCGGTCTGTTTTTAAAAGAGTGCAGGTGCATAGTGTATAACTTACCAATATACCACTAAAAATAATAATAATAATACCAGACTGCTCAGACATTCTTACACCTTTTGGTCACCTAGTATGGTCTGAATCAGTGGTTCTTAACCCCTGATTCTAGGACACCTGGGGCGTGCTATGCCTTCTCTGGGGCTCCACAAGTGCTAAGGAAATTAAATAATATCAACAGATTAATAAAGTGTATGTAAATAAAGAAGCAATAATGAAAATCTGAAACCGTGTTGAAAATGTGAATGAAGTTGACATTGGAGGCTAAAAATTAAGTTAGTATCCTCAAACTCATTCGGGCTACAGTGCTAGAGTATCAAACAGAATATACTATGAACAATGAGTAGTCTCAATTGAATTAAAAAATGCTGCAACCTTCCCATTACAATTGTTTTATGTTTGTTAACTAAAAAGTTCCTAATTTGTGTATTTAATGAATGCCTGTGTTTGTATTTTTGTGTATTGTTTTGCGGTTAATGTCATTGAAATTACTTGGAATGGGGTCCCCTCAATAATGACTCAGTAGGGACCCCGGGTACAAGTAATGACTCAGTGGGGTCCCCAGGTTCAGTAGTGACTCAGTGGGGATCCTCAGGTTCCACAAATGACTCGGTGGGGCCCCATATTTCATTAATGACTTTGTGAGGCCCCCATGTTCCAGTAGTGGCTCAATGGACACCAGGGTTCAAGTAATGACTCAGTGGGGTCCCCGTGTTTCAGTAGTGACTCAGTGGGGGCTTTGGGTTCCAGAAATGGCTCAGTGGGGCCTCATATTTCATTAATGACTTTGTGAGGCCCCCATGTTCCAGTAGTAGCTCAATGGACACCAGGGTTCCAGTAATGACTCAGTGGGGTCCCCGGGTTCCAGTAACGACTCAGTGAGGTCCCCGGGTTCCAGTAACGATTCAGTGGGGTCCCCGGGTTCCAGTAATGACTCAGGGGGGTCCCCAGGTTCAAGTAATGTTTCAGTGGGGTCCCCGGATTCCAATAATGATTACGTGGGGGCAGTGACATAATGAAACTTGAGGGGCCCCCTTGCAAAGCACATGGAGGCCTCCTTCGCCCGGACCCAGTCAGGAGTTCTCAGGCCAGGGGCTCCCTCCCGTGCACAGAGCCAGAAGGGGCCCTATGGAGCCTGGGGGACCCCGCACCGCAGGTACTGCGGGGGCTAATGTTATGCCACTGAGTGGGGTCCACAGAAGTCAAAAGGTTAAGAACCACTGGGCTAAATTGCCATATTTGCAGGAGTGTGATGGTTAGTAGATGGTTAATAGTGGTGTTGGCAGCTGTGGCAGGGCCTGTAGGTGGTGCAAGCTGCAGTGGTCTCAGCATGAGTATGTTAGGCTGTGGCACTTATTGCTTTTACATTTTAAGCACTGGTTGGTTTGCGCCTGGTTCTTCTATTACTGAGGAGACACGTTCACGAGATCACCTAAAACTGATGTACCAAAACAAAAAAAGGCAGCAGAGTTGAACTATCATCCGAATTTGGCATTTCCACCAGAAATAAGTGAATGTTTCAGTGCCACCCCCTTGTATTGATAGTCTCCTGAGATGGCAAATGATGTTGGGAGCATTCACTGCTTCCCAAAGGGAGTGATTGATTCCCACCGGGAGGGGACAGTTACATTTCCCTTGGCAGGGGTCACAGTAAATAAAGAACTGAGTGCAATGGGTGCAGTGCAGGGTCAGGGAGAGTGAGCGCAGAGACATGGGCACAAATATCCTGAGGCTATTCTGTCAGCCATTCACCTACAGATAACGAAACATAAAATATCTTGTCCAGCAACATACTTAACTGATGAACATATTTTTATTTGACTTCTAAATCAAAGACATTTAAACATCTGCAAAATCTGAGGCGCTTGCATTGGAAGGAGGGAGCCATCTTACTAGAAAACGTACCTGTGGCACACACTTTAGCAGATCTCTGCTGCAGGTGCACCAACCTTCGGCTCTATCTCACTATGATTAGAACTTGTGACTAATATGTTGCACAAAGCTTTTTTCTTTGAAATGAAAACCGGGGCTTGTGGATATGTACGTCTCTGCAGTAGGTATATTCACCCACTGAGATTTATTTGAGTCTGTGACTTGCATGGTACAAGGCGGCGGCTGCCGGCAGTAGTTGTGGTGGGGAAAAACCAACGGCCTATGGGCGGCAATCTGTGCTTTAGATGCAGGTTTGAAAGGGTCTCAGAACGGAGATTTAATGTTACCTTGATGGTTTATTTCCATAAAAAGCAGAACTGGAGGAAGAAGAAATGACAATCCGAGACCATAAGGTCATTCATTAACAGTTTAAAAACTGCAAGAGAGGCTTCTTTTCCTCCCATCTGACATCCTTTCTAGTGCCTTTGGCCTAGAAATCTCTTCTTTGGAGCAGACCTCACAATTTCTGAGCAGACCCCTCCTGCTGTGCTATGCGGTGCCTGAAGCAGATCCACCGCATAACTCTTGCTAGAGATTGACACAGTTCAGTTTGCTGCCCGGTGCTTGCAGATAACTGTAGCATCCTGCTACAATAAACACAGACACTTCTTGCTGTATAACTTGGAGCTTTATTTAGTACTTCTTACTCCTGCCCTGTCCCTACTCTAACTAACCCTTTCCTGTGTCCACTCCTCCTCTTCCTCTGGCCCCCTAGCTCCGCCCACTCCCAACTACTGGTATGCTAACTTCACAACATCTCCCCCTTTTGTGACAAAACAAACAAAACATACTGACTTCTCAGTCCATCTCCTCGATCAGTCTCTTGGGTGGACGTACGTCACGATGAGGTCGTGGCGACCTGGCTCTCGGACTATTAGTACTCAGTGTCTCAATGATCAGAGCAATGCTCTCACGATCATCTAAATGCAGTTCTTCCGATCTGGGATTGTCCATTTCACTCATCATGGTTCTTGAGGTATCTTGTGGCAGTTTCTTAAAGTGCGAGATGTTTCTCGTGACTTGCCGCTGCTCGGACTCCGCTGTCACCATAGTTCCTTTCCTTCTTGTGACCACCAATGGTTCGTCCTTGAATGGACAGTCGGTCTTTTTCTGCGGCTCCTGCTTGACGATAACATGGTCCCCTTCATGTAATGATAATGACCTCGCTCTTCTCCGGTGGTCTGCGTAGGCCTTCATTTTTCCTTTGTTGCGTTCGTCAGTTGCTCTTATTTCACGCGGGTCTTTTGCAGATGATGATGCTTTCAAGGCTCCATCCCACGTTGGAATGCGATTCCTCATGGGACGTCCCAGCATAAGGGTCGCTGGGCACTGGCCAGTCGTTGCGTGAGGAGTTGTGCGATAAGCTCGGAGGACTTCATTGAGTGCTGCTTGCAGATCCCTCCCTTCCGCAGTAGCATGTTGGAAGGTCTTTATGAGCGTGGCCATGAATCTCTCAATTGTCCCATTTGCCTGTGGCCAGAGGGGTGTAATCCTGCGGTGATGAAAGTCTAGGTGTTTCGCAAAGGCTGCGAAGTCATTTCCATTGAAAGGGGGCCCATTGTCTGATTTAACTGTCTTGGGAACCCCCCACGTTGCAAAGACTACTTTAAGAGTACTGGAAGTGTTCGTGGACGGCACAAAGCATGCAATGGGGTATCTGGAATACTCATCGATGATGGCCAGTACATATTTGCCCGATGACAGGGGTCCATAGAAATCTATTGCGATCTCTTGCCACACACCATTGGGTAGGGTGGTCATGTGTAATGGTGCCGGAGGATCGCTCTTGCTAGTGAGTTGACAGAGATGACAATCCTTCAAGGTGGCTTCCACCAGTTGATCGAGGAATGGAAACCACACTCGTTCCCTTAGTGCTCGTTTGGTTGACACAATTCCCCGATGCCCTTCATGTGCAAGAGCAACCACTCCTTGTCTCAGTTGAGTGGGGATTACAATCCTCTGGTCTCGCAACAGTATGCCATCAGTGGTGACCGACAGCTCGCCACTCACGTGCCGGAAGGCCTGCATTTCACGTTGGAACGAGGAGTCGGCATTATCGTCCTGAGGGTCGTGTCTCCATCGATTGTTGCGGACTCTGTGAAGGACTTTCCGCAGGATTACGTCCTGTGCTGTACTTTCTCGAATGGTCTCCATAGGGATAGCTGGAGGTAGAGCTTGGTCTGTTACAAAATGAATGTACTCTTCTGCGATGGATGACTTGGAAGCTGACGATGGAAGTGGGTGCCGGGACATGTAGTCCGCTGGATTTTCAGACTTCCCTGGTTTGTGGATTATGGTGAAAGTATATTCCTGTAACCGTAGGCCCCACCTTTCAATCCTCGGGGGCATCTTGGATCTTGGGTTTCCATAAATGGTGATGAGAGCTTGATGGTCTGTAATTAAAGTGAAATGTTTGCCATAAATGAAAACATGAAAATGTTCACATGCCCACACTACGGCTAGGCTCTCCTTTTCGGGCTGGGAGTAGGCCTGTTCCGGGTCAGTCAGACTACGACTCGCGTAGGAAATGATGCGGCGTTGATCTGAATCATTCTCATATTGTGCCAGGATCGCTCCAAGCCCCACGGGGCTAGCATCCACAGTTATTTCAGTCTTTTGCTTCGGGTTGAAGTATGACAAGTGATCCGCTGATTCCACCGCTTTCTTGATTTCCTTGAATGACTGCTCACATTGGGGAGCCCATTCAAATGGCTGACCCTGTTTGGTCAGCATGCGGAGGGGATGGCTGATCGTTGCGTAGTCCCTAATATAACGAGCACAATAGCTGGCCATTCCAAGGAACAACCTGAGTTCGCTGACATCTTGGGGACTCTTGGTGTTATTTAAGGTCACAATTTTGCAGCGGGCGCGCCGGAAGCGCGCCGAAGTCGAGCCAAAGTCAAGCCCGTCTGCGCCCGTCCGCGGCCGGACGGGGCGCGGGGCCATAAACCCTGGTCCACCTACACCCACTATCATAAGGTATGGCAGACAAGAATTGCTCGATATCCAGCCCTACACTCCCTCACGCTGCAAACACTCTATGAATGCTCTTTCGCTAAATAACTGTGACACATGCATTTTTGTCCCAGACAACAATGAGACTTCTAACAGAGATAGAAACACAATAAAAGCTGCCATGATTAACTGTAGGTCTCTTCGAAAACACCGTATAGAAATTTTTCACTTACTCGAAGATGACAATATCAACATTTTGTTTCTTACGGAAACATGGTTGGACGAATACTCCGATCCCGATATCATTCAGGCCCTACCTCCCGGATACTCCCTCTCCAGACTGGATAGGAAGGACGGTAGAGGCGGGGGCATTGCCATTGCTACTAAAGCTCCTCTAGAATGCACCCTCTATCCCATTTCGGTGGACCATAGTGAAGCTGGTTCTTTTGCCATCACTACCGGACCCAACCACTCTCTATCAGGTATCCTCGTGTACCGTCCCCCTGGTAGGCTCTATGATTTCACCCCTACTCTCATGGAAGCCTTAACCCATCTAGCTCTCAGAAAAACCCGAATATTAGTGCTAGGTGACTTAAATGTCCATTTTGATGATCCCCTCGATAAGGAGGCGACAGATATCAAATCCGAGCTACTCTCCCTACAGCTAGAGTTAAAAAACAACAATCCGTCACACCGATTAGGACATTTATTGGACCCTGTATTTGGGAACTGGAAGGGAGTTCAGACCCTGTCTCCCCAGCCAGTACCTTGGTCTGATCACTTCATTATCCCCATACAACTCCAACTAGATGACACTGAGCATCACAAACAAAGCTCACAGCGATATAAAAGAAGGAAATGGAAAAACTTCTCCATAGACTCTTTTATAAAAATCGTTCACGACGCAGGGCCACCCAGAGGGTCCGACTGTGAGACAGCTTATGAACACCTCCAAGACTGCATCACGAAAGCTCTGGACATCACAGCTCCTATTTGTACTGTATCCAAAGCCATGAGAACTAAAAAAACGGCCCCCTGGTTCAGTCAGGAGCTCCTGCTTGCCAAAACTGCTTGCAAAAAGCTCGAAAGAGAATGGCGTCATATATTCTGTCCTGAAATAAAGGCCCGGTATAAAGCAGCGCAAAAAGAATATAATAAAAAGTTACGCATGTCCAAGGCTACTTACTATAACAACCGGATACTGGAAGCTGAAAACTCCTCGAAGGAGCTCTTCCAGATTTACAAGGAAATCTCAATAATTGACTCCAATTCCACCTCCCATAGTGATTCAGTGGAAACCTGCAATAAAATTGCTAAGTATTTCTCAGGCAAAATTACAAACATATATGCGAACTTCTCCAGCAACATAAAACCAGGCACTGAATTTATTGAGAATGAAGACCATATACGTACTCAATCCTGCCTATGTGCTTTCTCCGTTCCCCCCGCCGAAATACTGGTAAAAATTTGCAAAAGCATTAAATCCGGTTCTCCACGAGATCCTGCGCCACCTAAAATACTAGCTGCTAGCATTTCGGTCTTAGAGCCCCACTTCAGACATATGCTCCAAATATCTTTTTCCACTGCCTGTCTACCTGCAGAATGGAAAAAAGCCATAGTGCTCCCCATCAAAAAAAAAACCAACATGAGCCAGGACATACTGGAGAACCTACGCCCAATCTCCCTGCTACCCTATCTAGCAAAACTAGCAGAAAAAGTAGCCAATGTCCAACTTATGGCCCATCTTGAAGCCCAGAATGCCTTTCACACATCGCAGTCGGGCTTCAGATCAAGCTTATCCACGGAGACAGCTCTCTTGAGAGCGACCGAAACTCTACGAGAAGGAGCTGACGAAGGCAAGACCATGGCTCTCATCATGCTAGACCTCAGTGCCGCGTTTGACACTGTAGCACATTCCATCTTGCTACAGTGTCTAAACAGAGCCGGGGTCACCAAAGATGCCTTGGGATGGCTGAAGGCCTTCCTTACCAACAGGAGTTTTCAGGTCCAAAGAGGGACCTTTCTCTCGGACAGCATGACTCTAGAACAGGGGGTACCTCAGGGCTCTGCCCTGAGTTCCACCCTGTTCAACCTGTACATGGCACCGCTGGCAGAGGTGGTCCAATCGTTCGGCGTAGAGCTCGTCTCTTACGCCGACGATACTCAACTTCTGATCTCTCTGTCTCAAACTCCCTCCTCCGAGGCCGACAATTTCAAATCCTGCATGTGCAAGCTAGCTACCTGGATGACCGAACACTGCCTCAAACTAAATGGCACAAAAACTGAGGTGATCATAATAGGAGGAAAAGACACCAAGTGGACTAAAGACTGGTGGCCTAACTCTCTGGGTCCCTTACCTACTCCCAGTCAGGAAGCCAAGAACTTGGGTGTCTGGATAGACAACAAGCTCTCTTTTGACAGCCATGTCAATAAAACAGTAGGTAAGTGCTTTGGAGTCATGAAAACCCTTAATCGCACCCTGGACTTGCTTCCGCTGAACTCCAGACGAACCATGACTCAGGCACTTATCACCTCCAAAATAGATTATGGGAACGTGCTGCTGCTGGGTACCTCCGTAAAAAACATCAGAAGACTACAAGTCTTGCAAAACTCAGCTGCACGCCTAGTGCTAAGACTCCCCCGTAGAGCTCCTTCCAGACCCTCCTTGGACACCCTCCACTGGCTGCCAATTAGTAAGAGGATACTATTCAAAGCACTCATCTGGTGCCACAGGATTATTCACCAAAAAGCCCCCTCCTACATGTCCGATCTGGCTTTATTGTATGAGCCCAACAGATCCCTCCGATCCAAGGGAATGGGTCTGCTGAAAACATCGCTCCCAAAAAAAGCCAGAATGGGAGGCAGGTCCTTCCGCACTCTTGCAGCAAAGAAGTGGAATACCCTCCCCACGAACATCAGACAAGAAACAAATGAGGCATCTTTTAGAAAATTACTGAAAACCCATCTGTTCACTCTATAGTTACCTGTCTTCTGTCTCCACCTTTCCTTAGACTCTCTCCACAGCGCGGGGACACGCCGGGAGGCGTCACCAGGCGCTTTACAAACCCCTTTAATAATAATAATAATTTTGTCAGGGTCAGGCTTCATGCCGGCTCCAGAAAAGATATGACCAAAGAACTTCAGCGTGGCCTGGTGAAACTCGCATTTTTCTTTGTTCAGAGTCAGGTTTGCCGCCAATAGGGCATGGCAGACACAATTGAGTGCGATGTCGTGTTCTCGGACGTCAGAACCATAGACAAGGATGTCATCGCTATAGTTGAGCATGTTAGGAATGTTTTGAATAACTTGCCGAATTGTTTCTTGAAATATTTCGGCCGCTGAGGAAACTCCGAAGCTCAGTCTTTTATATCTAAACAACCCCAGGTGGGTTGCAAAGGTGGTGATATATCTGGACCCCACTTCTAGTTCATATTGATGGTAACCTTTATTCAAATCCAACTTGGAAAACACAGTGGCCCCATTAAGCGCTGCGATCATGTCGCTCAAATGTGGCCCCGGGTGTCGTTCTCTTTCTATTGCAGTGTTGGGCAGGCGCATGTCCACACAGAGTCTGACTTTTTTGGCCGTGCCCTTCTTTGGGACGATAACGACTGGTGATACCCAGGGGGTCGAACCATCAGTGCGCTCGATGATGTCCGCAGCTAATAAATCCTGGAGTTCTTCCTCAACAGCAGTCTGTAGATGAAATGGTACCCGTCGAGGGTGTTGGGCGACAGGCCTGACTTGTTCATTAATATGCAATCGCACCTGACAGTCTTTCAATTTGCCCAATCCCTGAAACAATCCGGGAAACTGGCGAGTCACATCTTGGTTGTCGCTGACCTTGAAAAGAATTTCTACCAGGTGAAGCCGTTCAGCGGTTGGTAAGCTCAAAAGACAGTCTGCTTCGGGGCCCTTGATGACATGGATGACCGCTGATATAGTTGTGTTGTCGTGTGTAAGGGTCGTCGAGAACTTCCCCAGGCAGGGAAGTGGCTTCTTGGCCATCCACGTGAAAACCCTCACGGGTGCGAATGTCAGAGGAGGTCAGAGGAGGTCGTGGGCTCATTCTTTCGTATTCGATGACTGGAATGTAGTTTAAGGATGCACCAGAGTCTAGCACAAACTTTGTGTCATGATTTCCAACTTTGATATCCAGCCGAGGGTCCGGATCTGCTGCCAAGTTCAGATATTCAATGGTGTATGCTGAGTCTCGGGACGACGGTCTGGATTCTCTGGAAGGTGACCTCCGCTCCCACCTGGACCGACATGACTCTCTGTTAGAATGTGACGATCCAGAGGACTGTTCCGTCTGATCTTGGACAGCTCGCGCGTGGTGTCTTCGAGTGTCGGACCGAGACATTCTTGGGGCTCTGCTTCGTGTGTCAGACCGTGTTGTCCCTGTGGTACCACTTCGTTTCTCTTTATTGTAGTCCCCACACATTACTTCGAAGTGGTTAGTTCGACCACACTTCCGACATCTCTGGCCCATGGCAGGGCAGCTGTCCACATGAGGGTAATCATACCCACATCGGTAACATTTTCTCACTCTTTTCGATCTTTTCTCCTTCTTCCATGGTTCTCGTCGTTGATATCTTGATTGTTCTTGACGGGAAGACGTGTGCGACCTCCATTGTTTGTCTCTTGAACTTCTTCGACTGTCACTTTTGGCGTGCACACGTCGCACCTGTTCATGACTCCCTTTGTGTTCCGTTTCAATGTCGGCTGCGTACTTCTCCGCCTGATCATAAACTTGTGTCATTTCCTCTATTTCATCCAGTCCATGTGCTTTTCTCAGCAGGCGCCTCCTGAGTTGATCCGAATAACATCCGTCTATTATTTGTGATTTGATGGCGTCATCTGTAGAGAAATTATCAAATTCACAGTACTTGGCTAGTCTCCGCAGATGCATCATGAAGGCACTCATGGGCTCATCCTTCCCTTGCCGAGCGGAGTGGAATGTGTGGCGCTCGTAATCTACATTTCGTTTGTGAAGAAACTTTTTATTCAAAACCTCACGTGCTTTAACATAAGTATCCACATCGGTAGCAGGAAGGTCTTTGAGTATTTTAACTATCTCTCGCCCCGCCAGGTTGCGCAGAGCAATCAACTTCTTTTTGTCTTCTACGATGTCCGAACCTTCAGTGTAATCTTCAAACTCTTCCAGCCATTCTTGCCATTTGGGACCCATGCTCCCTCCAGTTGTCACCTTGATAGGTGCGGGTGCCCGCAGGAGCGACCCACTTGGTGGAGGCTGAGCGTTCTCTTCGTCGGACATTTTGCAGCAATCTCACTTGGTTTCGCCAATGCTTGTTTCCTTGCCAATGCTTGTTTTCTTTCTCTCGCCAATGCTTGTTTATTTGCCAGTGCTTGTTTTATTTCTGTCGCCAATGCTTGTTTGTTTGCCAATGCTTGTTTTATTTCAGTCGCCAATGCTTGTTTATTTGCCAGTGCTTGTTTTATTTCTGTCGCCAATGCTTGTTTATTTGCCAATGCTTGTTTTCCTTCGGTCGCCAATGCTTGTTTACTTAACCAATGCTTGTTTCTTTCCCAGTGCCTGACTTCAAAATGGCCGCCTTTGCTCTGTACAGGGTTGTCCTTCTCAGACGCCTGACTTTAAGATGGCCGCCGTCACTGCAGGCACACACGAGGCTGGCTCTCCAGGCTCATTCACTCGGGGGCACTCAGGACTCACCGGCGGTCGGCTTCTGGGGCAGTCCACGCCAGGATTCACTCCTCCTCAGCCACCATGGACATCAGGTGAGATCGGGGTGGGCTCCCGGCTCACCTCCGCAGTTCCCGCTTTTTTCCTCGCGCCGATGACCTCCCAAACCTCACGCATCAGGCGTGAGGTTTTCCGATGTCCGATGTCGCCCGGGCTCGGATTGCAGCGCTCTCAGCAGCGCTTGCTGGCGGCACGTTGTGGACGCTGTCCACAACTCTGGGGCACTTCTTCTACCTCTCTGGGCACTCCACAGGGTCGGAGTGGGCTCCCGATCCCTGCACACAGGCTCTTCATCCAGGGCACACGCTTCCAGCGTGAGGCGCTTTTCAGCGCGACGGACTGCTTTGCTTTCAAGCAGTTCAGCGCTCGTTTCTTCGGCCCCTCTGCTCCCTCACGGACTTTGGGGGTCACTCTTGACGGCTGCTGGCCTCAACCTCCAGGCGGCAGCGTGGTTCCATTCAGCAGCGTTTTCGAAGCTGCTCGGGACAGGGCGTCCTTGTGGGGCTCTGCGCACAGTGGGGCTTGCTCTATCCCACCCTCGTCGCCAGTTGTAGCATCCTGCTACAATAAACACAGACACTTCTTGCTGTATAACTTGGAGCTTTATTTAGTACTTCTTACTCCTGCCCTGTCCCTACTCTAACTAACCCTTTCCTGTGTTCACTCCTCCTCTTCCTCTGGCCCCCTAGCTCCGCCCACTCCCAACTACTGGTATGCTAACTTCACAACAATAACCCCGCCCACGTAGTTCATAATAGAGGTTGAGACCACTCAGTTTACAGTGTGACGTGTACAGCAAGAAGCCTCCAACCCCCTGCCACAATGAACTCAAGACAGGAAGTGAAGAAGTGTAGCTGGCTGTGCATTGTTTACAGCAGACATGCAACAAAACTCATGATGGAGGTGGTCACAGTCCAGCTCGGTGTGCAGTGCCAGCAGAAGGGCCTCTCCTGCCCCAACACCTCCACGAGTATTCATGGGAAGGGGCGTGACACAGGCCCCTGTGGTGCAGGGGGGCCTAACCCTTCGCGGGGCCCCCATTGTGCCCAAGGCCAAGAAATATCTGTAAGACATGAAAGACTTGTTTAAATGTATTTTATTTAATGCATTTTTATAAAGCGTGGACTTTACCCGAAGTTCTCAGAGCACTGTACAATAGAACCAGTTACGTTGGGGGACCCCTCATCACATTCTGCTTTACGCCCCCGGCACAGATGCCAAGATTCCCCAGTCTATGCGTGATGTGCTGCTGCAGCCCAGGTTTTTTCCTTTGAATTCTGGGTCTTGCAGGTCGTTTTATGATAAAATAAACAAGACTACAAGTCCCAGAATTCATAGGGAAAAAAACTGGACTGTAGCACTACATCACGCTTTAGCCTAGGAAAGTTGGCGGTGCAGCACTAGCTTGCAGCATAGCCTCCCCTCAGAGAGCTCATGAAAGGTTGACACGTTTCAGCTCACAGTGCGGTGCTCGCAGCTGCCCCCAAACATAACTCATAGAGGCTGCACAGACTGATAGAGTTCAGCGTGACTGTTTCTTTCCCAGTCTCTCGCCAGTCCACGGCTCTCCACGGGAGTGGTGAACCTGTACAGAGCAGCCTATTTTTAAAAGCGAGCCCTCCCTCGCGCCTGCAGCCGGCGGCCCGGGGCACCTCGAGAGGCGGCGCGGTCTGCTGCACTTGCAGCTGCTGCTTCAGCACATTTCAAGCTCGGGGACTGCGGAGGCGCCGCAGTCATTAAACATTACTGATCCTTAGTTATGCGGTGCCCCGTGCCAGAGCCCAGTGCAATGCGGAGCAACGTCAGGACGCAGGGGACATCAACCCCGAGAAGCGAGACACCGTGGCTGATTCGATGAACAGAGAAACACCAGACACAGGTTCAGCTGGAAATTCACCCGTAGATAAGGCGAATGACCGGGGAGGAAGTCGGCGGGAGGGCCTCAGCACAGAGACGCCATTTTATGAGACTCGAGTGGATTCATCACAGTCCGGTGCATCTTCAGCAAGTGTGCCAGGGGCCCAAATGTAAGGACAAGAGCGCCCCTCAAGTCGTTATGCAGAGAAAGGCGAACATAATTGGGGAGCTGTGTCCCCCCCACAACTCTAGTCCCCGGTGCCACTGCACCAACGATAGTTACGCCCCAGGTGTCTTCATTAAGCTGCTGAGTTCAACTCGTCCTCGTCACAGTCCCTACACAATGAGCGGGGAGTCCCCTCTGGGGGCTGCACTCTTGCCCTTTCATTACCTCCCCATGCCCCTTCCTCGTCACATGCCTTAGACATACATCTGTGACAACTATGAAATGCAACACACACGGTTTATTTTACAGACAGTTACATTATTAAAATGAAGCCTGTCCTGCTTTAGCAAAGTAATCCAACGTAGAGCCCCTTACACCGGACAATAGTGCCGCCCAAAAGCCCCAGCAGAAGCCCATGTATGTGTGCTTGTATTTTATTTATTGAACAGTGGTATATAGCACACCTGCACCACGAGTGCATTGGGGTCTTTGGTAACCCATTGATATTTCAGCCATACAAGACTAATGATCAAGCAACGTGTAATATTAGGAATAAGTAAGTTTCTAGTGAACGATTGAGGCAGCAAAGTATATGTTTATCCCTCACCTAAATATCTTTCTATGAGACTTACACAAAGAACATGAAGCTACAAAACAAAAGAGGGCTGCACGGTCTCTCCGACACAGTGCAAGCGGACTGTCTACAAAGCCCTGGGGAGAGGAGGAGCTGAGAGGGTGAAATACTAGAGAGTGGAAGGCTGTGTGGTAAATGTCTCTTCTTATGTATCCCTTAGGTATACCAAGGATGCTGCAATGCTCCTGGTAGAGCATTGGTCACGGTAACAAAACCACTGCCCATCGATCGATATGTGGCTAAGACGGTAGCAGCTGTTGACTAGAGGCCATGGGCCAACCAGTGGCAATCCCGGAAGGAGGCAACTCCCTACAGGGAGCCCGGTAGGGCCTGTGAACATCCTAAAAGTGAAGGCCCATTTCTTGGGGCCGTTGGATGTGGAATAAATGAACGTGTGGGAGAAGATTGCACCTTTGGAGCAAACGCAGGACCTTGGTGCTGCAGAACCTTGTAAGGAAAATTTTAGAAGAGGAGAAGACGTTCATGGTTCAATAATGCTGCAAGTTCACTTAGCCACCAGGAAAAAAAATTCCTACGACAGTAAAGCAGAGGAAACATCTTCAACAGCTTCAAAGGGGACATCTCTGAGACACTGGAGCAATAAAAGCAGGCCTCAAGGAGTACCCAGTGAGACCACCGGCTGCTGAAGAACAAAAGTGTAACATCTCAGCTGATAGGCATTTAAACAGAACTCACAGAATTCCCAAGTAGCTGCCCATGTGGTCTTTAGGAAGGAAACTGCGTAACCTAACAGGAAGCCATTACATGCTGATTTCTAGAGCTTGAGAGGGTTACACTCATGAGGCTGGAGAAAGCAGAAGAAATTCCAAGCAGTGAAATGAGCCAGGTGGAGCCTACAAGCTTTTAAAGTGGTTGTCCCTTGAACAGCTATGAATGTCCAGGACCATCTGCTCTGTCTCGACGCCACAAAGTATACCTCAAAAGTGTCTAGTTTAGAAGTCGTGGAGACTAGAGGAGGGACGAGGACTCCCACGTGAGCGCATAAGCTCTGTCACCGCCTTCTACAGCTGCATAAATCACAGTCAATGGTGCCACTTCCATTCATTCCATCAGGATTTTGCCAGAGACTTAACCATTTATCTTCACAAGAACCTTCCTGGCTACAACAACTTCTAAAGTCTCATCATTCTCGGGACAACTTCTTAAATATCAGAATAACTTGGCATCACCCATCCTTGGTTTTGAATTGTCTCCTGTGTCATCATTCACTCGTAACCTCCATTTGAAAGTTGTCGCCTCGCATCTTGTCTCAGTCTGACGCTCTGGGGCACAGGGTAAAAGGAAAAAGAATAAAGAGTGCCACCAGCCACGGAATGGGATCTGGATAAAAAGCCTAGGCGTTTAGTGATGGAGCCTTTTAACAGCAGACAAGAAGCATGGCTTGGACTGGGCTGCAAAGCAATCTAACCTCAGTCCAGCCTCACCAAACAATATGATATCCACCAGAACATCTGCAGTGGACTGCACAGCTCCATCGATGAAAGAAAGGTCTGACCGGTAAACAACCGTTACACCGCCGTCAAAACACCGCAGTGCCATCACAACGCAGATTTTAAAACACAAGTCGTTACCACGACTTGCACTGAGGGGCGCTCTAGACTAAGGAATAGTAGAGTTACTATTCCAACACCTTCCCTACTGTACGTAGGCTGGAGTTGGAATAGTAAATTATACTATTCCTGAATCCAGCACCCTACAGCGCAAGTCGTGGTAACGACTTGCGTTGTATAAGCTGTGTTGTGATGTACCGCGATCATTTTGATGTTGTGGTAACATCATACATCCGGTCTGACCCAGTGTGTTTTTAGCCACAGAGAAACAGGACATTGTCAAGAACGGAGATGATCTCCATTCCATAGCTTAATCTCACGAGTCAAGTTTGACAAAAATACTGGTCAGGGTTCCTCCCAAAAGGAGGACACTGTCCTTTGCATCTTCACTGTTTGTGTGGACTAACACTGTATATCAGTCAATGTACAGGGCAAACCCCTTCATGGCCTGGATGGTTGCTACTGATTCTTTCTTATTTGAAACGTGGTAGGCCTTTTCTTGGGACCAGGTGCCTTATTGTGGTGAGTGTTGCAACTACCCGTTTAGACTGGCATCCATTACAATTCTCATGAAACCTATGGAATTCAGCTCCACAACACACTTCATGAGTTCTGGACAAAGCCATCAATCATTGATAATGGGGTTCTACAACACCCAAAATGTCTCAAGGGGGTTTGAGATGCAAATGGACCCATGAGACCACCACTGTTTTTGCTCTCATCAGGTCCTGGACCACAGGCAAAGTTCTAAGCATTGTCCCACGGAAGATGTATTATTCAATCTACAGGGTCAACAAAGAAGAATATAAACTGGAACTTTTGGACCTGAACCAACTGTGACTTCCAGATGTTGATCAGCCACAAAGCGTTCCTGAGCTTGACACAGACTCCCAGGACACACTCATGTTTTAAACTTGAAGATTTTTAGGATTAGCCTCTCGCCCAGACAGGAGAATAGTTTGATTTATGTGGGATGTAAGACTCTCACCATTGGACAAGGACTTTGTGAATACCTGAAGTGAAAGTTACTAGCAACCTACTTTTAATAAATATCACAAATGGGAACAGGGAGGGTAACGTCCTGCAGAACTACCAATCCAAGAAAGTCTCCTAGTGATACTGCTGGAACAAGTTCTTACTGTGTCATCACTCTGAAAGGGTCACTGAGTCACTATCGGTAGGCAGACGCCAGATGTTATATTGCAACAACAGGATTGCATAAAGCTGGTAAAGGGATGATGAGTCTCTTCTGCAGAAGGCTTATCGCTTCCTCCATTAGCACATTGGCTTCCACGAGCCTCAATAAACATTTGTGGTCCAGATCATAGAGTCTGGAGGTAGAGAACTCAGTTTGACAGAATAACCAAAGTTAATCATCTTCAAGAACCAGTGATCTGCTGTTGACAAGTTCCAAGCTAAGCCGCATGTAAATTCTGGAACGACTTTCATCGTCACATGTGATGCCACGAAGCTCCAAATACTTTGCTGCATAAGACTGTCTCAGGGAACTGTCTGCCTTACCAGATAAGGATTTCTGTTTTCCGATCAATGATTTGAAAATGAGGTTCAGGATAAGTAATTCTACCTTGACTGATACTTGAACATCTGATTGAGTGACCTCCTGGAGCAATGCTTCAAACCAAAACAAGGGAACCAACTTTTTTCACTCCCACAGAAAAACTGTCTTCATGGTGTCCTGAAAAGGAGGCGGCTTTAGACAAAAGCAGGGAACACCGTGGGAATAGATCTACAACCTCTTTGACACAAGGGCCAATCAGCTTCAGGTTCTGCTTTAATCTCTCCCCACTTCTGCCGGTTGAGGTCCAGTGAGTATGAGTACCTACCCATCCTATTGTGTACGGTCTCTGATTCTGACAATGCCAGGGTCTTCGACCAGCCTCGTCTTCATTGACTGGATGCCCTCGGATGTGTGGAGCCACAGGACAACAGCTGGGGGTAAACATGGATGGAGATCTGACTGAGGTATTGCCTCTGTTACTGTTTCTGGGACCCAAGTTTGCCACATCTGCCTTTGACAATCTCCCTATATCATCATTGGATGAACTGGAATGCTGATATGCCCTCCACTTACTGCTTGTGCCATCCTTCTGTCAGTGGCTGCTTGTGCAAAACACACTGACCGTTCCAACCGTGCAGGTTAAGAAGGAGCCTCGGTCGAAGCCCAGGCCTCTTGTATCGCCTCAACTCTTGCAAGCAGGCGCAAACTGTTACAAGTAACAACAAGCACCTGCAATGCAATAGGTCTAGCATTTGCACGAGTTTGAGCTAATGACAATGCCTTCTATTTATATTTTGCTTTTTAAAACATAAATTATAGGCATTGTCATTTACAATGCACACTCTCGCATATACAAGACCTATTGCATTCCAAATGCTTGACCCTCCTCAGTAAGAGAAACTCATTAAAGAAAATAGTGCTAAAGAAGGCATACTGTGTAAAAAATAAAGTAAAAGGGCCAGTCCTCGTGGGAGGTTACGAATGAAGACAAGGCGGTACTAAGGAGGGACTAACAAGCCTATAAACGAATCAGAAGGCAGCATTTATGAGGGACAATGACACAAGCGAATAATAAACATGGGCGGAAAGTGGACTGGGCCTCAAGTATATACTCCAATACAGCATGGCTCGCAGAGCAGCGCATGCGCTGCCCAGGCTCGACCTAAAAACATAGAGAATGTATTCACCTCGCTTTAGACTAATTAAAATGAAACATACAGAATGCCCTGAGAGAGGTATTCTTCCACAAGAGGCCGAAGGGGGAGGAGTGGCAAAAACAAATTCTCAATAAACGGTCAAGCGTGGTTTGTCAAGAAGGGATTCCCGCCCATTCCTTAAAGGATGTGATGGGAAAGAGTATTTATGGGATTTGCATCCACCACTGAGTTAATTTCCAAAGGTGGACCTGAGTTCTGTGCATGCATCATCAACACACAGGTACGGCGTGGAAGTGCAGGAATTTGTGTGTTGAGCTGCATCTCAGACACTACAGGACAAGAAAGAGGGCTGCTGGCTGGGAGTCTGCACACCTTCATGCATGGATTTATTTCGAGTGTTTGGTACAGTTAGCCTCCCTGTTCAGCATCCCCTGGTGTTCTGCATCATTGATGCAAAAAACATCATCCAATTAGATATCCAGGCGGGGCGCGACCTTTAAATGTTACACCGGAGCCAAGTGAGGCCGGATGAGGTATGAATGACTGCTTTGCCTTTTTCTGTGCCTTGATCTTTGGAAGCAAAGTCCCTTTATTGAGAACCGAACGTCATATATCTTTAAAGGGCATGTTTATCACCTTATTCCGTATTTTTAGCCACAAACGTGATGGTGAGAGGCTGACATTAAGGTCCAAGTCCCTGATTTACAGAAAAAGTCTAACATGATTTTCCAGGCGGTGTTTCCAATCAGAAATGCGCTTTTCTTTTTTAAGCGGCAGCCTTTACCCGCCCATTCACTCCTTTTATGATGTCAGATAGAGACTGCCTCCTGCCTGTAGATTACATGTACAAGTTACAGGCTGGAGCTGAGAATCCCCGTTCAGGCCCTGTCAAAAGCCAAATTATCCGCCTTACAACCTAATCTCCCAGTTTGTGTCAAAGATTAATAAATTGGGGCACCAGGTCTCGCAGCTCTACAAACTTGTGCGCTCAAAATCCTCTAAACTTAATGATAAGACTGTTGCCTATTGGGAACAACAATCTACCGCCACACATAACAAACAAAAATGGTCCACACTATGGAGCTCGGTCTCACGTAATAAGATCTCCACCGGTGCTCTCACAAACAACATTTTGGCTACTACACAAGGCTTTTTGGACCCTTGCCCGTTTATTCTCATTAGCCCTCCGAGATGACGCATTATGTTGGAACTGTAACAAGGAAACGGGGGATTTAGCACATCTTATCTTTCAATGCCCAATACTCAAAGCATTCTGGGAGAAAATCTTTGTCTTTATAAATGGTTTGTTTGGTTGTACGCTAATAAAATAATTTTCCACCCTACCCATGGCATTTATGAGCACAGAATAGAGATCTGAATCCGATCATCATCTACTAGACGTGCTACTAACAGCAGCAGTGAAAATGGTCCTTGCCAATTGGATAGACACAAGCAAGACATCTTACAAAGGCTGGATCAACTGGATCACCCATCTCAGAGGAGCGGACCACAATGCACTACAGAACTCTCCCTGGAAACCGGCATCCAGAAGGATGTGGAACTCTCTCGATACATACCTAGACTCTTACAAACCTCCATGAAAATAAGATATACCGGCGATACACAACCTGGTACCCCCTATGGACCCACCACGGAGACAATTGTACTTAACTGGTCTCAACCAAGGTCGCCGTCTCTGGGCTGCCGCTAGCCGGGAGGCCTACCAACACCGGTCTGCATGTGTGCCGACATCTCCACAGAATGTCAGATGTAATTCATAAGAAATGTAACTCTCCTTGCCTGTCTCCTACCTCCTCTTTCCCCCTTCTTCTGCCTTTTTCTGCCTGCCTCTCTTTCTTTTTCTCTAATTATCAATATGGGGGGATAGCTAAACAAACGTGACACAATGTCTCAGGACACTGGTGTATAAACTGTGCTTGGGTCAACCTATACTAACCCTGTAAAAGAATTGCTAATGTGTTCTTGTATAAAAAAAAATGTTTAAAAACATAAAAGTAAAAGCATACTTGGATTTTGTATATTTAATCTTTACACAGCATCATATTTATGTTTTTTTGTTAAATAGGACTTATTCTAAATCACTGTATTGCTGTTCTTTTTTGCTGTTCTTAATAAACTCAAACTTAAAAAAAAAAGTAATTGTTGAAGAATTATGAAATGTTTTTCTTTGTGCTTTTTAAACTGTGCCTGGGATGGTTGCATCTGCTCCAACTTGGAGCAAAACTGGTCTAGGGTTTCCTGTGTTCCCCTCCTGAGGGGAACACAGGAAACCCTACCAACTCAGTTGGTAGGAAACCCTACCAACTGAGGGGGGCGTGGTTTGGCAGTTCAGGATGGATTGTTCCTATTGGAGAAGGGTCACGGCTGATATTCATATTGCTGGTCTCAGTATGGAGTTGGACAGTGAGTGGAAACGAGGGGCTTAAATGCAGCCCGACTGCCAATATTTCCAAGCCTTCCACCCCTCTGTCCTTTTCAGGGCACAAGTCGTAAAAAAAGAAGTAGGGGGACGCTGTCACAAGAAGTAACATCACGACAGGAAGTGACGTCACGAAAGGTGCTGAGCTCCTCGTTCCAGAGAGACCACAGAGTGAAGTCCAGCTGTTTGGCAGGGGGGACGACGTCCCCCCGGTAAAATAAGTGGGGGGACGCCGTCCACCCGCGTGGTACCCCGACTTGAGCCCTGGTTATTTTCCTAACCCTTTTACAAACCCTAAATGGTGGCCGCTCACTTGACTTCATTAACAATGGGGACGGAGATCGGTTTTACAATGTCTTATTAATCTGAAAGTCTTTTTCTGGTTGAGAAAACATCCGGTAAATGTGATTAGAGAGACCTCCACCCTCAAGAGACAAAACGCTAAGTCAGCCATGGTTCCCCCCTTAGGTAGACACAAATATGACTTCAATTAATTCTATCCTTTAAGCAGTTAACCACTTCATTTTAATGGGAAGTTGAAAGTGTGTCTTACTTCTAAACCCAAAGTATCTCCCTGTTGAACTTTCTGATGGCAGGAAATAGTTGTTTAAATGTTATTGTCATCCCTTTTGGTTAATTCTGGTTAATATCCAAATTAATTTGCAACTGCCCATTCAGAGGTCTTCAAAATTATTCTATCATGTGATTGGTTGGGAAACAAAAAAAACTCATGACAGGGCAGAAGTCAAAACCAGCTTATGAGATCTTGCTGAACACACAAAACAATGTGTCAACATTAAAAGCAACTACATAAAATCAAAAACCTTAAAAATATCTCTGCTGCCTACCATACAAGAGTTGTGCAACCATGTTATCACCGTGCGTGGTTTGATAAGCTCCCATTGTGCTTGCAACATCTGACACACGCGCACAGTGGCTCAGTTGTTGACATTAGACGCTGAGCTTGAACTAGTCTCAAGTTGCTCAATTTCTAGCATGGAATTTTTCAGAAAAAAATAGGTTTCCCAACCAGATCCATGTGATCAGAGCACCAGGATTACTGTCCTGGACCTCTCTGTGACAAGGCATTGCAATCAGGTTTGCCTGTCCAGTGTATTCATGGACACAAACCTTGGCTACAACTCCCAGAACACATTGGGTTGTAACAGGAAGCCCCAGAAATATTGGGTCCAATTCATAAAAGCATTGATGAGTTTGGGAAGTAGCGTCACAGCAAGACTCTTTTACGCGCCTTTACACACCTCTGCGATGCTGCCCCGAAATACCCACCTCCCCATTGTCAACTCTGCAAAGTGGGCACAGTGGTTTCTATGCATAGTAAATGTGTATGAATATTCCCAGACTATTCTTATTCTAGATGTTTTGGGGCTACTGGGCGTACTCCAGAATGCCTATGTGAATAGCCCCCTTTGTGTCCTCATGGGATGGAGCCACTTGGCAGCCATAGTCCAGAGACCCTTCTGTGAATTTTGCTCGTAAAACACAGGTTTGGAGGAAAAGCTTCTACAAAGGCACTCAGCCACCGAGGTGCACCAGCTGCAGGCTCCGAAGTAAAGAAAAAAGAGAGAAAACAGACTACGCTGAGCTTGTTGCCCCGCATGGAGGCACGGGCAGATGCAATTTCCTCACTTCTCCTGCCGTGACAATGCTCGTGTCTGGCATAAGACCCATTGACCCATCAGATGTGCCATGGTCTGCATTTTTGCTCATCTAAACAGGGTGATTAGTTTGAAAGTCCTGGTCGGGGAGCATTGAAGCACAAAGCTTGTCTGATTCGTCCAAAATGATGTTAAACATACACATCAGATAGTTCACTCCGTTTTATACCATATCTACTGTTCGTCGAGGTTTAAAAATGTTGGCAATCTTGCCAAAAGTTATTTTTATTTCAGTCCGATGTGACGGCAGTGTGCAGGAGCGTCCAAGCTGCAAGCATGACAGGTTTCCAAGATGTTCTATACGAAAGGTTTCTTGTAGGCAACTTAAACTGTGCTTTGCTGCTCACGCTTGCTAGTCAGTAGTGCAGGATAAATAAGTAACCTGACCCCTAGGTAAACAATTCTTAATTAAAAGCATTTTGAATAATCAACATTCGAGATAAGCAATCAGTAGCTTAGCGATGGAAGCATGAGTTTAGGAATGTTCAAGACAAGCACCCTTAGCAAAGGTGAAAGGTAAAAGGTTATCTCCTAGGCTCGAACCTCTTTCATCCCACAGAAAGGATGGACATCGGCCTCACAAAACAGAACACGTCACATGCTTCCCTGGCAGTGTAAACCGATGCCAACCGCAAAGTGGGCACACTTTATCTTTTACTTTTTTCCCCCAAAGTTAACGATTTTGACCAGTGTGGAATGTAAATATTCTTGATTTACTCTCACCTGAGTCTTTGTCTACATTGCAAGATAGCTTTGACAGCACTAGAGAGTAATTTTGAGCTAAATAAAGAAGATTGCAATAATATCAGCCTCTGTGTCTTTAAAAAAATCCAGATTTTCTGACCATCAGGGTTTGGAAAATCTACATTTTGACTCTAATCCGGCCCAGTTATGCCAGGAGAAGTTCTCTCTGCCGCTTTACCCTTTTTTTAGCTTTTTGAAATTCTGACTGTTATCTTTGCAGAAGCCACAAGCCAGCATGGTGTCTCTGGTGTAGGGGCATTTCAACAGCATGCTGGGTGTGACGGAAGTGACATCACATGCTCATTACATCACAGAACGCGGGATCACATGCCCTTTCACCCTGATGTTGGGCCACTCTACTTCTGTGTCTTTAATGTTTAATCAAAACACAGGTTTGCACCATCGTTAACACTGGTTGATTGTGGAAGGGCCCCCAGCACCTCCCTCGCATTCAATCCATAATAGGAGGGGCCCATCTCGAAAGTCCTATAGTTGAGCTGTTTAGCTGTGAGTGAAAGGATTCATGGGCCCCTCAGCATACTGTGCATGGGGCCCCTACATGTTGAGTCACCCACTGGCTGACACGTCCATCTAGTGCAACTGGTAATCGCTAGAGGCGGGGGCTCTCGAAGTGCAGCAGTCACAGTGGGTACAACGCAGGGGCCACAAAGCGCGATAGGGGCACGCGCGCTGCACAGGACCATAAAATGCTACATTTATCTATTAGTGAAGTCCACGCCAGACCCCTGCTGTTCTCACTGTGGACTTGAATAACAAAGACATGCGTCAATCTATGCAGTGAGGACCTAAGCCTGCAACCTACATAGATTTGAGCACATTTGGGGATATGCAACACGTCATAGGATTTCACACAGAAACCCATGAAAATGTTAGCTTTCCAGGACCCTGCTCGTAGTCCTCCGAGCATACCCTATGTAATATATGGAGATTCAGAGGAATGCATGGGAGGAATGTGCAAACATCTTTTTGGTGTCGCCTACAGTAAGCATGCGCTGTCAGGGAAAGCTATTGTTACAAAAAAAGCATACACATGGGCTTAGAGCCCGCCCATTGCTTACCAATACGTACCACTGGTTGGCGTCCACTTAACTCTCGTTTCCTTGCCTCTTACTGGTCATGCTCCTGCTTCCTGCTGGCTGGTCACCTACTCTTGCATTCTTCCCCGGGCTGGCTGTGCTCTCCTGAAGGTACTTTATTTTTACATTTTGGCCAAGCACTCAATAAGAGTACATGGCACTGTACGTCTCCTATTCCCTGCTGTCCGTTTTACCCCGGCCCTCGTCGTCAGTTTTCCCTCACCCCCGGCCGTCCACATTTTCACCCCACCCCTCTGTTCATTTTTCACCCCGTCTGTTTTTTCCCTCCCCCCCTCCCCCCCCCTTCCCCCCCACACCTTTGGTTCTAAACCACACACCCTGCATTGTATTTACTCATATTGCACAGCCACATGAGCTGCTGTGCAACATGTTTTATGAGGAAAAAAAGCATTATAACATACTCCCTGCTGGCCTCCTCTTGGCACTTTGTTTAAAGCTTTCAGCCATGTTGCCCAGCACCTTGTGCTGCTGTGCAACATGTCTAAATAAAATATTAACTAAACCAAAACATTTTGCAGAGGTAAAACCTATTGGCTTTACAAATGCTCGTTTCTTTTCTTTCTTCCCAGAGAATAATTTCTCAATGTACAATGCCCTTCCCATAGGGAGTAACCTTTCATTTCCACTCAGCAAAGGGATTTACTCCCACTCTTAGCAAGAGTAAATTTTGAGGGCTTGAGAGGATCTTAAATAGGTTTGTGGATTGACCAATTTACGCGTCCTGCTCCTGGTCGGACAGGCCACATGGTAAACTGGCCAAAGGATTAAATCCGATCAAAGGTCCATTGAAACTGACTCTGTATATCAGGATCAGACAACTTCCGTCAGGTGACCAGTAATATATGCAATGTGTACATGAGTGTAACTTACATGTGCAAAAATATCCGTGAAGCGCCCTCTACACCGCCCATATTTTAAAAAGTCTCCTCTTTTTTTAGTTAAGCCTCAGCTTCTTTCTGCTCTGAAGTGCAGGTTATTCTCAGTTCAATTTCACAATTTTACATCTTACGCACAAGTGACTACGTTAATATTCCACTGGGTTGCACGACTGGCGCCCTTAGGCAAGAACAATTATTAACTTAATCCCTGATGCAGATAAAATAGCTGCATAAAGTTTAAAGCAAAAATAAGTATGCAAGGAACGTCTTGTACAAGCTATCGGTGTTGACTGATAGGTTAATGCTTGTGTAGCCAGTAACAAAATAAAGCCATGGGTTCAAGGGTGTTCGACTTGGCGGTCCTTCTGTATCTCTGGGGGGTTTCAAATGTCTGACCTGTGTTATATTGGAGATCATGGAGTTTTCCAGTTGCAGCTCAGAAATAATTCGTGGTACCTACCCAGTCCTTCCTGGTCTCCAGATGCTATTTACCAGCTGGGGCGGTCTATGGCAAAAGAAGTGGCAAGCCTTGACGTATCCAAGGATTGTAACTTCGGACAGTGCAATATTATCAAGATAGCCACATAAGATGAATCTACATAAAACTCATTTATCCATTTACTAATTAGTTCTTATAAAGTTTTGTCAGTGATCTGGCCAGTTCACACCTATATGGCCTTGACAGCACTAACTATTTTCTTATGGGCGTGTGAGAGTACGTCCCCTGCCCCTTCCATAGTCCTCGGCGATCCATGCACGAGGGCTTGTACCTGAAATCTGGCTGTTGAGACATAGGAATGGCTCTAATACTGACTGTACAACTATTGCCTATACTTGATTTATCAAATATAAGTGTAGCAATATGATGCATTGTGCCAGTCTTCCAACATAGCAAAGGGTAAGCTGGCTGCACATTACATTTGTATTGTGTGTGGACAAATTCATTGTGAACAAAAATTGTTCTTCTACAAGATCTGGCCTTCCTTTTGAATAGTCACTCAATTGGATGAGAAATGTCATTAGTGCCTGTAATGTCATTGCCAAAGAACACCAAAGGGCCTCGACTCTACTCAGTAAGGCTGAGTCAATATAACAACAAACAGAACAAATGCCAGCACTGAGTACTATTAGCTAACTCAATTGATATTAAGACCTGTGAAACTAAACCACCAGGTCCACACTGTTCTCTGTGAGTTAGTGGGTGTTATTAAGTCTGTTTTTGATGCTGTTTTTGTGAATATATATTCTTTTCTTTGTATATGGTGTTTGGATAAACAATTAAAAAGTATGTTGCCAAATAAAATGAACAATGGCACATTGAACAGTGTGGGTCTGGTGGTTTTAGTTTCACAGGTCTTAATATCAATTGAGTTAGCTAATAAGTACTCAGTACTGGCATTTGTTCTGTTTTGTTGTAATGTTATTGTGTCCTGTGTGTAAGTACTCTCTTTTAGTCAGCTGCAAAGGGTAAGAGGTTGTTTTACTATGCTTACAACAAAAAGCTTTTTGGAGACGAAACTCCATTGGCAATCCTGAAATGACCCACTCTAGCAATTTCAGTAGATTATCATTCAAATGAATGTATGACGGAATTCCGCATGTGTTTTTCACGCATTCCTTAGGAACTCCGTCATTTGAACGAATGTGTCTTTAGCACGTATTTCTCCAGCACCCAAGTTGTTTTTAAGACTTGCCTTTGGGGGGCTCTGGATATCGGAATAGTTAAATTTACTATTCCAACTCCAGTCTGTGCAACAGTAGGGAAGGTGTTGGGCTTTAATTCCAACACCTCTCCACCATTGCGCCCCCCTAATGCAAGTCGGTGTAATGACTTGCATGCAGAACGACTGCGTGCTAAAGATGCATTTGTTCTGCTTTTGGTACTGTGAAGGCACAGAGTGATTGGGGGCTTCATCCTAAAGGATGTTTTCCCATTCAAACACCAATCAAATCAAGTATTAACAAGACTCTAGAGTCCCACAAGTAGGTTCCGCAGGGTGTCAGTGGCACAAGAAGAAACGGACATTGCGGAGACGTGCTTATGGAGTTAGTCTTGTGGAGGGTATTGATATTTGGGATTCCTGAGATCTCATCTCCCAAAAGGTATATTAAATTGGGGAAATATGCAGTGCAGCAACATGGGCTATGTCCAGTACTTTCTGTATACACTAGTCTTGGGTTTTTGGGTCTGAGGCAGGGGCGGATCCCCCACTAGGGCAGAGGAGCGACGCCCCACTGCTTTCTTGTAGTGTGAGAAAACGAAACATAAAATGGTAATAACGTTTAGATATTACCATGTGTGCCTGCCCACTCCCGAGTGCGCAAAGACTGTTTGGCCTGCCCCCTGTGACCGCACAAACCAGTCATGCACACTCTGCCTTTCTCCATGCAGGCTACAATGCAACACTGCTTGCAGCGTTGTGATTGGCTTAGGGGAGGGAAGGAGCCTGGCTGCCTGCAGTGCTTCTGCTTCCTGTTCGCATTGATCGCCCGAACACGAAGGAGAGAGATGTCCCTTAATCTGTTCTGAAGTGATCACACAGCGGCACTTTACGAAAAATTTCCCTTTTCTCCACCGGTTGGTGGAGGAATTTTACGCAATTATTGCTTAAGATACCGTGAATGAACCTCCGGTTGTGGATGGTGTCGGCTGACACATCCCCCCGCCCTCGTCCTAATAAAGAAATAGACGCAGGACATCAAATTCAACAGGTTGTCCACCTGCCTTTTAGTCCTGATGAAGACCCGATACGGTTGCGATAAAGCCAGCACCACTTTATAGGGTCAAAACATCGACGATGTAATTCCAATCAGTCCATACCAAGTTTCAACCGCAATAGGAGATAACATATGTATTTGTTGAAACAAATTGATCTTGAGTCCTGGACTGATCTCCATTTGTTTTTATGTATGTTTATATTGACACACAGTCAACATCACTTGTCACTATTATTCACTTAAGCACGTATCTGTTATCCGTACATTTTTGTTAACTTTGTTTTGGACAACCCATGTTGATTAAATCCAAAACGGTGTGTGTTTCTTCCTTCCTTCCTCTTTTTTTCCATTAACAAGTAACTCTGCCCTAGGGTGAACTTGTATTTCTAAAATAATTTGTGAAATACATTGTCGGATTTGCTTACCATTTAGGTCTACAAAGCAATTGAATTTTCTCCCATTTGAACCACTGTTATATGCATAATCCTGTTCGTGGAGAGCAGAGAGGACTCGGGACCCGGCCAGCGGAAAGTTAAGTTAATTATATATATTTTTAAAATTAGATCATACCCCCCCTTCCCCACCCCCGCTGTGACCTCATAGCCCTCCCACATGCAAGTCATGCTTGCCGCGACTGGTCAGAGGTGCAGGTCTAATTCAGCCAGAGTGCTCTAATACATGTTTGCCTGCAAACCTGTTGCCTAACTTGTCAGCTTATTTAAAACTGAATGTCTACGGTGACAGTAATCAGTAATCAGCATCAGATTTGTCATTTTATTTTCATGCCCGTAGGTTAAAAAATGTGTCCAAGATCAACAACCTTCAGACTGCACTTCTGCCATCTAAACCTTCCTTCAACCCAATTCCTTATTGACACTTGTGCCATGTATGCCATGTATACATGCAATGCCATCTCATTCAAAGCTTTTTGTCAAAGTGCTGGAGATGTAATTGCATGATGTCTAGTCAACTGCACGTCCAATTGATCTATGCATAATTACTCACTCATCTAACACTGGATTCTTATGCAGAGACGTAGTTTCTGACAATTCGATAGATCCCCATCAAGAGGTGCAAGTGTTGTTGTTTTCAGCAGAATATGTTACAATATTTAGAACAAAATACTGAAAACCATTCCAAGTACATTTGATCCGGTCGTGAAAATATAAAAGCTTGCTCCAAACATATTGTAAATTTGGCCATAATATCCTATCAAAAGGGTCAATTAAATATGCGAATTTTCCAATTTGAGTATCCTTCCATACTTCTGAACGACCTAATTTCTCGCTAATCTAATTCCTCCAAATAAATGGCCTGGTGTCACATACACCCCTGTCTGTACATCTCCCTTGCTCGCTTTGTGTCACTTGTACCTCGTTTCCCTCTCTGAGTCGAGTCGGTTTATTTGAGTTTGAAGAATCTAAAGTTTATGTAAGTAACTCAGAATATATCAGAATGAATGTCTGAACTCTGAGAAGAACAAGCCGGAAAGAGAGAGAGGAAATCTCTGCTCCTACCTTCTGACATGTACGCTCTGCATTTCATACTTGAACTGGGAGAACCCCAAAGTTATGTGTATGAACTTTAGACATCTCAACACGAAAGCCAATACAGATCTTCATTATGCGGCTCCTGGACCATGCTGGAACTCTTCCTGTACTGCATTATCTTGTCCATCCCTTACCTTCCCTCACTGCATTATATGGTCTATCTGCTCCCGTCCACTATCCTATTTATTGTCCTTTGCTTCCCCAAATACTTGACACTGTCTGTCCAGCTGCCTTCAGCCACCATTGTACCTGGTCTCTCCTCCACACTTTCCCAGCCCACAGAAGGAGTTTACCTCCCCTGCCTCAACAACACATTGCTTCATCCCTCCTGTCCACCACCCCTACCCACAATGCATTGTGTGGTCATACAAAGTTTACAATTTGGACTGCACTAGGTGACCCAAAGTTATGAGAATAGCCTGAGCAGCCTGGTATTATTTTGAATCGTATATTTTATTGTTAAACACTTAGCTGGTGTGTTTTAAAAAAAAAATAGAATGACAGCGTCACTATGTGGTGGACTGCCCTAAATATGTGCCGTTGATACGAAATAAGTGCTGTCGCCGAGCACTAGAAAACACTGGTACAAATTAAGCACTGCATAAACAGTGAATCCACTATCTAGCCTGAAGTCCCTCAACAGGTGTGTGCCATACAATTCCCCACACCCTGGTCCTGGTGAAACTGGGCTCATCCTTTCAAGGGTAGGTCCAAAATTCACTCACCCAGGCAGGGTTTCTCATTTACTCCAGAAAATTTACAATTTGTCATCAGAGCCTTTCACCAAATCATGGGTTTTCCCATCCAGAAAGCCCAGGTTTGCTAGAGTAATTCAAAGGCTGCTGTACTTTACTAGTATCATTATTCATTTTGAAATGCATCTATGCTGGTGGAAAATCTTATTTCTTGAGCTTCTATCTTGATTCTGCTTTGAAAAACCCCATTGGTGGCAAACATGTGCCAATATTGAACACCCTGGGGAAGATCTCGGATTGTGTAGAGCTGTGTAGGTGCACCATAGGGAGCGGGAGAAGGTATACCACGCATCTCTCTCTCATTGGATAAGGCATTGCTCCTTATATCACAAACTCACTTAAAGACAGCTTCAACCCTATCAAATTCTGTGACCAAGAAGTCTCCAGGAGGGCTGCAGGGCGCTCGGTAGTGGCAGCATCAAAACACGATGGAGAGGGTGACTGATAGGAGTTGGCTAGGGGTCGAGGGAGAGCTGGCATTGCCCTGCAGGGTAACTGGAGCTATCCCAAGGCAAGATAAATATGGAGGAGACTGGATGATTAACAGATGGAGGAAGAGCTCAGATGGAGGAAAAGCTCGCTGGATCCTTCTGGCAGTAGTCTATTGACGACCACGCTGGAGACCTTGGCAAAACACTGGTTGGGAGGACGCAGGACCAATACACGGAGGGTTGCACTGGAAATGTAACATAGCATTAATTTGTGCTTTGATATGGAGCTTGCCATCACCTCTTTGCTCTTTTGTCACACTCTACATTGCATGTGTAATTAGTATGAATGATATGCACTTTGATAATAATAATACTAATGTCATTTGTAAAGCGCACGGTTACTTCACCCGAAGGCTCCCAGCGCTAGGAAGCGAAGTACAAAAAATTAAGCACACCAGAGCAGCCTAATGGGAGGCAAGCAGCTAGGTTTTCAGTTTTTTTCTGAAAATTGATTCAGATGAAGCCAACCGAAGCTCTACAGGTGGAGAATGCCAAATCTTGGAAGCCAAGTGCCTGAAGGCGCAATCACCGACTCTAGCTTTCCTAACTCTGCAAACAGAGGTGAGTTTCGCCACAGCCGATCGCAGAGTTAGCAAAACCACGACAGTGAAAAAACACAGGTGGCCACTGTAAACTGCATAAGGCGGAGCAAGGCTACCACATAGTCCATTGCGGATTACCCTGGAAGGAATGTGGCTACTTCCCAATGGCGATGACCTTGACTGAATGTGCCCCAGCACCATTTATTTGGCAAATTTCCCAATCACTTAAAAGAAGTTTGCCTTTCCTCTTATGTGCTTGTCAAGGTGACACATGGCCAGCCTGCCCCAAGGCAAAAACATATCCTTAAGTAACATTTTGTTGCTTATGCAGTTTAAAGTCAACACAAGAAAAGTACATTGCAGCATTCAGCAAACTCTAACAGTGCAGATAAGACACTCGGTCCCACGCGATGCTAGAAATACTAGCCACGCGACATGGAAAGAGCTACAATAGTTGGTGTTTGGCGGGTACCATCGTCCAATTTACTCAGTCATTATGTTGGATAATGGGCGCCAAGTGAACCATGACTGCACATCAGATCTATCTCACATCACATCAACCTCAGAGCCCACGCGGGGACAAAGAAACCACTGAGAGGTTCGGTGCCCAAGGGCGACCGGAAGTGAAGCCAAAAGCTGACAAGAGAGAGACACCAGGACAATTTCATGCAAAAGGTCAAATTAAAAGGTCCAAAAAAGTAAAGTGGCAATTGTCAGCAAGGAACCTACATCCCCAGGAACCATCCGAAGTAGTAGCTCTTCACATACATTTGGGAGGGAAATACTATCGTGGGTGACACCAGGTGGGGAGGCAGTTTCTTCTTTTCTTATTTTATGACAACTGCTCAGTAGGACCTGGTATTATAATACTAATTGCTGGGTATTACGGGGCATATTACCAAGCAATAGCGATAATTATCGCTATTGCTTGGTTAGAGACAAAAATTTACCGCAGCGCTGCGGCGATTTGTACCGCAAATAAACCTTGGTATTACCAAGGTTTAACGCAAATGCAGTAAAAATCGCTGCAAAGCATGAATATCGCTGAAAAGTCAGCGATATTCATGCATTAGCGAGCTAATGCTCTTAGCCATGTTATCCACCTCCCATTGGATAACATGGCTAAGAACTGCTCAGGGCAGGTGTTAGCTTTTGGAGATATTCCCGCTTAGCGCGAATATCTCCAAAAGTTGGTAATAGGAGATAGCGATGTTAGCGACTGTTTTCAGTCGCTAACATCTTGGCACGCCCACTTTGCATCTCATTAGTGATAAATATCACTGACATGCAAAGTGGGGCCCAAGATGGTCGCTATCTCCTACTAGCTGTCGCTAACTGGTGTTAGCGACAGCTAGGTAATAGGGAGATAATTTTATCTCCGCTTTCTTGGCTTTTAAAGCCAAAAAAGCTGAGATAAACCCCCTTGATAATATGCCCCTACGTGTTTTGTGTCATTTTGGGGATTTTTTTCATACACTTGCACTTTTCCACAGTATTTTGGACTGGTTAGAATAGAAAATGCCATGCCAACGGCAGACCCCATGAGTTGAGCAGGGATCTCGCGTGATCGTTGTACCTCGAGTGCATGACTCGGCTGTTCGGTATACATACCACATATGGTGTCATACACCTACCTGTTCCCATCACTTTACTACCTTAAAAGCTTCTCTGTACAGCTTAAAGTGCTGGGACCCTGCATCAAAGAACCTTGGAAAGATTTTATCACCTTCAATTTCCAATACTTTGCTTGGGTACAAAGCGGTTTGATTTTGCCAACTCTGAGTCGCTGCATACAATGCAGTCCACAGTCAGCACAAAAATATGGTGGCTCCTTCAATAAGTTGTTAGTGATCCCAACACTACTCAATCTAGGTAGATGAGCTCTAACTACTAATGCCAGCATCACCGTTGGCACTGTAATTGTTAAAGAGTGCATGGCTGCTCTGCAGGGCTATTGCCTGGTCCAGTTGCTTTCATGTCGGAGTCTGGACGTAGGGTTGGATGGAGCACTGTGTTGTACATGAGAAGAGTTGGGTGTCGTGTGTGAGAACCTGATCGTGTTGTTGTGATTTAACACTGTAGCTAGGGATGGCTATATCACAGAAATGTGTATTGCTTTCCATTGGATTCACATTTTCAATCATGACTGCTTTACATTTTAATTCATGGCTGCAGGATGCAACGGTAGGGTGTGTTCCATGTGGGAAATGTTGTCACGCTGCCCCAGAGCAAAATATTCCAACCGTCTTCTAGTAAAGTTTGTGCTTTGGCTAAAGGGGTGGATGTAAAAAAAGAGAAGTATTATAAAGCATCAGAGACACACTTTCATAGATGTCTCTTAGGGCCATATGTATCAAGCAAATTCGCATTCGCAAAGGCGGATGCGAATGCGAATTTGCTAAATGGTATGTATAAAGCAAAATCTGGTGCAAAGCAAGGAATCGCAAAATTTGCGATTCCTTATTTTGCAATTGCATTTAAGGAATCACAAATTTTGCGATTCCTTAAATGCAATATATGAAGCAAAAAAATTTGCAAAATGTCCTTAAGAATTCGCAAATTGAAGTTGGTGGTAAGTTGCGAATTCCTTGAAAAATGCACATTTTTGCATTTTTCAAAGTGCCATGTGACGCACATACATGCCCTAAGGGCATGTATGTGCACCACATGTGCACCCATGCATATTTCAGTGGTGCAACAGGGTGTCCTTTGGACACCCCTGCACCCTTGAAATTATTTTCAATTTGCTATTAGCAAATTGCGAATCGCAAATTGAGAATAACTTCCCATTCATTCCTATGGGCCTCCTGGCCCATATAAATGAATGAGAAAGTATTCCTTAATTGCGATTCGCAATTTGCTAATCGCAATTAAGGAATTTTAAGAAATCGCCAAAAAAATGCGATTTTGTACATACATACCTATTTGCGATTCTCAAATAGCGATTTCTTAAAAATCGCTATTTGAGAATCGCAAATCAGGTTGATGATACATATGGCCCTTTATGGCTAGAGCTGCTGACTTTAGAACCTAGGGATCCAGGTTTGAATCCCAGCCTCAGTACCTCACTCAACATTGTGTGATTTTGGGCAGATCACTTAAGCTCCCTGTGCCTAAAAATGTGAACTGTAATGTGTGAAATCTATTTGTGTAATTCACACTTGACTTAAAAGATCTTAATGATCATCTTCCAGTCCCACCATGTAGCGTGCAGCGCTCTGTTGTTTCATTGCTATGTTTGCGCTACATAAGTACTAAAGTTTGCGTCTTCCTCCCTGCTGGAACTCAGGAAAGGTCTCAAGACCTGGATGTTCAAATGATCATTCCCGAAGCAGCAAGTCTATCAGCACCTGGATACCCTCACGGGGGATTAGTCGCACTTTAGATGTCCTGATTGAGTGATTGAATATTACATTAATACCTGGGCAAACTGAAAGGGGTTACATATTTTGAGAAAAGACTACAAATTCAACTGAGTTTAGAGGGAGACTTAGGTCCAAGCAAAGATGATAAGCTGAGACTGTCCAGAGGAGAACTGGGATGGCAGCTGAAAACTATGCACACTCTTGTACCCAGGAAGAAGATCCCAACTCAAGAAGATGATGACTCAAGAAGATCCAGACTCAAGAAGATCCCAACTCAAGAAGATCCTGAGTCAAGAAGATCCCGACTCAAGAAGATCCCGACTCAAGAAGATCCTGACTCAAGAAGATATCGACTCAAGATCACGACTCAAGAAGATCCTGACTCAAGAAGATCCCGACTCAAGAAGATATCGAATCAAGAAGATCCCGGCTCAAGAAGATATCGAATCAAGAAGATCCCGACTCAAGAAGATGCTGACTCAAGAAGATCCTGACTCAAGAAGATCCCGACTCAAGAAGATATCGAATCAAGAAGATCCCGACTCAAGAAGATGCTGACTCAAGAAGATGCTGACTCAAGAAGATCCGGACTCAAGAAGATCCCGACTCAGGAAGATGCTGACTCAAGAAGATGCTGACTCAAGAAGATCCCGACTCAAGAAGATCCCGACTCAAGAAGATGCTGACTCAAGAAGATCCGGACTCAAGAAGATCCCGACTCAAGAAGATATCGACTCAAGAAGATCCTGACTCAAGAAGATCCTCACTCAAGAAGATATCGACTCAAGAAGATCCGACTCAAGAAGATCCTGACTCAAGAAGATCCCGACTCAAGAGGATATCGACTCAAGAAGATCCCAACTCAAGAAGGTCCTGACTCAAGAAGATATCGACTCAAGAAGCTCCAAACTCAATGAGATCCTGACTCAAGGAGAGCCCTACACAAGTCAGTCTAAGAAGAGAAGGGACAGGCTGCTAAGAATTGCACCAAACCCAGTAAGTGCCATTCTTGAGATTACAGAGATAGGCCAACATATCTTCTTACAGGGGTCCTACCTTTAGATTTTAGCTTGACTGAGAGATAACTAATAATTGCTCATCTTGGCTACGGAGAGTCTCCTGCCCTGACAGAGTTAAATTCATTAACCAAACATGACATTGATCAATTTGCACTATGCCTTAAAGAAAAAATTAAAAACTATGGGGCATATTATCAAGGGGGTTTATCTCTGCTTTTTTGGCTTTAAAAGCCAAGAAAGCGGAGATAAAAGTATCTCCCTATTACCTAGCTGTCGCTAACACCAGTTAGCGACAGCTAGTAGGAGATAGCGACCATCTTGGGCCCCACTTTGCATGTCAGTGATATTTATCACTAATGACATGCAAAGTGGGCGTGCCAAGATGTTAGCGACTGGAAACAATCACTAACATCGCTATCTCCTATTACCAACTTTTGGAGATATTCGCGCTAAGTGCGAATATCTCCAAAAGCTAACACCTGCCCTGAGCAGTTCTTAGCCATGTTATCCAATGGGAGGTGGATAACATGGCTAAGAGCATTAGCTCGCTAATGCATGAATATCGCTGACTTTTCAGCGATATTCATGCATTGCGGCCGATTTGTATCGCATTTGCGATAAACCTTGGTAATACCAAGGTTTATCTGCGATAAAAATCGCCGCAGCTCAGCGGTAAATGTTTGTCTCTAACCAAGCAATAGCGATAATTATCGCTATTGCTTGGTAATATGCCCCTAATTTCCTTAATATTTAATCTTGTTTCTCCGTATCTCTCCTTTCTAGCGCCAAGAAACTTTCAGGTGATAGGTCACTTTTCCGTGCAACAACAGTATTTTTGGAATCTCTCCCACATGTATTCAGACACTCGCCCCACTCAGCACTCTTTAAAAAGGCACAGAAAGAAGGCATATTCCGAGGTAGCTTCTCAAGACCCTTGACAAGAGACAGCAATATGGTAGTTTGTAGATTATAAATGCTCTGGGCAATTGAAGGTACATAGATGCTGAAATTTACTCAGTACACAAGATCTCTGGGGTAGCCATGTTAACAACCTCACATGGGAGGTGAAAAGAGGAGTGACTGTCTGTAAAATCTGCAGTGCACCCTCTCCCCCTGGAGCAGCAGTGGTCCTTCTCGGCAGGTCACGCTATTATGGGCCAGTACTTCCAGTATCTTTTCTTCACTTGGTTGCTCCCATCTCTTGGTCTTCTAAAACATCCCACGTTGATGATAATAGTTAACAAGGGAAGTGAAAGTCGCCTCTTTCTGTCTTGATGCATGAGAACATGTTGGTCGGAAACTTGTGGTTAATATAACACATCAGAGACCAGATGCTCCCCCCACATAGAATATGTCTTCATCCCACAGTGGGGCACAGAAGAGATGTTTTACTCTCAGCCTGTCCATCTCACTCCTGGGACCTTGTACTCTCCGCTCTGCAAGCACGGTTTGGTCCTGCCAGCTGCGCAGAGCGATGTGCATTACAAACTACCCAAAAGGGACACGTCAGCTGGAGGGGCTCCCCCCACCCCAGGAGCCTATTGCAGGCCCTGCAGTGCGGGGGGGTGGGGGGGGGGTTCGCTTTAAGGGAGCTCCTACATTCCGCCCAAAGCCTATGAATATCTGTGTGATGTGGGGTCTCGGGCGTCCTCACTAGATTCTGTAAAAGGTCCATCACTTTGCGTTGGCCACTGACTCCCCACAAGTGGCCCAGCTTATCAATAGTTTCCAGGGAATCATACCGGTTAACTGGGACCCGGTTAGCTGGTCAGAAGGAGCCTTAGGTCCTGCAGTGCAGTGCAAGTCATCATCAATGCAACATTTTCCAGGAAAGCAAGGAGTTAAAAGACAGAGATGTCCTTTCAGCTACATCACTGGCTGAGACCTATCTGGCCTTGATATCTTGAAACCAAAAATATGTATTTCTGAAAATAAAATCTACTTGTGCTTATGCTCAGCCGGAGGAATGTTTACCCTAAAGGATCCTGACCCAATAACTGTGGTAATCAAATATAAGGGCTTTAAACCCGGGGTGTACTTCAGTATTGCAGTATGGGCCTCAAACTCCCAGCTCCAGTAATGCCCTGACACTTTCAGGGCCTCATAGTTACCGGCCCCATCTGTACTACAAGGTCTGTAGTGTGTTTAGTAAATTTAGAGGTGAAATTTCAGGGGAAATGGAGGCCTTACTCACTGAATCTGGTCTGGAATTTATCAATTGCCATGGTAATTTCTCACTTGTATGGGATCCTGAGGGTATCACTTGTAAATTCCAGGTAACTGAATCACCCAGAGTTAGCAATTTCCGCGGTAGCACTAGCTCTGGGTGGGGGCAGGTGAGAGGGGAGGTAGTGTTTCCAGGAGTTATAACAGGGAATTCCAAGCCACGCGGGTTCGACTCACAATGATCATGATATTATTAGGTTTCTAAAGTGCACGAATGCCAATGGCGTCTTGGTGCTGAATGACTACCATACTTATTAAACATAGTCTTAGGTAAGGGCCCAATTGTACCTCTCATAATGGACAGTAGAAAAGCCAGGTTTTTGGATTGTTTTCTAAAATTTAACAAGAATTGGCGATGCATCGGTTTCGCCTATGTAATGAATAAAGAGCTATTTTCATCAAAAAAGAAAGAATCAGGAAGAGCTCCCTGACAGATAACAAGGAAGTGGAGAGGATATGACGCAGCAGCCAGAGCTGCTAACTCAAGAACTGGAGATCCCGGTTGGAGTCTCGGCGGCGCGCACAACATCCTGTAATTCTATGCAAATCACTTAATCTCTCTGGGTGATAAATTGTTATATAAATATGCAGCAAGAGTAAAATGCTAAACTTTATGAAAATATAGTTCCACCACAGCCTGCTGTTATTAGTATTTTGGCTGTGAGAAACTGATTAGCGAAGCAGGCAAGGAATAATTATTGGTAAATGCATCAAAATATGCAGCCACCAATAGAAATGGAGGAAAGGTAAGTGCCACACACAGCAACCAATAAGAAGTCAGGAAAGAGAGGATGCAGGATGTAAGTCCCATTTAAGTTTATACTAAAAACAATAGATTTTTCAAGCACAGTGCAAGCGCTGTGCAGGCGAAACCTAAAAGGTAGGACTGGCCTCTTACTTGTTGCAGTAATCTATTCCGGAGTTGAGCTGTAGTGTGGATAAAGCTTCTGCCAGCAGTGGCTACTGAAACTGAGTAGTACGGGTGGGGCGGGGGCAGAGAGGGGTAGAAAAATAAACTAAAAGTGTATTGCTTGCTGCCAGCCACAGCCTCGCCTCGGTCCTCTTCTCTTCCTGCGGGAAGCACACATAGGATCCCCTAAGCCAATCGCGACCCTGCAGTCACCATGTCAGCAGCATCGTAATTGGTCTAAGCACCATAGTACAGTGCTAAGACGCAGACTATGAGCCTGAGCATGTTCTCCACCCAGGCTGTAACATAGAGCCGGGGAAGAACAAGCAAAGTGCGCATGACTGTTTGGCTGGCCCAAAACAAGCCGGAGAAACCATCATACCCACTTAAGTGACCCAACTACTCCTCCCCTTCAGTCTGTGATGACAGCCTACCCCCACCCGCCGTAAACCTGCCTCACAATGGAAAAATAGAATGACAATAACATAGTGTTATCATTTTATTTTTTATATGGGCGGCTTGAACTGGGAGCCCCGGTGTTCCAGAGTCAGCCGCCCTGGCCGCTGCGCCACACCTCTTCCCAATCTGACTCTCTTCTTCACCAGCAGCCAGTGAGGCTCTTTTAGTGTCCCTGACGCTGACTGAAACTGGAAATGGGAGTCCAGAAGTGACTGGCTTCCTCAAATAACTCCATCATGTCGGCTCTACTCTTCAGACTTGCAAAGCCTTGATGACTACCAGTTTGGAACCGTGTCTGACAAGAGTACAGAGACTTCTCCCCAGACGGATAGATGGACGCGCTGATGTTATTTCTGGGATGGACCTTGCTCTCAGATACAGAGTGCAGGCCCAGCGGCCACGCAACTGGAAGGGCCATGTAGGTCTGGCAAAGTATGCAGCCTTCTCACCGCCGCCTTAGTGTAGATGGACATTTCACTAACTGCACCCCACTGAGTAATTAAACAACAAGGAAGGTGCATGCGGGGAAATCATATAGGGGAGGAGCGAAGGCACCCCAGTAAAGAATAAGCAATGGCAAAGCCAATAGTCCTCACCTATACAAGACCTATTGGATTTGCCAATGTGTTTAGCCATGTTGTACACCAGTGTGGATGCTGTTCAGCATGGCTAAACGTTAGTGACGTGGTGTGGGATGGGGTAGTTTGGGGTAGAGTGGAATGGGGTTGATTGGGGTAGCTTGGAGTTGGGTAGACTGGGAAAGCGTAGAGTGGGGTAGGTTGATTTAAAATAGCGTGGAGTGGGGTCAATTGGGGAAGAATGAAGTAGAGTAGATTGGTTTAGAGTGGAGTGGGGTAGATTGGAGTAAGGTTGGGCAGATTGGAGAGGGATGGGGCAGACTGGAGTGGAGTTGCATAGATTTGAGCGGAAACGGATGGGGTAGTTTGGAGATGGAGTAGATGGGCCGGACTGACCGTAACAGGCACCGGTCTTTTTCCTTGTGGGCCGAAAGGGTGGGGGCTGGTTTTGGAGCGGTGGAGTCGTTATTTCATTACTTGGGGCGGGTTTTGCAGCAGTGCTGCATTATCGACTGCCTATAGCAAAAGCAGCAGCAGTGTTTCTCACCTTGTGTTCTCAGTCTTGCCGTGTGGAGTGGGGATTGGTTTTGGTGGATTGGGATGAATAGAAGTAGATTTGGGTGGTGGGTTGTAGATAGGAGTTTGCTTCATCGTTGACCACGTGTATGCTGGCGTGGCCACTCTTTTGTTTACAGAGTGGCCACACCAGCGGATTCAAGTTGGACAGGTTACAGTTGACAGCGGGCATCTGGCACCATTGGGTGGAGATTGGTGGGCTGCAGTTATTGGAGTTATTTGATCAATGCAGAAGGTGCTTGAAACCAGTAGAGTCCCCACCCCGGACATCCTTATTATTCATGCGGGTTCATGCCATGATCCCCACAGGTCGGAGAGGACTGACGGAGGCATCATTCTCCATGTTGTCAAGAGTACGGAATCTGTTGCTGACAACTGACATCCTTGGGTCGGTAGTAATCCCACGACAGGTATGACCAGAGGGTGCACCTGTTCAGGCAGTGAACAACTCAGTTAAGAAACTGAACCATTTGGCCGCCAAGAGGGGGATGGCGAGAGCACCAGTAAGCTCCTCACCCTGTGGCAGGGTCCCTGGCAGCAAAATAGCGGGGGATACTGAGAAGTGGACCTTTTATCTGGACTGACTGACCCTTTGACAGGGGAGCATTCAGTGGGGCACCGGGCTGGCGGGAGGGTGGACAGACCTGCTGGTGGTGCTGGACTCTCCTGCCCTACCCGAGATGCCCGAGTTAAGAACTTTTTTTGGGGGGGGGGGATGAAGGGGGTGGGGGAGGAGAACGGTGTTCAGGTACCCCGGTAGGGCCAATACGTGATGCGGTGCCCTGGTGTGGTAGTTACCTCTGTGATGGAAGGTTGAAGAAAGTTGCGACTAATGACTTCTGGTCAATGTGTTACATCAATGCTGCGGGATGCCCTGGGTGGTACTCAGAGGCAGTCAAAGTTGGGGCCTGCTGGCACAACAAGCACAGGGTTTTTTTGGTTGCTGCAATGTTTATAATGTAAATACAGTCGTTTGCCTAATGTAACCTTTTGAATCTTGTTTGCATCTTATTGTCCAGAAGATTTTAATGTTAATGTTAATGTTAGTGGTTATTTATAAAGCGCGCTTACACCGGGTGGCTTCATGAAGAAAATGTTGACATTGTTTGATGTCGCTTCGCTTGAGCAAATGATCAAAGTTAATGTGAATAAAGGACTACACCGTGGCTGATCCACAAACTGTGTTTGGTCACTCCTTGAGACTTACATTATTATGGAGAGGATTTTGAGTAGTGGGCGAATTGCAAGTTGTATGCATACTAGGAGTGTGTGCACTCACCACCTGAAGCACCAGCATAAATTAAGCATTGGGCTCAGATCGTAGCAGGCCGTTCCAACCCAAATGAACAGCGCCCAGCTGATAAGGAAACATTTTTACTTTTTATGTCTGCAGATGTCGTTTTTCGTTTCTTTTAAAGTTTGAGTGTACTGTGAGCTTAGATTTGTTTACACTTCATCCTCAGGTCTCCCTGGCCAGTAGGAAGGGCGGATTTACTTCCCTGAACTTTTCAGTTCTGCATTATGTACACAACATTTCCATTTTTCCCTCCCAGCATAAACAACTCTTGATAGCAACATGTGTCCGTGACTGTGCCAGGATGCAACGCCTCAAACACGGATGTGAGCTCAGACGCAGAGGCTCGTCACATTTCACTGCTACAGCCCGCAGGGAGCCAGCCAATCTCACTCAGCGGAAGTGATGTCAGGCCAGTTCCTTCGTAGAGTGATTATGGCATCCATCAGCCCGCACTTGGATACACAATGGGGGGAAGCACATGGTCTGCCTTGAACCATTGCAACTTTAGAGTTGGCTGGTGAACGGATCTGCAGGAAACTGTGCGCTTTGTGGGGATACAAGATCCTGAATGGCAGGAAAACAAGGCTTGACGATGCTGTCCCTCGGACTTATAGCGCCGAGATGCCCCCCCGGTGATTCGTGCGCTATAAAAGAGAGAATAACATAACACTGGGTCCTTCGTGAAGGCTTTAAGTCTATGGTCCTCTTTAAGAGGGGCCCGTTCTTATCCGATCGTTGCACAGGAATTGGAATTACGAGTTGTGTGATGGTTCACACATGCCTCGCAATTTCACCAGGTGGAAATGCCTGGTAAACAGTGCTTAATTTGTAAAAAATGAAGTGCCAGGGGCCTTCTTGAAAGGCCACTGAAGCCTGCACCACCATTGTCAGCGTTGCCAATGACAGTACCAACATAACACATAACCATCTCACTCCCACAAGCGGGCCAATTCCGACTATTAAAGGCCACACAAGCTATAATAATGGTATTTTCAATGCAATTTGATGTAGTAAATATGTGTTGTCCTTATCTCAAAATTTAACAGACAGTAGCCATGGCTATCAAGAGGGCAGGTTCTGACAATTAAGTGCTGATGCCGAGCACCGGAAACCACACGCTCAAATTAAGCATTGCTGGTACACGCCAATACATGCAGATTTTGTTGCACAAAAGGTCCAAAATGTGTATCTTATGCCCCATTAAAAGGGCAGTACAATCGGTGATGATTATTGCACCTTTTAAATTCAAATCCTCATGGTATTGGATTTTAAAAGGTGAGATAATAATCGCCGTCCCAGCCAGGGCAATTGCAGTGAGAGCCTACTTGTTTGCGGGAGTTTTGAAGGCCCCTGTAACAGTAAGTGGTCTGTTTGTGAAAAAGAAGCGTATGCCTGAGGAAATCTTAGATCTGCATCCATAGGTCTATGAACTCCCGTAAATATAGATTAAGTTTCAATGAATACTTCTGGAGTTCCTAGTTTGCATAAGCACATACACAACTTTAGGCAAACATCAGCTGAAAATTACAGGTATGGTTTTCTTTTTCTCCATAGGAAAATATCTTTGCTCCTTGAAAGGACTTGAAATCTTCCCTTTTTGATATCGATCAGACGGGAGAGGTGCGCCTACATGGCTTATTACGGCACGTATGATGGGACGGATTGGCCCAGACTGTTTGATCTATACACGTCACATATGGGACATTTGGCATTCTCGGACCTGGAAACATAATTGCTTTTTGCGCCGCAGCATGGACTGTTTTTGGATAAAAGCTGTGGAAACTTTTTGCATACACTATAGCTTGCCCTGAAAAAGTCCATTATATGGACAAAACGCATTGGCTGTTTTGTGCTGTAATCATTGGATTTTTCTTCAAGGGAAAATAAATTATAAAAAAAAAAAAAAAGTTGCCTTCTGGAATGTGATTGGGACTCATATGTTGTGTGGTGCATTATCAGCTGAGTTTTAAATATAATTGACTGTGTGGTCGCATCTGTGGACAGTGGATGCAAGGGATGATGCAAGGGACAGTGGATGCACATTCCTTCGACATATTGACTTGCTGGCCTAACCTTATGTAGTATTTAAGGCCAGTAAGATGTCGCAGTCAGATGGACATCTGATCACTTACCCACAGATCACTGACCTGCAGTGCGCTGACCAGCCTCTGCCTCTCATCCTTCTGAGGTTGATGAAATAAATGTATTTAAGTTAGGATAACTTGAAAACTTGTGATTTGAGTGTATTGAAACATGTCACGTCCATGTCTATGCTGAATAATAAGCAGTAGTTATTCATACACGGAGAGTGCTCGGAAACCGCAGCATAATTCCAGTCAGGGAGGAGACTGTCTTCCATTCCAACCTGGTATAACATTGTCACCTGGTGAATATTTTACAAACATAGCTGGTATTTTTTTTTTTTGCAAAGGCTGGAAAAACCTTTGGGAAAAATCAGCAGAGACCAGCATTTGTTTCTTTTGAAATATACACTCAAAACAGCAAATAGAAGAAATAATTTCATAAATATTTTACAGCTGTCAATGTGAGGCACAGATTATTATTAATGCAAAAAGGGGCAGGATTGGCACACAAAAAAAATTAAAAACAAAGACAAACAATGTTTTTTACACAAATTGTTATTTGAGTAGCAGTTCATGGTTCTTCCAGAATCACAAATCATAACCAAGTGACAGGCGTTTTCCTGTGCCAGCCGCAGATTCTCTTTGGCACAGGCACTCATCCAGGCACCCTCTTCCCAGGGCCAAGGGCAGCAGCCTGGTTCTCATTCCTGGCATGCAGAGCCGGCCTGGCCCTGGCAGCCGCAGCCATTAATAGATCTGGAGCTGCGCTCCCCTGGCAGCCCGTGAACACCGGCATCAAATTGATACAGCTCTACCTAGGGATCAATGTTGCAAAATCACTTAATTGGGACTATGAAAACACTATCGACGTGCAAGCTGTGCTCGAGCGGCCACGCGCCGCAGTGCTGCAGCCAGGGGCGCGCGCGCACCGCTGCCGGAACGCTGGAGCCGGCCATCTCCTGCAGCATTCGAGGCTAATTAGATGCAATAATTAAGTCGTATGGTACAGGGACATCTTAAGGGCTTGGTGGGCCGCTGTTCAGAACAGCTTCGAATTAACGATCCAGTTTCAGCTGTTTTATGCCATCTTTGGCCAGTGTACAGCTACACTGGGCCAAATTCAAAACATGTTTGCATCTAATATTCAGGCATAGCGACATGTTTTTAAATATTATAATGCTGCAGCAGCTCACTAATATTACTGCAAATAATCCTTGTGACCCCCTCCTATTTCAGATATGTAAGATCCTGTTTTGATCTAAAACAAGCTTTTTTATGGATTTGGTATGGTCATAGCACTCACATTAATGTATTTATTTATTTTATTTAGAAGGTTTTATAGAGCACGAACAAGATCCTTGCGGATATCAGAGCGTTTTACAATGAACAAAGTTGATTATACATAAAGAATAGCAAGTCACAATATAGAGAACAAGAATGGGATGAATAAAATAAAACACACAAAAAAAAGACAATAGTTAAAACAATCTGTTCAAGCATTGTTCAAGGTCACCAACCAAGCCTTTCTACAGAACTGAATTGACTCTATGGGGGAAAGGGGAAAGGGGGAAGGGGGTTGTGGACCTGGAAGGCTGGGGCCCACTTTGCCCATGCTGTAAAACGTCTCTGGTATGATAATGCAGATGTGAGGACGGACTTGCCTCCCTAGGATGAAATACGGGCCCAATGAAGTGTGAGGTTCCAGTACCCGACTGGGTAGTTCTTCCTAAAACTGCAAACAAGAACAAAGGACAGGCCTGGCCTAGAAACCTCCTCACTTGCGGCTGTGACCTGGAACAGCCTGCCATTACATCTTAGGAAGGCCTCAGAGCTCCTTTCCATTAGAAAGGGGCTGAGGACTTGGTTATTTACGGTTTAGGCATCCTGCTTACAGTGAGTCAGTGTGCAGCGCCAGGACACCCATGGGTAGAAGTGCGCTTTATAAGCTTTTGCTAACAAATGGCAATGCTCAGAAAGACTTATCTACATCTCCTTGTTAAACAAAAGGACTCACTGGATTTCTAAATGTATCCTGGTCTCAGTGGCGTAGCTAGCCACTTTGCCGCGATTGTGGCGGTCCCTGCCATTGTCGCCCGCTGCGGCCGCATGGAAGAGTGGGGATGGGGGGGGGCTTGCGATTCCTGCTTTTACCACCCCATGGTAAACGAATGCAAGAGCGGGGGTGGTGGCAGCCACCCAAAAAACCTTCCCAGCTCACTTCAGTGTCTGGGTCCCCTTCTTCCAGCTATAGCAATGCAGGCAATGCACTTCCACTGCCTGGGAAGCTACCCTCACCCCTTCCTGTGCCGTGCTAAACCAAAGGCATCCAAATGGATCCCACTTTGCTTTGAAAAATTATACTGTGAGGCAAACTTTAAGGTTACACATCAGAAGAACCCTGCTTAAGCATTTACAGAATCTCCATTTCGATCTTATCCAGTATATTCCCTCATATTGCTCTAGTCATGAGGTTATGACAAGATTCTGGAGGGGGTGCTGGCTTGTTTCTCTGAGGTGCTAAGTTTGGAGCTCCCCAACTCACCGAAGCTAGTCCTCCTGCATGTTATGGAAGGGATTGGGGAAATATCTACAAGGGCCATCTTATGCTCCTGGGCTTTACCCTGGCAAAGAGGGACATAGCTAGGGCCTGGAAGGCAGCGGTCGCTCCCCCGATCTCCACATGGAAAAAATGTCTAGACTTTTGCATGGGCCTGGAGATCCCGGTATTTGAGGCCAGGGGATGTCCCCGGGAGCACTACAAGATCTGGAGGCGCTGGGCTAACTATTGAGGCCTGGAGCTTGAGCCGCCGCAGGGAGACCGGAGTCGGGACCCAGGGTGACCTCCATATCTCTTGCTGTTTTGTTTCCTTCTGCTTTGTTTCTATTTGTTATTTGTTTGTTGCCCCTGGACAGGACAATTGTTTAACCCCTTCGATGCTGATGACGGAGCGGTTCCGTCATCAGCATCGGTTGGGCTGTGCTGATGACGGAACCGCTCCGTCATCAGTACAGCCCTGGGGGGGAGCGCTGGCGCTCCCCCCCTTGTGCAGGGATCTTCGTTGTTTTAGCAGGGGTGGCAGCGGAAGACCTTCCCCTGCCACCCCCTGGCCCCCCCACGCTTCCTGGTGACGTCAGCGCGCACAGCGCGCGCCGACGTCATCAGGAAGCGCTGGACGCGCTGGAAGCCATTTGTTTCCAGCGCGTCCAGGAGCAAGGTACGTGTTTGGTGCTCCGGTGGGGCGGGGGGGCCGTTTTTCGGTGCCTTGAGGCATCGGGGGGGAGGAAACTGTATTTCCTCTCCCCTGATGTCCCAATGCAGGTCATTCCTGGTGCACGATCGCGCACAGCGTCGCGATCGTGCACCAGGAATGCCCCACTAGACACCAGGGAGTGATTTTGGCATGATATGTTTGTGCAGGAAGCGACCCCTTGGGCAAGGGTCGCTTCCTTTTGGGGCTAAATAATTTATCAGACTTTTCTGCCCCCCCTGGGACAGATCGGCCGTTTTTTTGGCCGATCTACACCCAGGGTGGGCAGAAAAGCCCACTAGAGCCAGGGATTACTTTGTTTTGAAATCGGAAGCGACCCCTTGGGCAAGGGTCGCTTCCTTTTGGGGGCAAATTATTTTTCAGACTTTTCTGCCCCCCCCGGGGCAGATCGGCCGTTTTTTGGGCCGCATCTGGACCCAGGGGGGGGCAGAAAAGCCCACTAGACACCAGGGATTGATTTTTATTTATAAAGGAAGCGACCCCTTGGGCAAGGGTCGCTTCCTCAGGGGCATACAATATTTTTCAGACTTTTCTGCCCCCCCTGGGTCAACATCGCTCGTTTTAGCGAGCGATCTCGACCCAGGGGGGGCAGAAAAGCCCACTAGACACCAGGGATTGTTTACGTTACGTTTACGTTTGAAAAGGAAGCGACCCCTTGGGCAAGGGTCGCTTCCAGGGGCAAATATTTTGAAATTCAGACTTTTCTGCCCCCCCTGGGTCGACATCGCTCGTTTTAGCGAGCGATCTCGACCCAGGGGGGGCAGAAAAGCCCACTAGACACCAGGGATTTATGTATAATTGTAAAGGAAGCGACCCCTTGGGGAAGGGTCGCTTCCAGGGGCAATATTTTTATAATTCAGACTTTTCTGCCCCCCCTGGGTCGACATCGCTCGTTTTAGCGAGCGATCTCGACCCAGGGGGGGCAGAAAAGCCCACTAGACACCAGGGATTTATGTATAATTGTAAAGGAAGCGACCCCTTGGGGAAGGGTCGCTTCCAGGGGCAATATTTTTATAATTCAGACTTTTCTGCCCCCCCTGGGTCGACATCGCTCGTTTTAGCGAGCGATCTCGACCCAGGGGGGGGCAGAAAAGCCCACTAGACACCAGGGATTTATGTATAATTGTAAAGGAAGCGACCCCTTGGGCAAGGGTCGCTTCCAGGGGCAGTTATTTTGTCATTCAGACTTTTCTGCCCCCCCTGGGTCGACATCGCTCGTTTTAGCGAGCGATCTCGACCCAGGGGGGGCAGAAAAGCCCACTAGACACCATGGATTTATGTATAGTTGTAAAGGAAGCGACCCCTTGGGGAAGGGTCGCTTCCTAGGGCCATCATTTTTCAATGCAGACTTTTCTGCCCCCCCCTGGGTGCAGATCGCCCATGTTAGTGCGTTATCTGGACCCAGGGGGGGCAGAAAAGCCCACTAGACACCAGGGATTTATTTCTAATTGTAAAGGAAGCGACCCCCTTGGGGAAGGGTCGCTTCCTAGTGGCCCATAATTTTTTGTAGACTTGTCTGCCCCCCCCTGGGGGCAGATCACCCATTTTTTGGGCCACATCTGGACCCAGGGGGGGTAGAAAAGCCCACTAGACACCAGGGATTTTAGTATATTTATAACGGAAGCGACCCCTTGGGCAAGGGTCGCTTCCAGGGGTTTATAATGATTTATAATCTTCCCCCCTTGGGGACAGACACCCCATTTGTGACATACCCTGTGACATAGCCTGTTGTAATGTGTGTTGTTTTTTTTTCTCTTTAGAGTGTTGCAGTGTGCGGTTCCGTTACTGGTTGTTCTGCTGTTTCTGTAGTTGTATGTGTTTGGTAAGAGACCTCTTTTTTGTTCAATTGTACTGTGATTGTATTTTTTTGAAAAGTGTGTAGTAAAATACGAGTATGTTTGGTTTCTGATTGTAAAACATGTTTTGCATTTGTTTTTGATGTGTCCTTCTGTAGATGTAAGTGTGTTTTTTTCTTCTTTCTAGTGGGATATCGTTGCCCCTTTGCTGTGTCTTTGCAGAGTAGGTGCTGGTGAGTGTAGTTGTGTCTTGTAAGTGAATTGTATATATTTTCTAAATTAGTTTTTTTTTTTGGAAAAGTCTTACATTTTTCATCTTACTTTGCGCAGTGTTGGGGTTGTTGTTGTTTGTGCAGACTCCTTTATTTGTAAGGATAATGGCTAGCCGCCGGATTACTGCTCAGCAAGTTGTTGGATTGCTTTTTGATTCTTCCTCTGACCATGGTCCAGAGTCTGACTCTGATTCTGAACCAGAGGTGGGAGGTGAAGATTCAGGTAGTGAGTTTTCTCTACACATGGCTTCATCTGATGATGAAGACACTCTGAGTGCTGATGAAGCTACTTTTGGTGTGGATGATGTGCCTGTGGTTGCGGAGGACATTGCTGCGCCTGTGGTTGCAGAGGACATTGTTGTGTCTGTGGTTGCGGAGGACATTCCTGTGCCAATAGTGCGGCAAGAGACATCTGGGCTGCAGCCTGGGGTTGCTAGTATTCCTGTTGGTGCAGTAAGACGAGAGGCAGCTGGGCGGCAGCCTGCGGCTGCAAGACTTGATGTTGAAAGTTCTGACCTCTGGGTTGCACCAGGCATGGTGCAGCCGGCATTGCCTGAATTTACTGGTGTTCCAGGGTGTAGGGTGAACACAGAAAACTTTTTGCCTATTGATTTTTTCAAGTTGTTTATGGATGATGTGTTTGTGGCAGAGATTGTAGAGCAGACTAATTTGTATGCTGAAAATTTTTTGAGGGTGAACAGTGCCAGCCTTAAGCCCCACGCTAGAGCTACCCGGTGGACTCCCACAAATTTGGAGGAGATGAAAAAGTTTTTGGGTTTAACTTTTTTGATGGGCTTGCTTAGGAAACCATCAATGGCTTCATATTGGTCTACTAGTCCCTTGATGGCTACAGCTATATTTCCGGCAGTCATGAGTCGTGATCGGTATTTGCTTCTGCTTCGGATGATGCATTTTGTTGACAATAGTCTTGCTTTGCCACGAGATCACCCTGATTGTGACCGTCTTTTCAAGATTCGGCCTGTCATTGATCATTTCGTTGATCGATTTTCTGAGATCTTTTATCCTGGGAAAGAAATTGCAGTGGACGAGTCTTTGCTGTTGTTCAAAGGTCGCTTGGTATTTCGGCAATACATTCCTAGTAAGAGGGCACGCTATGGAATCAAACTGTATATGCTGTGTGACAGTGAGACTGGATATGTCTCTAATTTCAGGGTGTACACTGGTAAGGAATCCAGGATTAACCCCCCTGGTTGTCCGTCGACTTTTGGAGTGACTGAGAAAATTGTGTGGGAACTTGGTCGTGGATTGTTTAACAAAGGCCATCATTTGTATGTCGATAACTTCTACACTGGTGTGCGGTTGTTCAGGGAATTGGGCAAAGTGGACACTGTTGCTTGTGGCACAATCCGCTCAAACCGTAAAGGTTTCCCAAAAGAACTTGTGTGTCAGAAGCTTGCTCGGGGACAGTGTAGTGCATTGCGTTGTGAGGAGCTTCTAGCTGTGAAGTTTTCAGACAGGAGAGATGTCTACATGTTGACTACAATACATGATGAAAGCACTGAACCGGTGACTGTTTGGGGTCAGGTTGCAGAAGTGCGCAAACCTGTGTGCATAATGCACTACAATAAGTACATGGGTGGTGTTGACAGAGTAGACCAGAGGTTGGAACCGTATGCTGCTCTTCGTAAGGCTTACATTTGGTACAAGAAGTTGGCTATCCATCTTTTCCACTTGGCAACCTTTAATGCTTTTGTTGTGTTCCAGAAATCATGTCCCCAGTCAAAGATTACTTTTGAAAAGTTTCAGGAGTCTGTAATAGGCAGCCTTGTTTTAGTTGAACAGGCAAGTGTTCCTAGAGTTGGAGTGGTGGAGGATATTGCCAGATTGAAAGATCGCCATTTTCCTGGTCAAATTCCTCCTACAACCTCAAAAGACTTTCCCAGTCGGAGATGTAGAGTCTGTTGGCGAAGAGGTTTGCGGAAGGAGGTTCGTATGTACTGCCCTGACTGCCCTTCAAACCCCGGGCTGTGTGTACCTGCTTGTTATAGATTGTACCACACGCAAAATAATTTTTGGGAGTATCAATGAGTGGTAAAGTGAACTGGTTGGTCTTATTGTTCAGTTTCAAAGTTTGCATTTGTGTAGTCTTTTTAGTGTAGTTGTTGAGTTAGTAGATTTGTATCAATTTGCAATTTGTTTTTGTTTTTCTTTCATTTTCAAAAAAAACTAAAGTATGATGTTGGTTTGCGTGTAGTGTCCTTGTCTGACGGTGTGCATGGTTTGGCGCTTGGCTGCCGGTGTCTGTGGACTGGTGCTTGTCTGGCGGTGTGCGTGGTCTGGTGTTTTGTTGGCCGTGTGCGTGCTCTTGCGCTTGCCTGGTGTTGTGTTTGGATTTGTGCTTGGCTGGTGGTGTGCGTGGAGTGGCGCTTGGCTGGTAGTGTGCGTGGAGTGGCGCTTGGCTGGTGGTGTGCGTGGAGTGATACTTGGCTGTCTGTGCACGAAGTGGTGCTTGGCTGGCGGTGTGTGTGGAGTGGTGCTTGGCTGGTGGTGTGTGTGGAGTGGCGCTTGGCTGGTGGTGTGCATGGAGTGCTACTTGGCTGGCGGTGTGCATGGTCCGGTGCTTGGATGGTGGTGCGCGTGGAGTGGCGCTTGGCTGGCGGTGTGTGTGGAGTGGTACTTGGCTGTCTGTGCACGGAGGGGTGCTTGGCTGGCGTTGTGTGTGGAGTGCCGCTTGGCTTGCAGTGTGCGTGGTGTGTTGCTTGGCTGGTGGTGTGTGTGGAGTGGTACTTGGCTGTCGGTGTGCGCTGAGTGGTGTTTGGCTAGTGGTGTGCATGGTCTGGTGCTTGGGTGGTGGTGTCGGTGGACTGGCGCTCGGCTGGCGGTGTGTGAGTAGTTACTTTGGTCACTACACACACTGCTAGGTGAGTGACACTCCACGCAGTCCATCATTTTGTGTTGTTGAAATGTCAGAAATGTGGGCGTGTGAAAGTGATGGGCCCTTGAATGGCGCTGTCTGCTGGTGTGAGTGTTGAAATGTGATGGGTCCGCGGCTGGCGGTGTGAATGTTTTGTATGTGTCACACGTACGAAAGGTGTATGAATGGCCTGTAAAGAGGTTGGTGCCTTGACGTGGCTTTACAGCTCACGAGCTGTGAGTCAGTGGTTCAGTTTATCATACTTTCAATTATACGCAGTGTATTTCATTTTTTTGAAATTACTTGCAAATACAATTGTATGTACAGAATCATCACTCACCCTCGTGCCAAATCCCACCAGAATGTGTGTGTGCTTGCGGATTTGATGGCTGTGCAGTAATGTTTGTCTTTTATCTCTTTCTGAAGTAGGGTGTACCTTGTCCCTTATTGTGATTGTTGTAATGTGTTGCTGTTCTTTCCGGATGGTGTCAATGGTCTGGTTTGTATCAGGTATGAAAGGCGCGTGAATGGCCTGTAAAACGGTTGGTGCCTTGTCGTGGCTTTACAGCTCACGAGTCGCGAGTCACTGGTTCGGTTTTTATGCATTTATTTATTGACAGAGCATTTCATTTTTTGAAATATCTTGTTAATTAAATTTTATGTACTGAACCATCACTCGCCCTCGTGCCAAATCCAACCTGTATGTGTGTGTCTTTGAGGAATAGTTAGCCGTGCCTTGAATGTTTGACTTTTGAGTAACTCTGTTACGGTGTACATTATAGCCATAAATAACTTACTAAAATTAGTTATTATTGTTAAACCATGGAAGTATATGGTCATGTCTTTCTGGTGAATTCTATTGTTGATTTTTATCCAGAATCTCCTGCAAACTTGAAATTGTCTGTCACAATTTCCTTGAATCACACGCTCTCACATTGAAAACTTAATTCTCCACCGTACAATTTGAACCGTTTCCTGTTGCAGCCACTATGCCTACCCACGCAAGTGAGGTACCATTTTTATCGGGAGACCTGGGGGAACGCTGGGTGGGAGGAAATTTGTGTGAGCCCAGTGATGCCACGCTTTCCCATGCAAAAAAGTTTGACAAAAAAGGATTTTTTTAAGCTAAAATTGAGGTTTGCAAGGGATTCTGGGTAAAGGAACGTTGGAGGATCCACGCAAGCCATACCTCCTTGGAAGCCCCCGGGTGTCTACTTTTCAGAAATGTGTGGGTTTGGTAGGTTTCCCTAAATGGCCGTCTCGCACGGGGCCAAAAACCCAGGTAACCCCTCTTGCAAAAGCTGGTGGGATTGACATTCAATACCACCAGCTTTTGAAAGAGGGGTTACCTGGGTTTTTGGCCCCTTGCGAGACGGCCATGTAGGAAAACCTACCAAACCCACACATTTATGAAAAGTAGACACCCGGGGGCTTCCAAGGAGGTATGGTTTGCGTGGATCCTCCAACGTTCCTTTACCCAGAATCCCTTGCAAACCTCAATTTTTGCAGAAAAAGTCAGTTTTTTCACACTTTTTTTGTGTGGGAAAGCGTGGCGTCACTGGGCTCACACAAATTTCCTCCCACCCAACGTTCCCCCAGGTCTCCCGATAAAAATGGTACCTCACTTGCGTGGGTAGGCATAGTGGCTGCGAAAGGAAATGGTTCAAATTGTACGGTGGTGAATTTACAATACCAAATTGCAAAACAACCTTGATTTTGGGGGGGGGGCACCTGAGTTTTTGGCCCGGGGCTCGGTGGTATTCTTTGGAAAGTACAAAACCCAAACAGTTCTGAAAAGTAGACCCCCGGGGGAGTCCAGGGAGGTATGGCATGCGTGGGTCCCCGAACGTTTTCCTACCCAGAACACCTTGCAAACCTTAAAATTAGGTAAAATATTCACTTTTTCAAACTTTTTTGCGTGGAATCACCGTGCCGGCAAAAATGTCCTACCACCCAGCGCTCCCCTTGTTCTCCCGAGTAAAAGGATACCTCACTTGTGTGGGTGCCCCAAAGCAGAACAGGCCAAAAACGAATGTTGAAAAAAGTAGTATTTCAGTGTAACAAATTAAGCCCCCCTGCCTTAGTCACAGGCCTTTGGCCCACCCACACAAGTGAGGTATCATTTTACTCGGGAGAACAAGGGGAACGCAGGGTGGTAGGACATTTGTGCCGACACGGCGATCCCACGCAAAAATGTATGGAAAACTGTTTTTTTAACCTAAATTTGTGGTTTGCAGGGATTTCTGGGTAGGAAAACATTGGGGGACCCACGCATGCCATACCTCCCTGGACTCCCCCGGGTGTCTAGTTTTCAGAACTGTTTGGGTTTGGTAGTTTCCAAAGATGGCCGCCGAGCCCCGGTCCAAAAACTCAGTCCCCCCCCCAAAAAAAAGAAGGTAATCTTGCTATTGGTTATTGTAATGTCTCCACCGTACGATTTGGACCGTTTCCTGTTGCAGCCACTATGCCTACCCACGCAAGTGAGGTACCATTTTTATCGGGAGACCTGGGGGAACGCTGGGTGGGAGGAAATTTGTGTGAGCCCAGTGACGCCACGCTTTCCCACACAAAAAAAGTGTGTAAAAACTGATTTTTCCATCAAACATTGAGGTTTGCAAGGGATTCTGGGTAAAGGAACGTTGGAGGATCCACGCAAGCCATACCTCCTTGGAAGCCCCCGGGTGTCTACTTTTCAGAAATGTGTGGGTTTGGTAGGTTTCCCTAGATGGCCGTCTCGCACGGGGCCAAAAACCCAGGTACCCCCTCTTTCAAAAGCTGGTGGGATTGAATGTCAATCCCACCAGCTTTTGAAAGAGGGGGTACCTGGGTTTTTGGCCCCGTGCGAGACGGCCATCTAGGGAAACCTACCAAACCCACACATTTCTGAAAAGTAGACACCCGGGGGCTTCCAAGGAGGTATGGCTTGCGTGGATCCTCCAACGTTCCTTTACCCAGAATCCCTTGCAAACCTCAATGTTTGATGGAAAAATCAGTTTTTACACACTTTTTTTGTGTGGGAAAGCGTGGCGTCACTGGGCTCACACAAATTTCCTCCCACCCAGCGTTCCCCCAGGTCTCCCGATAAAAATGGTACCTCACTTGCGTGGGTAGGCATAGTGGCTGCAACAGGAAACGGTCCAAATCGTACGGTGGAGACATTACAATAACCAATAGCAAGATTACCTTCTTTTTTTTGGGGGGGGGACTGAGTTTTTGGACCGGGGCTCGGCGGCCATCTTTGGAAACTACCAAACCCAAACAGTTCTGAAAACTAGACACCCGGGGGAGTCCAGGGAGGTATGGCATGCGTGGGTCCCCCAATGTTTTCCTACCCAGAAATCCCTGCAAACCACAAATTTAGGTTAAAAAAACAGTTTTCCATACATTTTTGCGTGGGATCGCCGTGTCGGCACAAATGTCCTACCACCCTGCGTTCCCCTTGTTCTCCCGAGTAAAATGATACCTCACTTGTGTGGGTGGGCCAAAGGCCTGTGACTAAGGCAGGGGGGCTTAATTTGTTACACTGAAATACTACTTTTTTCAACATTCGTTTTTGGCCTGTTCTGCTTTGGGGCACCCACACAAGTGAGGTATCCTTTTACTCGGGAGAACAAGGGGAGCGCTGGGTGGTAGGACATTTTTGCCGGCACGGTGATTCCACGCAAAAAAGTTTAAAAAAGTGAATATTTTACCTAATTTTAAGGTTTGCAAGGTGTTCTGGGTAGGAAAAAGTTCGGGGACCCACGCATGCCATACCTCCCTGGACTCCCCCGGGGGTCTACTTTTCAGAACTGTTTGGGTTTTGTACTTTCCAAAGAATACCACCGAGCCCCGGGCCAAAAACTCAGGTGCCCCCCCCCCAAAATCAAGGTTGTTTTGCAATTTGGTATTGTAAATTCACCACCGTACAATTTGAACCATTTCCTTTCGCAGCCACTATGCCTACCCAGGCAAGTGAGGTACCATTTTTCTCGGGAGACCTGGGGGAACGCTGGGTGGGTGGAAATTTGTTGATCCACGCAGGTTCCGGAACTTTCCACCACAGAAATGTGAGGAAAATGCGTTTTTTTTTCTAATTTCTTAGCTTTGCAAGGGATTCTGGGTAAGAGAACCTGGGGGTAGGCAGACGAGTGACCCCATCCTGAATTCCCCTGGGTGTCTACTTTTCAAAAATGTATAGGTTTGCTAGGTTTCCCTAGGTGCCGGCAGAGCTAGGGTTCAAAAACAAAAGGTAGTCTCTTTCCCCAAAACGTGCACAATTTCACTGAAAAATTGAGTTGTGACCACGTTGCTTTTTGCACTGTTTCCTGTCGCAGCCACTATGCCTACCCAGGCAAGTGAGGTACCATTTTTCTCGGGAGACCTGGGGGAACGCTGGGTGGGTGGAAATTTGTTGATCCACGCAGATTCCGGAACTTTCCACCACAGAAATGTGAGGAAAATGCGTTTTTTTTTCCAATTTCTTAGTTTTGCAAGGGATTCTGGGTAAGAGAACCTGGGGGTAGGCAGTCGAGTGACCCCATCCTGAATTCCCCTGGGTGTCTACTTTTCAAAAATATATAGGTTTGCTAGGTTTCCCTAGGTGCCGGCAGAGCTAGGGTTCAAAAACAAAAGGTAGTCTCTTTGCCCAAAACGTGCACAATTTCACTGAAAAATTGAGTTGTGACCACGTTGCGTTTTGCACTGTTTCCTGTCGCAGCCACTATGCCTACCCAGGCAAGTGAGGTACCATTTTTCTCGGGAGACCTGGGGGAACGCTGGGTGGGTGGAAATTTGTTGATCCACGCAGATTCCGGAACTTTCCACCACAGAAATGTGAGGAAAATGCGTTTTTTTTCCAATTTCTTAGCTTTGCAAGGGATTCTGGGTAAGAGAACCTGGGGGTAGGCAGTCGAGTGACCCCATCCTGAATTCCCCTGGGTGTCTACTTTTCAAAAATGTATAGGTTTGCTAGGTTTCCCTAGGTGCCGGCAGAGCTAGGGTTCAAAAAGAAAAGGTAGTCTCTTTGCCCAAAACGTGCACAATTTCACTGAAAAATTGAGTTGTGACCACGTTGCGTTTTGCACTGTTTCCTGTCGCAGCCACTATGCCTACCCAGGCAAGTGAGGTACCATTTTTCTCGGGAGACCTGGGGGAACGCTGGGTGGGTGGAAATTTGTTGATCCACGCAGATTCCGGAACTTTCCACCACAGAAATGTGAGGAAAATGCGTTTTTTTTCCCAATTTCTTAGATTTGCAAGGGATTCTGGGTAAGAGAACCTGGGGGTAGGCAGACGAGTGACCCCATCCTGAATTCCCCTGGGTGTCTACTTTTCAAAAATGTATAGGTTTGCTAGGTTTCCCTAGGTGCCGGCAGAGCTAGGGTTCAAAAACAAAAGGTAGTCTCTTTCCCCAAAACGTGCACAATTTCACTGAAAAATTGAGTTGTGACCACGTTGCGTTTTGCACTGTTTCCTGTCGCAGCCACTATGCCTACCCAGGCAAGTGAGGTACCATTTTTCTCGGGAGACCTGGGGGAACGCTGGGTGGGTGGAAATTTGTTGATCCACGCAGATTCCGGAACTTTCCACCACAGAAATGTGAAGAAAATGCGTTTTTTTTTCCAATTTCTTAGCTTTGCAAGGGATTCTGGGTAAGAGAACCTGGGGGTAGGCAGTCGAGTGACCCCATCCTGAATTCCCCTGGGTGTCTACTTTTCAAAAATGTATAGGTTTGCTAGGTTTCCCTAGGTGCCGGCAGAGCTAGGGTTCAAAAACAAAAGGTAGTCTCTTTCCCCAAAACGTGCACAATTTCACTGAAAAATTGAGTTGTGACCACGTTGCGTTTTGCACTGTTTCCTGTCGCAGCCACTATGCCTACCCAGGCAAGTGAGGTACCATTTTTCTCGGGAGACCTGGGGGAACGCTGGGTGGGTGGAAATTTGTTGATCCACGCAGATTCCGGAACTTTCCACCACAGAAATGTGAGGAAAATGCGTTTTTTTTTCCAATTTCTTAGCTTTGCAAGGGATTCTGGGTAAGAGAACCTGGGGGTAGGCAGACGAGTGACCCCATCCTGAATTCCCCTGGGTGTCTACTTTTCAAAAATGTATAGGTTTGCTAGGTTTCCCTAGGTGCCGGCAGAGCTAGGGTTCAAAAACAAAAGGTAGTCTCTTTCCCCAAAACGTGCACAATTTCACTGAAAAATTGAGTTGTGACCACGTTGCTTTTTGCACTGTTTCCTGTTGCAGCCACTATGCCTACCCAGGCAAGTGAGGTACCATTTTTCTCGGGAGACCTGGGGGAACGCTGGGTGGGTGGAAATTTGTTGATCCACGCAGATTCCGGAACTTTCCACCACAGAAATGTGAGGAAAATGCGTTTTTTTTCCAATTTCTTAGCTTTGCAAGGGATTCTGGGTAAGAGAACCTGGGGGTAGGCAGTCGAGTGACCCCATCCTGAATTCCCCTGGGTGTCTACTTTTCAAAAATGTATAGGTTTGCTAGGTTTCCCTAGGTGCCGGCAGAGCTAGGGTTCAAAAAGAAAAGGTAGTCTCTTTGCCCAAAACGTGCACAATTTCACTGAAAAATTGAGTTGTGACCACGTTGCGTTTTGCACTGTTTCCTGTCGCAGCCACTATGCCTACCCAGGCAAGTGAGGTACCATTTTTCTCGGGAGACCTGGGGGAACGCTGGGTGGGTGGAAATTTGTTGATCCACGCAGATTTCGGAACTTTCCACCACAGAAATGTGAGGAAAATGCGTTTTTTTTTCCAATTTCTTAGATTTGCAAGGGATTCTGGGTAAGAGAACCTGGGGGTAGGCAGACGAGTGACCCCATCCTGAATTCCCCTGGGTGTCTACTTTTCAAAAATGTATAGGTTTGCTAGGTTTCCCTAGGTGCCGGCAGAGCTAGGGTTCAAAAACAAAAGGTAGTCTCTTTCCCCAAAACGTGCACAATTTCACTGAAAAATTGAGTTGTGACCACGTTGCGTTTTGCACTGTTTCCTGTCGCAGCCACTATGCCTACCCAGGCAAGTGAGGTACCATTTTTCTCGGGAGACCTGGGGGAACGCTGGGTGGGTGGAAATTTGTTGATCCACGCAGATTCCGGAACTTTCCACCACAGAAATGTGAGGAAAATGCGTTTTTTTTTCCAATTTCTTAGCTTTGCAAGGGATTCTGGGTAAGAGAACCTGGGGGTAGGCAGTCGAGTGACCCCATCCTGAATTCCCCTGGGTGTCTACTTTTCAAAAATGTATAGGTTTGCTAGGTTTCCCTAGGTGCCGGCAGAGCTAGGGTTCAAAAACAAAAGGTAGTCTCTTTGCCCAAAACGTGCACAATTTCACTGAAAAATTGAGTTGTGACCACGTTGCGTTTTGCACTGTTTCCTGTCGCAGCCACTATGCCTACCCAGGCAAGTGAGGTACCATTTTTCTCGGGAGACCTGGGGGAACGCTGGGTGGGTGGAAATTTGTTGATCCACGCAGATTCCGGAACTTTCCACCACAGAAATGTGAGGAAAATGCGTTTTTTTTTCCAATTTCTTAGCTTTGCAAGGGATTCTGGGTAAGAGAACCTGGGGGTAGGCAGACAAGTGACCCCATCCTGAATTCCCCTGGGTGTCTACTTTTCAAAAATGTATAGGTTTGCTAGGTTTCCCTAGGTGCCGGCAGAGCTAGGGTTCAAAAACAAAAGGTAGTCTCTTTCCCCAAAACGTGCACAATTTCACTGAAAAATTGAGTTGTGACCACGTTGCTTTTTGCACTGTTTCCTGTCGCAGCCACTATGCCTACCCAGGCAAGTGAGGTACCATTTTTCTCGGGAGACCTGGGGGAACGCTGGGTGGGTGGAAATTTGTTGATCCACGCAGATTCCGGAACTTTCCACCACAGAAATGTGAGGAAAATGCGTTTTTTTTTTCAATTTCTTAGCTTTGCAAGGGATTCTGGGTAAGAGAACCTGGGGGTAGGCAGTCGAGTGACCCCATCCTGAATTCCCCTGGGTGTCTACTTTTCAAAAATGTATAGGTTGGCTAGGTTTCCCTAGGTGCCGGCAGAGCTAGGGTTCAAAAAGAAAAGGTAGTCTCTTTCCCCAAAACGTGCACAATTTCACTGAAAAATTGAGTTGTGACCACGTTGCGTTTTGCACTGTTTCCTGTCGCAGCCACTATGCCTACCCAGGCAAGTGAGGTACCATTTTTCTCGGGAGACCTGGGGGAACGCTGGGTGGGTGGAAATTTGTTGATCCACGCAGATTCCGGAACTTTCCACCACAGAAATGTGAGGAAAATGCGTTTTTTTTCCAATTTCTTAGCTTTGCAAGGGATTCTGGGTAAGAGAACCTGGGGGTAGGCAGACGAGTGACCCCATCCTGAATTCCCCTGGGTGTCTACTTTTTAAAAATGTATAGGTTTGCTAGGTTTCCCTAGGTGCCGGCAGAGCTAGGGTTCAAAAAGAAAAGGTAGTCTCTTTCCCCAAAACGTGCACAATTTCACTGAAAAATTGAGTTGTGACCACGTTGCGTTTTGCACTGTTTCCTGTCGCAGCCACTATGCCTACCCAGGCAAGTGAGGTACCATTTTTCTCGGGAGACCTGGGGGAACGCTGGGTGGGTGGAAATTTGTTGATCCACGCAGATTCCGGAACTTTCCACCACAGAAATGTGAGGAAAATGCGTTTTTTTTCCAATTTCTTAGCTTTGCAAGGGATTCTGGGTAAGAGAACCTGGGGGTAGGCAGTCGAGTGACCCCATCCTGAATTCCCCTGGGTGTCTACTTTTCAAAAATGTATAGGTTTGCTATGTTTCCCTAGGTGCCGGCAGAGCTAGGGTGCAAAAACTACAGGTAGGCACTTTGCTAAAAAAGGGTCAATTTGTAACTGCAAAATTTAGGTGTCACCACTTTGCATTTTGCGCCGTTTCCTGTCGCAGCCACGAGGGCGACCCACACAAGTGAGGTACCGTTTTTATCGGGAGACTTGGGGTAATTCAGATTTGTAAATCAACTGTTATTACCAATTGAGCTTTTGCGCATTTCTCCCTTTCAATGAAAGACATTGTGTAAAAAAAATATTTTTTTGAAAAATGACCAATAATTCTCATGCTAGTATGAGTATTCCCAATTTTGAAAATTAGCAATAATATACTGTTTCTGAACTCTATATTTTGTTCCCAATTCAGAAATACATAGGTGTCGTTCATACAGATTTTTCCATGTATACATTTTCCAAGACAAAGTGCTCTATACCCAGTAAATGAAAAAATACCACTGCAAGTTGCTGCTCAGTTTTTGGATCTGGGTTCGTCGGGTTCTTGGTGAAACTACAAGTCCTATATATCCCCACAACTAGGAAGGTCTAACGGATGTAACGGTATATTGCTTTCTAAGAGCTGTCAAAACTAGAAAAAGTTATAGGTGAAAACGTTGAGACAAAAGGCTGTTTTTTTCAACAAATTTTCAATTATTCCAATATTTAACTGTTAGTTTCTATAAAGAAACCTTCATGGATTTAGACAAATGACCCCTTTCTGAATTCAGAATTTTGTCTACTTTTTGAAAATGTACAGCTTTCTAGGATCCATTATTGCTTTCATACTCATTTCTACCATTAACTGGAAGGAGGTGGAAAGCTCTAAAAATAGCAAAAATAGGCTATGTCCCAGAAAAATGCCAAAACTGTGTGAAAAATGTCGGTTCTCTGACAAAAGACTGTCATTTCCTAAAAGCTGAGAAAATGGAGATTTCAGCCCCACAAACCCTTTTTTGATAACATTTTCAGGGAAAAACCCAGAGGCTTTCATTTGCAGCCCGTTTTTCCCATTTTTCTGAAAAAAACAAAAAAATCACTATATTTTGGTTAATTTCTGGGACCCCTCCAAGGTAATCCACAAACCCTGGGCACCTTTAGAATCCACATGATGTTGGAAGAAAAGGACGCAAATTTGGCGTGGATACCTTATGTGGTCAAAAAGTTACAAGGGCCTAAGCGCGCACTACCCCAAATCGCCAAAAAAGGGCTTAGCACAGGAGGGGAAAAGGCCTAGCAGCGAAGGGGTTAATAGCTAATGAAGCCTTATATTGTACATGGCAGTTTGTGTAAGTGATATGTAGCTCTGGTATAGATGGCAGTGCAGGGGGTGGGTGGGGGGGGGGGCTGTTGTTCTAAGGGTTTGATTTTATATGCATTGCCTTTCATTTTCTCCTGAATCTTTATGAAAAAAATGGTCAAATTCATTTTTTGTATCTTGCATGCGGCAGTTGTCTCTGAGGATGAGAGATCTGCGTCATATGTGATATTTTGGTAAATAAAATCTGTTTAAAAAAAAAAATCATACTTTCAGTATCTGAATATGCATGTACTGTAACCCTTCCTGCCACGCTTTCCCACATCTGTTTGGTGTAGGTGAGGTTCAATAAGGGACTGCTTTCCCAACAGGTTGATTCGCTATGCCGCCGTCAACATACATGTGACAATAATGAAGGATGGCTACTTTTGAAATGCACTGAAATTTTGCAGGCACGGTAGAAAACGTTATTTGTCCCAAGATCACACAAGATCACACAAGCCCCCACTGGAACTCCCTAGTGTCTTCACAGCCTTGAAGCTGCACCAGAATATGGCCATGTGTCTAGCTGCAGAGCTGGAAATCCAAAATGGCTTCTAAGATGATCATAGAGCCAGACACTTCGTTGTGAAGATGAAGGAGGTCCACTGTAAACTGGCATCACTGACCATTCACTGCTTCCATTTCATCGGCCCAGCGTATCATGAGGGAAAAATTCCAAGACACATGCTCATTCGACGTTTGCAAAGTGTTCTTGGCAAAACTGATGACTAGGAAGGTGACCCTTTAATTTGTCAACCGACCATCCAACAATGAGACAACGCCTCTTCTGCAGTAGGGTTAAAACCCTGCTACTCTACATCATATGCGATGACTGCCACTTGAGGAGATTTGGTACAGTAAATGTGTCATATGTGTGTTTTTACACACTCACTCACTCAATTAATCACTAGCTTAACCACTAGACAACATTTCCTCACTGAAGCTGTTCAGCCTGCTGCACTGTCTTTCTGCTTTACTGGCTCATATTTAACAAACATAGAGGTTTTTCTTTTTGTGAAGCCCTGCAATTTACCAGATGGGAGCATCAGAGCACTATGGGAGGTGGGGATGAGGTCAAAGTCTTCATGGTGGAGAGATATGCAAACTTCCAGCAAAGAAGAAGGTGTCTGTGGGCGTGATTCCTCACCCAGATGACCATCTGTGTCGACAAAGCCTCTACAAATGTAGCAATGCCCACAGTCCTGGCATGGTGTAGGAGGTAAGAATTATCATACTTCTGACCAGCAGAACTATCCCTTTCATGAATGGCCTTCAAGGTGGACAGAACGAAGGGGACACAGACTGGAGCCAAGGACAGTACGAATCTACAGCATTTGCTTTCTTGGCATACCTGGTCTTGTAAAGCCCTAAGAGGCTTCAAGTTCTCCTGGTGTGGCTACCAATTCTAATTTCAAGGAAAATCGGAAATTCTTTGTCAAAACATTAACCTAAAATTGCTTGATCTGACCCACCAAAATATTTTGTCAAGTGCCTAAAGAAGGGCTTGACTTGACAACCATTGCTTTGTAAAGAAAGCCTCATTACCATTCCAAAGGTAATAAATTGTTGAATATGCAGATGCATCAACCTGAAGGTGGTCGTTAGTGCTCAAACATCATGAGAATTAAAACAGAGACAACCGAGTTTTCGAGAATGGCGAGTCTCGTGCAAGAGAAGGATTCACACCACCCATTGCACACTGGATACACTCATGTGCTTACCTGTCGGGCCACTCTTCGCGCCTCCCAGTAGGGCTTGGAGTCTTCTACTGCCTTCCCAATCTTCTTCAGCAATTCATCGAGCTTGACCGTTGCTTCCACTAAAACGGATCGAAACTTCTGGCGGGCGTCCTACAAAGAGGCAAAGAGCACAAATCATTTAATATGGAAGGGAAAAATATCCACTTCAAAGATTGCCATTCCTATGTTTGTGCACTGACACCCCTTCTCTTTATTGTATCTGTGGGTACCATAAACCTGCTATGGGAATGATGGCATTTTAAAATCATGTTCTTGGTGGAACAGCTAGATCACCATTGCCACATCGCTTAGAATATCTTGCTCAAGAAGACATGAACCACATTTCTTGTTGCGCTTGCTTATTGTGGATCCACTGGGCATCATGGGTAGAGATGTTGAGAGTCACAACGCCCAGATGCGCCGTGAAGCAACCTCTTACTAAATGTTAGAACATAAGGTGCATGGATCAACCAATCAGATTGCTCAGAGAAAGAGCTCTCTTTGGTAAACAATGTCTGTTATGTACTCCGAAGCTTGTCATATAATAATGTCCTACCGGTCAGTAAGAATATCATGGATCACACCTTTTGCTTCTGCTACCCCTTATCCCTTCTACCTGTAAGCGTAATGATGTCACACAACAATGCCTACCACAGACATAGCTTAGGAAGTACATTAGGCAAAACCACATAGTACACATACCTTTTTAAAATCTAAACAAAAGTAAACATTGCTGAGCCAAACATTCTAGAAGGCATTCTAACAGAGATAACCACCCTTACCCTAGTGGGTGTATCACAGAATACTGAAGACAGAAAAATTGTAGGGCCAAAATGTTGTGACAAAAATATAGAGGACCATAACACAGAGAAGGAAACTGCATATAGAAAAGTATATATTTACTATTTTTAACTCCACATCTACATACCTGGAAGATAATATTGTCATGTTATATATCTATAGAGTTATGCAGGGTACACCTATGCTTACATCTGTAAACTTAACTTCACAATATTTTGGCCCCAATATGTTTGCCACAATATTTGACATGAGATTAGATCATAGATATATAAAGATGTAAGGTGATACATGGATGGATAGGTCTGCCAGAGGCAACAAGACAGTTGTTTGTTCACAAAAGCATCAGTGATTTTAAGTGAACAAGATCAGATCTAACCAGTCAAGAAGCAGAGGCTTGTACAGTAATCTTGTCAACATCAGGCCTGGTGCAAGGCTTGTTGATTCTATAAGCCCAGTGATATTTGTCACCAGGAAAAGTGGCCGCAGTTAAAGCTTGCAGGGCGAATCCAGCATTCCCAGGCTGATGGCGCCCAGGATCACACCTAGAGCCTTCTGTAGTCGCCATAGAGCAGAACATTCCTCAGGTCACCCTGAAGGTGAACGGTGATCGCCATTGCAGAGAACCTTTGATTTGCAAAAGAATAATATTTTCAGGCAAACCTTTTTTTCTTTTTTAATGGAGGACAGAGTTGTGTTCTAGTTAATCACTGACCCATGATGAGGGGTGTCCTAAGTGCCGAACATTTCAGCATGCTGTAAAGTGCTCTGCGGATCCATAAAGGGAATCCTGAGACGTGCTTTATTGACTTGTTCCTATTTCAGCAGTAAATACAGTGCCAGGCCCATATATCATTTTAATGCCCCCACATGAAGGTGTAGCCCCACGCAGGGGCACAGCTATCATTAGTGCAGAAGGTGCAGTAGTACCAGGGCCCAGAGAGCCGCGGGCCCCACTACAAAACAATTATATCTCTACTTTAGTATCCACACAGGTGAAGGATACCCATTTTTCGTAGTTGCATTATGGTGCTGGGCACCCATGCTGCACCACTGGCCAGAAGGTGAAACAGGTTCACCTAACACACATCAATAACGCAGGTGGGATCCCTGCGCAAACTCTGGGGGAGGCGCCTACTGCTAGCTAAGCTCCTTTCTACCCCCTGCTGCATTGGATCAGCCCCCTCCGTGAACTGGTGAGCAGAGCACCCTCCTTCCTTAAACCACCAAACACTCCACACCACCACCGACCAGCAGCCAGAGCTCTACTCCTCCCCAAACAATTGCCCCCGGGTCCTCAGGGCACGCGTGCTCTCAGCATCATGTTCGGATGGCTTCACAAGTGTCCAGGACTCTGAGCAGCGTCTGCAGAAAGCATTGGACAAAGGAGTCCTCCTTGCGCTTGACTGGGCTGATTCGCTCCATTTTCCCTCTTTTTTCTTTTCCTTTTTTGGAAACAACTGAATATATAACTTTAGATGGGTTTCTTGCCCAAGGGCAAAATCAAATTTAAAATTTAAAGGATTATCATGTTTTATTTTACAAGCTCCAAGGGCGGTTGAAAATTATGATTTTCTGTCCACTTTAATTAATCTTAAGAGTCTCAGCCCTGTATTTTCTCCCCAGCAGCACCCAAGGAATTGGGATAGGATTCCGGAAGCAGGAGCAGCAAGGCTCACATGAAAGGCAGAAAGACCAGCATTGTGTAAAGCCATCCTGTGCAATGCGCCGCAGAATCCCTCGAGCATCGCGAGGTAATGTTGAGCGATAATGTGTGGAATTCTGCAAACCTTTGCCTGCTTTTACCCAGTACGTGGATCCTGACAAGGGGCTGTGTGCATAGGAAAAGAGTCGAAGAGTGCAGTCATCCCATTGTTCATCACACTACTGCAGTCACATGCCAAGGACCATTGAAAACGAAACCTGAAACAAGAAGTTATGTATGCTTTGACTTGACCAATGAGACGTAGGAGCAATCTCACCGCCTTCCCACCCCAGCGCTCAAAATTATAGGCTTCAAGGATAAGGATGTGGTGTTCTGACCATATGTCTTATTTTAAGGTACAACAGATGAAGTTCCAATTTCCCTATCAGCATCTTTGACGAAGGTAGTTTTGAAGAGGAAGTAGCATCGTTGACGTTTAACCAACACAAGACATAAATCAGGATTGCGGTATTCGAGAACCATGCGAGCTTCGACCAAGAGAAGTTTTGGCTTCTTTTGATTAACATGTACACATTCTGAAAGCATTCTAAGTGTTCAACTTCCATCTACGTGATATCAGAAGATTCATACGCGCTTGCAGATTGCCACAATGAAGATGCAGTTGGTGGCTTCCTCATGGCAAGACAGGGGCTGGAACCACTGTTCATAGCCAATCTTTGGCCCCCACATTTCTTTCTTCACAATCAGACTATGGGGAAAAATTAGGAATGTATGTGTATATTTCTGGTCACAAATTTTGGTAAAGCCACTAGTACGGTGCAATTGTAGTTTTAATAAGCGTAGGATCATGAAATGGGTGGGGGTTTCTGGGTACTAACAGGCGAGGGTAAGGGGGATGCCCGTGCAAACCGCCTGGTACACATACGAAGTCTGGGCTTTGTGGAAGTGTTCACAAACAGTTTGCAGAGCCATTCCCAGCTTGGAAACAGCTAGGTAGACCTTCCCTTTAAAAAAGGTTGGTGTACATGTGTTTCCTGTGTGTAATGTCTGTGGAGCACCCTCCCCAATCATGAGGTAGAGTGGAATGGGCTTTAATGCCTACAACGATGGAAAAAAAGAAAAAAATAAGTCCCAATGAGCATTTTTAATATTACTTTGTGCACGATCTGCAGGATCAAATTTAGGTCAATAGGAGTACCTATGTAAACTTCCATAGAGATCCATGCACACTCCTGCGATTTTTTGGGAATCTCCTAAAAGTTGGGAATATCAGTAAGAAATATGCTATGCACTGATTTCAGACTTTTTAAAGATGTTAGTGAAATTGACTCAATTTTAGTTCAAAACATTCAAATGCAAATGCCAATGTTTTATGTCTATTACTTCACAATAAACATCAGGCACCTGGGAGATTCCTTGCCAATGGGCTATGCTTATTTTACTCCAAGGCAAAATAGATTGTCTTCAGGTGAAGTTGTGTTAAAAAATACTACAAATTAATTTGGTCTGCAATATTAAATGGATCATCAGACCAGGTGCTCTGTGATCCTCGTTTACCCCACATACTTTTAAAGAAGTATGTAGCAAAAATATATCCTGAAGGTTTATCTATGGACGGTGCTTGAATGTTGACTGAATGTTTACCTGAAGGATCTTATGCACATCTCTTGGGCTAGGCATGAAGATTGGAGTGATTTTGTGAGGGGTAGAGCGTACAGTTACCTGGGCGACTATCTGCTGCCCTTGCCCCGTTCCCACCACACCATCGGCATGTGCACTGGTAGGATACACACCAGGGTAGAAGACAGACCAAGCACGGACCTACCCTCTTCCCTCTACAAATGAAACTGTCAACTCATCAGAGGCAAACAGATCCATAGGGGAACAAGGAGATTGCTCGACCATCGGGCACCGGCATGAGGTCAGTAGGAGCAGGGCATAGCCAGCCACATGTGCGGGTCACAAAATCATCCTTAACAGAAATATTATGATCTCTATCTAGGCAAAGCTGTTTTTTTCACCAATTAAACTGTATGAGCAGGTCTAGTCTGTGTTAAGGGGCACGGTGATCCAGTTTTGTCCCCCGCACCCCTCTCTCTAGCCCTTGCCCTGATCATCAAGCCTCTTACAGCCATGACACATCCCCTCTGTCACAGCCAGGAGAACCAAGAAGGGCTAATCTGCAGTGTTCTTATAAATTTAAACCCCGCGTCTCAGATAATGCCGGCTCGCTATCTCAAACCAACAGAGGACCGTAGCGACAGGATTAGCTGTTCTAATTGAGGGGCGGCGAAGCTGGTTGCTCGCGCAACTGCAGTGACCCCCTGACTGAGCGGGGGCAGCTGCCCAGCAGCACTTCTCTATTATGTACTGATCCTCTCTCTTCAACCACAGCGGCGGCCATATTAACTGAGAGCAGACACCAACAGAGAGCGGATTTCATTCAAAAAGGTCCAGCCCGCTCATTTTCTGTTACAATCTGACAATATAGGTGATACTATTCAGAGATGGGAGGATTGGAGCAAAGTAAGGGGCGCCGAGGTTTCATTACTTGACTTGACAGGTGTCAGTGAGAACATCTTCCTGCTCAAAATAATCTTCAGGGGAATTTTCCTCTTTGAGATTATCTATATTTGTGCCACATATTATTATTATTTATATGGTGTTTTCTTCTTATTTTTTTATAATTTTTTTTTAAATTTTTGCATATGTACTGTATGTCCCTACGGGATTCTTGTTTATTCCTCGATATGATTAAATGATTGTTTTTAATTGGTTTTATGAATATATTGCTGCTGGGTCAATAAAACTGTAATGTGATATCTTTGAGAATGGTCTTTAGCCTTTACATCATTTCTTAAGACAAGCAATTGCGAGTGCCTAGGTAGATATTTACATGTAAGAATTTTCCTCTTTCTACATCTGCTGCAGAACGCAGCTCGCGTAGTATAAGGAAATAACGAGGAGAAATAAATACATCTTGTTACGCCTCTAATGGGATGTTGTAGCATTTTGACGTAATCCCAGATTTGCTACCCTTAGTAATTCGGAGAATGTGCCAAAATTCCTGGGTGGATGCATGGAAAGCCACACACAGCCACGCAAGGTGGCATTGCAAGGCTTAATAAACATCCCTTAAGCCCTTGCATGGCCATGCGTCGTCTTGCGTGACGGACGGCAACGCATGGGCTTAGTAAATCTGGCCCCAAGTCTCGTCACTGCTGTAATGAATCCCTGTGCCTCTGTGGATGAAACGTATTCGCCATCAGAGCCGATGCTGCCATCATCAGGCATGTGATTAGTAGGCGTAATTGTAGTTAATTAACCCCTACAATCTATAGGGTTAGTACATCTCTGTGGGTTTCAGCACCTACCTAGATTACCATGACAGGGGAAGGGTTCTTCATATCATGCAGGTAGGATTCCGCCTCCCTAGCTATGACCATTTCAGCTGCTTTCCTTTGAATACTAACCCCTTCACTGCGGCGGCTATTCCCCCGCAGTGCTAAGGGGACGGGGCGGAAATGCGGTGGGTGCATGCTGGTGACGGAACCGTTCCGTCACCAGCGTCGGTTGCGCTGTGCTTATGACGGAGCGGTTCCGTCATGGCCCCGCCCGCTCAATAGAACGCTCAGCGCAGGCGCGGAATTCGCGCCGCGCAGGAGCGTCGGGCAGGCCATGACGGAACCGCTCCGTCATCAGCACAGCGCCATCGGGCTGAGAGAGAAGAGCTGCCTTTATGCTCTAGATTGGAAGGACACTTTGAATGTGACTTTACAAAGTATCACTTTTCAGCAGATTTACATCTCAGAACAGATTCTATTCAGCAAGAACTGAAATATAATGTACGACTGCAGGAAGTTCCTGTTCCTTGATGTGAACACTGAGAACTTGAGTGGTAATATTAGTTTTGCAACTACAGCATGCAACCTCATCGAAGCACGCCTCCCACTGAGGCGCAGACTGTCTTGAGTGGTTTAAGAGCACTTGATGTCACTCCAAACCATCAGCATGTTTACTTTCAAATTGTTAGAAGGTCACAAACTATTTTTGGGTGAAACCAATGGCTATTTTTTGCTGTTTTGTTGTCATTTTTGTTCATTCAATTATTTTATTTTTTTATAAATTGGAGTGGGATTTTTATTGCATTGTGTTTTAAAGTTCCTACTGGTTTTGGTACTGTTAAATGCTGAACACATTTTCTTACGATAAGCCTGTCTGCTGTGTGCCATAGCTAACAGGGGTTGAGTTCAGGTTTAAATTACTGAAACCTTTGCCTGGACCTAACAAGATAGTGCCTTTATTACATCTGGTGGATACCAATCCTTGATCAACAGAAGAGTGACATCATTACTAACAAGGAAAAAAGAAAGCAAAAAGTAGTATAGTTTCTACCACCAGAGATAAATAACTAATACGTAGAGATGAGATACACGTGCTCAGTGAGTAGAAAAGGACCCTCAGGCCCCAACTGAAAGTCGGTAGCCAGTTGTCTTCATCGGGTCCTTGTAGAAAGGAATAGTAACAAAAATGTGTTGGAAAGATGTGAATTAAAAGGAGTGTGGACTACTCCCCAAACCGAAACATTCTTTTAATAAGAGGGTAGTTCTAACTCCAATTAAAATCATTAAAAACAGCGGACTAATGACTGGTTATGTTAATTTGAACCATAAAGTCCTATAAAACTAAAGAAAAAAGAAAAAGAAGGTCGACATGTTTCTGCTAATGAGCCATAGTCAGCTCAGCATTCATCAGGACCGAAAAAGATCCTCACACCGCGGTTGGCGCACGCTAAGGCGCCTGAACCATTGGCGCGGGAAAAAATGAACTATTGTAACCTTATCTGTAAATAGTTTACAGAGGGGTTGTCTTCTTTGACCTCTCCAAGATATGAGAGACAGGGAAATAGTCAGTTAGTGGTGGAAGTACCCCTTAGGCTTGTGGCAGGGGGAAATCTTCACGCCCAGAGTATTTGCTTCCGGGCGACTGCCCGCCGTAAAACCTAAAGCGTCCACATCCACAGCCCGAAAGAAGGAGGTCCAGCTATGAGGAAAGCTGCATTTTCAAGCCGCCTCTGATGCCACAGAATTGCATCACCAACGCTTTATCTCAATAAACCAGAACTTTTTGGTTTCCTCGTTCAAAGCGGCCCTTTTCAAATGCATCATCCACTCTTGCCGCTTTATTATAAAATATTGCCATTTGGAATCATTAATAACCTCTCAGGTAATAAAAAATGCATCTCCTTTACATGGTAAGAATGGAAATACCGTGATAAATATTAGCTAAGTAACTTTTACATTTTCACTTCCCACTTCCATTCAAGAGAATATCTAGTTGATTTTTGTATTTTTATATTGCTTACCCAAACAGTGGTCCACTTTAGCGCTAATAAAAACATAACATATTCACAAAACAATGAGGAGCCTACATATGAAAACGGCGCCCATAGCATAGCATACTAATAATAATAATGTTGGTGATGAGGATGCAGGAATATGTGCATTTAACATGACACTTCTTCACTAATATTAACAAAGTGGATTTTAGATATAAAGGATAACAGCATCTGCAATGCTGAGCTTCTCAAACCAACATTGGCCATCCTTGGTTTGTGTTTTAATGCATGGCAGGTATGACTAAATGTTTCTGACACATGCATTATTTCTTAAACACAGACTCATGTATTGCCTAAACCATTCGCTGCTTTCCCAATATAGGAGTACATATCAACACCCTGTATTGTAAGTCATGTATTTGCTATTTACACGCCCCAATAAAATATACATTGCAAAGTTTTGACACCAGTGAAGACTGCAAAGGAGGGAATGATAAGGGGTGACAGCCCACGGCCACCATCATAAAGTGACACCACATACTACTGTGCTGCGTGGTTCCCTGACTGCTTCTCAGCGCTTGCTCCCTGTTTTCTGGCTGTGAGGTAGAGCTGACTGGATGTCTAGCACTGGTTGCTTGTTATTTATATAAAAATGTAATGAGTGTCCAACGTTCTGAGGTTCAGGATTGCAGTCCTTTGGGGGTCATTCCCGTGGTCCATCAGGTACACGTGCAGGAGTGTAGCTTCCATTGGTTGAGTAGGTGCAGTGGCACCAGAACACACAGGGGCCCACTGAACCCCGATATTGACTCTAATTTATAATTTGAATCTATTTCCTCCCTAGCACTAGGGCCCATGACACGCTGGCTACGTTACGGTACAAGAGTCGGGTCTTCTCCCCTCGACGAGCTACTCGCATGTCCTGCACCCCAACAGTAATCCGGTGAGTCTGGCACCTGTGCTCCCCAACATCTCTCCATGGAGGATGCCTCAAAGAGTTTGAACAGCCTAAAAACCATCTGCTTAAGTTATGAAGGCGTTTGCTGGACGTTCATTCCTAAATCAATTATCTGTGGCTGCTCTGCGCATGCGCCATCGACTCTTTGACCTTTCAGTTGTTAATCTAAGCTTCTTAAGAGACAAGTTTTTACTTTGGGGTTAGGTCACAAAGTTTTTCCCAGCATAACGCCTCCTCCAACGCTTTTGCACTTGGAGTCACATGCTGCTATCAGTTTATTTTTATTCTCACTTAAATTATAATGAAACCTCTCCACTTTTACTTATTGTCTACACGTTGTCTTTGGTTTTTTTTCTTTCTCTTTTGCGTCACCATACATGTTTTTCTCCCCATTCCCTCTCTTTGGTTTCTCATTCCTCCACCTTCTCTCTCACCCTTTTTACGCCTTTCCCTTTTTTTTTGCTGACACATTCTGCCTTACTCTTTCTCCACCTCTCTGTTTCACTTCATCTCACTGACTCTTTCTTTACCCCCTCTACTCTCTCTACACCATCCTATCCACTCCAATTCGTTTCTGTGCCCTTCCCTCTTAGTCTTCCACTCTCATTTCGTCTCTCCCCGTTTAACCTTTCTCTTCCTCTTCTTTTATTACTCTCTCTATTTTCTCTGGACCTTTCACTTTCTCCTTTTCTCAAAATTCCCTCTCTCTAGTTCCATTGGCCTCTGCACGATGGGGATGCTCTCCCCTTCTCCCTCTCCCTCTGCCAGCCGTCTGCACATCTCTATAAGCGTTCCTCTCTCCCACTCAGCCCACACCTCCCTCTGTATTTTACACTCTCCTTTTCTTTCTTTTGGTCTCTTTCTTTCGTACCTAACTCCACCTGAGAAAAACCCTTCTTTCATTCTTTCGGCTCCACTATCTCTCTCCCATCTCTATATTATTCCTTATATTGCACTCTCTCATCTCTCAGTCCTTCTCCATGTATTTCTTCCTCCCTAAGTCCCCACTCCCTCTTCTACTCCCTCCTTCTCCACTCTTTACCTGTTTCTCCTCCCCTTCTCTTTCACTCTCTTTTCTTCCACCCACCTCCAGGTTTCCTATTTCTGTATCCCTCCCTCCTGACCTCTCTTTCTCCTACTGCTTCCATATCTCCTTATTCCTCTCTAGCTGACACCTCTCTCCAAGCTCTACATTCCTATTGCGTACTTTTCTCTCTTACTTCCCTCATTTGATCTCTCCCCTTCTACCTCTCCCACCACACTATCCCTTCCTCTCTATCCACCTCCCCATTTTATCTCTGTCTTCTCCACTATCAGTTTGGGACACTTTCTTGCATTCTCTTGGTCTCTTTCTCTCTCACAGTATTATCTCTTCAAACTTTTCCCACCTCTGTCTCTTACATTGTTTCATCTCGCAGTGCCTCCCCTCCATCTTTCTCTCTTTACCCCGCCGTTTTCCTTTCTCTCCCTCCTGCCCTCATATTCTCTCCTAATTCCCAAATTCCATCTTTATATTTTTGTTTCAGTTTCTTTGTCATTCATTCTCTATCGCTCCCTCTGTCTTTCTCTATCGCTCCCTAATTCTCTTACTCCCAATTTCTCTCTTTCTGTCTCTCTCATTTCAATATTTATTGGGATACTTTCCACACAAACTCTCTTGGACCGGAATCAGTTGTGCAAATTGGTGCACATACTCTATGCTGTCTAACTTGAACTGTCCCGGTTGCCCCCATACGACCCATACTCTCCTTGGGTTACAGAAGTTTATGTTCCGTTTGGCATAGAATGAATAGCCATATGTGTGATGAGTGTAGAGTGGGTGTTTAGCTTCCCTTGGCATAGCCAATAGATCTCGCCTTTGGGACCTTATAAGTGTTTAGTTATCCAGCACAATATCCTTGGTGCAACAACAGCAACTGTTGCATGGCTAAACACTTTTAAGGTCACAAAGGCGAGACCTATTGGCTGTGCCAATGCTCGTTACCCTGTGTCCTTGGAATGAGGGATACAGGCTCACACAACTTTTTAAAAGTTCTGCTACTGTGTGTTTCACTCACCTTTGGCCTACATCCGGTTGATGCAGAAGTGTGTGTGTGGTGATAATGTGCTGAGTGCATGCAAGCGCGCAAGGCATACACTACACGGAGGGTGCAAGCAGGGCCGGACTGGGAACCGAAACCAGTCCTGGCATACTGCTTGGCCGGTCCCCCAAGGGAGGTGGGGGGGAGGTTGCGGCCGAGCTGTTTGCTAGGGCCAGACGGCCAGTTCGGCCCTGAGTGCAAGGGGGGAGAGCAAGCACATGGTAAATGTGTGGGCGCTGGCAGGGTGGGTTTAAAGTGACACACTTTGCTGCAGTACAGAGAGAATGTAGTGTTGAACAGTGTGTGCAGACTGAGTGTGTCTGTTGCATGTGGGAATGCTGGTGGTACCATGGTACATGGGCACAGCAATGTTATGTTATGTTATGTTACTGGTATTTATTGTGCGCACAGCTGCTCCAGCGAAGGAGCGTCCCGGCGCCTGACAAGGAAGCCACACAACATAACTGAAGAAAGGGACATTAGGGAGGGAGAAGACTACGGGAACAGAAGAGTCTTGACAGCCCTACGGAATGACAGCAGGTCGACGAGGGTCCGGATTTCAAATGGAAGGGCATTCCACAAAGCAGCAGCACGCACCCGAAAGGAGCGTCCCCCAGCTCGGCTGCGTTTGAAACGTGGAACTGCTGCTAATTCACGGTCGGAAGAACGTAGAGAACGACCCGGAATGTAGGGGCACAGAAGGTTATGAAGGATCTGGGCAGAGGGACCTTTTAAGATCTTAAAGGACATGCAAAGCACTTTAAAGTGAATCCTCTGCCTAATGGGTAACCAATGGAGAGCGCGCAGGGTGTGGGAAACAGGACAGAACCTAGGGAGGCCTACAACTGCTCTGGCAGCTGCATTTTGCACTCGCTGGAGACGGGTGAGCTCGGCCTGATTTAACCCTGTAAAAAGGGAGCTGGCATAGTCAAGCCGAGACAACACCGTCGCCTGAACCACAAGTTGACGGGTCGCGGCGTCAAAGAATTTGAGTGCAGGTCTCAAGTTACGCAAGATGCCAAAGCAGCAAGCCACAATCCTTTTAGTGTGGCATACAAAACTAAGGGTAGGGTCCAGCCACACCCCCAGATTTTTTATCTCCGAGACCGGAGTGGGAGTGGGACCCAGCTCAGGGGCCCACCAAATGTCGCCCCAGAGTTCCGTCTGGTTGCCAAAGACCATAATTCTGTTTTTTTGGCATTCAGTTGGAGACAGTTGGACGTCATCCAACTGGCCACCGCCCGTAGTCCGTCCCGGAATCTTGGGGCCTCCACTCCAGAATCCCCGCTGATCGTGACCGCTAGCTGAGTATCGTCCGCGTATGACACCATGGTCATACCGCAGTACTTTACGACCTCAGCCAGCGGCCTCACGTAAAGATTGAACAACGTGGGACTCAGCGAGGATCCCTGCGGGACTCCGAGCGTCAGAGGATGGGATTTGGACTGATAGGGCGGGACAGCCACACAGAAGGAACGGTCCGCCAGGAACGATCGGAACCACTGCAATGCGGTGCCCGTCACGCCAGCCTCCTCAAGGCGCTGCAGGAGGATCCCATGCGAGACGGTGTCAAAGGCGGCGCTCAGATCTAATAAAACATACGCCGCCGTTTGACCCGCATCGAGCACTGCCCGCAAATGCTCAACCATAAATAGGAGTGCTGTCTCCGTGCTGTGGCCAGCTCGAAATCCATTCTGTGTGTCATCCAGAACGTTGGTGCGCGAAAGATGGTCAGAAAGGGCGATGTTGACATACGCCTCCGCGACTTTAGCTGGCCACGGGAGAAGCGATATCGGACGATAGTTCTCCGATTTACTGGGATCGAGAGATGGCTTCTTCAATATGGGCATTACTACTGCCTGCTTCCACTTCAAAGGTACCAGGCCCGACGTAAGCGAGATGTTAATCAGATCGCAAACTGGCAGGAGATTAGAGGATGTCAGGTCTCTAAACATTGCTGGTTTGAGCGGGTCTGCCGGAGACCCCGACTTCACTTGAAGGGCCAAAGTCTTAAAAATCTCCGGTGTAAGACAGGGGAAAGAATCTAAAACCACCTGTCTTGGGAGACTATGCAGCCCAGCGCCTGTATGCACGGCCGTGGGGAAGGCTCTATAGATGGTGTGAACCTTCTCCAGAAAAAAGGCCGCCAGCGTTTCACAGTGAGTGTTGGAGCCAATAACGTCCACAGAGGGCTTTTTAGCCACAAGGTCCTTGAGAGCTTTAAAGATGGTTTTAGATGGATTCAGACTGTTGCGGAATTCCAGGGCATAGAATGCTGCCCGGGCTCTGCAGACAGCTCGGTGATAGGACTTGACGGTAGCCATATAAAAGGCTTTTTTACTGTTGTCATAAGTTTTCCGCCAGTCTCTCTCTGCGCGTCTGCAAGAGCTTTTCAACGCACGCAGTGTACCATCATACCAAGGACTTGAGTCACGCGATCCACACTTGCTCGACGTCATTGGGATAAGGGAGTCAAGGGCTCTGGTTACCCATTCGCAGAAACGGTCGTAGCCAGATTCCACATTCTCCACCGGACCCAGTGGGTCTTCGGAAAGAAGACGGTGGAAATCTTCCAGTTTTAATTTACTCCAACGACGTCTGAGCAAGACTCGCATCGAGGGCTTAAAAGGAGACTCTGGCAGTGGACATTGGATGGTCACCAGCGAGCAATACTAGACAGAGGAGTGTGCTGTGAATGTATGCAGAGTGCAGAAGAGCCTGCACTCGTACATTACAAGGAAGACCATTTTGAGGAATAGAGCAATCTCTCCTAGATAGAATTGTGTATTGCTGCATTCCTGTCAGCTGGGTGGTGTAGAGAGCCACTCGGGCTCTCTCCTACATTGTATCCATTTCATGCACGCACGCACGCATACCCCGGGGCGGGCTCGCGCCGGGGTATAAATAAATAAGGCGGAAGATCGCTCGGGGCTTTCCGGCTAACTGTGCCATCGTCTCTGTGTCCAGTTACTGTGTGTCTCTCACCCACGTGTTGGGCCTACCCTAACACGCCACATTGGCGACGAGGCCGGCCTACCTTCACGCGTGCAGTGCAGTTGCATCGGTAGCGCCGTACTGCCTGCCTCCAGTCGCGGAGCCCACCCGCGTTTGATGTGCTGACCTGTCCTGGCTCCTGAGGCCCGCCCACGCGCCTCCCCGGAGGGAGCGCCTTCAGCCGGCGGGACTCGCGTGGAGTCGGGGTGCCTCCTGGCAGGACCTGCGGGTGAGTCGATCTTCTGCCCCGCCTGCGCGACACCCCAGCGTGTCCCTCCCTCCTCCTGCGCAGACGCGTGTGCCCGAGGGGAGGTAGCTCCAGTGACGAAGCATTCCAGCGCGTCCTACGCGGCTGCACCACGTGGTCCGCGAGGCCTGTCTCGGCCCCGACCGTCACCGTCACCGTAGTTGCATGCAAGTGGAGGCCTGAGACACTCCCCCAGCCCTGCATCACTCGATCGCGGCTCAGGGAAGGGGCGGAAGAAGCAGAGTGACAGCGCTCAGCGTTTAACACGAACCCTACAGAAAGAAAAAAACAATCAAGCACAAGCAAAGGCAAATCGGCCCGAGTCAATCCTGTAGAGCTAAGCTCCCTGTCTCCAGCACACACAGCCAACAAGAAAAAAAAATACGTCAAAGTGACACGCACCACATCTCCTGAGGGCCAAGTCACAACAAGCACTGGCAAAGCCAAGTGGCGGAAACACAACCGGACAGCTTCACTACACCAGGGACCACGGAACAGGGACATAACCTTAGCAGCACATAGCGACACCACACCGGAAAGCTCCAGAAGGGTGAGAAGAAGGCCGCACGATGTCTACAGTGGTGCCAGGAGCGGTCCAAGATGGAGCAGGCCAAAACCCGCCACCAGCAGTCCTGCCTCTACCAGCGGTAGCCGTGCCGCAGCCACAGGCCCAGATCCAGGCAGGTGCCCCCATGCAAGCGACGCCCACCCACCTACACTCTGGCGCAGCGCCCATTCCACCATTCAGCGAGGCGGCAGACCCGGCGACAGCGGCGCTGAGATGGAAGGCGTGGGTTGGGAGGCTCAACCTCTACTTTAAAGGCACAAGGGAGACGGACGGGACAGTGAAAAGGTCGCTCCTCATCCTATATGGCGGGCCAGAAATTTACGAACTGTTTGAATCACTTCCCAACACAGGGCCTGAGCACGACTACGACGCTGCGGTCGCAGCTTTGAACGCACATTTTGATCCCCAACTCAATAATGACTTTGAAAAGTTTAAATTCAAACGTGCATGGCAGACGGATTCAGAGTCGGTCGACATGTACTACGCCCGGCTCCGCCGGCTCGCAAGCACTTGCCCGTTTACCAACCCACGGGAGGAGATCCGGGACCAAATCATAGTTGGGTGCAAGTCAAAACTGCTGAGAAAGTTCATCCTCCGCCAACCGGGCATATCGTTAGATGAAATACTAATTCTAGCCAGATCACATGAGCTATCCGACGCGAGGGCGGAAGAGATGGAAGCGGCATTGCGCACGCCGGTGATTGCCCCGGCTACCGCGAGGACAACGCCAATCAAGGAAGAGCGAGTAGACGCAATCCAGAGACGATTCCCGGCAACTCGCCCACGAGGTGCCCAGTCCAGAGGAAATCAGTGCGGATACTGTGGAGAAGACCACCCTGCAACCGCCACATGTGGCGCGAAAGGAAAGACTTGCCTCAAGTGTGGGCGTCTGAACCATTTTGCCACTGTCTGTCGGGGAGGAAAGTTCAAGTAAGCCGGTCCGAGAGCCAGGGTAGTGACGCAGCGCATCCGACAGCTGTCGCTTGACCACGACCCACCTCCTCCGGACCACCAGGCTCAAGAAAGACGACCGAGGTATGAAGACGATGAGGACGATGAGGTGTATGTGGTCTCATACGTAAGCAGAGCATCCACGAGAAGGAGACCACCGCCCATGTGCTCCATAGCAGTAGAAGGCACCGAAGTTAAAGCCCTGATAGACACGGGGGCATCCGTGAACGTCATGGATTCTGACCAATACGAGAAGATGTCTCCGAAGCCCCCACTGACACCCTCCACGGCGAGGATCTACACCTACGGAGGCACGGAACCACTACCGCTCAGAGGGGTGATCCAAACGACGGTAGTCAATGGCGAATACTCCACAGAAACGAAGTTTCACATTACCGAAGGGGAAAAGGGCACACTTCTGAGTTGCCATACGGCAGAGGACCTTGGCCTGGTGTTCTTTGCCAATCAGGTGCATCAGGCGCAAGCAGACTTCATGCTGAAAGATTTTCCAGAGTTGTTTCAGGGCCTAGGAAAACTCAAAGGACGGAAGTTCAAGCTACACATAGACACGTTCGTCCGGCCAGTAGCACTCCGACACAGGAGACTGCCCTTCAACTTAAGGCCACAAGTTGAAGAAGAGCTTAGAAAGCTAGGAGACCTGGGCGTCATTGAAAAGGTGTCGGGCCCGACACCCTGGGTTTCCCCACTGGTGGTCGCACCAAAGCCAAAGCAACCAGGGGCGATCCGATTATGCGTGGACATGAGACTGCCCAATAGGGCTGTCAAGCGAGAACGACATATCACCCCCACTATGGATGATATAGTGGCTGATCTGAATGGGGCTAAATGGTTTTCAAAGTTAGACCTCAACTCGGGATACCACCAGCTCGAGTTGGAACCAGCCAGCAGATATATCACCACCTTCTCAACCCACGTGGGGCTACGACGCTACACACGGCTAAGCTTTAGGGTCTCCTCCGCGGCAGAAGTCTTCCAAAATGCCATACGAGAAGTACTATCCGGACTGAGCGGGGTAATTAACCTCAGCGATGATATACTAGTCTACTCAGCAACCCTCGAAGAGCATCACGCCCATCTGAGGGCCACACTCCAAAGACTTGTGGACAGCGGACTGACCCTACACCGGGCAAAATGCTCCTTCTACCAGGAGTCAATAGATTTCTTCGGCTACACTTTCACCAGGGAAGGTCTGAAAGTGGACCCCAAAAAGGCAGAGGCGATCAAGGCAGCAAGCACTCCAAGAAACCCCACCGAGGTGCGCAGCTTCTTGGGCATGGCCACTTATTGTGGTCGGTTTATACCCAATTTGGCCATGTTTGCAGAACCCCTCAGAGCTCTCACCAGAGCAGACCACAAGTGGGATTGGACTGGAACCGCCAACAAAGCCTTCCAAGCCATCAAGGCCAGTCTTCTCGATGACACCGTCATGGCATACTTCCAACCCCGAAGCAGGACTGAACTGATCGTCAACGCCAGCCCCGTAGGCCTGGGAGCTGTGCTTCTGCAAGAGTACGGACCCGAAGAGTGGAAACCAGTCGCATATGCCAGTAAGGCGCTGTCGGACACAGAAACCAGGTATGAGCAAATCAAAAGGGAAGCTCTGGCGATTAAATGGGCATGCCAACACTTTCACCTTTACCTGTGCGGGCAGGAATTCACTGTGGTGACAGATCACAAGCCGCTGTTGCCACTATTTGCAGGGTCGTCCCGGCTGGCACCCCCACGCATCGAACGCTGGGCCATTCAGCTACAGGGGTACAACTTCAAAATTGTGTTCCGACCGGGGGCACACAACCCGGCGGACTACCTATCCCGGCACCCTGATGTCATCAGCCAGTATCCGCCTAAAGAAGAAGGTGGGGAAGCCAAAGTGTTTGTCCATATGATCTCGCAAGCTGCGTGCCCCGAAAATATGTCACTTAAAGAAATTGGAGAAGCGACCGCCACAGATGATACGTTGGCGAGAGTCCGCCAGGCTCTAGAAGAAAACCGTTGGGCCCATTTCCTTGACGGTGCATCGAGCCTCCGGCCGGAGGTGCGCAACGCGCGATAACAACTGTGGCAAATACGCAGCGAACTGAGCGTGGGCGATGAAGGAAGCATCCTCCGAGGACACCTAATTGTCATACCGGAGAGTCTTCAACAAAGAGCACTAAGTCTAGCCCACGTAGGACACCAGGGCATGGCTAAGACAAAAGCACGCCTTCGGAGCAAGGTGTGGTTCCCCGCCATGGACAGCCAGGTAGATGCCATGATACGCTCTTGCCATGCCTGCACAATCACAGGCAGTGATCCGCCCCCAGCACCAGTGATCACGGAGGAGGCGCCTCAGACGCCCTGGACACACCTCAGCATAGACTTTGGTAGTTTCCCTGATGGCAGACACATGTTAGTCCTTGTTGATTCGTTTCCGATAGTGGAAGTCATATCTTCAACTGCGTTTCCACAAGTTAAGAGAGTGCTGAGCCGCGTCTTTGCAACCATGGGACTCCAGGAGGAAATCAAGTCCGACAACGGACCCCCGTTTCAAGGGAGAGAATTTCAAACCTACCTTGAGAGCCTCCAGATCAAGCACAGAAAAATCACCCCGCTGTGGCCCCAAGCAAATGGGGAAGTCGAAAGGCTGATGCGCACTCTGAACAGAGCACCAAGGATTGCGGTAGACAATGGGGAGGATCTGGAAATAGCCCTCGATCAATTTCTAGGAGCCTACCGACAAACTCCTCACAGCACGACGAAATGCGCCCCTGCCCATGTGTTGTTCAAGCGAGCACCCCGTGACAGCATCCCGACCGATAGCGCCTGGGTGCCGGAAGAAAGGGACGCCGTGACCATTCAGGCCCGGAGGCAGAACACCAACATGAAGGCGAGCGAGCATCGTCACGCAAAGGAGCCCACTCTGAAAGAAGGAGATATGGTTGTATGCGAGACCGCCACCCAGGATGGAAGTTCCGCACACCGTACGAGTCGGAAGTGTGGAGAGTGGACAAGGTCCAAGGAACAATGATCACTGCAAAGCGCAACGGACAGGTAGTGACGCGGAATGAGTCATGCTTTAAGAAAATATCTGAGACAACTGGAGAACACCGAACCGAGGAAGAAACAGAAGCTGTGGATGATGGAGGTTTAGATCTAAGCGGGAGCGTGCCAAGATCACCAGTGACCAGGCAAAGCGGTGAGATTACACCCAGAATGACACCGCAGAATCTCATTGCTGAAAGCACTCGGCCCAGGGCGACCATCATGAGCGAGAGCGCAGAGTCAACCCCGGCTGGGGTTGTGGGGCCGCCATGTACCCGGAACCAACGGTACAGTCTGAGGCCTAACCCGAGGCCCAACCAGCATCTGAGAGACTTTGCCTGGGCATCCCCATGAATCGAGACCGAGTGGATGCCGCAAGAACAGAACTAAATTGAAGGAGGGATGTAGAGAGCCACTCGGGCTCTCTCCTACATTGTATCCATGTCATGCACGCACGCACGCACGCATACCCCGGGGCGGGCCCGCGCCGGGGTATAAATAAATAAGGCGGAAGACCGCTCGGGGCTTTCCGGCTAACTGTGCCGTCGTCTCTGTGTCCAGTTACTGTGTGTCGCTCACCCACGTGTTGGGCCTACCCTAACACGCCACAGGTGTGACAAGCATGGGGTGAGTGGGAGCCAGGCTCTCCCTGTGCATTTCAAGGGCTCTTTGATTCAGTGACAGATCACAAGGGAAGGACCTGGACACATCTCAGGAAGAGGGAGATGGGGCTGATAAAAGAATCATCAACCGGAGGGGTGAGGGCTCAGGATTAACCTTTGATGCACCTATCACTGTGGCTGACATCCACGGACTGCAGCAGTGGGAACAGACTCACCTTGAGAAGTTATTTTGCCCAGAAGCACATATCATGAACTTAGTAACTAGAAATCCCTCTTTATATAAAGACGGCACTGTACACCGTAAAATACTAGGGTTAGAGGAAAAGCCCTAAGTCTACAATGAAAATGAAAACAACACACTCGCATACTTTATTTACGAAGGGAACGGACAACTTGGATGTGAACTCGAGCTGTTTCTTTACACCTTTAAACAGGAAGTGCTTTAAAGTTTTCTGCATTTGTCCCCCCAGTGATTTCAAATCTATGAATTGCTCAGCAAACCTGTTGCTATTATAGTGCCGACTTTTTATATTATTCGCTCTTTTTCATACCTTTCACGACAAAGGAGCGGGGCATGGGTAGTAGCATTTTACACCAGTATAACCGCAATAGTAGAGTAGAAGCAGTGACAATTTTGCTTAAAAAATACTCACTATGGCTATAATTACGAGTGGCCAGGAAAATATGCTGGCTTTTCCCCCACTCTGGGAGTTACAGATGCCTACCTGTAGCTCAGGGAAGAGAGGGGTTGGCAGGGGGCGGGGGAGATGCGTTTACTACTGCCCATTATGACTCTCGCCCTCAGGGCCCACTAAGAGATTGGGAACTACCAGGGAATATTGTTAATTTTAGGTCTGATCCAGATGGTAATTCCTCATTTCCCCTGGTCTTTCACATACAGTTTTCAGCTACATACATCTTAGGGTTAATGCTAAAAATTCCAAATTCAGATAGGGAGGCTCCATCAAAATAATGAAGTAAGTATGTATATATATATATATATATATATATAAATATATATATATATATATATATATATATATATATATATATATATATATATATATATATATATATATATATATATACATATATATATATATATATACGTTAGACTCCTCTCACAGCGTCCCACAGCAGCAGACAATCGAAAGCATACGTCCATAGTCTTCTTCCTGGGGTGGCACACTGAGCTGCTCCTGTACATGTGCCCAGATGGTCTTTAGCCAGCTGTGGCATCACTGCTCTTTGCACAGCTGCAGATGAAGCAAGCCATGCTCGAGCCTTCTCTCTCCCATATCCGTGGTGGACTCCATCACATCCTGGATTCTATTTAAAGATGCCCCACTTTTCCCCTCATCCGCCCTGCATCCATGTATGAGGGGAAGCGCGGAACACCCGTTTAGACGGTAACAATGCCACATCCGCACAGCTGGCCTAGCAGAGGTGCCCTCAGTAGGGCACAAAGGAAGTAAGTTGCAATTGTCCAGAAAAGTTCATTATATCCTGATCGTTCAGTTTGGGACTCTTTGCTGAAAACTGAGAAGGCAAAATACAAAGGAAAGGCATTGTTGTGGTTGCGACAGAGGAAGTTCTGCTGGCTGGGGAGTAATGTGTCGAAAGTATGGATGAGTCTGGACTTCTACTGATTGAAATATATGTCTCATCAGAATCCGTGTTCTTGGAAGCAAGGCGGTTTAATGGGATAGACACTTGCCACTGTTACCTGCAGGTGATAGGTTTGAATCCAGCAAGAAGGTACATATAAGCATATTATTAGTAAAGTTTCACAAGTTTATAGTCCAGATTGGCCTCTGAATTGTGTAAACCGATTGGTGCCTCAAAATACAGTCACTATTCACAGCAAAAGTTAAAAGTGGACAGCAGGGATCTCCCAGGTAGCACAGACATGGAAGAGCTTGCGTATCTGATCACCAATGGTCAAGCAGGTGGCTCTCCCAGCTAGGTAGTGTCATAAAGAAACGTCATTCATACACAAGGAATCTGTGTCAAGATCCAGAGTAATCATTTCTTGAGACCTTCCCAGGCCCTACCTAACATAGTAAGATGCTCTGGAGTATTAACATCCATGGTCTCAGCACTGTGTGGCTCCAGCTATTAAGACAAAGAGTTAATAATTTACTGAATACGATCAAGGACCTCATTGTTGATGTCATCTTTGGTGTTGTTAGCAGTGCATTTCGGGGGGTTAATGTTGTACTATGGCTACCCACATCCGCAGCCATTTTATCCTTCACAGGATATCCTTTGTGGGACATCAAAACTGAGGGCCTGATCAGGGCCGGACTGGGATTTCAAAGTAGCCCTGGAAATTTTGTCAGACCGGCCCCACCCATGGTGGTGGGTGGGGCGGCAGCAAGCATGAAGCACGGCATGAAGCACTCACTGCTGCTTAACAAAACCTCTGCTGCTTTTGTTACTGGGGGCGCAATTGCAAAATTGCTGCAAAACGGCCCCCAACTGCTCCAAAACCGGCCCGCTTCTCCAAAACCGGCCCCTAGTAAAAAAACGGCGCGCTGCTCCAAAACCGGCCCCCACACTTCCAGCCTCCAAGGCAAACACCCGATGCCCGCTATGGCCAGTCCAGCCCTGAGCCTTATTTATATTTGTGGAGGGGAATACTGAGTCACAAACGTGACGGATATCCCGTCCGCAGTATTACGATCCCATTATGATCCTATGAAGATCGTACTACAGCGGACAGGATATCTGTCAAGTTTATGGTGGAGTATTCCATCCGCCGAGATATAACTAAGACCCTAAATCATGAAAGCAAGGACAATGGACTCAGCGACTTCCTGCAGGACATTGTCAGTACATTCCAGGAAGGGATGTCAGGTAACATGGCAATAGCAGGGGACCACTTTGGGTGGGATGAGCTGTGGTCAGTGGCTGAGATTTTTCATCTGTGCCTCAAAGCAGACCACTGGATGTACGACTGGTCAGCAGTGCCAGACGCTCTTTCCCCTCTCCCTACCGACATCCCTGCTGGCCCTCTTTTTTTCTTTTAAACTACATGCGCTACATACTTTGTATAGCTGGGCTACTGGAATTATGCAGTAGAAGAGGGCCAAATTATGCAGCAGGGTTGGGTAAATTAAGGGAATAGAAAAGGCTAATTATGCAGCATAATGCGCCACATTTTGTGTCAGTATTCGTTATTTTGACATTTTTACACTTGCTAACTCTGTCTGGGCATTGGTTGCACCTCATTAGTACCAATTTAACACCCAGATATAGGAATAAGCAACAGAAAGGGGACCAGACAAACTTTGCAAAGGGCTTTCTACTGCATGGTAGTAAGCATGGGCGAATTTTGCGGATCTCGCGTTCGCGAATTTTGCGGATTTGCGGATTCGCAATCCGCAAAATCCGCGAATTCCCGCGAATTTGCGGATTTTTTTTTTTGTGTTCGCCCGTGTTTCTGCCAGTTCGCGAGGGTTTTTACAATTTCGCAATTTGCGAACTTACCTGTCGGGTCGCAAGTTTTGCGAACTTGTTGTTTCTACGTGTCCAGCCTGTTTAGGACACTCTTCTTCATCACTGCCACTCTCTGTCACCACTGCCACTCTCTGACTACTCATGCCACCCTCTGGCCCACCCATGCCACCCTCTGTTTCATCACCACACCCTCTGGTTGTCCAGTGTACATTATTTTCGGCAAAGCAAAGCACACCTTCCCTGCCTCAAGTGACCTGAATTAATTTGGGGCTGATTAATGTGTCACAGAATATTTTTTTAGCTGGCACCTGCTTCCTTAGTGCGCCCTGATTAGTGATCTTTTGCACTTGCTAAGTGCTTTCATTGTTGCAAAATTAGTTACAACACCTGCCCTGCCCCAACTGACAATAATGAATTAGGGGCTGATTAATGGATTTTAACTTCCAGCCTGGCTCCTGCTTGTCTCCCTTAGCTGTAATTCAGGACCTTTGTGGCATATGTGTAACTATTCTGAGGTTCAGAGCAGGGTCACATAATAGTTTCAACTGGCAACTGAACTCTGGAGGGGCCCCTCAGGAAGCACTACAGGAAATGGCTACTAATGATGAGCCTGAACTTTTGAACCTGGTAAGTAGTTACTTTCAGTTTTGCTAAAATCGTATTTCTGCAATTTTGCACTTATTTGCGGGGCGCGAACTCACGCGAACTCACGCGAACAGTGCGAGCAAAATCCGCTGCTCGCGGATTTGCGGATTTTGCGGGAGATTCGCGAATCTCGCGGATTGCGAATTTCCCAAAAATCCGCAAAATCCGCGAGCGGAACGGATTTTCCGCCCACACCTACATGGTAGCACCATCAGTGCACTTTTAGTAACTTTTGAACTGTACAGAATAGGGACATTTTTTTAATCCCAAAACTGATAGTGAGAGCTATTTGAAGACAGCAATAGCACAATGAGCATAATCACTTATACACCAAACGCGTGCATAAAAAGACGTAGTTATCGCTGAATATGTGTGTACAAATGGGACCAGCACAGGCTATTAATGTGTCCAGTTTCTGCAGAATAGTTCTATACGTGTTTGCAATGACTATTTCAAGATGGCGGCAATACGGGGATCGCAATCAGTTTCATAGGGAACACTTCAACAGTGCATCACACCTCTTTAACTACACCGAATAGGGGCGTTCTAGTTGGGGTGAGGGGAGCACAGGTTCCACCCATTTCTGCTGTTCGCAAATATTCTTCTGCTAAGGTTGATGACTGCAAATTTCTGCAAGAGCCGACAAGACGCTTGAGTACAGAACATCTATAGACCCACAACAACCAGACTTCCATTTTTTATCACAAAGGTCATCTAACACAAGCACATATCAAATGCAGCAGGCACAGTGGACAACGGCAATTCCCCTTACATCTCCAAAACACACCACACACCACCGAAGATATCCTTATGCCAACACTAGAAATATATGATTGTGCATGCAGATGGACAGAGTGTAATATGCTACTTATTACAGTTGGCAAGCCTGGAGGGAGCACAATGCCCCTGCCTTCCCTCAACAATGGTGATAAACAGCATATTACTCACTGCTCACGTGAATGTATTAGTTATGCCATGTTGCTTTGTCATGTGTAATAGTTTTAAAAAAGGGCTTAAAAGAACCAGAAAACAAGGGGTTAAACAAAACAGCATGTCGAGTGACTGCTAAGGGCTTTTCCTTTATAAGGTTATAGTAACCTGCAATCAGATGTAGTAAGCATTGGTAATACCATGGAAGTTGACCTTTGCCCTGCAGTAACGAATCTGTGAATGTGCGTTATTAGTACACGTGCTGTAAATATCGTGTTACTGGGTCACATTAGTTTTCCCTGGCATGGCCAATTTCTGAAAATGCAAATACATACATCAAAATTACTGCTATGCATTTGTATATATGAATGCACTATGTAACTCCGGTGCCCTTTCAGAGATAAAATGCATGATGCAGCCTCACCCACCAAGCAGACTGTTTCCAGAGGTCCGCACACAACAGATGCACATTGCACACTTGTGCCTGTAACTCCCAAGAGAGACAGTCACCGCTGCTCACCACCTGACAGCAAGAAATTACATAAAATGTGGGCAAGCACACCATGGCAACGCCCAGTCACAGTTAAACACCACAGAACGTGTGGGCACCAGTATCTTGGCATTGGGCATCCCTGGTGCATGGCAGGATGGCGTCAACCCATTACCTGGCCACGGCCTGGGCATGTTGTTGTCTTCTGTGTGATTCTAGTCAAACCTGATCTGCAACTTTCCAAACCATCTGGGAAACCTGGCAACGACACAGCCCTCTGTGCACCTGTTTCAAGGTCACCCTGGCAGGCAGAGCTCCTTCTGCTGATGCCACACAAAAACTGTTCAATACTATCACTGAGCAGTGAACGAGCCCTCGAGGGCTGCAGTTCAAACCTCTTTCCCACAGACACCCATCTGTACACAAGGCTGGCTCACAGTCAGTGCTTAACCTGAGCCTGTGGTTTCCACTGCTTGGCACAGGCACTCAATTGTCAGCACCGGCACTTATGACAGCTGCCACATGGTGGCGCCGTTTGTGTAATTTAGAGATGAGCATTACAACAGTTGTTTATTAATGCAATATACCAGTGGTTAACAAACTGTGCGCCGCGACAACCCGGTGCGCCGTAATGAAGTGCCAGGGGCTCCGCGCACACAATGTGGGAAATTGCAGTCGCAGCGTAGGGGGGAGTTAGTTGTTAGAGATGATGAACGAGATAGAATCAGTGCATGTTAGGGAGTCTTGGACCGTCGGTTCAAGTATCTGCATGTATTCTTGCAGATATGAGATGAGGTATTTTGCCTGCCCATACAAACGTCTTAATGCTTTTATTTAAAGTACAGGACACATTTGTGTGGACTGTAAGTGGCAACATGCCGAAAACATAATTAAGTCTGTTTGCCGTTACTATCTTTATTGACCAGTTTCTGACCCAAAAAGAGATCTGGAGGACATACTAGCGTAAAATGTACACTCCATCTTTGTCATCAGAGCTTGGAAATTATCAGTCTTCATATTTTCAAGACCTTTGTTGATAAGGATACCTAGGCCTTTTAACCCCGAGGTCCACCTTCATCATCCTGCAACATGGTTTGGCCCAAGAGCGACGTGCGTACATACGCGCTTACGTGCTTTCAGAGGCGTAGTCTCCGCCATTACTAAGCGGCTGGGGCCAGTGTGTGTATGTGTTCGAGTCATCTGGGGAGGGTAGTGACATGCCTGTGTGAAGGGAGGGGATGGGTGTGTGACTGGAGCTACAGGCTGATGTACCTATGTGTGTATGCACGCCAGTGTGAGGAGGGAGGTCTTGCTCCTGTGTGTTCTTGTGCATGGCAACATGAGAGTTAGGAGGGAAAAGGTGGTGATGGGCTGCTCTGAGGATGCCCGGCTTCTGCGCCAAATCCGCTGGAGCGCTGCGGGGTAGGACGCTTAGATAATCACGTTTGTGGCATGCAAATGATTCCAGGGAGAGGAGCGCGGCCGCCTCCTACAACACACCCGCCTGCCCTGGAAGTCAGTGTCCGCCCGGCGCCCCGATGGTCCTCCTGGGCGGGGAGCAGAGGACAGCAGCACCGGGAGGAGGCCGCACTCACTTTTATGAAGCAGCCACTGCAGCTCCTGCGCTCCGGCACACATCAACCAGCATCCAGGCAAGGCATGCACACACGAGCAAAGAGCGTGCGTACACTTAATAACTGAATGGCTGTGCGTGCACACAGAAAAGTGCACACACTTCAGAGAGAGAATCTCAAAAGTGTGCACAAAGGCAGGCACTTCTGATCAGAGAGCATCCACCCGCGAGCAAAGAGCATGCAAACAAGGGTAACGTGCACACCCTCCAGATTGCTAACACACACAGGATACACACCTTCCAAAGAGAGAACATGTGAAGTGTGCAGATACCGCCATTAGCATGCCTAGACAGGCGAGGCAAATACATGCACATGCTCAGTGACCGGGCCTGCACCAAGGTGAGTGCACACCTTCAAAAGAGAGGACTTCGAGTGTGCACATAACGAAGTTAGATTTCCTGCACTGACAATCTGAGTGCGTGCACACAACATCAGTGAGTATGTGTACCAAGTTCAGTAGTACACAGCTTGCAATAAGATGATGTCAAGCATTTACACATATCTACAAGACCATGCACACGAGAGCTAACCATAAGCTAGCATTGAATGCGTATATACTCACACACGTACTCCAAAAAGATCTCAAGAGTGCACTGTGAACAATACAAAGAGAACGTACATGTGCACAGGAGCAGCGATTGGGCACACACACACACAGCAGAGTACATACTCTGGTATGTTCTAAGTCACAATAGCAGTCACTCACTCCTGTCTCTCGCTCACTTTCACACATACAAATACACACTCATCTGCATGCACACAACGTTTGACAGATTATTTTTGCACTTCCATGTAGCTGCCTGGCCTGGTTCACTCCAGCTCCTCTCTTGCTTGTGGTGAATGAGTTCTGAGGCCAGGCACATAGCTTTCTCCCCATAGGCCTGCACGGCGCAGCGGCGAGAAGCCTTTGCGCAGTTACTGAGACGCATAGTCCTGCACCTACATGCGTCACTCTGGGTCGGTGTTGGTGGAGCCACTCATAAGGAGCCCACCTTTTTAGTGTAAAAATAATGCTGGGGATACGGATTACGACAGATGAAACTCAATGTTCCATTTTCTCAGAGCGGGTCTCAGTAACAAAAGCTACTGAAAGCAGCAGCTGGCATAAATAAGGGTTTGGGACCAGGCACTCTACTCTGTTGGGGAAAAAAACAATGGGTTACGATGCAGCCAAAGTGACTGCCAGTGGATGAGATTAATAATTCGAGCATTCCAACCATTATAATACCTTCATTGCGGCGCAATTACTTTAAGGAAGACAACAGGAAGTACTCCAGAGGTCGGGCTTACATCCCCCCCCCACCCACCCACCGGTAAAAAAATGGTGGGGAGCCACGGTCCACTGCTGATTAGGTGAAGGGAGCCACAGGTCAAAAAAGTTTGGGAACCACTGCAATATACATTAAAAACACCTAAACCTGTCTCACAAGCCATTCTTAATGGTTCGAGGGCCTTGAACAGTCTGAATTGTCACCCTTGTACCAGTGTGATGGTTAGCAGTTGTGTAGCTACTGCCATTGGCAGCGCTGGCAGTGGCAATGTGTGGTGCAAGCTGCAGTGGCCTCCTGACATGGGCCGGGACACTTATTTTAGTACAAATGAAGCACTGCTCACAGTAGTGTGTGTGTGTGCAGGTGGATCTGGTCCTCGTGCAGCCACGCCCTTGAGGCCTGGTGATGGCCCAGCATGCACCTGCAGACTGGTGCTCTAGCAGTCCTCCATGTGAACGAACCCTGCTGCTAACACTGGGGCATGCCAACGGATGCTCTGTGGACTAATGCACCTACTGCTAACTTCTGGATGCAGCCTTCACACAAGTTCCAATCCCTGATATACAGCTTGTCCTTCTACCAATTCAAAGTCAATAGAATGCATGCTAGTGCCACTCTTACTTGTATTTTGAACATTTGTAAATGCACAGATTGCTACCTCACACTATTTGGGTTGACAACCAATGTCACCTTCGATTTTTGAGTTTTGACTCATGTAAATTGTTATATTCCTCTATACTCTATCAATATTATCAACTATAGTGCATTAGTGCACTCTCCCATTGTACCCTACCCTTATATATTATATATTATCAGTATTATGCCTATTTCTACACCCTGTACCTAACAATTTACCGTATGTATTTGCCCTACTGCTCACTCTTACATCCTGGATATGCTGGTTGATTACTAGTGTCACTTTGTAATTTATAACTTATTACTGTGTATCCTACTATATGCACCTGTTTTTCTACACACATGTTATTCTGCACATTGGTACCACTATAGTGCACTACTGCATCCTCTCATACCCACCTAATCCTGCAACATGGACCCCATCGGCAAACACACATACAAAATCAACTACCCACCATCACTCACCAAAAAAGCCGCCAAACGCTTTAAACAAATCTTCCTTAGGTCACACTCGGAAACGCCCTTTGCTGACACCTACTTCTCACCGGTCAATGGATCCCTGAACACCGATATCATCTTCCACACTACACGCAGAGCTCAATGGAGAAATGCGTTCTTCTCCCTACTCACCGTCTCCTCCACTAGAAAATCCGCTCACAGCCTAACTCTCACCATCTCACCATCCCAAGTCTTTCCAGGCAGAGCCACCATCACTATTTACAATAATGGGATTGTCCTATCACAATCCACAGACAGGAACCTGGAACTGCTAGACAACATGTTCCCCACTTTCAAAGAACACCTTTCCAAGTCACGGACAAACACTCATTTCTCCCCCAGTCCCACCAACCATGACCTCACAGCCACATACTATTCAATCAGGGACACACCTACCACCCCTGACCTCCCATCCCCTACCCACAACCCCACTATCCCAATTCAGCACTCCGTCACAGACACAGATCACTCCCCCTCATACACCGCTCTTTCCCCCGCCCCTTCTACCAACTTGCGGACCTCCACACATACCCTCAACACTCCTATCACACCTACAGCGGGCATTAACACCCCGCTCGCCGCTAACAGCACAGTTCCCACCCATAACACACCTAACTTAGTCCAGCACCAGAATAACACGCATTCCGACAATTTCCCCCCTTTATCCCCCCCATTCTCAGTCCTCATTACCCTCCAACCATCTTCGCAGAACGTACCCCCTCTCCTAATTTAACTCCCCCTCCCCTCAACAGGACCATCTCCAATCCCACTTCCCCGCCTACTCTCAGCCCCCACTACCCTCCTTACACCCCCAACACGGCTACCAGTCTCCCAGCCTTCACCTTGTCCCCCCACCTACCATCAATGCCCCCACCCATAACACCAACTTCCTCCCTAATTCATCCACACCCCTCCCGTCCAAAACCTCTCGCATCCCTAACCCCATCCCGCACACCAACACAACGCAGACCTGCTCGAACACCAGCCCTCCCTCCCACCTGCACACGAATCCCCTGGCCAGCCATTCACCCCTGACTGCCACTCCCACCCCCATCACCTACCCTACGATGGAATACATCACGGCCACCCTCACTCAGATCAAAGAAGACATTCACGCCATCAAATAACTACTCTCCACACGCCCCATACACCGCCCACCCACCTCCACCCCCCCTCCCAAATTGTCTCCTACTCCGCCGGCGGACCCCCACCCTCATCACGCCCCACACCAGGCGTCAATCCCTGCTCATAGGCGCAGCAACTGCCCTTGTCCCCCGCATCGCCCCTGCAACCCCTCACACATCTACACCTCCCCGCCAAACTTGTCTCCCACCCCTCCGAATAACTCTCGCACCCAGCTATCCCCCAATCTCACATCAATCCCAGCTCTTAATCGCAACAACCGCCCTCGCCGCACCCACAACTCTTCTTCTGACCTCGACACACTCACCCTTCTCCGCTCCTATGACACAGCCCCCCAAACTCACACAAGCACCCCACACCGCAACATTCCCACGATACACCCAAATCCCCTTAGACCACCCACACTAAACAGCAGATTCTCCATCCCCAATAACCTTAGAAAAGTCCCTCTCTCGCTAGAACCGTCTAACACCCTCTACACAACCATTCTCAAATGCGCTCTTCTCAACTGCAGATCGGCCACGAAACACTCAGCAGCCATTGCTGAGCTCCTCTTATCGCGGGACCTTGACCTAATCATCCTGACTGAAACTTGGCTAACTGAATATTCGACACCCATAATGGACATTCTGGTTCCTCCCAACTACCACATTATCAGGCTCGACAGAACAGGCCAAATAGGTGGCGGAATCGCATGCATATACAGGAACAACCTCTCTGTTCAGAAAGCCAATTCCACATCCCTACCATCACCAACATCCTGGGAATACATCTGCCTCGACATTATTAGTGAGGGCAAACCGATATGCTCTCTTCACAGCATTTACCACCCACCCAGGGACAACCTCACCTTTTCCCAACAAATCATGGATATGATCTCAACCAATTCCGGACGCCAGCTCACCCAAATATACCTTGGTGACTTCAACCTCCATTGGAACGACCGCAATGACGCGGTGGTAAATAGTCTTAAAAATGTCCTCGATGCCCTTAACCTCACCCAAATATGCAACAGCCCGACCCACGAGAAAGGCTCTACCATCGATCTGATCATCTCCAAAGAGGACTCTATCCAACTCGAATCCATCCAACCCTGTGACTGGTCAGATCATCATATTATCACATTCTTTATCAACGAGAAAGTCAAAGTCAACCCGGTGCAACTCTCCAAGCCCAAAGTCTGGAAAAGAGACTCGAAAAAGCTCAACCCAGGCTCTCTGCCCCCTAACAGTTGCAATCTCCTACTCCCTCCTGCAGGCGCCTCGGACGTCCAAACTCTGACGGACCACTATCTCAACACTATGACCTCTATAATTAATGAGGCTGCACCTATGCAGCTAAAAAGAGTCTCTACTAAAATCTCCAAACCATGGTACGACGGGAGTCTCAACGAAGATAGAAGAGACATGCGAATGGAAGAACGGACCTGGAGATCAGCCCCCTCCGCAATGCACCTAAAGGAGTTGAAGAAAAAGAGAAACGCCTACTTCAGGAAAATAAAACGCTCAAAATCGGACTTCTTCAGCCTCCAACTTAACCAAGCAAAAAACCGCCCGAGAAAACTGTTTGAGCTAATCAAATCGCAATCCAAGGAACAACCACAACCACTCAACACTGGTCGTGAGGCACCCTCCTGTGAAGACTTCGCTGCTTTCTTTATCCAAAAAACTGACAAAATAAAAAGCGATCTCCTCATTGACGCGAGCCTCTACTCCAAACCCAAATGCCTTGCACCCGCTGAACCAAAAAACAATGCTACATGGTCAACCTTTGACACATACTCAGAAGAAGAAATTGGCAAATTACTCAGCACCCTGAAACCATCCAATCACCTCACGGACCCCCTCCCTGCCTTCGCAGTAAAAGACTTTACCCCTTTGCTTCTCCCTCTCTGGACTAAAATCATCAACAGCTCTCTCCAACAAGGAAACATACCTGACTCCCTCAAAGTTGGTCAGGTCACACCTCTACTAAAGAAACCAACAGCCGACCCCTCTGACCTCAACAATTACCGTCCCATCACCAATATCCCCACTCTCGCCAAACTGCTGGAAAAATGCGCACAACTACAATTGACTAAACACATTGAGCAATTCGATCTCCTCAACCCTCACCAGTCAGGCTTCCGAGCAGGACACAGCACAGAAACTGCTATGACTCACATAATTGACGACGCACTTCAAATGCTAGACAAAAACGACACCTGCCTCCTCATCCTTCTTGATCTCTCCTCAGCATTCGACACCGTTAAACATGAGAATCTACTAGAACTACTAAACACAAGAATGGGCTTATCTGGAACTGTCCTCAAATGGTTCACTTCCTTTCTGCACAACAGGTCGCAGAAATTCAAGAGCAACAACCTGATGTCCTCGACAATACCTGTAACGCTAGGCGTCCCCCAAGGATCCTCTCTATCCCCAACTTTGTTCAACCTAGTCATGGAATCTCTCACCACCTTGCTACAAGCATCCAATGTACACTTTCACATGTACGCCGATGACACCCAACTTTACCTCAAATTACAATCACCCAATGACATCCTGCTCCTGAACTCAACGATCAGATGCACCCAATCCTGGCTTGCCGACAATCACCTCAAACTCAATGCCCTGAAAACAGAGTTCCTTCTGATCTCACCTCCAGCGAAGATATCCACCACTCAACATTGGCTTAAACTCCTAACCGCACTCGGTGTCCAACCCACCATCGTGGACTCAGCAAAATCTTTAGGCATAACACTCGACACCAATCTCGGCATGCAGCAACATATCAGCCAGGCAACAAAGGGAGCGAACTTCCAGATCAATACTCTGAGGAAACTTAAACCCTACCTCCCAGCCAAAGACTTCCAAATTGCGGTACAAGCACTAGTCATCCCACGAATTGAATACGGCAGCACCGCCCTCTGCGGACTCCCACTAACTACAACCGCACCACTAAAAGCGTCTCTAAATGCTGCAGCGAGACTCATCACTGGGTCAAAAAAGCACTCCCACATTACCCCCGACTTGAAGTCCCTGAATTGGCTGCCTTTTGAAGCCAGAATACATCTGAAAATCGCCTGCATGACACACAAGGCGGTACACCTAAACTCACCCGGCTACCTTGCTCAGAAATTGACAATCTCTGGGGGAATCAGAAACACGAGAGGCACAAACAATCTTCTGCTGAAACCTCGAAGATTCCGGAAGGAAAAAACATACAAGCGCTCCTTCTCAGGAATGGCGCCTAGAATTTGGAACTCACTCCCTCCCGAAACCAGGCTCATCTCCTCCACTACACTCTTTAAAAAAGAAGTAAAAGCTATCCTTATGGCTAAATACACTTGATCTACTATCTCGAACCCTATTAACACCCTGCAATGATCTGTATTACTTGCTTGACCCCTTTACTTATTTGTATGAGTTGTCTTATCACTCACATGATTGGCTTTGCAGCCACCTATTTGTATTATTTGTACTGTATGATCTACTGATTTACCTATCTGACTTTGTTTTATTTGTATTATTTGTACTGTATGATCTACTGATTTACCTATTTGACTTTGTTCCCTCATTTACCCTTCTGTACTGTGTGATCTATTGATTTACCTATTTGACTTTGTTCCCTCATGTACCCTTCTATGTAAAGCGCTCTGATATCTGCGAAGATCTTGTTCGCGCTATATAAAACTTTGAAAATAAATAAATAAATATTGGGCGGGGTTACCGAGTAGACACAAAACACCACTTTACTAGCCCTAGGCTTCGCCTTCACAAACTATTATGAGCTTTGATCAGTACAATTAATTCCATTTAACTGAATCAAGACTAACTCCTCTAATGCACCACTTTTATTTTAACTAACCACTCTTCCCCCGTGTAGTGATTTCCGCAAAGGAAGTCCATAACATGGAGTAACTTGGTAACGTAGTCATGCTAACATTTGTCATTTAGAACAAAAAATAAAATACATTTATAATTTAATAGGATGGGCTTTGGGGTATCAGCTATGTAGAGATGTGTCCCAGTGGCTTCACTGCCAAGCTGTTGAAAAGGATAAAGACAGGAATGGAAACTATTAAGATTCTCAAAGATTTAAAACAAGATGTATTGGATTTGTTTTGATGTATCACTGCCACCAACTAGTGATGTCAAAGAAGTGTATAGTGTAAGTGATAAAAACCACAGAATACAATTTCTATGCAGTTTATTTTCTTTCAAATAGCCAAGCTGTTAGTACCTCATTGTTCAAGATATTTTTTCCATGTACATTTCCACTTGTTCCTTTATTTTTGTATTTCAGTCGTATTTTTTTCATATACACATATTTTTTGTTGTTTCCCTTCCTCCAAAACACTGCAGGCAGTAGCTTAGCCTCCAAGGTGAGAGTCCCTGGGGCTTCACATTTCTGTGTACTGACTGACTCTGACCCTCCCACCCCTCATAAATGCCCTGTCACTAACTACAATTATATGCAAAAAACCTCCAAGGTACCCCTTTAGAAGTGTCCAAGATCCGCCTCTGCTTCTCATCACCTCAAGTCTAGATTCTGCACCAACCAACAAGTATGGTAATTTATGGTTTGTGCATATTTGTTCTATTGGCTACTACTGACATCTAGACCCAGATTTACTAAGAGTTCGCGCAACGCAGGGCAGCAGGCAAAGTTGCTGCATTGCATGCGCTAGAGAGAGCAGAACTGCACCATATCTACAAAGAAATGGTTCCATTCTGCTCTCTCCATGCGCTGGCACACTTAGGGACATATTTATTAAGTAGTTGCGTCGCACTTGTGCCGCGCAATGGGGCTCAAGAGCGACGCAGCTACTAAGTAAGATTTATCGTGCTACGTAAGACTGCCTTGCGTGGGTTGATAAATCTAGAGTAACGCAATGCAGCGCAAATCGCTGCCTTGTGTTGCTCTGCCCCAGGTAGGCGTTCCTTGGGGGGAATATGGGTGTTCCCATGCATTCACCCACCAATGTTGCCGCATTCCCAGATTTACTATTACTGGTAGACCTGGGAATGCCTCAAAATGCTGCACATCCCCAGGTGAGGCGAAACGAGGAGAAATATCTTTATTTCTCCTCATTATTTCCTTAAAAGGAAAACGCCTCAGGGGATTTTTTTTGTGCAGGAAGGTGTTCCTTTCTGCACAAAAAACCTACTTACAACGCATCCGAGCTGCACCATTGTGCAAGGGGCCACTTTAGCGCTAGGCAGCACATTATGCACCAGACAGGAATGCGCACTATAATGTTAGATATGGCGCATTCCTGCCCTTTCCCTATCATGCAGCGCGGTGACTCGCTGCGCTGCGTGATTTTTTTATCAATACGCCCCTAAGTGCAGTCCTACGCAGTGGTTAATTTGTAAATTAATAAGTGCCGGGGCTCTTATCAGGAAGCAGCTTGCACCAGCCTATTTCTCCTGTTAGCGCAGCCTAAAGCAGAACCAACTACTAAGCATGAAATTGGGGAGATGATGTGGCGTAATGGCCAGAGCTGCAGACTGTGATTCCGCTCAAATCACTTAATCTCCCTGTGCTTACCATTAAATGAATGTGTCCTTAATTGGTGCTCATGACAAGTGCCGGTGTTGATGAATAAGTGCGGTTGCTGAGCAACAGAAATCACTGACTCAAATTAAGCAATGGTCATGCACTAACACAGGCATCCTTGAAGTAAAATGCAAGGGCGTCTGCATTGGGTTTTAATGCAAAAACGTTCTCAGGTAGGTATTTGTGAAAGCTGTGTGCAGAATGGTTTTGTCCCTTTGTGCCTTTAGGCTGGCACAATTATGAATTCTCCTAAATGATGCAAACCTCACATGTGTATCATTCCATTTGCAATTAATCTTTTCATTTAATACTTAAAGATTTCATTATAGCCCAGAAAGCAGAATGACATACATTTTGACCTCTTTGCAGATGTCGCTGTGCTCTTATATGGACCTCATTTGAAATGCACATCCTTCGGCCCCTTGCACATCTGCCGACTTTGCAAATAAGCATTAACAATGCCAATAGGTATGGCTTCACAGGAATGTTGTTTGGTAATGAGAAGCATTACAAGCAAATTGCATAGGAATAGATATGTATTTGTGTGGAAGCAAAGAACTGTAGAACAATATTGGTTTAGGTTAAAAGGTCAGGTGACAGTTGCACTGTCAAGCCAGACCTAAAAATCCATGTAGGTTAATGACTGCCTTTGTCTGATCTGTGCTGCAGCCAGGAAAAAACAACATACATTATCTAGTTATCTAAGGCACTTTACTGTTGAAATATGCTAAGATTTGATCTAAGACACTTCAATAGCATTCCACTGTCATTTACGTGACCCTAAAAGTTCAAGCTTGGACAGCTGGGTAAATATACAAAAGGATCAGAGCTGTGTGGACTGAAAGAGCTTTTTTTGTGGAGAAACACAACTCCTGTCCATTCAAAACATGTACTCCTGTCTCCCAGCATATGGACAAAGCCAAAGCCCCTCTCTAGTGATGCTAACATAATTGTCTGGTGACAACTGGGCAGTCAAGCTAGACCATAAAAAATTCATTGTGCAAGAGGAATGGGGTTTAGACAGGTGGGGTTTGAGGAGGTGGCAGGGTCTTGAGCCCATGTTCTTACTGAGATCACTTGGTCAAATGTTTCAAGACTTTCTATCTGTAGTAGGGCCTTACAAGAAGAAGTCCTGTCTGGTTAGTGCAGGAACACTCATTGGTTCCTATGAGTGAGTTAACATGTTGCTGTTGCCTTCATTATGCACGTCATGAAGAATAAGCATTAAAGGGCTAAAGAGCATACAAGTTTGTTTTTTACAAAAAATGTGGCATATTGTGGATAATTATCGCTATGTTGGTTTAGCGGCAATATTTTTATCGCCGAGCTGCGGCGATTTTTATCGCTTAGGAACCTTGCTATTATCAAGGTTTATCCTAAGCGATAAAAATCGGCCTAAATGCATGAATATCACTGAAAAGTCAGCGATATTCATGCATTAGCGAGCTAATGCTCTTAACCATGTTATCCACCTCCCATTGGATAACATGGCTAAGAACTGCTCAGGGCAGGTGTTAGCTTTTGGAGATATTCGCGCTTAGCGCGAATATCTCCTAAAGTTGGTAATAGGAGATAGCGATGTTAGCGACTGTTTCCAGTCGTTAACATCTTGGCACGACCACTTTGCATGTCATTAGTGATAAATATCACTGAGATGCAAAGCGGGGCCCAAGATGGTCGCTATCTCCTACTAGCTGTCGCTAACTGGTGTTAGTGACAACTAGGTAATAGGGAGATAATTTTATCTCCGCTTTCTTGGCTTTTAAAGCCAAAAAAGCGGAGATAAACCCCCTTGATAATATGCCCCAATGTTTTTAAAAAATTCAAATCTTCAATTACTGGCTTCCGTCTGAATTGAATCAGATAAGTAGTGTATTTGTAAATCAAATCCCCAAAATATACAAGGCACCGCAGATAGGTCTGGCTTTAATAAATCTACCACCGTCAAACACAAGAAATGCTGTCACTTGCAGTATCTCTTTAAAGCCAGGACTAGTGGCTTTGGTAATGCGTGTTGTACAGTGTTTTATAATATACGTCTGTTATTTCTACACACAGTACACAACAGATATTACGTTGCCCAAAAATGGTGCTACATTTGCAAACTTTGGAAAGATGGAAGGCTGAGTCTGCCTTGCTGCGATGTTAACTTAAGATCTTGACGTCACTCGCAGTTGAGAATGTAAAGTCACTGCCACTTTTAACATCTTGATTTATTGAAAATGTACCCAGAAGTGGCCTCTTAGAAAAGTATTCCTCTAAAGTACCAGTCTTGCAGTTCATGGTGCATTGCTGAGTTTTAGGTTTATTTGAGCAGGGGCATGCTGACCATTTGAAAGGGATGACCTGTACTTCTCACACTTATATTTATTGCTAAACCGAAGTGTAGCTCTCATGGATTTTTTGGATCGAACACCTATCGAAAGCTTGTCTCGATGTTTTTACGATTATTCAAATACACCTGAAAAAATAGCAGTAGTCCATTCGTTTGACAATATTTTAAATATTCATTTTTTAGATTAATTTGGATCTGCTTTAATTCATTTTTTAATTTCTTTAATGGTTAGGAAAACATTTGCAGCAGAAATATTGCTCACAACACAGGTAGTTGTGACCATCTGACTGCTTACTTAAGCTCTAATTATTGTCTTTGTCAAGCTTTTTCGCGAACAGATGTATATAGTGACCTTTCACAAACAGCTGGCCAGGTAATTTGGAAAAGAAAATATTCCCATTCAAGTACCATTGTATCTCACAAAGTTGAATGATTATTTTTAAACCCCATCTTAAAACTGAATGATACAATACAATTCCATTTATATAGCACACAGCTGCCTCTGAAGAGGCGTCCCGTCACTAGCAGCAAGGATTAGAGAAGCATGCAACGGACAACCCAACCCGACTCAGGTGAATCAAAAAGCACAAAGTTTTTAAATTCTAAGAGCATTTTCAAATGGACAGAGGCACAAACTGAGAGAAAGAGAGTTCCAAAGCTTAGAGGTGAGAAAGAAAAAAGATCTCTTCCACCTCTCTTAGCCTTGTGAATCCGAGGCAGCCGAAGAAGTGTTTGATGGTTAGATCTCAATGATCAGACTTGACGGTAAGGCTTGAAACTCTTCCTCAAGTAAAGAGGTCCTTTGAGTTAAAATGCTCGAAAGGCAAAAGTTAATGCCTTGAATTGGACCCGCTTAGCTATAGGCAACCAGTGAAGTAGCCGTAAATAAGGAGTCACCGGCACCCGTAACGGGATCTTCAGAATGAGACGGGCAGCAGAATTTTGAATCGTCTGAAGACGCTGAATCAGATACACGGGTAGACCCAATTATAAACTATTAGCATAATCCAATTTAAACATCACCATGACATGAACAATATAGTCTTACTCGTGTCTTCGGACACTAAATGTAGCATCCTTTTTAGAGACCTAAGCAAAGCAAAACAATTGGCAGAAATAGCCTTCAATTAGGGATCAAAAGTATGGTTGGATGCAAATTTAGCACCCAAATTTCTTACAGTTTCTGCTGGTAGAGGGGTGACCCCTAGCACAGACACCCATCAGTTTCAGGAGATAGTATTAAATTGGTATCATGGGCATCACAGCTTTGGCTGTGATATATTACTCATGTAGGCACATTCCACGTTTACAAAGCATTTTTTAAATTAATGCTGGCATCCGTGCCTGATGCACTGAGGGGATCACTGCCGGCAATTGCGGAAACTCTGACTACTATTTTAATCTCGTCTGATGTGAGTGCGCTATTCTAACTCTAATAATATTAGTAACTCTGGATACTTTTCTTTGACCATAAGTAGCTCTGAAAAAGTTTGGATATAACCTGGTTTAAAGGAACACAAAGCTTCAACCTAGTTCTCCTGAAAGGACAGTAGGAGCTTCATGTCGTCAGCAAACGAGACCACCATATGATTCCACTAACCTTGCTACCGGCTTCAGATAAATATTAAAAAGGGTGGGACTCAGCCTGCCCCGACCCCTGCAGCACACCCCACTCTAAAGGTTTGGAGGAAGAGGTGTTAGGGGAGAGAAAAACTGCCTGTGTCCAATCTTCAATAAAAGATTCAAGCCATTACAAGGAGGCTTGTTCTCGGATTCCAACGCTACGAAGCCTAATTAGCGATATGCAATGCAAAACTGTGTCAAACACCGAAGACAAGTCAAGTAAAACCACCATTGTGGAGAAGTCAAGACTTTCCTTAATAATCTCAGTCACCTCAAGTAAAGCTTATTCAGTGCCAAATACTGATCGGAATCCAGATTGAGAGCCATGTAACACATGGTTAGACTGATGGGAATGGGAGCGTTGCCGGTTTAATAACTTCTACAGCAATTTAGGGCCATAGGTAGGAAGCCTAATTGCACTTGCAAATGCTGAAATTCGCAGAATTTCAGCATTTGCGATCGCAATTAGGGCAGTGTGCTATATAGCACACAAAAACCTACATGCAACATAAGGAATTCCAAAATTTACGATTCCTTATTTTGCTATTGCATTTAAGGAATCGCAAATTGCGATTCCTTAAATGCAATGTAGGAAGCACCCAAGTTGTGCAACTTTTGGCTTAAGGAATCGCAAAATACCACCAACCTCAGGTTGGTGGTATTTTGCGATTTCTTTGGAAAATGCACTTTTTGGCATTTTCAAAGTGCCATGTGGGTCACATACATGCCCTTAGGGCATGTATGTGGGCCACATGTGCACACATGTCAATTTCAGGGGGTGCAAAAGGGTGTCCTATTGACACCCTGACAACCCTGAAATTGCATTCTCAATTTGCGATTCGCAATTTGCGATTCTCTAATTGAGAATCGCAAATTGAGAATGTCTTCCTACTCATTCCTATGGGCCTTCTAGCCCATAGGAATCAATGAGAAGGTATTCCTTATTTGCGAATCGCAATTTGGGATTCGCAAATAAGGAATAAGTGGGATTGGCAATACATTTTGCTAATCCTACCTACATTTCGTTTTGCGATTCTCTAATTGAGATTCCCTAAAAATCGGAATTTGAGAATCACAAAATGAAAATTACCTACATATGCCCCTTAGTCATTATCGGCATGAGTGAAATAGGTAGAAAGTTACCTAATACCTTAGGGTCCGCATTAATTTTTTTAAATAAGGAAGGAAAAGCGCCTGTTTCCAGCTCCTTGATATGAAAGCATGTTCCAAAGAACAGTTCATCAGTTTATTCAGAATGGGGTGCACAAGTGCGGAGGCAAGTTTTAAAATAGCTGAAGGGCATTGATCTAAAGAAGAGCCTGATTTGCATTTAGCTGATTCAGCAGTGGACTCTTCCGGGGATATATAGTTAAAAGCAGTAAGTAAAGGTCCGTCACCTGCAATGGGATCCTCTGCCCAATGCTTTGAATCCTGCAATAGGAAGTGCTCATATAATGTTTGAACTTTCATAAAAAAGAAATCTGAAAGATTCTCACATAAATCAATGGAGGGGGCCAGGGGGTTCTTAGATGTAATCAGGGAAATAGACCTTGGGACCTGCAAATGGAGGTACGGTACTTTTTCAGAACTGCCTTGTAAGCAGCCTTTGCATCCTTTTATACAATTTCCTCCATTTTACGTTCCAGAAATTTGCGTTGGAATTTCTCTATCTGCAACACAGGCGAGAACAGTGGAGCAGACGGCTTTGATCTTATAGAGGTAGAGGCTTTAAATGGGGCAACAAGATCCAGAGCTTCAGCTAGCCAATCATTAAAATGAATCCCATCCTGATCTAAAACACCGGATATATTGATGGGGATAGATTGTGGCCTATCCACTGAGCGGGATTCTAAGATTTGATGCCATGCTCTGGTCGTTTTCTGAGCTACAACCTAATGGGCATGGTCGAAAGAACACTAAAGGGAATGAGGGAATAGTCAGATCAGATTAGATTTTGACCCGGCTTGACCAGGACAGTTGAAGGATTCTAATAAATAAGATTTCGCGTAGGAGCAGCCTTGAGTGTGGGGCCCTTTACAAATTGTTCTAAATTAAATCCTTCAAGAGTGGACAAAAACCGCTCAGCTGTTCTGCAATTCAAATCATCAACATGTAAGTTAAAGTCACCTAACACCAGAAAGTTGGCATGGTGTAACGACAATTGGCCGAGGACATCTGTCAGTAGATGATGGGAATTAGCAGCACAGGCTTATGGTCTATAGATTAAAACGCCAGATAAAGTAAAGGAGGGAGATTAAACAACAGTAAAAACGATTCCCTCAATATTAGGTATATTAGCTAATTTATCGATAGAACACGAGAAAGAGGAACGATGTACAATTGCCGCACCGCCTCCATTTTTATCCTCTCAATGAATATACTGGGGGGCATGGCTAGATCAAAATCAGAAGAGGAGACCTCCTTAACAAGGTTTCTGTTAAGAACCTCAAGTTCCAACAATTCTCAGAAAGAAGATAAAAAATATCAAGGGTATGTTTGGACAAAGACCAACAATTTATAAGGCATCATTGGAGAAGACACCAGGAGCCCAACATGAGGCCCGTCGGCCCGACTCACTTTCAGAGTCACGTGAAAGCCCAACATAGGGACATTTAAACATAGATGAGGATGTGGGGAATTGACTGAGGATCTGCCGAACCAACACAGGTGAACGCTGGAATGAAGTCCTGCTGAAGAGTTTTTTAAATTAATTGACTGCTAGCGCTTAACTTGGATCATTCGTCTTATTGTTTAAAATGAGAAAATGTCAGTTACCATGTGCCATCACTATTGTATTTCCATGATCGTGGATCAGTGTTTCAGCTATGTTTCGAAGCTCTGCAGACCACAAATTTGTTAACTTCGGTCCCAATGATGGTTTTGTGGATACCAGACGAAGAGACCCAAACGCTGACTTTAGTCTGCTGTTATTTTGTAATGAAAATAGGATCTGATGCATCACAACCATAGATAGTTGACACGGACAATAAGTTGAGCATAAGAAACAACAATCAGCATTGTAATCTTTTAATTGTGGTGGTTTGTATTATGTCTTGGTTCTTTTTGTAGATGGTATTGGTCCACATTGTGTTTTTTTAAAATAGGTGGACAAACAGGTTTTCAATAAATGAGATTGGTGAGAAGGCTCTGGTGAGTTATTAGATTTGTTTGCACTGTTACACCAACAGGATGAACGGATGAGTTAAATCTTCCAGTGATTTAATATGGGGATCAGTAAGAGATCCAATAAATCACTAATTAGGAAAAATAACACTTAAATGACTTCCTCAGAGGGAGTTTAGTTGTTATGATTATGGACCCTTCTTCCATGTGGATAAAAGGGCAGCTTTGTGTGTGAGATCACAGTATAGGTGGAGCAAACACACAGCAGGAGGCAGGTTCATTAAAGATGCATCCATCAGAGACCAAGGCGCTTTGGACCGGAGAGCATGGAACAGTGAAAGAAGAGTAAAGTTCTCAAAGTCCCAATGGGAACGAGAGGTTTTGTCCACTGAATAAGCCTTCTTCTGGGTTATTTTTAAAAACAACTAAGGCCCAGTACATAAAAAAGTATCCTTCAAAGAAATGAAAATATAGTATATCTACTTAATAAATAACTACATCTTAAGTCGCATTCCACGAGCACTGGCATCTCTGAAACCCATTTAGTTGCTTCCAATGAACACAAGAAGGATAACCTGGTTGAGACCATGCATGTTCCAGGAAGGAATGTTACAGAGAAGCAACACTTCTGTTCACCACACGTGACGGTTCTGTCAGAATGATAGGAGAACAATGCCTTTTGCAAATGTTTTGGGATGCGGATGTGGGGCAAAATTGATCTCTCTGGCTTACTCAGCCTCTAAACATATACTTTTTTTCCAGACTTTCTATTCAATACAGAAATTAACAAATAATAACCACATCACACACACAAACACATTCTAACATCTGCCCACAGCTACAGAGGGCTTGGAATTTCAGAAGTCATAGCCCTTCTTTTACCATGACAGGCATATGCTAATGCAACTCGTGCCAGTGGTCGGGTAAGGGGGTGGGGTGGACGTTGCAGGGCGTAGGGAGTATATTACAATAAATGGTCAAGCAACAGGCAAAATAATGGTCCTGCTACCACATGTATGACAAGTAAGAAACAAGAAGAAAACATTAAAAGTAGGCACTGAGCAACTATCTCAAGCCTTCCGTGAACCGCACACAAGAAACCTGGGCCTATATTTATCATGGTGTTGCGCCGACCATGCACCACACAAGGGGGCGCAAGCATGACGCAACACTACAGTCTGATATAATGACGCAAGGCCACCTTGCGAAGCCCTGCATGGCTTGATCATTCTGGAGAAACGCAAGGCAGCGCAAATCTGTCCCTTCTAGATGAGAAAGAAAACGGTAAAGAGGCACATTGATGTCACATACATAGGGGGGAGCCAATGACTGAAGGGGGCAGAATCAATGCCCCAGGCTGTATGCTGTGGCGTGCAGAAGCAAAAAGCCCCTCGACCTTTGTATGTGTCTGTATATCACTTTTTAAGACTAAAGAGAGACCTAAAAACGCAGCTTGCTGCGATAGTGCCTCCTGGTAGATGGGGTCGTAGATTTTTCTTACGTATCTCAATGAATTGGTGCTTGCTCCGGAGGACATCAATGCCCTTAAGCAAGTAACTTCATTTTGTTTTAATAGAGTAAAAACCACAACTGTTAGGCCATAAAATCTGTGTGCTTAAAATAGTGAGTTAGAAATTTTAGAATTTTAATCTCTTTCTTTTAAATATTCCTGTGTAATTTGAAATTTCATGTTGTTGCTTTTATGGTTATTGTCTATTAACCGAATAAAGTATTTTTTGAACTTTGAACTTTGAGTTACAAAAATGTAATAGGTCTGCAATATCTGAAAAGTTTCCCTACTGTTCTACACCCCACTTTATTTCCTTGGCTTATCCCTGCCACCTCCTATAAGGTCCCTTTAACAACAATACTTTCTCATGGGTATTGATGTAAGTCATTAACTGTGCATCGAGTGTCGCACCCCATGCAGTAAGTGCCGCATAAAGGAGCTCGGGGAGGCTATTAAATTATAATGAATGGTTGTTTGCTTTGGCTTGTTGACAAATCAATAGAAATCGACAAGTGTTGTCATTACCCTGGATTGAGTGATGAGGCTCCCTTTGCTGTGGAGGACTATGCTGGTCATTACAGGTAATAGTCTGCACGGCCTGTTCTCACTGTGAGGCAGACCGTCCAATCCTTGATTTGCACAAGTAGCCTGGGGGCTGGGTGTAGAATCCACCAGCGCTTGGATCCTTTGTCTTATAATTAGGGTTCCCAGTTTTCGGTTTTTACTGATTTTTACAGATAAATATAGACAGAAAACAATGTTTTTTGTGTTTTTTTAAATGGAAAAATACAGAAAATTGGGCTTCTTTTGAGTGCCTTTCTATACTGTTGTTCATTAATTCCAGGCCAACAGCTGAGCAAATAGATGTAATAGGGAGTTAAGAAATAGGATGAGGTTTAGTTAAATAACAACATATGTCAACATCCATTTGCATTATTATGCCAACATTTGCCTTTGAGTGCATTATTAGGTTATAATTGGCCACTTAATTTACTAAAGCACGGCAGGCATCAAAGTATGAGTGCATATTTATTAGTTTAATAAAAGTGGAAACATTTACAATATTACAACTTCATTTATTCACAGAACACAAAATAAATATGGATAAATACTAACAAGATGGCCCAAAAAAGAAATATGGATAGATACAGAGGGAAATGTTAAATAAATAAATACCATAAAACTGGGAGCCCTACTTATAATGAATCAAGGGCCTGCATTTAGGGATTCATACCAAAATGGGCTGAATTTACAAAAAAATGTTTTACTGCATGCATGGGAATATGTTTAATCAACGCACAGTACCACATTTTCAAAAGTGAATCTTAAATCCACAGAAAAGTTTAGGAAATTTATTAACAATTGCTTTTTATTGGATCCTAAATTAAGATTGAGTTTGGGTTTATCACATTAGCTTAAATGTAAATGCCAGCATTTGTTAAGCGCATAGCTACCTCCGGAGAGGTGTCCCGGTGCTGGGGGCCGTCAGGAATATTAACCCCTTCAGTGCTGATGACAAAGCCAGCTCGTCATGGGTGTTACCTGCCCTGTGCTTATGATGAGCTAGCTTTGTCACAAAACAATGTAATATCAGAGTTCAGCACCCAGCGGGAAAACCCATAGCAGCCAAGGTGTTAAGCGAGCTATTGTCCAGAGTCACATGGCACTGGGCTAACCTGCCCCTGGAGCCGGGGATCGAACCGGCTACCCTGTGGTCCACAGTCAGTCGCCCTGGCTGCTGCGTCACACCTCTTCCATAGGATGTACCTGACCACACCTCTGTCACTCCAACTTAAAAATGCCTACAAGTAATTTGTTTTTCCAGGTGGTTCCTAATTAAATTTTCTTTATTCTGTATATGGCAATTCACTACAACATCTTTTCATTGAATATTGTCACGCGAGGTAGCGTCCTACAAAAAAACTGCAACAGCCTTTATGTCATCGTCCGCCAGGAGGGAGACACCAAGAACTTTACACTCAAACCGAACACCAAATTACAAACTGAGAACAACTTTAGATCCAACTGCAATCTTAACACCTGCATTTCTTGCAGTGGGCTTAATATATCAACCAGGAGTCAAGCAGGTCTATCAGCCGCGATGCCTACAAGTGTTAAGAAGCTGCAACAAATATGAGACAAATTCAGAGCTGGAAGGACTCCTATCCCAATTTATGGAATTAGGGTAAATTGGGTTTACCAGAGACATACCTATAAAAGTTGCTTCATCAGTTATTATAAAAAATAAACATTATTTTAGGTGCATGGCTTACAGCTCCTGTGGACAATCATTGTATTTGTAATTTGGATTAAATCTACATCCAGGGGAGTACAAGAGGAGGCTCCGTCACCTACCCCACCAAACATCCAATAACGTATACATTTGTGAGGGTTTACAACTATATTTGTGATTCCTTTTCTACATGGAAAGCCACTTCCACAAAAACAGCAGTAAGTTCATTTACCAGGGTTGCACACTCATATTAATGGTATAAAGGAGTAGGGAGCTTATAGAACACAATATGTGAAATAAAATGCTTTTACGCATTTCTGACACCCGCTCTCCTGTGGACTGGCTGCCACGCGGATGCTGCATTACGATGCGCCAAGTGGACTGTGGTTATGCCTGAAAATCGGCAGTGTGTTTACATTTCTGTGCCTTATTCGTTTGGATTTTATGAAACTCTGAAAAGAGCAAAGACAGACACAGGCACATTTTTACCCCCAATCACACTACATGATCAAGTGGAGGGGGGCTGCCAGAATCAAAACTCATATCTCCTGATCACACCCACAGTCACTGGACCTGCACTCCCAACCTGCTCCTCAACACTGAGGAACAGAGGAAGTTGTAGCTGGTTTCACCCAAACCTACATAACTTTGAACCAAAAGAGTGATCCGGGCATTGCAATACAGCGTTCTTTTACTACTAAGAATCTCAGTTGTGTTTTTTAATTGATAAATTGGGCAGGGGCAGCTCCTTTGTAAGGGCAGAGGAGTGTCACCCCACTGCCAGCAAATGATAAATAAAAACATAATAAAACATTGTTGTTATTGTTTTATTTATCTCTGTCTGAGCTGCTGACATTTGTAGTCCAAAGCAGATGGAGTGGGAGGGCGGGCTGGGCCTTGGCAGAGAGGAGTAGTGTGCACTTATAAGTGCACATGTCATTTTGGCTGGTCGTGTTAGGCCGGCAAAACAGACATGCACACTTATGTTTCTCCAAACCAGCAGTGTCCCACAGGTGGGTTGGAAAAACGCAACAGGCTTACAGGCACTGTCTGAGAAGCAAACCAGGTCGCTCAGACCAATCCTGGTGCTGCTCACATGAGAGGTGTGGAATGAGAGCAGCATCTGGAGTGGGTGGGGAGTCTGTGCTTTCAGGTCCATCCACTCCCGGGATGAGTGGAGCAGGAGCAACAAGACGGCCCGCAGCGGGAGCAGCAGGTAAGTGATTTTATTTATATATATATATATTTTTTTCCAACCCCTCCCCCATCCCACCTTACCAGTTTTGATTGGCGGCAGCCGCCACTGAAATTAGGGGAGTTGCGGAACACATCACATGCTATTACAAAGGGCTACAATAGACTTAGGGTGTATCCGTTCCATGTCACATCCACAACCCCTTTTTTAAAACATATATCACTACGAATTGCAAATATGCCTGCATGGCCTTGACATTCACTCTGTTCCTGGACTATTTATTGAACCTATTTTTTACAGTAGCTTATCTTCCAAACGGATTGCCCGGATGTCTGTTTGTTCTATTTTCTCAGCTATGTTTTTAGGTCTGACTTGAATTACACAGCTGTCTGCAAGAGCGATTGTTACCAATTCTTCAACATGTACTGAATGAGCTTTGGCTCCGCCCAGAGAAGTATTTCTCCCTCACCTCATGCTACTGGCCTGTTTAGTGTATAATTCCACCTCCTTTGGAGTGCTTGCATTACAATGAATGGAGGACTATTTTACACCTTAACAGTACACAGACTCATCACACATTAAATTCTTTGTAAGATAGATTTATTCTATACAGAAAACACTTGTTTTTACGGTATGTCTTTCACTGAAGTTGGCTTTTTTTATTGTTTACTCAGGGCTACAACCAGGGCGTCTCTAAGGCGGTGCGACCGGTGCCACCGCACCGGGTGCTCACTCTTCGAGGGAGTGCGTGTTTGGAAGTATTTTATTGATTTAAAACCACCTGCTGCTGCATTGCTGGCCTCTTTAATTTTCATACAAAAATAAAAAATGTCAAGATAACTCAGTGATTAATGTTGTTCCTGGAGAGAGGAGTTTTGTCAAGGGGAAGTTTTAACTAATTTTATGGTAGCACAGATGTGCATGCTGCAAAGAATGTGTACCATGCAGATCACAAAGTGCATAGATGTTAAATAGGTCAGTGCTTTTGTCAGAGAGATCCTTTCGTTACTAGCAGTATAGATGTTAAAATCCTAACATGGAACAGTGAGCTAATAACTCATCAAAGAGCTGCATGCAAACTGCAAGGTATAGATTAGAGCACTATGATGTTTTCCTCCGTCTTTCATTATTCTAATGTTTCAAAAAGGGTTCATTTCGGTAAAAAAATTCCTTATTATTAAATGTAACCCCCAACCATAGGGTTATGTTTTAAATTCTGAGTCTGTGCTTCTCCAGACCAAGCACTCTTAAACTATACTGTCTACCAGTAGGGGTGACATGCACCTCCTACGCCTTGTAGTCCTCTGTATTATGTAACATTTCCTATACACTGATTTACACACCTATGATTGATTGTTTCTGTGTAGTGTTTGTGATGTAAAGTGCTCTGACACCCTACACTGGTATAGGTGGCTCTATTAAATACATCTGAGAGAGAGTGGTTATGGAGACTTGAGGGGGGATCTGTTAAAGGGTAGTAGTGAGGGAGTCTGTGGGGAGCGCCCATGGGGGCGCCAACAAACATTGTCGCACAGGGCGCCACCAGCGCTAAAGCTGCCCCTGGCTCCAACTGCAAGCCAGCCATGTTGCCTTCCCCAGTCTTGCTTACAGGTGCAATTGTTTTATTAAAGTGTGTGCCACCACAGGCTATGACTGGTGGGCAGTCCAATTACTAAACAGAATACATAAATACATCTCTTTTCAAATCCACTTCACTGCTAAGGTACAGATCTTCACAATGCAAGGCATTAAAAATGTTTGCATACTGCATCCAAAAAGGTAGCATACCAGATATACCAAAAACATAAGCATATCTGCGGTTAAAGGAGGTATATTTCAGTCCTAAAACAGTACATTTAGATAAATATTTATGAGATTCCGATTATTATTCAAAAGATTCAAATTCAAGAAATGGATTACATACATTATTAGCAATCAACGCGTGAACCTTGGATTACAATCGTCGAGACACCACAACAAAGTATGTGCCAGAGGAGCAGTAATACATTAAGTTCTTTCTTCTAAAACCCCAAATTACATGTGACTTTGAAGTGGTAGAGCTCCCAATTGTTTATACTGTAAACATCATAGCACGCACCAAATATTTTTCTGAGTACATGGGAGGAAGGTTATTACTCACAGACTATGATGGATGTCTTGTTGATAGTTTTCACTTCTAACACCTGACAAAGACAAATCTATATTTACACAGCAGCCTGACAAATGTGATCACTTATAACAAGTGTAGTGAGTGTTGCAAGAGTGTGCTTTGAGGACGAAGTACAAAGCTGGTTGTGTTCTATAGGCATGTTAGTTTACTTTCATCCCATTTATGTTTTTTGTAGTAGTACTAGCACCGTCAAGAATTAAAATGAGAAAATCATGTTTTGGACACTCCTAAGACTTCTTACCTCCCCTTAAGCAATCTGGAAAATCACATGTAATGGGATTGGTGATCACTTTCAAAGACCACAAACAGAAGCTACAAAGAAAGGGTTTTGGTTGCGTTATGGGTGAGCAAGTGGTCAGACCTGATGATGGCCCGGCACATGTACTGCACTAGGAGCCGAAACATCAACAAGCTTCACTGGAATCATCCTGTCAAGATACATAAAGTGATTTGTTAACATCACAAAACACAAAATATGTTTGATGATCCTTAGAAATAATGACTAGTCATGTTAGATGTCATTTTCTTAGTAAATGGTAAACAATCGTCTTTGTACATTCCTTGTGTTCAGACTTCACTCTTCAAAGGAATCTTTTGTGTATGTTTTTCATTTACTATTACTATAAATTAAGTGATAAAACTTAGGTTTACTTCACTTTTTCAAATTCTTCCACTGATAAAAAAAAATCATAACAAAAATAACAAGGTAATTCATTTTGGTCAAAGAGTTACTCTTCATTTAAATAATTTGTTAAAGTAATCAAGGGTCATATCTAAATAATTTCCTTCAAGGATTGTTTTTTGTTAATATTATGCATGTACTAAAACACTAATAGGGGTATAGGGTTGCTCAATTTTTGCTGAATAGTGTTTTAATTTCATCAGCACCGGCGTGAAAGATTTACAAGGAAAAGAATAAATGAACACATATATTAAAGAGCTTCAGAAACTATAAAACTAGAGAGATACACTGTATAAATGTCTGTAACACAGCAGCACTTGCTTCTTTAACATACATTGCAGGTCCAACAGCCTCTGGGGCTGCCTCTCTCTAGAGTGGGCTAAGCCTCACCTCTAGAATGGTTGTTAGGCTTGTACAGGCCGGAGTTACAGATAAACTTGGGTATTACAACATGCAATACCTGTGTTAGCTCAATTAGGAGTTCAGCAATAAAACACAAATTGATTTCTCAACAACGTGATAGTAACACTTTGAGGCTAAGTCTATAGTTAAAAGATTTGGTAATGGTCTAGAAAATACACTTTTCCTAAACCGTCAAGGACTGGAGTTACACTTAAAGTAAGTATGCTTTCCTCAAATATTTTGGTATATTTTTAGGTCTCCCTATCCATTTTTAGGGGAAGCACTGATATACAGCCCTTGCTGGGAAGCTTACATTTGCAGGGAACATTTTACGGATAAAACACCAGTAATAATTGGTTAAACAGCAAATGAAATTTGTACTATTGTCCGATTATGATAGTATCAGCCCCCAGATGCTACTATGCTCTCACAACTCACTCGACTGCTTTCCACATGCCACATGTGGAACTAGAGCCCATAGTGGGACTTCGATTAGCCCAAGACAAGATGGTGCCATTCGGCTTCCGAAATACGGTTTGCAGAGGGATCCAGTGTCCCTACTGCCCAGATCCGGTCAACTAAACTATGCCGTGCTGATCAATAATTGATGCAAGCGGCTTACCACTTGGGTATTTGTGGCCCTAACCAATAGCCAGCCCCTCTACAAGGCAGTACGCCAGTTTGTTTCATTTGGATTCTCTGTTGATGGTTCAAGATCGGCAAAAGGATATACTTTGCTATTTGTCCTTTGGTCTGGGCTACTAGGTGATTGAAATTTGTATCATTTTCAAGTCGGAACTGTTGGCTATTAAAGATTACACTTGGAAACTGGAATTTATTAGAAGTGTGCATGTGGACTCACACTGAGAGGCTGTTTTTTAAACCTGCTGGGCTTCACAACGTTTGCAAAGCTTTCTTTTATTTATTTAAATAAAATGCAAATAATAGTTTTTGGGGGAAAGCTTGCAAACCCTGAGTTTGCTTGGAAATTCAACAACAAATTTGTTTGCAGGAAATGTTTGCAGCTGAAAGTTTTTTTTCGAAATGGAAACATTGACTGGCAAAGTTGTGCGAAATCATTTCAAGGTAGCATTTTCATGAAGTTGTGAAATGGTGAACTTTGCACAACGCTGTCACCGGATTTCAAATTCCACACAGCCCTGGTGTTTTAAGCACAATGCAATGGAGGCAGTGCAAGGCAATGGAGTTACTGCTGTGTGGGCAGCCGGCTTCTTGGAGATGAATGATGCAGTTGTGGAATATGTGAAGTTCACATAAATCAGAAGTGCACAAAAAGAAGGAATTAAATCAGATATGTCATTTAAAAAAATTATGTGGTATTCTGGCTCTAAAAATATCCCTCGGTCTGCAGATTGGAGGGAAAGTCAGATGGGACCCATACCATGTGGATTTTAAACAAAACTACACTATAATTTTAATATGAATTTTGTAATTTTATTAAGTAATGGATAAAGCGGAAATACATTTTATTACTACTATTAAGAGCTGCTGCCCTAAAACTCAACAATAAATAAACTATTTTAAAAAACTACTAAGAAGCCTTTTGACAACCATAGCCAAGTAGGTAGCCTGCTAGAGACTCACATCTAACCAATCAGAATGCGACCTGCATTTAAAGCGGTTTATAATAACCACAAATAAAAATCAAAGAGATTTACTATAACCTTGATTGACTTTCGATTTGCAAAACATAGTGTTACCCAAAATGATGCTCTTTGATTTATTTTTATTGTGTGTTGGTCTAGTGCTGACCCAGCTTGAAGGGCCATCTGAGGGCTTTACATAGGACATTTCTAATGCAGGAGCATTTAAGCAAGAAGTGTCTTACATAAGTAGAACAGTATTATATGTGCGTGCATTGTGTGATGACAACAAGTAATAGGAATAATGAATTTTGCAGGTGGATTTAACATAAACACATTGCATATATTTACACTTTAAAGCACAAAGAATTAAAGTGATTTACCCAGGATCATGCAATTAGACCAAGTGTGGAAGCCTAGATTAGAACCCTGGTCTCTGATTACCTATGTCAGCAAGATAGCCACTAAATCAAATCTCCTCGTGTGACATGGAAAATTAGCCTTTATTTACACTTCTTAAAAATGCATGGCCATTTACTTGGGGATAAAAGTATTTTTAAAAGCTCTGTTCAGAAAAGCAAAGCAAATATCTGGAAAGGCAGTGGCTGCTCAGGTCGTCAGGGTTTTCACGTGCAGTCCAGCCAAACTGAACACCATTTTAGTCTTCACAGAGAATTTTCTTGTATGGGCGTTAGATAGACGAGGGTTTAAACTGTGGTCATTTAATGTGGTTAAAGTAGTTGCAAAGAGGCATGCATCAGAAATATTGAGAAACTGGCAGCTATTGTGGACTGTTTGATGACCATAAACAAGATGTGAAGGAAGCTAGCAAGGTAAGAGGAGAGCATAAGAGACAGAAGTGAAACAACGAACATCTAAAAGTGTCTGGAGAATGAAGTGCTGACTGAATTAAAAGGAAAGAAGTGCAAAGGTTTTAGAGGGCAACACTGAACAATAAGCAGTCATAAAGATGGAAGACAATGCGATCTTGTAGTAAGAGTTCCACAGAAGAAAAAAGATGTAAATCACTTCCTGGTGTGCTAACACTACACATAATGGGTGCAATCCATGCATGCGATGGCACCACGCGTGGCACATGATGGAATCAGCACATGTACACAATGTCACGAGCTCCATATGCAGGCTTCACCCATAGTATATCAAAGGGGGTTGAAACCAAACTCTTTTAGTGACCACAAACTTATTAGAGCACCCACCTTGGCATTGGAAGGTGGAGTTCTACTGAGCTCCCCAATAATTCCTCTGATATTTTTAAAACATATGTGCCTGCCTCTCTGCGTTACTCTGGCCCAGGCTTCAGATGCGCATGAGGATCCGTAGGCATCAACTTTCAGGAGTGCGTGCTAGGAGACAACACCTGGGTGCTTTACACCCGAATAAAATGTACAATATAGTCAGTAAAGTTTGAAAGTGTGATTGCTATTAGTGTAGTAATGGAAAATGAATAACACTCTGCAGTGTTAAACTGGCTTTTGTGTAAGGCAACAAGCAACTATTCACTGATCCCAACTGACGGGGTTTGTTTAGCTCGGAAAGCTCATATGTCAGAGAGCCCTGGGCGTCCATGGGGTAGAGGGTGATGGGGGCGCTTGTCGCCCCCACTGGATTTTTCTCTTGCCCTTTAAGGACTATGTCCCTGCCTTTGACACTGTCAAAAAGGGTGGGAGGATGTATGACATTAAAATTGTGCCCACCCTCCACACCCCTCTGAAAAAAGTTCATGCGGATGCCCTTGCAAACAGAGTAATTGTTTTGATTGACAGAGCAGTATAAACTAGGAGTGCTCCAGGATTGCTAGATTTCTTCAGGACATTGCCGGTCCTGAAAGAATTCCAACCCAAAGTAGATAGCTTACTCTAGAAGAGTAATAAGGGGAAGGTTACTAAGGAAATCGTGACAACGCAAAGGCTAGGGGACGTTTAGTATTCACCAACTACAAAAGACAATATTAGGCATCTATTGTAAAGTCTTTGGGCCTGATTACGAGTTCCGAACCTGTTGAGGAGGTGCGTGGCGGTTGGGGGCCGGCGCATTAAGGGTACGGCAATCGGATCATGAGTGGACCGCTGCAGCTACCAGGGATCCGCAATCCCTGGGGCTGGCACCGAGGTCTTGAGGCAGGAAGTTTCCTCACTGCAACACTAACCACAGCGGTGAGCCTGCATTTGTTGGGGTGATGGTGATGAAACAAAGGGGGCCTTACAGGGCCCCCTGGTGCCTCATGGCCAATGGGATGCATGCAGGTGGGCACATGGTGTTCCACCTTGTGTGCATGCACCCCTTTTCCTGCATAGCATGGGCTTCACAGTCTATGCTTTGCAGGAACAGACTTTGATGTTCCCATTGCAGTGCCTTTTAGAAAGGCACCATCAAGGGAAGACCAAAGGACCGCTCGTCAGACCAGGAGAAAACGCCTAATCTGGCCGATGGCCGAAGGCCACGTTTGGCGGTACTGGAGCGTGGTGGTGGCATGCCGTCCCGCACTGTACTGCCAAACTCTAATCAGGCCTTCTGTTCTTAATGTATAGAACAATGCCTGTTCCCATTCTGTCTGGTACATTGGAACTTACAAATCACTTTTGCATTCAAATGAGAGACCTTGAGCGTGGAGGAAAAAAGCATGACAATTCGTTACTAAGAACTTGTATCCGGATGGCACCACCGAGTCCCCTATGGAAAAGAAGCAGACTACGCTGGATGAAAGAGAAAGATTTACATATTGTCAAATAAAGCTTTTGGTGTGTAGCGATAATTGTAAAAAAATTCAAATCAAGCAGAACAGTCATGGCATTTGGAAAATCCATCAGTGCCGCTGCAGGAAAGAAAGAATTAATTTCAAGCGCATAAAAGATCATGCTTGCGTCCATGGACATTAAAAAGCGTGGCAGCTGGATCTGAGGCAGGCGACAGATAAAAGACTGAGGTCTCATATTTGGAGGGGAAGTAAAATGGAATCAGCGTATATATGGTATGTAGAACCTGTACAAAAATACAAGATGCTACTATACAGCTGCTAGATTCGGCCACATGCATCAAAGTTAGCATTTGCGATTTCTTAATTGCGAAAATAAAGGAATCGCAATTAAGAAATCGCAAATTGCTATGCATCAAAAAATCGCATTTTTATTTGCGATTTCTAATAATTCCTTAATTGCGATTCACAATTTGCGAATTGCAATTAAGGAATCCCTTCCCATTGGTTCCTATCAATGGGAAGGCATTCACAAATTGCAATTAGCATTTTGCGAATCGCAATTTGTGAATGCATTTTCAAGGCTGTAGAGGGGGGTCCGAAGGACCACCCCGCACCCCTGAAATGTAACTTTAAGTGCAAGTTTCACACACACATGTCCCAATGACATGTGTGTGTGTAACATGAAACTTTCAAAAATGCATTTTTGTGCATTTTTGAAAGTTTTCGCAAATTAGCATGAAGGTCAACTTCATGCTAATTTACCCCTTCCTATTTGCGAATTCACAAATTAAAAATGTTCATGCATTGCATTTAAGAAATCTCAAATTGCGATTTCTTAAATGCAATCGCAATTTTAGAAATCGCAACATGGTTGCGATTCCTAAAATTGCGAAAAGCATGATGCATCCCAAATTTGAGAATTGCATTCGCAAACGGCCGAAAATTGCGATTCGCAACGTTTGCGAATGCAATTCTCAATGATGCATAGGGGCAGATCCTTGGAAGTCCAGTTGGATCTGGAGCAGGTATGGCAGAGTAGGAAATGACCAATGCATACTGCGGTAGTGTGCGAAAACCACAAAATAGTGGCACGAAAAAGCTAGTAGTATTGACATCCGCTGGAATTTTACCACCAAGGGTGTATACTTTTTGGCCTCCCGGGGAGCAAATTTACCAGCTAGGAGGAAAGAGTAGTCCTCTGAGAACAGATTTCTTAACTGCTGCAAAGCAGGCAGCAATGTCTTCATGGATGAAGAATAAAGCACTTCCAACTTTGATGTGAAAGGGAGGAATTTTTTTAAAACCATGGCAATTTAATGGATCATTTACTCAATGAGAGGACTACCACAGAAGTTGAGTGCTTGGTCAAAATATTTCTTTGGCAGCGGCAAAACAGTTTGCCGTCAGAGGTAGCTGGTGACTCCTGTTTATCGAGGATTAAAAATAAGGACGGTAAGGGAGAGTTGGTTTGATCCGGAGACACAGGGCCCAAACAGTGTTCTTTAATCACTTTACTGTGGCAACTGTTTTAGACCCGTACAACCTGCAGTAAATCAGGAATTTAACTGAGACAAGATTTTTTAAGAAGTACTTTTTTTTCAATATTTCTGACCCAGAAATACTTCCAGTGTTGTTATGTACTTTTGTAATTAACCCAATAAATATTTTTTTTTCTCAATGCATTTGGCCATGAGCTAGTCCTCTACCTGAGGCTTGACGCCCTGATTGAGGGCAATATTTAAATTTTTGTAAGGATTACCAAAATAAACTTGGGTTTAGAGTCACAAATTTCAAACCCTGCTTCACAACATCATGATTTTTTTTGCAAAACCCTAAATTAAAATAAATAATAATATACAACAATTTGGGATTTTTCCTATGTACTAAGTTAGACATAGGAGTGGGAACATGAGTGTTCCCAAGAAAGGGGCATAGTTGTGTACATAAGGAATCTGACAAAAACCCACAAAGCTGGTAATGGATATTCACAAACCTTCTCACACTCAAGTGTTGAACCCATGAGGAGGAAATGGGCAATTTATGTGTGAAAAATAACATTAGACCACCTTTTTTTCAGTATGTGTGGGAGAAAGGTGTTCTTCACAAGGAGAACCTTTTCCCTGGTGGAAAGAAAAAGGAAAGATGCTAAAGAGATAGCGCTATCCTCTATCTGCCCTTACATATTTACTTGGTTTTCTTTGCTGTCATTACAGCATTTTTTTTACCAACTACATATGTGTGCGCAAGTAGGCTTTCTTAAAAATGCAACAAAAATATTAACCCTTTGTCAAAAGTATCTAATATTTTGCTCTGTGTACATGCCTTTTAAGTTCACCATTTACAAAGCTGACTTTATTTTCTGACTATCATAACACCAAACTGTCTTGAATTTGTTACTCAGTACTGTGAAGCGCTCTGATACCCTATTTTGGGTCTTGTTCGTGCTACAGAAAACTCTAAAAATAAAATAAAAATAAAAAATGTTTTTAAGGGACAGAATAACCCTGCTAATATAGTCTGTTAAGCAAATGGGCCCTACACCAAGCCTCTCTATAGTCTTAGATGGTGTTTCTTTATGGGATTTCCTTTGTAGGCAGCTATGAACTACCAAAACACTTCCCATAACAAAATGTCAGACCTATTGGCTTTACCAATACGTCTTAACAATGTCAGCCACACCTTGAGACATCTGTCTTTCACTGACAAAGGAATGTTTAAGGTGGCATTGACTTTAGACTGAAATGTTTCTGAGATTTTGTTTGGAATCCTTGAATCTAAATATTGAGTATTAATTGATTTGTAAGCTGTAATATTTTTGAATTTCCGCTCTTTTAATTATTATGTATGGTTTTGTTCTGTATGTGTATCGTTTATGATTGTCGATGACATTCAATTAAAGAGTCTGAAATTGAACTGAGGGTTTCTCATTTCATTGTACTATCCCTATCTGTTGATTGTTGGTCAAAATCACTCAGTAAATGGCTGAGGGTGGCTGTTGATGTGGGACATTTATTTTGATTGTAGTTGACAATTTCATGTAGAACTAAGCCCATACATGTGAATTAAATATTTTCAGAAAAGTATTTAAAAAATGACTTGTATTTAACTTTTATGTGTAAATCCATCAAGAATATAAACTCTGATGCCTGAGGGCTTTAATTGTGTTTCATCTGCAGTCACTATGTGCAAAGACTCCTTGAAGCCGGCGTGCAACTGCACACTCTATCCTCCAATCATTAACCACACATGTTTCCCATTGGAATAGCTTGCTGCTTTCCTGCCAATAAGGCGCCAGCCGCCCATTAATAGAGGTTTCAATTACCTTCAGCTGAGCCAAGCCAGAGCTGGGCCATGTGGCCTCGCGCAACCATCAATTACATCTGCAAGGCGCATGCGCAGATATAAAGGATAAAGGACGTACCTCGAGTTCAGTTTCCCTTCGGTTGATGTCATCCGTGGATTGGTTCAGCTTCTCCAGCTCCCCCTTAAAAGAAGGGGAAAAAAGTGTGAAATCAAGACAGCCACGGCAGCAGGGCTGGGACGGGGTCCAGACAAATATTTATTACATTTTTGCAGCGTAACCAAGCACGTCTCAAAGGAGTCAGGCCCCTGGCTGGAATTTTAAATGGAAACAGAAACGTAGAACCAACTCTAAGAACACCCCCCCCCCCCCCCCCCACACACACACACACACACCCTCCCTTGAGTTTCCAAAAGGTTAAAGGTCAATCTGGCATGGTCAGACTGCCCAGGCAGTATTTTGAAAACAAGTCGAGGAAAAGTTTGTTTAATTAATGCCGCCGAGGATCATATTAATTGGCAGATACCACAAAAGGGTGACTAATTATAAAAGAGGCATTGACAAACCCAAGAAGGTTAGCCTTGGCAAGCTGTTGTGATGGTTACAGTTTTGAAAATATTTTATTGCAAGCGCATACCACAAAAGTAGAAGGAAACATTGCCAATATATGATTTCAATAACAAATTAAAATTAACAAAAACATTCGCTTGTGACCATTTTACTTGTGGTTATTTTTTTTTACTTTCTGTGTGTCATGCATTTTATTATTAATATTTCTGAAAGAACCAAGGCAGCTGCAATGTTACGATGTCACCTAAATACTTTATAACAGCTTGTTTGATAAGGAGAGGGAAAATAAGTCAACATCTAACTGTGTGCCGAAAGTGCAGGAAAAAAATGTATTTAAAGTTAATAGAAGAAAAAAAAGCTCTGAAACATATTTGTCACTGAAAAGAAATGAACTATTTTTACACAGATGTTGCTAATGTGGACAGACATTATGCAGTCCTTTAACCCCTTCACTGCGGCGGCTATTCCGCCGCAGTGCTAAGGGGGCGGGGGGGCCGCGCGGCGCACCCATGCTGGTGACGGAACCGCTCCGTCACCAGCCGCCAGGCCCGGACTGGCCGTTGAGGGCACCGGGCAATTCCCCGGTGGGCCGCATGGTTGGGGGCCGGTTTTGGGCCCCTGGGGCCGTTTTTGTTACAGGGCCGTTATGCTGCTAAAACGGCCCTGTAACAAAAACGGCCGAAAACCGGCCCTGTCACAGAGCGCGGTCGCACCTCTCCCCCTCCCCTCTCCTCCCGGAGGGGGGAGGGGGGCCGGCCGAGCACTTTGCCAGGGCCGGTTCTAGTTCCCAGTCCGGCCCTGCCAGCCGCGGTTGCGCTGTGCTCATGACGGAGCGGTTCCGTCACGGCCCCGCCCGCTCAATGGAACGCTCAGCGCAGGCGCGGAATCCGTGCCGCGCAGGCGTGCCGTGACGGAACCGCTCCGTCATCAGCACTGCGTGACCGCGGCTGATGACGGAGTGGTTCTGTCACCAGTAGGGGAGGGGTTAAAGTGCAGGGAACCATGAGGTAAAGGGGTCTTGCCTAACGCCCCATGCTGTATGCTGTGGTGCAGGCGGACAACTAGAGCAAAATTTCAGGGGAGGGGGTGAAAAATATTTCGGGGGGGGCTAATTCTTCCACCCATAGACAGAGTGGCTGTAAGAAGGGTGGAAACACAACATAAGCCTAATTTACAAGTAAATGGTCTTTTAAAGACCTGGTAAGTACTCGGGTGTGGCTGTAAATAGATTGTCGCCAGTCCGCAACGCTGTGTCAGCCCGGGCTGACCCACACGAAGGGGGGGGGGGGAAGCCCCGTGAGCCCAATGGGTGTTGCGGGCCTGCTGTGGTGGGCAGAAGCAGATTGGTATTGATAATTTGACAGACTATTAGTGGATGAAGCCCGTTGACCAAAAGCCCCTTTATGAATTTTATATATGATTTTTTTAAAGCTCTAAAGAGTCTGGAGACAGCTAAAACTTCCTCAAAGTCCAGAACTAAAACAAGCACTGGCAAAGCCAATAGGTATCGCCTATGAAAGACCTATTGGCTTTGCATATTTGTCCTAGCCATGTTTTACACCAGTGTGGCTGCTGCTCTGCATGGCAAAAAGTCAGTGGCATAGAGGAGAGGGGGGCGGAGTGAAGTGGAGAATTGCAGAGGGGCGTGTAATAGAGTGGAGGGATGTATGACGTTACAACGCATGCTTTTACCACGCACGCCTTTACAACGCATAGTGCTTTGGGGCGCTGGATAGTGAATAGTTTAATTTACTATTCCAACTCCAGTCCCCGTGGATAGTAGGGAAGGTGTTGGATAGTACATTAAACCTATTCCCTATCCTAGAGCGCCCCCCAGCGCAATGCGTTGTAATGGTTTGCGTTGTAAAAGTTGGGTCGTAATGGAAGTGCGTTGTAAAAGTTTCGTTGTAAAGGTTGTTTACCAGAGTGGAGGGTCGTAGATTGGTGTAGAGTATCATGGAGTAGAGAGGCGTGAAAGGTCGTAGAGTGGAGTGGCGTAGAGTGGAGTATAGTGTTGTGGAGTGTTGTACAGTGGCATAGAGTGGAGTGGCGTGGAGTAGAGTAGAGTAGAGCGGAGTAAGGTAGAGTGACAGACTGGAGAGGCGTAATGTGGTGTGTTGTAGAGTGAAGTAACAGGGTAGAGTAAAGTGTGTTAGAGTGGAGTAGCGTGGAGTAAAGTGTGACAGAGTGGAGTGGAGTACAGTGGAGTAAAGTGGCATGGAGTATCGTAAAGTGGAATGTTGTGGCCTAGAGTGAAGTAGAGTACAGTGGAGTAGAGTGGAGTTGAGTAGAAAGTTATAGAGTGCAGCATGCATGATGTAGTAGTGCACTGCCATTACAGATAGCACATTCTTAACCGCTTCCGCGCTACCGCGTTTTCCCGCTGTGCGCTGGATTTTCAAAAATCGCGGGTTACGAGACAAAGCCAGCTCGTCATGCGCGTAGCGCAGGTAACGCCCATGACGAGCTGGCTTTGTCATCCGCGCGGAAGTGGTTAATTGAAATGACCACCTTTGCTTGCTTTCTATCTGCTGGCTTTTCTGATAAAACTATACAGTGCACAAATGATAATGTGTGGAAATGACATCACCTAGTGTATGGATTTGTTTGGATCGTATTACAGTGTTTGTGTCCACCACACTTCAGAATTAGAAAAACAAGTTCTTGATTTGTGCTGGCATATTCTGAAATATTAGCACAGTTAATTTACAGAAAATCTAATTGGTGTTGGGTGCTAGAAAAAAAAGCCTTTCCTTTCCCGTACCCAGCAAGATTGTCACACAAATCCTCTCACTTTGAAGTCAGAGAAAGAAAAGTAAACACCAAGCTACCTGGAAGACAGAGTCTGACATTTGACCTCTGTCTTTGAATGTGTAGCAAATGTGATAAGAGCAAAATGTAGAGGCCTCTTTACAGAAAGCAAGCACTTAAGGAAGAGTACAGTCAAAAGGCTATACTCTACGGTATGGAGCTCAAGCTGGACAGCTTAAAACAAATAAAGCCAGCAGATAGAAAGCAAGTAAATGTGAGTTATACATCGCAAAGCTAATGATAAGCAATGGGTGGAATGCATTTCGAGGGAAGCTTTTAGAATGACCACAAGAAGTCTATTTGCAACCAGGCAGCTGTGCTGTCTAGTAGGCTTCGAATTAAAAAGCAGCACTATTTAAAATGGGATTAAAGAAGAGCAGGAACTGTGCCTCAAAGCACTTGTTTTACTACCCTGCATCACCTTATACGGTAATAGCACGAGAATCATTAGGGGGCATATTATCAAGAATTGCGATAAAATTATCACCTCTTTAGAGGCAGGAAACTGCCGCTAAAATGGCGATAATGGGCTTGATAATATGGTCTTGTGAATTCCCATAGCAGCCCAGGTTAACACCAGAACCTGGGCTGCTATGGAAATTCACAAGGCGGCGATAATTTTATCGCAATTGTTATGTTATGTTAAGGGTTTGGTAAGCGCAACAGCTGCCCCAGCAAAGAGGCGTCCCGGCGCTGCTAGAACTAAAGAGACAGATACCTGAGGCTAGCCAGAACATAGATGGGAGATCCTATGATGATGAAAAAAGAAAAGTTTTAATGGCTTTCCGAAAAGCCAGCAGGTTCTCTACTCCGGGGATGTGGGCCGGCAGGGAGTTCCAAAGTTTAGCCGCCAACACACGGAAAGAGCGACCCCCCATACAGCATAGTTTGGTTCGTGGCACACTCTCCAGGTGTTGTCCCAATGAGTGCAAGCTACGCCGGGGAGCATACAAGGTCAAGAAAGGGCGCAACAAAGCTGGTCTCCCAGTTTTAAGGATCTTAAATGCCATGACAAAGGATTTAAACTGGATCCGAGATGCGATTGGGAGCCAATGAAGCTTTCCAATCGTTGCTCTGACAGGGCATCTACGAGGGAGCCCAATCAGAGTTCTCGCTGCCAAGTTTTGGACCTGTTGGAGTCGAAGGACCTCAGCTTTGTTAGCACCCAGGAGCAGCATGCTGACATAGACCAAACGAGAGATAATCATGGCTTGAACAATGAGCTGACGTACTGTTGGCTCAAAATACTTTAGGATGGGCTTTAGGCCTCTCAACAGGCCCACACAAGTAGCTGCCACTCTCTTTGTGTGGGTATGAAAGCTAAGTGAGGAGTCCATCCACACTCCCAATTTCTTAACTAGAGGCTTTGGTGTTGGCATTGTGCCCAGCGAGGCCGGTCACCAATGCTCATTCCAGAGGGCGGTGTTCTTCCCTGCAAGCAAAACCTCTGTTTTGCTAGCATTGAGCTGCAGACAGTTGTCTGCCATCCAATGGGCAACAGCTGCCATCCCATCTCTAAACTTAGTGGCTGATGTAGATGGCCCTTCAGCTAGAGTGATAACCAGCTGGGTATCATCCGCATATGACACCAGCGCTAGGTCCCACTCTTTTGCCACAACTGCCAGAGGTTGCACATACAGATTGAACAAAGATGGACTGAGTGCAGAGCCTTGCGGAACACCCTGACCGATAGAGTGGACTGAGAGATGTATGGTGGTGCCGAAACCCAAAAGGATCTCTCCTCTAGGAATGATCGGAACCACTCTAAGGCAGATCCCGTAATCCCTACCGCCTCCAACCGATACAGAAAAATGTCATGTGATACCGTATCAAAGGCAGTGCTGAGATCTAACAGGATCAGCGCTGCACTCTGACCGGCATCAAGGATCATCCTTAAGTGTTCAGTGGTGGCAAGAAGGGCAGACTCAGTGCTATGGTCAGTCCTGAACCCGTTTTGAGACGGATCCAGAATGTCATTATGGCTCATGTATTGAGTTAGAACATTATTCACATGAGCCTCAGCCATCTTGGCTACCCACGGGAGGAGGGAGATTGGCCTAAAGCTTTCTAGTTTTGACGGATCTAGTGAAGGCTTCTTGATGATGGGGGATACCCATGCCTGTTTCCAGGCCCTAGGGACTTTGGCTGTGGAGAAGGACAGGTTAAGTGTGACGCCGAGCGGTTGTATCAATTCTTGATAATATGCCCCTAAGTTTTTTAACAAAAAATTTCTTTGCAGCTTTTTAATAGGTATATAGAGGCAGCATTAATATTTTGTATATTAGGACCATGGGAGTTACGCATCTTAAAACATAGGCTGTCAGTTGAAAACTCCTCACATCTCAAATATTTGGGATCACTTATCAGAGCTATAACAAGGACTGTTCAGCTTTTTATGCAGCCGAGGGTTCTAGTTCAATGTTCACTATTCTTGTTGTACATTCTTAAAGATTCACAGATTCTCAATAGATATTCAAATTTGTTGTAAGTATCCTTTCGCTAACACGCTGTCCATATCCACAGGCAGTAGACGAGCACTGAGAGTTTTGCTGCTAGTTTGCAATCTTGCCCTATTGTTAGTCATGCGGCTAACAGGTGATCAGAAATCAGGGTACCTGCATGGGATCTCAATGGATTTGAATTATTTCATCCTAAGTCCCCCATAAGGGCACACGGGGTGTGTCTGGAGGTGGTTTACAATTATTTCCATAATCACCTTTTGCAAACGATTTCAATATATCGCATGACGACCACATATGCGGGGTGGATCCTTTGTGGAAGCAACTTCTCAAATGATTTAAAAATGTAAGCTCTCAGCATCTTCATCAGGTCTTCTAAATATGGATGTGTGATATATATTTTGCTCTTAGATAGAACATATTGGTTCCGTTTTACTTTTCCATGATCGTGTAGCATAGACATTTTATCCATAGCCTGTGTGAAATGTGTTCTTTAGCTACAACACAGGTTTCACACAATCTCTTAAGTACTGATGATGCTTTCACACATAGGGCTTTATTTGAACTGGGGTAGTGTGCTGCCTAGATTCTGGCAAAGCTTCCACCCTTGTAACACCGGCGTTACCAAGCCTCTGGCTATCACTTCCGGGTAGAACAGGGAAACAGGAAGTGAAAGGGACAAAAAAGCAGTCAAGGGTGGAAACTGGCGACGAAGGGAAAGCGGAAAGAAAATTTGGGAATTCAGTGACAATGAGTGACAATATACTACTGAGGCTGCCAGGGCTGGTGAAGGAAGTTATGGCTATTTAAGGCTAAGTAAAGATCGCCAGGCCTTCTTGAAGCAGCAGAGCACACAGTGCCAACCACGCAAGAGTCATGGCGTCCTCAGCCCTTGAGGAAATACCTAAAAGTAAGCCAAAGGCCAGGCGTTGAACAATCTGAGACATACTTTAATGTACGATTACTGTACACTCAGTAGTCATGAATATGTTTGATCCATGTCCGTTGAGACAGGGGTCATGCATGCGTGTAGAGATCAGGTGCAGCATGGCCAGTGGAGGGCACAAGATAGTACAAAAGAATTTTACAAATGAAATATCCATAAGGCCGGACTTGCAGTCGATTAATTTTCTTCTCTACTAAAATGTCATACAATAGCACTACTTAGTGCAAATTGGAATATTTTAGTGGACACTTGACTAGTGTGAACTGGACTGTGTTATGTTATGCATTATGTTTGAATACCCCGTCACCGCTGTAGGAAGGTACATCCTGACTATGGTTGCCCCCAACTTTTTGCTCTGTGTTTTAGCTGGTTTTTGACATAGTCGACCCGGGACCCTGCCAATCAGGACCCCAGGCCTACTGCTCTCTCTTTAAAATGGATTCCATGTACCCTAGGTGCATTTCCAATTGGTACTGGGCCACCCTATCAGACCCTGTAACTCAGGGCATGGGTGTACCCAGGGCTGCCAGGGACTGAAGCATATATTATGCCACCCCTGGCTGGCCTCCTAAATTTGACACAACTGGCTGCATGACAGCTGGGGCAAAGTCGTGTAATCACCCTTTGCTGTAGATATAGTATACCTATATCTAACCCTAAAATGGACACACAGATTCCTATAAGTCACTCCTATGGCAGGCCTTAACAATCCTGAAGGCAGAGTGCTTGGAATCGGGTGAGATGGTGCTCGGGCATGAGCTGAGCCTGTCTGCAGCTTGCGGAATCAAGTCCTAATAGCTGTTCCATGATATCGCATACCATATACTCTTAAGTGCATTATAATCCTCGCGGTTAAATGCTATCTTTGGTATTGCTTTATCAAAACATGTCGAGTAAGGTGTCATACGAATTGGAATACTAACCCCTCGCCAATTCTGGCGACGGGGTTAGCATTCCACCCTTCTAGAGGAACACGACATGTATGTAACTGTGAACCCCGGTTAAAGTTAAACGAAGCCTCAGCTCCACAAAATGGATGCTGCCACCACAGACACGAGTCTGACCCCCTGCAGCTGCGAGTTCTTCCAGCGAGGGGAGCCTGGACAAAGGGTTTCCTGTCGTGGGCGGTGCTAGCACCGTCCCAGACAGGGTTTTGTGTATCCTGGGTAGGCAGGGCTTTACAGGAAGGTGACTGCTGAGTGGCACCCAGGTGCTCACTACGCATAGGCCGGTCAGAACCAGTTCCAGGGGCACACCAGCCCCTGGCCTGGGGAAAGTCCGGCATGGGAGAGTGGTGTAACCACCCCCCTCCTATTCCCACCCATAGGCAGGACCTAGTCACCGGGTCAGCCCCCTTTTTTAGTATAAAGATAGGAGCAGGCCCCCTGTTCAAATTAGATCATCTTTGGAATCAAGACACGACTTTCTGCGAAAGACATCAAGATTTCCTTCTTCAAGATTCTCCCTTGTGGCTAAGGAGTAGTCACCCTGCATCAAGCGGGCACCATCCTAAGAACACTGCGGTCTGCTGCAAGTCCTTCCTCAGGAATCCGACGACACAGCTCGACGAGACCCGGCTTCCCTGGCACCTCTGACCTCTACTCACCTCTACAGCCAAGCTGAGAACTGTGAGTGCGACGAGACCTCGAGGGACCGACGATCGCCAAGACTGCACGACTTCTTTGCAACAAGCCCACCGTGTGCTCCACTGGTGAGTGCTTTGGGGTCCGAGAAGCTCCAACCCTGAGCAGCTCCAGCACCGAAGATCAGCCCTCCAGCATCTCCACAATCTGCGTGGGGCCCTTCTGCTTTTGCCTGCTCACCGCGCTGTGTGGCTACTAGCCGGCTGGCTTGTGGCCTTCTTCACGACGCCCGACGACATCACTGCTGCTGGTCTGGTTGCTCCAGACTGGCCCTTGCTTCCCTCTTCAAGAGAAGCACCCCGGACCCTCCTGGTCCACTCCAGACGCCATTTTGAGTCCACCGCGTGGGCTTGAATTTGCCAAGGCTTTGTTGCCCAATCCTGGGTCCAGCGACGCCGACAGCTTCATCCATCGTGGGACAGCTCGCTCCTCCATCCTGGTCGCCGACAACGCCTCCTGGTCCGTGAGATCTGCGAGCACAGCGTCACCCACTCACCTAGTCGAGGTGACTACCATCCGGTGCCCTCCTGGTGCCACCTGACTACTGGCTAGTAGTCTCGAACTTGGTCCCCTCTGCTTTCAGGTGTCATCTCTCTTCGATCCAGGCTTGGATCCATCGAACTTTCTTCACTGGTCGCCTGCCAGCAACTTCTTTCTTCCAGGCTCCTGGTCCGTCTACGAGGATTCCCGACGTCTTTTGAGACCTATGCAGCTGCAGCCCCTGGGCTAGGTAACTTCGGCATTTCGGTGCCCCAGCATAGCCTCACTATCCAAGGGTCAGAATCCACTTTCGTTTTCCTCCTACCAGGTCGGGTTCGCCCGAGAACACTAACTCTGTGAAATCTAGCTACCATAGACTTTGTCCCGCATCCCGCGTGAGAGTGCACACTCTGCACCCGAGTCCCCTAGGCCTCCTAGAAGTAATCTGAAGATTCTATAGTCAAGACCTAGCGATTCCAAAGCCTGTTAGTACTGTACTTACCTGCTAGTAATTTCGCATTCCACTTTCAGAGTATATGGTTTTCCGTGCCCCTCGGGCATTTGTATATACTGTGCTAACTTAAGTATTTTCGTAAGAGTTTTGTTTTGTGCTTAGTACCCTGTCCTCATAAAGAGTACAGGGCTGTTGTGATTCTTAATAAATATCTTGTTTATTTTCATAACACTTGTGTGGTGTCCTTTCACTTGGTATTCAAGGGGTATATGTGTGGTATAACAGCTGGCTTAACACGCCCTCTCGAGTCTTTAGCCTTAGACTGCTCGTATCCACGCTACTAGGACAGCTGGTCTATAAGGTTGACTTACAACCAATCATCAATAAGGGTTGCTGGACTGATACATAGTGTTCACTAGAATAGTGAGCACTGCATATCAGGCCACCTTCTCACATCCGCCATAATGGGTCAGAGTGCTACCAGCCACTGATGAGGCATGCAGACTCCCCACTGCCCCCTGCTGCTGCAGAGAAGAACATGTCTCATGCTGGTGCCTCAGGTGGCTTGTCCTCAAACCAGGCGGCTACATCTGTGCCTTGACGGTGCTCCTAAGAGCATAGTCATCTCCACTTACCGCCAGAGTCTGGTGCATCACCATGAACCCCGGCTTGTCCTTTTAGGGACAAGTGTCAACAACACCTCCTGGTCTTCAGGCTTTAGGACAATGAGCCATGTAGGATGAATTGAAAAATAAGTACTTGTGTACATGTAGCAAATGAAGTAGGACTGGTTCAACACCTTAAAGGGCCATCCAGTGTAGAAAATCAGTTCTCTTTGCCAGTCCAGCATTGGAAACAATCACCAACAACAGTAATTGGAGAACATTGCAGTGTTTGATGGAGTCTGCTTGGTTTTTGTCTTGAGACCTACAGTGACATCATTCAATGGATTGCACTATTAAAGGGAATATACCACCTAATGATGCATTTTCAGCCATCTAAGCAGAAAGATACCCAACCGCAGCCTGCCCAATTACAAGTGACAAATGGTGACCCACTTAAGCACTTTGGCACGGTTTCTGTAACTAAACATTTCCTGGTGGAATTGAAGCTTGAACCCCACCCAATAGACACACCCTCTACCCTTCCTGTAAAAAGATTATGGCAGTATGCGCAACAATAATGAGGCTATACTGATGCAGAGCGATGGGGAGAGGATTGCCAAACACAAGCATTTTAAGTCCTGTCATAAAATTATTTAAAAATCTGGTGCAGTAATTAAAAAAATATTGTTTTCTGTATACAATGCATCTATGAAATAAAGAATTTAATGTGTAATGATGCAGCACACGTTTCATCTGTAAAAGAGTCCCTCATGCAACGTAATGCAAGCACACTATAGGAGGTAGAAGAATATACCAAACAACCAATAGGATGAGGTGAGAGGGCATACTCATGTGAGTGGAGCTAAGCTCAATTGTGTATATTTTAAAGCAATAGTAACAATAGATCATACACTGCTGTGCTCTCAAGCCAGACCTAGAAGGTGTATGCTAATGTAAGATGTGCTTGAATTGAGCTGCGGGTGTCCCCCTTGTAGTATGGGGTAATGCTGAAATAAGTCTCAAGATTCCAGTAAATAAGTAGATGGATTTATTTCCATTTAAGTACAAGAGAAAAGTGAGCCCACGACGGAGGTTGCTAGCGCAAGGTACACCAACAGCAACTGTTGTGGAGGGACAGAATGTAAGAGGAAAGAATCATGGAAATACTCTTATAGGAATGCACAAGTTAATACGAATGTACAAGTTAAAGGTACAGTAAGACACAGTAACTAAGCATACTACATACCCCCCCATAAACACAAAATTAATATAAAACATAATCTTTAAATTTGATGGGTAATCTGTGAGGACGATGGTTGTGATTATTATCAGAGACATCTGAATTTGTTGGAACAACACTTGAATCACATTGAGAAGTATTAGTAGATGAAATTGAGTTGTCAATTTGGCCATTCTTGAAATGGAACCCAGGACCAAAGGTAAAATCAGAATTGTTTTCAAATTCTCTACTAGAACATGTTCTGTTAAATATTCCAACTTGAGACTTAGAAATTCTCACTACATTATTCTTGCTCCACCAACCTCTATTGCCAAGTAACACAGAATATTTTGTGACTTTAATGACACAGGCAGGTAGGGTGAACTTAGAATTACCTTTACACACACTAAAAGGCTACTTAATGAGAACCCAATCATTAACATTAAAATCAAAATTGATACATTTAGTTTTTCCATCATAAAATCTCTTTTGAATAGATTGATTATTGGCAACAAAATCTTTAGTGACTTGCGGATCTGTAGCAATATTCCTTTATTTTTCTATACTTTGACCAACACAGAATTTGCTGAACCATTTCGGTAAGAGTTTGGATTTAGCTTCTCTTCCTCGAAGAGCTTTGAAAAGTGTGACATTTGTAGTTGAGTGAGGAGTATTAATGTATGCCCAAATTTTGTTTTGTAAGAATTCAGCAACGTCAACATTGGATGAAAGAGCGGTTTGAATTCCTTCTTCAATAAAACGATTAGCTCTCTCAACAAGGCCATTTAAAGATGGGCTATATAATGCAATGAGATGTTGTATTCCATTGGATTTAAAGAAACTGACCATTTGATTGGAAATAAAGTGTTGACCATTGTCAGTAACAATGTAATTGGGAGTGCCTTCAATTTTGAAGATGTTTTGAAGAAAAGAGATGACTGTAGTAGAATTTGCTGTTTGCGCAAAAGAGTAATAAATCCATTTAGAATGGTAATCAATAGCAACAATACAGTATCTTTTTTCTAAGGGTAGAAGTGTGAAAGGGCCTGAGAAATCTACAGCAATTTTATCCCAAGGTAGGTCAGGAAATGGCACCGGATGTAAAGGTTTTTTGTTGATTTTCCAGTGCTTATCTGAAACGTTACATGTTGGACAGTTGTCAATAAAGAAATTCACATGTTTGTCTATGTTAGGCCACCAATAGATAGTTTTCAATTTCTTACAAATAGCGGAAATGCCCAAAATGGCCTTCATGTGCTATAGCAATGATTTTGTTTCTTAATGAAGTGGGAGGAACAAATAACCCATTTCTAATACAAACTCCATTTTCAAATGAGATTTCTTCGCTAACTTGTGCAAAGGATTTCAATTCATCATTAAGGTTTTTATTGTTCGGCCATTTGGTTTTGATAAAAAAAATTCTACCTTTTTGAGGGTTTCATCGTCTGCCATAGCAGATGCCCATTCAACTTGAGAAATGTTATTGGAACACGAAGCAACAGCATCAATTAAACCAACAACACAATCAGTGTGAGAGCTGTCCTCACCTTCACCATTGCCAGGAAGTGGTAGGCGGGTAAGGCAGTCTGCACGCACATTCTTCCCCCCTTGAATGTATTTTATGACCAGATTGTATTCTTGTAACTTAGAAAGTAATCTTACTAATCTTGCAGATGATTTGCCTAATCCATTTCCAGATAACAAAGACACCAATGGTTTGTGGTCTGTATAAACGTCACAAGAAACGCCCCATATGTACATTTTGAATTTTTGAACAGCCCAAACAATAGCGAATGCTTCCCGCTCGATTGTACTATAACTACATTCAGCTGTGGTTAAAGCAAGAGAAGCGAAAGCAATAGTACTTTCCTTACCATTGTCCAAAAACTGCTCCCAACCCTTTTTGACTGGTATCTACTGACATAAAAGGTTTGGCTTTGGGAACAAAAGGTTGCAAAGCAGGAGCATTGATGACTAGGAGTTTAACTTTCTCAAATATTTCTTGGAAGACTGGTAGACCAGTCAAATTTACATCCCTTCTTAAGTAAACATCTCAACAGTTGTATTAGTTGAGCATAGCCAAGAACAAATCTTGCGTAATATTCGCAAAGGCCAAGGAAAGATCGCAAAGCATCTTTATCTGAAGGAGGAGGTGCATTGCGTATGGCTTCAATGTTACAACATTTAGGTTTGATACCATCACTAGAGATTAAGTGGCCTAAGTATTCAACTTCACGAACAAGTAGATTGCACTTGTTGGCCTTTATAGTCATGCCTTTATCTTGTAAAATTGAAAACACTTTATTGAGTATGGTCAAATGTTCTTCCTTGGTTTCTGTATGTACTAGGATGTCATCTTGAAATGCCTGCACTTGACTCAAATCCCCAAAAAGATTGTCCATCAACTTCTGAAAAACACTTGCAGCCAATGCAAGACCAAATGGCAATCTTAGATATTTAAATGCTCCAAATGGCGTTACAAAGGCTGTAAGTGGTTGAGAGTCAAGTGAGAGTAAAATTTGGTGGTAAGCTGATTGCAGGTCGATGGTAGAGAAACATTTTGACTTACCAATGTTGGCTAACATTTCATGTATATGCGGCAATGGGTGACAGTCAACTAATATATTCTGATTGAGAGACCTTAGATCTACACACAATCTTAAATCGCCATTCCTTTTTTTCCGCAAAACTACCGGAGAAACCCACTCAGAGGCATCAATGGGTGCAATAATACCATCAGCTTGGAAAGAAGAGTTTTGAGGTCTTCTTTGACGCTAATAGGAATAGGTCTGACTTTGTGTACACTAGGAGTAGCATTAACCTTCAATATTCTGTTATGTTCAAAACCCTTTACCTTACCAACTGAATTCTTAAAACACTCCAGGAACGTCTGCTGCAAATTTATCAATAACAGGAATTTCATCATTGATAGTTAGAATATTTGGAGGTAATTCACCTAATACTATGGGAGGATCCTGTCCAGGGTGTAAAATGATGCCTAATAAGCCAAGATCTTTCCATCCAACTATAGTCTTCCCTTTGATTGCCACATACATTTTAGTTTTAATTGATCTGCCTAGACAAGTAAGTATATCCAAAAGAATCCTATTAGGTCGATATCTTGCTCCCCGAAGGCTTTCAGATTAATGTCAGGAGCATTAAGTGGAAATTTGTCAGGCCATAATTCATAGAACCTAACATCAGCAAGAATGGTAACAGGTGCATCTGAATTAGCCATACTAGGAATAACCTTATTATCAATAGTGATATCGACAAATGGACCTTTTATGGGTTTGTCGGAACATTCAGGAACATCAATAGTAACAACCATATTTGCAAACTGAGAAGTACAATCTTGTGTTTCTGGTGAATCTACTGAGATGTTGCTTATTCTGGGTCTGGAATTGCTATTGACAGGAACATATGTTCTTTTATTGCAAACATTATAAAAATGCCCAAATTTCTGACATTTAGTACATTTTTTCCCTAAAGCAGGGCACATGGGATTATTACCTACGTGATTTCTAGAGCCGCAACGGAAACAAATAAGTTGAGTTTTTGTAAGTGGATTTTTCTGAAATCTTCTATCTGGACCTTGTTTGGGAGTAATATCACACACAGTATTATTTTCAGATACAAAATTCATAGTCTGAGAAGTGTCAGAGAAATTAGTTTGATAATTTGACTGAGCAGGAAACCCAGTATGTTGGTTGCTGGCTAGGACTCTAGATGTAACAATTGACCTTTCAATACTTTTGGCTATGTCATTGTTTCTGCCAAAGTAGGATTAATGGAGGTAAGTAGACGTTCTTGAATTTTTTTAGAGTGACAATGAAACACAAATTGATCTCTTATGTATGTATCAACACTAGTACCAAAGTCACATTTCTCAGCTAAAACTCTTAAATTCGCAATATAGTCTTCAACAGATTCTTCTGATGACTGTTTGCACATTGCAAAATTAAATCTTTCCAGGAGAACACTTGTTCCGTCAGGATATTGTTTCCCCATTCGTAATTTTGCTTCTAAATACACATCCCATATTGCATCTTCTGTCACAGGTCGTGGAAAATGGGGAAGATTTTCGAACACTTTGCGACCAGTAGCTCAAAGTTGATTGATTAACAAGGCCAATTTCTTTGTGGAAGAATAATTATCTGCATCAATTGCAGTTAAATAGTTTTTAAAGTCTTTTAACCACTCAGTCCATTTTAACTGTGGTTTGCCAGGTTTTTGTGGAAATGGTGATGGTTGTATAACACCTTGAGCAGTAGCCATGAAGATCAATCAATTAAAATTAATGAAAATTTAAATGAAATGAAAGAGGAATAGTAAATAAATAAATAAATGAACAATGAACCTACTATAGTAAGACTACGCTCAAAATTGTAGAAGTTGCAATATAAGATGTGCGAATAGATAAATAAATAAGTGAACAGTGAACTTACAATAGAAGAATTCTGTCCAGCACTATGAGAATTGTAGTCTGGGTGTGCGAATCACCGTTAAAACCAAGTATCGCACCGAAATGTAAGTATGAAGCAATTTAAAAGTTGAAATAATTGGTGTGCGAATCACCGTTTAAATAATGGATCCCACTGACGAAAATATTGCAGAATTAACATCGGAGGCTTCACAAAATGGCGGATGAACGTGTGACGTAAGTACGTCGATCCCAGAATGCTTTGCGAATGTTGACGATGAAACGCTGCTCCCACAGGTCTTCGCGGTTCGGCAACGTAGCAGGAAGAATGTAGAGGAGAGTGCTTGTGACGCGTAGGCACAGGAATGTTTGGATTTGAAGATCTCTCGTGGCGTAACTGTGGAGGTCTCGAGACGATGCGGTAAACTCAATTTAATGATTAAAGTTAATTGAAATCGGTCTGACCCACCTTCCGAAACATGTGCGGAGCTCCTAGGTGGTCGAGACAAATACACGTGTGGGCTCCAGGAATTATCAGAGACTGGTGATCAAGAGTAATAGTTCTAAAATTGATTGTGGAAAAATAAAAATTTCCTTACCCCACTCCTGGTACCAAAATGTAGTATGGGGTAGTGCTGAAATAAGTCTCAAGATTCCAGTAAATAAGTAGATGGATTTATTTCCATTTAAGTACAAGAGAAAAGGGAGCCCACGACGGAGGTTGCTAGCGCAAGGTACACCAACAGCAACTGTTGTGGAGGGACAGAATGTAAGAGGAAAGAATCATGGAAACACTCTAATAGGAATGCACAAGTTAATAAGAATGTACAAGTTAAAGGTACAGTAAGACACAGTAACTAAGCATACTACACCCCTGCTGAGTGCAAGGAATGGGCACATCTCTGATGACTCAGACCACTGGATAAGCAATCTTGCCAAGCTGGCCTCATCAGAGAGGCTAACTTTCACTGCACTAAATAGAACAGATCTTTTAATCCTGTTTGTAATAAAAAAGAAATGTAATATCTAATGTAATATCTATAAATGAGAAATTTTAATGAGCTGTGCAGTGGTTTTGACCTGGTATAAAAATGTATAATATTCGTTCTAAGCAGTTTAATTTCTGGAGGACCATATAAATAATGTTTACAACACACACTATATATTATATATATGTATATATATATATATTCAAACAATCACACTCACGTCTTTGGTGAAAACGACAGTGCAAAGTACGGACACCACATCGCGTGTTCCACAGTTTCTTTAATCAGCCATGACAAAAACAGAAACAATGTCTCTCGACGCATTTCGGGGCTCCTCCCCTTAGTCACGAGTGGTTGGAAAGGTGAATGGTCCAAACAATTATAGTTTCAATCACATGGTGTGCCATAACAAATGAACATAAAGAAAATACTATCACGTTCACAGACGCGAAAATAACAACGTGGGACGGCATAATTAATCCTGCAACATTACTAGTGATCATGGAGAGCCAATTACCTAATGAGTAATTTTTGTAGAATGCAATAAATATCATTTACATCATGGTATTATTTGTACATGCAAACTACTTTTGGGTCATCAACATTAAAGACAGACTTAGATTCTGTATACGTGACGGAATATTCTGAACACCCATAATAGCAGTTTCATGATAGTTCACATTCACAATAATGGTTCCTGCCCAAGTGGGCAACAAGTTCCTATTGCTAATACACTGATATTCAATACTTAAAAGTGTAAAGGTCTCTGAAATTAATCAAAGAAAAGATCATACTATTGTAATTAAAAATAGTGACAAAGGCGGGAATATAGTGGTGCAATCTAGAGAGAAATACATAGCAGAAGGGATGAGACAATTGTCTGATACAAACAGCTACTGTAGGAGTAATCGTATGGAATACGAAAATTCGCTCAAAATGTTCCATACACAACTTATGGAATGGAGAACTAGAGGTTTGTTGGAGGAGGAGGAATACAGGTTTTTATTTTGTAAATTTCCTAAATTGCCAGCTCTGTACCTCCTCCCCAAGATACACAAATGTATGACTAATCCTCCCGGGAGACCGATTGTCTCCTCCAATGGTAGCTGTTTTGAATGTACCTCTCAATACGTAGACTATTTTTTGCAAACCTTTGTTCACCAATTACCATCTTATGTTAAAGACTCAGGAGATTTTTTGAAAAAGATTGAGACTTTGAAGTGGGAGGAAGACTATTTCCTTCTCTCACTGGATGTGACAAGTTTGTACACTTCGATTCCTCATCAATTGGGACTTGATGCGTGCATGCATTTTCTGTCCAAAAGATCTGTGTCGTACTTACACCACACCAAAATGTTAATCACAATGATGGAACTGTGTCTCAAGCAAAATTCTTTTTTGTTTGACAGTAAAATTTACAGGCAGACTCTTGGTACCTCTATGGGGACTTGCTTTGCTCCCAGCTTTGCGGGTCTCTATATGGGGTACTGGGAAGAGACAGTGACATACAGATCATCTATGTACCGTACACATGTTATTGAATGGATGCGATACATAGATGTCGTGATGGTAGTATGGAAAGGGACCGAGGAAGAAGCAAACATCTTTGTGAGTGAACTTAATCTCAATGATTTTAACTTAAACTTTACCAGTAATTGGTCCAAAGACAGTCTAGAATTTCTAGATTTATGTGTCACTGTGGAGAATAAGAAATTGCAAACGCACCTGTTCAGAAAACAAACTGCAGGCAATAGTATTCTCCACGCGCGCAGTTGTCACCCTAACTCCCTAATTAGGAGTATTCCAATGGGTGAACTTTTAAGAGCAAAGCGCAACTGCAGCACGAAGGAAACCTTTGAGCTTGAACAACGTAAAATGATTGCAAGATTTTCTGAGCGAGGCTAAGATAATCTCGAATGCCCAAAAAGCAGTAGAACAACGTTCGAGGGAGTCGTTATTAAAACCAATAACGAATGACTTATCTAAGGAGAATGAAAGTAAAACACGGTTCATTACTACCTACAGTAGCAAGGCAGGCCTGCTCAGAAAGAGCCTTAAGAAATTTTGGCCTTTACTATTAAATGATTCAGATTTATCTGAATATGTCAACGACTCGCCCCAAATTTCATTTAGGAGAGCAAGGTCCCTTAAAGATCAGTTATGCAGTGCATTAATCCCCAAAAAACCCAAAGCCTTAGGCGTAGAAGGTTTTTTTACCTGCAGAAACTGCAAAGCCTGCAAAAATAGCCGCAATTTAAAAAGAGTACGACTCTCACCATCATCCGAAATCTTTGTGATTAAAGAACACACTTCATGCACCAGTGACCATGCGGTCTATGCACTATTCTGTCCGTGCAACAAAGCCTATATAGGCAGCACAATTAAGCCAGCCAAACTCAGAGTGCTTGAGCACTTACGTGCTATTCCCAACATGGATAAATCTTATCCCATAGCGCGTCATTTTCAGAGTCATCACAATCAAAATGTGAACTTACTGAGCTTTTGTGTATTGTGTACTATGAAATTTGATGAGAGAGGGGGCAATCGAGTACAGAATTTGCGTAGAGCAGAATCAAAAATGATTATTCAATACAAAACCATGGTCCCTAATGGGCATAACTGCGACGAAGAGATGGAAGTACATCTAGGATGATATAATATAAATTTTCAGGTTTTATTGAGCTATTTGCAGTTGTGGTCTAGTAAGAGCTCTTTGATGGATGTTTAAGAAATGTATTATATATTGCCCTAAATTGTTTTTAACTTCTATTGTCTTTTTACATGAGTTGTGAAAAGTTAGGAATGTTTTTTATTGTTTATTTATTTCTTGAATCACTGGTCATTATTTTCTTTTTCTTCTTTGTTTTAGGGACGGCTTGAATGAATTTTTTGAGTGACTGGGAGCACCAGCATAAATATTGATTAGAGTTGGAATTGAACATTTCTGATAAAGAATAGCATGTATGATTGAAAACAGCCCACAGGGGCGGAATTGGTAACTCCGGACGTAGAGTTTTTTCTGCACACAAGCCCACAGGGGCAATGATGGGAATTTGTTCTTTGATTAATTTCAGAGACCTTTACACTTTTAAGTATTGAATGTCAGTGTATTAGCAATAGGAACTTGTTGCCCACTTGGGCAGGAACCATTATTGTGAATGTGAACTATCATGAAACTGCTATTATGGGTGTTCAGAATATTCCGTCACGTATACAGAATCTAAGTCTGTCTTTAATGTTGATGACCCAAAAGTAGTTTGCATGTACAAATAATACCATGATGTAAATGATATTTATTGCATTCTACAAAAATTACTCATTAGGTAATTGGCTCTCCATGATTACTAGTAATGTTGCAGGATTAATTATGCCGCCCCACGTTGTTATTTTCGCGTCTGTGAACGTGATAGTATTTTCTTTATGTTCATTGGTTATGGCACACCATGTGATTGAAACTATAATTGTTTGGACCATTCACCTTTCCAACCACTCGTGACTAAGGGGAGGAGCCCCGAAACGCGTCGAGAGACATTGTTTCTGTTTTTGTCATGGCTGATTAAAGAAACTGTGGAACACGCGATCTGGTGTCCGTACTTCGCACTGTCGTTTTCACCAAAGACGTGAGTGTGATTGTTTGAATTGATTGGGCTCGCTGCCCGGTACGGACCGCTGTTGTAAAAGGAGGGGCCATAGCGGAGTGCAGCGGCTGCTTGCGCTTACATGGAATATATATATATATATATATATATATATATATATATATATATATATATATATATATATATCATAGATATTAAATATTGACCCTTTTGATATAGTTATGTGTTGAGCTATATGTTCATTTGAAGTTTTAATAAATAAGAAAGGCAGATAAAGTGGTGTCTGTTTATGGAGCTGGATGGATGAACAGATGAGAAATCTGAGCGGTCAGGTGACGGGGAATCGCTTATTAAGGCTTTTAGACCTCTACATATCAGCTTAGAGATGGGAAACGATTCACAAAGAAGTCAAGTAGCCACACAGACACTTTACTGTCCATGAAAAACAGCCATTGATAGGAGGCCTTCGGTTTGCAGCCACCATGGGTTTCTCAGCACAGATCTACCCCACGGTGCATATAAAAAATGAACCGACCCAGATAATGCTTTCAGTAAGGCCAATTGTTCATGTGCGGTAGGTTAGCCGCCACCGCTCTCATCAGCAGCCAACACACCACATGGTCCACTGAGGCCAGCTCAGGCCTAGTTCTACACGGCGGCTGTGAGCCCGGAGATGCCAATCAAGGGATCTGACAGCCTGCTTGTAATAGCAAAGCAGAGTGGCCCAGGGGACCTATTTATAACAAGCATTTGCAATGCAATAGGTCTCGCATTTACGAGAGGTTGAGCTATTGGCATTGTAAAAGACAATGCCTTTTATTTATGTGTTGTTTTTAAAACAGATAAATAAAAGGCATTGTCATTTACAATGCCAATAGCTTAAACTCTCGCTAATGTGAGACCGATTGCATTGCAAATGCCAGCGCCCATGCTATAAAAATTTTTTAAAGCATTAGGAGAGAGCATTGCCTGCCTGCTGTGCTGGGAGGCTGCAATTAAAGCAAAGCCTACCGAGTAAGAAAACTTGTAACAGGGGATGTCGTCATGGGAAGCTACAAATTGAGACAAGGCGGTACTAAGGAGGGACTACTAAGCCTATTGAGCCAAGAACAGCCACAGTCTACAGTGGACAATGACACAAGCCAATGAAAAATATGGGTGGAGAGTGGGAGGAGCTTCAAGTCCCTACCTGACTACCGCCCGCCTCACAGGGCAGAGCATACGCTGCCCAGGCTCGACCTAAAAAACACAAGGACTTTTTAAAGCTCAATTAAATATCTTTCTCCCGTGGACAAAGGAGCTGAAAAGGAACAGTCTGACCCTCAACAAGAAAGGCCCCGTACCTAGCTGTGACTCCTTGACAGATCACAAACTAGCCAGGATTAATTGAATATGAGGTATTGTTACGGATTGTCATGTAGGGGTAGCCCTATTTCTTTTGAGTATTCAATAAATTGTAGTTTTTTTAAGTCCCTATTAGAATCAAGGCCCTTTACTAGTTTAGAAGGGTTGTGTATTCTCACTTGCTGTGACGGGTCGTGAGGTCTCACTTCCTGTGATGTCATCAGTGGGACGTCACAGGATGTGTGATATCTCTCCCACTATTTGATTATGGTGAAATGACACTGTAGGCGTCACAACTACCTTACATGCCTGGGGCAGAATAGAGTGAATATAAGCTGTAAAGTAAGACCATTCTGCAGACTGCCTCCTCGGACAGCAATGGTGCCTGTTGTTGATGCCTCTTCATCTCATGAGATTGTAATAAATATCCTTTCTCTCTGGCTCCAGTGTTGGTCTCAGTTTGTATTCCGGATCCCCGTGGACTATAGGGTGACCCTGACACCTTTGGTGGTCTGCCAAAAGACCCCCAAATCCACACTAGCAGAAGGCCCAATGGAAGATGCTGCACAAACGTCCTCGCGGGTGTGTTCAGAGGTGCCTGCAGTTTGCATTTTACATCATCATCTTCTGGTCCATTGTGTTATTACATCAATCAGTGTAAGTGGGGAGTGAGTGCTTCGCTTACAGTTAACATCTCTCACTTTACGCACGTAAGGATCGATTTAATTACAGAGAACTGTAGACAAATCAACACATGCAGCCTCTGAGCCACCATTGTACCATCCCTCTCAAATCCACCGTCTCCGTAGACCCAAGCCCACACTGCACTCCTCCCTCTCCACCAGAGGGCTGCCTTCAGTTCCTACAGCGCGGCTTTCCGTGTCCCTAGGATGCTCGCGTTACGTTACGTAGGCGTCTCAGCCGGAGCCTCAGGAGTGTGCCGTCTCACGCTGAGCTCTGTCCCTCCGGTGCAGCTAGGCGCTGCAGAGAGCTGCGGCTGCTGTCTGTGGAGCTCTGCCGTCCGGAGGGGGGGGCAGCCAGGGTCGTAACGCAGGCCCCTGCAGCACCTGCTGCGCAAGGGGCCCCAAACCAGTCAGGGACCATCAAGCCCTTCAGCGGGCACTTATTATGCCCAAGACAAATGAATATCTGTGTGATATTTATGGCTGGTCCTCGTCATATTCTTTAGGTGGGGGGGGCATCATTTTGCGTTAGGTCACTGAGGCCAACGCCATATCAGAAGCTCCTGTTCCGTGTAGAGAGCCCTCTCAAGAAAAAAATAACATACCGGCAGGGCTTTAAGTGGAATGAAAAAACTGCGGAGTCTCTCAAAGGGGCGTGGCCAATGTAGTTAAGGGCGTGGCTTAAACACGTAAACTAAAAAGCTGTGCTTACTTAGCATACTGTGCTGCCCGACTTGTATTTTGCTGTTTCTGTCATTGCATCCAGATATGTGATACAACAAGAAACATCATACCTACAACAAATCAGGGCTATTGGCTTTGTCAATGGTTGTTAGTTGCATAAGATAAATAAGCAGCAACTCTGGCTTGTATATTGAAAAAGCTTCCACTTAAAGCTCTGGTGACACCACCAGAATGTTGCTGCTCCTGAGTTTCTAAAAGAGAAGGGAAATCCAGAGACAAAATGACTCTCTTTAAAGGATCTACCTTCCCCCACAGTGCTCACCTGGCATGACGTCATGCCGTAACTGCTCCACTAGTGAGAAGTGGGCAGTGTGAGCAAACGCACCTGCCTGGGTAGAATCAACTATTGTCCCTATCTTTAAAAAGGTGGATAGACAGGACTCGATATGCTATAGGCCCATCTCATTATTAGATGCCACAACCAAAGTAGCAGTCAGAATCATTTTGGAACGCCTCCAGGTCTGGGTGGAGGAGAGCCGGCGTAGTAACTGTGAAGCAGGGTTTGAACCTGTCTCTTTTCATTGGTAAATACACTAGGGACAAGGGGGGAAATCTATTTTTAGCTTTCGTTGACCTCACAGCTGCATTTGATTGCGTGATTCATAACTTTGGTCAATTTTAAAAGTGGTGGGGGTTAACCCACAGATTATTTATTTTCTTAAACGTTTTTATAGTGATGCCAATTCACGCGTGCTCTGTGGCCTGCAGGGTGAACGCTCGGCTCCCTTCCTGATTAGAAGTGGAGTCAGACAAGGCTGCGTCCTTGCTCCGTTTCTTTTTAATCTGTACATAAACGGTTTGGGGGAGGCTCTTTTAAAAGACAATTATGACTTCCCCCAAGTGACGGGGCGACCCATCCCAGCCCTTTTATATGCAGACGATGCGATACTGATATCCAAATAGGACTTCAGAGGGTACTGGATAGCTTTACCAAATTTATGAACGAGTTAGGCCTAAGAGTTAATTCTTCAAAGACTTGTATTATGCGTTGCGGCCCTGGCATCAAAAAATCTAAAGATATGTTTGTGTCAGGACAAAAGATTGGGATCACTAAGAAATGTTCATACTTGGGCATTCTTTTTGCCCACAATGACTCCTGGTCACAGGCGGTCACTGCGAAAAAACTGGTACTATTGCGCACCTCATCTGCCCTTAGAGCCGTTGCAATAAAACTAGGCAAAAGACCACCTGAGGAGCTTATCAAAATATACAAAGCAAAATGTGTCTCAGCTGCAATTCATGGGACTGAGGTTTGGGGGCCAGTAGATTTGCTTCCCATTCAAAGAGTAGAAAACTCTTTTTTAAAATACATTTTATCGGCCCCGAACGGTACTTCTGCGAGTATCTGTTACGCGCTGTTGGGCCTCGCCTTTATTTCAAATTTAATTAAACTTGAGCCTGTGCCGCTAAGGCACAGACTCTGGACAAAGGAAGAGACAAAACTAAATAGAGACTTCATTTTGGATGTTTTGAAACTGGATGGGGCCCTGAGAATCCCATGGATTACCCAGAGTACTTCACTAATCCCAGTATCATCAGGGAAATAAATAGAAAGGAACTAAAAGCAAAGGGCTTGTCTCTACTAGACACGGCCAGATTATCATCTGAAATTGTAAAACCATGTGTCCTCCACGACCAGTTGATTTTAACTTCTTTTAATATTCAACCCTACCTCACCTGGGTCCTGAGTGAATATGACAGGTTCCTTTTAATTCGATTTCGCTTGAGAATCTTCAATTGATTAGTCACTTTGCCCAAAGCGAACAATTGTTCCCAAGACCTACAGCTCTGCCCCTGCGATAAAATCTCCAAGCAAACCACGATTTATGATATTCTTTTTTGCAAATTTTATTCTAATGCCAGGAGAATGAGTGTAGTGTAGTCCCCATGCTATAATGGTTTGGGCTTCGTCAATGTCGTCCTGCCCTTCTGGCATTACAACAACTATATAATGTGCATACTGTCCTTCGGATGGCAACTTTTCTGAAAAAAAGTTTTGTCCCTAAGAAAACAATTGTTTCCCTTTAAATGCTTTTACTTTTTTAACTTCAGGACAGCGTGTTGAGTTTAATAATGCTTTACGTTTTCACTGAACCTTAAATTAACTTGTTAAAATGAATTTTAATACATATGAAATGTTGTTATGGTGCTTTTATGATTGTTTGTCTACAATCGAATAAAGCTTTCTTGACTTGACACACTGACTGACTGACTGTAAGTTGCCCTCGAGTTGACACAGGAACAAGTTGACCGCTGTGGGATTTAGTCAAAACTATGTATAGCTGCAATTGAAAAATTCTACCCAATTTGTAATGTGAATTTTCTATTAAAGATATTTGCATTATAGTTGAGGCAGGCTGCATGGGCTCAATTCTAAGAGGCCGGTGTCCAGTGTGTCACATACCCCACTGGGGCAATATCTTTAACACCGGGGTGCGGGAGCACAGTCTCTGTACTGGGAGCCCCCGCTTGCACAAATTAATGGTACATCTGTGCAGACTTTGTTACATTTTAATCTCTCACTCAGGGCTACTAAGTACTTCCATGTCATATGAAACCTCTAAGTACATACTTAGAATGGGGAGAGAAAAATACAAGTCCCAGAAGGCAAGGTGCTGCTGGATAAAAAGCCAGGAAGGGCTAAATGTGTCCCTTGGCAGGAATGCGTCATCACCAGACGCAGCTGTAGGGCCTTTCATTTGCATTACACAGCACTTGAAAGCACTTGGCCAGCAGTTTTGTGAAAGTAGATCTGATTCGTCATTAGACATATAATGGCATACATAGGTCACGGTTGTATGATGGAACCCATGAGATATGAGCACTCCTATATAAGAGTGGTCTGCACTCAGACACTGGTCAAAAATGCATTCACTCAATTCATTTTGATTCACTGTTGCTTACCAGCTAACTCAAAAGCTCCCCCATTCCATGCCCCAATAGCTTTGCTGTTCCTTGTTTTTTCTTTGCATTGAGGTAATTGTAGTCTTGAATTTATACTGGAATAAACAGAACTACAAGTAACAGAAAATAAAGACTCTGGACTGAATGTGTTAGTCACACATGGAATCTGGAAAGTTGAGGACTTGATGCTACAAAGCAGCATTTCGGTCTCCTCGCGGCCCTCTGGGAAACAGAAACAGATATCAGCTCAACCCCATCTTGTGAGAGTTGCAAACTTATCCTACACCTCCTCCTACTGCCATGAGCTCCAAAAAAAGAAAAAAACCTTCTAGACCCTTCACTCTTCTGTCCCTCCACTATCCTGTTCAATCCAGCTAACAGACTAGCATGTCCAGCTCTCAAATTAAATTCATATTTTCCTGTACTAATTCCCCACTAATCCTGTTTGGGTTCCAGAATAGCGTGCTACCCGCCAACAAGCATTTCAACACCTTATGGGGTAGCAAGCCCTACATAAATGCAAATCCTTCCCTCTTCAATCCCTCTACTATCCTGTTCCAATCCAAAATAACAAACTCACATGTTCACCACTCAAAGTAATTTCATATCTCCCTATACTAATTCACCACTAACCCCCTTTGGGTTCTGGAGTAGCGTGCTACTCGCCAAAGAACTACTTTGATGCCTCATCAAGGATAGTAAGCACAATATAAATGCAGTTACAATTGATCAGTCGTCCTCTTCTAACCATAAGCAATTAAAAAGAATGGAAAATGTAGGTTCGTGTAATGCAGTGCAATCCAGAGTACGGCCCGGGGGCCGCATGCGGCCCTCCTGACCTTTTCATGCTGCCCCTTGGGCAGCAGCAACACAGAGCTGCTGTTTACTCGACTTAGGAATAACATTGGATTTTTTTTATTATACAGCAATCACTTATTTAAAGGTTAATTGCAGTTAGAGAAAGGAAGTAGCTCGGCCCTTAACTTTAGGAACACCTTCATTTTTAAAGACAGCCACTAGACATACATGCTTTGCTTCCCCTACACCCACTTTACACCCCCAGCTGGCATCAGTGCGCCCCTCGGACACACCATAGTCCAAACATTGCAGCCGCCGGGAACATTTTTTGTGAGTACCCACGGTGTAATGGGTAAAGTGAAAATAAAAATCCTAGAAAGCCGAAGACTGGCTGAAAGTGACCACAATGTCATGAGGTCGACTCACAACTATGCACATGCAATTAGATCTAAATAAAACTAATTTACATAACTCAGTGGATATTCACATTTGCATATTTCGGGTAGCAGTGCTCAGCAGTCAACTGGTCCTAGTCAGGGGCAGCCTTAGGCATGTGCAAGCTGTGCACCTGCCCAGGGCCACCAAACCACAGGGGCTACCACAGCAATATATATCCTTAATATAATAATCCTCTGAGGATGGATACATATTTGCGTAGGCGGCCCCTGGCAAGGATTTGGCGGCTTCCGGCTCTGTTCCACTTCCAAACACCCTGACCCGCCGTCTTCACTGGCCTCCGCGCTCCGCCCCGCTCGGACCCCCTCTTCCTGGGACCCCTACCTACGCTCCCTGCCCAGGGCCACCATGAGCCTAGAGCCTATATCACGAGGAGGGCATTCAGCCAGCTCAGTTGTTCATACAACAGAACTAAGCAAAATGTGATGTGTCATTGTAAAAATTAAACTACAAGTCCCAGAATGCGCAATGTGTGGCTCCAGGACCAGGGCTGGCTCGTGACATTAGCTTTCCTCCTGCCGCCCCATCATCTGCATTTAAACCCCAGGTGAATCAATAAACAGCCCAGCCTTTACAAAGAACCGAAAGTTGGGCCAGCCCTGAATCGGATTGACCGGGACAGCACCCTGGGTGGAAAAAAATGTGGTGTTTGTTGTGTGGGCAGGGGTCGTCGCAGTGTGATGGCACGAGGTGTGAGGAAGATGGGAGGAGGGCAGGGGGGTGATGGGGTGCTAACAATTACGCTGAGGTACATTAAGGGCTGATTACAAAGTCTTTAAGGGGACCTGTTTGAGACCAAGTGGGATGGACGAGCCACTGTTTATATAACATTAAGTTAAACAGCTCCCCGCTGCGCCCCTTAGAATATTGGCACCCTAGGCCAAGTTTGCTGATGCCCAAGGCAGCCTTAGTCCAGCGTTTTCATCCTTGTGCTTGGAGTCTTCATTTTATAATGGCATAACAAGGACTACAAGTCCCAGAATGCAGTGTTAAAACTGAGACTGGACGAGCTACTCATCTTTAGACATGTGAAACGTGAATGCTCTGCCTTCATCACCCTCACCCACCGAGCTGTGCCATTGACAGCTCCGTTCAGCTTTCCCTGGCTTTCCCCCCAGGCTTAGAGTGTGAACAGCAAAGATGCAAGCTCTAGAATCTAGAATACAAAAGGCTGTTGGTTAAAAATCCCAGACCGCGTGCAGGCGTCACGTGGCACTTGTCACCTATGAGCAGTGCACACTCATTTTAAAACCCCTTCCACGTGCCGGGTGGAAAGAGGAAGGACACTCACATCTTCAGCACCCTTGTGACTAACCAGGCCTCGATTTATTTTGGGATTGGGTGAAACATGTCAGATTGTCCTATATCAGGTGTGAGTAACTTATCCATTCATGTTTTTTCCCTTGATAAAACAAACTAATGCCTGATGAAGTGTTTATTGTGCTTTTTTTTCCTCTCTCAATGTGGTGTGCACTTTTAATATCGCTATGGTTTTAATTAACTAAACAAAAAGATTTACCTTACCCTTTCATTCTTATAATTATATGTGTGGAATTTTTTGTTCAAATATCTTTATTGCTTATTTAATAAAGGAAGCACATTTGCAATACAATATCAATACATCAAATCAGAGTCAATAATATAATAACTAGGAATTTAAAAAAGAAGGACTTCATGACAAAGAGCTATTGGACTGGGATAAAAAGATGTCAAAGTTATCACGTGAAATTGATCAGATAAATACCATGACAAATACAAATATTATAAACTCATCAAGTATTGAGTATAAATCCCAGGGATGTGGAACAGATAAAGCATCTAAAATATTGCAACAAACTCATGTGATATTTGCATTGCTTAATAGATAAGACACATCAGCGAGGGGAAAAGAGGTGAAAGAGGGAAGGAAAGAAAGAAAGAGAAAGAATACTAGAGAAAAGGAAGAAGGATAAAATGGTGGGAAGGGACATCTGCTACATCTAAGAAAATAACTTAAGAAATTAGTTCAAAAGAATATTGAGCTACCAACCCCTGACAAGACAACTCCATATAGTTATCCAAAGACCGCCATACATTACTAGCAATTGAAGGTGAGTAACGCTTCTTTTCAACAAAAGTATGAGCTCCACGAAGATATGAAACCCATGCCCACCAGGTATGGTAAGAAAGGAGATGAAAAGATGTCCATTCTGAGAGTATAATTTGGACTGCAATGGCCAAGAGTACATCTAAGAGCTCCAAATCCGTATTGTCAAGAGATAAAGGGGTAACTGAAGCCCATGGACCCAGCAAAATCATAGGTAAAGAGAGAGCTATAGGTGTATTAAAGATTAATGATAAATGCTTCTGTATCAGGCCCCAAAAGGAATTATAAGTATCGATTTCAAAATAAAAAACACAAAACTTCAGATACCAAGCAAAGAAAATATATCTATTGGCTCGCCAGATAACGCAATTTCAGCAACATTGTGTATTTCGAGTAACAGGCTTTAATTTAATGAAGCATTGCATTCTGGGAGTTGTAGTCTATGTTTGGATCACTAATTAAAACTTAAAACCAATTGCTCGTGAAAGGAAGAAGAGGACTTCAAATGTGGCTTGGAGTTATCTGGTGAGACTAAAAGGTTCAGGGTAAACACCTCGCACCATGTCGGGCATGACGAGGGATGTTTGTTTGGAAGAGAACACAATCTAGTGAACATAGTTTAATCCATCACACCAAAGAAACTGGAGGGAATGCATGGACAGTTTTACTTGGGCACACAAGACGAATCCTATTAGCCACCAATGATACTGGACTAACTAACTTTGGGTTCAGGGGGTCGCCCCACCTAAAGCACTTCAACTTCTCGTCAGGGGTAGTAAGCGCTATATAAATGCTACTACAATGTCAGTTTGAATGCATTTGGACTATTTCTCAATTGTGTATGGCTCTAAATATCTTGTTGAACTGGAGAGTAATGGACCTTGGTTGTCTGTCCTCTGGAGGTTTCATATCTGCCAGGTGTCACTGTTCCCATGCCATGTGACCCCTACAACCACCTGCCTTGTAACCAGCAGCACCCTGAATCATGGAACTTGTAGTTTTATTGAGTTTGTACACAAGTATGTTTATTAACTGTTCAATTATTTAAAATCTTTACAGTAAAATGAACTTGAAATCTGCACCCCTCCATCCTACCCCCCTCAAACGCTCCAGCCACTAGTTGCTTAAAACCCACAGTTCATACTGTCACCCCTTTTGTTGGTAGTTCCTTACTCTGCCGCCAAACGTGGGATTCTGTTTATGTGCCGTTGTATTGATGTTATAGTGGAGTGAGGCCTGGTCCTTTTAGTACGAAGTGGACCGGACCTGCAGCTTCACATACAGGATCTCGGGTGAGGGCAGACTCTGCTTCGATTTCCAGGGTCCCTATTGCTTGGCTCATCTTGATGTGTCAGGGGGAGTCCACTTCCCTGAAGATTGTTTCCAATTGATGTTTAAGGGTGTTATATGGAGCTTTTAGGACCTATAATACTTGATTAACTGCGTGATCGCGTCACGAATTCCGCAGCTGTGTGGGAGAATTAATGAGTGGGCGGGGTTCAGACGGCCCCGCGCTGTCCTCCTCACACGCCCACTGTGACGTCGGACGGCCCGCATGGATGGGGTTAAGTCCCCCTGTAAGGGCGATTCTGATCTGCAGAGCCCTAGTTTCAGTCGTAGCCTGGTGTCCCTTGCTTATCTCTGCATCTGCAGCACTCTCTTATATGCTTTTATCTGGGCTGTCGCTATGAGTTTGTCTAGTGCTCCTGGGAAAGCCAGGTGGCCCGAATTAGTGGCTGGTATTCGTTTAGACTTGAAGGCTGTCAGCATTGACTCTACTGCTGGGCTTGCCAGCGTTGACTAAGCGCCTCAGTCTGGCCTGTGCCAGGCTGCCCCGGGCCACCGAAGGGGGCCACCTAAGAGGGCGGCCACCCTTAGTGCCACAGGATAGCCCAGGCCCCTTTGAGCGGTCTAGTGTTGGGACCAGGGGTCCCCAGTGACGTACTTCTGGTGGGAGAGGGGCTGTCTGCGGCTATATGGCCTGGGGTCGCAGGCCTGGCGCCCTCTTTGCCCCTCGATTGGCCACGCGGACAGGAACCTCTCCCCCTTTGACCTGGCGGGCGTTGCTGCCCGTACGCTGTTTTCCCTCCCTACCGCTAACCCGGCTGGCGGGCAGCAGGGGGGGGGGGGGGAATTATTTAATACAATTTTGTTTTGTGTTGCAGGCAGAGTTACAGGGCGATCCAACGCTGAAAGGTACAGATGGGTACCCTCTACAGGAGCACCGGAAGGGTGCGAGAGCCAATTATCCCAAGCGAGATCCCCAGTGGGATCCTGGAGGAGCGACGGCGCCCCGTTAGTCCTTCGGGCGGTTGTGGACCTGAGCAACCGGGGGTTGCCTGCAACGCTCCTTCCTCCCTAAGGGGGAGGGGTGTGAGTAAGGGGTGGACTGGAGATCCGCCGGTGGGGGGCTAGCCCTTCCCCCAAATGGACAACACCCCCGCGGTTAACAACACGGGGGTTTATGGCTCATCGGGTGGGCAGGTGACGAGAGGCGGCCTGACCCTGGATCGCCCGTAAGATAGCCCAACATGTTGGCATAATGTTTATGCAAATAAAGCTGCAACAACTTTCTCCAACAAAAACATTGTGTGGTGTCTGTTATTTGGGAAGTTGTTGTGAGCGGTCTATGGTATGGGCTGATGTTGGCACTATGTCACCTTACACGAGTTTGTAAGTATGTGCGCCAGGACCAGATGGGGGTCTGGTCCGAGATTGCCCCTCCTTGGCCTGGGCCTGCTGCTGAAAGGGGCCTCGGATATCCACTGCTGAACGTTTAGCCCCCTCTCACAAAGCTCAGGAGAGGGGCCTCGGGAATGGAAGCGCCCCCTACTCTGTGAGGCTCTGCCAGGGCCTACGTGTGCGCATATTTTATACATCCCAGCATGCAAAGCGCAGTTGGCAGTGGAGCCGAGACTTGCAGAAGGCGACACACGGGCCAGCTGTTTTATAAAAAGACTGCACGTGATAACACCCAGAGAGTCCAAACAGACACACACAAGAACCGTGAACCTACAAGGGACGGACTCCTGTACATTCCATTGTTCCTACACCGCCCTGCGTTAAAACCCCGGGCCGTTATACACCCCAGACTCGGGCCTCCTCGCTGTGCTCACAGCCCAGGTGGTTATAATTAAACCACAAGGTCCCCGTGCTCTTGACAGAATTCCACACACTTTACTGTTCATTCGAGGAAAATACTTCGCAAGGCACAGCGCCTCCCCGTGGAGGCCTTTTGTTGGGTGCGCTGACGGGAGATGTAAAAAGATTAAAAGTGAAAGCAGTTAGAGCGGCGTGACCCACCCTGCTCCACCTTTCTCCCTCCCACCCGGGCTGCGATGTGATCTGTTCTCGCAACAAAACACTCTTTAAGCAATAATAACTCACAGGCCTGAGCACAAAGGGCTATAAAGCGACACGGCCCGTTCGCCGTGAGCAGAAGGGACGCGCACGGTATTAGCGGAATTGGCTTCCAAGCTGCTTCATGGCGCTTAATAACAGCAACCCTTGGCCTGGGTGTAAAGTACCCTCGCCAAATCAACTATCAAAGCACGGCTATGAACTGTCCTGTTTCGACTAACAAAGGGTATCCACCTGCTCAACCACATAAGGATGAAAGGTTGAGCCAGCCTGGCCAAGAATGCAGACGGCAAGCTCCTGCCGCTACTTTACATAACAATAATCTTAAAGGTGCGTTAACATAGCGCTCGCTACAGCCTCGAAACGCTGTGAACAGCATCGGGTATTAGTACTCCAACGCCACAGAACTCGTTTATTACCCTCGTCTGGATGAAAGGCTGAGCCAAACTCGAACGAGAGCCCTCCAGATCTCAGGGAGATATCAGCAGCAGGCGCATTAACATGCCGAGCTAGCTTACAGGTCTCGTGTGACCATTAACCTGTTCTTGTATTTTTCTGGGAAGGATGGGTGGGGGCACAGAACAGCATGGGGGAGGGGGCAGCTGGAGAGAGAGCAAGTGACACGCCGTGCCTACCTGTATCCTGGGGTCCACCTCCTCCTCCTCGTGGGGCACGGGCTCCTCTGCCCTGGTTCTTTTGCCCATGTCCATGGTGCCCAGCGCGCCGGGGTGCGTGGTGCTTATTTCCCCTGCAGAGGCCCCACCAGTGTTTCCAGTTATTGCTTCAGCGCCGAGTCCCCACAAAGGCACAGCTCTCTCTCCGCAGTGGGCTCCACGGCCCCCCGTCCCAGCTCTCCGCTTTTCCTCTTTTTCGTGCTCTTGAATACCCAGCAGGAGAACGCATCGTCCCCCGGCCCGGGCTCAGACCTGCTGGCTGAGGGGCATGGTCGAGCTGCAGTGCCACCCCACCGCTGGCGCAACTGGAGCAGCTGCAGACAGATGCGTGTGGCAACAGCCCCGGCCTGGCCTCCTCTGAGGCAGCAGCGGCGGGCGGGGCGCCGCACAGCTCCGCCCCTCCGCTGTCACTGAGCCCCTCTCAGCTGCCTCCCTTATCAGCGAGACGTCCCTTCATCTGGCAGCGCAGCGGAGGCGAGACATGCCCCGCACACGCCCTCCTCGCCTCCATGCCAGGATGGAGGCGCGCGGGGGCTGTCGGTATGCTAATGCACAAAGGGAACGCCCTCTGCCAGGCTTCAGAGATTCCAGACAAAAGCGGCGGGGTGGCAGTGCCTTCATCCTACTGCAGGGGATTATTTAAACGTAAACCACAGGCAGACATCTGTGTCAGAACGATACGGTTATTTATATAGCGCCTAGAAGCCACTAGAGCCTCCTCAAAGCGCTCGCCTCTAGCCTTTCGAGGCAGGCAGTATGCCTGTGTGGATGGGACGACAAGGAGCTATGCCATTTCCAGGAATAAACCACTCCGACATATACATTGGGTAAGAAAATGTTTATTTTCACGCACACACACACACCAAACAACCTCTAGCCCCCAACCCTAATTCTGACCCAGGACCTAGTACTAAGTGACTCTCACATCCTTAACCATATTCGAACCTTGTCAGAACCCTAAGCCTAACCCTACATTTTCATTTAAATATTTTTTTCTCTAGCACGCAAAAAACCATACCCCGAGGGATGTCTGAGCGCTTTTTACAACCTGAATATCATTAGCATGCATAACAAAGGAGACTATGAAAGCGATGGATCTTGCCAAAAAATAACTGTTACAGAAATAGGGAGAAAAGGCAGAGCCCTGGGGACCTTGTGGAAATTAAACTTGAAAGGGCTAATATGATTTTTGTGCACTTTTATATAGCAGGATCTCTACCCGATGGCATTGGAGTGCTTTAACATGAGTTCTAGTTGTATTACACAAGGAGGTATTCATTTATGTTTTTTAGGCACTGGTAGATTGAGTGGTTTGCCCACAATCACAGGATGTTGAGCTGACGCTGAGACTCGAACCTGGTTCCCCAGTTCCAAAGTTGGCAGCTCTGTCCCTTACACTATATCCGCTTCTCCTCTAAGAGAATTAAAATATCAAGGATGGAAACTACTCATGAGGGCTACCACCAGTGCCAATCTTACGAGGGGCGTAACACAGGCCCACGCATCCCCCGCAGTGTGGGGGGGGGCCCTCAAGCTCAAGGAGGCCCCCTCAGCACTGCACTTCGGCCTGAGAGCTCCTAATAGAGTCCGGAGGGGGCCCCTCCACGTACCTGCAGGGGGGCCCCCTCAATTATCGTTACGCCACTGAGTCTTACGTAGCCCACACACAGGTGACAACCATTAGGATGAATCGATCTCTTCAATTATTTCCTGACTACATAGCCTATCCAGTTCTTCCCTTAAGGCTTGCCTCATGGATGAGGAAATATTTCTGACTTTGTGTACTTTAGGCATAGCACTATGTTTTAATATGATTTTATGTACAAAATCCTTCAATAATCTCAGATTGGATGAAAATACTTTAGGAAATATCTTCTCCAATTATACAGATTTATCTTCAATAACTTGACATTTTAAGTCACTATATCCTAAAACGTGTTCAGGATGGTTGGGATCTAGCGTAATGAGCAAGTCCCTTTGCTGCGGCCATCCCAACAAACAAGATACCTCCTTAGCAACCTTCATATTTGCAACTATGGTCTTGCCTTTAAAACTAATGTTGGCAATGAAATAACCCAAAACCTCATTGAGTTTATTGTCATACCCTACAAGTTTTATGTCTGATGGTATCAATTGAATATTAGGAAGTTTCTTTAACCATTGATCACCTATTAAAGTATGGCGAGCAACAGAGTCACCCATAACTTTGACATCTTCACCATCAATGGTAATGACACAAAATGGGGAGTCACTACTTTTATCATTGACTTCATTAATACTAAGGACACATTCTTCTGATAACTCATCGGACTCTTGGTGTATTTTCTTTACTTGAACACAATTGTTTCTGTCCCTCTACTTGTTTTTGTTCCTACACATTCTGGCATGGTGTCCCTTACTTTTGCAATATCTGCAGATTTGTCCTACTGCTGGACATGACCTGTCATTTGCTAAATGACCAGATAAACCGCATTTAAAACAAACATAATCTCTTTTTTCTATACCTTAAAGACCCAACTTAGATTTAACTTTGCAATTTTCATTGGTTCTCTTATTCTCACTCACATTTTCTTTTACTACTTGTACATCAGAAGTCAGTTTTGCAGCCAATTCTTTCATTTCCTAACTTCATTTCATTGAATCTATGACTAATGTCAATGTTTTTTCCATTGTAAGATCTTCTGCAGCTAATAGCTTGCCCTGCAATTCTGCATCCCCTATTTTACCAACCCAGTTGATCACGTAACATCTGGTCAAGAAATTCGTGACATTTACACTGAGCTGCAAGAATTCTAAGATAATTAACGAAATAATCAATGGATTAATTGTGCAATTGAGCTCTACTTAAGAATTTGTGTCTATCAAGAACTTCATTAACCTTTTTGATATAGAGTATATCCAGTCGTGAAATTGCTGTTTCATAAACATCAACATCCTCTTCATCATCTTCATCAACATCCATAGATGGGAAATGGCTTAAAACTCGTCTCCCCTCTGCACCCAAACAATGTTTTAGAATAGCTAATTTCCATTTGTGAGTATAAACATCACCTCCTATAGCTTCTAAATAGGTCTCAAAACAATCTTTTCATGTAAATGTGTGTGTCTTGTAAAGAGCACTGCTACCGGGAGGCATCCTGGCGCTATAGACCGCTGTGGAACACGTCCTGGCTTTCCCTGTGAGATGTTCCCTCTTGGGTATCTCCAAGGTGAAACCTGGCATCCCCGGCGTTTGTGGGGCCGTTGTGGAGATGAGGCAAGCTAATGCCCAGAGTTGCCGAGTGTGATCCCTGGTTAGAGTAGGCACCGAGGCCAGAATTATCGAGTCCGCTGACCCTGGTTCACGTCCCTGCCGCGTCGGAAATTGAACCCTGGTCCCGGGCCGTCCTCTGCTTCCGGTCTGCCGCCTCTAACCAGCGAGCCACACCACTCCACTCCTCTGCTTCTGGGTCTGCCGCCTCTAACCAGTGAGCCACACTACTCCACCACTCCATTGCTTCCACTCCAAAACAGGATCAGCAGGATTAGCCAGAAAAGATAGTAGTGCAACAATACCATCCATAATGTTACTCAGTGCTAAGCATAGATTGTGTATCCACAACTATCAAAACATAAATAGGTTTAAAAAATGTGCAATATAAATAGGGCTGTATTTTAAAAATCTATGTATAGATACCGAGAAAAAGAAGAGAAGAAAGAGAAAAAATATTAAATAAAAATGAATGCGTTAAATGAATTATCTGAAATCTTAGCTAATAAATAACTAGACACTAATTAATTTATAAACTCCTTTGTCCAAAGGGTGTGTGAATCACAATAACAAATCCACACTTTTGGTACCTTAAACCCTCTGGTGTGAGTTTCCTGACTTTATACACTGTATATATATTGTTGAAACCGATGTCAGCACGGTATGTTAATCCCCATAATAGCTATTTTCTAATACTGTTTAGAAGCACAGCTAGTGTCCGCCATTTGTGCGAATAACCGTACTGATTTATTTACAAGCCACTTAGGTGTGCAGATCACCACAACATTAAAACTTCATCTTCTCATAAGCACCACAAAATGGTGGCGATTAGCAATACAACCATTTTCAAAAGTCGATGGGCCTTACGTTCCGATTCCTGACCGCTATGGTGACAGGCCAGGCAAATTAAAATGGTGGCTTCAATTGTGAGTGCACCATGTCAGTGCAAACCTCGAGGGGCTAGGGGTATGCGCACGAAGTCTGAGCTCCAGCGATACAGAGTGCAAAGGTACGCGAGTGATCCCAAATATGTAGTAAGTATGGCTAGTTACTAACTGACAATGCCACCAGTATCATGTCAAATCCAGCGAACATCAGATCCTGTGCATCAGACTTCTTCTTGCACTCTGCCAACCGCGGAGTGCGTCCCGTGACAATTTCTGATCTGCTGCAATGCCCCTCCAACCACTCCGGAAGTGCTCCAGGCTTTCCTGGCTTCTTTCCCCTCGTCGCCAGTATACTGTTCCACTCTAATGATGACAGCCACGTCTGATGGATGTTCAAGGGAGGTTTATAAGAGATACATATATGCGCATCTCTCTCAAGGAAAAGCCTGGGCCAACTGTTGTTGTATGGAATCTAGACCCCCCATGGCTCTACCATCTGATTCCATCCAACCTCATTGGCCAGGTTATAACAGTAGGTCTATGATTGGCAGGAATATTTGGGGTCCAGCACAAGTTCCTTAAGAAGGGGTTCAACAATTGACAAAAAAAGGAGGGTCTCTGGGAGGATGCGATGAGGACGACACTTCACGGACTCAGCCGGCTCTTTTCCCTGAAATTCCAAGCAAGAATATCCACTACGAGACCTACGCGAGGGCCCAATCGCAACGCTGGGGAGCTACTTATAAAGAACGTGACTCTCTGTAGTTGACTTGGGATTGATTCGAGAATCAGGCAAACAGGCTGACAAGTAGCCAAATCTAATCCACAAGGGGTTGATGCTCAGGTTCACCCAGATTTTGTCTGGTTGTTCTTTCTTCAATTGTCCTGAAGACGCTCTGAATTTTTGAAAGGGCTGAAACACGTCAACACCACCATCTGGAGGAGTCTCCATTTTTCAATTTGAAAATCTTTGAAAAGATAATTCTTTTGAAACATACTAGGAAACAGAGGGCAAATGTGTCCTCCGTGGGTGTTTCAATCATAGACTACTTCCTATATGGACTGTGCAATAATTAAGAAGCACAACCATAGCATGTCCAAAAAACTGGAAGACTAAATAAAGTTCTAGTTCCTACGCAAACTGTAAAATCTAAATTTGTACAGGGATCACTGACATAATATCGACTACAAAAATATAGGCATTTAAAATATCGACTCCAAAATATCGACTATCAAAATATCGAAGTCCTATCTACAAACAGGTAAGTACAAAAATATCGAATCAAAAATATTGTTTAAAAATATGTACTTTGCAAAAATATCAAATTTATTAAAATTAATGTAAAATAAAAAATATATAAAAAAATAAATAACTAAAATATACTTAAAAATACTTAAATAACCTTAAAATTATTAAATCATTAATTTAAGTTATAAAAAAATACAATTGTATTTGTTAAAACATATATATATATTTACATAATATTATTAATAAATATACAATATTATTTTTGAAGCATAGCAAGAGTGTTAAAATTACTATTCCCACTCCAATGAGTGCAACAGTAGGGAAAGCGTTGGATAGCGTAGCGGTAAAAATTACTATTCCGACTCCAAAGAGTTCAACAGTAGGGAAAGGGTTGGATAGCGTAGGGGTAAAACTTACTATTCCCACTCCAAAGAGTGCAACTGTAGGGAAAGAGTGGGATAGCGTAGGGGTAAAAATTACTATTCCCACTCCAGTGAGTGCAACAGTAGGGAAAGTGTTGGATAGCGTAGGTGTAAAAATTACTATTCCCACTCCAGTGAGTGCAACAGTAGGGAAAGCGTTGGATAGCGTAGGGGTGAAAATTACTATTCCCACTCCAGTGAGTGCAACAGTTGGGAAAGCGTTGGATAGCGTAGTGGTAACAATTACTATTCGCACTCCAATGAGTGCAACAGTAGGGAAAGCATTGGATAGCGTAGGGGTAAAAAAATTACTATTCACACTCCAGTGAGTGCAACAGTAGGGAAAGCGTTGGATAGCGTAGGGGTAAAAATTACTATTCCCACTCCAGTGGGTGCAACAGTAGGGAAAGCGTTGGATAGCGTAGGGGTAAAACTTACTATTCCAACTCCAAAGAGTGCAACAGTAGGGAAAGCGTTGGATAGCGTAGGGGTAAAAATTACTATTCCCACTCCAAAGAGTGCAAAAGTAGGGAAATCGTTGGATAGCACAGGGGTTAACATTACTATTCCCACTCCAAAGAGTGCAACAGTAGGGAAAGCGTTGGATAGCGTAGGGGTAAAAATTGCTATTCCCACTCTAGTGGGTGCAACAGTAGGGAAAGCGTTGGATAGCGTAGGGGTAAAAATTACTATTCCCACTCCAGTGAGTGCAACAGTAGGGAAAGCGTTGGATAGCGTAGAGGTAAATATTACTATTCCCACTCCAGTGGGTGCAACAGTAGGGAAAGCGTTGGATAGCGTAGGGGTAAAAATTACTATTCCCACTCCAGTGAGTGCAACAGTAGGGAAAGCGTTGGATAGTGTAGGGGTAAAAATTACTATTCCCACTCCAAAGAGTGCAACAGTAGGGAAAGCGTTGGATAGCGTAGGGGTTAAAATTACTATTCCCACTCCAAAGAGTGCAACAATAGGGAAAGCATTGGATAGCGTAGGGGTTAAAATTACTATTCCCACTCCAAAGAGTGCAACAGTAGGGAACGCGTTGGATAGCGTAGGGGTAAAAATTACAATTCCCACTCCAGAGAGTGCAACAGTAGGGAAAGTAAATACTTCATATATTATTGAAAAAAATATAAATTAATATCTATAAAAAATTAATTAAAAGTAATTACCAATTTAATATTATATAATAATTGATCAATTAAAATTACAAATTAAAATTAATTATTACAATTAGTTACCTATTAATACAAATTAATTACAAATTAACAATTAATTAACAAATAAAAATAATTAACAATTCAAATTAAATACAATTAAATAAATTTCTTTATTTAATTAATTATAAATAAATTACTTCCCACCCTATTCCCCTATAAACCCACAACCCGCTAACGAAAATAAATTAGTAAAATTAACATAATTAGCAATGAATCAATTAAATAAAATTAATTGTCAATTAAAATGAAATTTATTACCCATAAAACATTATTTAACAAATAATTCTAAATAAATACCAATAAATAATTTTACATATTTTAATTAATTATAAATAAATTACTTCCCACCCAATTCCCCTATAAACCCACAACCCGCTACAGAAAATAAATTAGTAAAATGTACATAACCACCAATTAATCAATTAATTTAAATTAATTGCCAATTAAAATTTAATTATTTACCAAAAAATAATGAACTATTAATAAAAAATGAATACCAATAAATACATTTACATATTTAATTAATTATAATTAAATTACTTCCCACCCTATTCCCCTATAAACCCACAACCCGCTACAGAATTAAATTACGCAAAAATTAAAAAAACTAAATTCATTAATTAAAATTAATTATAACATAAATACACACTTTTCACACATATAATAACATAAAAACCACTATGAAAAATTCGATATTATTAAAAATTCGATAATTTTAATGACCTATATGATATACTTCGATATTTTAACTTTCTATATTTTAAACATTCGATATTACATTACTTACCTTAAAAACGATATTTTTGATGTCTATACTCTGTCCATTCGATATTTTGTCCATTCTATATTTTAAACTCAATATTATGTCGATTCGATATTTTTTTCTAGATATTTTGATTTTTTACCTTTGTACAGCACAGTATAATTGTTTCTTCTGTGTTGTTTATTTGTCCATTTTGTGTAATTTACATGTAATTGTTTGTCAGAAGTGTTTTAATATGTACACCTCCAGTACCTGTACCTGGAGTGAAGATTACTAAGTCCCATATTAGGGACCGATTAGGATCGCGGACGGACTTGCGTCCGTCCGCGACCCCAGAGCAGGAGGGAACCTCCGCATGGCATGCGGAGTTCCCTCCTGTGCAATTAGGATGTGACCGCCACCCTGGCGGTCACATCCTCTATTTTTAACATTGCGGCGGGTGCAGCTTCAAGCTGCATCCACGGCAATGTTAAAAATGCACGCATTGCATTTGCATGCAGAAAGAGGCAGGCACCGCGCGGTGCCTGCCGCTTTCTGCATGCAAATGCAGGGGGGTACCATAGGTACCCCCCATGTGCACCCCCCACACCCCCTTCACCTAGGGGGCCCGCAACGGGCCCCCGCAGTGAAGTCCCGTATGCTTTTCCACGGCGGAAAACCCGCTGCGGAAATGCATAATTCACTGGCCATCCTAATATGGTGGACGGTGTCTGGAAGACACCGTCACCATATTAGAGCTTTTCCCCCGCGGTTGTAATCCGACCGCGGCAGAAAAGCTGCGGACGGAAACCAGGACCCACCAGCCATCCTAATGTGGTGATGGGTCTTTGGTCAGTCCGCTGCTGTTTTTCCGCATCCTCGGGGCCGGCGGTGGCTTCCGCCGGCCCCGAGGATGCGGAAAAACCGCAATCATAATGTCCCCCTAAATTAGAATACATTATTGTATTGTATTGTATTGTATTGTAACTAAATTTATAATGCGCACAGCTACCCACATGGGGTCTCCCAGCGCAGCAAAAAGGTAGTAGTAGTATGGTAGTATGATTTGTATAATCAAATACATCCCCAGTGACTAGATTTTCACAGTGTTTGTCTGGACTCTTATGTTTCTTTTGGATACTCTTAGACGGCCAATTTGTTTTCTTACTGAACCCTTATGTTCTGTACGCTCCTAGTTTTGCTTCTCCCTCTTTTTTTTTAGTTATTATTATTCGTGCATCTTTGGCGGTTGGCCCTGGGAATGAGCACCTTGGTACTGGAAACGGATCAGAGTGCAGCTTTTTCACCACAACCACTGGAGCTGGGTTCAACAATTGGCTCTAAATTGAGAAGAAGCTACCCCTTTAAAAAGGGACTGGTTGTGATAGTCATGCCCACTGGAATTATGTGGCAGTTGAGGGTCCAATTATACGACATTATGCAGCACATTTTTTGATGGTATGGCTTCATTATTTGGTAATTTTTAAACTTGATAACACTGTCTGGGCATCAGTATTTCCTCATTAGTACCAGTTTAACACCCAAATATAGCAAAAAGATACAGAAAGGTGACCAGTCAACCTTTGCAAAGGTCTTCTACTGCACAGCAACATTGTTATTGCGTTTTAACTAACTTTTCGAGATGAGGTTTTGGGAATTATCTGGTTTGGAAGAATTGGTAAAGCTATTTTCAAATCTAAAATAAGAATGACAAGGTGACCTTCCAACCACAGTTTCCGTGGACATGCTTTTGGCTTATATGTGATGCAGGATGAGACAAAAAGCTCATTATTCCTCACCTGAAGTATGTAAAGCCTTGGTCTTCGAGAGATTAAATTGCAAATGATATATGCATTATTTCTACTTTTTAGGGGCCTGTATTCTGGACAGATGGGGGGAATGACACAAAAACAAATCCCCAAACACCACTTGAGAACAAGATCTTTTGCTATTCAACCACCAGTATTTCGGTATTTGGGGTATTGTGTTTTTTAAAAATATTGGTGGGAAACCTTATTTTTGATTGTCCTCGTCTCAGCAAGTGGAGAGACAAAAGATAAGCCTTCAGGTGTGCATGCGTACAATGCTTTCCCACAGGCAGGTAATGCGGTGGGACATCAGAAAATGGTTAGCATTCTTACTTGGAATACCTGCCATAACCATCTGGTCTCTCTAAATAGGCAGAGCAATCTGTCTTACGCACCAGAGGCTATACTGGTTCCATTGCCACTATCAGGAATAATGTGATTTAAAGTTTCCCGGAAGAAAATAAGACAAGTAGGTCATTTTGAGTTTTGTTTTAGGTTTTTCTTATTTTTAACAGTGTGCTTGTGGTAGCAAGGCCAGTTTAGGTTTAATTGCATTATAGAAAGCAAGGCAAGATGTGATCGATACAGGGGCTAGTGTTTGTTTTGGCAGAAGCAGCATTGGGATAATCCTGTTGCAGGTGCAAGTGATTCAATGCCATTTTTGTCTTCTTACTTGGTGATTCATTTTTTTTTGTGGGGTGGATAAGAGGATTTCAATAATACACACAGTTTGCAGAATCTCTTCTTGGGTTAGGAAGAAGTCTCCATGGTTGATGCCCAGCTGATAGCGATGATTAAAGTGTTTCCCAAGCCACTTTGTAGGGTGCAGTACCATATATGGCCCCCAAGGGACTCTGGTGACTGCCTGTGGTACTGCACCCTCACAACACTGCTTGTTTTAACGAGGAGTCGGAACTGCCATCTTCCCTCCTAGTACTTTGGCACCATTGCAGGTGTATTACATTAAGAAAATACAATGGAATTCTTTATTTTATTAAGCTAGGGAGGGCATATCTATTGCAAAGGTAAAAAAAAAAGAATGCCAATAGCTCCAACTCCAACAAGTGCGAGATCTGTTGCATTTCCAATCCTTGTTTTCTTTTAGGCGCTACTTTTTTCTTTCTGTTTCAGCACTCTGTCAGACTGCACCTTATTCAGCTGGTCAGTCGTGTCATATACTTATACCCCCTTCGTGCCCCTTCCTCCCTGAACCCCTTCCTCTTCAGAGTTGGTTGCCCCCACTGGTGCTCCATCAGTTGGTGTGCTGTTTTTGTTTTCAACCACCTACATACTCACCCTCCCTCATTCCGTTGTTGCTCATCCCCACCCTCCCTCTTTGCGTAATAGTTAGCATCCATCCTTTTGTTGTTGCTACCCATTGCAGCTCTCACAACCGACGCAACGTAAGTTATAAGATTTATGCCACTGTGGGGCAGATGTATCAAAATACCTATTTGAGATTCTCAAATAGCGATTTTTTGAGAATCGCTATTTGAGAATTGCAAAATGGTATGTATCTAAAAAAATCGATTTTTTTTAGCGATTTCTTATTATTCCTTATTTGCAAATAGCAAATTGCGAATTTGTAATTAAGGAATAATTTCCCATTCATTTCTATGGGCCAGGAGGCCCATAGGAATGAATGGGAAGTTAATCTCAATTTGCGATTCGCAATTTGAGAACCGCAAAATGAGAATAATTTCAAGGGTGCAAGGGTGTCATAAGGACACCCTGCTCCACCCCTGAAATTCACATGTGTGTGCATATGGCACACATAAATGCCCAAAGGGCATGTATGTACGCCACATGGCACCTTCACAAATGCAATTAAGTGCATTTGTGAAAGAAATCGCAAATTACCACCACCTTCAAGTTGGTGGTAATTTGCGATTTCTCAATGAGAAATTGCAAAAATAGAATGCTTGATGCATAGCATTTAAGGAATCGCAATTTGCGATTCCTTAAATGGTTACGCAAAATTAAGGAATAGCAAATTTTGCAATTCCTTAATTTTGCTAGGCTTTTTTGTGAATTGCAGCGTTTGCGACTAAAAATTCTCTTGATGCATCTGCCCCTATATATTGTAGAGGCTTTTCAAGATGTGATCTAAGTAGAAAACAGTGATGTCCTGTTAACATGTTTCAGTGCACTTCATGGACTGATTAATGAGCTGCTTTGTCCACACTGAAGGATGTTGCGTTACTCACAAGGCTGACGGCTTTGGACTCAGGTTCGAGTCTCGGCGAAGGTTCAACATCCTGTGATTCTGGGCAAATCACATATTCTACTCTTGACTACAAAAATGAAAGTGTCCTTGTGTAATGTAACTGGTACTCATCTAAAGCGCTACAACACATTTGGTCGAGTTTTCGCTTATAAAAAAATTAGAAATAAAAAAAACTTGTGGGATCCAGATTCATAGAGGGTCTTGAGCCATTCTGTGTACTACATATTATATTCTATTCTATTCATGGGAATTTCTGGAGCGCATAGCTACCCAGAAGGGCCAACCAGCTCTATAACAGTTAAAGGCACAGTATCAGTGTGGATCGAAAAAAGGCTAGAAAAGAGCTGTCTTTAGCCATTTCCAAAATCTTAGTTCGGACTTAGGGGCCGATTAGGATTGCGGTGAATCCGCATCCTCCGGGCCGGCGGAAGCCACCTCCAGCCCGGAGGATGCGGATTCACCGCTGCGATGATTGCAAAGACCCCCGCCAGATTAGGATGGCAGGGGTTCATCTGCGGACGTGAAGACCGTCCGCTGCTTTTCCGCTGCGGTCCCGCGTCAGAAAAGCTCTAATATGGTGGCGGTGTCTATCAGACACCGCCAGCCATATTAGGATTCATGCGAAACATGCTTTTCCACGGCGGGTTTTCCGCATGTGGTCTTTGGTATTTGGGGGCCCGTTGCGGGCCCCCAGGGTGTCGGTGGGTGGGGGGTGCACATGGGGGGGACCTATGGTACCCCCCAGCATTTACATGCACAAAGCGGCAGGCACCGCGCGGTGCCTGCCGCTTTGTGCATGTAAATGGTAAACATGCATTTTTAACCTTGCGGCGGGTGCTGCTTCAAGCAGCACCCGCCGCAAGGTTAAAGCAACAGGATGCGACCGCCAGGGTGGCGGTCACATCCTAATTTGCATGGAGGGACCGCCGCTGCCCATGCAGACGGTCCCTCTTCCTCGGGGCAGCCAGTGCAGGCTGGCCGGGGCTGCAGTTGCACAGTGTAATTTTGGAATTTTTAACAGTATGCGCGCTGTGGATGACCGGAAGTCTTTTAATGATGAATTTGGGGCAACTCAGGTAGAAGAAGTTCTCATAATCGAGTCTTAAAGTGATTAGGGCCTGTACTACTGTTCTACGCGATGGCTCAGGTAGCCATCTAAGCAGCTTTCTTATGGACTTAAACATGCAGAAGTAAGTTGCTGCCAGCTTTTTGGCTTGAGTTGCCATTGACAGCATGTTTTCCAGCCAGAAGCTCAGACTTTCGGCTTCCGATTTGGGTATGGGTTGACTGCCAAGAGAATCTGGCCAATTGAGTTCCGTCCATCTAGATGGTTTGTTTCCCACCACCACCACACCAGTTTTCTCCCCATTTAATTTCAAGCTACTTACAGCCATCCATTCTACCACATGCTTGAGACAGCCATTAAGGTGGATAGAGGTGCTGTCTGTTTGAGGTGAGACGGAGGTGATGATCTACGTGTCATCTGCATAGGATATTGAGGTGAAGCCATGGATCTTTATTTTTGCCAGTGAGGCGACATACAGATTGAACAACATGCGGCGCAGAGAGGAACCCTGAGGGACCCCTCAGTCCTCACAGACCTGGAAAGTTCTATTTTGGAGGAATGAGGCAATCCATCTAAGTGCTGTGCCAGCTGTGCCTACTTCCTCTAGCCACTTGACAAGCACTGAATGTGAGTCGGTATCAAATGCCGCAATAAGAACCAAAAGGATCCAAGCCACGGACCCGCCTTGATCTAGAATATTTCGAAGCCCCTGGATATATCTTCTCTCATCTCAGCGATGGTGTTGGTAAGCATGTTCTCCCACGTGCCTAAATCCAACCTGGATCAATTCCGTCTCCGTTTCTGCTGGTGCGACGGGGGGGACTTTGATACTTGTGCTACTCACTTGAAAAGGTATTAATTTGTGGTCTGACCATGTACTTTCTAGGGGGGTCCTCTGTGATGGGTTCCAGTGGGTTGGTAAATATTGGATCTAGTAGATGACCTTATTTATGGGTTGCATCTTCGACCCATTGGGTTTCTTGAATGGCTGCCAGGTCCATTAGAACATTTGTAGGTAGCTCACAGTTGGGGTTCGCCAAGTGAAGGTTCAAGTCCCATTGCAAGGGGAAGTTAGCACTTAATAAGCTATGTTCGGCTACAATGTCAGGAATGGTCAGTATAAATGTTCCCGTTGCACTCCGAAGCCAGGGGTTTGCAACATGCACTTCTTATAGGTGCATCCTTTGTTGTTTGTGCTCAGCAAAGTCACGGGCAGCAGACCATCTTGTTTTCACCACTACGGGTATGGAAGGGAAACAATTCTAATGTTGTGGGTGCATTTGGTCCTGCTGCCATGTGTGTGCCCCCACTGCCCCCTCCCTCACAGCAGGGAAGCCTTTTGGAAGTGTGGGGGATGGGCGGTTGATCAACAATATGTTAGTATCTTTTATGTGGCTTGTTTACAAGCCTTGCTGATTTATAAAAAACCCCATGACAGAGGCCTCAACGCGTCTCATTTTATTGCCGTCAGAAAGAAGACAGGCTAATGTGCGCCAGAGAGATACAAAGCTACATCAGTGTACACAGATCTCCGCAGTAGAGGCATGAACCACCTAAGTTGTCTAGTCAGCTGGAATAAGTTGCAGCCCTCTTCTTAAGAATGGGGAAGGAAGAGTAGAAGGAGTAGAGATAAGTGGAGGTGCGGGTGGAGAGGGGGGGGGGGGCGACTCAGTGCATATCACAGCCCTCTGCTTGTGCGCCTCAGCAGCCAACTCCCCCCCCCCCCCAACACACCCCCACCTCTTCCACCAACTGATCAGCATCAAAGGCTTCCCTGGGGCTGATCTTGTGATGTGGGCACTCAGGATCGCCTGCTTGTAAACAAAACTAACTTGTGCTTTCCAACACAAATAACATCACAGATGTCTCAGCGCTGGCATAACATATTTAACAATTACCCAACTCAAGTGACCTCTGAAGGATGAAAGGCAGAGTCTGTTTTGTAATATTCAGGTTACAAATACCTATGGTGGGTGCAGTGCTCTTGAGCTATTTTACTAATAGTTGGTGATTGAGGGGCTGGGCATCAAGGGCCAGATGTAGGTAAGTTAATTTTACCGATTCATAAATACCGAATATTACCGATTCGGTATTTATGAATCGGTAAAATAGAAGGGGGGAGATGTAGGGAAAATCGGTAATTGAATTACCGATTCTGTAGGAATCGGTATTTACCGAATCGGTAAATACCGATTCGGTAATGCCCAATGCCCATAGGAATCAATGGGCATTACCGAAGAAGCCCATAGGAATCAATGGGCATATCGATTCGGTAAATACCGATTTTTGCAAGGGTGCAGGGGGTGTCACTTTGACACCCTCTAGCACCCCGATTTAAGGCATGTGTGACATGTGGCAAACAGACATGCCCTAAGGGCATGTCCGTCTGTCACATGCCATAGGTGTGCATGCACACATGTGCATGCACACCTGGAATCGGTATTTTACCAACCAATTGGATTGGGTGGTAAAATACCGATTCGGTAAGGCCTGTGGGACTCAAAAGTGTCCCAACTACATATCAAAATTACTGAATCGGTAAATTTACCGAATCGGTAAAATAGGCCACCTACATCTAGAATAGCCATTTACCGGTCGGTAAATGTCTTCCTACATCTGGCCCCTAGTCTTGGTGTGTATCGTTTACTTGAGAGACAGCTCTGCTGTTCATTGCCTCTGTCTCAACTACATGTGACTCCCTAAAGTGGGGCAGGGACGGGTGAGCATGTCCCATTCCTATTTCTTCTCCCCCTCCCACCGCCCGTCCCCGTTTCTTCTCTACCCCACCTACCCTATCTCTGTTTCTTTTCCCCCTCCCAACAGACAGGAAAAAAAGCGCTATGACGTGACCAGAGCTGGCTCCTTCATAGTGCTTTTTGTACCATCCTGTTCTCCACCCCCACCTGCCCTCCTGTTCTCCACCTCCACTGACCCTCCAGTTCTCCACCTCACCCGTTTGCCAAAGGCAATAGTTCGACCATAGGCAAGACCTATTGCCTTGGCCCGTGCTTGTTAGAATTGGCTGCCACCTCCTTTGAGTTATCGGTAACCTATCCAATGATTGCATCCAAAATTGCACTTAGAAACCATGAATACATAGCATTATAAATTGCAATGTGTAAACATGCCCCTTGCAAACTGTCATTCGTTATGCATTTCTAAACCTATTTTGCGATTCGGTAGGAATGGGAGCAAATATGGATGCACGCGGAATGCCAAAGGGATTCACTATTGGATGAGAATAAGTGTTGTTTATCTTTATGGTTTGGCAACATTTTTCAAGGTATGACTTGAAAGATTTTAGAAGAGCCCTCAAGACACCAGGTGCTGCATTATATATACATACATAAAAATGTGCGCCCAGCGCAATGAAGGAAAATGCGCCGTATTATGATAAACGCGCTGCCCTCGGGGCAACTGCAAACTCAGCGCATTCATGTGAAAATAACGCTGCTGCGTTGATGCTGCTCCATATTTTCACAGTGCAGGTGGCACCCGTCTGCATTTTTAAAGGGGATTAAAGATCCCCTTGCAGGTGGGGGTAGTGTATGACTGCACCCGCCTGCAAGAAGATGTCCTGGGGGTCCACAGGACCCCCTTCCACCGCTCAAGAGGGCTGCTTTCAGGGAGCGTACTGACAGTGCGTCTCCTGAGATCTTCTCTGCCTCTGCGTCCGCATCTGTTATGGGGCACAGAGGCAAAGGGATTCCAACATTTGCATGGGGCACGCCCCCATGCTAATGAGTGAACACCCCCTAAAGATATCGCTGGCACTTTATGGGCCCCCGGGGCACTTTGTGTAATGGCCCCAGAATGAGTTAGCAGGGGTTGTTAAGTAGAACGTCAAGGTCAACTGTGTTGAATGCCACAGAGAGATCAAGTAGAGTCAATAGACATCCTTTCCTCATGTCCATTATCTGCTAAGTGGCATCATTAATGTTAAACATTACAAAGTGAGCGGGAGCTCTGATCACTCTTCGTTGATAAGGGGACACATGAAAGAAGGGAGACTAGATAGCTGGTATCTGAAGGACCCTGATGCAGCCATGGGTCTTAAATCCAGAACATATCATTACTTTTCAGAAAATAAGGGTTCGCTAGACTCAGAGAGGACCCTGTGGGAAGCGTTCAAATCTGTAAGTCGGGGAATTTACTATTAAGGACAGAGGAAATAGAGAGTTAAAGGAGACTGTGAGGCCAAAGAGGGAGACATGTTGGTCTTACAAAGGGAATACGTGAAGGGTCAATGGGAGGCTGGTAAGATGCAAAATTCTAAAGAGAGAAATAAACAACCCTTTCCACACATGAAGCACGGGTGCACCATCTTAGCATGCAAAAGAAGTTATATGAGATGGGCAACAAAGAAGGCAAACTGCTTGCCTGGCTGAGCAGGCACAGTGCAGCATTGCAGATTTTACTTATGAGAGAGGCAGGAACTCCAGCAAAGGGAGAGGGTGAGGCAGCCAAACCCTCTGCAACCCAGTTAAGTACTTTTATGGGTCACTGTTGCAGAATGTGACTGTAGCAGACTTTGTGGGGGAATGGCCAACCCTCCAACCGGGGACAAAGATAGTATAGATTTAGATGTTTATTGTATTTTTTATTGAGTTTTATATAGCGCAAACTTGACCCGAGGGCATCTGAGCGCTTCACAAACTTAGCACAAGCAGCAAAAATACCTTGTAGTGTAGTTCCTATTTTCCCAATAGGCCCTGCGCATTGGAATAACATAAACAGTAGTATGGACGTAGAAGTGCGGATCTTCCAGGTCTCCACTGACTATGCTAAACTTAATTGGGTTTGTTACCAACTAGCTCAGAGGTCACTGGAAACTTTCTTGACTGAATAGGAAGTGATCAGCTTCCCTGGTACAGACAAGAAGGGATTCAGTTTTCCAACAACCGCATAAACATGACAACTTTGCTCCTTAGAATAAGAGTCAATCTCTAGAGTCGTGTGAAACAATAGACAGTTATTTTACTCAGTCAGTTTTGTGCAGATTACTTTCACCAAAGTGCAGAGAATAGAGAGACGGGCGTTTTCAATAAAAAAGGTATTATTTATTGAACAGTCTTTCTTCTCATGCAAGAGAAATGAATTGCCACAATTGCAAGACTAGTTATTATAAAAAGTGCGTACAGTAAAATGAGGATTGCGAAATAATACTGTAAAAGCATTGATATGGTTTCTTAGCCATACAATGGTTAAAATGAATAAAATATATACATTCATATATACATTTAGCTAACGTACTCAACTGGTGCTTCTAACTACGCCTACCCCAGTGTACCTGACCTAAGCCTAATACTTGGGAGGGAGTAAGTAAGTAGCAGTTTTAGTTAAGTTGGTTTTGCCAAGGTTTGCTTCAAGAATTCTCTCTAAGGGTTTAGTCAACACCATACCTCTGGAATAGAATGTTGGAGGTCTTGTATCTCCTTCCAGGACTCGATATCCCAGTTACTCGCAAGAGTAGGCTGGAAACGCCGGAGCTGGATTTTCTCGGCAGGAGAAAAAGACAGCGTCTCTTTCAGCGCGTCGAGGAGGAGGAGGGGCAGCGTCCGTGGGCAGCTTGCATCTGCTGGGCTCTGAAGGGGACAGCTGTTCTGCTCCTATGTTCACCACACCATCGCTATCATCAATGTCGTTGAGGCAGCAGCGTTTGCTTAAGGCAACGTTGGTAATATTTATACCTGAAAGGTGCCTTGTTTGACGTAAGTTTTTGGACATAAGACGTCAATAAAGATGTCACTAGGAAGTGATCGTCTCTCAGTGCTCATTAGAGTTCTATTACTAATCAAAACATAGCAAGCGGGGTTTTCCCCGGTTGCTGAGTTTTATCTGTTGAAGAACTCGGAGTGTAATCTAGGAATCTTAGATAGTGGCTTCTGCTGTGTCATTTGCTCTAATGAGCTGCAGAGGAAGTGATTCTGAAATGTGGCTCTGATCGTGTTAGGCCAGAGACGAGTTTCTGAAATATTACTCTTGATCGTTTATGCCATTATAGGGGAATAAATGGATTATAGCCGTATAGGGGCATAAGGTCACAGTATTGATCGGGGTCCTAGATTAGAACGCGACACCCACTCCACGAATTTATGTCCATCAATTTACTAAAAACTATAGCAAAAGATGCATGTGTAACATTACCCACCCTAAAATACATATTTGCATTTGAAATGGCGTATTTGAAATACATGGATGTTCTGTACGTCTTTAAGCATAGAAATCATTCAAAATTATAGCATATGTAATCAGTGAACGATTTTGCGAAAGAATCACACATGAAATATGTCTTAATACAGAAAAGAAAATGCGAGAAAATTTCATCACATATAAATGCATTGCTGTAAAATGTGCTAGAGGCTGATGTAAAGTTATTATGTCTCTAGATTTACCTAAAAATAGAAGCTTCTGTTCTTTATGAATAGGTCTACTTTAAGCAAAGAATTTCGTGCCAGAAAAAGGTAAACAATTTTAAAAATGTTCAATTCAAAAAAAATTCTTGTTGAACGGGGGAATAGAGTTCCAACTCTTTTCAGCAGTTTTTGTTGATCAAAACTGAAGGCCGAATTCAGAGTTCATGGGAACGCTGTGTGTCGGAATGCTTTTATAAAGTTATTGTTTCTGTTCAGGGGAGAACATCATTTCAGACAGGCTCTCAAAGAATTGGTCTACAAAATCAGGTGACAGTTCGACCAAGTTCGATAATGCTGTAACTTGGCAGGTGTGAGAATGATTGCTATCATCAAAGTCTGGATCAGCAATGCTCACAGAAGGTCGTACCTGGGTGATGTTGCTTTTATTTCTCGCTCCACTGTCACCACCTAGTCGTAGCACAGGAGTCTCAACGAATGCCGTCATCAGGATTGGTAGCCGCTGGGGACAACACAATGCGTGAGCCGTTATCGGACTTATCAAAGTATCGATATCCATTGGTACTGCTGATGGCAGTGCAAGACAGATGTCCAACACGCACTCATCTCCGCATAGCATACATCGAAGCACAGGTAAGATGCAGGTCTGCCATATATATATGGGGTACACCTGCTGGTGGGTGGAGTCGGAGTGCGACCCCTTCTTTACAGTTAATTGGCTCCCTCGAGCTAGAGCTGACGAGCTCGGATCCCGCACCCGCGCCTTGAGAGGTATCAGCCTGAGAACACTTGGCAGCCTGCACAGCTAACCCCCAAAAAACCTACACTCTGCTGACGAGGAACAACAATTCCGAAACACCGGTGTCCAGAGTTGGTGCTGCAACCTTGCTATAACACTTTTCATCGAATTAGCGCACACGCTATCAAAGACTGCATCTACCATGATGCTCTTGGGGTACACCTGCTGGTGGGTGGAGTCGGAGTGTGACCCCTTCTTTACAGTTAATTGGCTCCCTCGAGCTAGAGCTGACCAGCTCGGATCCCGCACCCGCGCCTTGAGAGGTATCAACCTGAGAACACTTGGCAGCCTGCACAGCTAACCCCCGAAAAACCTACACTCTGCTGACGAGGAACAACAATTCCGAAACACCGGTGTCCAGAGTTGGTGCTGCAACCTTGCTATAACACTTTTCATCGAATTAGCGCACACGCTATCAAAGACTGCATCTACCATGATGCTCCTGCGGTACACCTGCTGGTGGGTGGAGTCGGAGTGCGACCCCTTCTTTACAGTTAATTGGCTCCCTCGAGCTAGAGCTGACGAGCTCGGATCCCGCACCCGCGCCTTGAGAGGTATCAACCTGAGAACACTTGGCAGCCTGCACAGCTAACCCCCGAAAAACCTACACTCTGCTGACGAGGAACAACAATTCCGAAACACCGGTGTCTAGAGTTGGTGCTGCAACCTTGCTATAACTATTTTCATCGAATTAGCGCACACGCTATCAAAGACTGCATCTACCATGATGCTCCTGGGGTACACCTGCTGGTGGGTGGAGTCGGAGTGCGACCCCTTCTTTACAGTTAATTGGCTCCCTCGAGCTAGAGCTGACGAGCTCGGATCCCGCACCCGCTCCTTGAGAGGTATCAACCTGAGAACACTTGGCAGCCTGCACAGCTAACCCCCGAAAAACCTACACTCTGCTGACGAGGAACAACAATTCCGAAACACCGGTGTCCAGAGTTGGTGCTGCAACCTTGCTATAACACTTTTCATCGAATTAGCGCACACGCTATCAAAGACTGCATATACCATGATGCTCCTGGGGTACACCTGCTGGTGGGTGGAATCGGAGTGCGACCCCTTCTTTACAGTTTTGTGCAGATTACTTTCACCAAAGTGCAGAGAATAGAGAGACGGGCGTTTTCAATAAAAAGGGTATTATTTATTGAACAGTCTTTCTTCTCATGCAAGAGAAATGAATTGCCACAATTGCAAGACTCGTTATTATAAAAAGTGCATACAGTAAAATGAGGATTGCGAAATAATACTGTAAAAGCATTGATATGGTTTCTTAGCCATACAATGGTTAAAATGAATAAAATATATACATTCATATATACATTTAGCTAACGTACTCAACTGGTGCTTCTAACTACGCCTACCCCAGTGTACCTGACCTAAGCCTAACACTTGGGAGGGAGTAAGTAAGTAGCAGTTTTAGTTAAGTTGGTTTTGCCAAGGTTTGCTTCAAGAATTCTCTCTAAGGGTTTAGTCAACACCATACCTCTGGAATAGAATGTTGGAGTTCTTGTATCTCCTTCCAGGACTCGATATCCCAGTTACTCGCAAGAGTAGGCTGGAAACGCCGGAGCTGGATTTTCTCGGCAGGAGAAAAAGACAGCGTCTCTTTCAGCGCGTCGAGGAGGAGAAGGGGCAGCGTCCGTGGGCAGCTTGTATCTGCTGGGCTCTGAAGGGGACAGCTGTTCTGCTCCTATGTTCACCACACCATCGCTATCATCGATGTCGTTGAGGCAGCAGCGTTTGCTTAAGGCAACGTTGGTAATATTTATACCTGAAAGGTGCCTTGTTTGACGTAAGTTTTTGGACAGAAGACGTCAATAAAGATGTCACTAGGAAGTGATCGTCTCTCAGTGCTCATTAGAGTTCTATTACTAATCAAAACATAGCAAGCGGGGTTTTCCCAGGTTGCTGAGTTTTATCTGTTGAAGAACTCGGAGTGTAATCTAGGAATCTTAGATAGTGGCTTCTGCTGTGTCATTTGCTCTAATGAGCTGCAGAGGAAGTGATTCTGAAATGTGGCTCTGATCGTGTTAGGCCAGAGACGAGTTTCTGAAATATTACTCTTGATCGTTTATGCCATTATAGGGGAATAAATGGATTATAGCCGTATAGGGGCATAAGGTCACAGTATTGATCGGGGTCCTAGATTAGAACGCGACAACCTGAGATACATTTGGTGTAAATACATATACATAGATAGACGTGACTAAGTATAAAGAGATTGCAAAAGCAGCAACTACGTAAGATACCTTTGGAGTGATATATAGAAACCTGATGACAGTAAGCGACGAGGAATACACAGACATTGGGGACAGATGCAAATACACTTTTGAGGTAGCTATGGTACAAGCAAATACATGTCGCTTTACAGAGCACAATAGGACTTGTGCGAGATAAACAGAGGAATAAATACAAAAGAGAAAAAAATACATAGTAACAGTAAAACGTAAAAAACAAGATGAACAGTAATAAAGTTGGACGATGTAGTTCTGAGGTAGCTGTGTAATGCCTCGTAAGGACAAGGGAAATTAGAGGCACAGATTTTTCGGGGGTAGTGTTGTACAGATTTATTTAGAGGGTGCGAAGAGGGGGCCGCTGGCTAGTCAGGTGTTTTAAGGGGCTTTAGGTTTTTATTGAGGAGTAGGAGCTTCAGTTTCTTCTTGAAGTGAGGGAAGCATTTATTTTCCCTTTAGATCCTGGGGCAGGGAGTTCCAGATTATAGGAGCATTCCCAGAAAAGGAGCGGGTGCAAGATGTGTCCCTCTTTCATTTTGGGGGGGTCAAGAGTAGATTATTAGAGCTTGCTAGAGGTCTCTTTTTGCCAGCTTTTGATATTTTATCTGCGAGGAGACTAAGGACGGAGGAGACTGGGGTGGCAATCTCACAGCTCCACTCTGGTAACAGGGCTGGACCCAATGGATTGTCTGCAGAAGTATGTAAAAGAGTAGATGGTATCATTTCACTGCCAAAATGAAATATGTTTTTAGCAGCTAGGGAGGAAGGTGTACACTGCTTCAAGAGCATTGGCCGTGCCTCCGTTGTCCTTACTCACATGGTAGGGAAGTTGGAAAACAACCTCCTTTCTTACCATGCAATATCGCTCTTTAACCTTGAAGTCAAAATATTGGCAAAAATATTGGCTAACAGGATGCTCTTGATAATTTTGGAGTTGAACCACCTTGATAAACAGGTTTATACCACACTGTTCTACCGGCCTTATCCTCCGAAGGCTACATAATGTCTTCTGAGATGTGGGAAAAGTTGTGGAACATTTAGCCATGCTGTCACTCCATGCTGTCACTCCATGCTTAGAATGCATTCTACTCTGTTAAGTGGCCCTTTCTGCTTATGCAACTAGGAAAGATGGAAGCAGTACATACTTTTCATCCTGGGTCAAATTGATCTACAAACACCCATTGCCTAAAAGACAGGTGAATGGGGCCCAGTCAAGCACACACAAAATGTGCATAAGAACGAGACAGAGATACCCACTCTCTCCGCTATTTGCAATGGATTTACAGTGATGCATTGATTGGGAGGAGCAAGGAAGGAGATGAGCATAGCTCAGTATATACCAAGGACATTCTTTTACATCTGGCAGATCCAAACATATCTACACCAAGACTGATGTTTTTCTTTAAAGTATATAATTGATCCTCTTGCATAATCCTAAAATAACCCATAAAAACCGACTCACAAGTGCTACTAGCTCTCCTCACACAAACACAGAGGAGAATTGAATTGAAACAGGAGAACATAGTTCTATCCTAAAACGTCTGACCATGTAACTATACAGATAGTGGCTTCCACAAAGAAAGAGAAATATATGCTGGAAGAAAGCCCATGAAATTAACATATATTGGAAAATAGCACACAATAGAAAATACTTGACGAACAAGCCCTGAATGAATGAATGAAGAGATTCTTATTATGCGCAAACTTTGCCCAATGGGCGTCAAGGCGCCTGAGGACGCACAGAGTGTGCGAAACACGAGCAATTTATCATTGGTTTCCACAGTTGTTCTTTGTCCACAGTCCTATTCCACTCTGACTCGACATTACTTTTATTTGAGTTTTATATAGCGCTGGCTAGACCCGTAGGTATCAGAGCGCTTTTCTTAAGGAAACCGCGTGTGACAAGTTACAAAAATATTCACAATTAATTACAGAATGATTACATATTCAATACAGGAGTTATTAGCAAACACAAAAATCAAGATCCGAAAAGGCCAGGGAGAGCAGGGAGTCCACGTGAAGGAGACAGCAGCGGAGAATGACTTAGAGCGTTTTAGACTGCAAGATAACTTTGAGCCCTTTCCCCCCCCCCCCCCCCCCCCCCACAGCCTCATCAAAAGAGTCAGAGTGTCTGAGGCCTGACTGGCATGTTCCCAAGGCCCCTACAATGGCCCGCACACCACAAGTCATACTGGATTCCTCAGGCAGAACAAAGCCTCTGAATTATAAAGATCAAGGATCACCTCATCCCGTAGTGTTCTTTCCTGCTCTCCACTGCTGTAGCCAGACCCCCCCCCCCTGCTTCTTCGAGCTTGTAGTCACCTCTACACCTCTCGATTCCACCGCCGCCGTCGGGAATGGCACCTCGACACCTAGAATAACCGCTGACTCTTCTAATTCTGTGCAGTGATAGTTCTTGTTGTCCAGTGTAAAAGCAAAACCAAAGGGATAAGTACAGAGATATTTCACCTTGCGGACTCTTAGTGCTGTAGTGACAGGTCGGAACTGCTGGCGCCGAGCAAGTGTGGCTTGGGCTACATCTTGGTATAGCGAACACGTTGCATTCTGGAATGACACTTTGTCGAGGGCCCGCGCCTTGTGGAGGACCAACTCCTTGATTTTAAAAGAGCTGAATTTTGACAGCTCTTCCCTGGGTTTTCTGGAACCTCATGGAGCACGTGGCCCCACCCTGTGGACCTGCTCCAGACGGACCTCCGGCTCTAACCCTTGGTGATGACATTGCTTGGATGTGCGCGTACAACTCCTTTTTTATGCCCATTATTATTTTATTTCTCATCTGTCTCATGCCTTAGACCCTCAACATACCATTACTTCTACCCTGTATCCAAATTATTTCTACTTTACCTTCACTCTACTGTCTGTGTTGATAGGTTTTTAAAGGTGACACCAAGTATCTCCTTGTTTCATGATTCCTCCCTCTGCTGGCACCTTGAGGGGACGGTTGAAGGTCTTCTCTTTGTACAGAGAGATCTGGAGCTCCATAGATTAAGAACTGAATTCATCACATGGTCAATAAATGAGGTCCCCTTCTTCAGCATGGATGCCAAATATGTTGACGCTTGCTGCTTTGGCCTGGTTGTCCAGCACTTCACCTCCAGATCTTGCTGGTAGGTATTGTGTGGTGCACACTCCATCCCCTATTCTCTGCTCCTCTATATTATTTTGCTGGGGTCCATATTTCTGTCCGGCTTGATCATCACACATTAAATTCTTTGACTTACACATTCTTTGTATACACAAAGCAATAGTTTTAGGTCTTTTTTACTGCGGCAGGATTTTTAAAAGTTAGCTCAAAATGCAAGCATGAACTATTGGCTTTGTCAATGCTCTTTTCATATATTCAATCGTGTGTAAGAATTCCTCTTCTACACATGTATATGTTAAGCTTATGTTCTACACTCAAAACAGTGCAATAGACAGACCTGCCGAGGGCTACACCAGTGGCGGGTCCTCCAATAAGGCAGAGGAGCGTCTCCCCACTGCTCTCTGCACAGTTAAAAAATAAAAAATAAAATGATAATAATGCTATGTTATTATCACTTTATTTTCCATACTTGCTTAGTTCTAGGTGCGGGCGGAGCTGGGCTGTGCAGAGCAAGAGGAGGAGTAGCGGGCACTCTCTAAGTGCGCATGACAGTTTGGCCAGCCTTCTTGGGCACTTTGCAAGTTCTCCAACCGGCTGTATAGCACAGCCTGGGTGGAGAACATGCACAGGCTCTTAGTCCCCATCTAAGAGCCGAACCAAAGCACTCAGACCAATCACGACGCTGCTGTCATGGTGACAGCAGCATTGTCATTGGCTTAGAGGAACCTGTGTGCTTCCTGCTTCGGACCGGGAGTCAGAAGAGTCAAGGAGATGGCGGCGACCAAACCCATGTGAGTGATTTTTTTCACTTTTCATTCCTTTCCCAATCCACCCCCTCGCCCCACCCCAACCCACCACCCCCTTTCGGTTGCAGCTGCCACTGGGCTACACTAGTCATAAAAGGTCTAACCAAGAACTGCAGGAGCGGGTCTGTAACAAGGGAGAGAGACTTTAATGATAACTTGGGGTACAAGTCATATAATCCTACTAGAAAATGTTCCCACTGATCTTTCTGAGGTAAGAGGGAGAATCATAATAACTAACATTGGAATGATGAAAAGTAGAACTATATTCACAATTTTTGTCCCTCTGCCTCTCCGTTGTCTTCAACGGAGCACTTAGCGTTCCCCTGTTCTCATGTACCTAACATTTGTCGTGACTTTCAATGTTTTGGGCATGACTGACAAATATGTTCTATGGACCAAGTTAGGGAAGATCCCTGGTGAACCTTGTATTCACAAAACTATCTTATTTAATAGTCACAACGAGTGCATTGGATCAGATTTGAAGATGCCTGGAGTAATTTCAGGATGCACTTGAGCAAATGTGGAGCAGCCTGGGCCACCTTCAAAGGCACAAAGACAAATCCTTTTGATGTTTTGTATGTGAGCACCTTAAAGATGAATAATGCTCCAAGCCTCTCCAAATCTGCCGCCCTGTGCTTGTCTCTGGATTTGGTACACAACTAGGATACATTCGAGATGCTCCAGTGATCTCCTAATTTGATCCAATCCAAATTAGGATCCAGAGGACCCTCGATTTGGCTACTGTGGTCACACATGTTTTTAAAACACAGCCACCCTTTGCCAGTGCCAGTTTGAAGCAGGCCCTGGCAAACCTGTTCTCCATAGAACACTGGCACCAATGGTAGCACACATTCATGTCAAAAATATCTCAACAAAAAATGTTTTCCCACTTTGAAGTCACTCACATTATATGTTAGTATTAAAGAAGGGTCCCTGCCTCACTATTCCAATGGGATTGTATTTGTATGTGTCTGAATGTGTATGTATATGTGTAAATATATATATATTACCTACTGGCGGTCGCCAGTAGGTATATATAGTTAGGACCTAGTTACCATAGGAAATCCCTAAAATTCTATTTGGAATAACTTTGGCGCCGATTGTTTAACCTGCGTGTAATTTTCCTTAAAATTGCTTCGCTCCGCTCCGCTCCTTCCCTGAAAGTTTCGGGGGGACTCGTCAAGCAGGGGCCGAGAAAAAATGGGCGTCCCAAAACGTGTTTTCCCCATGTTATGGTAGGGCCTGGTATGCAGATGTGCCTTTGCTATGTTTGGTGAAAATCCCTCCAGTAGTTCTTGAGAAAATTGAATTTGAAATTTTTCAAATGGCATTTTCTATGGGACCTTTAGACACTGCACCAGTCCGAATGGCTGAACGGAATTATACCAAACTTGGCAAAATGGTAGGGACAGGTATGCAGTAGTGCCTTTTCTATATGTGGTGAAAATCCCTTCAGTAGTTGTTGAGAAATTTGAATTTGAGCAAATTATATATCTATATGCGCTCAACATTCTTTTGGGAATAACTTTGGCGCCGATTGAGGAATCTGTGTGTAATTTTCCAGAATCTTGGCCAGCTCTGCTCTGCTCCTTCCCTGAAAGTTTCAGGGGGATTCGTCAAGCGGGGGCCGAAAGGGAGGTCCCAAAACGTGTTTTCCCCATGTTAATTTCCATAGGGACCTTTAGACACGGCTACAGCCCGAACGGCTGAATGGATTTACACCAAACTTGGCAAAATGGTAGGGCCTGGTATGCAGATGTGCCTTTGCTATGTTTGGTGAAAATCCCTCCAGTAGTTGTTGAGAAAATTGAATTTGAGCAAATGATATATCTATATGCGCTCACCGTACGTGCACCATATGCGTACGGTACGCGTACTGTACGCGTACGTGCGCCTACCCTTACGTGCGTGAGTGAGTTTCTGATTGGCTGGCAGTCGACTGTCAACATTCCAAACTGTCCAAACCAGGAAGTTTTGGCCACCATCTTGTTTTTCAGGAGAACTGAGGCACAAGAGAGCCCAAAACAAGAGTGGAAAACATGAAAAGGGGGCAGGGTAGAGACCCCCCAACCCTCTAGCCCTTCTCAGGGGGTCCCAAAAGGACCCCCAAGGGCAAAACAAAAAAAAATATCGCGGGGTACGTACCCCACAATTTAAAAAAAAAAAAAAAAATTGCCCTTGGTGGTCCTTCTGGGACCCCCTGAGAAGGGCTAGGGGGTCAGGGGGTCTCAACCCTGCCCCCTTTTTGCGTTTTCCACTCTTGTTTTGTGCTCTCTTGTGCCTCACTTCTCCTGAGAAACAAGATGGCTGCTCAGGTGGTCCCAGAAGGACAATAACATATATAAACGTTATCCGCTAATAGAATTAGCATTTACAAAACCTTTGAAATTTATTGAAAAAAAATATAGGTTTCACGCCTGATATAGTTAGGAATTAGCATTTAAAAAACCTTGCAAATTCACTGAAAAAAACATAGGTTTCAAGCCTTATATAGTTAGAAATTAGCATTTAAAAAACCTTGCAAATTCACTTAAAAAACCATAGGTTTCAGGCCTTATATAGTTAGGAATTAGCATTTAAAAAACCTTGCAAATTCACTTAAAAAACCATAGGTTTCAGGCCTGATGTCATTTGAGATGTCATCAGTGATGTCATCAGTGATGTCACTGACCATGTCATGAATGATGTAATATGTGACATCATCAGCAGTGGACTGCGGGTGCGCGAAATATAGTTAGTACAACTAACTATATAGGAGCAATTTCAATGGTTTTTTAAATGCTAATTCCTAACTATATAAGGCCTGAAACCTATGTTTTTTTAAGTGAATATATATATATATATATATATATATATAATCCGAAGCACACAGGGTTCTGCTGGGACCTCCTCCCGTGGTCAGGTGGCGCGAAAATTCGGCAAACCCTCAGCCGAAAGTTTCAATAAACAATTGCACTAGACATCTGGTATTGCTGGGGATCGTGTGGTTCAATTTTCGCTACACGAACCAGAATCAGGGGGGCACTAGACCGCCAGCATATACAATTATATTATTTGTATAATTTCTACTCTGTCTAGTTTTGAGGCTTAGGCACTACACGGGGCTCGTGTAGTTTAATTAATCGCCACACCTATCAGTACCAAGTGGGCACTAGACCGCTAGTATAGGTTTTCTGACTTTGAAGCTCTCAGCATAGCCAGGACAATTCTGACACTTCACTTGAGGTCACGTTGTTTTCATTTATACATGGTTGAAATGTTGATTAGTTTATTGGTCTAATCATTTTACTTTAAACTGCTATGCAATATGAAATTTGGTTAAATTACTCTTAACCCTGGTTGATTTACAGTATGCGTAAATTTTTACAAGGGTTTTTAGATACCTTTACATACCTTTTCTCACGAGTGACTCCACTCCAATATGTCCGACAATGTATTTACTTGCATGGTTGGAGGGTTGATGACCTTTTCTATGTTCATGAAATGTTTTCACATTGTGTATTTAACATGTTGAATTGGGATAATGGTTATCGTGTGATCAAGACACCTTGGTGTGTCGAAACGCGTAGCGATATCTGGTGATTAAAACCTCACAACTGAAATCCTTGAGTGCGCGACTTCTTGCTTCATTGCAAAACTTTGGAATTGTTTATATATATATATATATATATACATACACACACACACTTACTGGACTGTTTCTAGGAATAGCTGCATCTTCTTCATTCATATAGGTCACGAAGAAAGCAAATGTTCTGGCATATTACACGTTGCTCTATTCTCCATAGCTCTAACCAGACTGCTATCTCGGTATGAGGATGTGTGTTAGATGGATGACATATCCTGGTTACCTCCAGAGGCACGAAGATGAATCTGGAGGGCACAGTCATGCCTTGGACTGCATATCAAGAAGGCTCAGTGAAGAGGGCCCACAGAAGCAAAGCAATCCACACTCTGTTTCCTAATCTGTGGTCTAGTGGGAATGCCAGAGGAAAAAGGGAAGAGACTGACACTCTGACGTTGAGGGGCATATGCATCAAAAAGTCACGCAGCGCAGACTTGATGAATCTAACTTAGTAGTTACATCGCCATTGCGTCCCTTTGCGTGGCGCAAGGGTGACACCCTACTTAATATGCCCCTAATAATCAACAGCATGGGCCTCAAACCTCACACAACCACTTACAACATGAATTGAACAAACAGCAAGGCACGAAGACTCTGAGAGTTAAAGACATCTGAGAGACTGCCTCCTGAAGTGGTCATTATAAAGAGCAGAAAGGAGTGAGAGAGACAGAGAAAGGAGAGGGAGAGAGAGAGACTGAGAGGTGGAGAAAATGGAGAGAGAGAGAGAGTGTGCATGTGTGTCAGAACGGGGTGGGGCCATTGCTGCTGAGTGGCAGCAGCAGGAAGGAGTAGTGGGCTGTGCACTTAATTTAAAGTGTAAATGTCACTTTGTCCATCTGTCTTGCGAAGGCCAGCCAGACTTGCACCCTTTAAACCTCTCTAACACAGCTGTATTAGACAGAGAGTTGAGAGCAAGCACAGGTCTTCAGTGTCCTTGAGAGCGCTGAGAGAGACCGCTCCCTCCAATCCTGACACTTCTCTCTTGCTGTTTAACAGCATGAGAGAAGCACCAGGATTGGTTAAGGGAGTTGGCTGGGACCCGTGCTGGAGGAGTGAAGAATACCGGACCAAAGCGAGGAGGACTTGCCATGCAGCAAGCAAAGTAAGTGACTATATATTTTATAATATAGGTGCCTTACATGTAATGAGCGCGCATGTACCCACCTACCACCGATTTAACCTCCCCACTACTCTTCGTAGTTGCCAGCCGCCACTGGTGAGGACACCAGCAACCCTTACACCTCACCTGCTGATTTCTGTATAAATGTTCATGTCCTAGTTTATCACAGTGGACTGTTTTACACTAAATTCATGGAGACTTTTTTGAGCAAAGGCTCAAACAAATGAGCATTGCTACAATGTAGGCAAAGAGATAAGAACTGGCCACAATGTGACTGAAAGACAGATATCGCTCACATTCTGTGGTTTTCATTTATATTGGGCAGTGATGCCCATAGGGTGGCCCCAGAGTACTATGTGCTAGCCTTTGGAGTAGCCCTTGGAGTAATGCAGACGTATGCATGTGTGCAATATCTGATTTATTAAAACATATATGCCATGGCCCAAAATGTTTACAAGAGCACTGTCCATGCCACTGCTGGGAACACCCGCTTCCACCACTAGGGCCTTCTACTATCTCTGGTGCTAGTATCAGACCCGCCTGCAAGCAGTGAGGGATGAACTTCTATAGGTGAGGAATTCTACTGCACAATAAAGAAACACAAAATCGTTTCATGTGACTCTAAGATCATATTGATTTCGCAGTGTTCCAAGCAAGCGTCACCCTCCCTAAGAAGTCTTTTATAAAACAAATGGTGGCATGTCAGTGGATTTCCTGAACAATCGCTCTAAATATTGGGAAATTAATAATATGTCATACAGGTAAGTAAATAAAATATATGTATGCAATTTCGTATGCCCTATAGTTATCAAAATGTGTATAACTCCTTCTAATCTGCTAGAAATGAGCAAGCTAGAAAATTCAGATTTACAATTCTTACAGTCTCTTGCAGCAGTGACAGACACATCCTACAGGGCCAAACTGCAGTAGTATTGCTCAACTATGTAGAGGTTACAAGATCAGACAGCAGACAGGCTAAACAACCTGACATGCTGACACCCCAAACAGTGGGAGCTCAGAGAGTCTGATCAATACAGAAGAGGAAATGACTTCACACAAGGCATAGCAGTGCGTGTCAGCAACCGGTATCAACAATTCAGCTCTAAAGCTCTGCGTGAATTGTCCCCTAAAAGTTAATTTTAAATATAATTCTGAAATTAAATCATTATTTTTCTGAAAGAGCGGTCTCCTGCTTTTTCAAACCACTGACATGTTATTGTGCAATATAAAAATTGCCTTTTGATAAATAGGCTCCAAAACCCACCAGGAAAAGCATTCTTTGTCCCGAAATGCAGAATGTTGGGGCATATTATCAGGGGGTTTATCTCCGCTTTTTTGGCTTTAAAAGCCAAGAAAGCGGAGATAAAATTATCTCCTTATTACCTAGCTGTCGGTAACACCAGTTAGCGACAGCTAGTGGGAGATAGCGACCATCTTGGGCACCACTTTGCATGTCAGTGATATTTATCACTAATGACACGCAAAGTGGGCGTGCCAAGATGTTAGCGACTGGAAACAGTCGCTAACATCGCTATCTCCTATTACCAACTTTTGGAGATATTCGCGCTAAGCGCGAATATCTCCAAAAGCTAACACCTGCCCTGAGCATTTCTTAGCCATGTTATCCAATGGGAGGTGGATAACATGGCTAAGAGCATTAGCTCGGTAATGCATGAATATCGCTGACTTTTCAGCGATATTCATGCATTGCGGCAGATTTTTATCGCATTTGCGATAAACCTTGGTAATACCAAGGTTTATCTGCGATAAAAATCGCCGCAGCTCAGCGGTAAATTTTTGTCTCTAAACAAGCAATAGCGATAATTATCGCTATTGCTTGGTAATATGCCCCGTTGTTTTTAGTGAATACGTTTTGGAGCCAAACAACAGCTTGTTGCTTACCCCAAGCTGCCAAACAGGGGCAGATTTGGGTATTCATGCTTATTTCTCACCACTATCAAATACTAGAGCTGGCCATCTAATGCCACGAATTGTCACTAACCAGGGACCATAATTATGCAAGAATGTTTTCAATAACTTGAGGGTGATGGATGCCTCCACCATATTTCAAGGCCACCCAAATATGTCAATGATCAGCCACTATTTTGCAATCTATAGCCACATTGTGCCCCACTGCACCCAGAGCACATCATGAGGGTTCCCTTGCTGACATCATCAGTCCATCAAACACTTTCCCAGGTACATCACATGCTGCCTCCACCACTGACTGGCAGGAGAGGTCCCAGCACCATGTGTCATTCTTGCCCATCTCCACCATCTGCACAGAGACCAGGCGGAGCCCCCTCCCTGCTCATTCCGCACCCCCGCACTAATGGAAGAAGGATGTTCCTCTTCTTGTAGTAAGTGAGGAACCCTGTGCCCTTGGGGGACATGCCGCAGCAGGAGGATCCGATGCGGCGTCTAGACTCGGCCATTAGGGTGAGAACGGCTCTCTGCATCTCCAGCTGGGAGAACCACACAAGGATCAGCCTGGATTGCAGCAATGCATGCAGGGGGCTACTCCCACAAAGCACTGGTTATGCCATGTATGTATGTATGTATAGTTCTATAGTGTGAACCTATCCAAAAAGCAGTGGAGGGTAATGCATGGCCAAAGACAAGCTCAAAGGCGGCGAGAAATAGAAGAGGAATTTGTTGTGGATGATTAATGAACGGTGATGTAGTGTTCTATAAAGAGATGTGTCTTCAATTCTTTTCAAAATTGAAGCAGTGTAGGGGCAGTTCTGATGGATACAGAGATGTTGTTCTAGATGTTGGGCGCATAGATGGATGGAAAAAGTGTGCTGTCTTTTCTTTCTGTTACATTTCTGAGTCTGCAATCCGATGGTGTCGTAGCTGCGGTTGTGCCGAGAACGACCATAGATGCTGAGTTTGTCTGCAAGATAAGCAGATGTGGGGGGTGCTAGATGAGACAGGTTTGTAAATGATGCAGCTAGTTTTGAAGATGGTGTGGGCTGGCAAGAGGAGCCAATGGAGTTCCATCAGGGTGGGGTTGATGTGATCATAGACCACGCAGGTGTCAAGACACATAGGTGTTCGTGGAGCAGCAGTGTTGATATAATAACCAGAACAGTGCAGTGGGTCCATGCAGCCTGGACTGTAAAGTGAAGACGCCATGAAAAGCCTGGAGGCCATTCTTACCATCATGGCATCTCACTGACTGCCCTGGGCCCATGTACAGTTGACAGTGCTTAATTTGTAAGATATGAAGTGCCAGGGCTCTGACAAGGAGGCCACTGCAGCATGGACCACCTATCGCCAATGTCATTGCTGCCAAAACAACTACTAACCATCTCCCTCGCATGTAAATGTGACAGTTCAGATTATTCCATGTCCCCAAAGCTAAAGGAATGGCTGGGGAGGTAGGTATTAGTAATTTTTTAATGTGTATTGTTTTCATAAACAACTGTTGTACTGCTCATCTCTAAATTTCATGAGCTGAGCCACCTTGTGGCTGACTTCCCTTAGTATGGTGTTGACAATTGAGTGCCGGTGCTGAGCACCGGAAACCAATTAAGTGCTGGTGCTTAGCACCGGAAAGCTCCGGCTCAAATTAAGCACTGACAGTTGATAGGTAGCTGGTGCTTCTCACTCCTAAGCTGCCTTTGATAGTTTTAATGTTTGCACTGGGTCTGTGTGGGCACCATGCTTTGTCAAAAGCAGAACAACAGGACAGCAATTTGAAATGAGCATATGGTACGGCGGGAAAGTAGTCTGAAAGAGTCTCAATTCCCAGAAATAGGTGGTGATGCCCACCGCCAGAAGCTCCTGCCGCAAAGTGACTACATCATACCCTTCTCCAGGAAGTCATCCCTACTTCTGCTCTCAGACCCTATTCTAAGGATTTGATTCCAGTGTTCTCACCTTCAGGCACACACTGATTCACATAAATATATCATCAACCTAACACTGTCCATACTCTTACAGCTTGAGTTATCAAATCTAGGTTTATTATGGGGGCTATTGTGGTAATATTTGACGTCCGGTTAATTTTAGCTTTCGAAAGTGAGGCGGGCCGCCATGGTCTGGAAGGGAAGTGGTAACGAGTGACTCACTCTCGCACTACACATTTCCTTCCTCTTATTCAGTCCATTTGCCTTCACAGCACAGACAGTATGTAAACAACATTCTGACAGGTGCAATACCAGGGGTGAGGCAGGAAGGAAACTCTTGTAAGACTCTGCTGCCACAGACGAGGATGCAAAAAACCTAGGTTTCAACTCTAATGTAGATCTCCGAACTCTACTTATATATGGACCAGAACACAAATGGCACATGACCCTTCTATATGCATCATGACATCACAACAGAAACATCCTTGGCTATAAGTGTGCTGTCACTCTTAGAACCCACTCCCTTCCCCATTCCTCGGTGAGCTCCCCCAAATCCCAGTGCCTGCTTCAGAGTCATCCCAGCTAGCTTCAGTCAAGCAGTCCCTGTGATCCAGAGGTTCAACAACAACAGATACTCCACTACCATATACTCACCTAGGCCCATAAAACACTCACAGTGTGTAAAACCACTGGGGTCAAGTTTATACATTTCCACAGTGTTCAAGATTAGTTTTAAAACTCCTAACTAACCTTTCACAGATCAAAAAGTTCTTTCCTTTGATCAATGGACAACTTTTTCAACTAGTTGATGGTGAAAGTGACATAAATTAACTTTATTTCAATGTAAATAACCACAGACTCAGGAAAGTTTTGAATCTTTATCTAAATTAAAAGCATGTGAATCACTTCAAAAATACAGCACAGTCACCTTCATTCATAGGAGAGAAAATTCAATTCATTAGACACTAAGCATATACTTCGGACTCATACAATGATCAATGCTCAGAAAGGGAGAGGACAGTGAGAAAAGAACATCTACTAATAACAAGAATTTTATAGTTACCAAGAATGGTGTGAAGACCAACCCCCTGGCGAAAGGGCCGGTAAAGGTCCCCTGGGATAGATCAGGCGACAAAAACTTCAGGACAGGAGTCAGGACAGGATAAATGACCTCTCTAGAATACCGACGGTTGCGTCTCACCCCTCTATGACACTCTCTTCCTCCTCGAGATTCTTCTGCGATCTTCTTTCTAACCCAATTAAATTAGATAGAAGTTTCTGCATTCGATTCTTCATCAGCATCTCTCCCAGCAGCATCTCCCACTCACAGCATCTGGACTCCCGAATCTCTCTAACTAACTAAAGCTATCTCAATTATACCTTTCGTTCTGCATGTTTGTTGGACCCGGCCCATTAGGCAGGTTCACCCCTAGACTTTTTGCGTTTTCCTAGCCTATTTATGGAACCTGGTGTTGGTGATTTTAGGCCTCTGCGCACTTTTTCACTGTGGTACAGTGTAAAGTGCTTGAGCTCTCTGTGGATGAATGGTGAGTGACCTGCCCTCCCATAGGAATGAATGGGGAATATGTATGCCCATGGTAGTTCCTGATGCGTGGGGAGTGCAGGGGCGAGTTTGGTATGAGAGAACTCGTGAGAATGAATGCCGCAAAATGATGTATGCGACATGGCTGTGTCTAGTCTAGAAGTCCTACTTTTGGAAGTTGGCATATTTGTGCAAGCTGGTGCTAGCGTGTGATTGGCTGGTGAGCCTGGCCCAGAGTGCATGGGCCTGCTTGTGGATTGACTGTCTGGTTTGAGGATGACAGGGGCTGGAGAGCCCAGGAGGTTGTCTGAGTCAGCCCATGGATGAAAGGCAGCATCTGCTGCCAGGGAAGTGGGAGGAGATGGCACCTGATAGTGAAGGGCTGTTCCTGTGTAACTACAAAGCTGGCTCCACCTCCCGCTGGGCGACTGACACCTCTGTCCCTGATACTGAAGGGGACTTCCCTCTAAACCAGTCCAGCTGGTTCTCACACTGCCTGCTTCAAAGGACTTCAAAGAACTTCAAAGGTTTTGCACTGTATAAAAAGGGGTTGTATCCCCTTCCAAATTGTTCTTGTTTTCAACTTGAATCTGCCAGGGGCTGCTGCTGCTTGAGCTAAGGGGAATCCCTGGCTCTGCCCAGCCCTGGGCACCTGATGGACTTTCCTGGACTCCTGGGGGACCCCTCTGCCTTGCTGGGCTGATGGGGGGGACTTTGCTTGACCCCTGGGAATTTCTGGGATCTTTTCAGCATGGAGAAGCTGCATTTTCCTTTGGAGGGCGCTTGTGGGGGATTTCTAGCACCTGGAAGCGCTGTGCTTCCCCCTGAGCGCTCTGCCTGTTTTCTAGCGCTTTGGAGCGCTTTATGTTGATTATAGCGCTGAGGAGCGCTCTGGCCGCCCTGGCGAGTGCCCACCTCGCTTATTCTTAATGTTATCTAACTTCGGCTGCCCACGCCGTGATTGCCGCTGCCCGGGGGCCTGAAGACGCCCAGAAGTTGCCGTTGTCCGCGGTGAAGATCGAGCCCGCCGCGCTCTGATTGGGTGAGAGAGCCGAGCCCCCTCACCAGAGCCGCGACGGGATTGGCCCGTGGAACGCCGCGTCATCGGCGAGGCCGCGCTGCCATTGGTTGGCGGCCTCGCGTCATGAGGGGCTCGTCGCAGGAGCCGCGACGCGATTGGCTGGGCCGCCCCTGAGGCCGGGGCACGAGGGAAGAGGCAGGGAGAAGATGGCGGCCGCTGCTGGGGCTCCCGTGTGCCGAGGGAGCCCCGAGTGAAGAAGTGAGCGGCTGACAGGGCTCCCGTGATGCGAGGGAGCCCTGCTGTATCCAGGAGCCGCCGCCGCCTGAGAGCCCCGCAGAGAAGAGCCGACGCCGCCTCCCAAGGTATCGGTGAGTGCGGGCGTGCAGGGGACAGTGCTGCTTCTGCTCCAGGAGGGAGCTCGAGGGGGTTCCATGCCGGTGAGGCAGAGTGGGTGCTTGGGCGGCCCCGGTTGGCAGTGGGTCGCCCCAACGTTAAATCAGAGCCTTGAGGCTCCACCGAAGGGGCAGAGTGGGGCAGAAGAGAGGAGGGGCGCCGGGACACGTTGTCGGTGTCCGCCCCCCCCAGTGGCGCGAGAGCGCGCCTGTGGCCAGTGTGAAGCCACGAGGGCTTCAAGGGCGGCCCCAGTTGACAGTGGGTCGCCCCAACATGCTAGCGTCTGGTGAGGCTCCTTGTTTTAAGAGCCTGTGTGGCTCCAACGTGCGCAGTGTTGGCTTCAGAGCCTGTGTGGCTTAGCTGGCGCCATTTTGTTGATTCTTCAGGTGCCCAGCACTTTGTGGGCACCTGCCACGTTTAGGCCTTTCTGTGATGTACACAGTTGCCCAGCACTTTGTGGGCAACTGCCACGTTTAGGCTTTTGTACTTTGGACTGGCGCTGCATGGCAGCGCGCCCTGACTTTGGACCCAGGGCATCCTTGCCCCAACAAGGCCAGTTGGCCTAGGGACTGCCACAGGTAGTGGCTTATGTAGTGTAGGCGCAAGGTGATTTCTATGCTTTTAAATAGTTATTGCTGGTGTGAGTTTTTGCGCTATTAATTAGGCACCTCTGAATGTTTATGCATTATGTGTCTTCCTTTCCATGCGCTGCACCTCTGAATGTTTAGTCATCATGTGTCTTCTTGCGCTGCACCCCTGAATGTATTTTATTGCATCATGTGCCCTATTCTTAACACCTCTGAATGTGTTACTGCATCATGTGTCTTCCTTTCCATGCGCTGCACCTCTGAATGGTTAGTCATCATGTGTCTTCTTGCGCTGCACCCCTGAATGTAGTTTATTGCATCATGTGCTCTATTCTTACTCCTCTGAATGTAGGTTATTGCATCATGGGTAATGTGTCCTTTTCCTAGACCCCTAAATGCTGAGTGATACTTAGGTGGTTGTCTTTTCTACTCCTCTGAATGTAGGTTTATTGCATCATGAGTAATGTATTCTTTCTTAGACCCCTAATGCTGTGTGATACTTAGGTGGTTCTTCTTTCTTAGTACAGGTGGTCCTAGTAAGGTCCTGGTTCCTGTTACCAGTGATTACTGGTTGTTATCTTTGTGATTACCATTTTATATTTTATTATTTCTTATTCTAGAAGTGCTATATCTGACTATGACAGTGGTCCTTGTGGCCCTGTCTTGTGTACATAATCCCTGTGAATATTGCCCGTGCCAGTTGGCACCATGTTATTAAATTCAGTCAAACCATTGTTCACAAACCCATCCCCTTAATTTTTTATTCCAAATTTTAGTTCACACAAGCATTCATATTTTATTTGCAACAATTTTGTCAATAATCCGAATGTGAATCCATTTAGTTGAACTTTTCACCGTCCGTTCCGAGGGTAGGACACTTTGCGACCTTGGTTTTTATTCAACCTCCAAGTCATCATTCTGGGTTAACTTTCAGTAGTCATGCGCAGTCGTCACATGACTCAGCTTACTTCAGTTATACATGAGAGGCCCAAATACGCACTAGGGATAAAGTCAGAAAGACAGATGTTACTTTCATAAATAAATGGTTTCACTGTATACCACCCACCTCTACTCTATCCCAGTTTATTTATTAAACTTATCCCTGCATCAGCATTAGTAAAATAGAGTGTTTTAATTTCAAGCAAGCAGAGGCCATGCACGTGAGTCTTCAAGACTCCATTTTAGTGCCTTCTGCTCATGCGCAAGAATTTCCCTCCACGCGATGTCTCGTCATACTGCATAGATGCAGTTGAAGTATGCCCAGTAAAGATTTCCAGTTTAAAGCATTTTTAGTCCTTCGTTCATGTTATTCTCGTTAGTAAACACATAAGCAAGCTTAACTAACCCGTGTATTCATGTGGTGCGCATTAGTTTTACACAAAAGAGTTTTAATAACTTGTTAGTACGTTAAAGGAGAGGATTGCTTCCAAGCAAGATCTAATTTACGAGTCCTTGCTCCATGACCTGCTCCTCACCTTCAGCCTCCAACGTCATCTCTTCAGCTAACTGGCTCAGTGGTTGCCTGGTTTTTCGTCTGGACCAGGTGCACACACGTGATAGATTACACTAATTAAAATGAAAATTTTGTTAGCTTAATAGTTGAATGTACAATGATAAATGTAAAGTATAAAAAGCTGAAATTACTTTCATTTGAATCGTGCCAATTTGCAATAGGGAGTCATAGTTAAGTGAATAAGTCATAGTAAAACTAAGAAACAAGTTTTCTTTAACTAGAAGTAAACCTAATATTGCCGAAATGTGCAGAATGTGAATCAGAAGCTTCTCCTTAAATAGGCATGCTTAGAAATGCTCGTCATAAATGCAGAATGTTCTGAGCATCCTATTTTCCCATGTTTCGAGAGAAAGTAAAAGCTGTTCGGGAGATTATGAGGAACGCTTATGAGATTGGTCAACAACTGCAAACCATCACGGACTAAAAATGGCCACGCTATCTACACAATACTTCCAGAACCTACACAATAGCTACCAGAGTTACAATAAAGGGAAGACACCACTGTTGTCATTGCCACCTATGGGGAGGTCACTACTCATACATGGGATTAGTGGAACCACTAAATGACCCAACTGCTGCCAGCAAACCTCAGAGCACGTCAGACAGAAAACTCACAGCAGACAAGGGCACATCATGAGGTGAAGAACACAGACATCAAATAGCTTAGGTTGGACACAGAACATGACAGCCTTAAATTCTGGGGGAAGAAGTTAAGCCTGGAAGAAATCCTAAGAGCTTGTAGGGATTCCCATAGTCTGCATCTGAGTTCTTGGAAGAGTGACTTCACAGAGATCATGAGGTTCTTTCCTCACCATGCACCTGATCCTGATGAGGAGGCTCTGATAGACTCTATGGAGACCGGCTTTGGATATGGAGTCCAAAGTAGTCCGAAGCTGTCTTCCACAGTGGAGGGCCAACATCACTGTGGAGTCTGCTGAGCATCTTCTCTGTTGACAACTAAGGAGGGGATATGGATAGAGAGAGATATTATCTGAGGGTGCTCCAGGGGTACATTTACCAGATTCTTTAGTAACAGGCAACTGTTACCAACACTAATGAGTAAAACAAGCCCCTATCGCCATAGGAACTTCACTTTTCCGACGTTCCTGTGGCGATAGGAGTTTTGCTTTATTTACACGGCAGTGTTAAGCCACTTAACGTGGCTTAACGCTGCCTTATAAATAAGCTCCTCTTTCATGCTATTCTTAGCGTGAAAGGGATGGGCAGTGGGTGTTCCGGTGGGCTTTCCACTGCAACACCCTTTGATTTTGACGCTGCCCCCTATTTACAAGGGCAGCGTAAATAGAAGGCAGGACCAAAATTAAGACCAGGGAAAACCTGGTCTTGGTCAGGGCCGGACTGGGAACCACAACTGGCCCTGGAAAAAGTGCCTGACCGGCCCCCCTCTCCACTCGGGGGTCGGGGGTAGGGGGGGTTTGGAGGTGCCGCGGAGCTCTTTGCCAGGGATTCGGCTGATTTTGTTACAGGACCAATTTTGCGCTATGCTGCAAAAACAGCCCTGTAACAAAAACGGCCCCGAGGGGTCCAAAACCTGCCCCCACCCGTGCGGCGCACCAGGATTGCCCGGTGCCCGCTAAGGCCAGTCCAGCCCTGGTCTTGGTAAAACGAGAAGAAATGCTTTATTTGTCCTCGTTTTTGAATTTTTCTATCTATGCTGCCTTGTGCAGCACATATGAAAAAAGCAAAATGCCTTGGATTGTTTGTGTAGGAAGGTATCCCTTCTTGCACATAAACAATCTTAAAGAAAAAAGACATTTTGTAACTTCCATGTGTGCTGCATTAAGCAGCACACATAGAAGTGACAAAATGACATATAAAGATTGTTTATATACAAGAAGGGAAACCTTCCTACGCATAAACAATCTTCCCCTGCACGCAGACACCCTTGCACTATGGTGTAAGGGAGCCTGGATTGGCGCTAGGCAGCTAAGTGAAGGGCCAGCGCAGGGGGAAACACAAGGCTGCACCATAAATGCTTGTAAATATGGTGCAGCCTTGTGTTTCTGAATTGGCAGAGTGGGGCGTTAAGCCATGCTGACTAACGCCTCACCAAGGGCCGGACTGGGAACCACAACCGTCCCTGGCAAACTGCTCGGCCGAACCCCCTCCCCACTCGGATGGGCTGGAGGTGCGGCCGAGCTCTCTGCCGGGGCCGGTTTTCGGCCGATTTTGATACAGGGCCGATTTTGCAGGTATGCTGCAAAAGTGGCCCTGTAACCAAAACGGCCCCCAGGGACCCAAAATCGGCCCACCCGTGCAGCGCACCGGGGGATTGCCCGGTGCCCACTATGACCAGTCCGGGCCTGGTCTCACTCCGCTACTTCTTTGTACATATGCCCCTTTGTTTTACGGTTGGTGCCCAATCCAAGATGATGCCTTCTTTTCTAATAAATGTAATGTCTGTCAAGTCTAATATGGCAGTATTTCTTTTTGGCTCTCTTGTTTACTCTTCCTGGTCCACTCATAATGTGAGAAAGGGTTCCGTTTAGATTAGCCATCCTTTGAAATGCTTCTGGTTCCTTCTTTGTGATGTGTTATTCTCAGTTCCTATTGGTTCTCTGTAATTTTTTTCCCCTCATTTATTTGTTCTCATTTTTTTCATGATTCTCGTTCCTGATTCCTAGTTTAGGTTCTTAACCCTTACCTTGCCACTGCTCTATGGTCTTTGGTCCCCGTTGTCCTGCCATCTACTTCAGACCAGCGACTTCTTGGAGGATTTTATGTCTGTGACTCTTTCCTCCAATCGAAAATGACTTCTTTTCGGGACATTTAAAGGTTGGCTTTACTTTAACCATCATCCAGTAGTAGAGCGACAGCTGAAAGAGATCGCCCTAACCTCTGGAACCACCTCTCTTGGATAGAGAAGAAACCATCTCGACCTGCTCTTGATGGAACTTTGGGGCATATTACCAACGAGTAGCGATATTTATCGCTAACTAGGCTTTGCAACGATTTATTTATCGCTAAGCATCACCAGAAATTATCGCTGAGATAACTTGCTATTAGCAACGTTTATCTCAGAAGTGATAAAAATCCTCACGCTAACTGCCAAATGAGAGATTATCGCTGGAAAACCAACGATAATCTCTCGTAGTTTGGCGTTAGCTTGAAGATAGGGGCTCACAAACTTAGCCATGATATCCACCCTCCATAGGATATCATGGCTAAGTCAAGAAAATACCAGGTGTAAAAAAAGCAACGCTAACCGCGGTTAGCACTGCTTTTTTTTATCGCTAACAGGGTTAGAGATATCCTTGATAATAGGAGAAATGTCGCTTAACAACATTTCTCCTATTATTTTTCTCTGGAACACCCCCTTTGCATCTCATTAGAGATGCAAGGGGAAGCGTAGAGAAAAAGGGTGCTAACATGCGAATTTGCGTGTTAGCACCCTGTTGCTGATAGGGAGATAATTTTTTCTCCGCTTTCTTTGCTTTTAAAGCCAAAAAAGCAGAGATAAATCCCTTGATAATATGCCCCTGTGTTCTTTAGTAATAAAGATGTGGGCAATAACCAGAGGTTGTGCTGTAACCTATGTCGTGGGTCCATTAACTGCAACATATTTCAGATTTCTTTACTGATTTAGGGCCAGATGTAGGTGGCTAAATATAGTCAGTAACGCCGAAATTCGGTAAATTACTGCGTTACCGAACGGTATTTAGCCATGTGCAAGGTAGGCAAGTTCAAACCTACTTGCAAAATAAGGAATCGGAAATACCGATTCCTTAAATGCAATATATGTAGCACTAAAAATAGTGCACTTCAGCCGTAAGGAATCGCTAATTACCTCCAATTTCAAGTTGGTGGTAAGTAGCGATTTCCTTTAAAAAAGCACTTTTTTGCTTTTTTAAATGTGCCATATGGCACACATCCATGCCCTTATGACATGTATGTGCGTCACATGTGCACACGTGCACATTTCAGGGGTGCAACAGGGTGTCCTTTGGACACCATGGCACCCTTGAAATACCTCCCGCTATTAGCGATTCGGTAATACCTAATCGCTAATAGTAAATATCTTCCCATTCATTCCTATGGGCCTTCAAGCCCATTGGAATGAATGGCTAGGTATTCCTTAATAACAAATCTTTATTACCGATTCGTTATTAAGGAATGTTAAGGAATCACTAATATTTTAGCGATTCCAACCTACATTCAATTTAGAGAGTCCTTAATAGCGATTTGGTAAAAATCGCTATTAAGGACTGGCTAAATTGAAGTTACCTACATCTGGCCCTTAGTTAAGTAAAACCATATCATAACCACATACTTTGAAAGAAATGACCAAACTCCAATTTGTATAAGTTAAAAACTAATCACATAGTTATCAATAGCAAAAAAAAAATGCCAGGAGAAATGAACTTATAAAAGGATATTAACAGAGTAAAGGCTTCAAATACTTTTGTTTACTGTCTTCCTGGATTTAATAAGTCCCTATACTGTGCTTAATTTGAGCCAGTGTTTTCTAATGCTCGGAACCGGTATTTAATTGGCAACACCAGGATTGTAACAATCTGCAACATGGTAGCACTGTCTGTCTAATGTAACAATGCACACAACAACAGTTGTTTATTAATTCAATATACTTTAAAAATTACTATTGGCTGTCGCCCAAGTCGTTCTTATGGCTTTGGGGGCATGGAATAGACTGAATTGTCCCTCTTGTAGGAGTGTGATGATTAGCAGTTGTGTAGCTACTGCCACTGGCAGTGCCGGCAGGGGCAATGGGTGCAAGCTGCAGTGGCCTCCTGACGAGGGCCCTGGCATGTATATTTTTACAAATTAAGCACGAAACTGCCAAATAGAAACAGGGCAACTTGGGATAGTCTGAAATTATTTTGCAACTTAGCTTTAAGCATCTCGTGCGTGTCTTTGCTGGTTTGCACCAGAACCACAATTGTTCTGTATCAAAGAGCAGAGTAGACAGCCTTTAGCATCAACAGTAGAGAGGGAAGATAAAACCGATGGCTTAACATTTTACAGTGAAATGTGGCTAACAGGAGTTTAAAAGGAGTTCAAAACCCATATTTCAAAGTAGGCAATAGTTTGGTTCTCCCAGCAGACCGGCTGTACAGACAGCCCTACGAGTTTGCTAGCCAGACGTAATTGAGCAAAGATTCAAGATGCACTTTTGGGTTTAAGTGCAGGCAGAGGAGCCTAAAAACGCCCTCTGTCCTGGAACAAAACCGCCAGGCACTTATAGGCGGATGTCTTTGCGAGTCCAGTTACGTAACTTCTTAAAGCAGTTGCTAACAAGCATTTACAATGCAATGGTCTCGGCATTATTAAAGATAGAGCTATTGGCATTGCTCATAACTTTTTTTTGGGGTGTTTTTTTTTTAAATCATAAATAAATGGCATTGTCATTTACATTGCCAATAGCGTAATCGTTTCATTTACATTGCCAATAGCGTAATCGTTAAATAAATGGCATTGTCATTTACATTGCCAATAGCGTAATCGTTAAATAAATGACATTGTCATTTACATTGCCAATAGCGTAATTGTTCGCAATGCATGACCTATTGCATGCACTCTGAATCTACACTCTGCACTCACACTCTGCACTCACACTCTGCACTCACACTCTGCACTCACATTCTGCACTCACACTCTGCCCTCACACTCTGCCCTCACACTCTGCGCTCACACTTTGCACTCTGCACTCTTCACTCTGAATCTGCACTCACACTCTGAATCTGCACTCTGAATCTGCACTCTGAATTTGCACTCTGCACTCTGAAGGAGGACCGCCCCGGAGGAGCCGGCGCAGGGAGCATGCGGGCACATAGGGCTGCCGTGGGCTCTACCCCCAGCTCTCCTGCTGCTCCCGCACCGACAGCCGCCAGGGGCTGCTGCTGCACGGGGAGCCCAAGGTAGGCCCTGCCTGGGGGGACAGGGCACAGTACCACCTGTGCCGGGAGGGAACGTGAGGGGGCCCGTGGGTACTGCATGCCTGGGAGGGTGCATGGGAGAGGGGGCGACCTGTAGAGGCTTATTGGATGTCTGTGAAGGTGTTCTACAGACTAGTTTGATGGTGATTGTAAAGAACTATGAAAAAATATAAATGAAGGAATATAATTGTGTATAGAACTGCACAGGAGCGCTGACAGGGGACGCAACTAAATCAAGGGATAGTGACGATGGAGAAATTGTGATTACGGATCACGAAGGATACTGATGAAGAAGAAAGAATAGACAGGACACGAAGAAATAATGTCGAAGAATAATGACTAATGAATGAAGGGATGGCTACCATGGAGGAGGAATGGCCACCATATGAAGGAATGGCGAACACAAGGACAGGTTAACCACTGAATGAAGGGACGGTGAAAATGAATAAGCAGACGGTGAAAATGAAGAAATAGTGGACACCTGATTATTACAAATGTGCGACGACTACGGGATGAAGGGACGGTGAAGTTGGGACAACTGTGACCACTAGAAGGAAGGCAAGAGAACAAGGAACGAACACTGGGTACCGTAAACCCTGCCATGAAGGAAGAATGACCACCAAACAGAGGAGCTGCGAACCCATACATAATGGACTCTGACAGGAGGAATGGCAAACATCAATAAACGGGGACCTCTTGAGAAGAAATGGTGGAAATGACTAAGGATACGGGGCATTGGTCCTTCTTTCTCTGGATGCAGGGAGGCGAAAATGAAGAAATAATGACCACTGTGCAAAGGAATGGTGAACATGATGAAAGGAACTAGGGAAATGAAGAAATAGTGGTGACTGAGTGAATGAATGGTGTTGTGAATGAATAAAAGGTGGGCATTAAACAGAAGCTGGTGAATATGCGGCTTGCAGCAGGTGTGTATGTGTGTGTGTGTGTGTACTGTGTCTTGGGTTCCTTTAACTGTAAATGCCTGGATTATTGCTCGTCTCGGAGACCGTGTGTTCTTCATAGGAGGGGTGGCGAAGCCCTGGTAGCCGCTTCATAAAGGAGTCTGCACACTCGCAGCAAGGCAGACCCTTTTGATGGTGGAAACCTGTTTACATGCAGGAACAGTTTTATTATAGGCAAACTTGGTGTGCAATAAGTTTACGGGGAATGCGTATCTCGCACCATAATTGTGTGCATTTCGGTGCTGGCAGGGAGAATTACGCATGCAGAAAGTGTGTTTTAGGGTGCAGGAAGGTGTTGATTAATTGGAAGCTTGATGGCCATTGGCCGCACGGATGTCAATCCTGGCTGCATTCGTTGGGGTTTCCAAGGAGCCTGGGTGTTTCATTATAACCATCAGAGGCAGGATGTTGTGCTTTACATAGTGGACATTAGATGTTCAGGGGAGAAGGCTGTCTGCTAGTACAAGAATGTTATGTTCATTTCGAAAGAGGGTTTCGGGAGCAACCATGCACCCTTCGGGCCACTGTGCTTTACTATAAGTGCGGGAGGGAAGTAGGGAAAACAACAAACAGCCTGGAAAATTATTGAAGAGAAACGAAGTAAAAAAGCAAGAAAAAAAGGGTAGAGAAAAAAGAAAGAAAACATAGACAGAAGGAAACAGCAAGAAGGAGACAAAGGAAAATCAATAGAACAGTGGGAAAAAGAAACAAGTCCTGCAACATGCCTGCTTTAGCCAACGAAAAGGAAGCTGGGTTGGTCTCATTATTCCCCTGATCACCAACACTCAGTGGTCTACCGATACACAGTACACAGTGCTCAAATGTGCCACATCACCCAAGGCTTTTGTTAGGTGTGCACCGCCGTGTGCTGCCCTGCCACACAGTACCATGTGTGTCCTCTGCGTCCACCCCTGCAAACCCTCACCTTTGCACTTCACCCTGTGCCCCCCATATATATTATTTTGTTTCGCTGCAGAGTGTAATTTTTACAACCACTGCTCTGTGCACATTGCTTAGGGCTACAAGAGTTTAACAACTGGAACATTCCATAAACACAAGCAGCACTGCAGTTTTGAATAGAACCAAGGTGCACAGGATAATGTAACTGGTGGTGCACATGAACATAGAAAACAAACAACGATGCACAAAGGGGTCTTAAGCACGACGTTTATATACAATACGATCTGGGTTTGTAACTACATTTCTTTCTACATGGCCCATAGTGCAGTAGAAAACAAGTTCATGCATCCACTTAATTTACGCGATTGTTATACTTAAGCCAGCGACATCACCCGCACGTCCACTCTTTGCAGAGATGTCACGCGCATATAATGTAGTGTTGTATTGCGCTATGTGTTTTAACGCATAATCCACTTGTGATACAGCCACAGGCAGTGTCCCGGACGCGAGTCCGAACCTCTCTGGGATGCCTTCTCGTCTGAAGAAATTAGGCAGCACCTTACGCGGGGTGACCGGGTCAGCAACGTTTGTCATAGCAGCACTGACTGATGCAAGCCTGCGCGAGCTTTGCATGTAGGAACGGGCAGGGGAGTGGGCGGGTTGGTGGCGATCAGGGGCGGGTGAAAGTGATCAGAGCCTCCCACAAGAGCAAACTTGTTTGTCTCCTTCCTTTCTGCTACGTGCCGAAGCTACAGTCGCACTGCATTCCCATAGACGCCCCCCCTTTCCAAGAAAAGTTAGGGGGGGTGCACACATTAAAGCAATTGCATTTAGCGTTCGATGAGTTTCTACTGAAAAGTTAAGAGACTGGGTCTGTGGCTCCAGCAGTTTAGAAATCAGCGAGCCATGTGGAGGAGGAGGCGGAGGAGCCGGGCCAGGGGGGAGCACAGGACACCAGACGTAAAGATGTGCAGGGGAGGCCCACGAGGGGGCATGTCACCACTCGAGCGGGGAGGGAGGCAGGCAGAGAGAGCGAGGAAGAGGGGAGGGGGAGAGGAAAGGGGAAGTGGGAGGAAGGGATGTGGGGCTGGCAGAGGAAAGAGCGCAGGGACGTTCGGAGGGAGTTGAATAAAAAAACGGCACAATCACGGGAGTTGAATAAAAAACGGCACAATCACGGCACAATCGGGGCACAAGAAAGGAAAGAGCGCAGGGACGTTCGGAGGGAGTTGAATAAAAACGGCACAATCACGGAACAATCGGGGCAGAAGAAAAGTTACCTGTGGCAGCGAGGCTGTTCTGGCCAACAATGGCGGCCGCAAGGTTCCGAAAATTTTCGGATTCGGGGGCGTGTTTTGCTGTCCTGAGTGACGGCCGACGTCACGAGCTACAGAACAGCAAAACTTACGCCCCCGAATCCGAAAGAGACGGGGCTAAATCGGAGTGACGGCTCTCTCCTCCAATGGCTGGCCTCCGTTTAGGAAGCCAGCCAATAGAGGAGAGACTGGGCAGGGAGGCGGGTTCTACAGCCCTACTAAGAAGCATTAATTCTCCGACTCCAGACTGCGCAAGCGCAGCCTTTAGGTCCTCGACCTAAAAACTACAACATTTGACTTTGTGCTGCTCAATTCCAAGGACTTATCTTTGCAGGATAACCCTAGAGCCAGAAAAGGATGCTTCAGCCTGCCCTACTCCTGTCAACAATGAGTATTGTCAGCTTATTTCATAAGGCCTCCTGAAGAACAGCCTTCGAGATTCAAAAGACAAGCTGTTTGATTTTCTAGGGCAGGACCAATGTCAGAGCTATATAAATGAAACAACGTGGGTGCAACCGCGCACCGCTTTTTATAGTCTGACTTGACAGCGCAGCTGTCACAGAAAATTATGTGACAACCACAAGGAGAGGGGTTTTAGCCGCACCCTCATGTTGGGAGCCAGGAGTACATGTTCTGATTAGGCAGAAGTTGTGTGCTTCCACAAAAAAGTTCTTGGCCTCATGTAGCTGTGATAATTTTGTTAATGTATCCCGTTGCCACACACACACATAACATTATAATGCTATTAACGTGTCTTAGATTACTAGTTAATTTATGGTGTTTTTCTCTGGCAGCAGCACAGATGGGAGGAGGGCACTCATTTACCTACCTTGGGCCTCATTTATGAGGCCGTGCGTCACTTTTACGCTGCCGGTACATCACTTTTTGTGACGCATCAGCAGCGTAAAAAATGTGCCTTGTTGCACCATATTTACAAAGTGACGCATCTAGGTAGATGCGTCACTTTGTAAATCCCTGCACCACATTATACCTGCGCCAGGTATAATGTATGCAAGGGGGGCGTATTGATGCAAGGAAGGGTCGTAGAAGTGACGCAGGGAAATCTATGAGATTTCACTGCGTCACTTTTAGGACGCCGTTGCTTCAAAATCCTGTGCCTGCCTCACAGCAGGCATAAGACTGACGCAGGCCCTTTCACATGAGGGTTGCCCCATGTGAAAGGACGCATTGCTGGAGTTACGTCACTTTTGTGACACACTCCAGCAATGCGTCACTTTTGCGCTTACAGATACGTCAGAAATACTGACGTATCTGTAACTCCTTGCGACATGATGCGTCATACATTAAATATGACGCATCAGGAATGTCGCAAGGAGGGCGCAGTGAGAAGTGACGCATCGCTGCTTTCACGCAGCGATGCGTCATTTCTCATAAATGAAGCCCCTGGATTTTTAGGTATGGCTTGACAGTGCATTCGTAAGTCAGACCTATTGGCATTGCTAATCCCTGTTTTAACCTCTGTTGGTGTTTCCTGGTTATTGCCTGCTGTTCTAGGTCTTACTGCAGTTGACGTTATGTTGGTACAGGGGGTTGTCACTGTTCAGCTGAGTTAACGTAGCTGGAGGAGACATACTGGTCCAGGGACAGAGCATTGCCATGGTTACCACGCAGCTCAGCCCTCCCATCCCATTAAAAATGTTAGCACAAACCCAACATTTCCTGGAAATTCTTGATTAGCATATTTCCTCCAGTTCTAGCCAATGTTTTCCTACAGTTGGTTGTTTGGCTTCCCAAATAGCTTTTTTATATTTATTTTACAGGGCCCCGGATACGTCTACACTTAGCATATATATTTTGGTGAGGCCTTCACCTTGAATAGAGCTCGCGCCCGCGTTTTCCGCTGAGACCTAAGGTCTGGTGTATTGAACATACCAGGGTATTGAACATACAGGATAGATCAAACCTGTCTGTTTACTGACGATAGGCCCTCTAGCAGTGACCAGAATCTGGAACAGTTCAAGAAATCCCAAATCGATCCACCATCATGTAGCTTCTATCAGTAAAGTAGTTGAAGTGGTCACTGCCACCAAAGGGAATATTGAAATCAGACCTTAAGGCCTCCTAAACCAAGGCTACCTCACTGATTACAATTAACAAATGATATCAGCTCTTACAGATGAGGCTTTTCATAAAGTTCATAGGATAAGCCTATTACTTGGTCAATCGACGACTGAGGACAAGCACGAGAAGTCTGAGAATCCACAGTACCAAAGATCTGTAAACGAGCACGCCTGTAAATGTTCTGTGAAGTGGCCACAAGCCTACGGTGACCAGCTATCTCTCTTCACAGAGGCATGAATGTATTGACTAAGTAGTCAGAGGCTGGGACTCTTTTGTAAAGAGGGCTTATTCATTTAAGATCTCAATCAAGAAGTGGGGGCGTTTGGACCTATTTGAGCCTCCAGAAAGGATAACCAAGAAAGATCTGCTCTGGATCAAGAAACATGTTCTCTCTGGAGCATATGCCGAAAGAAAAGTCGGAGAGCTCTCCAAACCCACAGTAAGGGCGAATATTCTTTTAGAATTGTGGGGCATATTATCAAGGACGGGTGTTAAAATTATCACCGTTTTATCAGCAGGAAACTGCCGATAAAACAGCGATAATGAGCTTATTAATACGCCCTTTTTAATTCCCATAGAAGCCCATGTTAACATCAGAACATGGGCTTCAATGGGAATTAACAAGGGCGTATTATGAAGCCCATTATCGCCGTTTTTTCGGCAGTTTCCTGCCGATAAAACGGCGATAACTTTAACATCGGTCCTTGATAATATGCCCCTGTGTTCTCCTATAGAGCCCTACTTGACGGTGGTTACAATACCCAAACACTGCTTTCTTTTAGTAAGATTCAGATTGAACCTTTTGCATTGGTCATTGGCGGAGCCGCAGCTGAGACGTAAAATGGAAGATCTCGGCCTATGCACCTGTGATCATTTTCCACCCCAAGATACCATGCATTTTGTAATGTTTTGTGATCATTATTTCTAACTGCGACACCAATATATCCTGCCCTTGTTAAAAGGGAAAGGTATCTTTCAAGTAAGACTGGCAGTGATCTACCTTCAGATGCCGTTGAGAGCCTTACTTTGTTTTAATGTTGAAAGTTTCTTGACAGGAGCTCTTAGACGTAAGAAAAGACTTTTTAAGTGCTGAAGGAGTTTTATAATGCAAACTTGTTATTGCATTTTATCTTTCACTGAATGTATTTTATGACATTGTATGCTATTTATTTCTATTCATTTACATACTTTTCGGGTTTTAACTAACAGAATAAAGTATGTTTGACTGACTGGCTTATGTATTTCTTTATTTTTACAAATTAGACACTAATCACTTTTGGATCCTACCAGCCAACTAACCCATCACATCCTATGTTGAGTCCCCATGCTTGGTCCTCTTTCCACTGCTGTCAGTTTAACATGTCCTCAAGCTGGGCCTTCATTGTGGGTAATGTTTTGAGGTCTCAGAACTGCGTCTTGTTCTTGAGCTGTACATGGTTTGCTGAGGTGTCACCGTAAAGCATGCAGAGGTCTTTGATAGCCAATCATAGGCTTCTCTGCTTTTCACCCTACAACCAAATACCCAGAAACCTACCTCCCTGCAAGGCAACTTGGGGGTTGGCGTGTTCACAGCAGGTCACCCAGGAGGACAGGGTGGTTTGGGATGGCATGAAAAACATTGTGTAGGACGTCCTGGCTGGGCTTGGAATTAAAGGCATGCCTGGAAATGGTTTGACACCAGCCTCACAATGCAGCCACTGGGTGAGTGCAGTGAGTGAAAACCGCCTTACACCAGCCTTGCAATGCAGACAATGGGTGAGTGCAGTGAGTGAAAGCCGCCTTACACTAGCCTCACAGTGCAGACAATGAGTGAGTGCAGTGAGTGAAAGCTGCCTTACACCGGCCTCACAGTGCAGCCAATGAATGAGTGAAGTGAGTGAAAGCAGCCTTACATCAGCATCCTAGTGAAGCCACTAGGTGAGTGCAGTGAGTGAAAGCAGCCTTACACTAGCCTCACAATGCAGACAATGGGTGAGTGCAGTGAGTGAAAACAGCCTTACACCGGCCTCACAGTGCAGACAATGAGGGAGTGCAGTGAGTGAAAACAGCCTTACACCGGCCTCACAGTGCAGACTATGAGTGAGTGCAGTGAGTGAAAGCACCCTTACATCAGCATCCTAGTGAAGCCACTAGGTGAGTGCAGTGAGTGAAAGCAGCCTTACACTAGCCTCACAATGCAGACAATGGGTGAGTGCAGTGAGTGAAAACAGCCTTACACCGGCCTCACAGTGCAGACAATGAGTGAGTGCAGTGAGTGAAAACAGCCTTACACCAGTCTTGCAATGCAGACAATAAGTGAGTGCAGTGAGTGAAAGCACTCTTACATCAGCATCCTAGTGAAGCCACTAGGTGAGTGCAGTGAGTGAAAGCAGCCTTACACTAGCCTCACAATGCAGACAATGGGTGAGTGCAGTGAGTGAAACCTGCCTTACACAAGCCTCACAGTGCAGCCACTGGGTGAGTGCAGTGAGTGAAAACAGCCTTACACCAGCCTCGCAATGCAGACAATGAGTGAGTGCAGTGAGTGAAAACATCCTTACACCAGCCTTGCAATGCAGACAATGAGTGAGTGCAGTGAGTGAAAACAGCCTTACACTAGCCTCACAGTGCAGACAATGAGTGAGTGCAGTGAGTGAAAACAGCATTTCACCAGCCTTGCAATGCAGACAATGAGTGAGTGCAGTTAGTGAAAACAGCCTTACATCAGCCTCCCAGTGCAGCCACTAGGTGAGTGCAGTGAGAGAAAGCAGCCTTACACCGGCCTCACAGTGCAGACAATGGGTGAGTGCAGTGAGTGAAAGCAGCCTTACACCTGCCTCACAGTGCAGACAATGGGTGAGTGCAGTGAGTGAAAGCAGCCTTATACTAGCCTCACAGTGCAGACAATGAGTGAGTGCAGTTAGTGAAAGCAGCCTTACACTAGCCTCACAGTGCAGACAATGAGTGAGTGCAGTGAGTGAAAGCTGCCTTACACCACCCTCACAGTACAGCCAGTGGTGAGTGCAGTGAGTGAAAGCAGCCTTACACTAGCCTCACAGTGCAGACAATGAGTGAGTGCAGTGAGTGAAAGCAGCCTTACACCGGCCTCACAGTGTAGACAACGGGTGAGTGCAGTGAGTGAAAGCAGCCTTACACTAGCCTCACAGTGCAGACAATGAGTGAGAGCAGTCAGTAAAAGCAGCCTTACACCACCCTCACAGTACAGCCACTGGTGAGTGCAGTGAGTGAAAGCAGCCTTACACCGGCCTCACAGTGTAGACAACGGGTGAGTGCAGTGAGTGAAAGCAGCCTTACACTAGCCTCACAGTGCAGACAATGAGTGAGTGCAGTGAGTGAAAGCAGTCTTACACCAGCCTCACAGTGCAGCCAATGAGTGAGTGCAGTGAGTGAAAGCAGCCTTACACCAACCTCACAGTGCAGACAATGAATGAGTGCAGTGAGTGAAAGCAGCCTTACATCGGCCTCACAGTGCAGACAATGGGTGAGTGCAGTGAGTGAAAGCAGCCTTACACTAGCCTCACAGTGCAGACAATGGGTGAGTGCAGTGAGTGAAAGCAGCCTTACACCGGCCTCACAGTGCAGACAATGGGTGAGTGCAGTGAGTGAAAGCAGCCTTACACTAGCCTCACAGTGCAGACAATGAGTGAGTGCAGTGAGTGAAAGCAGCCTTACACTAGCCTCATAGTGCAGACAATGAGTTAGTGCAGTGAGTGAAAGCTGCCTTACACTAGCCTCACAGTGCAGACAATGAGTGAGTGCAGTGAGTGAAAGCAGCCTTACACCGGCCTCACAGTGTAGACAACGGGTGAGTGCAGTGAGTGAAAGCAGCCTTACACTAGCCTCACAGTGCAAACAATGAGTGAGTGCAGTGAGTGAAAGCAGCCTTACACCGGCCTCACAGTGTAGACAACGGGTGAGTGCAGTGAGTGAAAGCAGCCTTACACGAGCCTCACAATGCAGACAATAAGTGAGTGCAGTGAGTGAAAGCACCCTTACATCAGCCTCCCAGTGCAGCCACTGGGTGAGTGCAGTGAGTGCAGCCTTACACCAGCCTTGCAATGCAGACAATGAGTGAGTGCAGTGAGTGAAAGCAGCCTTACACCGGCCTCACAGTGCAGACAATGGGTGAGTGCAGTGAGTGAAAGCAGCCTTACACCGGCCTCACAGTGCAGACAATGGGTGAGTGCAGTGAGTGAAAGCAGCCTTACACTAGCCTCACAGTGCAGACAATGAGTGAGTGCAGTGAGTGAAAGCAGCCTTACACCACCCTCACAGTACAGCCACTGGTGAGTGCAGTGAGTGAAAGCAGCCTTACACCAGCCTCACAGTGCAGCCAATGAATGAGTGCAGTGAGTGAAAGCCGCCTTACACTAGCCTCACAGTGCAGACAATGAGTGAGTGCAGTGAGTGAAAGCTGCCTTACACCGGCCTCACAGTGCAGCCAATGAATGAGTGAAGTGAGTGAAAGCAGCCTTACACCGGCCTCACAGTGCAGACAATGAGGGAGTGCAGTGAGTGAAAGCAGCCTTACACCAGCCTCACAATGCAGACAATGAGTGAGTGCAGTGAGTGAAAGCAGACTTGTCCAGTGGGAATATACACAATATTTTAATGGGACCAAACAAGGTATTCTTGGCCTCAATTTTTCAAACTTATCAACTGAGAAGCGGAATGTTTTTCACATCAAGTTCTGGAGCAAAATGAACAATATTCTGAAATAACAGGGTCTGGCACTGTCCTCAAGAGCATTATTTCTCCGCAGCAACAAATCATGCATCATGTACTGTGCCAGGCAGCAGTTTTCGAGGCTGGATGAGCTCGGATGCCTCAGCCCACCCAGCTCTGGAGGCAGCCCACCAAGGATTCTCTGGGCGGCCCGTGTGGCCAGTCCAGCCCGCGGGACTCCCCCACAGTAATCGGCACCTACTAAAACATCGTTGGGCATATTATCAAGCACTGAGTTAAAATGATCGCCGTTTTGGCTGCAGGAATCTGCAGCCAAAGCGGCGATAATGGGCTTGATAATTTGCCCTTGAGAATTCCAATGGGAGCCCATGTCGACGCCAGAACATGGGCTTCTATTAGAACTCTCAAGGGCATGCTATCAAGCCCATTTTCGCCGCTTTAGCGGCAGTTTTCTGCCGCTAAAGCGGCGATAATTTTAACTCTGTTTCTTGATAATATGCCCCTCTTTCACGTTACAATCCATCTCTTTATTTTTCAAAGTTAAGACAAAAAATATATATATATTGTTGGTCGAAAGGAATGGTTGAGCCTATTTTGTAAAACAAAAAAGGAAAACCAGTTCAGGTTTCTACCAGCAAAGATATTGCACCTGGCGGCTAAAGGTCAGCAAATCGAGAGAGGGGGAGAGGAAGGGAGAGTGAGAGAGAGAGAACCATCGCTCTTGAGAACTCTTGATAAGCGTCCACTAAAACAAAGGCAAGGATGGTGGAACTCTTGAGAAACACCCACTAGAACAAAGGCATGGATGGGAGAACTCTCAAGAAGCATACACTAAAACAAAGGCAAGGATGGTGGAACTCTCAAGAAGCATCCACTAAAACAAAGGCAAGGATGGTGGAACTCTTGAGAAGCACCCACTAGAACAAAGGCATGGATGGGAGAACTCTCAAGAAGCATACACTAAAACAAAGGCAAGGATGGTGGAACTCTCAAGAAGCATCCACTAAAACAAAGGCAAGGATGGTGGAACTCTTGAGAAGCACCCACTAGAACAAAGGCATGGATGGGAGAACTCTCAAGAAGCATACACTAAAACAAAGGCAAGGATGGTGAAACTCTTGAGAAGCACCCACTAGAACAAAGGCATGGATGGGAGAACTCTCAAGAAGCATACACTAAAACAAAGGCAAGGATGGTGGAACTCTCAAGAAGCATCCACTAAAACAAAGGCAAGGATGGTGAAACTCTTGAGAAGCACCCACTAGAACAAAGGTATGGGGGGGGGGGAACTCTTAAGGAGTGTCCACTAGAACAAAGGCATGGGTGGGAGAACTTTTGAGAAGCATCCATTGAAGCAAAGGCAAGGATGGTGGAACTCTTGAGAAGCACCCACTAAAACAAAGGCATGGGTGGGAGAAGTCTGGACCCAGAGCTCAAAGATAGTTATGCACCATAGTCATTCTTCAGTCATCCATCCTGACAGTATTTTGTCTAAGCCGGGACTCTGCGAATCGCTGTTCTGTTCCTTTCAGAGGGTCTTGTGACACTTCCTGCAGATTCATCTCCACAGAGCTGCAAGATTGTGGAAAAGCCGCATCTGCACTTTTATTTAACACGTGCGTCCTCACCTCTGTCGACTTGTTAATAGAATTTCACCGAGCATGACAAGAAACTCGCTGAGGTAAGAGTCCCTCTAGAATATATGCATTTTTAATTGGCACCTAGTGTGCAGTCTGGGAGCCATTTGCATGTTTAAATTCAATTAAAATACAAGATTTGTTCCATGGAAGGACGCGTTTCGAGAACACGGAAGCGTGTGTTTTTTGTTGAATCGTGGTAAGCTTTATTGTAGGTCCCATTTGGCCTGACGTCACACCCTTTATAATAAAACACTCCACATTATATAAATGATGTAAATACAGGTATTGGCCAGCAGTGGGAGCTGCTGGTACAAACCTCAGCTGAGTGCGGTGAGTGACTAATGTGTGCCATGCCCATATGTACCCCCAGCAGCATAAGTCAGTCATGGCTGCTAAGGAGGGCATTTTAAACGAACAGCTGGTTCCCCTGGTGGCCTGGACACACCGCACCATCGCATAAGGGCGGCAGAGAAGCAGGGCTCGCGCCCAGCACGTGCATCCCAGGAGTCCGCGGGGTATACAATATGGCGACCCAGCAGCACAGCTCAGAATGTTAGCGCCTCCTTGTTTTCTCATTTACTAAAACTGAAATGAAGAAAAGAGAGCTCCCTCAAGCCTGGCAGCTACATATAATATAGCAGAAGACACCAGCGGGTGCCAATGTACGCATCTGAAGTCCCACAAAGCCTGGAAATGGTCAAGTGGTAACAGAGTGATGGTAAGGAATGTTGCTGCTGGTGCTTAGGGATTCTTAACATTTGCAAAGGGGTTGTAGAGTCACAACAGGGCGAGGTATGCACAGGTACCACAGAGCCAGGGGTTGTAGTGTCCAACTTGCGAGAGTACACCCAGATACTCTTGTGTCTTGGTCGTCCAGGGCCTACAGGTACCGCAGAGGCATGGGTAGGTGTGGGGGTTGTAGTGTCTAGCTTGCGAGGGTGCACACAGATACCACAGTATCTTGGTTGCATAGGTACATGTAGGGGGCACATAGATACCACAGTATCTTGGTTGCATAGGTACATGTAGGGTACACACAGGTACCGCAAGGGCATGGGTATGAGCAGGGGCTGTGGTGTCTAGCTTGCGATGGGTGCACACAGCTACAACAGTATCTTGGTTGCATAGATACATGTACGGTACACACAGGTACCCCATTGTCTTGGTTGCACAGGTACCACAGAGCCGTGGGTATGAGCAGGGATTGTAGTGTCTAGCTTGCGAGGGTAGACACAGATATCACAGTGTTTTGGCTGCACAGGTACATGTAGGCTGCATGGCATCTTGATTGCAAAGGTACAACAGAGACATGGGCGGAGGTTGTAGTGTCTAGCTTACGAGTGTACACACAGATTCATACCCACATTTGATCTTGAGGTAGCGATGGATCCCATCTATTTTGCAAGTTTCAAGCATGTCCGTGTTCCACGCACTGAGCTGCTGCTGCATACTTTTGGTTCTTCAGTGGAGGCGCCCCAAAGCCAGGTCTGTGGTGAAGGGCATGGGGACCACCATGATCTTTTGGCAAGCAAGTTTTTTAGCCCTCCCTGTTACTACCTGTTGATCCCTTGCCTGACCCCAAAATGGCTGTCACTGTGTTCCCTACCACGTCGTGCTACTCCTCTGAGAATAAACCGGACTTCGACCAGTCCTCAAACTCATCCCCCATCCGTCCTACCCTTCAGGATACAGAATCTGTGAACCTACCTCTGACCGTGGAGACCTAGCCTTTTGGCCGATGCCCGGTGGAGCTACTTTAGAGGAGATGGGCTGTGGACTTCCCCCTTGGCCGTCACCTACCCAGCCGGACATTGGGCAGACCTTACTTCGTCTCTCTGTCGTACTCTTCCCCCTACCCCTTTACTCCACCCACTTTCTCCTTTACGCTCCATTTATTCCTCCTCTTTGCTCTCTAACTGTTTTCTCATTGAGACCTAGCCGCTTGACTGACGGTGGAGCTACCTGATAGCTATAGGGGAGATGGGCTGTGGACTTTCCCCTCGGCTGTCACCTACCCAGCTGGACTTTGGGCAGACTCTCCTTCGTCTCTCCATCCATCCTATCTCCATCCTTTCTCCCTCCTATACCTCACCCCCTTTCCCTTCTAAGCTCCATTTACTTCATCTTCTGACACTCTAGAAATGTTATCTTGGAACTGATGTAACTTGTAACTGATGTAATTTTGTATCTTATGTAAAGCGCTCTGATACCTCCGGGTCTAGCCAGCGCTATATAAAACTCAAATAAATAAATAAATAAATAAATAACAGATACCATTGTGTCTGGTTGCATAGGTACATGTAGGCTTTATTACATCTTGCTATGCACAGGCACCACAGAGGTGTGGGTATGTGCAGGGTTGTAGTGTCCAGTTTGCAAGGGTACAGACAGGTACCACAGTGTCTTGGTTGCGCACGTACATGTAGGCTTCTTGACATCGTGGTTGCACAGGTAGCACAGAGGTGTGGGTATGTGCAGGGTTGTAGTGTCCAGTTTGCAAGGGTACAGACAGGTACCACAGTGTCTTGGTTCCGCACGTACATGTAGGCTTCGTGACATCGAGGTTGCACAGGTACCACAGAGGCGTGGGTATGTGCAGGGTTGTAGTGTCTAGCTTGCGAGGGTGCACACAGATACAACAGTGTCTTGCTATGCTCAGGCACCACAGAGGCGTTGGTATGTGTAGGGGTTGTTGTGTCTGGCCTGCGAGGGTACACACAGGTACCACAGTGTCTTGGTTGCACAGGTACATGGAGGCTTCATACCATTTTGATTGCACATGTATCACAGAGGCGTGGGTATGTGCAGGATTGTAGTGTCTAGCTTACAAGGGTACACACAGATACTATCGTTTCTTGGTGACAGAGGTTCATACAGGCACTGAAGTGTTTAGATTGTATGGGTAAATGTAGGTGTTTGAGTATTACTCTATTTATTTTCAATGTTGTTCTGTCATGCTTATATGTGACTATTTTGCTAGTCCAATTTATTCTTTACCTTCCTTCATGTAAAGCGCTCTGATACCTACTAGGGTCATGTTCGTGCTATTCAAAACTTTATAAATAAATAAAAATAAATACATCCAGAATGCATGATTACGTTAAAGTGCCAAAGAGTGTAGGTTGCAGGAGCGCACACAGGTGAAGTAGTGTTTAGGTTGGTTCAGTATGCTCAGGTTCTGTAGTGTGTAAAGTACATGCATGTACTGCAGCGTCCAGGACGCATGGGCAGAAGGCTCCCCAGTGTCTAGATTGTGAGGATAAATGAAGGTATTTTAGTGTCTAGCTTTCATAGTTGGAGGCATGGCTAACAGTGTCTGGTTACAGGGTTGTGTCTAGGTACTATAATGTGTCATTTGTATGGTGTGCTTAGATAGTGTCCCGTGCCGCTGTATACTCACAGTACCTTGTGGTCTGTTGTTGTTACCAGAGGAGTCTGAGGCCCTAGAAAATTGACTTCCGAACCCCGGAATAAAACTAATTTGGGAATCCGGATAAGATGATTTTATTACATACACACCCACTTACACGAGGTCCACACACCCGCAGGCACAACTGCGGCACCTCCTCAAAAGATCTCAGATAAAGAGCCCTCTCGCGGGGCCCATGGGGGACTACAGCGCAACCCCCACGAGGATCAAAGCCTGATGATGAAGCATGACACCCACAGGGGTGTGTGAGGGCACCAATTCTTAAAGGAGGAATTCCCCTACCTTAACTCACATCCCACCGTATTGCTACTAAGCTGGACACATTAACTCTTAACCAGAATAGGTGGTATAGGACAATTCTTCTTTTAGTAACAGCGACCATCCGTTGTGCTGACCTAGAAAATAGTTTGCCATTGATAGTGGCAGGGTGGCGGGGTCTCTTTCTGATGCCCCAACCAACAGCAATTAGTAGGTGTGACCTTATGTTGCTTCTTTTAATGATCACGTGAGGACCAATGTCTGATGATAGCCATGCGCAGGTTTGCCACAGAGCCCCAGGATCTAAGAACCATTTTGACATTGTCGTCCAACTGCAATATGGTCACGAAGGTGAGAAAAGGTTTCTGAGTTCACCCATCTTCACCGAGACAAAGCTTAGCCCTGGTGGGATGCCGAAGGAGACAATATCCCACCACAGGATGTCTCACCCAACAGGGGTAGGACATCCTTCCACAGGAAGTTGTGGCTGGATAACCCATCAGTAAATGGTGCTGCGGGAAGGCGGCTCCCAGCGCAGACTGGCTGTCATGGTACAGCACATCAACCAATGTCCCTTAAGACCCTGAGAGGTGCATGAATGGTCTCCTACTACCACAAAAACTCCCTAAAGATCCTCCCACTTGGCAATGCTGGCAAATTTGCAAGTAAAATTACATTGGATTCTATGTTGGTCGACTTTGCAACTTCAATCATGCTGGTAAAAACTGTCCACCTGAATGACTGTGTGAGCAAGCGGTAAAAACCTCACAAAATGGTTGATGTAATCAGAGAGGAGAATATTTGAGGCACAAAGGGTCATATGTATCATCATGACCATTTGCGATTTCTAAATAGCGATTTTTAAGAAATCGCTATTTAGAAATCGCAAAATGGTATGTATGTAGGAAATCGCTTCTTTTTAGCGATTCCTTAACATTCCTAAATTGCGATTAGCAAATTGCTAATCGCAAATTTACCATTCATTTCTATGGGCCAGGAGGCCCATAGAAATGAAGGGGGAATTTGCGATTAGCAATTTACTAATCGCAATTTAGGAATATTTTCAAGGGTGCAGGGGTGTCACAAGAACACCCTGCTGCACCCCTGAAAATGACATGTGTGGGCATATGGCACACATACATGCCCTAAGGGCATGTATGAGCGTCATATGGCACCATTGGATTTTAAATAAATTGCTTTTTTAAAAGAATTTGCATCTTACCACTAACTAGAAGTTGGTGGTAATTTGCGAATCCTTATGGGCATTTTAGAATAAATTTTCCTTTGATACATTATATTTAAGGAATCGCACAATTTGCGATTCCTTAAGTGCAATCGCAAAATAAGGAATGGCAAATTTAGCAATTCCTTATTTTGCTGCCAAAATGTTTCATACATACCATTTAGCAAATTTCGGCCTTTGCGAATGCTAATTTGCTTCATACATATGGCCCAAAATGTGATTCTCTTGACGCACAAGAAAATATTGCGCTGGATCTGATTCGGTCATTCAGTTGCAGCGCCTGGATGCTTATTTTGAGTCTACACTACTGCAAAGGCATGATGATGAAGAAGAGGAAGGCAGGAACTAGGGGCTCGATTTACTAAACTTTCACACAACGCAGCAAGATAACAAGCTGCACTGCGTTCTGTAGCGTGAGAGGGACATCAGATTCACGACAGCAGAAACAGTGGCGTAACGAAAGTTAAAGGGGCCCCCTTGCAAGCTACAGAGAGGGCACCCCCACTTCGAGTTTAATCCAGAGCTCTCAGGCCTGAGCACAGTGCTGAGGGCCCCCCGCAGCTGGGGGCCCCCCTGCACTGCGGGGGCCTGTGTAACGCCCCTAAGAAAAAATTAAAAATATCTAGTAAGATATGGCAGAGTTTGGCTCTCTCTATATACTGCCTCACTGTGTGGTGCCTGGTGCCAACGAGGCACTAGTGCACTACGGTGCAAGGCTGCCTGTGTTGTGGGCAGGATTCTTTTTGTGCAGCAACGAGCACCGTCCTGCAGAACGGGAATCCTTAGACGCATAATCCTCTTTCCGCGTGTGCTGCAGAATGGAAAGAGGAAGTCATGAGAAGAAATGAAGATATTTCCCCTTGGTACACCTCTTTCAGGTAGGCGCACCATTTTGGCCCAACACCAGGTTCACTGATTTTAGTAAATTTGGTATTGCATCAAGTTCCATGGGTGGGTGCGCAGGAACGCCGGTGTGCCAGTCCTGAAATACCAACCACTGCGATGCGTAACGCAATGTAAGCTGCAGCGTTGCGTTACGTTTCTTTACAAAGTCAAGCAAGGTGGTGCCAATCGGCCCTTGGGTAGGGTGACCAACCGTCCGTAAATTTCACGGACAGTCCGTCATTTCGGCCGTCTGTCCGTTGTCCGTGAAGGATCCTTTAACGGACGCCATTTGTCCGTAATTTTAACCGGGCACAGCTTACACCCACCTCCCTTCTTAACTCCGAGGCTGTTCCAAAGCTCAGATACCCAGCAGCATTGGAGAGGCACAGCGGGATGGCAACCCTCACACCTCCAGCCCTTGATGAGCTGTTAAGAGGTGCTGTTAAGAGGTGCTCGAAGGTGACAGAGGGAGGGGCTGTGGCTTCAGGAGCAGGGGCATCTATTCAGATGCAAACAGCCCTGAATGCGTCTCTACAATTTAGAGGGGCCGCCGCCTCACACATTCCCTTTCTGCCAGGGCCCCAAACATGCTTGAACCGGACCTGATTGCAGCACTGGTTCTCTTCACAGAGCGGTTCTTCAAACATGCAGCCTATAATGTAATAAAGTAAAGAAATGGCACAATCGCACCCACACTGATTAACAAAGTATGGAGTACAATCAGTTAAATCAGTTCTCTTGGAGTATCTCCTTTAAGTGCTGTACATCACAGTGGGGGATGGCAAAACTAACATTTTGGAAAGAGAGCCTGTCTTCTCGTTGTCTTGTCCAGGAGGGGGTGAGGAGCCCTACCCCACCCTGGAAGAGACAGGATGATACTAGAATACTCCCCCCCCCCCATGTGATGGCTCATGTCCCCTCTCTCCCCCCTGCCTGTGATGGCTCCTGTCCCCCTCATGTGGTGGATCCTGCCCTGAGTGGCTTCTGTCTCACTCCTGGAAAGGCTCCAGCAGCGAGGGTGAAGTTCTTGATGGGCCTCTTCTCAGAAAAGCTCAGCTCAAAATTAATATGAAAAGGTGGGCGAGTGAGTAAGTGAAGGGATGGGTGGATAGCTGGATTAATTAGTGAAAGGGTGAGTGGGTGAATGAAAGATTGGATTGAAAGATAATGAGAGAGGATGGCTGGATTGATGAGTGAGTGGAAGGATGGAAGAGAGAAAAGGTAAATAGCTGGATGTATGGGTGGATGGGTAGCTGGATGGGTAAAAGGGTGGATGGATCAGTAAAATGATGGCTGGATGAGTGAAAGCGTGGATGGTGAGTGAGTTGATGGATGAGTAAAATGATAGATGATTGATGAACTGATAAGTGCAAGGGTGAATGGATGGACAGATGAGCGAAAGGGTGGATGCAAGGACGGATGAGTGAGAGAAAGGGAGGGTAGATGGACAAAAGGATGAATAGATGAGTGAAGGAGTGAAAGGATAAATGGATGAGAGAAAGGATGGATGCGTGATAGGGTCAATGGATGGATTCATGAGTGGGTGAGTAGATGGGTGGGTGGATGGATGGAAGGAAGGATTGCTAAGTGAAAGGGTCGATGGAGAGAGAAAGGGAGGATGAGTAACTGGGTGGATGGATAGTTAGTGAAAGGATGGCTGGATGGGTAAAAGGGTAAATGGCTGGAAAGATGAGTGAATTAATGGATGGATGGGTAGAAGAGAGGATGGATGAGTGTACAGATGGATAGGGTGAAAGGGTGGATGGATGGATGAGTGAAAGGATCAATGAAGGGATGGATGAGTGAAAAGATAGATGGACGGATACATGATGAATAGGTTTGCAAATGGTTGAATATGTTTGGATATGGCTGGGCTTACTTATATACTATTGCGCGACCTCTGATGTGTCTGTAAAACTTACCCAATTGTCCTGAAGTTTTGTCCTGATTTTTGACCTACTGTCCTGAATTTGTGTCCTGAATTTTGACTCTTTGTCCTGAATTTTTACAGTCACCGTCCTGAATTTTCACCCATAACAGTTGGTCACCCTACCCTTGGGTGGCTTAGTAAAGACCACTTAAGGACCTAGCTTGCCTTGCGTCTACTTGTATGACACAAGGACTAAAAGTCCTTTGTAAATCTGGCTCTGGGTATATTTCCTTCAACACCACAAAGGAAATTGAACACTGGATTGCCAACCCGGTGAGAGCTGCAGAGGAGCGACGTTCTAAGATGCTTATGGAGGTGATTGTTTAAGTCACTGCAATGGGGAAGAGAACTGTGCTATCACTGCATTTTATATGCCCTGCCCTTTAACACCCCCGCTCTGCCCGCCTTCAGCTGAGTGCAGTGTCGACGCGGCAGGAGGCGTGAAGAGTCCTGGTTAGTAAAGGCAGGCACGAACAGAGCAGACAAGCTTGGCAGAACAACTGCTGTTCCGCACCGATAAACAAACATTTCCAGCACAGCAAACCTTCGGCGTCCTTTGAGCGCGATGCAAAGGTCAGCAGACCCGCTGGTGCGCGGTCACCAGGCACGACGAGGGAGAGATCGTATCTGAAGACGACAAAGCAGCGAGACTGCTGCGTCAGAGGAATGTGCGCCAGGGACCCGCAGCTGTGTAAGGAGTACTGCACCCGTGTCTGTTCCACCCTTACCCACCTGCTGACGGTACTCTGGACAGGAGCCAAACCTGGGGGCGCGTGCACCTATGCATGCTGCACACATGCAGAGGTCGCAGTAAAGCAGAGACCCCTGCACACAAGCTGCTCCCTTGTACCCCAAGCCCGCGCCCTTTCCTATGCTGTGTTAAATTGTACGAGGGCGGGGGGTAAAGAATTGAAGATCAGCTTAGTTGACAGCATGTGGTGGTTATACAGTGCTTAATTTGTACATAAATAAGTACCAGGGCCCTTCTCACGAGGCCACTGCACCTTGCACCACGCATTGCACCTCCCAGCGCTGCCAATGACAGTACCAACACACTACTGGCCATCATACACTTTTAAGTGTGACTTTTTTGACTATTTCAGACCCAAAGCAATAAGAACAGCTTGGGAGGCAGGTAGAAGTAATTTTTAATGTACATTGAATTATTAAACACGTTGTTGTTGTGCTGACCTCTAAATAGGACAAACAGCTCCACCATGTGGTGAACTGTCATAAGTGCCAATGTTGGATAATTTAGTGCAGGTGCCAGCACCGAAAACCACCAGCTCAAATTAAGCATTGATTTCAGATCCCAGAAATCTCGGCTGTACTAAGAATGTCCTAGGTGAGTGATACTGTCAGCTCAGGCAGTCCTTCTAACAGTGTTAGATGGAATGCTGATCTAAGGCCAAAAAAACTCATAGTCCCCCAACATCTTTCTTTCGTGACACTCTATGACCTTTGCCTCTTGTCCTGATGGCATGAAAGCGCCACCTGTAACGCATACCTTAATTTGGAGAAAAAAAAATGTAAAAGTGGAGCCGTGCAAAGTTTTTCTTAAGAGCCGGCCACTGATGCAGCTGATCGCCAGGCTGCATGGTCATGATTCCATCTCATGCTTCGTTCCTCCACCAGATACACTTCCGGTCTCTTCAGTTCACTCCTACAGAACCTTTCTTCTTGCCTCCTCTCCTTTCGTCACAGTTTTCCTATCTTTCTCTTCACCCTTTATTACTTTTCAGCCTTTTTCTCTTTTGCACTTGGTCAAAGTCTGATTAAAAAGTGCTGATCAGCAAAAATGAGTGCCAATGCCCACCATCTGTGCATTGAAGCTCTGCATTTAGCACACAGGGCTGTTACTTTGCTAATGTGCCATACCCCCACGATGATTCTTAACTACTGAGGCAGATAAATAGGTCTTTGTATCCACACATGACCGCTTTGCCAGGTCCAGCAGCCAGGTCAGCCCTTCAGCTCTCAACTCTGCAGGACAGCGCTGCCTGTGCTCATCTTTTTGTTCCAAGATCCGGTACTCAGAGACAAGTGGAATCATAGAGTCAGCAGCACTCCTGGATGCATATGGTGAACAGAGTGAACAGTCCAGCCAGCCACAGACCTTCTACAGCCCTGCCCATACTCTCTCCATGGCCTTCACCTACCATGTCAGCCTCTTTTGCTGCTCATTGAAGTGGATGAGGCGAGATACAGGCCTGCAGCGAAGCCGGCCTGTGAGGATGAAGGGTGGTCAGGTATTTTCTGCAATCCGTGCAGCCAGAGGGCCAACCACATCACATCAGCGGTGACGTTGCTGGTGGCTTCCACTAATCAGGGTCAGGGATAGGATGACCAACTGGCATGGGTGCAAATTCAGGATGGTTAGTGTAAAAATTCAGGACAAAGGGTCAAAATTCAGGACAGACAGTCAAAATTCAGGACAAAAATTCGGGACAAAATGTACGTTTTACAGACATCAGAGGAGCTCATGCACGAGTATATAAGGAAGTAAATAGACAAAGAACATAAGAACAAGTCAAAATAAGTTTATATTAGTTTTATATGCGTGAAGCTTTGAGCAACTTTGCAGGCCTTCTTGTGGTATTCCATGTAATCATAATCTGTTTGTATGGTTACTGCACTGGGTTGTCCAGTCTGATATTTTGTTTACAGATCATGGTCCTGAGCAGGCATGTTTGGTGACAGAAGTGGTTAGTAAGATCTGCTCGGATGAACTTTGTACTAGCATCTCCTATCTGAATGCTATTCTGAGATGTAAAACAGCATGCATAGAATGTAGCTAATTGGGACCTGCTGTGCTGGACTAGAGTGCAGTCTTCCGAGTGGCCCGCTTTTATGTCAGGTCGCTTCAGGTATTCCATGTCTGTTCAGCTGGTGATGACTGGGTTAGGGGCTGGTACAGTACTGAATGATGGATAAGACCCATAGCAGAACGGTCTTGTGTGCTAAGAGCATTAACCAGGAAAAGAGAGTTATTAACCAGCCTGCATGAGCTATCATTGGCTGCAGACTGCTGAGTGTTACAGTATTATTGTGGGCCAGAACAGTTAGATGGCAGTTGGCATTACTATATAATGCCCTCACTAGCCATATATCAGCCCTCCTTATTTACCTGTATTTGGGAAATAGTATACTGATTGGGCTGTTTCCTGTCTGTGAGCTCTAAACTGCAGATTCTTATTGATGCATAGAAGTGCGATACAGACCAGAAACTGTATACATTGTTGAGGCATTATCGTGGGGCAGAAAGAAGCACTGTCTTTTACACCCAGAACATTTTCCATTAAAATGGCAGCAAAATGCCAACATGCAGCTTTACTGATAAAACTATATAGCGCATAAACAATAATGTGTTGAAATGTTGTTTCAGCAAATATGTATCATGTGAACATCACCAAGTAAAGTATCTTGATTGTTTTGATCCTTTTAAAACACTGTTTCCAGCACACTTCTGAATTACAAACAAGTGTTCCATTTGTAGATTCCTACTTGCTGAAATGTTTTGAAACATTTGCACCGTTCATTTACAGGTATTTTAAAGTTGTTCTGTGCTACAAAAATACTGATAGCTTACAGCCTTTGTTTTCACACGCTCTTTACCACCTAACAAGACTGTCAACTAATCCACGTTACGATTCCGTCTTTGACTGCAAAGTTAGAGACCGGTCAGCTAGGGATTACATGGGTGGTGCATGGGCTTTCGCATGCATCTCGATGTAAAACCATATTTATAAAGACTAGTAAACAAGGGTTTGTGTCACAACGGAGTGCCTATCTGAGGTAGGTGTAATGAGAAGAAATATCTTTATAGCTCCTCGTTACTTCCATTTCGCAGGTGTGCTGTATTCTGCAGCACACAGGCAAAGAGGAAATAGCAGTAAAGGATAGCTTTCCCTTCCTGCACAAAAAATGTACTTGACCACAATGTTTTGACACTAGGCAGCCAGAAGTGCCCCAGTACTAGGAGAGAGCCGAACTGCACCATTTATCTGAAAAGACGGTGCTGTTGTGCTCTTTCCGTTTCAGGCAACACAGCGCAGAACTTTGCTTGCTGTGCTGTGTTGCATGAGAGTCTGGGGTGGGAGCCAGCCTCTGACCATCTTGTGGACCCAGAATGTGGTCTGTGTGGACTACTCCTGCTTTGCTTAGGGGTTCTCTTCCAAAATCCCACTGGCGTACTATAGCATGTGCTGCTTTTTGAGTACTTCTCTCACGAGGCTTTGTACTTTTGCCATCTCCAATAAATTTGTTTTCTTTTGTGGCCAGCACGGGTATTGAATGGCTAGATGAAAATATTTGTAAAGTTTCACAGGTGCCCTTCTAAGGTTCCTGGTGCTTTGGATCTTTGCATTCATTCACCTGTTTTACAGCCCAAGGTGCTGCAGCTCAAGACTGCCCGAGATTGTGGCCACACTGGCACAGTGCTATTAACTACTCTGAAATCTTGCTCCCGCGATCTGTCATTGCTTGGGCTGAGCCCACCAGGCTATGAAGTATCGCACAAAAGGCAGAAATCATTAAACGATCCCCGTGTGTTACAGGCTGGTGTGGAAACATAGCAATGTCCTGTGATTGTGTTTTGCAGCTTCTTTATTGTGGTCATCAGGTTCCACTGGTTCATTTTTAGGTCTCCGCTAGTAACGCGCTGAAAGCGCGTTCTCCCCAGAGAACTATTGTCGGCGTCTCAGCAGTCTGAGAACACCGAAGTGAGACAAGACCTGGCCGCGCGCAGCGTTTTCCCATAGGATAACGTTGTGCGCGTGGCCAGGTCTTGTCTCCACAGCATTCCAGGGCTGACCGGATCGCGTCGCGCGCCTCTGTGGAATGCAGGGGGAGTCTGCAGAGAGGCGCGCGGCGCTGATAATCAGCCATGCTTTTTTTATTTGTCCGTGCCTCATGATGTGACACTGTTTTGTATGTACCGTATCAGCAGGCAATGATTATTTTGAAAAAGTGTAGGATTACATTCTACCTTTCTGTACTAAGTGTGTGCGTGTACAAAAGAATCCTACAAGAAACAGTGCTGAACACGCTCCTGCTTCATTAACACCAGCAACTGACAGCTCGTGAGTTGAGCAGTATTTAGTCACCCACTGTGCTACATCCCATTAAAATCGAGCATTCTGTACAAATGTTGGGTATTTCTGAAACGCACCTATCGGCAGTGCAGCAGGTCAGTGACACCAGGCCCATTTCACCAGGTATAGCCTTCTCTTACTACCCAACAGAGGAGCTAACGTCCTTGCTTACTTTAAGATGCACGTTGCGCTTGCTTTGTCACTGTGCTATTGGAATTATAGCTCTGACAGCGGTGATGTCTCCCATGCCCACTGGGCCCTCACTAAAGCAGCAGGAGGAGGGAAAAAACTAGTTGTGAAATTCTGCATCAAAGGTGGCCACAGCTCTTTAGATACTGTCAGCCAATTTAATAAGAGTACTACTGTGGAATTATTGAAAAAGTATTGTATCAAACTCATGCCATATAACTATATGTATTATGTGATTCATGCCGATGTTATGACTAACATCAATAAAACAGATTTTTTTTAAAAAAAGGTGGCCACAGCTCAGTGCATATATTGCGCTCCCTTGTCCGCAAAGGGTTATGCGAATGTCTGCATTGATTGACGGTACGTTTAATGAAAAGCTTTAGGGAGGTGCATGTGGATCGCAACAGTAAAATATTAATTTTGAATTCAGTAAAGATTTGAGAACAGAAAAACACCATCCTATACCGCGACCTGCAGATACGATGACACATTACGGAAATCAGTTAAAAGATCGCGGACTACATGTGATCTGTATACTAATTTGTTAATATATACCTTTTCCATTTGGCAGCAGGAGTGACTCCTTGCTAACCGTGGTACCATTATCAACCCAACATTGGCAAATTTCTCTGATCTATTAGATGAGCAGGCCCATTTTTTAAAAGGATCTGGTTGCCCATATCTTTGATGGGGTATATTGACTTTTTGTGACACCGCTGGGGACTGGCAGTAATCGCCACCGGCTGATAGCCTTTCCTGTTTCGTGGTCAGCAGAGGGATTGTCATTGAACCAGCAAGAGGGCCCACCTTCTCTTGGTGGAGAGGATCCGCACTACCCCTTCCCAACATCCCTTATATACAATGCAAAATACAGCCACTAGCGTCCTTCGCACGGTCCGCTCCTCTTCTGTAAGGGTCGTCCTTTAAAACTCTGTTAAGTGGCAGTCATGCACCACGTGTAGGCACATAACGCTTAATGCTACCACACGTGCTATGCTCTTACCCAGTCCTAACACCTACTCTGTGACTTCTTTGTTGCTCGTTTTTTTCCCCCATCCCCCCACCCAACCCCCCCACTACCTTCCAACTCACCTTGCCGCAATTTTCTCTCTTTTCCCCTTCCTCTCCTCGCACTGCATACCTTTACCCTGTCCCTCACTCATCTACTCACCCCACAGACACCACCACTGCCATACACACACGGACACCCCCACTGCCATGCACACATGGACACCACCACTGCCATACACACACGGATACCACCACTGCCATACACACACGGCTACCACCACTGCCATGCACACACAGACACCACCACTGCCGTACACACACGGACACCACCACTGCCGTGCACACACGGACACCACCACTGCCATGCACACACGGACACCACCACTGCCATGCACACACGGACACCACCACTGCCATGCACACACGGACACCACCACTGCCATACACACACGGACACCACCACTGCCATGCACACACGGACACCACCACTCCCATGCACACACGGACATCACCACTCCCATGCACACACGGACACCGCCACTGCCATGCAGACACGGACACCACCCGTGCTTAATTTGTAAAAAAAAAAGTGCCAGGGCTTTCATTTGTAAAAAATTAAGTGAAAGGGCACTTGTCAGGAGGCTACTGTAGTTTGCCATACACATTGCCCCTGCCAGCATTGTCAATGCTTTTAACAACACAACTACTAACATCAAACCCCTTACAAGTGTGTCAGTCTGGACTATTTCAGGCTGCCAAACCTATAAGAATGGCTTTGGCGGTAAGTAATTTTTGATATATATTAAAGTACTGTTGTTGTGGTCATCTCTAAATTGGCCAGACAGCGCCGCCAGACAGCGCCGCCATGTGGCAGACAGTCACAAGCACCAGTGCTGACAATTAAGTGCTGCGTGGAGCACCGGAAACCACTGGCTCAAATTAAGCAGGGTTGGCAAGACTAAGTCAGAGGGGTCTCTAGAAATACCACAGGCACCTCTCACGCATTGTCTGTCTCCCATTCTCTATCCTTTCATACCCTGTATAGTCTACTTTTTTCTTTCCTCGGTTACACTACCTGTCTCTTTCCGTTTTCGGCACTATGTGCTTCTTTTCAAAAACATTCTGTGCTGGACTAGTTGCATATTACATCTAACTTGCCCACTCTCAGGCAGTGGAGGCGAATCCGCCGCATGTACACTTTAGCACTGATTAACCACAACTGACATAATGGCTGACACTGCAAGAGTGCAATGGTCCACGACAGTTAATTAAATTCGTAGTTGCCAACATTTGAAAACAAGCATTTGCAATGTAATAGGTCTTGCATTTACGCGACTTTCAGCTATTGGCATTGTAAATGACAATGACTTTTATTTATGTTTTGGTTTTTAAAACATAAATAAAAGACCTTGTCATTTACAATGTCAAGACCTTAAACTCGCGTTCATTTACAATGCTAATAGCTCTAACTTTTGCAATGCCGAGACCGTTGCATTGTAAATGCTTGTTGTCTCTAGTTTGTGTTAGGGTTTCAACTCAAGCATTCACGGCCCTCTCTGAACCCAAGCAATAAACATGAGTAGTTTTCAGGGCAGACTGGGGAACACGAAAGCAGCTTTGGCAGTGGTCTAAAACGCCTCTGGAATCTCTGTGATTTCACTGACTGTACTTAAAAGAGGTGCATTTTTCCTCCTCAAACTATGAGCGAGGATAGCAGTGCCGTAGTACCCCGTCACTGCTCCTGCCCAGTCCCTGCTCCTGCCCAGTCACTGCTCCTGCCCAGTCACTGCTCCTGCCCAGTCACTTCTCCTGCCCAGTCACTTCTCCTGCCCAGTCACTGCTCCTGCCCAGTCACTGCTCCTGCCACGTCACTGCTCCTGCCCCGTCACTGCTCCTGCCACGTCATTGTTCCTGCCACGTCATTGTTCCTTCCACGTCACTGCTCCTGCCACGGCACTTCTCCTGCACCGTCACTTCTCCTGCCTGGTCACGTCTTCTTCCTAGTGACTGCTCCTGCCTGGTGACTGCTCCTGCCCCACCACTGCTCCTGCCCCATCACTTCTCCTGCCCAGTCATTGCTCCTGCTCATGCCTGGTCACTGCTCCTGTCACATCACTTCTCGTTCCTCGTCACTTCTCACGCCCTGTCACATATCATGCCCCATCACTGCGCCTGCCCCATCACTGCTCTTGTACAGTCACTGCTCCTGTATGGTCACTGCTCTTGTACGGTCACCACTCCTTTTTTTTTTTTTAAATCTTTTTATTGACAATTTTTACATAATGAATGCATTCCCACCCTCCCAGCCACCCTTTCCCTGACCAAGAACATGTCAAAAATAGATAAATAAGCAACTTATTATATACATACATCAAAAATGAATCCAGTATAGTGTACTTTACCATAAGGATACAAAGAAATATAAATGAAAATAAAACTATATACACAAAATACAATCATGTATGTCTCTGGATCCACAATAACATTGGTGACCAAATCTGCATGCCCATCAATCTTTTTTAGCGCCTTTGTTTTTATAAATTGCAACTTCCAGGCTACAAGTGGCTAATAGCCTAGCCCTCCATTGTTGAAATGCAGGTGGATCAGGATCTAACCAGGCTGAGGCAATAGTAAGTCGAAGTATTGCCATAGCCACAAATATCAACCCCTGAGTGTTTGTCTGCAATTCACGATTTGCTACCCCAGCATGATTTCCTCCGTTAAGATTTCTATTCTTGTTTGACAAACTTCTGATAGAAATTCCGAGATATCAGGTTTGTAAGCGTGTTACATGTAGCAAATATATGTATAATATCGGCCCCATATAGTGCACAACGAGGACATGTTGTTCCCTTCCCTGTTCCCCATTTAGCGATTTTCTTAGGGGTGTAATATAGGAAGAAGAAGGTTTTATAAAATTGTGCCTGTAGCTTTATCGACATTAGTGAATTTAGAGCTAAATCATATGCTATACGGGGGATATTAGAATGTACTCCCAGTTAGTCCTGCCAAATTGCGCATTGTTTATCCATATCATCTGGGGCCATTAAATTCAATGTTTCATAGATTTCCCCAATCCAAGGAGTCGTTTTTTTACATAAATTATCAATCAATTGATTGTTCAGGAAGTTCTCTCGCCCACCAGTTTTCTTTGTTAGGAAGTCTCTAACCTGCAAAAACTTAAAAAAATCCCTATGGCTAATATTATATTCCTCATGCAAATCCTCAAACATCTTAAGACAGCCTTGTTTATAAAAGCAGCCCAGTTGCACCATCCCTGCCAAGACCCATCTGTTTATACAGCTATCATGAAATATTAAAGGCAGATCATTATTACTGTTCATTGGTGTGTAAAATGAAAATCGCCCAAGCCCCAACATCTTGCGAATGCTGCTCCATGCTTTATAAGCCCCTATAATAGTCTTAAACTTGACTTTCTTAAAATAATTATCGTTTGTATGTCGCCAGAAACAACCAGCACAATCTTCTCCTAGTATGAGTTCTTGAGGGGACGGAATCTCTTGATTAATACTATCGTTTGAAATCAAATTGGCGCAATATTTTAGGACAGTGGCCCAATAATACAATTTGAAGTTCGGTAGGGATAAACCTCCCTTTTCCTTCGGTAGTACCAATCGTTTAAGAGCCCGTCGGGGTTTCTTATATCCCCAAATAAAACTTGAGAGCATAGAGTCAATAATCCTAAAGATTTTGGGGGAGAATTCAAGGCAAATAGTCCTAAAGAAATATAGAAATCGGGGGAAAAAAAGCATCTTAATCAAATTACAACGGCCCCCTATAGTCAGATGTAAATTATCCAATCGGACCATCTCCTTCTTGGTTCTAGAAATCGATGGTTTTAGATTAATATCAACAATGTTTTGTATTTTGGCACTTATTGTAACCCCTAGGTATACGGCCTCCTCAGTTACTCTTGAATCCCCCATCACAATCTTGTTGTTTAGCACAATCTGGGTTTTGTTAGAATTCAATTTATATCCAGACTAGCAGCCCGTCCCGACCTTGTCCGGGAGCAATCAGGCTTCAGGGCCCCCGCCCGCCCCGTGAGCGCACCCGTGGCTGCTTCACTTACCTCCGCCGGTCCTCACCGCCTGTACTCCGCTGCTCCTCACCGCTCCTCCCCGCCTGTCCGCCGCTACTCACCGCCTGTCCACTGCTCCTCACCGCCTGTCCGCTGCTCCTCACCACTCCTGTCCGCCGCTCCTCACCGCCTGTCCGCTGCTTCTCACCACCTGTCCACCGCTCCTCACCGCCTGTCCACCGCTCTTCACCGCCTGTCCGCTGCTCTTAACCGCCTGTCCGCTGCTCTTCACCGCCTGTCCGCTGCTCTTCACCGCCTGTCCGCTGCTCCTCACCGCCTATCCTCCGCTGCTCCTCCCCGCCTGTACGCCGCTCCTCCTGTCGCTCCTCCTCCTGGTTGTCTGCAGAGTGTACCTCTGGTTGTGTGTGCCTGCCTGGTTCTCTGCAGTGAGTACCTCTGGCTGTGTGTGCCTGCCTGCCTCCCTGCCTGCCTGCCTGGTTGTCTGCAGTGTGTACCTCTGGCTGTGTGTGCCTGCCTGCCTGCCTGGTTGTCTGCAGTGTGTACCTCTGGCTGTGTGTGCCTGCCTGTCTAGTTGTCTGCAGTGTGTACCTCTGGCTGTGTGTGCCTGCCTGGTTGTCTGCAGTGTGTACCTCTGGTTGTGTGTGCCTGCCTGGTTCTCTGCAGTGAGTACCTCTGGCTGTGTGTGCCTGCCTGCCTCCCTGCCTGCCTGCCTGGTTGTCTGCAGTGTGTACCTCTGGCTGTGTGTGCCTGCCTGCCTGGTTGTCTGCAGTGTTTACCTCTGGCTGTGTGTGCCTGCCTGTCTAGTTGTCTGCAGTGTGTACCTCTGGCTGTGTGTGCCTGCCTGGTTGTCTGCAGTGTGTACCTCTGGCTGTGTTTGCCTGCCTGCCTGGTTGTCTGCAGTGTGTACCTTTGGCTGTGTGTGCCTGCCTGGTTGTCTGCAGTGTGTACCTCTGGCTGCGTGTGCCTGCCTGGTCGTCTGCCGTGTGTACCTCTGGCTGTGTGTGCCTGCCTGTCTGCAGTGTGTACCTCTGGCTGTGTGTGCCTGCCTGGTTCTCTGCAGTGTGTACCTCTGGCTGCGTGTGCCTGCCTGCCTGGTTGTCTGCAGTGTGTACCTCTGGCTGTGTGTGTCTGCCTGGTTGTCTGCAGTGTGTACCTCTGGCTGTGTGTGCCTGCCTGCAGTGTGTACATCTGGCTGTGTGTGCCTGCCTGCCTGTCTGCAGTGTGTACCTCTTGCTGTGTGTGCCTGCCTGGTTCTCTGCAGTGAGTACCTCTGGCTGTGTGTGCCTGCCTGGTTGTCTGCAGTGTGTACCTCTGGCTGTGTGTGCCTGCCTGTCTGGTTGTCTGCAGTGTGTACCTCTGGCTGTGTGTGCCTGCCTGCATGGTTGTCTGCAGTGTGTACCTCTGGCTGTGTGTGTCTGCCTGGTTGTCTGCAGTGTGTACCTCTTGCTGTGTGTGCCTGCCTGCCTGTCTGCAGTGTGTACCTCTGGCTGTGTGTGCCTGCCTGCCTGTCTGCAGTGTGTACCTCTGGCTGTGTGTGCCTGCCTGGTTCTCTGCAGTGAGTACCTCTGGCTATGTGTGCCTGCCTGGTTGTCTGCAGTGTGTACCTCTGGCTGTGTGTGCCTGCCTGTCTGGTTGTCTGCAGTGTGTACCTGTGGCTGTGTGTGCCTGTCTGGACTGCAGTGTGTACCTCTGGCTGTGTGTGCCTGCCTGTCTGGTTGTCTGCAGTGTGTACCTCTGGCTGTGTGTGCCTGCCTGGTTGTCTGCAGTGTGTACCTCTGGTTGTGTGTGCCTGCCTGGTTGCCTGCAGTGTGTACCTCTGGCTGTGTGTGCCTGCATGTCTGGTTGTCTGCAGTGTGTACCTCTGGCTGTGTGTGCCTGCCTGGTTCTCTGCAGTGTGTACCTCTGGCTGTGTGTGCCTGCCTGGTTGTCTGCAGTGTGTACCTCTGGCTGTGTGTGCCTGCCTGGTTGTCTGCAGTGTGTACCTCTGGTTGTGTGTGCCTGCCTGGTTGTCTGCAGTGTGTACCTCTGGCTGTGTGTGCCTGCCTGTCTGGTTGTCTGCAGTGTGTACCTCTGGCTGTGTGTGCCTGCCTGGTTGTCTGCAGTGTGTACCTCTGGCTGTGTGTGCCTGCTGTCTGGTTGTCTGCAGTGTGTACCTCTGGCTGTGTGTGCCTGCCTGTCTGGTTGTCTGCAGTGTGTACCTCTGGCTGTGTGTGCCTGCCTGGTTGTCTGCAGTGTGTACCTCTGGCTGTGTGTGCCTTCCTGCCTGGTTGTCTGCAGTGTGTACCTTTGGCTGTGTGTGTCTGCCTGGTTGTCTGCAGTGTGTACCTCTGGCTGTGTTTGCCTGCCTGCCTGCCTGTCTGCAGTGTGTACCTCTGGCTGTGTGTGCCTGCCTGGTTGTCTGCAGTGTGTACCTCTGGCTGTGTGTGCCTGCCTGGTCGTCTGCAGTGTGTACCTCTGGCTGTGTGTGCCTGCCTGTCTGGTTGTCTGCAGGGTGTACCTCTGGCTGTGTGTGCCTGCCTGGTTCTCTGCAGTGTGTACCTCTGGCTGCGTGTGCCTGCCTGCCTGGTTGTCTGCAGTGTGTACCTCTGGCTGTGTGTGTCTGCCTGGTTGTCTGCAGTGTGTACCTCTGGCTGTGTGTGCCTGCCTGCAGTGTGTACCTCTGGCTGTGTGTGCCTGCCTGCCTGTCTGCAGTGTGTACCTCTTGCTGTGTGTGCCTGCCTGGTTCTCTGCAGTGAGTACCTCTGGCTGTGTGTTCCTGCCTGGTTGTCTGCAGTGTGTACCTCTGGCTGTGTGTGCCTGCCTGTCTGGTTGTCTGCAGTGTGTACCTCTGGCTGTGTGTGCCTGCCTGGTTGTCTGCAGTGTGTACCTCTGGCTGTGTGTGCCTGCCTGTCTGGTTGTCTGCAGTGTGTACCTCTGGCTGTGTGTGCCTGCCTGCCTGGTTGTCTGCAGTGTGTACCTCTGGCTGTGTGTGTCTGCCTGGTTGTCTGCAGTGTGTACCTCTTGCTGTGTGTGCCTGCCTGCCTGTCTGCAGTGTGTACCTCTGGCTGTGTGTGCCTGCCTGCCTGTCTGCAGTGTGTACCTCTGGCTGTGTGTGCCTGCCTGGTTCTCTGCAGTGAGTACCTCTGGCTGTGTGTGCCTGCCTGGTTGTCTGCAGTGTGTACCTCTGGCTGTGTGTGCCTGCCTGTCTGGTTGTCTGCAGTGTGTACCTGTGGCTGTGTGTGTCTGTCTGGACTGCAGTGTGTACCTCTGGCTGTTTGTGCCTGCCTGTCTGGTTGTCTGCAGTGTGTACCTCTGGCTGTGTGTGCCTGCCTGGTTGTCTGCAGTGTGTACCTCTGGTTGTGTGTGCCTGCCTGGTTGTCTGCAGTGTGTACCTCTGGCTGTGTGTGCCTGCATGTCTGGTTGTCTGCAGTGTGTACCTCTGGCTGTGTGTGCCTGCCTGGTTCTCTGCAGTGTGTACCTCTGGCTGTGTGTGCCTGCCTGGTTCTCTGCAGTGTGTACCTCTGGCTGTGTGTGCCTGCCTGCCTGGTTGTCTGCAGTGTGTACCTCTGGCTGTGTGTGCCTGCCTGGTTGTCTGCAGTGTGTACCTCTGGTTGTGTGTGCCTGCCTGGTTGCCTGCAGTGTGTACCTCTGGCTGTGTGTGCCTGCCTGTCTGGTTGTCTGCAGTGTGTACCTCTGGCTGTGTGTGCCTGCCTGGTTGTCTGCAGTGTGTACCTCTGGCTGTGTGTGCCTGCTGTCTGGTTGTCTGCAGTGTGTACCTCTGGCTGTGTGTGCCTGCCTGTCTGGTTGTCTGCAGTGTGTACCTCTGGCTGTGTGTGCCTGCCTGGTTGTCTGCAGTGTGTACCTCTGGCTGTGTGTGCCTTCCTGCCTGGTTGTCTGCAGTGTGTACCTTTGGCTGTGTGTGTCTGCCTGGTTGTCTGCAGTGTGTACCTCTGGCTGTGTTTGCCTGCCTGTCTGCAGTGTGTACCTCTGGCTGTGTGTGCCTGCCTGGTTGTCTGCAGTGTGTACCTCTGGCTGTGTGTGCCTGCCTGGTCGTCTGCAGTGTATACCTCTGGCTGTGTGTGCCTGCCTGTCTGGTTGTCTGCAGTGTGTACCTCTGGCTGTGTGTGCCTGCCTGGTTCTCTGCAGTGTGTACCTCTGGCTGCGTGTGCCTGCCTGCCTGGTTGTCTGCAGTGTGTACCTCTGGCTGTGTGTGTCTGCCTGGTTGTCTGCAGTGTGTACCTCTGGCTGTGTGTGCCTGCCTGCAGTGTGTACCTCTGGCTGTGTGTGCCTGCCTGCCTGTCTGCAGTGTGTACCTCTTGCTGTGTGTGCCTGCCTGGTTCTTTGCAGTGAGTACCTCTGGCTGTGTGTGCCTGCCTGGTTGTCTGCAGTGTGTACCTCTGGCCGTGTGTGCCTGCCTGTCTGGTTGTCTGCAGTGTGTACCTCTGGCTGTGTGTGCCTGCCTGCCTGGTTGTCTGCAGTGTGTACCTCTGGCTGTGTGTGTCTGCCTGGTTGTCTGCAGTGTGTACCTCTGGCTGTGTGTGCCTGCCTGCCTGTCTGCAGTGTGTACCTCTGGCTGTGTGTGCCTGCCTGCCTGTCTGCAGTGTGTACCTCTGGCTGTGTGTGCCTGCCTGGTTCTCTGCAGTGAGTACCTCTGGCTGTGTGTGCCTGCCTGTCTGGTTGTCTGCAGTGTGTACCTCTGGCTGTGTGTGCCTGCCTGGTTGTCTGCAGTGTGTACCTCTGGTTGTGTGTGCCTGCCTGGTTGTCTGCAGTGTGTACCTCTGGCTGTGTGTGCCTGCATGTCTGGTTGTCTGCAGTGTGTACCTCTGGCTGTGTGTGCCTGCCTGGTTCTCTGCAGTGTGTACCTCTGGCTGTGTGTGTCTGCCTGGTTCTCTGTAGTGTGTACCTCTGGCTGTGTGTGCCTGCCTGCCTGGTTGTCTGCAGTGTGTACCTCTGGCTGTGTGTGCCTGCCTGGTTGTCTGCAGTGTGTACCTCTGGTTGTGTGTGCCTGCCTGGTTGTCTGCAGTGTGTACCTCTGGCTGTGTGTGCCTGCCTGTCTGGTTGTCTGCAGTGTGTACCTCTGGCTGTGTGTGCCTGCCTGGTTGTCTGCAGTGTGTACCTCTGGCTGTGTGTGCCTGCTGTCTGGTTGTCTGCAGTGTGTACCTCTGGCTGTGTGTGCCTGCCTGTCTGGTTGTCTGCCGTGTGTACCTCTGGCTGTGTGTGCCTGCCTGTCTGGTTGTCTGCAGTGTGTACCTCTTCTCTGGCTGTGTGCGTCTGCCTGGCTGGCCTGTAGCATGTACCTCTGGTTGTGGGTACTTTCTTAGGGCCGCCCTGGCACTCGCCCCACGGGGAGCTCTCCGGGTATTGGTCATGAGTTTCCCTCCCTCGGTTGCACCCGAGCTAGTCTGACTGACTGGGCATTCATCCTGCCAGCAGGCTGTGTATCCGAGCCCCGAACCACCGAGCTCCAGCAGGTGCATGAGAGGAGGGGGTGCCGGGCGCGGGGAGGGAAGGGGGGCCACGGGGGGAGCCCCTCGCCTTCAATTATTTATTTACGAGGTGCCCGCCTGATGCCATCTGAGCCACATTCCCCCTGGCCTTGCTACTGGCGAGGGGGGCATGTATCAGGTTTAAATGAGGTACTTTATATGTTTGTTGCAGCTTTACATAGCGCTAACTCCACCCGAAGGGATTGCAGCGCTTTACGTGAGCACCAGTCACATTACAGAAGGTCACCCCACGTCCTCCACTTCCGTCCTCCTCAGCGAGCCTTCATCCTCAAGGTCATGACCTCGGAGACGGGCCACCCCTCGGCTTCAGGTGGGTGGGCATCTCTTGCACTATGGTTGTGCAATGAAACCCCTTAAAAATGCTGGAACCCCTCGTTAGCGTGGTGCACACACTGGTTCATTTACATGGTCATGTGTGTCCATTAACACAATTATTCACGCAGGCAAATTTTTCAATCATTAGCGCACAGATTGATACATGCAGACACTCGCATGTTGCTTCATTCATTCATATGTATTCATTCAGATGTTCATTAAAACGTTCCTTCACACACTCGTTGCTCCATCCGTTCACTTCTCCACGGATTCCTTCATCCACCCACCCTGGGTGTTTCTAGTAATAGTTATGTTCTGCAATAGCGCTACAATTGGTGCCGATAGCTGCACTGACTCGTCATCCACACATCGAGAGAAATGATAAGTGCAGCTATCACCCGGCCCGTTCCCCGCCTGCCCAGACCCCCCCCTGCCCCGACCCCCCCCCTGTCCCGACCTCTGCCCCGAACTCTGCCCCCTGCCCCCTGCTGCCTTACCTTTGCCTCCGCTCCTCAGTCCAACGCTCCTAGCCGCTCCTCCCCTGCTCCTGACGTGACCACGCACGTCGTGGTCGGCGCTACTTTGGGGGACTACTTTTTTAAAAAAGATATCTTTTTAAATAAATTTTATTTTGAAAATGTTTATAGCCTATAACCATCTACACACCCTGACGTTTTCTACGATGTATCGGGTGTGTAGATTGGCGCTGTGGTTCCCGAGTTTACCTGGCCAAAAGGTGCATGTTCTCTCTTTATAATAGTAGTATAGATACCAATCCAAATAGGTGTGCTTCCTCTTCTGTCACCGGCATGGCTATATTACGGTCTCTAGTGACAAGCGCGATATCATTGGCGTATGCCAAGGTTTTGGTATTATGACTACGTATTTGGATTGGTGATATAAATACACGATTGTCCAACCATCGAATAAATGGATCGATATATATTGCAAATAAAAGAGGTGAGCTGGGGCATCCCTGCCTAGTTCCTCTCGTGATCGCAAAGTTCTCTGACAGGAGCCCATTGACCAATACTCTAGCACTCGGTTTATTATATAGTCCTTGAGTAGCCATAATAAATTTGTCGTTAATTCCACTATAAGACATTGCCGTCCATAAAAATCTCCAGGAGACCCTATCAAACGCTTTCTCTGTGTCAAGGAGTATAAGCGCCATAGGGTCTCCTGTGGACTCTGTATAGTCAAACAGCGAGATCACCCGTTGAACATGGTCAGTTGTTGACCTTCCTGGTATAAATCCATGTTGGTGTTTAGATACTATTTTATTTATTATTGGTGCCAATCTGGCCGCCAGGAGTTTCGAGTAGATTTTTGAGTCCCCATTAATTAGAGTAATTGGTCGATATGAACCTAAATCAAGCGGATTTTTTTTTTTCAGGAAGACCACAATCTTAGCTTCTGACCAGGAGAGGGGGGGGGGTACCTCCCTGAAATATGTGGGTAAACAAAACCATCATTATTATTTTTAATTGATCAGCAAATTTCAGATAGAACTCAGATGGTATCCCGTCCAGTCCTGCCGCTTTCCCACTTTTTAATGCTTTTAAAGATAGCAGGATCTCATCCCAGTTAGGTAATTCATCCAGCATGTCCTGGTCCTTCTTCTCAAATCTAGGACCTCAATTTACATCTAAATAAAGATCTGGATCCCCCAATCCACTTATAGGTTCTGTATAGAGATCTTGATAGAATCTCTGAAATGCGGCCCTTACTTCATCTGATTCTGATTTTAGGCCTAGTCTGGGGTCTTGAATTTCTCTAATAGTACTTGCTGATGCCTCTTCTCTAATGCGCACCGCTAGCTGATGCCCAACCAGTTCGCTCAGCTCATATACCGTTTCCTTATTTACTGATGCTTTAATGATGGCTTTTTCCACTATTATTTCTGTGATAAGATTTCTTGCAACGGCTACCTGAGATAATGCACTGTCTAGCCCCTGGCCTTGTTGAGCTGCAGCAATCAGATCTTCTTCGGCTTTACCCAAGTTATAATGTAGTGCAGCTAGGTGAGATTTCCCTTCCTTGTTAAACCTGAGAGAGAATTGTAATGTCTCACCTCTTATGCCCGCTTTAAGGGCGTCCCATACGATTACTACAGATGTACTTCCTAGATTATCCGCAATAAAGCCCGGAATCCACCCCTGCATGTGTTCGCAATACTTTTCATTCATTAACAGAGCCCTTTCAAACGTCCAGCTCTTAATTGGATGATTATTCGGAGTGTATGATAGCTTTAAAATTAACGGGTTATGATCTGATAATAGACGTGGTAATTTATCTATCATACATACACTTTTCAGTGAATTTGATATAAGCATGTAATCAAGTCTTGCATGTCGCGAATGTGGATATGAATAGAATGTGAAACCAGGATCTCCCCAGTGAATATGTTGCCACTGATCTATTAGGCTATGTACCATACATAAGTCTTTTAGAGCCCGAAAAACTCTAGGTTTCCTACCATGATATTTAAATTCCGGACCGGTGGTCCAGTCCCCAGGGAGATGTAGGTTAAAATCCCCACACACTATAAGAGGTAGAGGCCAATGAGCGAGCTCGTTGGAAACCTTTATTAGCATCTCTGGTTCATCAAAGACACTCCCATATATAGTGCAAATTGTTATTTTATTTTGACCCTTATTGTACTTACATTCGGCGATTGCCCATCTACCGAATTTATCGGAAAGTACTCTATCAAATTGGAGCCCCCCTTCTTTTGCTAAGATTGCCACCCCCTTAGTTCGGACTCCCTGTGTAGAAGCAGTGATGAGGTTATACCCCAATGATTTCAATAAGTAGTGCTGAGAACCTTCGATATGAGTTTCTTGTATGCAGGCGATATTAGCCTCCATTAGTTGTAGTCCTACCGCCACCTTCTGTCTTTTTTTGATATAATTGAGTCCGCAAATGTTTAATGAAACAATTTTTAACTTAGGCATAATAAAATAAGAATTATTGCCATCAGCCTAGCGTCATATCCATGTCTTTGTTTCCTAGTCATTGCACGATTGTCTGTGACTACAATAATACAGTTTTTTTACCCTTCATGTGATTGACATTCCTTGGTCCTATGCTCCCTCCCCCTTCTCCCACGTCCCACCCTTGGTTCCCCCCACCATCCCCGTCCCTTACCATCCCATGAGGCATCCTAGGTCCCGGGTCCTAGGTGCGGGCGCCCGTATGGACAGATCGCCAGAGCGCACCCCGCGGCCTGGACAGATTTATAAGAGATGAAATTAACCACAACCTTTATACATGTACAGCATTTGTTTCAGCATATGAATTTTAAACTTAAACTCATGATATGCTCCGCCCTGCTTATCCCTTCTAGTAATCCCCCATGCGTTCCCAAAATGTTCAATTTTCTTCTACTGCTTCTTTATATGTTATTTAGTTATTTCCCCGAATTTCGGGTCTCCATCTCTGAAATTTCTCTTAAGTATTCTTCGGCTTGTATTTCACTCGTAAAGCTTCTAGTTGAACCTTTAAATTTAATTTTCAACCGTGCCGGATTCTGTAGAAATACCTTAGCACCAATTTTTTCGAATGGTGCGAATAATTGGCGCATTTTCCACCTTCGCTCTACGGTGGTATGCGCAAAATTTGGCCTGGCAAAAAATGTAAACCCTTTGTGTTCCCTTTGACTTGTGGGTCTTGCAAGATCATAGATTGCTTCCCTAAGAAGAAAGTTCCCAAAGTAGATCAGCATTGCCCTGGGATATTGGCGTGTTTTGTGAGAATGTTTCGATAGAGTCAAAGGGAAGCGATGGACACGCTGAATCTCTCTATCCATATCCCAGGCATCCAATTCCGGGAATGCTGATTTAATTAGAGTAATCATTGACCCTCTAGCATCATTTCCTTCAAAATTTTCTGACTGTAGCAATAATGTACGTACGAGATCGCTGGGCCGATCCGTCTCACTTTCTGAATGCCGCATTCGGAAAGCGAGACAGATCCCACTGCTTGCCTCCTGCTTTTTTCAGGACCCTCCGAAAACGGACGCACCCGCCCGTTGTTCTTTCTTTGGAACCATTACTGATGGGTTTAAGGATCCACCCATCCTCCCCAACCCACTACCCTCGTTGCTATAATACCCTGATGTATTCATACCCGTTTCGACCAGGTTGGAATTATCACCGGTCCAGCGATCTCGTACGTACATTATTGCTACAGTCAGCCCTGAAGAGTCACGGGTTACCACCCAGGTGACGAAACACGTGTTGGCTGGTGTACTTACTTGACATACTCCAAGACTTGTATAAATAAAATGATAATAAGGTGAGTTATTATCATTTTATTTTCCCTTTGTTTCACTGCAAAAATGCAGTGGGGCGAAGCTCCTCCGCCTCAGCGGCGGAGCCACCACTGAAAGTCACCATGTGAACTGAGCTCTTCAGTGTGTATGCAAAAAAGCCCTTAAGGCTGTTTCTTGAGTGGTGGAACCTGCCTGATACCACTGATAGCCAGCATGGCGGGAAAAAGAAGGGATAGGGGCCTTATTTCCACATTTAGGGAAAACCGGAAATACGTCCTAAACAACCTGTGCATGACCCACCTGAGAAAGCGAGTTGTCTATCTCTAACTTGGAGGACCACTTGGTTGAGAATGCAGATGTTATGCAGGAGCTGGAATCCATTCACAGCGCAGCAGAGGGTACCCCAGTGAACATGAACGACAGGTAGATGTTGGATAATTTGCGAAATAACGCACATCTCAGAGTACCGGGGGTTCCAGCAGAGAGCGATCTTACAAATCCCGTTTGAGCGGTGTTATCTGGGCCTTTGAGCTTACAGGAGAAGACTTTCAAATTAATGCTGTGCATCCATGTACTTTACCCAAATCTAGACAAGCCTGGAACCAAATCAGGAGATATGGTCATTGTGGTGGTCGATCCACAGAGTGAAGGGATAGAACCATGCGTGCAGTAGTTCAGAAAAAAAGCAGCGATCTTGAGTGAGAAGCGTTTGCTGTTTTTCCCGTATCTGAACCCTACCACCTTGGCTAGGAAAATAGAGTTGCTGAATGGCAAGCATGAGAGGATGTGGCCTAAGGGCTAGGGCGGTCGACTTGAAGCTGGGGAACCGGGTTAGAATCTTGGCTGGGGCACGCAACATCCTGTGATTCTTGGTTCTGCAATGGGTTTTGGGTAGGCAAGAAGAATGGCGCTCAGGCTTGTTAATGGTAGAGTGTGAGAAAGTATGTATGGTTACGGTGCTGCCAGGTCAGGAGAAAACTCAGATAACCTCCGCATTTATGTAGGTGTAGACCCGCACAGAAAAGTAATACCAAGTCCTGTGCACACGTTCAAGGCGGTGATTCAGAGTGTCAATGCACAAACTGTAGTACTTAATATGAAAAGAATTACAAACGTTGACACAAGTAGTTTCTTATAGTAGGTAATGTTTATACAAATCTTGGAGTATGTCAAGTAAGTACACAAGCCGACACGTGTTTCGTCACCTGGTTGGTAACCCCTGACTCTTCAGGGCTGACTGTAGCAATAATGTACGTACGAGATCGCTGGGCCGATCCGTCTCACTTTCTGAATGCCGCATTCGGAAAGCGAGACAGATCCCACTGCTTGCCTCCTGCTTTTTTCAGGACCCTCCGAAAACGGACGCACCCGCCCGTTGTTCTTTCTTTGGAACCATTACTGATGGGTTTAAGGATCCACCCATCCTCCCCAACCCACTACCCTCGTTGCTATAATACCCTGATGTATTCATACCCGTTTCGACCAGGTTGGAATTATCACCGGTCCAGCGATCTCGTACGTACATTATTGCTACAGTCAGCCCTGAAGAGTCACGGGTTACCACCCAGGTGACGAAACACGTGTTGGCTGGTGTACTTACTTGACATACTCCAAGACTTGTATAAACATTAGCTACTATAAGAAACTACTGGTGTCGACCTTTGTAATTCTTTTCACATTAAGTACTACAGTTTGTGCATTGACACTCTGAATCATCGCCTTGAACGTGTGCCCAGGACTTGGTCTTAATATCCTGTGATTCTTGGCAAACCACTTAATCTCCCTGTGCCTAACAAAAATGAATATGTCTGCCTGTAACGCAACTGGTGCTCATGTAAAGCGATCTGATACCTTTGGGTCTAGTTTGCGCTATATAAAACTCCCCCCCCCCCAACACCCCCACCCCCCCAAAAAAAGTGCTGGTGGTAAAAGAAAGTCAAGCCTAAGTGGGCTACTTAGTGCATTTGAAGGATGAGCATGGAGGGAAGAGATTTCATTTCTCTCAAATATTCAACAAACAATTTGCAAACTTAGGTCAAAAAAGTGACGCAGATCCAAACCTGTCCCTGATTTTGTACAGGTGCAACCCTGAACAGTACCAGCTGCTCAAGATACTACAATATACTACAGCCATGACAGATAAAATCAGAGATATCAATCAGGGTGCAATCAAATCAAAATTATGATTAAAGACTATCTTGATATGGTACAAAAATCTTCTTTATTGAATTTCAGTTTAAAAAACACTACAGTCAACATGTTTCGTTCTAATGGACTTCTTAAGGGCATTAGTCATACAGCCTAATTCCTGTAGTTTAGGCCAATACAAAGGCAAAATCACAGATAAGTCAGAATTCACCTATTTCTTCCTAACCTGTTGAGTTAGATTTGCAATAATAAAAGCAAGTGTTAGCACCAGAGTCCATGACAAAACACTGCATGCCTAAGATAGCATTGTAGAACTAGAACTGTGATACTTTCTCCTTTTGTGAGGTAGAAGCATTCCAGACTGAGTTGAGCATGTGTTTCAGGCACATGTGTCCAAAAGGAGTGAAAGTCTTCTTTGATCCTTTGTGGCAGGCGTGGGCTGGGCTTGGAAGGAGGTTTGAGAGAGCTAGAGACAGATCTCAACAAAGATTAGAGTGCCTGTAGTGCAACACACTCTGCAACTGATGTTACAGTAAAGCACCTGTCTGAGACAAGAACCGGGACACACTACAGTAAAACTTCGGTGGAGACAGTGGATTAAATGTAGGATGATTTGTTTATGAGTTGTAGCCAATAACAGACTAATTCATCTTTTAATCTCTGCTACTGATGAAGCGAGTTTTAGAAATTAAATATGTTTTGTTTCGTGGAATCAAACTTCCATAATGAATTAATTTTATTAATGAGTTTTTGCACGATTTTGTACTAACCAACCTAGAGTAAAATGCATTCACGAACATGAGGGTTTAATATTATGTGCTCTTTGTTGCACTTGCAAGTACGTTAAAATAATAAACTCATTTTGTCTGTTTGTTTTGTCAACATTAATTGCGGCTGTTTAAATAATGGCATGTGCTTATTTTAAATGTGCTTTTGTCTATGTCGTGTCATTTATGTGGCAGAGGCTCGTGGAGAATCCTGAGGCTCATTGAAGAAGGTTTCTATAATTGCTGCTTATTTGTTGCTTAAGGCTAGGTAACATAAATTGACGAGTTAATAACTAGCAAGGGGTGGGTAACAGAATGGGTCTCAATTCTCTAATTAATTACTGTCTTGTGTTCGTTTAAATATTAGTTTTCCAAGTGGGCCTTAGAAAATGGGTGCCTGGCAGAGCTGAAAAGATGACTTGACCAGAGTGAAGCCTTCACTCACGTGCTGTGATAAAGAAAGAATTTCCTGCCAAAACAAAGGAATAATGTGCAGAACTGTTGATGGTCGAGTCGTACGAGTTCTTGGAGAGAGCACCAAGGACAGTGAGCCTGTATTGCCTGCCAAGGTAAGGAAGTGGAAGTTCACTTGCTCGGTTAAATGTTGCTTTTTTAAGGAAGCTAGAAGGATGGAATCTAAGAACAATAAGGGCTTATTATGTGCCCCGGACTTGGTCAGGAACGAGTGACACGCTGGTGGACTGACATGGCTCAGCCAATAGTGAAGCTGGATTTTTGGAGACTTTTAAGATTTAGTTACTTAGTTAGTTAGAAGGGTATAAAAACTGGTTCCTTTGGACAGCCCCGGCTGGCTGTTTCCCGATACCTGATGACGTGCTGTTGGACTTTTGGCGCACGTAAGATGATCTGTCTTTATTAATATTTTCCTTTTCAGGTTGAGAGAGAGTTAGACAGGGTGTTATGTTGCTTATACTGTGTACCTTTAAGACTTGAGCTCAGGTTCTTTTTAGAATGCTTATGATGCTAGTTAGAATGTATGTTCTTAGAATGTAGGCTTGGCATCTTTTGTGTGAAGGTCAGTTATACAGGAGCGGTCTTTCATTGCAGCTGCTCCCTGGCACTCACCTGTATTATACTACTTGCTTAATAAAGTAACTCCTACTACTACTGCTTGGATCACCTTTTTTTTTATTTTTTTTATTAAAGACCTTTATTTATAAGGATCACAGCCTGCGTTACACCACATATAGGGCCACTTATTCAGATGCAATAGATCAGTTGGGTCGCGGAGCTCAGGAATGTTGAACACAGCCATTTAGCCGGCATCCCGGGGGCCCGGCGGCGAACAAGATAGCAATCTAGGAAAGCAATCATTGTGCAGTAACAACCCATCTGCAGAGTGTAGTGGACCATAGGCGCTTGCAAGCCTTTGAAGTTCGTGTACGTCTAAGGTCTTAGGGGAACGAAAATAGTCCAGAAACAAGCTAACTAACCCAACTACCCCCCACCCTCCCCAGTGTGCCCGCAATGGTATCCCTGGTAGAAAATTCCAAGCAGATATGTCAGTGTACTAGTGCTTACTCAGTTTACTGTCATCACCCCAAGTGCCCTCCACCCCGCACCCAGCTCCCTGGGCAGTACCCTCCTCATACTATAGCTAATCCCCACCTCCCCTCCCCCGCAGGCCCCTCATGAAGACACCATATCAGCTGTATCACCTAGTCCTCCGTGGAATCCGGGAAGTCTAGTGTCTCGGTACCATCCTGACCCTCCTCCTCCCTCCGTTGCACGTAATCCTGGTAAAGCCCCCAAAAATTTTTAGGCGTGCTTCTAGGGGGGAGCAGTTCACTGTAAAGTTCTGATTGAGTGCAGAAGTGGAGTAAGTCCCCCGCCCATCTCTTCTTGGTGGGGAGTGGTCCCCTCATCCAGCACTGGGCAACCACCCTCCTGGCTGTCAGTAAGGCCACGTCTACTATTCTACGCTGGGACGTAGGGAGCGGCTTTGAGTATCCCAGCAGAGCCAGCTCTGGACCAATGTTCAGCTCCGTGCCTAGGATCCCGTTTATCTCTAAGAATACCTCCGACCAAAATTTCTGGATACCTAGGCAGTACCATGCCATGTGGATAAAATCTGCAATCGGGGTGTGGCATCGTTCACATTCCGCCGACTGTCGTAGCCCGTACCGGTGGAGCCGTTCCGGGGTATAGTATACCCTCTGGAGGAACTTAAAGTGCACCAGTCTGTGCCTTCCGTTGAGGGATAGTCTGCGCGTGCTGGAGCAGCAGTACTTCCAAATGCCATCGTCTATTGGTGCGCGCAGATCACTCTGCCAGGCCTCCCTGGCCTTGGAGTGCTGGATTTGTTGGTGTGTGGCGCCCAGCTTATATAAGTTAGAGATTAGTTTACTAGAGGGTTTGTTTTTAATGACGTAGGAGAGCTCTGGGACCTCGGGGGGTTCCTCCATTTCAGGGCCCAGCACTTCTTTACATGCTGACCGGAGTCTATGGAATTGGAACCTCTGCAGTAGGGTAGTCCCTGCTGGGGCGGGGGGGAGCTGATCCAATGTCTTCAAGACCCCTGCTGTAAACAGGTCTTCCATTTTCAAGAGTCCTAGCGCACATAGGGCCTCCGTAACTCCCTTTTCCCTGAGGGGGTCCAGCCACAACACCCAGTCGATCTGCATTTGCGGCGAATACAAAAGTTGGCAGCCCTGCGCGCGGGACAGCATATGCCATGCATGGTTAGTAGACCTAAGGGAGTCCAATTGGCCTATGGTGCGGTCTCCCGGGAGACAGACGGTGGCCGGGAGGGGGAGAGGCTCCGCAAAAAGGCGCTCCAGGGTCACATGCGGTATGCGTGGGTCCCCGTGGATCCAGGCGTGCAAATGCGACGCCTGCGCGGTGCGATAGTATCTCTCCAGGTCAGGGGCCCCCAGTCCCCCCATTTCACATGGGAGCATTAGTGTCGACCACCGTACTCTGGGTTGCTTGCCTCCCCACGCCAATCTGATGAGCACTTCCGTGAGTTGTTTGAAAAAGGCCTTCGATAGGACCACCGGGATGTTGTTAAAGAGGAACAGGAACCTCGGCAGCACTATCATTTTCATAATGGCAATTCTGCCCATGAGGGATAGGGGGAGTTTGCACCACGCATCTACGTCCTCCACCAGTTTAGTGTATGCTACACCATAGTTGTCCCTGACTAAGACTTCCGGGTCAGTGTGTAATTGTATACCCAGGTATCTGACTGAGTCTGTAGTCCATTTCAGGGGGTATTCCATGTCAAAGGGGTGCGTCACAGGCGTCAGCGGGAAGGCAATTGACTTGTCCCAGTTCACCCTCAACCCTGAGAGAGCGCCAAAGCGGACCACCTCTCGTAGAACCGCTGAAAGGTTCGACTCCGGGTCGCGGACATAGAGTAATAGCGCAAGCTAGTGGCTCCGCAACAAGAGCATACAGCAGTGGTGAGAGCGGGCATCCCTGCCTAGTGCCTCTACTGATATTAAACGGATCCGTCACCCTATTCCCTAACTTCAGTCTCGCCGTTGGCTGGTAGTACAAGGCCCCCAGCATCTGCAGGAACGGTTCTCCCAGGCCCAGTTTCCTGAGGACTCTGATCATGAAAGGCCACTCCACAGAGTCAAAGGCCTTTTCCATATCGAGGAAAACCGCTAGGGCGGTGTTTTCCTGACGTACATGTTGCATCGCACCTAGTACGGTGCGGATATTATATGTCAGGTTCCGGTTAGGGACAAAGCCGGACTGCTCAGGGGCAACCAGGTCTGGTACCAAAAGCGCCAGACGGTTGGCCAGCACTTTCGCGAAGAGCTTGGCGTCCACATTTAATAGGCTAAGTGGTCTGTACGAGCTACAGGACTCCGGGGGTTTCCCTGGCTTTAAGATAGCGACTAGTAAGGCCTCCCTCATAGTGAGGGGCATAGCGCCCTCCTCACAGATATCGTCGAAGAGGGTGATCAGGTGTGGGACCAGCTTGTCTTTAAACGACTTGTAAAAGCCTACTGTCAGACCATCAGAGCCCGGTGCACTGCCCGATCTCATGCTCGTCAACGCCTCCAGAATCTCGTCCTCCTGTATGGGGGACATCAGGAATTCTCTGTCTGAGTTCGGTAAAAATGGCATGGCAATGTGTTCAAGGTAGTCATCAATCTCATCCTCTACGTGCAGCGACCTGGACTTGTACAGCTCGGCATAGTACTTCCGAAAGGTTAGGAGAATCTCCTCCTCGTCTGAGACAACTTCCCCCTCTGGCGTGTGAAGTTCATCCACCACCAGAGGTCTTCTGGTACCACGCACCATCCTTGCCAGGAGCGCCCCAGGCCTATCACCCTCCCCGTATGAGCGCGCCGTCGCGTATTTGCCCATGTGTAGTATCTCCCTGTCGGCTAGCTCATGGAATTCCGTCAGCAGTTGTTTATGTTGGGCGTCGGCAGGAGACCCTGAGGCATCCTGTGGTCGCCTCTCCAAGTCCGACAGCTGGGATTCGAGAGTTGTCAAATCTCGCCTAATGGACCGTAGCACACTCAATCAATCAATCAATCAAAGACATTTATAGAGCGCACTACTTACCCGGAGGGTCTCAAGGCACTCGAGTGTTTGGACATCGCCATGCCCCTTATGTAGGCCTTAAACGTGTCCCAGACAGTCTGGAAGCTGTCAACCGTGCCCAGGTTTGTTTCAAAGAAGGAGTCGATGTCCTCCGCCAGTTCGGCCCGGAAGGCATCGTCCAGCAGGGAGTAGGGGGGGAACCTCCAGGTAAAGGGGGGGATAGTCCTCCTAGGAGTGACCAGGTGCAACAGTATAGGGGAGTGGTCTGAGAGGGTGCGGGGAGTACTTCACACCTCCGAATGCTATCTATCGTGTTCTGAGATATCAGCCAGTAATCGATTCTAGTATGAATATCGTGGAAGGCAGAGTAGTGAGTGAAGCCGCCTTTCGCGGAATGTTTATACCTCCACACGTCTACAAGGTCTAATTTGATTAATTCCGCCTTCATGTGAGCAGCCGAAGCAACAGGCCTTCGAACAGGGCCCGAGGATCTATCAAGAGCGGGGTCAAAAACAAAGTTGAAGTCTCCTCCCCACAGTGTTCTCGAAGTGTCGTGTGTTCTGCACTGTGCCGACAGTTTTGAGTAAAAGTCAGGGCTGTCATAGTTCGGTCCATAGACATTCACCACCAAAAGGTCCAGACCCCTACCCACACATCTAGCAATTACAAACCGACCCTCAGGGTCAGTTACCAGTGGGAGTAGCTTCAATTGAGAGGTAGGGCTAACCCAGGTAAGTACCCCCCTGGAGTGCGTTGTGAACCCTGCCGCCACTATGTGTCCCGCAAGTCCCCGGGCCTGCAGCATCCTACTATTGAGTGGGAGGTGTGTCTCCTGGAGGAGAGCCAGATCGACGTGGTGTCTGTGTAAATAGCTTAGGACCTTGCGCAGTTTACGGAAGTCATTAAGGCCTCGTACATTCCATGTCAACATCTTTAGTTCCAGCCGAGTATGTGCAGTACTTCCTACATTGGCACTAGTCATTCTAACAGCAAATACCATGAATAGCAAACAGCAGTTCTGTCATTGCACGGACTAGTGCTCGTCATATCTACAGGTAACACATTGCAAGGCAATAATATCAATTCTCCACAAACTGAACAGTGAGCACATTTCCCATTACAGTACCCCCCCCGCCCATGGCAGGCCTCCCCCAACCCGGCCTTCCAGTCCCCAACCCACCCACAGCCGACCACCCCCAACCAGGTCAGACAGAACCCCAAACCGCCCCCCTTCATCCCAACAACAACGGACTCAGGACAGTCCTTTAACCGACTCCCTACAGAGCCTAACAGCCAAAAGCGCCGGGGCAGAGGTTGCCAGTTAGAATCAGTTCCCCAACTGCACACCACCTCTAAGCTAGCGCGCCCCTGTGCCCAGCCCCAGCCAGTTGCTCAGAGCCCCAAGCGTGGCCCAGAATAGCTGGGCTGATGAGATGGACCCTCTCGCCCTCCAAGTCCCAGGGGCTCCCCTGGGTTCTCCATCACTCCAGCCACCCTCTCAATAAACGTGAACATCCACACGAAGAGTCAGCTTAGGGCGTGAGTACCTCTCGTTCATACCCAACACAGAGATTAAGCCTCAGTTTCTCACCCACCAGCGAGTCCGCGCGGCTTGTCCAGCATGCGGTCCAAAGGAGGTCGCCAGTACGGGCAGTGCCGCCCCTTGACACTTCCCATGTCACCCGGGGCCTTAGAACTGGGATGTCTCCGCCCGAACAGAGACCCGCTCGCGGGGCATAGTGCCTCACGTTCAGTCCTGCTCGTCCATTGTAGAGGCCCCATTAGTGTCATCGCTGCGGCTCCTCCGTGCGTCCCTGTGCTCTCTAGACCACTCTTTCAGGGATTTTTGGAGCTCCCTAGGGTCCGTGAAGAAGTGAGAATGCCCCTGCTTGTTGATCCGGAGTTTTGCAGGGTACATCATGGCGTAGTCCAATCCCATATCACGCAATTGCTTTTTGTAAGGGGAAAATTGTCTCCTCTCCTCCTGTACCTTGGCGGTGAAATCCGGGTAAAGAGAGATGTCCATGCTCTCGTACTGCAGCTTGCCCTTATCCCTGGCCAATCGCAACGCCGTGTCTCTGTCACGATAATTCAGGAGCTTCGCAATTATGGGGCGGGGGAGTGCACCCGGCTTTGGCTTAGGACCCAGGGTACGATGGGCCCTCTCAACAATGAACATGGGCAAAAAAAACTCTTCCCCCAGCAGCACCTTCAAAAGTTTCTCTACGAAGAGCTCCATTTTACCGGTCTGGGTGGTCTCCGCAACTCCTGGGATACGGATGTTGGATCTACGTGACCTCGCTTCCAAGTCTTCTGACTTATCTTGGATAACCTGCAGGAGTCTGCCAAACTGTTTTCTGTCTTTGTCCCATTCGGTCTGCGCCTCCTCCGCCTCCGTAAGCCGCCTTTCCGCCATGTCGAGGCGTTCGGCATGCTTGTCCACGCGCTCCGACATGCGGTCCATACGGTATGACAGGGCATCAATTTTGGTTCCAATGGACGCTATGCTATCCTGTATGCCCTTTTCCATGGAAACCAGCAGGTCTCGTAGTTCAGCGCCCGCTGACCCATCCGGGGGTGCCCCCTTCGGGGACGCCTCTGTAGCTGGCGCCTCTGGACCCTTGGTTCGTCGCTGTTCAAAGGAGAGTTTCGCCTGCGTTCTGTCGTTCTTCCCCATGGCTATTCTGTTGGACATCAAAGAGGACCACCGGGTCGACTTTCGAACTCAGGTGCGGTGTTCCAAAGGCTCGCTGTGCGCCCTAGTAGTCAGTGCACCCTCCGCAGCCACGACCAGGCTGCCCGCGAGGATATCAGTCGATAATGGCGCCAAGTTCCAGTGTCCTGCCACACGTCTCACCAGACCCGCGACTATCAGCAATCAACAGCGGCCCAGCTCCGCCGGCCCTGCGCGTCCAATATTGCACCACCCAGCGATTCTTCTCCGGGCCACGTGCGTCAGAGTTCCGTCCAGGGTGTAGTTAGTGCAGGGCCAGGAGGCCCTCCGCTTCCTGAGGCTTCAGGGGGCAAGCCGTCGCAAGCCTGGCGTGCACTCACAGTCACTGCTTCAATCGCCACAGCCTGAACCAACCTGGCTCAACTCCGCCGCAAAGTCGCACTCAGGCACTGTAGCTGTCGCAGTGCGCGGGTACCCATAAGCAAGGTCCGCTTTCAGTGTGTCCGGGCCTCAAGATGGCGGCGGTCGCAAAGGCCCGCGGCCCGCCACCAACACCGCCAATGATCGCCCCCACGCACCCTCGACAGGTTCTCGGGGAAGTCACAGGGGGGGGGGGGAGCCGCAGCTAGCACCGATGCAGGCCAGTACCCCTCCAGGTCTCTGCGCCCCCACTGCGTACTCACTGTCTCTGGGTCTGCCACACGTGTCGCCTTGGTCCATGCAGCGTTCTTCCAGCCAGACACCCGCTCGGGGCGTAGTACCCCCTCTCCAGCGGTCACTCCGTGTGATGCAAGCCGGGCAAAGGGCAATCCGCCCGTGAACGCCGTCCGGAGCGCACCCCCCCTTTCCTCTCAGCAGCGCTGCCGGCGGGACAGCCAGGCACAGCACCCCCGCTTTCGTGCGGTTCCGGGGGGGAGGGAGAGGAGCGCCGAGGTCCGCTCTTCAATTCATCCGGTTGCGCCGAAAGTGATCGGGCCGCCAGAGAGTAGCGTTCCTTGTACACTTGCCAGCTTTGCGCCCATGCGCCATAGAGTAGCGCCCCTCCCGGACCTCGCTACATTAACGGCTCCTCCTCCGGATCCGCTATCCACTGCGCATGCGCGAAGGATCAGCGCTCCGGAGACGCCGACCGATACGAGGATACCAATCCCCTCAGGTTTGTCAATTTTTCCCCCGCCATGAGGAGTAGCTTTCTGCCTGTTACACCCCCATGCTCAAGCACCCTGGTGATTTACTCTTTCTTAACCCTTTTCCAGGAGTTCATAGAAAACTTCCCAGCATCCGTCCTAATTCAAGTGAGACGCCGTGCTGATTGAGCACCAAGCCCCACCGATAGAGGTAGGAGTTTTACATTTACCTAGATAGGTACTCCAAACCTCCTAGGCGGCGTCCAATTCCTCATGCTCCGCCCTTTTACTTTCCCCAGGTTCTCCTCACCCCGTTGGGCTCTACCTAGGGTTCTCCACCCTTGAGAATACCTACACGGCCCGTTGGAATAAATAAGGTAAGAACCTGCCCATCCGAGAGCATTTTTTAAGCCACTTGCTCTACATCTAGGCTAACCGTTGCCCTTCACCCCCCAGTGTAACTTCGCCACCCCCCAGTGAGCGCGACTGCCTGCATCCCAGTGTTCTACACCTGTGAAGTGGCCTTGCAGACCAGTAGGGTAAGCTGAGTGAAGGAACGGGTTTCATTGCTTACAATTTTCCGATAGTGGTCTTGACATTGAAGATATTCCATTTTTCCTTTTAGATAACTTCCCCGGCCCTGATGAGAGTCCCTTCATTGTATAGGACTCGAAACGCGTAGGCCCCTTGCAGAGTGCTGCTCTCTCTAAACTGAAAATTCAAACAACTGTGAATTCCGATACCCTGAACATGTGTATAAACAATGTGTGACATCATCTAAGTTGTTTTTGATTAATTTCCAATTTTTGTATATATGTATAGATATATGGTATATCACAGATGAATATTGTATGAGCAGCCTTTGTTCCTTTGTCTTTCCCTTTCTAATCTTTGTGTCGTTATCTTTCTTTCGTGATCATTCTGAAATTCTGTGTACATATGGATGCCTGATTTTGTATGCTTGTGATATGGATGACTAGGTGAATGAGTGCTGTATAAATATTGGTGTAGTGTTGTAAAAAATGTATTAAATTGTTTAAAAAAATTCTCTTTTGAAAATAATTGAATAAATTGCTATTAACTAGCAACAGCGTAGGTTGGAATCTGTTTTTCTAACTTATGAACAAAACTTCCAGGTTAAATCAATATCTCAGTTCTGGCATATCTTTTGGTTTATTATGCTCCGACCCTTACAGCACGGCTGCAGCCGCACGTCAGGAGACGTCGCGCGGCCTGCGTCGCAGGATAGGTCGCGGCTCCGGGCTCGGTCCGCCGCTGCCTGGACACTCTCCACTCCTCTCCGCAAACCACGGTTTGCCGGGGTTCCAAGCACCCCCTCAAGGATCCGGGAGTCACCGGGGGCGAAACAGGGCAGTTGGGGCCAGGCTTGGCTCTGTGAAGGATGGGACTTCAGGATTTTAGCGGGCTTAGACGAGGAGCCAAGCGCTCACGCGTCCGCCATTAACGCCGGCAAGCTCCGCCCTCTGCTTGGATCATCATTACAATTGGCGACGTTGGAGTTGGACCCACATGGATATTTGACTATTTTTTTTTAATAATTTCTAAGAAAATATGGATTTTGCACTTGGATTATCTTTTTATTAGGCGGAAAGAAGAAAATATGCTCATCGGAATATCGGCATATCGGAAAGATTATTGCAGAAACTTTTGAGCTTCGATTTAAACATACCTCACGGTAAGGCAGTACGGTAAGGCCTTATTCTATTTTGGACACGGTGTCGGTTGAATCTCCTGTCGGCTGCATCTTTCGAGCAGCGGTGGAGATTCGGGACGCCTGTGCGCGAGGGGAGATCTTGCGGAAGTGTTCCAACAAAGGATCAGCGGACGTGAGGTAATTACGTACGGTCACGCTGCGCGACCTTGCGCAGCGGCCATTTTAGATTGAGTTTTGGATCAGAGCAGCGCGATGTGAAAAGATAGCGTACTTTTGACTCTGCAATCGATAATTTTATACCTTTACATTTCCGTTTACACTGACTATTGAAATTGAGCAGTTAGAAGAAATACAGGTGAGATTGTCGGGGGGTATTAAATATTTACAAATATAAGGTCAATTTTGAAACGTTTGTAAATTCATTTAAGGAAGACTAGAATTATATGGAAAAAGGAGACACTTCTAAGGAAGGAGTGTGAGATGGCGCAACAAAATTTTACTATAAGCGCTCCTGAGCCATTTTGGGCTACTGGTACCCAGCCGAGCATTAAATGGATTGAGTGGAAGGAATACTTTATTAACTATATTGAGGCAATTGATGAAGGGAAGAAGATGAAGCCCGAACAAAAGAAAAGAATTTTATTACATTCTGTGGGGCCGATTGGATTAAAAACTCATTCACGTATGAGCAAAGTTGAGGATTCGAATTTGGATATTTTTGAAAAATGTATTAAAGACATGGACAGATACTTTGCACCAAAAGTATGTATTGGTGTAACTAGACATAAGTTCTTTCAAAGAAAACAGACGAAGCAAGAAACAGTGGATGAATGGATCGATGACTTAAAGAAATTGGCAATCGGTTGTAACTTTAGAGATTTGCACGATGAGTTGATACGGGATCAATTAGTTATTCATAACAATAATTCTACCTTGCAAGATCGTCTGTGGGTGAATGGCGATGCGCCATTAGATGATGTGTTAGCCATAAATGAGAAAAGCAGAAATGTCTGGTAGATGTTCCTCAGTTGTAAAAGAAACAGAAAAAGAGAAAACCTCTTTGGCAATTTGTAAAATTCAACCACCAAGCCAACCACAGACAAAATATCAACAAAGTTGGCAAGGAAAAGGGACGAGTCAGCCTACTAGATACCAAAATAAAGAGACAAAAAGGGAAGAAAGAAGATGTTACCGTTGCGACAGTAAAGAACACTTAGCTTTCAGTAGAACTTGTCCTGCTTTAAGAAAGAAATGTGGAATCTGTGGGCTTATGGGACATTTTAGCAAGATGTGTCGTAGAAGAAGTAATGTTAAGTGTATTTGGGATGAGGAAGAGGAAATTGAAGCACAGGATGGAGAAAGGATTGATTGTATTAAAAATGTCAGAGGCAACTATGTAATTAATATATCGGAGGAGTCTTTACAGGGAAAACCATTATGTAACATCTCTTTGGGTGGTGTGGTGGTAGAAGTGTATGCAGATTCTGGTTCTCCGTACATAATCGTCAATGAGGAAGTTTGGAAGAAAAGTTTTGTAGGTAAAATTGGCAATCAATTAAATGCTTCAGATATCTTCCCTGTTAGTTATACAGGCAATAGAATTGAAATGTTAGGTTATAGATGGCTTACCTTCTTATTCAAGGGAAGAAACACAAGAGGTAAATTGTATGTGTCTAAAGTGGGACCATCAGTACTGGGATGCTTTGATCAGAAAAATTTGAACATAATTTTAGACCCCAATAGTGCTGAAAAAGTGTTGGTAATGGATGAAGAGAGTAAGTTGAGTGATGTTTTGTGTAAGGAATTTCCAGGGGTGTTTGGAGAACCGCTTGGGAAATTGAAAGGCTTTGAGCGCAAGATACTTCTTAAAGCTAATGCTGAACCAAAAGTGCACAAAGCAAGACCCATCCCTATGCTAATTAGAGAAGAAGTAAAAAAGGAATTACAAGGCTTATTAGTTAAAGGGATCATTGAAGAGGTTGAGGCTTCTGAATGGATTAGTCCTATTGTCGTTGCACGAAAAACTAACGGAAAGATTCGTCTATGCATAGACTTACGCCATTTGAATAATAATATAATTATAGAGAAATTTCCGTTACCAAAAATTAATGAAATGGTGTCTTCATTAAAAGGTGCAACTTGGTTCTCGACTATAGATCTCTCTGCCGCATATCACCAGGTGGAGTTAGAACCTGAATCTAGATGTCTCACGACTTTTATCACGCCTTTCGGCTGCTATCAGTTTAAAAGAATGCCGTTTGGACTGGCATCAGCTGCGGCTGTTTTTCAGCGGTTGATGTACAGATTGTTGGGTAGTATGGACATGATCTCATTCTTCCAAGATGACATTTTAATAGCTGCTAAGAACCAGACTGAACATGATTCTAAGTTAAGACAAGTTTTAAAAGTGTTAGAAAAGGCAGGACTAACTGTAGAATTGTCTAAATGTAAGTTCAGCCAAAGGAGTGTATCTTATTTGGGTCACATCATTAGTGAAGAGGGGATCAGACCCAAATCAGCATTGGTTGAGAATATTGTAAATTCAAGGGCACCATGTACAAAAGAGGAAGTTAGGGCATTCCTTGGAATGGCTGAATATTGTGCGAAGTTTGTGAGTAATTTTGCATCTAAGGTATTTAATATTCGGAATTTGCTGAAAAAGAACGTGAAGTTTGAGTGGACAAAGAGTTGTCAGGATGATTTTGATCATATCAAAAAAGATTTGCAGAATGTTAATGCACTAGCAAGTTTTGATCCGAACGTTGAGTGTTTTTTGACAACGGATGCGAGTGATAAGGGCCTGGGGGCAGTATTATCCCAAAAAGATGAAAAAGGAAAAGAGAATGTTATTTTATTTGCCTCAAGAGCACTTTCTCCTGCTGAAGTGAGATACCCCATTATTGAAAGGGAGGCATTAGCGTGTGCATGGGCTTTGGAGCACTTTAGGGCTTTTGTGTGGGGCAAACCAATAGTCATTCGCACAGACCATCGGCCATTGGTTAAAATTTTGTCTTCTGATGGCATTTCTGGGGCTTCAGCAAGGATGGCTAGGTTGTCCATGCGCATGAGAGAGTTTATTTATAAAATTATTTACTTACCAGGTAGAGATAACCTCATTGCAGACTGTTTATCAAGATTGCCTGCTCCACTCGAGGTGTGTGAGGATGATCCGTGGGGTAGCTTTAGTGTTGCCTTGGTGCATGATTCAGGGGCACCTATTAGCAATCAAGAGTGGTTGGAGGAACAGGATAAGGATATGGAACTTAAAAAGGTTTTAGAACATATTTGTAAAGGGTGGCCTAGAAAGTGTTTTATTGAAGACAGTCTAAAAGCCTTTTGGGAGGTTAGAATGGAATTATCTCTTGAGAAGAGAATACTTTTCAGAGGTGATAGAGTTATTCCCCCTGTTTCCTTAAGAAAGAAAGTTTTAGAACTATGTCATGAAGGACACTTTGGCATTGGGAGGAACAAATTGATTGTGAAAAACATGTTTTGGTGGCCAGGAATAGATAAGGATACTGAAAAGTTTGTCAGGAACTGTGATGTGTGTAGTTTTGCAGATAAAACTCTCAGGACCTTAAAACCTTGTATGAGTGAAGGATTGATTCCTGATTTACCATGGGATACCATTGCTGTGGATATCATTGGGCCAATTGGAGAGATGAAAGAATTTGGTTTAGTTGCTATAGATTTATTTTCGAAATGGCCCATTGAAAGATTTGTGGACAAGGTGGACACACATACTGTTTTGAAATTTTTAGACAAAATTTTCATTATGGAAGGGTTACCTATCTGTATCCTGACAGATAATGGTGTTCAATTTTTGTCAAATATGGCAGGTAGTTATTTTCAAAAGTGTGGTGTAAAGCATAAAACTACGGCCTTATACAACCCAAGTGGAAATGGCACAGTTGAAAGATTCAATAGGGTAATCAAAGGTGTTCTTCAGGCAGCCATTAATAAAAAAAATGGATTGGAAGGTTCAGGTTCAAAAGGCCGTGTGGTCTTACAGGACTACATCGCAGGCAAGTACAGGATTGTCTCCGTTTGTTATGATGAGAGGGAGATTACCAAGGAGCAAAGTTAACCCAGGTTGGTTGGTTAAGAGGAAAATTACTGAAATGTCTCCTGCTGAAGTCAAAAGTAGTCTGGATATGGTCCATGCTAAAAGTAAAGAATTCTATGATAATCATCATGGCACGAAGGAGGTAGAAATTGGAGTGGGAGATTGGGTGCGTGTCAAAAAACCTTTTAAAGTACCTAAAGGTGAAAGTAGCTTTGAACCACCAAAACAAGTAATTGAAGTATTGAGGAACGCTGTGAGGTTGAGTGATGGAAGGGTATGGAATATGAAAAGCATCGCTATTAATCCCAAGCAGTGTGATGATGTGAGTGATGGAATTGTAAGGAGCCAGGATGATTATGAATGGATTGAGGATCATTTTGAAAACAGTTGTTTACAATCTCAAATGGCTGAGGTTTTTTTTTTTTTTTTCCTTTCTATTTTTATAGAGCGCGTAGTCACCCGGAGGTATCCCAGCGCTGAAAGATCCTATCTCTTCAGGCCAGTGAGGCAGGGGGGGAGGGGGGGGAGGGGAGGGAAGGAGGGGGGCACATAAGATCAAGGTTACGGACAAGCATGATTCATTTAAGGAAAAAGGTGGGTTTTGAGCCGCTTCCTGAAGCGAAGGTATTGTGGTTCGAGTTGCAGGTCGTGGGGGAGTGAGTTCCAGAGACGTGCAGTATGGACTGAGAAACGTCTTCCCCCTGAGCGGGCTTTCTTGAATCTGGGGATAGTGATGAAATTTTCCAAGTCCGAACGGAGGGGTCTCGGGGATTTATAGGGTTTGATGAGTTTCCTGAGAACAGGGGGGCCTTGATTTTGTAGTAGTTTGTGGGCTAGGCACAAGGCCTTGAATTTGACCCGCTCCCTTATAGGAAGCCAATGGAGGAGTTTTAGTGCAGGTTTGGCCGAAGCTCTGGCAGGGGTGTTTGTGAGAATCCGGGCCGCGATGTTCTGAATTCTCTGAATCTTGTTCAGCGTTGCTTCGGGGGCACCCAGGTAGATCACATTGCTGTAATCAAGTCTCGAGAGTATTAGGCCTTGAATTAGCAGTTTTTGGGAGTTGGGGGGCAGGAGAGGCAGGATTTTCCTCAACGCTTTCAGGAGCCCGAAGCATGTCCCGGCTACTTTCTTCGCCTGCACGGTGAACGAGAGATCGGTGTCGAGCCACACACCCAGGCTTTTTACTTCTTCTTTTGGATCAGGGGGGGGACCCAGACAGGCTGGCCAGATGTTCGGGGAAAGTGTGAGTCCTTTCTGGCCGAGGAGCAGAACCTCAGTTTTCGTCCCGTTTAGTTTTAAGGCTGAGCTGTTCATCCAACGTTGGACCTGCGAAAGGCAGTTAAATAAATCTGCTGGTTGTTGTCTGGGGTGAGATAGTGACACAACTAGTTGTGTGTCGTCAGCGTAGCTGACGACGCTCACTCCGAACGGGGTGATAACCTCCTCCAATGTGGACATATAGATATTAAATAATGTGGGGCTCAGGGAGGAGCCCTGAGGCACGCCACATTGGAGGGGAGTTTCGGAGGAGCAGGCATTATTCTCCCAGATCTGATAGGTCCGTTGGGCTAGAAAGGATGAGAGCCAGGATAGGGCGGAGCCCTCCACACCGACTCTCTGGAGTCTTTTAATGAGAAGTTGGTGGTTGACGGTATCGAAGGCCGCACTCAGGTCGAGGAGGATCACTGCCACTGATCCTCCTTCGTCTAAGAGTGCTCTGGCCTCCTCTACCGCTGCCAGGAGGGCGATGTCCGTGCCCTGCCCTGGGCGAAAGCCCGTCTGGGAGCTTTTTAGCCTGTTGTTGTCCTCCAGGAACTGGGAGAGTTTTTTATTAACCAGTTTTTCAGCAATCTTGCTGATTCCTGGGAGTAGGGAAATGGGCCTATAGTTAGCCAGGTTTCCAGGATCAAGGGAAGGTTTCTTTAGTAAAGCTTTAACGACTGCCGCCTTCCAGCTCGGGGGTACAGCTCCCTGTTGGAATGAGGCGTTGATCAGGTGGGTCAGGGGGGGGGATAATCGTGGGAGCTACCTCCTTGAGGATCCGAAGCGGGCGGAGTCCCTGGGAGATCCGCTTTTTATGGATTTTAATATGTTTCCTACTTCTTCGGTCGTTACCTGACCCCAAGAGGAGAGACAAATGGGTGTCGGGGTGTGCGGGGGATCGTTTTCCTCGCACGGATTCGCGGGGGGGAATTGAGTCAAGAATTTTTTGAATTTTTTCGTGAAAGAAATTAGCCAATTGTTGGCATTTTTCCTGGTCAGCTTTGGGGTCTGGGGGGTGTCTCGGCCCAGGTTCTGGAGTTTTCAGAAGTTCTTTTAAGATGACGTAGGATTCTTTGCTGGAGCATACTGCTTTTTCTATTCTTTCCTGGAAGAATGCGCTTTTAGTTCTTCGAATAGTAGTTTTGTAAGTTAAAAGAGAGGTGGAGTAAGCGTCTTTATTTGCTTTCGATTTGTCTTTCCTCCAGGAGCGTTCCGTTCTCTTGCACTCTTGGCGCAAGGCTTTAAGCTCTGGGGTGTACCACAGAGCGGAGGATACTCTTTTAGGATGTTTAAAGGTGGCAGTTTTGGGGAGAAGTTTATCTAGAGAAGAGGTAATCCACTCATTAAACTGCTTATCGGCCGTGGCAGGATCGGTGGAGAGCTCAGGGATGGAGTCTGAGAGGGCAGCGGCCCATTCCCCAGATGCAAGTTTATGCCACCGTCTATCGGTGACCTGAATTTTAATAGTTTGAAGGTTCATGGTGGGTACTTCCCAAGAAATAGGGACCAGAAAATGATCCGTCCATGGAAGGGTCAAGGGTGGCCTGGTGGTGATGGTAGCCACATTAGTGAGGATGGGATCCAGTAAGTGTCCCCAGTAGCGGTGGGTGAGATTTTAAAGTGGTGGGGCGCAAACTAATTAGCATAGAGCACCGTAGCGAGCGAGCGCAGCGAGCGAGCCCGAACCCCAAAAGGGGGGTTTGGGAGGATAACCCCCCCCAAGAAAATTTTGAAAAAAAAGAAGAAAAATCGTGCATTTTTAAGCAAATTTGATAAAGCAGGAAGGTCAATAAAGCAATTGTGAAAGTGCAGTTATTACATTAATAGATGGCATAACATAGGTAGCTGCTTATTCAGTAATACCACAGAGCTTCATACATTCTGTCCTATTATGCTCAGGTGCTGATTCAGACTATAAGACTTTCATGGAAATCTCAGCTCTAAGAGTAGAAGAAGTTGCACAGCAGTGTAATGGTTTCCAGGCTCGTTCCGCAGGAGCGTCAGGAACTTGAAGAAAAGTCCACAGTCTTCCCCTACGGCCTTCCGACTCTAGAGTAACGAATGGCACGCAAGGGGAAAACTGGGAAACAAAACAAGGAAAGGCGGGGGAAGAAAAACAGTCTTGCAACATACTGAATATAAAAGAGGCCAAGGTTTCATCATTGGGTCTGCAAACAGCAAAGCAACCAGGCCTTTAGTGGGCAGGGTCACCGACAGTTCTAAAATAGTAGATGCTGAGTCGGGCCACTATACGGCTCTCCATTTTTGCTCTCACCCTCCAGGTATAAAGAAAAAACTCTGGAGCACCACCCTTTCCTGCCTTTGATGTAACTTCGAAGTACCTCGCCTTTCATAATCTCATCATTTCAGAAGTGAAGTATTTTCAATATTATATACAACAAAACCAAAGTTGTTGCTTATTTAGCTCATGCAACTAACAATTATTGGCAAAGCCAATGGTCCTGGCTTGTTGTAGGTATAGCGTTACATGCTGAATTATATATCTGGATGCAATGACAGAATCAGCAAAATACCAGTCTATTGCACTATTCTAAGCACAGGTTTTTAGCTTAGGTGTCTATAAGTCCACCATTAATTACACAGACCACGCCCCATTGAATGACCCCCTGTATTTTCATTCCACTTAAAGCCATGGAAGCAACAATAACGCGCTAGAAACTGGGGTTCGTGTGCCTCATAAAAACACCATATTAATATAACATTTCAAACAAAGCTCTTCTGCATCTCTAGACCCAATACGATCCTTCCTGATGTTCTCACCTTATTCCCCCTCATGACAGTGAAACAAGGAGTAGATCCATGACAATATTGCCAAGTTATCCTGGGTACAGAACACAAGGCACAGAAATAGGAAACTAATTGGGCAGAAGAACCGATACAGACAGGGTGAAGATTAAATATGCCCTACAGATGGGATAAACACACAGGAGCAGACAATACTTTGAAATGCGTTGGCATAGAGACAACAAACCAAATTGACCCATACTCTCTCAAACTTACTGACAAATCTTTTGGAGAAGGGATCACATTAGAACCATGCAGATTCAAGGAGTGACTTGTACAGAAGTTTTGAAGAAGAAAATTCCACCTTACATAACCTATTTCATAAACATTTGCTTAGGACTACTCACTTGACCATGCTCACGTGTTGAGTAAAGTGAGGCAGAACATCACAAGAAACAACCTCCTTTACAAAGCACTCTCCATTCCAAATGACAAACCCTCAAAATACAGCCAAATGCCTGCACCTCTGTAACGGGGTCAAGTATGTTGCACAACTTCCGATGCAAAAAATGCATGACATTACAACATACCTTACCAATAACATAATTGTATCACTATATTATCAATATACTTAGAAAAACAGGTATCTTCTAGAAGAGACAGATAGGGCTGCAATCACGTGAGCCATTACTGGAGCAAAACAAGATTACAGGAACTCTAATTGAAAGTGGCATCTAAAGCCAATAGACACAATCTGCAAGTCCTGCAATATTCTGTAGTAAGAACAACAGTGCTTAACCTTTCAAGCCGGGCACATGTTTTTCTGGAGTTGGAGATGTACACTGGTTACAGAAAAACGAATAGCACACACATTGGACAGGCCATATTCACAAGCTGATACATAGACGTCTTTAACTTGCACAACTTTTGACCAATAACATTGGGTTTACCTCTAAGTAATGGTACATGCCCAGGTTCCTCATGACTAGGATGAGTGTCTCATTTCCTTGAATGCATATCTAGTACTGATCCCCTTCCAGCATTACCGATTCAATCCTTTACCCAGACCAACTATCAGTGTTCCCTCATCGTTATCATTATCATCATAATCACCATCATCAGCAACGAAATAATCAAATTGTATTTCTAAAACAATATATACCAAGAGCATTCATGGATCAAAGACATGGGGCATTAGTACATGGGCATTATAGACTTTGGCATTTGTAATGCCACATATGTTATGTATCCCGGCCGTCAAACTTTAAATGAGGCCTATAATGTTTTTGTAATCCTGCTACATTGGAGTAACTGATCATTGAGTTTTAGATGGTCTGGTAATAACTTCGACAAAGTGAAAGGCTAGGCAGGAAATTCTCACTCACTTGCAGAGGCCTTCTTTATACTGGGTGGAGCTAAGAAATCTGTACTGCTAAATCTTAGGGGCTCGAAGGATGATAAATGTATAAACTATTTTTCAGATAGTCAGCAGTTGCACTGTATATTATTTGATGGGCCAGGATTTTATTCAGATTTATGTAGCACAAAATCAGACCAAAGACATTGGGGTGCTTTACATTAGCACCATATTACTTTACACAAGATCGATTTTTTTTTTTGAAAGGCACAGGGAGAGTAAGTGATTTGCCCAGAATCACAGGATGTTGAGCCGAACCTGGGACTCGAACCTGGTGACCCAGTTTCAAAGTTGTCCACTCTGGCACTTAGGCCACATCTCCTATCACCGTCTTGGTCGACCACAATATAGCAAACATAAATGCTGCGAAATCACTAGATTCTTACTACAAAGAAAACTCAATCAAACTCGTATAAATGTGTTATCTAATAGGGCCTAATAACATTTGAAATCAGATTTTAAGCACCTCACTCAGGGCTGACCTAAACTGCTAAAGACCTCAAACAGTGTCCAGACTTGTCACGTGTATAGATCATCTCAAACCTCCACTTCTGCACCACACACTAAAAGGAATGCATATTGAAGCTGAAACTGAGTCATTTCACACTGCACTGCATCATACCAGAGCTCTCCATGGCGGCTCTCCAAACTACTTTTCCTTTAAACTAACCCGCTCTGCCGGTCAGCAGTGTCAGAGAAATGCCAACAGGTAAAACCTTCGACGCTCAGGCCTGTACATGCATGGTAGTTCCAAAAATCGTGCGTATTAGTGTTAGTGTAAGAGAGACTAGAGAGACTGTGTGGATGGAATTTGCAGGTTTTCCTTTCCACTTTGTTTACTCATAAGTATGTGTTTCACGTTTTCAGTATTCTGGTCAACCTGACAGGCCAAAATATTAATCCACTTGCTGTACATTGCCCAATCAGGCTGTGCGACATGCTCAAACCTTACGAAACATGGAAAAACAACAGTCGAGCTTCAGGCACATTTAATGAGGGGAATTCCACCTGTTGGCACAATACCCAGAGGTGGCAGAGCTCCAGATCCATTGGAGTGGAATGGTACTGTTTAATCCTCCAGCATGAATTGACGTGTTCCTGGCATCCCCAAATGACACCCAATACCTTCTATAAATCATGAGTATGTAACATTTTAAGTAGTACAAGTAAACTAAACCACTGCAGTGGAACTTGAGGGTTTATCATTCAGTAAATGTCGACAGAAACTTCCATTAATTAGTAGCTTTGAAGTTCTCTTATTGAATATATATGCCATGTCAAACTGAAACACTGCAGTGCAGTGGACTGAAACATCCAAGTGCTAATGCGAGCGCGAGCACCTTAAACACAAATTCCTAAAACTACGTACTGTGTTGCTGTGCTCTTCAATAATCCCAGTTTGCAAAATACATTTATGTAAGCGAAGAAGAAAACATTTCTAAGGCTAAGAGAATTTTGAGGATGAGGCGAAATATAATACAATTATTTTGACAAATCTTGAGACATTTTTTTCTTCGTTTTCTTACAAAGCATTTTTAACATTGAAAAAACAGCACTGTTGTTCAGTGTTCGCTCTAAAGACCACATTTTACCAAGAGCATTGCTAAAGGGCTTAGCCACTTCAGAAATGCCCTACTACACCCCCTCCCCCACTCCCTTCATCTCGTCATGCTTGCGCCAGCTGGACACCTTTGTCCCTTGGCGCTGTTAGTATTTATCCCAGAAACTACTGCTAACTTTGTAAAAATATATAAATAAATAATACTAAGACAAGTCCAGGGGTCTCAACGTTTTCTCAGGAGCAAGTCGCTGGCCTGCTGAACTCCAAGGTTGCCGAATACCGAACTGCCTAGTCGATTTCACGCACACCCCCCTTCTTCCTTAGGCTTTACCCTACACATAATGTCACTTTCCTAATTTCCCTGCCCCTGTGCCACCATTTCCCTATATTTCTCTTGAGTCTTGAGCATCCTATTCGATCGATTCTCCCTTTTCCGCCTTTCTCTCTGTTGGGCTTTGAAATCAGAGCCGGTGCCCACCACCTGCTACCAAGGGGTCTAAGCAGCAACAATGGGCAGAAGGGAGGGAGAACAGTACAGACCCAATGATGGTTCTCTTTTAGTAACAACTAACAACAAACATGGTACGGTGAATTCGGGGGGGGGGGGGATTTCCATGCTGGCATTGGCGCCCATGGTACGCCACTTCTGCAACCACCTGCCCAATAGTTATTGCCAATAACTAACCAGTGCCTGAAAGTGAGACAGTTTTGCCCTACTGTGGCGCTCGCATCACTGAGGCCGCGGCGTGTCACTCTGCAATCTGCATGCAATAAAGTCAACTTGAACTTCCTTCCTGAAAACAATTTACACAACCACATGGGAAGGGAATTCAATTGTTTGTCACTCACCAGATCCTGTACGACGTACGATGGCAGGCTTGGCAGCGCGAACAGAGGGATTGGAACTCTTCTTCCTTCTGAATCAGACGGCGAGGCGAGTGCGACTGGTCTCGTGTCTCACAGCAGAGAGAGAGGGTCGGGATGATTCCAGAACAAGTAAACCGTCACTTCAGTGACGTCTTACAGACAGTTACACTAACGGCGGCGCGCATGGCCAATCACTGAATGGCTTCATATGCTGAAGTCACAGTGATTGGCCAGCAGGATACAGTGCTGAGCGGCCTGCCTGAGCCACCCACGCGGCATCCAATGATGTCCTTGGCGCGGTTGACCAGCCAATCCTGGCGCTAGGAGGGCACACACAGCACTCGCCCTCTCGCCTTCTAAACAACGGGGCCGGCTAAACGCGCCCCCCCCACCCCCCCGCGCTCAGGCCAGCATCTACATGACGCTGACGCGCATGCTCGGGTAAGTTTCTGCCCTTATTGCGCATCTCGCCAACTCCGACTCTCAAACTGGTTACTTTCTTTCAGTTTAAATGCCGCAGCCAGCCAGCCAACCAACCCGGCCCCACCCCCTGCGCACTCCCTATTTCAGCGGGTGTGTCCCGGCCGGAACCCCCGCTGAAAGCGTTTTTATTTGATAAGGAGCTCGTTGTTGTGCTGCTCGCAGCAGGTGCGTCCACCAGGCTTAGTGGGGCTACGCCCCTACGCCCCAATGGACGCACCGCTGCTGAGTGTCCCTTCTCATGGGTAGGCTCATTATTGACCAGTCGGATATTAAGTGACAATAGGTCCTGAAGAAGATCGGAGGCTATCCGGTCCGTAGGGTCCATGAAATGCAGGTTCAGGTCACCTAGGATAAGAAAGTTGGAGGCAGAAGATGCTAATTGTGAAGCCGATTCGGTAACGGCACTAAGGAAGTTCCCAGGGGCACCTGGGGGGCGGTAAATCAGTAGCCCTGACAGGGAGTGAGCTGGGGAGGTTTGAATGGAAAATTGGCAGCTTTCGCAGTCCTCGATGTGGGCGTTTGAAATTCTACAAATGAGTTGTTCCCTGTAGATTATGGCTACCCCCCCTCCCCTCCCTTTGGGTCTATGTAGGGCTTGACAGAGGTACCCTGGGGGGAGGGCCGTGACGATGTCCGAGTCGGAGTTATCCGATAGCCACGTTTCCGTAAGAAACAGCAGATCGAAATCATGATCTTGAATTAATAGGTTTGTTTCGAGCGCATGTTTGGGAAGGGAGCGGCAGTTGAGAAGTCCTATCTTGAGTCCGGGTTTCACTGGACTCGGGAGAGTAGGATTGCAGCGCATACAGTTAGAGAAGGGTTTACCTTCGGTGTGGGTATGGTAACAAGCCAAGGTTTTCTTCGGTTGGAGTGCGCGGAGCATGTCTCCTGTATACACCACACGGTCATGAGGGACAACCGACAGAGTCTCTGGGCCTGGGTCCGTCTGGGCCCGGACGGGCCCAGACGGGCTTGCCTTTGGCGCGCCTTCGGCGCGCCCGCTGCGCCCGTCCGCTGCGCGTACGTGGGAGGCACATGATTATGAAGGAGAAGGGGGCGTGGCCTCGAGCGAGTGGGCGTGGCCAAAGACCGGCTCACTGGCTGCTGGCGCCGATGATCAGGGCGTTCCCTCTGCAGCTTGGCTCTGCTGCGTGGGGCAAAACGAGCGTGCTCTCCCTGAGGATCAATCAGGTGAGAGAAGGGGTGAAAGTGACACAGGAATACACTCAAATGTTTAAAATCACGAAGAACAAAGTTTCAATGTAGCGCTCCCGGCTGTGCCTCAGGAGCTCCTGGTTGGAAGGGACACTAATGGAGTCATTGATGACCTTGCTCCTGTTGATCAATCCTTCTGTGAAGGGGGAGGAGGGGTTATTAGTACAGATGCTAACAATGACTTAAGTGATGACCGTTGTTATTCCAGTGTTGTGGAGCGAGGACATGGAAAAATAACAAGTGTTTTGCCTTCATGCCTTAAGGACTATGTTACGAAATGAACTGTGATATTTAGTTTTTTTTATGTTTTGTTACTTTTATTTGTTTCCCTTATTTTCCTTCAATTATTATTATTTTCTTTGCTTCATCCTCTTCTTTGTTGTTTTATGGGAAGGAGGGGGATGTGTTATGTTGCTTATACTGTGTACCTTTAAGACGTGAGCTCAGGTTCTTTTGAGAATGCTTATGATGCTAGTTAGAATGTATGTTCTTAGAATGTAGGCTTGGCATCTTTTGTGTGAAGGTCAGTTATACAGGAGCGGTCTTTCATTGCAGCTGCTCCCTGGCACTCACCTGTATTATATTACTTGCTTAATAAAGTAACTCCTACTACTACTGCTTGGATCATCATTACACAGGGAAATAGATTTGAATGGAAAACTGATTTGCAAATAATTCATTGTTTCTGACTTGCTTTAATAATGCCAGTTCATTAAGTTTGTGCCTTAATAAAATAATGCTTTCATTTGCTATTAAAAAGATTCCAAGTTTATTGCTCTTTCTTTGAAAATAAAATTAATAAAATAGATTTTGAAATGACAAGCTGGTATTGTTCTTTCCTGTGTCTAGTTACCATCAGTTAATCCATTGCCTAGGTGACTTAATTAAGTGTTTTCTGTATTAAATATGATGATGATATACTGCAGTTGTATATAAAGTGTAAATAGTTCATGTATGATTCTGTTTAATTAGGTCACATGATTCAGTTGCCCAATTCAAGTCTCGGTTACTAATGGGCCTTGTGAGAATTTATGATAAATAGTGAGATTTGTAGTGTTGGGTAGCGTTGTTGAGACAGAATTTCCTTAGGGCCGCTGGATCAATTTTCTGGTAGCAGAGTTATGGTTACTATGGTAACTAACATGCTACATGTGAAATACATAGGATACATGTCTAAAATATGTTAAGTTTGTTCAGTTGTTATATGTAGTCGAAAGGTCTTTTCCAGCAGTGAGAAAATTCCTAGTGTGTGCCGGCAAGAGTAGTGTAACAAGTAAGGTTACACAGTGCATTTGTTCTGTTTCAAAATAGTGGTTTTGATATATCACTAAGTGCTGTGGACGTACAGCACAAGTTTAGGGATTTTAGGTGTGATAGGTTAAATGTATAGTGAGGATTGCCTATGAAATCGTAACTTTGAGTATAGGGACTAAGAGCCTGTTTTAAAACTCGCTGTTAAAAAAAGTAATAGTATTTATCCAAGCTTGAGTGAAGGGAAAGGAAGCGTCGTCTATTCTTACTGGCGATTGAGGATTTCTATTGGTGAGGTTAAAGTCCTGCCGAGATTTCATGTATGGTTAGGGTTTCCAATGTGTATAAATGATTTTGTGAGAATAGCGTTGTTCTATTTCACGAGAAAGAATACTCGAATGATTGAGAAAACTATCACTTTATTTAGAGAAACAGTCAAATGGTTTGTTTTTCTGTAGTTACTAATTGAATTTCATTGAAAAGAATTGTTAAAATGGCGCTGTGAAAATATTTTGTAAGGGAGGGGGAGTTTACGGAGTGACACGCGCAGCTTCGCTGCAGCGACAGTATACGTCACAGGGTTCGCGCTGTGATTGGCTAACATACGTCACAGCAAGTGCACTGGTTGGTTCATGTGACCGAGTCAAGCTGATAGCTGATTGGTCCTTTCTGAAAACAGTACTTTCATTGGTTGAGCAAGGTGGTGACGTGGCTTAACCTGATTGGCTTGTTGGTGTGTTTCGCGCACGGATTGGCCAGAGTAGCGGAACAACAAAAAATACTTACGATCTTTCCCAAATTAGGCAGAATACTTTTAAAACATGAGTTACCGGTACGGAAAGATGGAAAAGAAGCCTACATGGTTTCAGAAATTAAAAAATATATTCAGCCCTGATAAGAAAATTGAAACACGTGGTGGAAAATGACTTCATAAGTACAAAACACCCGTAGCATATATGGAAGGTGAATATGGTTATCATACTGTTCTTTGGTTTGAAAATTGGATGCAATATACCAAAGATGATGGTGTATTAGCGTGGCCAGAAGATGGGTCATTTAATAATAAGGTTTTAAAAAACTTGAGAGAAAAAATGATGGCTCTTGTGCCAAAGCCTAGACCTACTCAATTTGAGGCTTTAGTTGAATGGGAAGTTGAAATGATGGAACTCGAACGAGAAACCAGAGGTTTAACAAGAGGTCCAAAATTAAACATAAATAGGGAAACTCATGAAGATAAAGTATGACGCTGGAGAAAAGTAGATATGTATGATGGTTTATATCCAGTAAGAGTAATGATTACTGAAACACCAGGTCAAAAGAATACCAGAAAGAGAAGTCATCTTGATGAAGAGTTAGATGATGCAGTTTTAGAAGAAATTTATACAACAAATCGCAACCCGCCACCCTATCAACCAGATTGTTCACGGTCTACCCCGAGAGTTTCTTCAGGAACCTCTCCAAGTGCACCTCTTAGAGAATCTAATGAAAATTCACCTACATTTTTAAGATTACCTGAAAGGGTAGGGACAAGAAGTAATTCTAGTACTCCTAGAGTAAATAGAAATTATCCTGAAATTCCAGAACAGAGAAATGAATTCCCGATGAATGTAAAAAGAACAGAGAGACTTGGGAATATACCAGAGGTTTCAGAATATTTAAGAGCACAAGGGGATTTTATACAACAATTAACTAAAGGGATGGAAGCAGTTACAGTACCAGTAACAATTGGTCCTGTTGTACCGGTTTTTGATCAAGGTGAAAATAGACACGCAGCTTTGACTGTTCCATTAAATGCGGAAATTCAGAAAGTGGCTGAAAACTTTTATTCAGAATTGTCAGAAATACATCGAGAAAAAACAATGCCAGATTTAACTTTTAATCAAAGTTTGTCAAGTGTTCAGACACCATCTGTTACAAGATCTGTTTCTGGTTCTCCTGAAAAGAGCATGAATAAAACAGATTTAACACAGACCGCACAGATTTCACAAGTCCCTGAATTTAAACAACTTGATGTTGCAAAATTAAAGGCAGATTTGGAGGAATTCATTATTGGCACAATTGGAACTGACAATTTAAAGCAGTATCAGGATGATGAATTACTGTTTATATGCAAAAGCATACAATGGAAAATGAAAAATAAGTATGACCAATTAGAGGAAATGGCTGCTGAACTAGAAATAGATTTGTCTAGACAGAAACAATTGCAAAAGCAATACAGAGTGGATTTTTCTGAAAAAGATATTGAAAATTTGAACACCACAGGTAGGATAACACATGTAAAAGAATTAATTGTGTTTCTAAAAAGATTAGGTGAATTAAGTAAATGGAGAGTGAAATGGACAAAGAAAAGAGAAGAAGATAAGAGAGAAAGAGGGGAAGTTGCTACTGAGTTTCCAATGAGAGAAATAGCTGGCGGAGGGTACGTTCATGTCCCCTGGTCAAGACAGGATATTTTACTGTTTACAAATGATTTTCTTTGGCTGAGAGAAAAGCCAGTAGAATGGTATCGCCAAGTAGATAGATTCATTAAAGTTTCAAAAGTTCTGTGGATTGATCTTGATGGACTCTTTGACATTGTTGTCCCGTCAGATCTTTGGACAGAATGTAAAATTTCTGTAAGTTGGCCCAAAGAAGAACCAGCTCGTGACAAAATTACGGGTGCTCCTTCAGCAGATGTCATGGATTTATATGACAAAGTAATTGTTTGGCTGAAAAACAAAATTGCCCCGAAAGAAGTAGATTGGGTTAAAATTGACAGAACAAATCAAGAACCAAAAGAGTCAGTACATTCATTTTATGAAAGATTACTGCTAGTATTCAAGCAATACAGTGGCTACGAAAAATTAAGTGAGAAAGATATGAGCCACTTCATATACAGGTTTGTTTATGGCTTGAGACCTGAAATTGGAGAGATGATTAGAAACGGAATTGTAGGTTGGCAATCACTTTCAGTTGATGATATTTTGAGAAAAGCAAAATACTGCAGTGATGAAATAGATGCAAAACAGAAAAAGCTTAAGGAAAAAGCAATGTGGGCACAGGTGAAGGTAGCTGTACAGCAAATAGCGACCTTAGAAAATAAAAATGTTAATCAGAATCAAGGCAGATTTAAAGGAAATTTCAACAAACCAAAATTTAATGTTAATATTGAAGATCTCAAGCAGAAGCTCCCATGTTTTAATTGCGGCGAAATTGGACACTGGAAGCGGGAGTGTAAGAATCCGCCCAGAAATCTAAAAAATCAATCATTAAATCCACAGATGCAGAGTGAGATAAATCAGCAGCAACAGCTACAGCGACAGTTAAATGAGTTTAATCAACAGCAACAGCTACAGCGACAGTTAGTGAATCAGCAGAGCCAGCTGAATCAGCAGAGCCAAATTCCACAACCGCCACTTCCAAACTGTATGAATGCTCAAAGATTCAGTCCAGAAACAGGATCCTGCGGAGGTGAACAGGTAAATAGATCGCCAAGAGTGAATGTGTCAAATGTTTCTCAACAATTTTGGTTAAAAGAAAATGAAGGGAGTGATTCTGAAGATTACTCATGACGGTGCTTGAGAGAGGAGGAAGAGTGTGTGCTTGGAGCCACTCTTGAGGTAGATCAGTCCGGTCCATTTGTTAATGGTAAAGTGAATGATGTAGAAATCACTTTTCTTGTGGACACTGGTGCTACCCGTTCTACTGTTAGATCAGTGGAAATAGAAAACCTTCCTCTCTCTGGTGAGTCCATCCAAGTAGTTGGTGTAGCAAATCAACACATTAAAACAGATTTAACAGAGCCAGTAAAAGTTGAGATTGGTAATTTCAAAGACAAACACAGATTTGTAGTCTGTAACAGCAGTCCTGTAAACCTGTTAGGTAGGGACATTTTATGTAAGATGAATTGCAAAATATATTGCTCACCGGATGGTATTGAGCTCCAAACTTTAGAAGAAGATGGTCTGTACAAATTAACAATGCTAATGGTTGAAGAAGAAAATAAACTGTTTCCTGCTTTTGATAAAAATAATTTACCTGAAGAATTAAAAGAGACGGTTAATGCAAAAATTTGGGATTTAACTGGAGATGAAATGGGTTTAATGAAACATGTAGACCCAGTGCAAATTACGGTAAAACAAAGAGTAGATTTCCCAAATATTCCTCAGTATAAAATTAAAGCCGAAACAATTGAGGGTGTCATTCCTGTGATTGAGAAATTCATAAAACAAGGTGTTTTTAAAGGAAATTGAGAGCAGCCCATGTAATTCACCGATTATGGGGATCAAAAAGCCAAACTGAACTTACAGAATAGTTCAGGACCTGAGAAAGGTTAATCAAATAGTTGTTCCATGTTGCCCAGTTGTACCAAACCCAGCGGTAATTCTATATCAGATTCCGCACGATGCAGAATGGTACACGGTCATAGACCTATGTAATGCTTTCTTTACAGTTCCACTGCATCCAGAGAGCCAACACATTTTTGCGTTCAGATTCCAGGACCGTATCTTAGCATGGTGTCGTATCCCTCAAGGGTATACTGAGAGTCTATCTATCTTTAATCAGTTGTTAAAGAAATCTTTGGAAGATTTAGATTTACCTGGAAAATCGACATTGGTCCAGTACATTGATGATCTTCTAGTGGCTGCAAAAACACGAGAAAATTGTGTAACAGACACCATTACCCTTTTGAATCGTTTGGCAGATGAAGGACATAAAGTGTCACCTGCAAAATTACAGTTTTGCAAACAAGAAGTAAAATATCTTGGTCACAGAATTGCAAAGGGAATCAGACAAGTGACACTTGAGAGAATAAAAATGATTCGAGCAATACAACCTCCAACGACACAGAGACAAGTCAGAATGTTTCTAGGAATGGTAGGTTATTGTCGTCAATGGATTAGTGGGTTTTCAGTATTAGGCATGCCAGACTATGAAAAGGAATTTGAGCTGTACTGCAGTGAAAGGGAAGGTTGTGCATTATCAGTTCTGATTCAGAGACATGGAAAACTGAGAAAGCCAATTGCTTATTTCTCAGCTGTTCTTGATCCTGTTGCAAAAGCATTGCCAGGTTGCCTAAAAGCAGTGGCTGCAACAAGTGTAAGCCTTGAGCAGAGTGAAGGAATCATAATGGGGTTTCCTGTAAAAGTATATGTACCTCATTCAGTTGAAACTCTTCTTACCAGAAGCAAGACACAGCATTTATCAAGTAGCAGATTAACAAAATATGAAAAAGTCATTTTGGGATCAGATAATGTCTCAATTGCAAGATGTGTGAATCCTTCCACATTGTTGCCTGATGGTGTTATTACTGAAATCAAAAATGAGATTGAAATTGATCACGAGTGCTTGGATGTTTTGGATTACTGCACCAAACCTAGGAAAGACATAAAAGATGTGCCCCTTCCAGAATCAGACTTTGTTTATTTTGTTGATGGCTCCTGTTTAAGAACAGATGAGGGCATTCTGAGAGCAGCATATTCAGTCTGCACAGTTGCAGGAGTAGTTGAGGGTTCTTCTCTTGAAGGAATTCGTTCAGCTCAGGTGGCAGAATTAATTGCTTTAATTCGTGCATGTGAAAGAGCAAAAGGAAAAAAGATTACCATAGTGACTGATAGTCAGTATGGATATGGTGTAGTCCATGACCATGGCCAGCTTTGGTCTCAAAGAGGTTATTTAACTTCTGCGGGAACACCAATCAGGAATGCAAAATTGATCAAAAGATTGATTGATGGCATTCAGTTACCAGAGAAAATTGCTGTTGTGAAATGCGCAGCACATAAAAAGGGCGAGGACTTTATTACTAAAGGTAATTCCTTTGCAGATGAGATTGCACGATACTGTGCGAAAAACAATTTTTCAATCAATCGTGAAAAAGACAATGATCATGTTTTAAACTCTCTCATGCTAATATCTGTAGTTGAGACATGGCAAGGAGTAAAGGATCTACAAGATGAGGCAGATGATGAGGAAAAAGACACATGGCTAAAAAGCAGGTTGCAGACAGCGGGAAGAAGATGAAGTTTGGGTTTACAAAGATGACAGACCAGTATTGCCAAATTGCATGATTGCTGATATGGCACGAATGTACCATGGTCCAGGACATTTAGGAAGAGACTCCATGATCAGGTTGTTAAGACAAACCTGGTTTAATCCAAAATGTAGGATTATTGCAGAGTCACTTTGCCAGAGATGTTTGATCTGCCAACAAATAAATCCCAACAGAAAAACTGTTGTGAGCATGGGAACCATAGGACGGGAGGGTGGTCCTTTTACTAGGTTGCAAATGGATTTCATTGACATGCCACCACACAATAAGTTGAGGTACGTCCTAGTGATTGTCTGTCTGTTTTCAAGATGGGTGGAAGCGTTCCCAACACGTCACAATGACTCAGTTACTGTGGCAAAATTGCTTTTAAGGGAGATCATACCGAGGTATGGATTTCCGGTTACAGTTGAAAGTGATCGTGGAACACATTTTGAAAACAGATTGTTACAATTGATTTGTGAAGCCCTGAACATTAAGCAAAAGCTACACTGTGCATACAGACCAGAAGCATCAGGAGTTGTTGAGCAAATTAATGGCACAATTAAAAACAGAATAGCCAAGATGTGCCTAGCTACGGGAGTAAAGTGGACAGATGCATTTCCACTTGTTCTAATGTCTTTGAGAAGTACACCAGATAAAAACACAGGTTTAAGCCCACATGACATACTTATGGGGAGAGTAATGAGACAAGCTTTTGTACCTGTTGGGAAAGTTTTGAGTATTAATGAAAGTGCAATTATGGAATACTGCAAGAACTTATCTGATGTGGTAACTTCTGTATTCCATCAGGTGGGAACTGATGTGATATCAAAAGAAAAGGAGCAAGCTCATGATCTGTTACCAGGAGACTGGGTGAGGACAAAAATTCACCGGAGAAGAAACTGTTTAGTACCCAGGTGGCAAAAAGCGAGACAGGTGATATTAGTCACAACAAATGCAGTTAAGTGCAAAGGTTTGAAAAGGTGGGTTCATGCGAGTCACACCATTCGTGTACCACCTCCTGATAATCCTGATGAGGGTAGTGACACAACAACTGATTCAGACTCTGAGGAAGAACCTGAAAAGAATCCAGATTCTGAAGATCGACTCTCTAGTCGACATCTGGAAGATTCAGATGCTGATCAGCCATTAAATGGAAAAGATCTAGAGATTGTGATTCTAGATTCAGAAAATGATGAAGATCTGTTAGAAAAAGAAGCAGAAAAAGAATCTGAGACAGTAAAAAATCAAGATCAGGAGAGTATTGAAAAGCAGATTGAAAGCTCTGAAAGCAGGAACAAGAATTCTGAAACTGGGAAGTTGGACGTAATTCCGAAAGAAGACGAATTGCCGAGTACCAGCTACAAAGATGATGTTCCTAACGGAGTGAAACTGCAGAGTAGAGAAGATTCTGGTCATAAATGTGAAGTCCCCGAGACGGATTCGGATGAGAGTGATGAAGATTCCCAAATAAGAAAATTCAGAAAAATAAACTGGAAAACTGAATGTAACGAAACTGAACCAAAGAAGAAACTCTTGAGAAAAGGAGATAATTGGCCAAGAGAAAATTTAAAATTCAAATTGGTAAATAAATCAAAAGAACAGGTCAATGAGATATCAAGTCAAAAAGGTAGCTCTGAGAAAAATCAAGCAGGGAAGAAAATAGAAGTGATTAGCAGTAGGGGAAAGAGACCATTAAAGCCAAATCAAAAGTACAAGTCCCCTGAGTGGACCTATATAATAATTCCACCAGTAGTGGAAATAAGTAGCAGTAGTCAGGAGGATTTAGAAGAAATCAGTGACAATGATTGAAGTCATTTTCTTTTAAGGTTAGAGTTTACTTTTTGGCATAAGGCTGAAGAAATTGTGTTAGGTGACACAAGGTCGAAGAAATTGTGTTAGCTGGTAAAGCACATATGATGTAAGACGCAAGGTCAAAGAAAAGCTGTTAGAGGGTGTCTAAAAATTTTTTAAAAGGGGAGGTGTATATAGAAAGTATTTTACATTTTTTGTTTTTGATTTAACTAGAAAACTCTTGTAAGAGAAAAAAAAGAGATGCCTAATACTGACAATTCAAGGTGTGCTATTTTTAGAAGATGCTGTAAAATGTCTTCTATTTGTGTGATTCTAATAATTTTGGTCTGGTTGATTTTGGCAGTTATCTTTCCTTTTGGGATTGATAAAGAAGATTATAAGGCTAACATGACAAGTAAAGCTGAAACTAAACAAGCTGGTCATGATGTAACAGGCAAAACTAACAGAGTTATTGAGCACAAACCAGAGATCCACCAAGATAGATCTGTTGGTGATTTTTCTACTAATTCTTTTTCAAGATTATTGTCAGAATATGTAAAAGTTATGGATGTGAAGGACTGTTACGTTTGTGTGAAGCTTTCTGCTTCTGTTTCAGAGGGGGTTAAATATAACATATTACCCCTTACTTATGGTATTACATGCAGTGTTATAGCTAGTTTGTTCTATCAAACAGGTCGTCTGGAGTACTATTATTCTGATTATGACGAAATGTTTGCTAACCTAAAAGTTGTAAATAGCTTGAACAAAGTTAAACCTGCTAAACAGATGAGGGAATTCTTTTTAGTAACTAATGAGCTGACATATGAGTATGCTTACAAAAATAATTTAACCTGTAAAATGAGAGCTGAAGAAAAATCTTTTCTTAATTTGGTTGAGGAGAGAGGGGCAATTTATAAGAGAAATGAGATGCTGAAACAGACTAAATCCAAATTTTGGCAGATAGAGGATGAGAAGCTTAATGGTAGAAATAGTTACGCTGCTATTCACATAGATGAACCTGTTAGTGGAAAATTCTGTATTAGGAGAGACAACACTTTATATGATAACTTTTTTGTGGGTGCAAGTCAATGTGAGGATACCTATCGTATCATAGGGGGATGGGGATTTAAAGGTGGCAAAGACCCAATTTTTCCTGGAATTTATTTTGTCTGTGGGAACAAAGCTTACTTTAGCCTCCCAGACCATTGGTATGGGACGTGCTATCCTGGTTTGGTCTTTCCAAAAATCTTTCATGTGGACAGAAATACAGAGGGTTCGTTCGAAATTGGCAAAAACCTGAACAGATACAGGAGGGAAAGTTTTTCAGAAATCATGGGTGACATTTTTGGTGCAATAATTCCTATGGTGGGAATAACCCTGAATGCAGTAATAATCAGAAAGGTTTCCACAATTGTAGATAGATTGTCCACTGACACCGCAAGTGGTTTCCAATTAGTTAACACTGAACTTGTTGCCACAAGAAGCATGGTTATGCAGAACCGTCTTGCTTTAGACATTCTGCTAGCTAAAGAAGGAGGAGTTTGTGGGATTTTGCATGTCCAGCATTGCTGCACATATATCCCAGATAAGAGCCAGAATATAGAGATGCTTATCAAGAACATCACTCAATTTCATTCTGAAATAGAACCTCTAGAAGATGACAATTTTTCAGAGCATTTGAGAAAAAGATTTGCAGCTATTGGAGAATGGTTTCAAAAGATTGGCAGTTCAATCATTGGCAAAGTACTTTATCCTGTAATAATCATAGTCATAGTGATACTTTTGTTAAAAATCAGTTGCATGATTCACAAGAGGAAGAAGCATGTGAGGGAAAAGAGAAGGATTTACAAACTCAGAAAGGAACAGGAGAAGGAGATAGAGTTGGAAGAATTTCGTAGAGCACAATATGAGAGTTCCAGACAAACTGCTGAGACAGGAGTTTAGAAATACTAACACAGAAAGTGTTCAAAACATGATCTCGTCATAAATTAAAATTTGGTAAAATTTTTGGTATTGTTTCGTGATTTTGAAATCACCAGATGAGGGAGTTGATGAAGCGAGATTTAGAAATTAAATATGTTTTGTTTCGTGGAATCAAACTTCCATAATGAATTAATTTTATTAATGAGTTTTTGCACGATTTTGTACTAACCAACCTAGAGTAAAATGCATTCACGAACACGAGGGTTTAATATTATGTGCTCTTTGTTGCACTTGCAAGTACGTTAAAATAATAAACAAATTTTGTCTGTTTGTTTTGTCAACATTAATTGCGGCTGTTTAAATAATGGCATGTGCTTATTTTAAATGTGCTTTTGTCTATGTCGTGTCATTTATGTGGCAGAGGCTCGTGGAGAATCCTGAGGCTCATGGAAGAAGGTTTCTATAATTGCTGCTTATTTGTTGCTTAAGGCTAGGTAACATAAATTGACGAGTTAATAATTAGCAAGGGGTGGGTAACAGAATGGGTCTCAATTCTCTAATTAATTACTGTCTTGTGTTTGTTTAAATATTAGTTTTCCAAGTGGGCCTTAGAAAATGGGTGCCTGGCAGAGCTGAAAAGATGACTTGACCAGAGTGAAGCCTTCACTCACGTGCTGTGATAAAGAAATAATTTCCTGCCAAAACAAAGGAATAATGTGCAGAACTGTTGATGGTCGAGTCGTACAAGTTCTTGGAGAGAGCACCAAGGACAGTGAGCCTGTATTGCCTGCCAAGGTAAGGAAGTGGAAGTTCACTTGCTCGGTTAAATGTTGCTTTTTTAAGGAAGCTAGAAGGATGGAATCTAAGAACAATAAGGGCTTATGATGTGCCCCGGACTTGGTCAGGAACAAGTGACACGCTGGTGGACTGACATGGCTCAGCCAATAGTGAAGCTGGATTTTTGGAGACTTTTAAGATTTAGTTACTTAGTTAGTTAGAAGGGTATAAAAACTGGTTCCTTTGGACAGCCCCGGCTGGCTGTTTCCCGATACCTGATGACGTGCTGTTGGACTTTTGGCGCACGTAAGATGATCTGTCTTTATTAATATTTTCCTTTTCAGGTTGAGAGAGAGTTAGACAGGGAAATAGATTTGAATGGAAAACTGATCTGCAAAAAATTCATTGTTTCTGACTTGCTTTAATAATGCCAGTTCATTAAGTTTGTGCCTTAATAAAATAATGCTTTCATTTGTTATTAAAAAGATTCCAAGTTTAATGCTCTTTCTTTGAAAATAAAATTAATAAAATAGATTTTGAAATGACAAGCTGGTCTTGTTCTTTCCTGTGTCTAGTTACCATCAGTTAATCCATTGCCTAGGTGACTTAATTAAGTGTTTTCTATATTAAATATGATGATGATATACTGCAGTTGTATATAAAGTGTAAATAGTTCATGTATGATTCTGTTTAATTAGGTCACATGATTCAGTTGCCCAATTTAAGTCTCGGTTACTAATGGGCCTTGTGAGAATTTATGATAGTGAGATTTGTAGTGTTGGGTCGCGTTGTTGAGACAGAATTTCCTTAGGGCCGCTGGATCACTACGAAGCACTCTGAAGGAAAAGAGCTGACCAGAGCAGAAAGAACGATTTGCTACTTTATAGGAAGAAATCCCATAAGCCTGCTGGTGAACTGTGGAGAGACTGTAGGCAGGTTTGATCCGAATCTCTGGACCTGAAAGTCTGTACCAAATGCTAAGGAACATAACCTCTTCTTAACTACCAAGAGTGCAGGGCTTGAGGTCCTGGCCCAAGGCACCAAGCTGCTGCGATGAGCCTTTCTCCTGGCTGAGGAGCGTAGAAGGTCCTGGAGATGGGGAATGCAACTTCTGCCTGTAAGAATACCAGCAAATCATTGGCAATTCAGCATTGGACTCTAGACCTGACTGGAAGTTGTGAGGGGCTGTGTAGTAAATAACTTGTGGAAGATCCAGATGATTCGAATTAATCCTTTAATAAGTAAGAGAGTAGTAACAAGAGCGGACCCTTCCCTGCAGCAGCAACCAGTAAACTGCCACAGAATAGAACCCACAAGACATATGACAACAAAGAACACAGAAGTAAAAACATTCATTATGTTAGACATTCTAGAAAGGTATTCTATAAAGACTAGAGCAATAACTAAAATAGTACAATGTATTACACATCTTTTTCCTTTCTATTGAACAAGAGATGAAACAATACCTTAAAAAAACTGAAGAAAAGAGAGAAAAAAAGCTAACAAAGTCCTGTAAATATGCATGAGGTCTTCGAAATCTTGGAATACGCTCATTTGACAAACCACACTCAGGTAAACCCTGAGTTAGAGTGTGATCCTGAAGCACACGAGCATCCCCAGCACCAGAATTATCGACTTCACTCAAAGACAAAGATTGAACTGGAGCATGAGCAGCTAGAAGATAACCAGTGGTACCAAGAGAAGAAGAATCTACATTATCAGCCCCATTCCTCTTATAAAGAGCCACTCTCCTAAAATTCCAACACTCTCCATTGTTGAGATAACGCAATGATCAAGCACTTTCTTCACCTTGAAAGGCCCCTTGAATTTTGACAAACCTCTCTGCACCCTACCACTCTTAATTTTGACTAAATCACCAACCATGAAAGGAGATGGAATACTCACAGCAGCAGGAATGATAGAATGCTTTGTTTGTAACGTAACAACCTGCTTCATCCAGGCTGGTATTAGCTTCACACCGGGACTCCGTCCCCTCATCAACTAAAAAGGTGACTCCTGCCCATGGATCAACGGAGTTGTGCGATAGGCCCAAAGCATTTCATTGACCATTTTTCTAACAATACCTCCATTAGTGGATGCCATTTGTATAATACCCTTAACAACCTTATTGGCCCTCTCACATATCGCATTACCCTGAGGATTATACAAGGACGTGCGATAATGTGATATGCCACACCCCTTCAAAAATGATTGCCTGTCCTTAGAAATACGTTGTGTGCCATTGTCAGTGATAATGACAGAAGGTATGCCCTCATCCTTAAAAAGATTGCCCAAGAATCTAATGGTACTCTCAGTGGTAATGTCATGAGCAAAATGTACAACCAACCATTTTGAATAAACATCTACAACCACTATGGCAAACCTATCTTTCTCATTGAGTTCTCCCATAGGGCAGATGAAGTCGAGACAAATAGTATGCCAAGATAAGCCTGGGTTTTGTATATGTGTCTCAACTGACTTTGGCCCCACTTTCAAACGTTTCTCACCTTCTCTACACATGACACAATTCTCAACCCACTCTACCACTTGAGCATCAATGCCTGGCCACCAAAAGTGACTTTTAAGCCGCCGCTGTGTAAGAGTCTGGCCCATATGACCCTCATGAGCTAAGGACAACAATTTATTCCTAAGGCCAAATGGAGGTATAAATTTCTCATCTTTGAGCAAAACGTTATCGTTGATGATGGAAAGATCGTCCAAAACCTTGATGAAAGGTCTGACAGAGACAGAGACAGCACTCTCCCGCCTAGAACCAAGTTTCAAGAGTTTAATAACTTCCTGGAGGGTATGATCATTAACCATTTCCCTCTCCCAATCACTGCCATAAAAACACCCTCTCCAACAAATACAGCATCTTCAATCGAGGCAACAGCGATATCATCCATACTCACAGAAACCTCAGAATTGTGAAAGGTGCGCAAATCTAAAGACATTCTAGAGAGGCAATCTGCCTGCACATTTTTCCATCCTTGAATATATTCAACAGAATATTGAAACTCTTGGAGTTTTGCAGCTAATCTCATAAGCCTAGCAGAACCTTTGCCAGCCCCACCCGGGGAAAGAACTTTAATAAGGGGTTTGTGATCCGTTCTAAGGACAAATTTCATACCCCACAGATACGTTCTAAAGTATTCTACTGCCCAGGATGCAGCTAACGCCTCTCTTTCGATGACCGAATATTTTTTTTCTGAATCAGTCAAAGTCCTTGACGCAAAAGCTACAGTAAACTCAGAGCCACCTTTGATTTGAGAAAGCATGGCACCCAAGCCAGTCGCACTAGCGTCTACTGTAACAATAGATTTGTTATGGACATCAAAAGGTGACAATACATTGGCATTACAAATTTCTTTCTTGATGTTATCAAAGCCCTCTTCATGTCCAACATTCCATGCAAAACTGACCCCACGTTTAAGTAGAGACCTCAAACACGCAGTTTTATCTGAAAAACTCTTTACAAATTTCGAGTAATACTCGATAAGTCCCACAAAGGAACGTAATTGATCCTTGTCCTTGGGTCGAGGTGCAGAATGAATGACTTGATACAGATCCTTTTTTGGTTTAATGCCCAAAGGAGTGATAGTATAGCCCAAATAGTCAACGTGATCGACTAAAAAGAGACACTTATCTCTGCGAAGTGTAAGACCAGAGGAAGACAATTTATCTAAGACAATTTTAAGGGTGGAATTGTGCTGTTCCAGACTGCCCATAAATTAAAATATTGTCCTGAAAGTACACTACATTCCCTACACCCTCAAATATATTGGAAACCATTCTTTGAAACACTCTAGCCGCAGAATTGAGGCCAAAAGGGAGACGAGTAAACTGAAAGGTACCCCAAGGAGTAATAAAGGCAGGTAAACATTTTGAATCCCTGTGTAAGCCAATTTGGTGGTATGCACTTTTGAGGTAAAGTTTCGAGAAAACTTTGGCCCCTTAAGAGTACTGACCAACTCCGTAATATTAGGCAAGGGAAAAGTGTCTGCCACCATGCACTGATTCAAGGACCTCAGGTCCACACAGAAGCAGAGTTTGCCATCCGATTTCTTCGTGACGACAATCGGAGAAATCCATGGAGAAGCCTCCACAGGCTCAATAACTCCAGTAGCCAACATATCATCAATAAGCTGTTTAACTTCATCCCTGACAACAATAGGAATCCTCCTGACTTTATGTTGCACAGGGACTGAGTTTAAAAAAAAAACAAATTTGTATGAGTACCCTTTAAGACGACCAAGGCTCTCCCCAAACACACCAGCAGCATCAGAAAGAATAGTATGTAACTCACTATCCTCAATAATCATAACCTGTGGGTTGGCACAGGGATTGACTATAAAACTCAAATCATATCGGTGAACCCAACCCAAGATCGCAGGACCAGTCGCAGACACATAGACCTTTCCTTGAATTTCCCTGGTAGAAAACGTAATGTTTGCTTCAAAGTAACCCAAGATGTCCAAAGGTTCACCTTGTTAGCCCTCAGGAGAAATGTCTTTGGGAAGAAGTGGCTCCGTCCCTCACACTTGCTGAAACAATGCATTAGGAATAATTGTGTAACGTGAACCCGTCGACCATTAAGTGAACTATTTTATCATTAACTAGCAGCCCGCCCCAGCGTTGCCTGGGGCAGAAGGGGGCTGGGGGCTGCATTTTTAGCCCGGGGCCAGAAGGTGGCTGGGGCAGCATGTTGTCGAGCGGTGCACCCGCCGACAGTCTCCCTCCCGCCCCCCCCGCCTCCAGCCTCCCGCCCCCCGCCTCCAGCCTCCCGAGTACCGCCCGACTCCCTCCCGCCCCGACTATTTACTTTTCTTACCTGACCCGCCGCTCCTCCTCTTCATGTCGCCACCACTGCACCGCCGCCTCTTCATGTCGTCGCCGCTACTCACTGCACCACTGCACCACCGCCCCGCCGCTCCTCCATGACGCCGCCGCTCCTCCTCCATGACGCCGCCGCTCCTCCTTCGTCATGACGCACGTCGCGTCGCGGCCAGCGCTAGGTCCCGGCCGGCGCTACTTTCAGGGGACTACTTTGTTTTGTAAATTAATTTTTTTATTTTGCTTTTTTTTAAAAATTTATATAGCCTATGTCCATCTACACACCCTGACAAGAATGAGGTGGTAGGTGGTGCACTGCGATAGTAAACGAGATTTATTGGAGTCTATAAAGTTTTTGGTGCTCTCAAGGGTGGTGTTTCCGTCAAAACACCCAAGAATCATAGAGTAGGTAGTGTACGCAGGAACTGCTGATACATCCCCTAATGAGGCACTCCATGGGTGATCAAAAACATGATTCAGAAAGTTGTAGTTCAACAAGTTTTGTTTGTTTATTCAATATTATTCATTTGAATGTCTTTAAGGTGATATTAACAGCATATCAATCCAAAGCGTGATTTTTCCATTGAAACAATATATGAACTTCTCCAATGCATTTCGGGCAGGGATGCCCTTTGTCACGGAGTGCTGCAAGGAAGACGGGTAAGAGTGAGTATGGGAATTAGGGTGGTGGCGAGTGCAAAAAGAAATAAATTAAAAGTGCCTATCAATAAAGGTGTGTGATATAAGGGAGCTGGTAAGTATCCGGGTTGTGCATTAAAGGAATCGTGAGGGGAATAGAGGTCAGTGCGGGCGTGTAGGGAATTAAACCGCGTGCGGGTGAACGACGAGGAATAATGAACACTAACGTTCCGACGGTTAATTTCATCTAGTGGGGGCATAGACTTACTTCATGTAAAGACGTGGCGGGAACCGCTATTCAGCAATTGCACGGTCGGAGTTCTGAGCTGCTGCTATGCCGGTGTGGGTGGGGTGGTGTTAGAAGTAACAAGCGATAGATATCAAAAGTGGACTAAAGAGCGGCTGAGACTAAAAGGGGACTAAAGACCAATGTAAAGCGGCCATGTTGGAAGAGTGTGAAAAGTAAACAAACAAATGAAAAAGGGTCAGAATGGATAGTACTAAAGACGTAGATGGGTAGGTGAAGCAATAGAGAGCAATGCAATACACATGGTAATACAGTTATTTTTTACAGGTAACAACTATATTCGACACGGTCGTTGAGACCATGTGGTTTCAAAGTCTGTAGACGATAAATCCATTCGAGTTCTCACATGAGAAGTAATTTACGATTGTCAGTTCCTTCTCTTTTGATGATTATTTCCAGGACGATGAATTTGAGTTGTGCAATAGTGTGGCGAGATTCCGCAAAGTGCATGGCAATATAAGATTTCTCAAGTTTCAAGCGTATGTTGGACTTGTGCTCGTTCAAACGTGTTTTTATTTTGCGTTCTGTTTTGCCAACGTATAATTTCCCGCAAGGGCATTTCAAAGCGTAAATCAAGTTCATGGAGTCGCATGTGGCATCAACTTGTAATTTAATTGCATGGCCTTTCATCGGATGTTGAATGATGTTGCCCTTGATGACACAGTTGCAATGATTGCAATTAAGACATGGTTGGGTACCTTTGTAATGTTTGGTTGCAGGAGTAGGTTTGGAGAGAATTTCTTTGATGTTTTTGCTCCTGGTGTAGGCAAATAAGGGGGGATTCTGAAAGATGCCCCGAAAATCGGGTTCCATTTGTAGGATTGGCCAGTGTTTGAGTATGATTCTTTTGTAGATGGTGCTGGCCGTTGAGAATTTGGAGACTAGAACCATGCGTTGATCCTTTTCTTTGGTCGTTTTAGATAGACTATCTTGTCTAGAGATTTTCGCCCCTCGGGCTTGGGCTTCCTTGAGGATGTCTTTGGGGTAACCTCTGTCGAGGAAGCGATCATGCATTTCCTTGATGCGGGTATCCAGAATCTGTTCGTCTGAAACTATGCGTTTAACGCGCAACATTTGAGAAAATGGCAAATGTTTCTTGAGGGAGCCCTGGTGGAAGCTGGAGTAATGCAAGGTGTTGTTGCGATCAGTACTTTTCCTGTGTAGATCTGTGGTCAGTCCCCATGGGCTGATTTTGATGTTGACATCTAAGAATGTGATTTCATTATCACTTATTTGCCATGTGAGCCTGATGCGGTCATCCTTGGTGTTCAATTCATTAAGTGCTCTGTTTAGTGAATCTTTGGTGTCCGTCCACATTATGAACAGATCGTCTATGTATCTGACATACATTTTGATTTTGTCTTGAAACGTTGGACTTGTGTATATGTGCTGGTTTTCGAAGTTTGCCATATAGATATTGGCATATGTTGGAGCAGCGCAGTTTCCCATAGCCATTCCAGATAGCTGAAGGTACCATTGGTCGTCTTGTTGGAAATAACTGTGGTATAGAGTATATACCATGAGTTCCATTAAAAAGGACTGCATTTGAGCATCAATGTCACTATTGAGAAGGGCTTGTTCAATGGCTTCGATGCCCCCTTGATGGGGTATCGATGTATATAAGGAGCTGACATCAGCTGTGCAGAGAATAAGCGAGTCGTTATTGTTGATAGAAATTCCAGATAATTTCAATAAAAAGTCTGTAGTATCCTTGATGTAACTGGTGGTTTTGGTAACAAGGGGTTGAAGATATTTGTCAATGAATTTCCCAGTGGGTTCGTGTATCGATCCTTTCGTAGAAACGAAAGGTCTGAAGGGAGGGTTTCGAAGATCTTTATGTATTTTCGGACACATGTGTATGGTGGGACTCTTGGGATGCTCTTGTAGTAAGTAGTTCTTAGTTCGGTCTTCAATGATGCCTGCTCGATGAGCCGTGGTCACTATGTTGTACAAAATACTTTGAAACTCCCTGGTGGGGTTGTTATCAAGTACCATATAGATCGTGGTATCCTGTATGTGTTCGTATAGTCTTTGTGTGTACCTGGTAGTGTTGAGGATTACGAGAGCTCCTCCCTTGTCCGCTTTGACGCATCTGATTTGTGGGTTATTGGCCAAAGATTTAAGGGTGTCGCGGTCCTTATTAGTAAGGTTTTGGTGTCTCAATGTTCTTTTAAGATTGATTTTAGACAAATCGTTGCGTACGAGATTTTCGAATAGCTCAATACACTTGTGACTGTTTGGGGCTTGGTAAGTGCTAAGAGGACGTAAGCCTCTGAGTTCATCTTCTTTGGCTCTGGTGGTAGGAGGTAGGGTATTATCAAATAAATGACGTAATTTAAGCTTCCTGGTAAACTTAAAGGTGCTCACTTCTAGTTCTAGGAGGTTGGTATGTGCCATAGGAATGAACGATGTACCTTTCTCAAGTAGGTTGATTTGATGAAGGGGAATATCAGTGTCAGAGATGTTAATTACTAAATGTTCTTTTTTGGTTTGAGATCCTTCTTGGCGACTGTACTCCGTGTATTTGGAGGAATCTTTTCTTTTTCTTTTGTTCTGGCTCCGCCTGAGTCTTCGAGTTGATCTGGGCCTGATTCTAAAAAATGCACCGCAGGAGTTGGTTCCTGGCTGGTTGCTGATGTACTGGCTTGTTCATCGTTTGGCGCTTGTCTGGGTACCGAAGGTTTACGAGGCGCACGATATGTAGAATCACTTTCCGAGGATGATGTATCTGTCTGTGTGTTGGGGGGTCTATTGCGGCGTTTTTGGGCATAGACATCGGCCCGAGAGTATACTTCATCCAGCTTGTAATCAAGCGTATCCCTTCGGAATTTTCTGATTTTTCGCTCGTTTATTTCTTTTTGATGTTTATCGAGGATGGTTTTGATGTCCTCGAGGGTGGTGGTCAGTTCTTCGGATGTCAACATATCTTTGAGTTCATTATCGATCTCTTTTATTTCTACTTCGAGTTCTTTAAGTATTCCTGCCAGTTCTTCCACAATAAGTAGAATCAGATCGAGGCTGCATTTATTAAGTATCCCATTCCATTTGTCCTTAAATGTTTTGGAATTCTTACAGAGGGAGGGTTTCTAGGCTATCCGTAACCCGCGAGGGATTCTGAGTGCTCGGTGATATTTGAGTAATGTGCTCGCATGGAGCTTCTGATTGATGTGGCGTTTGGAAAGGTATAATAGTTGTTTTATGCACTGCTCTTTGTTGCGACTAGTGGTAGTGGGGCTGATGTCTTCCTCGATCAGCAAGTAAATTCGTTGCCGTTCATCTTCATCATAGGCTAAGGTATGAGCTCTGGCGTCAGTACTTTTGCTAATCTCTTCGAATTGCATTGTATGGCGTGCTACCCACCTATGGGCGGATGCGTGAATTGACAAGAATGAGGTGGTAGGTGGTGCACTGGGATAGTAAACGAGATTTATTGGAGTCTATAAAGTTTTTGGTGCTCTCAAGGGTGGTGTTTCCGTCAAAACACCCAAGAATCATAGAGTAGGTAGTGTACGCAGGAACTGCTGATACATCCCCTAATGAGGCACTCCATGGGTGATCAAAAACATGATTCAGAAAGTTGTAGTTCAACAAGTTTTGTTTGTTTATTCAATATTATTCATTTGAATGTCTTTAAGGTGATATTAACAGCATATCAATCCAAAGCGTGATTTTTCCATTGAAACAATATATGAACTTCTCCAATGCATTTCGGGCAGGGATGCCCTTTGTAACGGAGTGCTGCAAGGAAGACGGGTAAGGGCAACATCATTCAACATCCGATGAAAGGCCATGCAATTAAATTACAAGTTGATGCCACATGCGACTCCATGAACTTGATTTACGCTTTGAAATGCCCTTGCGGGAAATTATACGTTGGCAAAACAGAATGCAAAATAAAAACACGTTTGAACGAGCACAAGTCCAACATACGCTTGAAACTTGAGAAATCTTATATTGCCATGCACTTTGCGGAATCTCGCCACACTATTGCACAACTCAAATTCATCGTCCTGGAAATAATCATCAAAAGAGAAGGAACTGACAATTGTAAATTACTTCTCAAGAGAGAACTCGAATGGATTTATCGTCTACAGACTTTGAAACCACATGGTCTCATGTAAAAAATAACTGTATTACCATGTGTATTGCATTGCTCTCTATTGCTTCACCTACCCATCTACGTCTTTAGTACTATCCATTCTGACCCTTTTTCATTTGTTTGTTTACTTTTCACACTCTTCCAACATGGCCGCTTTACATTGGTCTTTAGTCCCCTTTTAGTCTCAGCCGCTCTTTAGTCCACTTTCGATATCTATCGCTTGTTACTTCTAACACCACCCCACCCACACCGGCATAGCAGCAGCTCAGAACTCCGACCGTGCAATTGCTGAATAGCGGTTCCCGCCACGTCTTTACATGAAGTAAGTCTATGCCCCCACTAGATGAAATTAACCGTCGGAACGTTAGTGTTCATTATTCCCCGTCGTTCACCCGCACGCGGTTTAATTCCCTACACGCCCGCACTGACCTCTATTCCCCTCACGATTCCTTTAATGCACAACCCGGATACTTACCAGCTCCCTTATATCACACACCTTTATTGATAGGCACTTTTAATTTATTTCTTTTTGCACTCGCCACCACCCTAATTCCCATACTCACTCTTACCCGTCTTCCTTGCAGCACTCCGTGACAAAGGGCATCCCTGCCCGAAATGCATTGGAGAAGTTCATATATTGTTTCAATGGAAAAATCACGCTTTGGATTGATATGCTGTTAATATCACCTTAAAGACATTCAAATGAATAATATTGAATAAACAAACAAAACTTGTTGAACTACAACTTTCTGAATCATGTTTTTGATCACCCATGGAGTGCCTCATTAGGGGATGTATCAGCAGTTCCTGCATCTACACACCCTGACATTTTCAAAGACGTATCGGGTGTGTAGATTGGCGCTGTGGTTCCCGAGATTACCTTGCCAAAAGGTGCAAGTTCTCTCTTCATAATAGTAGTATAGATATAGATATAGATTACTTTTTTAGCTTATTTGTTGTGTTAAGAAAAGCTGTGGAAGTCAGCTAAGGCAGTGTCTAGTCAAACCTAAAAACGGACCTTGCTGAATAATGGAAACAGATCTTTACTGTACCCATGTGCTATGAAAGTGTGACAACAGGTCACCAGCAGCAGACAAAGGCGTTCCGTGTGCTCTACAGCATAGAGCTGTGGCGGGGTATTTATTGTCCTATGACAGCTCAGCAGACTAATGCACTTGGCTTGCTGTAACCCCATGCATTCACGTGAACTTCGCACATTCCCCTCTTCATAGTCTATCAACTGAGTGACCCTTCTGAAGCTCCGGATAGCAATCTCTGAGATTCACTGAGCTTCAAATACCAAGATTCCAGGAGAAGGAACTATACATATAAAGAAGTGATGAGCAATCGCTCCCTCGCGCATGCCCCTTTACCTCGTGTCTGCCCTGCCAGGCACATACATCACAAGGCGAGGCTCCATGCAAAGAATGACCAAGAAATGGACAAGTGCCGCGCGCTACTGGTCTGACCGAAACTGCGAGGAGAGCGCGCGTGTCACTGTGTCATTGGGTCTCCGATGCACGTCGCTGCCCGATGTGCTACACTTGAATCGTTTAAATCCACAGTGTGATGCCTTTGTTCACTGTGGCACGCAGTGTGTTCGTCTTCTTTGCCAGCACATCTCGTTCCGTGGTCCTCCGGCACGCACAACACATGCCGTCCACGCGCATCTCCGTCACTACATCTGTTTGTGCTCATGATATCAGATAAATGTGAATCACTTATCTCAACAGTGCGCTGCTCCCCAGCAGCTGACAAACACGATACAGCCTCTCGAGTGGCTGTGTCAGCAGCAAGACGTGCCTTCGGTCGGTGCTCGGAAGGCTAACTGTGCTTTTTATTACTTACAATATTCATACACGAGAGGACTTGTCAAGTCTGCTCCCTCATGTTACTTCCAGTGAGATACCCCTGTTGGCTTATTCATTATTCCAGGCTATAAGGGGTGAAATATTTTGCAACAAACCCACTCCTCTTTCGACGCCGCCGCTCCTCCTAAGGGGTGAAATATTTTGCCACAAACCCACTCCTCTTTCGACGCCGCCGCTCCTCCATGACGCCGCCGCTCCTCCTTCATCATGACGCACGTCGCGTCGCGGCCAGCGCTAGGTCCCGGCCGGCGCTACTTTCAGGGGACTACTTTGTTTTGTAAATTAATTTTTTTATTTTGCTTTTTTAAAAAAATTTATATAGCCTATGTCCATCTACACACCCTGACATTTTCAAAGATGTATCGGGTGTGTAGATTGGCGCTGTGGTTCCCGAGATTACCTTGCCAAACGGTGCAAGTTCTCTCTTTATAATAGTAGTATAGATAGTTAAAGGGGCTTTAGGCCTATTTCTTCGTTTATGTTCCTCTTCATTTTCACCAGAATCCACTACTAAGATCTTATTATTATCATCCCATCCTCGTCGCCAAAAAGTTGTAGTAAATAACTCGTAGAAGATCCAGATGAGTTGAATAAATCCTTTAATAAGTAAGAGAGTAGTAACAAGAGCGGATCCTTCCCTGCAGCAGCAACCAGTAAACTGCCACAGAATAGAACCCACAAGACATATGACAACAAAGAACACAGAAGTAAAAACATTCCTTACATTAAACATTCTAGAAAGGTATTCTATAAAGACTAGAGCAATAACTAAAATAGTACAATGTATTACAGGCTGCAACAGGGAATCATGGACAGTGTCTGAGGACAAAGTCCTGAAGATCTGACATCTTTTTCTTGCAACTATTTTATAGAGAACTAGCAGCCCGCCCCAGCGTTGCCTGGGGCAGAAGGGGGCTGGGGGCTGCATTTTTAGCCCGGGGCCAGAAGGTGGCTGGGGCAGCATGTTGTCGAGCGGTGCACCCGCCGACAGTCTCCCTCCCGCCCCCCCCCCGTCTCCAGCCTCCCGCCCCCCCCGCCTCCAGCCTCCCGCGTACCGCCCGACTCCCTACCGCCCCCGACTATTTACTTTTCTTACCTGACCCGCCGCTCCTCCTCTTCATGTCGCCACCACTGCACCGCCGCCTCTTCATGTCGTCGCCGCCGCTACTCACTGCACCACTGCACCACCGCCCCGCCGCTCCTCCATGACGCTGCCGCTCCTCCTCCATGACGCCGCCGCTCCTCCTTCGTCATGACGCACGTCGCGTTGCGGCCAGCGCTAGGTCCCGGCCGGCGCTACTTTCAGGGGACTACTTTGTTTTGTAAATTAATTTTTTTATTTTGCTTTTTTTTTTTAATTTATATAGCCTATGTCCATCTACACACCCTGACATTTTCAAAGACGTATCGGGTGTGTAGATTGGCGCTGTGGTTCCCGAGATTACCTTGCCAAAAGGTGCAAGTTCTCTCTTCATAATAGTAGTATAGATATAGATATAGATTACTTTTTTAGCTTATTTTTTGTGTTAAGAAAAGCTGTGGAAGTCAGCTAAGGCAGTGTCTAGTCAAACCTAAAAACGGACCTTGCTGAATAATGGAAACAGATCTTTACTGTACCCATGTGCTATGAAAGTGTGACAACAGGTCACCAGCAGCAGACAAAGGCGTTCCGTGTGCTCTACAGCATAGAGCTGTGGCGGGGTATTTATTGTCCTATGACAGCTCAGCAGACTAATGCACTTGGCTTGCTGTAACCCCATGCATTCACGTGAACTTTGCACATTCCCCTCTTCATAGTCTATCAACTGAGTGACCCTTCTGAAGCTCCGGATAGCAATCTCTGAGATTCACTGAGCTTCAAATACCAAGATTCCAGGAGAAGGAACTATACATATAAAGAAGTGATGAGCAATCGCTCCCTCGCGCATGCCCCTTTACTTCGTGTCTGCCCTGCCAGGCACATACATCACAAGGCGAGGCTCCATGCAAAGAATGACCAAGAAATGGACAAGTGCCGCGCGCTACTGGTCTGACCGAAACTGCGAGGAGAGCGCGCGTGTCACTGTGTCATTGGGTCTCCGATGCACGTCGCCGGCCGATGTGCTACACTTGAATCGTTTAAATCCACAGTGTGACGCCTTTGTTCACTGTGGCACGCAGTGTGTTCGTCTTCTTTGCCAGCACATCTCGTTCCGTGGTCCTCCGGCGCGCACAACACATGCCGTCCACGCGCATCTCCGTCACTACATCTGTTTGTGCTCATGATATCAGATAAATGTGAATCACTTATCTCAACAGTGCGCTGCTCCCCAGCAGCTGACAAACACGATACAGCCTCTCGAGTGGCTGTGTCAGCAGCAAGACGTGCCTTCGGTCAGTGCTCGGAAGGCTAACTGTGCTTTTTATTACTTAGAATATTCATACACGAGAGGACTTGTCAAGTCTGCTCCCTCATGTTACTTCCAGTGAGATACCCCTGTTGGCTTATTCATTATTCCAGGCTATAAGGGGTGAAATATTTTGCCACAAACCCACTCCTCTTTCGACGCCGCCGCTCCTCCATGACGCCGCCGCTCCTCCTTCGTCATGACGCACGTCGCGTCGCGGCCAGCACTAGGTCCCGGCCGGCGCTACTTTCAGGGGACTACTTTGTTTTGTAAATTAATTTTTTTATTTTGCTTTTTTTTTTTATTTATATAGCCTATGTCCATCTACACACCCTGACATTTTCAAAGATGTATCAGGTGTGTAGATTGGCGCTGTGGTTCCCGAGATTACCTTGCCAAAAGGTGCAAGTTCTCTCTTTATAATAGTAGTATAGATAACACTTGCTGTAAAAGTGAGTAATTTAAAAAAAAATGATTGCACTTTTTATTGAATTGTTCTTGTTTGTAACAACTTAACATTGGTACACTCGGTACAGAGTACTGAGGGAGCAGACAGCTATTAAGTCCAAGTTGATCATACAGACAATTTATATAAACCCTCCCATGCGACATTAGACTGACAGAAGAATGTCTCTGCATATGACACAAGCATATTGCAACAGATGATTGTATAAACATTGGTCGTCATACAATGTGAATATCTGACCTGACCTGATGGTAACTCTTGCCCCACTGCCCGGTAGCCTCCCAGTCCTGCTCCAGCCTTGGCTGTGTGTGTAGGAATCAGAGTACAACTGTTTTGAAGGACAGCAACACTTCTAAAAACTATTTTCCCTGAGACATAAAACTTTCTTTCAGTTCCAAACGTAACTGTATTACTGCTGTTGTTCCACATGTACTGTATGCATTTCTGTTGAGAAGACACAATAATCCATATAAAGGTAAAGATTTAATCGTAACTTTATTCTTGCTCAGGAGTGCATATTGACTCAGGTTGCTCAAGTACATGAATGACCCACACCCCTCTACATATATCCGCCGTGTTTGTTTTTAAAATATCACAACCCACGAGCCGGACAGGATATGTCAGCCACACTTGAACAATAACACTGAGACATGAGCGCGAGAACTGCCTCACGCCCCTGTCCCAACATCCATGTTCCAACTGTACAACACACATGCCAGCATGTCGCGAGCGCGGTACCGCACTCACGAACGCCCAACACCCCGCTATGTATATACATCAATTTCTATGAGGGAGTCTCTGCTGCTTGAGCCAGCTACTAAAAGGGAGCAAGGTGTTCCCCACAAGAAACAGTCTACCTGATAGGGCCAGATTGCCTGGGCCTTTGTTGTAACTCAGTCATCTCTCACAGAAAGAGTGAGACCTCTACCCCTCTAGCTCAACAGTCGTTAGATGGCTTTACATACCATTTGCACTTTATCCGTATTCCAATGTTAAACTAATGCAGAGGAGGGACTTAGAAAAGTAGTATAGTTTTAACAGGCTTTCAGTTTCATCTGAGGCATGCACCCTTGCCATGTGAGTGGAAATAAACAGAGGAACTTAAATAAAAATCACAGTAAAGGGGCCCTGGGTGATTTTTAAAGCAGGGTTTCCATTATCCCAAGTAAAGCCACCTGGAAGAAGCAGTGCTGGGCTCACTGTTTGAATTGTTCTGAATTTATACTACTGCTGTACCTTTATCCAGAGGATTCCCTAGTGCACACCAGAAAGGTGCATCAGCCATGATGACAAGATGGAACAGGAGCCCTATGTCAGTTCCACTTTGCTGCATACCCTATTTTGAGTTGAGAGAGCAGGGAAGAGGGAAGAGTGCACCCTAATGCTTCCGCCGTACCCCACCTCACCCACACAACATCCGCATGCGCTACAGTATGCACCCAGGATCCGCATGCCCCAGAAAATTGTACAGGTCACAACATTGATCCCATTCATAAGTTATTCAATGAGAAAATGACTTCTCACTTGAGCAGTCCCTTCATGTGGAGCTCTAATCAAGAGAGGCCACTGTCTCAGGCATAATTCACATGTGACAACACTCCTGATTTAGGGGAGTCTCACGTTTTGTAAAGATAGAAGAACAAGTGACACACCTTGGGTAACAATCTTTCTGGTGGATACTCTATCTAGTTGTAGATTTGTCACCTCTTTTGAATATCCCCAGGAGCCAGACTGAATCCAGAGGCTTTGCAATAGTTCCTACTGTGCCCGCAGGTGGCGTTTCGTTTCATCTCGGAGTCAGGTACTATGAGCCTTAATGCTCTGCCCCCGCACTCGGATGTCAATCCCCTACCCATTTGTTCTAAGACCTTGGAGGTGGAGATGAGGAGAGTCAAATTACATTCAATAGTCATGCAGTACAGAGTACACCAATCTAAACTTGAACATTATGACTAGGGTCATTCATCAGAACAGGGAGTGGGTGCGATTGGTGAGGAATCTCCATGCAGCCAGAGTATGCACTAGAAAGATTGTTATGGAAGGTAAATACCTTGGATAGTTATACCTGCAGATTCCTCATTCTCTGAATAGATACGACAGCAATACTCCCAGGTGGTGGGTCAACAGAAAGTCCTGGAGTACTGTGCAAGAGAAATGGCCAACCTTTGTACTTCTTAGTCCCAGCAGTAATGTGTAGAACATTTTTGAATTGATGCCCAAGTAGTAGCTCAAAATGGAAACAACCTTTACAACGCAACTTTTACAACGCACTACCATTACAATGAAACTTTTACAACCCAACATCCATTACAACGCATGGCATTACAACGCAACCATTACAACGCATGACACTACAACGCATACCACTACAACGCATGTTATTACAACGCAGTCATTACAACGCATGCCATTACAACGCATACCGTCACAACGCATAGCACCCTTACACTATCCAACACTTACCCTACTGTTGCACCCCCTGGAGTTAGAATAGTAATTTTTAACCCTACACTATCCAACACTTACCCTACTGTTGCACCCCCTGGAGTTAGAATAGTAATTTGTACCCCTACACTATCCAACACTTACCCTACTGTTGCACCCCCTGAAGTTAGAATAGTAATTTTTACCCCTACACTATCCAATACTTACCATACATGCAATATAATGGTATGTGTTGTAATGGTATGCGTTGTAAAGGTAGTATGCGTTGTAATGGAATGCGTTGTAAAGGTAGTTTTTAAAAATTTGTTGTAATGGCATGCGTTGTAATGGAATGCGTTGTAATGGATGTTGCGTTGTAAAAAATGCGCTGTAAAGGTATGCGTTGTAAAAGTATGCGTTGTAAAGTCATACATTCCTCAAAATGTATGTGTGATAGGGAGCACCCCTGGACAAGGCTGATGAGGTTGCCTTTGCCCTGGTAGAATGGGCTCTAATCCCTTTTCGATGTTCATTTTTGGCAAGGGTATATCAGATCTTAATGCCACTGGATTCAAGCTATCCTAGCTTGTGAGGGGTGTTACCCCGAAACCCGTCCCAGGATGCTTGTTTCCCGTCTAGGGAAGACCTGGCTTGGCAGTTCGGGCTGGACTGTTCCCATAAGGAACAGGGTCAAGACTGATTTGCATATAGCTGGGTCTCAACTGGGGTGGCGAAGTGAGCTAAAGAATGATGATGGATTCTACCCAGATTATTGACTGGGGGTGAGTGTTTAAAAAATGTCAGCGCTCTGTCCATCATCTCCTTGTGTTTGCCGTGTTCGCCCTAAGTTGCCAGGGTATACCCAGACGTAGGTCCCTTGCTCACTTTGCCACTGTATTCAAGCTAGCCTGGCTGTTGAGCGGTATTACCCCGAAACCGGTCCCAGGAAGCTTGTTTCTGGTCAAGGAATGACCTGGCTTGGCAATTTGGGCTGGATAGTTACCATAAGTAACAGGGTCAAGACTGATTTGCATATAGCTGGGTTTGAACTGCGGTGGCGAAGTGAGCTAAAAAATGATGACGGATTCAATCTAGATCTGTGACTGGGGGTGAGTGTCTGAAAAGGTTTCAGCACTCCGTCCATCATCGCCTTGTGTTTGCTTAAGGCCCACATAGCCAGCAAAGAGCTAATCATCAGATCGTAATTCCTTAGTCCTGTTGATGTAGGAGCTGACCACTGCACAATGTCCAACCTGTGCCGCCAGTACTCCTTGGTGGAGGATAAAATATGTGAAGGGAGATGAACTGACCTTCATGGAATGGTGGCTAGTAACCAGAAAGATCCTGCGTGCCAGAGCCTATTTCAGCACTTCCCAGCACACCCCAGCCATCTTGGTCACATACCACAAGGTTGTCGCATTGTCTGCATAAGTCTGGACAGATGGACTGTGGAAGGAGGTCAGGAAGTGATCTGCAGCTCCCCCAGGTGGGTACCCACCCTAGAGTGAAGCATCCATCATTGACACTGGAGGTAAGCTGGAGCAGCTTGGGAAATTGTTGAAATTGTCTTTCAGATCACCCCGCACTGAAACCACTTGTAGACTGAGACACCACTGCAGTGACCTCAGATGCCAGTGCACAGTGACCAGCAGGTTGCAAGAAGCCATCAGGAAAAGGTCCACAGAGCTGAAATCCAAGTACCCTCCTAAAATACTTAAATCATACTCCGAATGTCCAGAATTCTCTGAGGGGGAAGGAAGCCTCAGAGAGATCCCCTCATGAACAATGCCCATATGAACAGAATGTGCTGAGAGGTCTCTAGTTGGGACTTGGGCATGTTGATAGTTCAGATGGTCTGACGTTGGCTGTGGTGAGTCTGCCTTCAATAGACAACTGTCCAGGTCAGGAAATATTAAGATTCCCTTCCTGCGCAGATGAACTGCAACCACTGTCATCACCTTGTTGAAGGCCTGCGAAGCTGATGTCAATCCGAATTGTATAGGATGGCAAATTGGTAGTGGTGGACCACACCACAAAATGCAGGTACCGCCAATGCAACTGCAAGAGCGGAATGTGAGAGTACATGTCCTGCAAGTTGACGGACACCATTTACTCTCTAAGTTCCAGAGCTAGAAGAACCTGTGCATAGGACAGCTTGAATTTCTCCTTGAGGAGAAAAGTATTAAAACCCCTGAGGTCTAGAATGGGACGCAGCCCTCCGTCCTTACTGGGTACGAAGGGAATAAGAGGAATAACATCTCTGCCTAGTTTCCTGTTCCAAGACTAACTCCACTGCCACTTTCTGTAACAAGGTAATGTCTTGTTGGGAAGTACAAATGCTCTCGCCTGACTTGACGGAGAGGTAAAGGGGGGAAACTGTTGAAAAGGAAGTCCTTAACCCATTTCTATATTCTGTAGGACCCACAGGTCCAACTGAAGAACCGGGTTTTAGAACCCAGCGGCGCCAGGGGCACGCCCAAAGTCTTCGGGTTCACCTGTCTTAGAATACAGAGACACGGGATACCTCTCGGTGGCGTCAAAGATCAAATTTATTGGCTGCAACCAGGAACAGAAATCTACGAAGTACGACACAAGTAGGTCTTCGTCAGAAACTGCTCAATTTTCGTATTGCGAGACATCGTCTTTTATGCTAAAAATCACATTCCTAACAAACACCCATTATTTACGAATTGTCCAATCAAAGGTAACATTACAAAAGGTATTGCATGACTACAAACCCACTTTTCAGTTGTCCAGCCCACCATCAATTACACAGGAAAGCCCAACATTCTTTCTTGAACAGGCCGGACAAACCCATAATAAAAGACCACAACCCATACCATAAACAAGCCATAAAAGAAGGAACAGAAACAGATGAGCAGCAGGATAAGGGGTGTGTGCGTGTACAATAAACTCAACAATGTCCTGCTCTTTGATCCTAATCTCGATCAACTACCGGACAAGGAACTGGCTTAGCAAGGCTAGCTTCAGGCAACGAGGTCAGTTCGCTCAGGTCACCTAGGAGTCAGCTAAAGTGTACGTGTACCAAAGGACTCGTTCGGCCGTAGTCATCGGCCTATGTGAGGGCAACCACAAAATGGCTGCCATACACAAAATGGAACCCGAGGGTTCAGAACGAAATCCCTAAATACATAGTGAATCCGTCGGTCTAGCATGGCGAAATCACTCGTACATGCCGCACTCGCTAGTTACGGTTCGCTACTATTGAATTCGTAACGAAACCATGACCTTTATAAAACGGGTTCAGAATTCACGGAACCTCAGACCCTCCTTTTGCCCTTACATAGGCAATAACCTAAACTCACGTCAATCTGAATCCAGGTCTATATTCATCAGATCATCAAGATGTCGCTGGAGCATAATCCTATTACTTAGTAACTCTCTCGAGACCGGTCTCCTTGCACACGTAGTAGCACAGAGGCCACATATAGCAGGAGCACACTGTACACAAAGACAGAACAGGAAAAGAATCGCTAAAGCCATCCCAATGATCATCAGAATTTTCCATCCCCAAGTGGATAACAATTCCCAAAACCATCCCATCAACGACCAATCTCCTTCGTCCACATGTACAGACTCGGAGATCTTATGTAGCTTGGAAATGGCCTGGTACACTGTCGGAGCATTGTCTGGAATGAAAACGCAGCAGCTCGATTGAATCAATTTAAATACCCCTCCTCTATCTGCAATTATAACGTCTAACGCAACTCGATTCTGCAACGTCATAAGACGATCCGATTGGAGCTCAGCAGTCCAGTTACTAAGGGCACCGGCAGTCTCCACTATGGTGGACTCAACCACTCTCGTCAATTGCCGTATGTTCCTACTGTTGACCATAGGTCTCCAAAACGGCAGGAAACCCTTAAGAAAGTCTCCCAATTCTTGTCCTGAAGTATCTTCCTTACTGAAGACACCTCTAGCCACTCTCGCTCTATGATAATCTGCGGCTGCAGTATACATAAGGGGCAACAAAAACAAAACATAACATGTTCCCGAAAAATCAGGGGGCAACCATGTATATGCTCTATCATAGCAGACAAAATACATAGCCTTAGCTGCTAAAAACGATGGGGAAGTCTGGGACGCAAAAACATACGTCTCAGTGCAAACACTCTTCTCTAACTGAGCTCTCGGATTCTTGCCATTACCTTGCAGACAAAAATGACCACGATGGGGTACGATCCAAATCGGGGATGACCTTCTCCCTCGCTGCTTTTCACTCAGACTAACACCATATCCAGTAACATTCCATCCAATATATGCTAGTGTCTCATCTCTGGGAATAGTCTCACAGGAATTAATTCCTCTAATCATATCTACTATTCCCTTCACTAAAGCACTATTACTCGGATTATCTTTCATGGAACGCAGGGGATAGACTTCATGGGCATAAATAAACATCGTCCTATACGCCCACACAGATGTAAATGTAAATGTAGGCGTATTTATAGAGCGCACTGTTACCCTGGAATCCAGTGTGTCCTGGCGCTGTATTCATACCGCAAGGGAACCCGTCCTGGCTTTTTCCCGGTGTAATGTCCACTCCTGGGCATCCCCAGGGTGCAGCCAGGCATCCCTAGCGCTGTAGGGGGCCGTTGTGGAGGCTAAGCAAGCTATTGCCCAGAGTTGCAGCGTGGGACCCATGCTCAGAGTAGGCACCGAGGTGAGAAATCAGGTCCGAGGAATTATGAGCCCAAGATCCGCCAAGGTCAGCTGAGATCAGCCGAGGCGGGAATTGAACCCTGGTCCCGGGCCAGGCCTCTGCACCAGGGACTGCCGCCCTAACCATTGAGCCATACTCCTCCATTATAGCTGAATGGCAGAACCAAATAAGGGATACCTTTATCCGTAGTATGAGGCATAAGCCCACACACCCAACAATTAGTGGTGTTCACTACTAACTGATGCTGATGCAGAAGTTGTACAAAGGAATTATTAACGAATTCTGATCTTCTAATTGATTCATGTTCAGGCAAAGGGTGAAAAGAATGCGAAGAAATAGTAGTAGGAAAAGACATAGGTTGTGTGGTGGGTGCAAACGTCACTTCAAAAGAGAAAACAACATATCCCACCAAAAACATCGTCATGCTAAGTAGCATTAAAAGACACGTTATCAAAAAACATTTGCTACTCATTAATTTACACAGTCTCGTCTTGAAGTTCATTTCTACCACAGCTCTCTCGATCTCAAAAAACTCCATCCTCTAACCGTGCTGTTCGCGGCAGTTGGTTCTCTTCTGCTTAGATGTACGTCTGTAAGTCCAGGGAACGCCCTAGAACAAACCAGAACCGTTGACCTTGTGTCTACCGGCTGTACACTCTAAGGCTTTATACCGCGACCCTACAGCTGAACCCGGATGGCGGTTCGAAAAAGAAAAATAGGTTAAAACAGCTTTTCGGATGAGAGAGCGTAGTTTCAAAAATAGCAAGAAGGAATTATTTTATTTGTCCATCGACTCTTGGTCGTAAATTATAACAGCCTTTACCAGGCAATGTCTGATCACGAAACAACAACTCAGGCTCAGTAGTGTCTAGTCTCAAAGAAGGGGGCACAGCTTCTTGCAAAATATCGTTGTCCTCACGCTCAGAGCTTGTCCCAACCAAACGCGCATCACTGAATGGAACAAAACGTGGCACAGTCTCAGTTTCTGAATCACCAACACCCTCCTGGACCCACTGGTCGTACGGCAGAGGCAAAGAAACCCTCTTACAATGTACGCCGTGGATCCAGTTCTTCTTGCCGTGAACTCTCACTGCGGTACGCGTCGACAACAAGACCTGATAGGGGCCAGTCCAGCGGGGCTGATCGTTCTTTGTCCGCTGAAAAGTTTGCACCAGAATCCACGAACCAGGATCAATGGCGTGTCCTGGATCTTCAGATGCTTGTGGGAGGGTATCGTGAACCTGTTGGTGTAAGACACGCAATTTAGCCGTCAAATCATACAAATAGTCAATCAGTACAGGATGTTCAATCTCGCTAAACTTTGTCGGCCTCGGCACTCCCCATATATTTGCCGGGCGACCAAATACGATCTCGTAGGGGCTAAGGCCCACTAGAGAATGCACTGTAGTTCTAGTCGACAAAAGTGCCAATGGCAAAGCATCAGGCCATTGGAGACCAGAGCTCACCTGAATCTTGGCTATCTTCAGTTTTAAAGTGCCATTGTAGCATTCGACTAAACCAGCTGATTTGGGGTGATTGGCAACATGAAATTTCTGCTTAATGCCCAAACCTTCACACACTCTCTTCATAACTTGACCCACAAATTCACTTCCGTTATCACTCCACACCATCCTTGGCAACCCAAATCTAGGGAAGAATTCCTTGAGTAGGACTTTGGCTGTGGACAAGGCAGTATTATCTTTCAGGGGGTATGCTTCTACCCATCTCGAAAAGGCACAAACAATCACAAGGACGTATTTCGAGTTGTTACATCTTTCCATGTGTATAAAATCCAATTGCAGAACCTCAAATGGATACGTGGGAGGCGCAAAGTGACCAGCTGGAGTTGGAGTTCCCTTGCCAGGATTATACATCAGACAAACCATACAATTCTTGACCAGATTCTCCGCACACTTAGGAATTCTAGCATTCTGCCAAACTGGAGCCAACAACTTACAAATCCCTTTCGCACTAATGTGAGCCATTCCATGCGCCATCGTAACCACAGCAAGCACATACGCATCAGGTAACAACCATCGCTGATGTTCTGACAACTCAATCCAACAACCAGTCGAATCCAATTTTCCCGTACTCTCTCTCCACACGTTCAATTCTTTCTCCGTAGCTTCTGCCTGAATTGACTTCACGCTCTCTATTGTATCCTCACATATTCCTCTATCCAGAACCCATCTTGCTGGACCTGCAACATACATACGACTCATCACATCTTTCGCCGTCTCTTTCGCAACTTCATCCGCAAAAGCATTACCACGACCAATGTCATCGGTAACCTTCTTATGTGCACTGCATTTCACGATCGCAACTTGCATCGGCAATGTAAGTGACTCAAGTTCATTCACCAACTGACCATGCTGAATTTTCGTACCATGCGAAGTCAGGAACCCACGTTCTTTCCACAAGCGACCAAAACTATGAGCAACACCAAACGCATACTGGCTATCGGTATACACAGTCACTCTCTTTCCTTTCGACAACACACACGCTCTCGTCAGTGCAATCAACTCTGCTGCTTGAGCTGAATTTTGTGGGACACGTGCAGCTTCAACAATCGCATACAAAGTCGTAACCGCATATGCTGCAGTCGTATCACCATTCGAAAGCTTAAAGCATGAACCATCTACCCATAAGGTACCATCAGACTTCACAAGAGGAGAGTCTTTCAAATCAATTCTATCCTTCGTTTCTTCCTCTGTCCCAAGAAAGCAATCATGCTGTTCCTGAACATCCGTCTCTACAGAAATCGACAACAACGTAGCTGGATTCAACGTGTTGCATCGCTTTATATGCACATGACTCGCCAAAAGCGTCAACTCGTAACCCGACAATCGAGCACTAGTTAAGTGCTGTGTTTTCGTCCTGTTTAATAAAGTATCCACTGCATGTGGGACCATCACAATCAATGTATTATCCAATACCAAACCAGCAGACTGTCGAATAGAAACAGCTGCTGCCGCTGTAGCTCTCAAACAACTCGGCAACGCTCTAGCTACCGGGTCTAAAGTCGACGAGAAATACGCACATGGACGCTGTTTATCGCCAAACTGCTGAGTCAGGACTGACAATGCACATCCCTCTCTCTCGTAAACATAGAGTGTAAAAGGCTTACTGTAGTCGGGAGTACCCAACACAGGAGCCGAACACAATGCATTACGCAATTCAGAAAAACTTTTCTGGCATTCGTCAGACCAAGGAAGAGGATTCGGAGTATCCTTAAGAATAAGTGCTAACAACGGTTTCGCAAGCAACGAAAAGTTCGGAATCCATTGCCTACAGTACGAAGTAATACCCAAGAAAGCACGCACTTCTCTCTGTGTGGTTGGCACATTCATTTTCACAATCGCTTGAATTCGTTCTGGGGTCAACCTTCTTCCCTCCTTCGATAAGAGATGACCTAAGTAGGTCACTTCTTGTCGACAATACTGCAACTTCGAAGGTGACACTTTATGATGGAGGTCAGACAAATGTCGCAACAAAGAAAGAGTAGCTTCTTTACAAGTCTCCTCATCATCAGCAGCAACTAACAAATCGTCTACATACTGAATAAGAGCAGCACCATCAGGCAAGACAATCGTATCAAGCTGTGTTTTCAAAGCTTGACTATAGATGGATGGACTCTCACAATAGCCTTGAGGAGCACGCTTAAATCGGAAGCTTCGGCCTCCTAAAGAGAAGCTAAAAATATCTCTACACTCCTCAGCAATCGGGATGCTGAAGAAAGCATTCTTCAGATCTATCACCGAAAACCAGGTAGCTGAGGCAGGAATCATAGTCAGCAAAGCAGTAATATCTGGAACAGGAAACTGTGGCACAACAATCTTGTTCACTTGTCGAAGATCGATCACAAACCTATACACAGGCAGTTGAGAAGAATCAGTACGCTTCAGGACAGGCAAAACCGGACTATTGCGCACATTACCTCTCGTCTCTTCTATCACACCTTTCTCAATCAGGTCATAGATAATCGCTAAAAGTGCTCTTTCACCATCACTAGAAATCCTGTATTGGGGAATACGTGGCAATCTAGCATTCGCTTTCAGCGTCACAACATATGGTGGAATCTCCAAAAGACCCACGTCATTAGGACCAGTAGCCCAAAGAGTATCAGGGAGAGAACGCAATTCCAATGGAAGCCGATCCTCAGACAAATACATCGGAGAGATCACTCTCTTACCCAATGTAAGCTGTTCTCCCGAAGGAGAACAATGCAATGTTGCATACAATCTCTTCAACAAGTCCAAACCCAACAAATTCTCACCACAACCTGTCGTTAAAATGAGGGGTGCTTCCAATTCACAAGGTCCAACAGAAAGAGACAAAGGACTAGAAACCGGATTACGAACTGGGGCGCCAGAAAAACCTACCGAAACATTTGTCAAGCCAGACAAAGGTGCGCCAGGGAGTTTAGAGTGCATGATAGAACTCTTCGCTGCACCAGTATCCAACATAAAAGGCTCTGACACACCCGATGTAATCACTTCAACATAAGGTCCACTCTGATCTACTGGAACTGACACTACTCCCTCTCTTTGTCTATGGCTGTCCTAGCAATCATTACCATCAGCATTCTCACTTTCAACATAGTAGTCGTCAGCATAATACTGAGTCGATCTACCGGACGCAACATTCTGCTGATCAAAACAATTCATCGTATTCTGTGGAGGCAAGGAACATGCATTCTGGGGGAACACACCACGTCCTCTACCTCTAGGAGCTTGCTGAACACCTCGACCTCTCGCACCAGACACACCATTCATACGCTGCAACAGAACTGGACAACTACTCTTGAAATGCCCTTCTTCTTTACAATACGCACACTGATTAGGGCCTGGAGGAACACGCTGCTGAGATCCTCTCTGAAACTGCTCAGGTTGCTGAAATTCACGCTGATTATAACGAGGTGGATACGCCTGTTGCAAAAGAACCTTCGTCTTTAAATCTTTAGTCTTTCTCTCTGCTTTCTCTTTCTCATCCTTATCCCTATTCTCGTAATATTGTGCAGTAGCCAATATCTGGGCCGACGAAGAAACAGCCCATGAACTCTCTGAATCTTTCAACTTATTACACAACTCGGGAAGCAAATTATGAACAAACTTATCTACGAACAACCTTTGGCCACCTTCCGTACTCATGTATTGACCACTATGATCAATGAAAGTCTCTTCGAACCTAGTGAAGAAATCAGACACACTCTCATCTTTCTTCTGCTTGCATGCAGACAATTTATCCCAATTCACTCTCATAGCAGGCATCAGAGACTTCATAAGAGTGATAATTCTGCCAGGTAAATCCGCAACTAAAGCCTCAGGTTTAGCTCCACCACCTGTTGACCATCTGCAGCAGTAATATTCGCCCATGTATCACCTAACTCTTGCGCATGATCCTCGTGACGAATCTTCGCCCACAAAGGTTGAGGAATCACATTCCCAAACAACATGTCTATATCGGCTAAATTCATGACACACGCGTCAGCTGTCTGTGACAACTCCTTATAATACCCTGCAGGATTCTTGCGGGGGTCAGGAAGAGTCTGCTTAAGGGCCAAAACTTCAACTCGTTTCCACGGAACATGTACCCAAACACGCTAAAAATTAGCTTCTACAGCCTGAATACCATTGTTAACATCGGCCTGAACTGCCTCTTTCCATACTGGAGGAACCTCTCTCATAGGGTACTGTCTCGCTTTTATCCTAACAGAAGAATCAGGCTCAAACAACGACCGAGAAGGACGCTCACTCCTAAACGCAAGCAACGTCGCAACTGCTTTCTCGACATAGGAACCCACTATAGTTCCTTTTGCAAACTCTGACTGTACATTAAACAACTCTAATGGAGTCTGACCCAACTCACCATCTTCCAATTCCTCACGGAGGAAAGTACACATGGTATCGAAGACATACCTCTGCTTTGGTGCTTCCCATTGTCGGAAAACATCCATAACCGACTCTAAATCATATCTCGAAGAATTCGTAACCCAGGAAACTGGCTACGCAATTGTTTACGCTTAAATACAGGAGTCACACTCAATGACTCAAAGAAAGGGGACAAAAGACCAGTATCAGTCATTCTCTGTCGAACAGAAGGAGAAGCTGTCATAAGGACAGGAGTCAAAGCAGGCTGAGATAAAACAACCGTAGGAGTAGTAGCAGAAGAAGTAGCAAGTACAGAAGAAAAGTCGTAGGAGTTTGAGGAGGAACTGATAGCAAAGTCGGCGGCCCTAGAGAAGGCTGCGCCAAAGGAGGAGGAACCAGCTGAAGAGGAGCTGGCGGCTGTGCAACAACAGGAGGCTGAACAGCTGGAGGTTGCGCAAATAAAGGTTGCGGAGGTGCCGTAGCACTCTGCACATAAGGTGGTGGCGAACTTAACAAATGTGACATCAAAAGGATCCTTTTCAGGGTCCTTCGTTGCACCTTGTAGAAGCGGTGACAAAGCTGGATAACATTTATCGATGGCCATTTTATGTTGCCTATGCAACTCTTCACTCGCTTGCTCTTCTTCATTATCTTTAAACTGCCTAGCAGCTTGCATTATCGATATACCCTGCTCTCTTTTATCTCTCTTTGCTTGTTTAATTTCTCTCTGTTTGGCTACCTTACCCCAGAGGCAGAAAGAGTCAAACATTGCCGGCCGGGCTTTCTTCTTAAATAGTTTAACTTCCAGATTATCTAAAATCTCTGTGTCATAGCTACCATGTTGGGGCCATTTTAAAACACCGTCTTTCCTAGTGTATAGGACCCACAATTCATTATACATAATGGGGCCCACACCATGTTTAGAATAGAGCTCATAAGTCGGAGTTCCAACCGGAGGTATCGGACACGAGTCCTCCAATCGGGAATCCCTGTTACAACTACAACAAAATATCTTTCCAAGTTTGCTAAGACCAGGCATCTTTGCTCACTGATCTAGCTTCAAACTTCAAGGGATTACCAAAAACGATAGCCTCGCAAATATACGAGTCCCTCCGCTTTGGCACTTGCAAGTTCCAAATCAAAGATCCCGAAGGAAACCCAAAACTAAGGACTGGGAGCGACCCACTTATACTTAACTGAAGTATCGATCACGTCACCAGAAGACCCGTCTATCGTCTCGCTCTACAAATCGTCACAAAAGGGTCCAAGACAGGGCGACAGTCAGGGCAGCAGTCCTTCGTAGCCGTCGGAAATCGGGAAGCCTCGCAGCAAAAACCTTCAGTCCACGTTCGACATGCCGGGGTCGATGAAGTGGGGGCCGTCTTCCAGAATTTCCTCACGAAGCTCCTCACGATCTTCAGGCTTGGACCGGTACCACTGAAGTCGCCCCACGTTGGGCGCCAACTGAAGAACCGGGTTTTAGAACCCAGCGGCGCCAGGGGCACGCCCAAAGTCTTCGGGTTCACCTGTCTTAGAATACAGAGACACGGGATACTTCTCGGTGGCGTCAAAGATCAAATTTATTGGCTGCAACCAGGAACAGAAATCTACGAAGTACGACACAAGTAGGTTTGTCAGAAACTGCTCAATTTTCGTATTGCGAGACATCGTCTTTTATGCTAAAAATCACATTCCTAACAAACACCCATTATTTACGAATTGTCCAATCAAAGGTAACATTACAAAAGGTATCGCATGACGACAAACCCACTTTTCAGTTGTCCAGCCCACCATCAATTACACGGGAAAGCCCAACATTCTTTCTTGAACAGGCCGGACAAACCCATAATAAAAGACCACAACCCATACCATAAACAAGCCATAAAAGAAGGAACAGAAACAGATGAGCAGCAGCATAAGGGGTGTGTGCATGTACAATAAACTCAACAATTTCCTGCTCTTTGATCCTAATCTCGATCAACTACCGGACAAGGAACTGGCTTAGCAAGGCTAGCTTCAGGCAACGAGGTCAGTTCGCTCAGGTCACCTAGGAGTCAGCTAAAGTGTACGTGTACCAAAAGACTCATTCGGCCGTAGTTATCGGCCTATGTGAGGGCAACCACGAAATGGCTGCCATACACAAAATGGAACCCGAGGGTTCAGAACGAAATCCCTAAATACATAGTGAATCCATCGGTCTAGCATGGCGAAATCACTCGTACATGCCGCACTCGCTAGTTACGGTTCGCTACTATTAAATTCGTAACGAAACCATGACCTTTATAAAACGGGTTCAGAATTCACGGAACCTCACATCATGGATTCATGATGGCCTTTTAGGCCTTTCAATGGAATTACATAATTCCCCCCACTGGCCACATACGATCCCATGAGAGAAACCTAAAGCGGTATAATAGATGGAGTTGGAGAGAATGAGCAGGATGGCTGCTGGGCTCGTCTACACTTGGATCAATCAATCAATCAATCATTCAGAACATTTGTAAAGCTCACTACTTACCCGTGAGGGTCTCAAGGCGCTGGGGGGACTAAAGTGTTCTCTTCAAATGATATAATGGGGTATGCACTGAGACCGAGATTTAGAAGTCTCATGCACTAGGAGGACTAGTTTCTGGGAAAAGGCAAGCCTGGTTCAATGAGCTTGTGGAGTCTCAGGTCATCAGGTACCTCAAACCTGATCACTGCCCTGCATTTCTTGTAACAAAAGAAATATATATATTACGCTCCGCTGCTTGTAAGGCAGTAAGGACCAGCACTCTCGTTAGTTGTCAAACCCAGTAAGGATTTATTACGAGCACAAAAATTAACAAAACAGACGCGTTTCAGCCGTAGCTTTCGTCAGTGCCTGCCTCCTTAGGCACATCACAATTGCCTTAGTCTTTGACACTGGCTTTGGAACAGAGCCCGGCCCAGGATCAGTGCTTAATTTGTAATAAAATTATAGATATATATATATTAGGTGCCAGGGTTCTCATCAGGAGGCCAATGCAGCTTGAACCACCCATTGCCCCCACCAGTGCAGCCGGTGCCAGTAACAACACAACGACTAACCATCACACTCCTACAGGTGTGACAAATCAGACGATTCCAGGCCCCCATAGCTATAAGAATGGCTTGGGCGGTATGTTGTTGTAGTATGGAAATCCATATGCAGACAAGTTGTAGGTTCCAAGTAGTTCCTTTATTAAGTTTCAATTATAGATGTAGTAAGATGATAGTAGGATGGTAAATAAGATGGAAGTAAGATAGTAGCGTAACCCCACCATGAGCAGTCTCCCTCTGCTCAGCCTCTCATCCTCAGTGGACAAAGGAAAATCCCTTTGGGTAGAAAATATTGTCGAGTAGACTCAAGATTCACACATCACACAACCCTATATGTTTTTTTCTCTTTCTCCACACATACTACAATTGAAGCATATATAACAGGGAAGGCACCATAAACACTAAAGTTAAAAAAATGTATCACAGATATTTATTAACAGTTTATATACAAAATATCACATTTTAAAAAAGTGCACAAATCCATACATTTCATAGCACAAAAATGTCAATAAAACACAATACATTAAAAGAATTAATCACCATAAACATGAAAACATCAAGAGAGTGAAAACCAAAAGCTAGACAAAAGGAATTGGTCTTAACACTTTACACATCCGTCATGGACTGATATTGCAAGCACGGAAATATGCCATATCAAGTTGGCCTTCTTTCATCAGTGCCCAGTGACCGGATTGTGTACCAAAATATAGCGTTGACGCGTTTCGATGGGTTTTGTCTTATAAGTCCATCTTTATCAAGACCTGTATAATATACACTCTGTCTTTTTATTCAATGTTTTCATGCAGTCACCTGCTTAAATCGGCGAGACCTCCCTGCTAGCACCTTTAATCATCTGTGCGTTGCGGGGAACACTATGGTCAAAGACCCGCGTATAAAAACTTGCAATTTAATATGACGACAAACACGATTAATAAAATCCAATCTTGTATAGTAGATAACTTAATCCTTTTTAAAGCAGTCTATCTGTGGCTGAGGGAATGTGCTTGTCATTTAAAAGCAATCTCGGATCTCGTTAGAGCCTAAATAGTACTTTGTAGTGAGTTGGGCGGAAATTCTTACTCGCAAACAGCCCTCTTATAATTAGGGTCCACAGTCCGGGGTTTCTCGGCACTCGAACCGACCATCCGCACTCTCGGGTTTCAATTCGTCTAAGTGCCTTAGTCTTTGACACTGGCTTTGGAGCAGAGCTCGCCCCAGGATCAGTGCTTAATTTGTAATAAAAATATATATAACTATATTAGGTGCCAGGGTTCTCATCAGGAGGCCAATGCAGCTTGAACCACCTATTGCCCCCACCAGTGCAGCCGGTGCCAGTAACAACACAACCACTAACCATTACACTCCTACAGGTGTGACAAATAAGATGATTCCAGGCCCCCAAAGCTATAAGAATGGCTCGGGCGGCATGTTTTTGTAGTATGGAAATCCATAGGCAGACAAGTTGTAGGTTCCAAGTAGTTCCTTTATTAAGTTTCAATTATAGATGTAGTAAGATGATAGTAGGATGGTAAATAAGATGGAAGTAAGATAGTAGCGTAACCCCACCATGAGCAGTCTCCCTCTGCTCAGCCTCTCATCCTCAACTGACACTCTCATACCAACATTCCACGACATCACACAACATTCTTCCAGTCAATCAGGCTGAACAGATGGGAGAATATTGAGGCAAAGAAAGTAGAGAGGAATTCACCTTACAAAACATGTATTAGTCATTTTTAATGAATATTGAACTAATAAACAAATGTTGTTCTCATCTCCCAATTATAGAAACAGCGCCATCATGTGGCAGGTTGTCATAAGTGCCAATGTTGACAAATAAGTGCCGGTGCTGAGCACCGGAAACCACTCACTCAAATTAAGCACTGCTGACCCTCGTTGCACAGCAAAATTCGCTTAGTTTCCTGCTGCTTTAAAGCCTTGGAGTGCTTGAGATCACATTGGTCGCACAACTTAGAATCACGCCAAGACCCCAAGCACCTGAAACAGACCTGGTGAGGGTCAGCAATAGACGCCTGTTCATGGCAGGAATGACAGGGCTTAAAAACTGACTTCTAAGGTGGTGACATCCTGTCTAGCATTGCAATTTCACATTTTGTTGAAAAGTCTTCCATGGAGGGCTCCTCTGAATATGTGTCGATGGTAGGGCACTGATGTGGCACTATATGGTTGAGGCGATCTCATGTCTCTGGTGGTACCCAACATCGAGACGGTGCGGAACAGCACCTACTATCACAGGAATACTATTGTGCAGTGTACGATTATAGGGCCATATCATCAAGCAAGGGTGATACATTATCGACGCTTTTATTGGCAGAAAACTGCCGCTAAAGCGGCGATAATGGGCTTGATATTATGCCCTTGTGAATTCCCATAGAAGCCCAGGTTAACACCAGAACCTGGGCTTCTATGGGAATTCACAAGGGCATATTATCAGGCCCATTAACTCCACTTTACCGGCAGTTTCCTGCGGATAAAAGCGGCGATAATCTATCGCCCTTGCTTGATAATATGCCCCTTAGTCTGGTGAATGGAGATCTTCAAAATAGGAGGAATCCGCAGGTAAAAGTGCCCATCAGAAATGATGCTATATTGGCTTTTGCACACTCCTATTCAAGTTACTGGAGACATTCTTTTCCCTCGATTTTTTCCTTACTATCCCTCTAAGGCATTCCCAAATGTTGCCATGGTTTTGCTCAAACAGCATGCATGACATACACTGCCATTTTGAGGGCTTTAACTACAGATACACTACTTTCCTAAGTATTTTTTACACTCTAGCTGCAAAAACAGTATATCCTCCATCTTTTACACTGCACAAGGCAGAACCTCAAAGAAAGCATGAAACCTACAACGCGTCCAGATTTTTTTCCATGCAACCCTCGGGTCGAATAGAATACCTCTTACGCCAGTGGTCTGAAACGTGGGCTGTCAGCATCAATAAGTAGGTTCCAGAGTGCGATAAACAAAGCCTTTTTTTCTTAAACTGAGCCTTGGCATCCCTGCCTTGTAATTTTCAAGCACACAGGTCCTTCAAATTATCCATGACTGGATTTTAAATGACCATGTCTCGGGTGACCTCAAAAATGCACACTTGTGCATGAGCACAAAGGAAGCTCTGTCACAGTACTCTGGCCTGTGTAAGAGAGTCCCTTCTAGCCCAGGACGGGTGATATTTTCATCATCCTTGTTCATCGTCAAAAAACAGCGAGTAATAATGCATCTTTCCTTTGGCCTAAAGAGAGAATCCAACTTTCCAGAATTTGAAAAAGTTAATGGTGCCCAGACAGCTCTTTCGAGCATCGGGGCGCTTTACATCGCCTACTTTTACATTATCAGAAAGTATATGAAGGTGCAAGAAGGATCCATCCTGGGCAGGCCACTCTCCATCCTTACACCCCACAAGGGGGTGTAAAATGGCGCTGGAAGTTAAATTATTATCTCGGGAGGACACACTCCAAACTTGAGCTGAGCAGTGCCTGACAGGAACCAAACTCTGGGCAGGCGCAGGGGCGTCCCATAAAAACCCATACAAGGCCTCCTTGTGCGTCTTCGATATTTTGGCCTAAAGTATTCCCAGAAGAATCACATCCGAGCCAAGAGGCCTGTGCTGACCCCAAATACTCACCACTTCTTCCTCGGATAGGAGGGAATCTTGTAAATAAAGCAGCAAAACTTAAATTAACCCCCAGCTGGAGGCAGCCTCTGGCGCTCTCTGAGAGTTTGGACAGAGCTGATCAGACTTTCTAGCCGCCATTTTTACAAAAATAAACAGAGCAGAGCATATCAGTCAGAGAGCAAGGGGAGGCCAGAATCACACACTGCAGACGGGCAGTGTCATTACTACTAAGAGGAAGAACAGGGCTGAACCGCCGCACAAAGTAGGGATCAGGAGGGGTAGCAATACATGTTTAATGGTGGCAACTAAACATGTCTGGCAACTTGTTGTAGAGAAGAACAAGTGTCAAGAAAAAAACTGCACTGATGTAAGACATAGCCATAACTAACTATCCTTCCAGAAAGTCCAAAAGGCTCATCTTTTCAAATTCAACCTCAAAAGAATAAAGAGGTCATTAAAGGATTGGAGGAGATGGGGAAAGTCCTGGTTAGACCCCACCGGGGCATTCAGTCCGCTGTATTACACGATTCCTGCTCTGGTGGTGCAAATTTTACACAAACGCGCTCCAGCACATTCCATGAGACCATGGTGCCAGGAAGGAGCGCCACGTTATTGTAGCGTTCTAGTTTATGCACGTCACGCTGACGTGACGTGTGGCGGCCATGTTGGCGCCGGATGCGCGCGCATCCCATTAGCGCGCTGATAACTGCACGGAGCAGAGCGCTGGCCGGCGCTCCTCGGAAGCAATACTTTTATGATTAATAAATAGGAGTATAACTGAGCACACAGGCTGCATGTCATTATTTAACAACTTTACAGTGGCGACGAGGTCGGGAGGCACAGCCAGACGACCACAAAGAAGAAAAAAAATTCGTCGGCCCCACGTGGCAGCCACAAGGACCAGAAGGACCCAGACACAGCCACCTGGCCCACCCAGACACGGGCAAGATCTACCTGGCACTGCCCAGCCGACGAGACGAAGCACCGAGACACGGCAGGACACACCAGAGGTACGGGGAATCCGAGGAGCGTGGCAGTGCCACAGCTAATCACAGAAGCGGCGAATAGGCCAGAGTAGCGGCGCAACCACCCCACAGGCAATAGGACACTTGAGCCACATTCCTGAGAACCTACGCCAGGGAGGTGTAGCGCTGGCTACCAAAGAGGAGGAGGTGGGGACCAGCACCAAGAGTCCCCAGGAAGATACAAGCACAGGGTTCAAGGACAGCACCCCAGGCAGCCCCACCGGCAAAAGCACCGACATAACAGTCACCAGGGAAGCGAAGATGAGCACACCGGCGGGGTATGCAATAGCACCAGTGCAATTCCTGCCGAAACCCGGAGAACCACTGATGAAGTGGGAGGACTGGAAGGAATACATAGATAATTTCATAGGGGTCCTGGAGGATGAAAATGAAGAAAAGTTAACCCCCCAAAGAAAGAAACGTATTCTGTTGCTGAATCTGGGTCCAGAGGGACTCAGAATCTACAAGAGTTTGGTACCGAAAAAGAGAGAAGACACCGACGACGATGTGTATGCACATGCAGTGGAAGACCTAGATGAACGCTATCGTCCCACCATCTGCATCTCAGTGGACAGATACAATTTCCAGCAAAGGAAACAAAAGGCGGGAGAAACTGTTGAAGAATACGTAGCGGCCCTGAGGAAACTGGCGGCCACGTGCAAATACGCACTATGGGAGGACGAGTTCATCAAAGACCAGATTGTAATGCACACCACGAGCGCAAATGTGCAAGACAAGCTGTGGGCGAGTGGCGACACCACACTCAAAGATGTGTTGGTTATTGTAAAGAGGGCGGAACTCGCACGGAGGTGCGCTAATGCAACCAAGAAAGAAGTGGCCGCCCCGACCATGGTAAACAGAATACAAGAAGAGGAACACCGCAAAGACCAAAGAAGCAAGCCACCAGGGACCAAAGGAACCAACAGATGGCAAGGGAAGCAGGCAAACAATGAGAGCAAGAAAACGTGCTACAGGTGCGGAAGTTGGTCCCATGAAGCACACGATAGAAGATGTCCGGCGTTCCGAGCCAAATGCCTACACTGCGGCATCATAGGCCACTACGAGAAGGTGTGTCGGAAGAAACAACAAAAGGGAATGGTGAAATATGTCGATCAAGATGAAGAAGACCAGGAGGAAGTCGCAGAAGAAGAAGTGGTCACCGTCTTATGCATATACGACCAGGTACTGAGCATGGATGGGAAGAGGTCAACCAAACCTATCCTAGACATGTCCATGGGCGGTATCACTATCACAGTGGTGGCAGACACCGGATCTCCATTTACCATCGTACAACGGGCAGTATGGGAAGTAGAGTTCCAACCCAAGTTGGGCCCAGAATTGGAGAAATTAGACATTCGGCCGGTCACCTACAACGGTGACCGCATTCCCATGTTGGGATTCCGACACTTGCTGTTTGAGTTCAGAGGCCGATCGGCGTGGTGCAAACTATACGTCGCGGAAAAAAGACCCTCCGTCCTAGGATGGCTAGACCAGGGCGACCTAGGAATAAAACTAGACCCAGGAGGGAAGGAACAAATACTACTTACAGAACAGGAGGAATGGCCGGATATGAACAAATGGAAGGAGAAATACCCGAAGGTGTTCGGAGGCACAGTGGGGAGAATGGAGAAATTCCAACACAAGATCGTGCTCAAGGAAGGAGCCATCCCAGTAGCTCACAAAGTGAGAAACGTACCCATTGCAGTGAGAGAAGCAGTCCAGACGGAACTCCAAGAATTAGAGAGGAAGGGCATAATAGAACCAATCACCTGCGCCGAATGGCTGGCGCCCTTAGTGGTCGTAATGAAGCCCAATGGGAAGGTCAGGCTATGTGTGGACCTGAGAGAATTGAATAAAAACATCGTAGTGGAGAAATTTCCCCTTCCCAGAATCGAGGAGATGTTGGCCAAAACCAGAGGAGTAAGGTGGTACTCCACTATTGACTTGACTTCGGCCTACCACCAAATAGCACTACATCCGGACAGCAAAAGCCTCACATCCTTCATCACCCCATTCGGGTGCTACCGGTTCTGTCGCATGCCGTTCGGGCTGGCCTCAGCGGCTGCAGTCTTTCAGAAAATGATGCACCAACTATTCAGAGGCTGTGAAGGTGTCCAGTATTTTCAGGATGACATCTTGGTGATGGGGTGTGACAGGCTGGATCATGATCGGAAATTGGAAAAGGTACTACAGACTCTGGAAGTCAAGGGCCTTACAGCAGAATGGACAAAGTGTCGGTTGGGCCTGCAATCGGTGACGTACCTAGGCCTTGAAATCGGACAACAAGGGATCACACCAAAGGCGGAGAACGTAAGGGCCATCGCCGAAGCACCGCCCCCCAAGAACAAGGAAGAAGTCAGGTCGTTCTTGGGAATGGCGGAGTACTATAGTAAATTTGTGGTACACTTTGCCTCAAAGACCTACAACATGAGGCTGCTGACCAGGGAGAGCACGGCGTTTCAGTGGACACCGGAAGCCCAAGCAGAGTTTGAAACCATCAAAAAGGATGTCACAGGAGCCATACCGCTCAAAGGCTACGACCCACAAGGCACCACCGTGCTCACAACCGATGCCAGCGACAAGGGTTTGGGCGCTGTGCTCATGCAAGACCGAGGAAGAGGAGACATGGAGACAATCAGCTTCGCATCCAGGGCATTGACAGATACTGAAAGCAAATACAGTGTGATCGAAAAGGAAATGCTGGCGGTGGTATGGGCCATGGCGAGGTTCCGGCAGTTCCTGTGGGGTACCCGATTTCTGCTCAAGACAGACCACAAACCGTTGGTAAAAGTATTGACGTCGAGTGGACATGCCAGTGCCACACCTAGGATATCCAAGATGTCCTTAAAGTTACTTGAGTTCAGATACGACGTGGAATACATCCCGGGGAACCGGAACCGAGTAGCGGACTACTTGAGTAGAGCAGCTGCCATGGAGCCCGGGGTGGAAGACCCTGCGGACAGAGGGGAGATGGTAGCCCTTATAGAGGACCAGGAGAAACTAATCAGCATACAAGAATGGACCGAAGCGTATGAGGAGGATACCGACATCAAGGAAGCGAAGATGCACATCATACAAGGATGGCCAGACAAGAGAAATGTGAAAACGAGCCTTAGGCCATACTACGAAGTGAGAGAGGAACTGTCAGTAGGAGACAAGGGGATATTCCTCTATAGAGGAGACAAGGTGATCCCCCCAAGGAACCTCACTAACAAGTTATTGGACTTGCTACACGAAGGCCACTTGGGCATAGGAAAACTGAAGGCCAGAGCGAAACAAAATTACTGGTGGCCAGGTATGGACATAAGAGCGGAGAGGCACGTCAGGGAGTGTTCACAATGCCAAGGAGCTGACAAGACATTGAAACCACTACGTCCAGCCCTTGGAAAGTTTGATTCCCCCTCCAATCCGTGGGAAGAGCTGTCCATAGACATTTTAGGACCTGTGCTAGATGACCAGGGCACGCAGAAGTACGTGTGCGTCCTCATAGATCGATACTCCAAGTGGCCGGAGTTGAAGGTGGGCGAGTCCATGGACACCGAGAACATCTTGAAGTTCCTGTCCGAAACGTTCACAAGGGAAGGAATCCCCAAGTCCATCTTAAGTCACAATGGCCCACAGTTCACGTCGGAGAGATGGAACCAATTCATGGTAAGAAATGGCATCACCATCAGACACACGGCCATTTACCACCCAGCTGGAAATGGCCTAGTGGAACGATTTAATAGGGTAGTGATGGGAGCCATACAAGCCGCCATATCCAGCAACAAAGACTGGGAAAAAGCGCTAGAGAACATGGTGTGGGCCTACAGAATAACCCCCACAGGCACGGGGTACAGCCCGTTTCAAATATTGAGAGGACGTGAACCCTTCACGCATGACAACAGGATCTGGAAGGAAAAGGTGGTAACCAGTGAGTGGTCCCCTGCAGTGGTACGGGCCAACCTGGAAAGAGCACAAACAATCTACACTAACCACTACAACAAACGGAGGAATGTGAAAGAGACTGGTCTGGAAAAGGGAGAGTGGGTGAGAGTAAAGCTAGCCACTCTACAAAAGAAAGGAGATAGCAAGTATAGCAAGCCGATGCAAGTCAAGGAAGTATATGATCGAGCGGCTCTGCTGAGCGATGGTAATGTGTGGTCGCAGGACCGCATGGCCCGGTGCAACAAGGTGTTGAGGTGGGAACGACTTGGAATGGAAAGTGAAGACATGGATGAATGGAACGTGGAAAGTGGGCAAAGTGGAAGTGAGCAAAGCGATGGAGCCAGTGCAGCAAGAGCGCAAGAAGGTGAAGAGGTGATTGAGAATCAAGGAGCTGAGATGGACCAGTTGGGAGAAAACATGAACGGTGAGGGAGTAGTAAGTGAAGAAATGGAAGGAACCGGAACGCAGTTTCAAAGCACTCAAGAGAACACGGGTAGAGTTACCAGGAGCGGAAGGCAGGTGGTAAGACCCTCCAGATTTCGAGACTTTGAGCTGGACAATGAAGTGTAAGTGTCTACTTAAGACTTTGGTAAAAGGGGGAGATATGTAGCGTTCTAGTTTATGCACGTCACGCTGACGTGACGTGCGGCGGCCATGTTGGCGCCGGATGCGCGCGCATCCCATTAGCGCGCTGATAACTGCACGGAGCAGAGCGCTGGCCGGCGCTCCTCGGAAGCAATACTTTTATGATTAATAAATAAGAGTATAACTGAGCACACAGGCTGCATGTCATTATTTAAAAACTTTACAATTATGACAGGCTGTTTGGCATTATTTTTATTTTTAAGAAACCCCAGAAGCTGTTGCTGATTTCCAGGGAGTTTTCTCACAACATATGGGGAACTTTCTGTGCTTTTCATTTGCGCAACCACCATGGCTTGTAAGGAGGTCACACATATGAAAATTCTGCACCAGAAGGGCCGCCCTAAATAGAGCATACCTCCAAAGGCATTAGAACTAGCAGCCCTTCGACACATGAGCCGCAGGCTAAAGGCTTCTCACAGTTGAGCCAGCTGGTGCTCCATTCTCGGAACCCAAGCAATAGTCAGGTTTATGATGGACATTCCACTGTGGTCAACCATTAAATGACCTGCTAAATTTTCATCATTTTTAAGCCAAAATGCCCCGTTTAAGGTCCTGCCCAAGGCAGTGCATGCAGTTGCTTGCAAGAACTTTTTCTGTTTTTGCACTGTGGGTTTGAGACTGCCCACTGTTTACCATTGGTTGGCTTCATTGCAACTCTCATTTCCTTGCTTCTTATTGGTCATCTGCTTTAGACTTTCTTCCTCTTTGTGTGTCTATCCCTCCCATGGAGCATAGATACATGGGTTCCGGAGTAGCGTGCTACTCGCCGAAAAAGCGCTTTGACAACTTGTCAGGGGCAGTAAGGCCTAAATAAATGCAATTACAATACAATACAATTGTGTAATTCCACTACATATTTTGTTAAGCACAACTTTTTTCTTGGTGTTTTAGCACTCTACTAGAGTGTGCCTCTTTCAGCTGACTCCCTGATGTACATCTCCCCCAAATCTCCCACCATTCTTCATCTGCATTGCTTGCCCCCACACACTGTCCCTCCTATAGAGCATCTTCCGTTGTTGCTTGCTCCCACTCACCCTCCCTTCCACCTTCTGTGGCTACCTGCTCCTGCACACCCACTCTCACTCCTACTGTTGCTGCTTGTCCCTTCGCCCACATTCTCTCTGTTGCTGCTTGCTCCCACTTACCTGCCCCCACTCACCCACCCTCCCTCCTTCCAATGCTGGCTGCCCCCACTCACCCACCCTCCCTCCTTCCAATGCTGGCTTCCCCCGTTCACCCATCCTCCCTCCTGCCCCCACTCACCCCACCTCCCTTTTTCCAATGCTGGCTGCCCCCACTCACCCATCCTCCCTCCTTCCAATGCTGGCTTCCCCCACTCACCCATCCTCCCTCCTTCCAATGCTGGCTGCCCCCACTCACCCACCCTCCCTCCTTCCAATTCTGGCTGCCCCCACTCACCCACCCTCCCTCCTTCCAATTCTGGCTGCCCCCACTCACCCACCCTCCCTCCTTCCATTGCTGGCTGCCCCCACTCACCCACCCTCCCTCCTTCCAATGCTGGCTGCCCCCACTCACCCACCCTCCCTCCTTCCAATGCTGGCTGCCCCCACTCACCCACCCTCCCTCCTTCCTATGCTGGCTGCCACCACTCACCCACCCTCCCTCCTTCCAATGCTGGCTGCCCCCACTCACCCACCCTCCCTCCTTCCTATGCTGGCTGCCACCACTCACCCACCCTCCCTCCTTCCAATGCTGGCTGCCCCCACTCACCCACCCTCCCTCCTTCCAATGCTGGCTGCCCCCACTCACCCACCCTCCCTCCTTCCAATGCTGGCTGCCCCCACTCACCCACCCTCCCTCCTTCCTATGCTGGCTGCCCCCACTCACCCACCCTCCCTCCTTCCAATGCTGGCTGCCCCCACTCACCCACCCTCCCTCCTTCCTATGCTGGCTGCCACCACTCACCCACCCTCCCTCCTTCCAATGCTGGCTGCCCCCACTCACCCACCCTCCCTCCTTCCAATGCCGGCTGCCCCCACTCACCCACCCTCCCTCCTTCCAATGCCGGCTGCCCCCACTCACCCACCCTCCCTCCTTCCAATGCTGGCTGCCCCACTCACCCACCCTCCCTCCTTCCAATGCCGGCTGCCCCCACTCACCCACCCTCCCTCCTTCCAATGCTGGCTGCCCCCACTCACCCACCCTCCCTCCTTCCAATGCCGGCTGCCCCCACTCACCCACCCTCCCTCCTTCCAATGCTGGCTGCCCCCACTCACCCACCCTCCCTCCTTCCAATGCTGGCTGCCCCACTCACCCATCCTCCCTCCTTCCAATGCTGGCTGCCCCCTCCCACCCATCCTCCCTCCTTCCAATGCTGGCTGCCCCCACCCACCCACCCTCCCTCCTTCCAATGCTGGCTGCCCCCACTCACCCACCCTCCCTCCTTCCAATGCCGGCTGCCCCCACTCACCCACCCTCCCTCCTTCCAATGCCGGCTGCCCCCACTCACCCACACTCCCTCTTTCCAATGCTGGCTGCCCCCACCCACCCACCCTCCCTCCTTCCAATGCTGGCTGCCCCCACCCACCCACCCTCCCTCCTTCCAATGCTGGCTGCCCCCACTCACCCACCCTCCCTCCTTCCAATGCCGGCTGCCCCCACTCACCCACCCTCCCTCCTTCCAATGCCGGCTGCCCCCACTCACCCACCCTCCCTCCTTCCAATGCCGGCTGCCCCCACTCACCCACCCTCCCTCCTTCCAATGCTGGCTGCCCCCACTCACCCACCCTCCCTCCTTCCAATGCCGGCTGCCCCCACTCACCCACCCTCCCTCCTTCCTATGCTGGCTGCCCCCACCCACCCACCCTTCCTCCTTCCAATGCTGGCTGCCCCCACTCACCCACCCTCCCTCCTTCCAATGCCGGCTGCCCCCACTCACCCACCCTCCCTCCTTCCAATTCTGGCTGCCCCCACTCACCCACCCTCCCTCCTTCCAATGCCGGCTGCCCCCACTCACCCACCCTCCCTCCTTCCAATGCCGGCTGCCCCCACTCACCCACCCTCCCTCCTTCCAATGCCGGCTGCCCCCACTCACCCACCCTCCCTCCTTCCAATTCTGGCTGCCCCCACTCACCCACCCTCCCTCCTTCCAATGCCGGCTGCCCCCACTCACCCACCCTCCCTCCTTCCAATGCCGGCTGCCCCCACTCACCCACCCTCCCTCCTTCCAATGCCGGCTGCCCCCACTCACCCATCCTCCCTCCTTCCAATGCCGGCTGCCCCCACTCACCCACCCTCCCTCCTTCCAATGCCGGCTGCCCCCACTCACCCACCCTCCCTCCTTCCAATGCCGGCTGCCCCCACTCACCCACACTCCCTCTTTCCAATGCTGGCTGCCCCCACTCACCCATCCTCCCTCCTTCCAATGCCGGCTGCCCCCACTCACCCACCCTCCCTCCTTCCAATGCCGGCTGCCCCCACTCACCCACCCTCCCTCCTTCCAATGCCGGCTGCCCCCACTCACCCACACTCCCTCTTTCCAATGCTGGCTGCCCCCACTCACCCACCCTCCCTCCTTCCAATGCTGGCTGCCCCCACTCACCCACCCTCCCTCCTTCCAATGCTGGCTGCCCCCACTCACCCACCCTCCCTCCTTCCTATGCTGGCTGCCACCACTCACCCATCCTCCCTCCTTCCAATGCTGGCTGCCCCCACTCACCCACCCTCCCTCCTTCCAATGCTGGCTGCCCCCTCCCACCCATCCTCCCTCCTTCCAATGCCGGCTGCCCCCACTCACCCACCCTCCCTCCTTCCAATGCTGGCTGCCCCCACTCACCCACCCTCCCTCCTTTCAATTCTGGCTGCCCCCACTCACCCACCCTCCCTCCTTCCAATGCTGGCTCCCCCCACCCACCCACCCTCCCTCCTTCCAATGCTGGCTCCCCCCACTCACCCATCCTCCCTCCTTCCAATGCTGGCTGCCCCCTCCCACCCATCCTCCCTCCTTCCAATGCTGGCTGCCCCCACCCACCCACCCTCCCTCCTTCCAATGCTGGCTGCCCCCACTCACCCACCCTCCCTCCTTCCAATGCCGGCTGCCCCCACTCACCCACCCTCCCTCCTTCCAATGCTGGCTGCCCCCACTCACCCACCCTCCCTCCTTCCAATGCTGGCTGCCCCCACTCACCCACCCTCCCTACTTCCAATGCCGGCTGCCCCCACTCACCCACCCTCCCTCCTTCCAATTCTGGCTGCCACCACCCACCCACCCTCCCTCCTTCCAATGCTGGCTGCCCCCACCCACCCACCCTCCCTCCTTCCAATGCCGGCTGCCCCCACCCACCCGCCATTGCATAAGAAAGCTCTATGACATGAACACTGCTGGTCCCGTCATAGCGTTTTTTAAACCCACACCATTCGGTGGCAAATTGCACAACGGTTCACAACCTGAATCAACAATCAAAGCACCAAAATAAGTGACCTGGGTGATCTGGGAGTCCCAGAGTCTACCACAACCAAGAGAGCGAGGACTTTGATGTTCAGTACAGTAATCTCTGGTGTGTTTCCTAGGCTCAGGCATCACCATCCATCCATTGTAAGGTGAACATGGTACCTCATGACAAGCGTCTGGGTTAGGACATAAGGACAACTCAGGGTAATTCCCACTGTCTGCAAGGGTACTTCAGTTTGGGACGCTCTAGTCTTGGGCTGAGTTGGCAGCTACAAATTGCCACTGGCATAGCAGTTGTCAGTGAGGTTTGCTTCCCCTCCATCTACAAGGACTTTCTTGAAAGAAGCCATGAAGAAGGACTTCTTAATGAATGTATGCTCATCTTCAGCTACCATTAAACTAAACCCTGGGAGATTGATGTATGTGGGGCCTTTATAGGCACCACTCCCATGAGCTGCCAGTTGCTTGCAAGACTGTCTGCGCCCCCAGACACAGAGCCCCAAAAGCAATTTGTTGGACATTATATAGATTCCTAGATCTGGGATCTTATTAAAGGTAGAGTACAAGCACACAACAGGGAAGATGGGAGGTGTAATGATGTCATATATAGATCTAAGGCCTTGTAGCCATGGTCACGCAGGATGTAGAGAAGTTCTAGTATTGGCAGTTACTTAGATTGGGGACTGGAAAGCAAGCAGACTGCTCTATATTCGTTCAATAAAGAACTAATGAACAATACTGAGGCTCCACATCGTTACAGGAGGGTCGGTGAGGATTCGCCTGAAGAGTCTCTACCAGAAAGAGTGTTACAGAAGGTAATTCTGATAGAGACTCTTAGCCACAGGATCCTCGCCTTTTTAATAGATACCAAAGCAGTATCTAATGGGAGGAGGGCCATGGATGGACTTTGGCCAGTAAGTCTTCAAGACCGAGCGGGCAAAGTGCCTTCACGGTGGACTTGGCTGTCCAAATAGCAGTGCTTCGTGAGCTTATGGAGGAACACCTATGTAGCCACCAGGCAGATGTCTAGGACAGGGACTCCGCATGCTAACATAGTGGTAGAAACTTTGGCCCTGGTAAAACGGGTAAGCAGCCCTTCTGGAGGGTGCTTCTTCACCATTGCGACGCCCATCTCAATGCAGAGCATGATCCATGGTGAGATGGCACTCTTCTGCACAGCCTTGCCTTTTTTCACTCTAGCTAATGCCACAAAGAGCTGATCATCCACCCTGTGGTCTATGGTGCAATCCATGTAAAATCTGAGAGCCCTTTTGTGATCCAGAGGATTGGGCATCTCCTTCTTACCTCTCTAGAGGTGGAGTGTTAGAAAGGGGTAGGGCGGTGCAGAGCGGACGGACCAAACTAAGGAGGAAATGTGTAAAGCAGTGTTTCCCAAACTGTGGTCCACGGACCCCAAGGGGTCCGTGAGACATCCCCGGGGGATCCCAAGACTCGAGTGCCTGTCGTAGTGAAAAATGAAACGCCCATGCGTCCTCACAGCACACAAGAGCTGTGAACGTTGGCGCAGGGGCGGGGAGACCACAACAATACAATCGGGAGGCAGGGGCAGCGAATGGGCAGTCAGGGGGGCGGGCCCCATTGGGCACATCGGCTGGGGAAACGAGTGAAACGGAAGGCAAAAGGGGCACAAAAACAAGGAAAAAACGAGTGGCACAGAAGGCAGAAGGGCACAAAAAACTAGTGGAACAGAGGGCAGAAGGGCACAAAAAAACGAGGGAAAACGAATGGAACAGAGGGCAGAATGGCACAAAAAATGAGGGAAAAACGAGTGGCACAGAGGGCAGAAAGGATCAAAAAACGAGTGGAACAGAGGGCAGAAAGGCACAAAAATTAAAGGAACAGAGGGCAGAAGGGCACAAAAAACTAGGGAAAACGAGTGGAACAGAGGGCAGAAAGGCACAAAAACGAGGGAAAAACAAGTGGCACAGAGGGCAGAAAGGCACAAAAACGAGGGAAAAAAGAATGGAACAGAGGGCAGAAAGGCACAAAAAACGAGGGAAAAACGAGTGGCACAGAGGGCAGAAAAGCAAAAAAAATGAGTGGAACGAAGGACAGAAAGGCACAAAAAACGAGGGAAAAACGAGTAGAACAGAGGGCACAAAAAAACGAGTGGAACAGAGGGCAGAAGGGCACAAAAAACGAGGGAAAAACAAGTTGAACAAAGGGCAGAAAGGCACAAAAAACTAGGGAAAAACGAGTGGCACAGAGGGCAGAAAGGCACAAAAAATGAGTGGAACAGAGGGCAGAAAGGCACAAAAAACTGGGGGAAAACGAGTGGCACAGAGGGCAGAAAGGCACAAAAAACGAGTGGAACAGAGGGCAGAAAGGCACAAAAAATGAGTGGAACAGAGGGCAGAAGGGCACAAAAAACTAGGGAAAAACGAGTGGAACAGAGGGCAGAAAGGCACAAAAACGAGGGGGAAAAAAGTGGCACAGAGGGCAGAAAGACACAAAAACGAGGGAAAAAAGAATGGAACAGAGGGCAGAAAGACACAAAAAACGAGGAGGGAAAAACGAGTGGCACAGAGGGCAGAAAAGCACAAAAAACGAGTGGAACGAAGGACACAAAGGCTCAAAAAACGAGGGAAAAACGAGTGGAACAGAGGGCACAAAAACGAGTGGAACAGAGGGCAGAAAGGCACAAAAAACGAGGGAAAAATGAGTGGAACAAAGGGCAGAAAGGCACAAAAAATGAGGGAAAAACAAGTGGCACAGAGGGCAGAAAGGCACAAAAACGAGTGGAACAGAGGACAGAAAGGCACAAAAAACAAGTGGAACAGAGGGCAGAAGGGCACCAAAAACAAGGGAAAAACGAGTGGAACAGAGGGCAGAAAGGCACAAAAAATTAGGGAAAAACAAGTGCCACACAGAGGGCAGAAAGACACAAAAACGAGGGAAAAACAAGTGGAACAGAGGGCAGAAAGGCACAAAAAATGAGGAAAAAACGAGTGGAACAGAGGGCAGAAAGGCTCAAAAACGAGTGGAAAAGAAGGTAGAAAGCCACAAAACACGAAGGGAAAAACGAGTGGAACAGAAGGCAGAAGGGCACAAAAAAACGAGTGGAACAGAAGGCAAAATGGGCACAAAAACGAGGGAAAAACGAGTGGCACTGAGGGCAGACAGGCACAAAAAAACAAGTGGCACAGAGGCAAAATACAGAATACAGAAATACAGGGGCAGCTAAGAACAGAAGGCAGAAACGGCAGAGAGGCACGGGGGCAGCGAGGGGAACAGAAGGGAAAACCGGGCAGAGACAAAGGGGGAAGCGAGGGGTAGAGAAGGAAAGACTGGGCAGAGAGCACACAGGGACAGCGACGGGAACAGAGGGAAGAAAAAGGGGCACAGACCACGTACAGGCAGCGGGGGAAGACAGACAACAGCAGTCACAGACACAACAATGAAAATACAGGCAATACAATAAAAGCAACAAAGCATTGAAAGGCACATGTGTATAGGTTACTGTTACTTGGCAGGCAGGTAAAAATAGATGCAGCCAGGATCAGCAGTAGGATTTTTGTGCTGCTGTCTGATTGCTCACTTTCCACAAGCCCTTGGGTGAATTATGTGTGCTGTCAAGCTTTCATATATCAGTCATATCAAGCTCTTATTCTGTGAAGCCTTTGCAGTTTGTTGTTGGCACGGGACGGGCAGTGGGCATCCTAACAGGAGAGGGTCGGGTGCCACGCGAGGCCTCTCTGAAATATGCCTTAACTGCACTGCTCACCCCTTGGTGGTAAAATGTTGTTCTGCTGTCTGTGACTAAAGATTATGTCTAACAGGGGTTTATGGTAATTGGCATAGCATTGTTCCATGATCTTGCTGAAACAATATGCCTCCTGTGCAGATACCTCCCTGCCATCTCTTGCACTTCCATGATGAACTCCTAATATAGACCTTGAATTTGCTCTGTACACTGGACTCATCGCTTTGTGCAGTATCATGTTAGAATTTTCACAATATTCCTTGCTCCTTGGGGCATGTCTTTATTGTTTAATTTGTTAGATATTTTTAAAATGTGAATAGTTAAAAATGCTAATAATTCACAATCATTCAACCTGTTGCTGTAGGGAAGGGTCACCGCTCCAAGGCTCTGGAATGAGAATGTAGAGGTGCTGCTATGGCTGAGAGCAGGAGACTTGTACCACTAAATAATACACTTCTGTATGCATACATGTCCATGCCAATAGACCCAATTCAGGCTGTCTCCCTCTTGAAATTGCCTTTGCTTCAAAAGGCGTTTTTAAAAAGAAATTTAAATTGTACAAATTGCTTGGGGGTCCCTGGCTTCCAGTAGTGATTCAGTGGGGGTCCTCAGGAGTCAAATGTTTGGGAACCACTGGTCTAAAGCATCCACGCAGTACACAGGCGACACACAAGGCCCACTCCAAAAAGAGAAACTACACAAGGTTGTGTAAGAATAACTTTTGTATTGTGTCAAACACACAATAGTAAGCACAGTAATCTCTATACTGCACCAACTGGCGCCAAGGCAATATTTACAGCGGGATTATATACATGGCATGGTCAATCAGGCCGCTGCCAGAAGCATCGCAAAAGGACAACGTATAATTGAGAGTGCGTAAGCATTAGAGGTATCACAGTCCGAACCTACTGGGGAATAGAAGTAAACTTAGCATCACTGTATAACAGGGAATGTGTACCGACCAGTAACTTCTGGCAAACACCAGACGCTTGGCCACCCTGCAAGAAATGTTAGGCAGACAACAAAGTAGGCATAAACCTGTGGCATAAATCACATCGGCCTCAAACCTGCAATAAAAACACCATGGCATGACATTAGGCCTTAAACATCTACATGAGGCAACTCAATAGGCATCAGCAAGTGAATCTGAGGCATATCAACAATACTTCAGTGGCCTCAATAGCCTAAGCATGAATCGGGAGCATGCAGGCATCCTATCATGGCTTCAGGCAGGATCACATGGGGCATACACCAGCAGTAGGCATCATCCTCAGTGTTGGAGCATTTCATTATGCATCGCATCAGGACATCAAATCATGAGCATGGGGCATCACCCCTTAGGGAAAAGACTTTAGGCATGAGTACACATCATTATAGCATTTCTAAGAGAGGCCTATCCTGCACAAAACCATTGGTAAAAATGCAGCATTCAAAGAGGCGTAAATCATCTTTGCCTTAATCCTGGAATCTAAATATTAGGCCTTGGACCAGTGGGCACAAGGTATAAAGCATGACACCATGGCATCCATAGGCATAAAAACACATTCCTGCAATAGATCAGCATACGTCACATTGGGCCTAAACACATTAGGCATACAGAACAAGAACAATAGGGCATCACACCTGACATCAGGAGGGCAAACATGGTAATACCTAGACTCAATGCCCAGAGTTGTTGCAGATTAGTCTCGGCTGCCACTGTGTCCTGGGACTCTAAAGTACCCCAATAGCAATGTCTGTGTTGTAAACTCGTTGCCTGTTTATCCTGTTCTCTCTATGACCTTTATTCTACTCTATGCTCTCTCTTTCTTGTTCTAGAATTAGCATGTTTGCTTTGTGTCTCCAGGTTCTGCTTGGGCAGTTGGTTGACTGGTCAGCAGGCTGCTGTGCTCTTAAATAAATCTCCTTATTTGCTGCCACTGACTGAAGGAGCTTATTTACAACATTTTGGCGACTTGTGCCTGCTGATCCTTGAATTCTGTGGTCTTACAAGGGACTTACAAGCAGTTCACAGCGAGAGCAGCGTTTATAGCAGTTGGACCTGGCCAGAACGAACCCAGTGATGTCTCTCTAATTTTCATGTGAAGATTGAGGCGTCGGAAACTAACTCGGCGAAATCCGAAGCTTTTTCTGCTAACTTAAGGAAACTTATCTCTTCAACCGCTCACCTGTGAGTATTCTCTTGCTGTTTCCTAGCAACAAGTTGAAGTTCTTGTCCTCCATTCCTTCTCCTGTTGTCGGGGCGAGCGTGTGACGTTGTTTCTCAGCGTCAGGACTGCGCATGTGTGTCAAGCCTCGCTTTCACATCGTGGCCATTTTGGGTAGCAGTCGTTCTGACGGTGTGCGTGTGACGTCACGCGGAAGCATTCAACGTGCATGTCAAGCCTCCTTTTCATGCAGCGGCCATTTTGCGGCAGTGATTTACTTCAAGTCCAACTTTCCGACTGTAACGGATCACTGTGTACCTCGCCTTCTGTTTCGGGAGAATTTTCACAAGTGGAAGAGTAAACTTTCTGTCTAAAAGGTATTTATACTTGACTTTGCTTCTGATTTTCTCCTTCATATTACTTGGCCATGGCACAGAACATTAATATAACACTGCCTCCACCGTTTTTAAGTGAACCGGGAAATCCTCCGGTGCAATGGGAGGACTGGTTTATTATGTTCGACAACTATTTGGAGGCTATTGATGGCCAAGAGTTTTCCTCCAAGAGGAAAAAGGCCATTTTGTTGAGTACTCTGGGGAAGGAAGGACAAATATTTTTTAGGTTTTTGCCAATTGCTTTACAGGCAAATGGTCAAGCTATTCCTGATCAGTATAAGGAAGCTATCTCTAGGTTGGAGGTTAAGTTTGCTAAGGAGGAGAATCTTGTGATGCATCGATCATGTGGGGGAGGGCTCCAGGGTCCAAGCTTGTTCCTTCTTGGGTCAAACAACTTTTGAGTAGGGGTGATCTTGTGAATACTGACTCAACTTTGCCTTTTTTGCCACTGTGGGAAGTAAGATTTCAAAAGGGGATCTGGTTAAGGTTAAACCAGGGAGGTGTTCTATGGGTTTGACAACATTTAGGGGACCTTTTACTGTTAGAAAGGTTTTCCCTAATTATGTTCTTCTTGATAATGGTGAGAAGTGGAATTTGAGGAGGGTTGCTCTTTATCAGAAAAGTGGGCAAACACCTTCTCAATCTGTGTCTGATAACTCTGATGATGCTTCTCATAATTCTTCTGTTGGTTCTTCAAATGAAGAGAGGGGTAGTGGTTACATGCTTTTATCTCAAGAGTGTGTTCCCTTTTCTCCTCCTTCGGACAGGTCTTGTTTTGGCGGTGGTGATGTCTCGGATTCTGGTTCCTCTAGTTTTCGAAGAACCATGATTGATTCCTCTCCTTCTCTACCTCCTTCTCTTTCCAGTTCTAGGGTTTCAAGGTATCGTAAACCACCTGTTTATCTCAATGATTTTTTTTGCAATTGATGTGTTATTCCTTTGTTTATAAAGATGGAAGATGTGTTGTAAACTAATTGCCTGTTTATCCTGTTCTCTCTATGACCTTTATTCTACTCTATGCTCTCTCTTTCTTGTTCTAGAATTAGCATGTTTGCTTTGTGTCTCTAGGTTCTGCTTGGGCAGTTGGTTGACTGGTCAGCAGGCGCTGGGTCCTTTACTGCTGTGCTCTTAAATAAATCTCCTTATTTACTGACACTGACTGAAGGAGCTTATTTACAACAGTCTCCTGGTGCAGGTTAGTGTCAGACGCCACTGAGTCGAGGGACCCCCTCTCTGGGACTCTACAATCAGAAATTGGGGGCCCACAAAGTCCTAGCCAGCTGGAGGTCCCCTCCTGGGACCCGGGGCTGGGAGAAAAAATGCCTCACGTTGCAACTGCCCACTGTCAACCAAGCAGGCAGGGGGGAATCCCACACGCGGGGATCCCTTCGTAGCACTTTAGAATCCCGGCACTGCAGACATCCGCTCCTCTTCTTCTGGGCACAGTTGTAGCGCCTTGGCAGCAAGCAAAGCACAGTCAATGCGAATAAGGCACTCTGGCAGCACCACAATGCAGCACACACGCAGGGGAATTGAAATATAGCGCTTTGACAGCACAGCGCTGCAGGCTTCAGCTCCTCTTCCCCTGGCACCTTGAATATAGCGTTTGCGAGGCACTAGGTCCCACTAGAAGCTTCAGGGACTGAAGATCACGTACCTCTTCTGGTAATCAGGAAAACAGTGCCCACCAGGCGCTAGAGTGCAGACCGAGCAGCACAGTCACTACAAATATAGCACTCACCAGGCACTAGGTGATTCACGGTTCCAGGGTCCCACCTGTGGGAGTAGCGCCCATGCTCCTCAACTCCTTGGAGTGCAGGCAGTCAAAGTATAGCACTCATGAGGCGCTAGGTCAGCAGAGCAGGCAGGCCAGGCTGGGCAAGATCAGCAGCAGTGGGCACTCATCAGTACAGGACAGCAGCTCCTAGAAGCAGTCATCTCCCATAAAGTGGCACTCCTCCTGACACAGCAGTCTTCACTCCAGCAAAGGCTCTCACTGGCTCTGTGGACAGCAGAGGGGTACAGATGGGCTCAGGGGCCAGCACACAGGCCCATGCGGCGGTACCTCCTGGCAGAGTGTCCCCTCTCAATCCAGTCCACCTTCAGTTGGAGCACATGGCATCTCTACTGCTCTACATATACACCCTCCTCCCACCTACCAGAAAGGGCTGGAAGCTTCTAGCAGGTGTCTGGCAGTTCCAGCCTCACTGTCACTGGGGGAAGTGTAGAGGACCTTGTCCCTTCAAACACTAGACCGCCAACCCACCTCAGGCAGGCGGCACAAGCAGACAGAAATGGCATCTATTTTAAAAGTGACATTTCTGCAATGGTGAAAATAAAGGTGTGTACACCATTACACAGCATTTATTATTTTCCTCTCACACCACACATGGCATATACATTTCCTACCACGGGGGAGATGTCCCCTAAAGGCGGGGAAGGGTTCCTAATATACCTATGTAAGGCAGACAGCACACACACTTTGCACTGCTAACCAGCGCCAACGTATCTAACATCCTGAACCCACCAATTCCATCACAACAAAAGGGCTAGGGGAACGGCAAAAAGTTTCGGGATGACCGTGCAAGCAGGGCCAAGTACAACATAGATCATAGAATGCCAGCAGGGTGATGGTTTGGCTGACGTGGAATGGTGTCCCAACTTTTGGGAAAAAGGATGATCTAGTATGAAGAACCAGCTTGTCGGGGAAAAAGGTGAAGTAAGGTTGATGAACACACAGAGCCTGAAGTTCACTCGAATATCCTGCTGAGGTGACGGCACTGAAGACTACAGTTTTGATGGTGAGGAGCTGTAAGGGACAACTGTGGAGTGGCTCGAATGGAGTACCCGTCAGATAAGTAAGGAAGAGGTGGGAAACATATGTTGCAGGTCTTTCAAGCCACACATCACAACAGGTGATTTAAATAAAGAGGGATATTCAGGCAACCATAAGAAGGCTGAGCGGGCCGAAAGATAGCCTTTAACTGAGCCCAAAGCAAGGCCTCGCTGGTCGAAAGACAAAACAATAACACATTAGACAGTTTTGCCTGGAAGAGGTCAATCTGGCAAGCACCGCACCCAGCCTCAAATCTGTCCCAACAACAGGCATAAACAGGTTTTGTCGAAAGATGCCTGGCTGACAAGAAGACCAGGGAGGTCAAACATGTTGTAGCTGTCGCTCCTCAATCTCAACGCATGAAGGTGGAGATTGTGAAGGCTGGGATGGGGAACCTGACTGTTCTTCTGCAACAGCAGATCCTCCTGGGGAGGCAGCCTGATCAGAGGACAGATGCTCAAGCCCAGGGGTTCTAGGTTCCATTCTCTCCCTGCCCAATTTGGAGCCACTAGGATGACTTGGGCCCGGCCCATCCTGATCTTCTTGAGAACTTGTGGCAGGAGTAGTATTGACAAGAAGGCATGCAGGAGTCCCAAGTTTCACCCGAGGTGTAATGCATCTCAGAGAGAGAGAGAGAGAGACACAATGGAAAAAACAACTTGGAGAAGAGCTGAAATTGTGCATTCTCTGTGGTGCTGAATAGATCGAGCCAAGGTTCCTGAAGGAGACCTAGAGTCACCTCCAGATGTAGCTGCCGTTCATGATCTGTTAGGTGTTGATGGTTGGGCTTGTCTGCCTTGGCATTCATCTATACTGCCAGGTGATTCAGTACCAGGAATATTCCCTGGCAGTCCAGCCACATCCAGAGGCACAAGGTCTCCTGCCACAGTGTCCAAGACCCCTCCCTGCCCTGTTTGTTGCAGTACCACAGGGCAGTGGTGTTGTCTATGTGCACCTGTACCAGTCTCCCTTTCATGCATGTCAGGAAGGCTTTCAGCCCCAAGCAGATGGCCCTCCACTCCAGAATGTTGATATGAAGCAGAGTCTCCACTAGAGGCCTATGATCTTTACCTCCACCAGATGGCCACCCCAACCCATTAGCGATGCATCGATAACCACTAGCAGCTCTGGGTCGGCATTGGAGAAGGGTCTCCCAAGGACTCAATCACTGTCCAGTAGCCACTACTACATATTTTTCAAAGTCTCCTCCAAAACTGGATGTGGTCGGAGAGGTCCACTTGATGTTGGGCCCACTGGGATGTCACATCCCACAGCAGAACGTGCATATACCACCTGGTGGGCTCAACCAGCATGATGTAGGAGGCCATCAGTCCCAGCGGTCTCGGAGACGACTCACTGAAATCCAGGGGCAAGGCGGAAAGATCGGAATCATAGGTTGAATGTTGTGTACTCTCTTTCCTGGGGGAAAGGCACGATACAGAACCGTGTCCAGAATGGCTCCAATGAAAAAGAGCGTAAGTTATGACCTTGCCACTAATAAACCCGAAAGATGTCAGGAGGTTCACTGGAGTTTAGAGGTGGTTAATGACTGCCAGGGGCAAGGCCACCTTCAACAGCCAGTCATCAGTATAAGATTGGCACCCCTGACCTCCACCAACATCAATTTCATGGACACCCTAGGGACACTGCTAAGTCCAAAGGGCTGCTGGAAATGCTCCTCTCCCACCATGAACCGCAGGTAACATTGGTGTGCCAGCAGAATAGGGATGTGGAAAAAGACATCGTGCAGGTCCAACGCCGCCATCCAGTCTCCAGGGACCAGGGTCTATAGCCAGCAGAACCTGGGCCAGAGTGAGCATCTTAAATTTCTCCTTTTGGAGGAAGAGACTGAACTAAAGAGACTGAAAAGACGCATATCTAAAATAGGCCAAATACCTCAATCCCTCTTGGACATCAGAAAATAGCTGGAATAACAACCATGTCCTACTTCTGGCGCTGGCACCCTCTCCATAGACCCTTTGGCCAAAAGGGCTTGCACTTCCTGCCGCACAGTGAAGAGATGGTCCTCAGTTAGTTGTTGGGTGTTTGGCAGAATGTGCAGAGAGGATAAAAGGAAGCACAAGGCATAAACTGTGCAGTCATTTTGAAGGACCCACATGTCCGATGTGATTGCCTATCAACCCTCTAGAACCAGTGGATTCTGCCTGTGACCATGCAAGGTTATACTAAAGTGGTTTGGAAGGTGGAGCTGGGGGGGGGGGGAATTAATGGGCGGTATTTTTTATGCTTACCTGAGGATTTGGAATGCAATGACGAGAGGCCTCAAGAGCGGCTGCTTTGACTCAGGCAACAGGATCGAGCTTTCGACGTGGAGCGGTCCTAAAGCTGCACCTACATATGCTTGGCAACGTAACATTTTGCCTTGTGTTCGCTGATGGCCTTTGGGTTCATCGACATGCAGTCTTAAGGGCTTAATACCTGGCATCTTAGGGGGTCACATCCCTTGCACGCTTTTGACATTTCAGAGAAAGATTTGCAAAAAGCAGTGTCTGAGATACAAAGGAGCCCCATATGTGCGTCTAGGCACGGAAAGAAAGGGACTGACATCAGTGCATAGGAGTGGCACCTATATAGGCTGAGCGTATAATTTCTAAGGTTGAACAGCATCACTGCAGAGCTGCAAGGCACCACCTTTCGGCACGCAGTAGTACTATGGAAAAGTTTCCAGATCTAGTCTAACACCTGGTCAATTTTCAAAAGATGAGGAATCTGTGGCTAGAAGTCTCTATCAGAATATATTACTTGCTTTCTCTTAACAATCTCATCCAGCAGTCAATGGAGTCCATATGGGTTAGTGAGAAGGAGTAGAGCACATGATGATGAGGGAATAACAGCTGTAATGTACACCACACCATTTCCACCCATGCTACCATCAGATGTGCTTCAGCAGCATATTGCTGCCGTACATCCTAGGCAACTGTGGCTACATATATATGACATTGTATTTAATATGCCTTTAAAAAAAATCTATTTGGGGGGATTTGTTAGCATGACATATTACCAAAGGCTCAAGGCATTATAGATGTAAGGACCGGCTCCCATGATTCACAACAAAGGTGCCAAACACTAAAGGCTTATCCGACCATCGGTGGTCTTTACTACATTTACAAGGGCAGCTCCATACAAATTGCAGATTGCAATATTTACTTGCACACACACCCGTACTTATCCTGATAACTTCTTTCTAGAAGTAATAATAGCTTTAAAGGCATGCCTTTGAACCAATTTAGCAGGGGCGGCTGGTACCCTTTGAAAATGGTAGGATAAGCAAAGTGCCCCCACCGCTTCCAAAAAAACTAATTTAGACAAGCCCTCCCACCAATAATAATACAGCCCCTCCCCCCAAAAAGCCCCAATAAAAACATGTCATTGCCATTTTATTTTTAACAGCGCTGCACCCCGCGGGCGGGGGGGGTGGAGGGGGGCACGAAGCTCCCCCGCCCTTATGAAGAAACGGCTGCTGCAATTTAGCCAGTCCCTTCTTGTCATGTTTAATTACCTAAGTGTTAGTTCCTGTTTGGGGTTTCTTGTCCCTCACTGACTACTTGATGCTGCATTTGGAGTTGTTACATGGTGTTGCTGCTCTCTGTATTATTTTGGATTTACTTTACGTGTCAAGAATTGTTTTTAACTGGAAATTTACTTTAAAGTAAAGCAAAATAGTGCCAAGCACTGTTTGCACTCCTTAGCGCTAAGAGGGGCGTTCCATGGGTGGTGTATGAGCGTTCCCATGCAACCACCCTGGGTTTCGGTGCAAAAACCCATACATACTAAAAAAAGTAGATAGGGTTTTTCATCAAAGATAACATCGTTTTGAAATAGGCTCTATGAAAAAGAAGAATGCTTTTTTTCTCCTTTCTTATCCAACTTTGCATGAGTGGTGCACTGTACATCACGCATACAAAGTAGGAAAAGTTTTAAAGTTAGCCTAGGCATAGTATTTTGTATTGGAAGGGTACCCTGCCAGTACAAAACCTAGACTAGGCTCACATAGGCGGATTTGCTCTATGGTGCAAAGGTGTGTGCATGGTGCTCAGCAACCTGATTGTGCACCGGCGCTAGGGAGAGAGGAGGAGAATGCCATATCTCTGTAGGTGTGGCGCTGTCCTGCATGCTCCTTCTCAGGCAGCATTCTTGGCTGCTGCGTTGCTCAAGAATTTAGTAAATAGACCCCTGAGTATATGATGATGTAGTATCCTGAGAGTAGTATGGGGTGATAGAGTGTTTCCTGGTCCCTGCAATTGCTGGAATAACACAAAGAAAAAGGATGCCAGCTCCTGTTGGTTCACATTTGCTAAGTACGGATATATGGATGAATGTATAGGTATATGTGTAGCATAACCACATCTGAAAAGCAAGGAGCACATGAGCCTCTTGTATTATAAAGGAACCATTTATGTGGCTAGACCACCTTTATTAGACCAACGCGTTGATATTTTGAGCAAAGCAGGATGCCACCTGTGCTTAATTTGTTCTTAGGAGTCCATCACCGGAGCTGCCAAATACCAAGGCTACCTAGCTTTGATTCCAGCTCATGTCCCCTTCTCCACCCTACACTTCCTACCTCCTTAGCTCTCTCTTGCAGGCTTTTCTAGCTCAACTTTAACTTTGTCACTGTTTTCCAATCTTTCTACGCCTGCCTCTTTCTCTTGTTTTCTCATTTTCTCGCTCTAGAACAAGACTCGAAAAATTAAAATAAGTCCTGTTCCCCAAAATGAATGCCAGTGCCTTCACCTGCAACCACCGCCACAAATTAAGCACTGGCGTTCTACCCTCTTCAATCACCTTTTGTGGCCGTCCTCTGCACACAGAGCACTTCCAATCTTAAACTAATAATGGACTCACATGTAGACTTGTTAAATCCCAGGAAAGCTCTCAGAATTGATTAAATTATGAAAGGCCTTCGGTACACATATATAAAGGCACACAGAACAACTTCCTATCTCTCTTTATTTACAACTTCACATTTATGTATAAATAGTATAAGCCCTATATAATAATTCCAAGCAGGGTCTCACTTAAGAGTCTTCTTTCACTGCCAGCTGAACGTACATGTATGACTGTCGAAAGGGCATTAAACATTAAAACCTTGGCAGTAGGGTGAGATGCAATCTCTAGACCGGTTCGCAGAGACATTCGTAAAGCTGCACCTACAGGTTTAATACAACACATGGGTGAAGAGGTTTTGTCACTTTCTGCTCACGCACACACCTTGGATTTCAGCTTGCATTATCACACGTAGTGTACGTTGCACAAGTGAAAATGCCTTTGAGCAATTGCAATTTTTTTCTCCATTGGGAGTAATATTTCACGGTGGAAAGCAACCTCCTCCCATGGCCGTCAATGCACCAAAATGCCTGGGGTAGCAGAAGTATGTATGTATCTGGTATTTGTTAAGTGCAAACTAATCACCCCTTGGGGTCTCAAGGCGAGTGGGCTGTCGGGGAGATTAAGGGCCAGATGTATAAATGCCAATACATGTAGGTCGCCCAATACCGGTCGGTAACGGCCGAAATTACCGAATTTCGGCCGTTACCGACCAGTATCAGGCTACTGAGATGTAGGTGGCCTAAATTGCAAATTCTGTAATTTACCGATTTGGTATTTTAAGGAATCGGTAAATTACCAATTCCTTAAAATACCGAATCGGTAAATTACCGAATTTGCAATGTAGGAAGCACTCAAATGAGTGCTTTTCCCATTTTAGGATTCGTTATTTACCACCAACTATAAGTTGGTGGTAAATAACGAATACCTTTGAAAATGCAAATCTGTGCATTTTCAACTGTGCCATGTGCCAGACATACATGCCCTTAGGGCATGTGTGTGTGCCACATCTGCACACAAGCACGATTCAGGGGTACAACAGGGTGTCAAAGTGACACCCTGGCACCCTTGAATGTTTCCCCCATTTTACCGCATCGGTAAATACCGATTCGGTAAATACCGAATCTTACCGATTCGGTAATTTTTACCGAAAATGTATCTACATCCCATTTACCTATTCTTAAATACCGAATCGGTAAAATTCAGTATTTAAGAATAGGTAAATTGGGATTACCTACATCTGGCCCTAAGTGAGCTATTGCCCAGAGTCGCATGATGCTGATCTGAGCTTTCGCCGGGGATCGAACCGGGAGCACTGTGCTCCAGAGTCAGCCGCTGTGGCCGCTGCACCACACCTCTCCCTCATCATGTGACATCTTATGCCCTTTGACAGTCACTTTCAAACAACACATATATGCTTACACATAAACACCATCTGTTAACATCAAAACATACTCATTCACGCATACACACACTCTCTCACATAAACACACTGAAACCTGAAAGCACGCACACAACATACATTTAAAAGCATTTTTCTACTTCCTCAGCTGCCAGTGGAGGTCATGATTCAGCTATTTCTACCCCATTTTTATCACACTAATAGCAAATAAGGTAATATTCACTATTAGTGTAATAAAAAACTAGACTGAAAACAAGGACAGTTAAGCCCCAACCGATGTCCATTAGAACGAGCTGCCCCTGTGTTCCTGGCATGGACTTTGGCACTTCCAAGGCCAGGGGTCGCAAAGGCAGTGCCAGGTGTTTCGGGGGGCAGCCCAGGGGTCGAAGACCCCTGGCGACCCCTAAATGACGTCCATGCTTTCTCCTGCAAGTTCACCAATTTTGGTATTGTTTCTTGCCTATCCCTGCTCTGTAGAGCGATGTATTCCTGTTCTTGGCACCCTTTCCAAGGTGAGAAAGGTTTGGAGTTGAGAAGAAGAATCCCCTGGTGTTCTCACACTTTCAAAAGAACCACAATACGGAAAGTTCACTGTCCGCCCATACATAATATTATTACACCATACTGTGGTACTATTACACATCACATAGATGCAAACATTTCAAAAGACCTAGGAGAGAGGTCTGGAGGTAAAAATAGAAAGTCAGGGAAAATGTAGTTTTCATTTAACCATCACATTATCATGCATTGGGAAGGGGAAGTTTTAGGTGGGAGTGGAAAAAAAGTAAATTTTTACTTTTATAGAAACATTGAGAAACCTCACCTCCCTTAAATCTTGAGTGTTGGCATGTTTGGCATTATTAAATCCCTATAAGCATGTAAATTTGAAGGGCATGGACAACGGACAAAGATGGCGGACGCTCATTTTTGAGCTCCGGGCCCAGTTCGTGCAATCTGTATTAATCTACCATATTAGCAGGTAGATTAGCCAACGGTAAAGACGGTCGTGCTGTTGGTTAAATCTTCCCCGGAACGCAATGAGCGACGCAAAAAGTCAGCCCCGGTAGACCCCATCAATAATGGCGGTTCCGGCATTGCTGACCCATGCCAGAGGCCCTTATCCCCAGAAGAGTGGAGGCCGCCCCCCCTCCCCACTGTAGCTGGTGGCGAATGCCAGAGGCTCGGGCCCTGGAGCCAGCCGATAGCTGTGTTGTGTCTCCAGTGGCCTCACCCTGTAATCTCTATACCATATACAGGTACTGAAGGAGCTACGCATGATGCATTTGGCAACACTGTATTTCCTTTCTATGATTCTCTTCTTTTTGCAGCTCGCCTCACAGGCAGCTTGCCAATTTATGACGAGAATTGGCAAAGACAGGCTGTCCAACCAACCCGCACTTTGTAAGATAGACAAGTGCACCAGGCCCACATCTATTGTCGATACATGGGAGCGCCATGATGCGTGGTCCCCTGAGCCAGTGCCCTGACACTCTCCAGAGTATCCATACTTCAAGCCATTCAGGACTTGAGAACCTTTCTTGAGAGTAAGATTGGTGAGTTGAGCCTCAACCTATCACTGAACTCGGATGACAGGATAATTAAGGCAGAGGGTCATTATTTAGAATAGAGTATTCTGCTTGTACACTTTCTACCGCAGTATCAGTTCTCCAATGTAGGCCGCGTCTTCTAGAGGGAAGTGCTGATCACGCAGAAGACAGATCCAGAAGGAACAATATCCGGACTGTGGAAGTCCTGGAGGGAGGGGAGTGGTGCCACTCCATGCACTTCATCACTGAGTGGCTGAGATCATGGCTCCCAGTGGCGCAAATGTCGTCCTGTTTTGTGGTGGAGTGAACACACCGGCCACTGGTGGCATGTCTGTTCCACTCCCACCCCCAAGACCAATAATTGCCAGAATCCTAAACTTTGTGGACAGAGATTTTATCCTAAGTGAAACCTGCAAACAAGGTAAACTTCACTGTGGGTCAGCTCCCATCATGCTCTTCCCAGACAATGCACTTAAAATGCAACAACAGCGCCGGTAATTTTTATCTGTGTAGGAGAAGCTCAGGGCCATGCAAATACTATACATGCTACAGTTTCCTGCATGCTTCAAAGTTATCTATAAGGACAAATCCCGGTTCTGCAAAACATTTCAAAGTGCCTGGTCCTAGGTGGAGAAACGCCTGGACGTTAGCCAAAGGGCTCATCTAAGAAGGGGGAGGTCAATATAAAGAAGCAACTTCTGTGCCGCACAAGTAGAAATAGAAGGAGACACCATTTGGAAGACACCACGCCTCATAGCCCTAAACATCCACATCCCTTGTCTGTGGGGGTCTCCCATAGGGCTGAGCCAGAGTAAGCCTCAATGCCTATGGTCCTGTCGGTCCTTCCTCGTACTCTCACACTTACCTGCTGATATGCCTCACAAATCAACTTACCCACAAGCTGCCGCACCCCCTATATAGCTGGGACCACCCACTTAGTTCTGTTGTGGTCTCGAGTTTGGTTTCGAGTTAGGGTGACAGATGGGGAGAAGTGTAGGGGAGACCGGAAGCTCAGTTGTATGTTTTATTTTTTGGTTTATATTATTTTATTTGTTGGTTCCCGCTTATTCAAGTTGCAGCGCCAGGTTGGTTGGAGCATCCACACAATGTACCGCCCAAACTGTAACCACTTTAGATGACCCCGGGCTTAACCTCGGCAACCACTAAGAGCTAATGTATATTGTCCTGGAATGTCAACGGCATTAACAACAAATTCAAAAGTGGAGTGTCTGTTTTTTTGCATGTTAAAAAGTTCCATCCCACTGTCCTAATGTTTAAGGAGACCCACTTACTGGGTACAAAATGTCTTTCCTTGGCAGGCATGGTAATACAGAGTATGCCACTTGGGATACACTTAAGACTCCCGAGGGGAACCATTCTCTAAAGGAAAACTTTCATGCTTGTTTTACATAAATTATCCATCAACCATCTGGGTCATAATGTAATGGTCTGAGGACTTCTTGAGGGCCCTACTTGGATGTTCCTCAATGTGTATGCTCCCCACAGACAGTTGTAGACCACACTCTGGAGACTAGATTCCAGCTTTTAGCTGGCTCCACTCAGTGCCGGACTCTCCCGGTAGACATTGTAACCCTACAATGAACACTCCAGAAACCACCTCCCACTCGGTGTCCATCTGATAACAGTGTCTTTCCCCATTGGCTATGGCACTAGGGCTTGTCAGTGTCTGGTGGGTACACCATCTTAGGGACAGGCAATATACTTATTATTCCACACACACCTTTTCTCATTTTGATTACTTTTGTACTCCCTCCAAAGACATTGACAACATTTCTCACACACAAATACTCAAGAGGGGGGGTTTCAGACCACTCCTCTATGGCACTGAACGCAGGTTGATGGGAGGAGAGAGGGGACCATGACGGTTAAATGTCTGGTGGTTACTAGATGACTTCAATGAATTTCTCCATGGCACTATTACAGAGTATTTTTATTTCAATGGCGGCTCAGTCTTCTCCTCGAGCACCCTTTAGAAAGTCTTTAAAACAGTTAAAATAGGGGGAGTGCTGTATTATATACACTATGAAACTAGAGACTGTGCGGCAGAGCTTTGACCACTTGAAGGGAAAGTCACCCACCTCAAGCATGTAGATGTAGCTAACCCCAACGAGCTGACCCTAGAACAGCTCCACCTGACCCGAATAGCTTTCACACATAAGCTCCTAAACACAGCCCGCTCGGGTGGTTTCAATCCAAAGAGAAAGTATACGAGATAGACAACAAGGAGGGGAAATTACTTTACTGGCTCGCAAATGTGAATATTCAGGTTTGTATCCAAGCTGCATAACTCTACTGGAGAAACATTTCGGACTGCAATACCGATAGCGGTTGAATTTGCCTCTTGTTACAGTGCTCTCAATGCCCACCATCTCCTCTCCCTATCTGAGAGAGATAACCCCATCATACATGATCTTCCAGGATGAACTTCCCCAGCAGATGAGAGAGTTGAACTAGACCTCCCTATCTCCGCAATGGACATACAACCCTCGTCGCCAAAATGTTGTGAGTAAAAGAGGATAAAATGTAGAGGTAGCCAGGTAATTAATCCAAGTCAGGTGTTTATTAGTTGGTTTCAATATGATAAGTATTAGGTCCCACCAGGAGCTTGATGGATGTTGCTCAGCCCTCACTCACCAACTGACATTCTCCACACACACCAGGCACACACACATTCTATTCACTCTGACATCACGCACACCAACATTCCACGCAGACATCTAACTCATTCTGGCTGAGCAACCTTAAAGGAGATAAATCTAGTTACAACATAATCCCATCAATGTCCTCAGGAAAATCCCCCAGCCCAATGGCTTTCTGTTGAAGTTTATTTAAGAGATATTACTCCTTACTTACACCCCACCTGCAGGCATTGTATGAAGACGCTTTTTGCAAATGATCACTGCCATACGATTTGACTGGGGCAACCATAACAGTCATCCTCAAACCAGACAAACCCCCAACGGAGTGTGCCTCCTGCCACCCTATATCGTTAATCAATATAGAATCTTAACTCCTTGCCAAGATTACGGCCACTCGCATGACTAAGGTAGTGTGTGTTTTGGTTCATGCAGAGCAAAATAGCTTTATACCAAAAGAAGTACCAGGGATTGTCTACGCCATTTACACGTGGCCCTGTTCCATGCGAATAAAATCAAGTGTTTGTTAAGCGCTACTACTCACCCGTGAGGGGTTCAAGGCGCTGGGGGAGGGGGGTTCGCAAGGTCCATTCCATCAAGGAGGGGGTCTGTCGAAGAGCCAGGTTTTGAGGTTTCTAGTGAAGAAGGGGAGAGATGTCTGTCTGAGGTAGGGTGTTCCAGGCTCGGGCCGTGGGGAAGGAGAAGGAGCTGCCGCCTGATATGGTCTTTCTGGTGCAGGGGACTATGGCGTAGGAGAGTTAGGCTGATCATAGGGTCTTTTGGGGTGCGTGGAATTTGAGTCGGCTGTTCAGGTATGCTGCTCTGGTGTCGTGGAGGGCCTTGTGAGCGTGGGTGAGCATCTTGAAGGTGACTCTAGCTTCGATGAGGAGCCAGTGGAGTGTGCGCAGGTGCTGGGAGATGTGGCATTGTCTTGGCAGGTCGAGGACCAGTCTTGTGGGGGCGTTTTGGATGTTCTGTAGCTTGCGTGTGAGGTTTTTGTTTATTCCGACGCAGAGTGCGTTGCTGTAGTCGAGTCTGCTGGTGGCCAGGGCGTGAGTGACGGTCTTGTTGTATTTGAGGGGGATCCATTTGGAGGTCTTGCGTAGGAGGCGGAGAGTGTGGAAGCAGGAGGACGAGACAGCGTTGATCCTGTGGTCCATTTAGAGTTCGGAGTCCAGGATGATTCACAGGTTGCGTGCGTGGTCCGTGGGGGTGGGCGTACTTCCGAGGGAGGGGGGCCACCAGGTGTCGTTCCAGGCATCGGGGTGTGGGCCCATGATGAGTACTTATGTTTTGTTGGTAGAATTGTAGAGTTGTTACTTTAGAATAGGGCCCTCCTCCTGGAGGACATAGGGCATTCTTTTGGCACAGTACAATGGCCTTTCCTGCTGGCTGTCCTTTGCAAGATGCAATTTGGCCCTTGGTTCCTCCACTGGGTTGAAACTTTTACTCAGTCTGTGGGCCCAAGCTAGAGTGAATGGGGTATTGGCCACTTCCTTCCCTATAGAGAGAGGCACTCATCAGGGCTTCCCACTCTCTCAGTTGCCTTGTGCCCTGGTGATGGAACGGTACAAAAGGGGGTGGTGATGGACGGAGCATCTGAATCAATCAAACACTCACACCCAGTCAAAAGATCTGGGTTTAATCCATCACCGTTCTTTAGCCCACTCTGCCACCCCAGTTCAGGCATGGCTATATGCAAATCAGTCTGACCCTGTGCCTCATGGGAACAGTCCAGCCCGAACTGCCAAGCCACGTCTTCCCTGGACCGGAAACAAGCTTCCGAGGACCGGTTTCTGGCATTCCAGCCGTCTTCAGCCCGGCTTGCTTGAATCCAGTGGCAAGGTGAGCAAGGGACTCCCGTCTGAGCATACCCTGCCACACTTATGGCGGCCAAAAGCGGTACAAAAGGGGGTGGTGATGGACGGAGCATCTGAATCAATCAAACACTTACACCCAGTCAAAAGATCTGGGTTTAATCCATCACCGTTCTTTAGCCCACTCTGCCACCCCAGTTCAGGCATGGCTATATGCAAATCAGTCTGGCCCTGTGCCTCATGGGAACAGTCCAGCCCGAACTGCCAAGCCACGTCTTCCCTGGACCGGAAACAAGCTTCCGAGGACCGGTTTCTGGCATTCCAGCCGTCTTCAGCCCGGCTTGCTTGAATCCAGTGGCAAAGTGAGCAAGGGACTCACGTCTGAGCATACCCTGCCACACTTATGGCGGCCAAAAGCGGTACAAAAGGGGGTGGTGATGGACGGAGCATCTGAAACAATCAAACACTCACACCCAGTCAAAAGATCTGGGTTTAATCCATCACCGTTCTTTAGCCCACTCTGCCACCCCAGTTCAGGCATGGCTATATGCAAATCAGTCTGACCCTGTGCCTCATGGGAACAGTCCAGCCCGAACTGCCAAGCCACATCTTCCCTGGACCGGAAACAAGCTTCCGAGGACCGGTTTCTGGCATTCCAGCCGTCTTCAGCCCGGCTTGCTTGAATCCAGTGGCAAAGTGAGCAAGGGACTCACGTCTGAGCATACCCTGCCACACTTATGGCAGCCAAAAGCGGTACAAAAGGGGGTGGTGATGGACGGAGCATCTGAATCAATCAAACACTCACACCCAGTCAAAAGATCTGGGTTTAATCCATCACCGTTCTTTAGCCCACTCTGCCACCCCAGTTCAGGCATGGCTATATGCAAATCAGTCTGACCCTGTGCCTCATGGGAACAGTCCAGCCCGAACTGCCAAGCCACGTCTTCCCTGGACCGGAAACAAGCTTCCGAGGACCGGTTTCTGGCATTCCAGCCGTCTTCAGCCCGGCTTGCTTGAATCCAGTGGCAAGGTGAGCAAGGGACTCCCGTCTGAGCATACCCTGCCACACTTATAGCGGCCAAAAGCGGTACAAAAGGGGGTGGTGATGGACGGAGCATCTGAATCAATCAAACACTCACACCCAGTCAAAAGATCTGGGTTTAATCCATCACCGTTCTTTAGCCCACTCTGCCACCCCAGTTCAGGCATGGCTATATGCAAATCAGTCTGGCCTTGTGCCTCATGGGAACAGTCCAGCCCGAACTGCCAAGCCACGTCTTCCCTGGACCGGAAACAAGCTTCCGAGGACCGGTTTCTGGCATTCCAGCCGTCTTCAGCCCGGCTTGCTTGAATCCAGTGGCAAAGTGAGCAAGGGACTCACGTCTGAGCATACCCTGCCACACTTATGGCGGCCAAAAGCGGTACAAAAGGGGGTGGTGATGGACGGAGCATCTGAAACAATAAAACACTCACACCCAGTCAAAAGATCTGGGTTTAATCCATCACCGTTCTTTAGCCCACTCTGCCACCCCAGTTCAGGCATGGCTATATGCAAATCAGTCTGACCCTGTGCCTCATGGGAACAGTCCAGCCCGAACTGCCAAGCCACGTCTTCCCTGGACCAGAAACAAGCTTCCGAGGACCGGTTTCTGGCATTCCAGCCGTCTTCAGCCTGGCTTGCTTGAATCCAGTGGCAAAGTGAGCAAGGGACTCACGTCTGAGCATACCCTGCCACACTTATGGCGGCCAAAAGCGGTACAAAAGGGGGTGGTGATGGACGGAGCATCTGAATCAATCAAACACTCACACCCAGTCAAAAGATCTGGGTTTAATCCATCACCGTTCTTTAGCCCACTCTGCCACCCCAGTTCAGGCATGGCTATATGCAAATCAGTCTGACCCTGTGCCTCATGGGAACAGTCCAGCCCGAACTGCCAAGCCACGTCTTCCCTGGACCGGAAACAAGCTTCCGAGGACCGGTTTCTGGCATTCCAGCCGTCTTCAGCCCGGCTTGCTTGAATCCAGTGGCAAAGTGAGCAAGGGACTCACGTCTGAGCATACCCTGCCACACTTATGGCGGCCAAAAGCGGTACAAAAGGGGGTGGTGATGGACGGAGCATCTGAATCAATCAAACACTCACACCCAGTCAAAAGATCTGGTGATGGAACTCATCGCGGAATTGATGAGTGAGTGCCTGGGTGCACGGCTTACATTGAGGCAGCATTAGATAAAATGTCCTTTTATGATGGCCTGCTTCTCTATGTACAACATCCCCACACCACTATTCCCCACCTCATGGAGCTTCTACAGATCTACGCGTACACCTCTGGATTAAGGGTAAGCAGGGGGAAACCCACTATGTTACAGATATGAAGAGAAATGCAGATAGCGGTGATGGAGCCCACACTCTGTGTGGCAGGAGACAGCTTCTGTCACCTTATAAAGAACAGCGGTACCTAAGTGCTATACAAAAAAAAACATACACTGTGCATACAATTAATGCCCAGGAAGAGTAGTACTCAATCAGTAATTTATTCAAACAGAAGATAAAAACAAGTTTGAGGGGTAACAACCCCCCTTTTTTGTGGGTATGGCATTTTTAACATAGGCAAGAAATTTGTGACAAAAGAGATTACATTAAATAACAGTGTCACACTTAATATTCCAACATCACTACTGCACCCAAGGAACCAATCAAACATAGACATGCGAGTCAGAGTGATTCAGTCGACAACGTTTCGATCCTCTATCAAAGTGGGATCATCATCAGGACAATTAACAGTTTGCCTAAACCCATATTACATATACATGAAAGTCAAAAACCTCAATGTAACCTGGCAAGTCTGGGCAAGTATTGGTCTAATAAGGGGACATAGTAGGTGTCCACCTACCAGGGAAACGAGTTGATAATAAACAATATTTGCAAGGGAAAAGGACAATGCTCTGATTGTGAGTATGAACCAGCACTGCTTCCAGAGCCCGGACTAGGATGGATATATATATATATATATATATATATATATGCTCTTCACTAAAAAACTATCGTCTGTTTCCTGATTGCTGTGGTTGTATGGAGTTATTCAAGAGGTCCTCACCTGGTTCATCTCGTCTTGGAATGGCGAGCAGGAACATTGTTTTATATATATAAATATATTCGGCGTTTTTAAATTCTACTCGGTGGAGTTTTTCTTGCCATGCCCCCCGCAGTTCGAGAACCCGTCATTTGATTGTCATCGGTGTCCTGGCCCGGCGAGGTGCTTCGGAATCGGAGAGGTCGGCTGACCTCCTTGGATCCCCGAGGCGAAGTCCGGTAAGGCACCTGGTGCACAACTTTGACTACTATCCACGGAATTAAAAGCGGGTTTTGGGAAAATCTCCTAAAGACATTTACTCAGTAAAACTAAGCCATCCAGCAGTCTATTGGCGAAACTACTAACAAGAGCCGTTTACTTGTGTTCTAACATGATTTCCAGCGACGCACTCAGGAGTAAGGAAACAGCGGCAGAAGCCCTTTATGAGAACCTACCGGCCAACATTACAACAACATCACAAGAAAGTCGAATTACTCCGACTAACAGCAATGTGAGGGATTTGTTGAAAACATTAGAGAAATTACTCCGTAGTGAGTTATCCAAGTGGTGGGAGAAGAAGTCTCTTGAGAAATACCTTGAAGTCAACCGTGTTCCAAGGGGCTTGAGAGTATTAATTGTACCCACATATGAAAACCCTGACCCAAAGATGCTGCAAGAATGGGCAGAAAATAACCTGCAATCGTCCAAAAATATGTTACATATTTTAATTAAATATGCCCAATCAGATAGAGAAGCTTTACTGATTGAAATAGATCGGGTGAATGGACTTTTGGAAGCCACAGGTGAAACCGAATTGATCAGCAAAACTCGCAAAGAAATTGACCAGAGACTGACTAAATTGGAACAAACCATCCAAGAGCGAAAGATTCAAAAGTTCGCACGTGATCAGCAAGATTATGCGACTGGGCGTATCTTCACCTTTGCGAGGAAATACGACTCATACAAACGTAAAGCAATGTCGGTCCAACAAAAATCTGGTATAACAGTTGATCAAACGGTAAATGCTAACTCTGCCCCTACTAATGAGGATAATTTATCAGTGGCATCTTACAGTGGGTCAGAAGAAAGTCTAACCACCACCGCAGCAGGTCCCCCTGACTTAACCAACTTTACATTGGCAGACGAATTAAATTTTGTCAGCGAGGACCGGAGGTACTCTGCGCTCATGGAACAATCCTCAACCAGCAGGCAAAGCGGCAGTCAAAAACGCCGCAGCAGGAGGCGCAATACCAAAGCGCGGTGGAGGGCGAGGCAACACTCGCAGGAATTGGAACAAGTAACCACTACTCAAGATAACACTGTAATTAATCTGACTGATTTGGTTCTATCAAAGGCGGAGGAACAACTTCTTTCTCTAGGTCTTTCTTACTGTCCTCCTAATGACTTTTCATACACTCAGTCAAGGATCGATGTTTTTAAATTTATTAGAAAAATCAAACTTATGAAGTATTTTCTAATTCATCCTGAAACACCTAATAAAGAGACTGAAATGCCCGTTGTAACATCTGAGGAACAGCCATTGCGGGTTAAGAATCTAACAGGTCTTCAAACCTTGATTTCATTAGCTCATGAGGACAGCTCTCAACAATCTCTTACAGTCAGTCAAGTTATTACAGTGAATAAAACATCACCAAGCCCTTTTCGGGGAAAATCCACGTTTCTACCTTTAATGCCTAAGGACGCCCTGGATGTATTCAGTGATAGAGTTATCACTGAATTAAAAACTTTGAACAGAACTGTTTTGGGAAAGAGAAAACAAACGGACTTCAATAATTTACAATATACAACACTGATTAAAAAATACAATGCAACACCAATGTGATAGTTAAGAATGCGGACAAAGGGGGAAATACTGTTTTGTGGGCTAAAACTGATTACCTACAAGAGGCAGCTCGCCAGTTAGTAGAGCCCCTTTGTTACACCAAAACTACCAAATTTGTCATGTTAAAAACTTATGATGTTACTAGAAAAAACATCAGCCACTGGCAAAAGCAGGGTCTTTTTACCAAAGAAGAAACCAAATTTTTGAGTGTAACACATCCCATCACCCCTTTTTTCTATCTTTTACCCAAAATTCACAAATGTATCTTTCCAGTCCCAGGTCGCCCTATTATTTCTGCACAAGGTAGCATGAATGAAAATCTTTCTAAATACGTGGATTTTTTCCTGCAACCCCATATGATTTCACTTCCCTCTTACCTCAAAGACACTACTGATTTTTTAGTTAAAGTTAGTCAAGTCACTTGGTGTTCTGATTTTTGTTTTCTGGTCATGGACATTGAGTCACTTTACACCAGCATCAATCACCTGCATGGTTTAGAAGCTGTCCAACATTTCCTTGATACAAGAGAAGCTGCTCTGAGGAACCACAATATCATGTTGTTGGATATGATTCGTATTTGTCTATTCAACAACTTTTTCCAATTTGACAGAGATATTTACCACCAAGAGCGTGGTGTTGCCATGGGTTCGTGCTTCTCCCCCAGCTATTCATGTCTTCATGTTGGCTGGTGGGAGGAGCACGTTCTTCGGGGAACCCACGGATATTGGCTTCAACATCTTGCCTACTATTGGAGGTTTATAGATGATATTTTTATCATCTGGAAGGGAACACACGAACAGGCAGCACTTTTTGTCGATGACATTAACAACAATAACAGGAACCTTAAATTTACTGCTACTATGACAACTAACTCTGCAGAATTTTTAGCTGTCCAAGTGTACATTGACCAGGGTCAGATCCATACGAAACTACACAGAAAAAGCACTGCGGGAAATTCCATCCTTCACGCTCGCAGTGCACACCCTCCACACACAATTAACAGCATTCCGCTAGGCGAATTTATTTGCATTAAAAGAATCTGTAGCGATCTGGATACAACCAATCAATGTCTAGCTGACTCCATGCAAAGATTCTTGCGGCGAGGGTATAAACAAGACCTTTTAAACCGCGCCCTCTCGAAACCATTAAGACGCCCGTGGGATGAACTTTTGACTCCGAAATCTAACATGATCTTAGATTGTTCTTCTGAGGGGTCTGTTCGATTCATCACCACCTTTTGTTCCCAGGTACGCCAATTAAGAAAAATCATCAAGTCAGAGTGGCCGATTGTGTTAACGGATGTTATCCTAGGCCCTATGTTACCCAAGTCACCGGCTATCACTTTCAGGAGGGCTCCCTCCATGAAAGATGCTCTTGATAAAACACAACCTGAGCTCCCCCTAAAACTTCCTGGCTTACCAAACCAGGTTTTTTTAGATGCACATCGTGCCGGGCGTGCACTTTTGCTGTCAATGGCACCCAATATACATCAGCTTTTAGTGAGAAGCCAATACAAATAAAAGAACATCTTACTTGTCGCAGCGAATTTGTGATATACCAACTTACCTGCACATGCTCACTTTCGTATATTGGAAGCACAAAATTGCCAGCCAATCAGCGAATTTTGCAGCATATACGAGCGATAGTAATCTCTGACATGAATTACCCGGTGGCTCGCCACTTTAAGGCAGTTCATGACAAAAAACTAAAAGATCTGAGTTACACCTTATTGTGCTCAGTCCCTAATCCTGGACGAGGTGGTGACCGAGAAAAACTTCTCAGGCAAAAAGAAGCATATTTTATTCTGTTGCTTGACACAAGATCACCTAATGGTTTGAATGCTTTCGATGAATTACACCATTTTCTTTAAGCGCGTTGATCCACTATATTATCTGTTCTTTTGAGGTTAACATTGTCTGTTTCAAAATATATTGATTAATGATTTTATAATCATGAAGTAACTTTATGTAATGAAGCAAATGCCATGTCTTAAGGTTCTAGAAGGGTTTCCAACCGTCTGAATTTTAATTTATTGTTTATTTATAATATGATTTTTCTTTCACGTTTTTGCACTTGCACTTTATACAACCAGGCATTGCCAATTAGGCATGATTTTGATGACCAAAAAAGACTTAAAATTGAATGAGTGATGTACTTCATTGGAATCGTTTCTTACACTTGTAATTGATTTGTTTATATTACTAAACATGTGCAATATTATATGTAACAGTGATTTAGCACTCTAGCACTTTATTGAGAACAATGTTTCAATGCTTTGTTAGCATTTTTTAGGCAGCATTTTCAATGGACTCTATTATTCGATTTATGATTGCATATGATTGTTTCACTCATGTATTATAGAGCACTATGCTATAATTTCTTTTGTTGTGTCATCTCGCCATTGGATTCATTAGTAATTTCCACTTTCATGTTTGGTTTGTTTTATTGTTTACCCGTGCGTCCTGTTTCTTTAGGCGCATGGGCTTTTATTCTCCATAAAATATTCCGCCTACTCCTGACGCGTCATGTGACCAAGCTCCGTCTGCGGAGCGAAACGCGTCAGGGAGGGCACTTGCTCTGATACCATCGGAATAAACGTTTGCACTGCTGGCACTATAATGGTGTAATGGCGTTCATCATTGATACTTGATGCACTTGTGGAGAGGAGGTCTGCGCCCGCTTATGACCGCAGCAAGAGGCGGTCGGTATTTTTGTGATATATATATATATATATATATATATATATACACTCGCCCGACCCTCTACTACAACTCAGAACTATGTGGGAGGCGGATCTGGGACAGCTTGATGACAAGTGGACTGAGGTTTAAATGGCACTGGGGCTGTTTGCAATATCCATGCAATTCCATCTTATTCAATTGAAGTATTCGCATAGGTTTTACCTCTCTCCCTCTCGCATCTGGTGTATAGGGAGCCCCATCAGCCGGATTGTCTTCCGTGTGATTCCACCCCTGGCACCGTTTATCAGACTACGAATGTCCAACCATTCGTAGTTATTGGCACTCTGTCAATAGAACCCTACGTAGTATTGTGGACACTGACCTGGAGCTAGGTCCTAAAGTTACCCTACTGGGCACTATGGACAATCTGAGGAGACCACGCATGCTTCAGAGGCTGTGTGTTATTTAGTAGTGAAGAGAGACATAGCATTCCACTGGTGAGACGCCCATGTCTACGCAGTCACCCAGTGGACTGGCAGAACGAACCATTGCACCACGCTTGAGGAACTGGTATACAAAGCTTATGATGTACCTAAGAAACACGTTAAAAAATTGAACACCTGAACTCAGGCCAAAGGTGCCCCAGGAGGACCTGGAACATGTGTTTGTTCTGCAAGTTGTGAGTTGTGGCAACAACTAGGGTATGCGTAGAGATGTCGATTGTAAGTGTACTCGAGGATGGAAGTCAACGACCTATGGCACATTTTCATGTCATCTTTTGCCCTAATGCAATAAAATAAATAAAGAGTTATTTTTAAAAAATGAGAGTAAATTTGCGTTTTGTGAATTACAAAACTGAATTCTGTACTTGTAATTCGAGTTAATTGCACAAGTAAATTCAACTTTCCTGTGCAAATCGCTCTGTGAATCGCATCTTCAGAGCACAAATGAGCCTGTGACTATTAAAACAGGCCCGCGGCCAATGCATTTTTTTTTGTTTTTCACAACCATGTCTTGAGATTCCAGTAAGACTGTATTGGCCACTACTGGAGTCGGGAAGACGAGGACTCCGTCCCAAAAAACGTGCAGCTTAGATACAGAAACTACTGTTCTTTGGATACTTTTCAGCCTTCTCATTTTGACATTCTCTTAACCAACCATACAACAATAGTTCACTGTTGTGGTACAATAATAGGTGGCAAGGACCTTGGCACAGTAGAGCCTCTCAATGCCCAACTTCTCACGTGGCTTCACAAATGTCACAGGCAACGTGGCCCTTTCTGGGAAAAAGTCCAATGTAACCCCAGGAATTGAGCTGGAAGTCGTTATTAGTAAGAATTGTTTCAGCTGCAAATATACCCACCTCTCAACGGGCCTTCGTAAGGTGGCTGTGTTCCATTGCCAATGCTGTGCTTGGCACTGCGGGCTGCTTTCAACGAGATGCCTACTGTATGAAATAAGATGGTAAAAAAGGTAACTGGCTGTTGACAGAACCGGCAGTTCGTAAATAAGATTGGGGTCTGTGAGCTTCAGATTTACCAACAATCACGCTGGGGTCGCTTGTTAAAACACGATACCTGAAGCACGAAAAACGGGGGTTACGCGGCAGTGGAAAGAGAGAAAGGCGGATTGTTTGGGGACCTTAAAACAGACATTTTTCAAACTTATCATTTTTATAGACTTCAAAACAGAGGAGGGGGGAGAGAGAGAAAGTGGGAAGAAAGGAGAGAGGGAGGGAGGAAAGGAGTGAGAGAGAGAGGTAGGGAAGGAAGGAGGGAAGGAAGGAGGGAGATAGAGAGGGAAGGAAAGAAAGAGAGGGGGAAGAAAGGAGAGAGATAGGGAGGGAAGGAGGGAGGGAGGGAGAGAGAGGGAAGGAAGGAGAGAGAGAGGGGAGGAGGGAGAGAGAGAGGGAGGGAAGGAGGGAGAGAGAGAGGGAGGGAAGGAGGGAGAGAGGGAAGGAGGAAGAGAGAGAAAGGGATGGAAGGAGGGAGGGAATGAGGGAGAGAGGGAAGGAGAGAGAGAGGGAGGGAAGGAAGGAGAGAGAGAAGGAAGGAGAGAGAGAAGAAAGGAGAGAGAGGGAAGAAAGGAGAGAGAGGGATGGAGGGAAGGAGGGAGAGGGAGAAGGAGAGAGAGAGAGAGAGAGAAAAGAAGAGAAGGAAGGAGAGAGAGAGTGAGGGAGGGAGGGAAGGAGGGAGAGAGAGAGAGGGAAGGAGGGAGGGAGGGAAGGAGGGAGTGTGAGAGAGAGAGGGAAGGAGGGAGAGAGGGAAGGAGAGAGAGAGGGAAGGAAGGAGAGAGAGGAATGGAGGGAAGGAGGGAGAGGGAGAGGGAGAAGGAGAGAGAGAGAGAGAGAGAAAGAGAGAGAGAGACGGACCGTAAATGAAGAATTTCAACGGTTTTTAGTCTTTCATGTTGAGCCATAAAGTCAATTTAACTGTTTTTTTTCTGTGTGTGTGTATGTATGTGCATAGACTGTTGTGCTTCACCTGTTAGTTATTTCAGAAGGCCCTAAAGATCTCATCATCCAACATTCACCAATGCATGTTTTGCGACAATGTTTGTTGTATGGTGAGGTCCTTACCCAAGGTTTTTTTTTTAATAATAATAATAATAATAATAATAATAAAACCATTTCTAAAGCGCCTGGTTATACTCAGCACAGTGTGTCCCCGCGCTATGCTTGCAGTCGACCCCCTAAATAGTTAACACTCCCCGACCCAGGAGACTTGTCAGAATCAACGAAAATTAAATCTGTGAGAAAAGATACGTTTTGAGTTTGAGTCGGAATCTTGCTTCAGATGGCTCCATGCGGTGTTCAATGGGAAGCTCATTTTTTACCTTCTTTATTTGCATCATGCCGCTCTGTACCTTTGCTCTCTTTTCATGGCTAGAGAGGCCTGCTGAGCAGCACAGTATTGTGGGAAGGGATGTGCCACAACCAAATGTTTTTGACTAGCAGTCCTCCTCCTTCCTGCTTTTTTTTGCCAGTCTATACAGGATTACCCCCGCTCCGTACCCCTCTTTTTTTGTTTTACGGGGTTTGTCACCCCCATACTCCACTCTTTCAATGCCCATCTCCTATTGTGGTTGCTACTGCCACGCCACATTCTTCCGCTGTGGATGGGGGACATGCAGTGAAATGTCCTTCACAGTTCGGTACACACCTGGAAGGCTGCACACAAAGCCCTGCCATGTACCACACACCAGGCAATAGAATGAAGCATTTCAGTGTGGTCGTCCGCTTCACCGAAATGAAATGCAAAGTCACGCATTATAGATCCTGCTCAGTCGTTATGCTAGAGCGATGCTAATGCACCATAATTATGGAGAAGTCTGGCTCACCGATTAGAGCGGCAGACCCTGAGGCAGAGGACTGGTCCGGACCAGGGTTCAATCCCCGTCACGGCAGGGTCTTGGGCTCAATGTCCTCGGACCCGATAATTCTTGCCTCTGTGCCTACTCTAATCATGGGTTCCACTCTGCAACTCTGAGCAAAAGCTTGCTTAATCTCCACACCGGCCCTAACAACGCTAGGATGCCTGGCTTCACCTTGGGGGTGCCCAGGAGTGGACACCTCACAGGAACAGGCCAGGAAGGGTTCCACAGCGGTATTCATACAGCGCTTAGAGACCCCTGGGTGACAGGCGCTATACAAATCCAAATTACATTTACATTTACATACTGACTGAACGCTGGAGTAACAGGCTGCTCTCAGCAGACTTGGGGGCTGGCCCAACTGTTCGCAGCTCTGACTGCTACTCTGTTACAATGTAAGACGTAAGAATTCACCCGAGACACCGTACAGCATTACTGATACATCATAATGATAATGATATTTATAAAGCGCGCAACTACCAAAAATGCTGTCTCGGCGCTAGAACCGTGAGAAAACCCCAACCGACACCCCTCACAGAAACAACTCATGACTCATGACTAATGTCAGGAATCAGTGTCTAATGGCTACTACTGAGAAAGTCTGTGAGGTCAGTTTTGTTAGACACACTAATAGATGGGACATCTTGCAGCACGCAACGCAAGCTGAGCAGTAGGCAGTTCAATAAAGTTTGTTTTGGCCGCTGGAAATGGCAGTGCAGCTTGCATTACGTTGGTACTCTTTCTAATGATCCTCCAACCGGACCCGCCACCCCACTAGCGGCCTGCTGAGTGAACCACAGCGGTTGCCAGAGTCGGTTATCAGCAGCCCGGAGCACACCACAGTCCACTGTGCAGGCAGCTGAGTTGCCCTCAGAATCTGCGGCTGCCTGCGGCCCCCGCAGGGGGCCACCCTAGCTGGGTGGCTTTGCTAGTGCCGTTTGGGCACTTCCTCACCCCCCCCCCCCCGTTTGCGGGACTCTGGGTGGAGTTCCCCTGCATAGGCGCACTAGGCACGTTATTTCAGGCGCACCGGGGAGGGCATTTAAGTCTCCGCCCCCCATTTTGGGTCATCTTTTGTGCCAGTCACTCTGTATCCCACCCTACTGCTTACCCAGTGTTAGGCTGGCAGGCAAACTACGGAGGACGTTGTAATGTTTTCTTTGTTGTTGCAGGCGGAGTTACAGGGCGATTTGGAAGCGAATGGGTACAGAAGAGTACCTCTGCGTGGGCACAATAGGGTGCAAGAGCCAAATCCCAGGAGCCTCATGGGATGGTCCTGGAACAATTACGTGGGCGCCCCGTTAGTCCTTCGGGCGGTTGTGGGCCTGAACAATTGGGAGCTTGCCTTGCTACGCTCCGCCCTGAAAGGGGCGTGAGTAATAAGGGACCAATGCGTCACGTGATCCAGTGAGGGGATCACCCCCATAAGGGTTGCGCTGATTGGGTTTTCCACGGTGCTTGACTTATCAGGCGGGCAGGGCGGCATAGGTTGGTTAAAGCTTCCTGCCCTTGGATCGCCCGTAAGATAACCCACCATATTTGCATATTTTTGGATGGAATAAACCTGTAGCAATATGTTTTCCCAAACAAAAGTTGTGTTGAGTATTTATTTATGCATGCATGCATACTCTGTGTGGGGGGTGGGTGTGTGTTGCCAATAATGGGACTAATGCCCGGTGTTGCCGTGGGAGAATCAGAGTTGTTGCAGCCTGTACCGAATTCCTGCACGCCTCTCAAAGAAGTGGCGGTGCCTGGTGTGAGGTATCTCTACTGCTAATAAAAATGTGTTTTTTAATAGCGTGCAGCCATGATGTTCATTCATCTTTAGCTGCCTGTGCGTGCCCTGCTGTGTTACAGCTGAGCTCTGCAATCACTCTGCAGTTAGTCTGTGCTCACTTCACTGTAGTTTACCGCGACGAGCGAGTTTGTAAAACAACATTGTTTTGGGTCCGGCCGCGGTGAGCCACTGTAGTACCGATCCAACATCTACTAAATCAGAAGAGTCTGTAGCTCTGTGACAGGCTGAGGCTGGCGTGAGATCTGGTGCAGCTGTGGGACTGGGCAGTAGCAGCGCACCAACCCAGGCTGACTGCTCAGCTGCTCAGTAATGATTTTTATAGGTTCTGTCAAGTGTCACTCATAGTCGTTGAATGTCACTCATAACTACACTGAAATTATGAAAATTTTACTCATAAGCAATCTGAAACCTTGGCAGCTATACAAACCATTTCAGAGTACTATGGCTGTTGACAAATAAAATTTGCGAAGGTAGAAAAAGAAGAATGTAGGGCCAACTTGATGGCTTGTCTGGTATTGTTTACACATTTGAGACCACCATTCTTATGCATTTGTGCATGGACAGCTTTCCACTAATAAGTTCATGCAGACATACACTAGAGAGCTGGGCAAGCAGAAAGAGGACGTCCTAAGGAAGGCTGTTGCAGGAGAAATCTAAGAGTCCCTCAGGTGAATAACTTAATAATTCAGGAAATGCATGGATGTGTTTCCTCCAAATGAGCAGGCACAATTATTCTCAAGCATGACAGTTTCATTTGCCTCATGGAGGAAACAGATCACAAACAGATTTCCCTTCAAGTTGTCCGTAGATGCAAAAAGTTGTACAGCATCCCTTCTAGAACATGTCCCACCTGAAGGCCTCAGTTAGGCGGGGTAAAGAAACAAAGAAGATACGAAAGAGGAACCATTAGCTGTCTCAATGCTTGGCAGAACACAAGCAGGTTCGAGGGCTGTGCTTGGCTAGCTGTGAAGCTTGAAGAAAAAGAAACCTTACCCATCACCAGAGGGTCCTTGTTTCTTCTGTTCAATGCTCATGGAAGAAGTGTGGCTCACTGGTTAGAGGAGGCAGACCTGGAAGCAGAGGTCAGCCCGGGACCAGGGTTCAATTCCCGGCTCGGAGGGGTCTTGAGTCCTAAAATGTCCACGGACTCGATAATTCTCGCTCTGGTGCCTACTTGATTCACGGGTTCACACTCTGTGACTCTGGGCAATAGCTTGCTTAATCTCCACAACGGCCCCTCGCGGCGGGCTGCCTGGCTTTCACCTTGTGGATTCCCTGCCGGGGTATCTCACAGGGGAATACCAGGACGGGTTCCCTAAGCAAGCGCCTTGATGCCTTCGGGTGATACGTTTGCGATATAAATCGCAATACATGGAAGAAGTTACGCTGCCTTGGATGACGTACATTATTTACTCTTTTGGCGACTAGATAATCGATCTTGTTTGAGATGGTGAAGAGGGATTTTTCCATCACTGTCCTTCCCTCACAATACTTCAGAATCTCCTCGGTCATGGATGAGAAAAGACAAATTCTCATCAAAGTGGGGGTCAGTTATCTTTCCCTCGGGAGGCAGAAGGCCTGCTGGTCTGTGGACAGTGACTCTCAGACATGCACAACATTTGTACACACATGGACGCAAGCTGAGCTGTTCCCGCTACCGAGTCAGCCGATATATTAAGTAGGAAACACCTCTTTTTCAACCTCTGCATTTCCGTCCACATCTGCACATTGCTGCCAGTCCCAGCAAGGTCTACTACTAATGTTTGTGCATAAATACTTGTATTTGATTTGTTAAAATCGTAAAAGGGTGGAACTTACCACCATGTGATCAACATCAACTTCTTTGAATCAGCATAAAACAACTTAAAACGAAACATGCCTTGTGTCCTAAGCGGCTTTGCACTGGTATACATGATAAGTAAAAACAGGAAGATCGTTTTTAAATGTACAAAGATAAAAAGAAACAGGGGTGACACTATTGTAAGGCAGTGGCCGTCTCATTATAATATGGAGGCCTGCAAATGACTGTTATAACGGGGTGCTACCCACATAAGGGCTTATATTTGATTAGATGTAACTGTCCCCTCTTGTCTCAAATGAAATACTTGCAGTGTATTAAAATATCAGAGAGGGGGAGGAGGGTAACTGTAAAGAGAATGAGGGAGAAACTGGGTCCAGCCGCAGGGAGTCCATTTGTCCCAGTTCGTCTTTTGCTACTGCCTTTTTTTCAAGCTCTTGAGCAGCAAATTCCAGGAATGTTATCGTTTTGCAGGAAAGTTGTATCGAAGACCCGCAGATGCATGTTATCACGGCCGCCCTGCAGGTCCTGAGATGTGTCTCTCTTAGGAATGGCTTCAGAAGAATCTTCCTTATATTTTGTAAGGCCGGGCAGATACATAATAGGTGCAATAACGACTCTACTCCCTTGTCACAGAGGCGACAATCCAAAGTTGACTAGGTCCGAAACCATTTAGGGCAAACCACCCCAACCTCAATAGACTTAGTTTCCTCTTGTAGTGATCCCTGAAACATTCTTGTAAATAGGATTGTTGTTTCAGTTGCTTGTATGTTGGCATCACGATCCAGGCATGACTTTTGCCAGCCGCTAATCCTTTGTCTATTTGCAACGATGCTTGTTTGATGGCTTTTTTGGTAATGCATTTAAAAGCAGTATATGACATTGGTGAATGCCAAGCTTCTTCCAGAATTAGCGATAGAAGTGCTTGCCCAAGAGATTTGCATGTGGAATTGGTCTGCCTAGCCTGTTTTTCAACCTCTTCCCAACAGAGATGGGCAAGCGTGTTATCTTCAGCGTCCCTCATGTGCCAGTATTATTTGGCCAGGACCCCTTGTCTGGCCGGGATCTGATTTATTAGTCCGTATTCCAGGTGTATTTGTGTTTGGGAAATTGAGAAGAGATTTTTAAACAATCTTGATTGGGCAAGGTTTAGCGATGTTGAGTCCTTGGTGGCCATCATTTCCGAGCCATATGTTATTGAAGGCAGATATGTTGCTGCTACAACCTTTAGCAAGTGACCGGTTGTACTTCTGCTTAGTTTTTTTGTATGGTTTTACGGCAAATTGAAGTTGTTTTGATTTTGAGTTCCCAAGGTCTATATTATGTTTGTACTTTAGTTGGCGCTATAGTAGGATACCCAAATATTTGTATCCAGAGAGCTGGAGAAGCATAGGACATTAGATTTTTTTAGGTTTATTGTTAATTGAGCATTAGAGATGTACAGTGCAAGTTGAGAAATCAGCCGTTGTAAACCAAGTGGAGGTTGTGAGAGAAGCACAATATCATCCGCATATTGCAGACTCGCTGTGGGTGTTTGTCCCAATTTCGATAGGTCGCCCCGGATTGTGCACAGGTCGCGCTCTAGGTCGGCGGTGTAGATGTTAAATAGGCTGGGGGCGGAGAGGAGCCGCGCCAGCGACCAAAATGGCCGCTTGAGTCTCGGCTCCGCCGGCCACCACATCCTGGCCAGCCATCCGGCATATTATCCTGAACCCCGACCCTACCATCGGGTGGGGGACCAGCACCTGAGTCACTAGGTGAAATTCTGGTTCGTTTGGGCGCTTTGGTGACAGAATATCGTTGTCCGAAACTTTGAGGCCTACGGACGTGGAAGCCGGGACCCCGAGTTTGGAGGGGTCTGTAATGGAGTGCGACAACATCGGCCTCTGGGACTGGAAGTGATCGGTCGGATCCTGGCTCATCGCGGGAGAGCCGAGGCTGGGGTGTCCTGAGTCCACCTATCTTAGTCTAAGGTTGCATTGCTGAGGAAGTAGCCAGGACCTGATCGGCGGTGGCAATGGCGTCGAGAGGAGATCCCGACAAACCCCAGTCGAAGTCGGCGAAGAGCACCCGTCAGGTTCAGACTAACAAAATAGACAAGTATGCCCTCTCCAAGGGGTCCCCGGTTGATGCGAAACGTACCACGACTAGCGGTCGGGATGGTGATTCAGTCGTTGAGGACCCTACAATGAAAGACTTAATGGCAGCGATCACCGGGGTCCAATCATCCTTGGGCAAGGTGGACACTAAACTGGACTCAGTGTCGATCGAAGTGGGCCTCATAAGGGCTGACCTGACCAAAACGGCGGAGAAAGTTAAGGGCTTAGAAATTAAGATGACGAGTCTCATCGAGGATGTGTCGGAGCTCCAGAAAGTGGTGCGAGACCTTAAGGCGGACCGGACTCAATTCGATCGGAAGCTCGATGAATATGAAGGACGGGCGCGCTGCAATAACGTTCGTATCCTTGGAGTACCGGAGAGGTCGGAGGGGTTGACTCCAGACCTCTTTGTCGAGGAACTCGTCCTGCAACATCTCAAGCCTGAGAGCCTCAGTAACTTTTTTACGGTTGAGAGGGCCCATAGAGTCCCTGGTGGTCGCCCGAAGACGGGGGCACCTCCTCGCCCCATAATAGCCCGGGTCCTGAACTTTCGGGACCGAGACGCTATCCTGCAAACGGTAAGATCCACGGGCCCGCTGGCCTATGAGAACGCTTCACTATTGTTTTTCCCGGACTTCACTCAGATGGTGCAGAGGCAGCGGCAGAACTTTATGGCCATCAAGCGACGTTTGAGGGAAGGAGAGATGAAGTACTCGATGATGTTTCCGGCCCGTCTTCGGATTGAACATGATGGGAAAACTTGTTTTTTTGACAATCCTGAGGTTGCAGCGGACTGGCTGGATCGGATTGAGGGCTCGGACTCCGGGGGTCAGGCCCGGACAGATAGTGAAGAACAGTGACTTGTCGCTGTGACTGTACAGCATTAATATTACTGGTAACGTAGTGGAACTGGTTGGGGTTGTTTTTATTCACCCCCCTGGACTATTTTTGCTGGGGTTCCTTTTTTGTGTATTGTTGTACGGGGGACAGCGGTTGTTTTGGGGTGGAGGGGGTGGGCGGCCTGTTGTAAGGTCCTCCTCCGTTTTCTACTTTTAGATACCTGTAGTTAGTTGGAGGTGACAGGCACACTGCGAGTTGGGGATGTGCGTTTGCTACATGCAGGGTTGCAGGGAGGGGGCTTGGGGGACCGGTACCGGGGGGGTTTTGATTGTTGAGTTGTATGTTTTGTGTGACCAGAGTTCGCTATGGGTGCCTATGGATATTCTGTTCGTTTTTGGAGATAGGATAGGCCTCCACTAGGTTGGGCTTGGGGTTTTCCGTCCTAGCTCATCCGGAGGGACCGCGTGAACCAGACTGGAGGAGGCATCGCCATCATACACAAGAACACCATCCGCATCACGACCGACTCCAGCGACACCGTCCCCGCCGCCAAGCACCTCCACTTCCAGATACACACCGACCCAAAGACAACCCTCAGAGGCACCCTCGTCTACAGACCCCCGGGACCACGCACACAATTCAGCAAAGACATCACGGACTTCATCAGCCCGCACGCCCTCCCCTCCGCGGACTACATCCTCCTAGGGGACCACAACTTCCACCTGGAGAACAACAAGGACCGCAACACCGCCGCCCTACTGGACAACCTCGCAAACCTCGGACTCAAGCAACTGGTCAACACCCCCACTCACTACGCAGGCCACACGCTTGATCCCGTCTTCTCATCCAGCAAGCACATCACCTACAGCCGCTCTACCGGACTTCACTGGACTGACCACAGCTGCGTCCACTTCAGCTTCCGAAGAACAACGACCCACCACCACCCGCAACAGGTTCCTCACAGGAGCTGGAGCAAGATCACCGCTGAGCAGCTCACCACCTCCCTCAGCCAGAACCCGCCCACAAGCACAACGGACCCCAACGAAGCAGCCCGCAACTTCACACAGTGGCTGACCGACTGCGCAGACGAACTCGCGCCACTGAAGAACACTCCTAGCAGACCCAGAAGTAAGAAAGCCACCTGGTTCACCGACGAACTCAAGGACTCCACGAAGAACTGCCGCACCCTCGAGAAAGCATGGCTCCTCAACCAAACCACAGACAACATGACCACCCTCAAACAAGCCACCCGCAAGCACCACCAGCTCATCCGCACTACCAAGAAGAAAACACCGAAGGAACGACTAGACAACAATGCCCACGACAGCAAAGAACTCTTCAGCATCGTCAAGGAGTTCTCCAACCCTAGCACAGGCAACAATGACATCACTCCTTCTCAAGACCTCTGCGACTCTCTCGCCTCGTTCTTCCACCGCAAGATCGCCGACATCCACAACAGCTTCGGCGCACCATCCACGCACCCTACCTTCGAACCAACGCCCCCCACCGCCACCCTCCACTCCTGGACCACGGTGACCACCGAAGACACAGCCCGCACGATGAACACCATCCACTCCGATCTCCGACCGACCCCATCCCCCACCACGTCTTCAACAAGGCCGACTCCATCATCGCACCCCAACTGCGGGACATCATCAACATCTCCTTCGACACCGCCACCTTCCCTGAGAGCTGGAAGCACGCCGAGCTCCGCGTCCTACTGAAGAAACCAACAGCGGACCCCACCGACCTCAAGAACTTTCGCCCCATTTCGCTCCTCCCTTTTCCTGCCAAAGTCATCGAGAAGACCGTCAACAGACAGCTTGCCGCCTTCCTCGAGACGAACGGATCCCTTGACCCCTAGCAGTCCAGTTTCCGAGCCAACCACAGCACTGAGACCGCCCTCATCGCTGCCACCGATGACATCAGAACCCTGCTCGACAACGGGGAAACAGCGGCCCTCATCCTCCTGGATCTCTCCGCAGCGTTTGAAACCGTCTGCCACCGCACCCTAGTCCAACGCCTGAGCAAAACAGGTGTCCAAGAGAAGGCTCTGGAAAGGATCATCTCGTTCCTCGCCGGAAGAACACAGAGTCCGCCTCCCCCCGTTTCGATCCAAGGCCACCGAAGTCATCTGCGGCGTCCCGCAAGGATCATCACTCAGCCCCAACCTCTTCAACGTCTACATGAGACCCCTTGCAGCCATCACACGCCAACACAACCTCAACATCATCTCCTATGCCGACGACACCCAACTGATCCTCTCCCTCACCAGTGACCCCGCCAACGCTAGAACTAGCCTACACGGAGGGATGAAAGACGTCGCCGAATGGATGAAGAACAGCCGCCTGAAACTGAACTCAGACATGACGGAAGTCCTCATCCTGGGACCATCGCCCTCTGCCTGGGACAACACCTGGTGGCCCCCGGCCCTAGGCAGCGCACCCAAGCCAACAGACCACGCGCGCAACCTGGGCTTCATCCTGGACTCCTCCCTCTCGATGACCAGACAAGTCAACGCCATCTCCTCATCATGTTTCAACACCCTACGCACGCTCCGTAAGATCTTCCGATGGATCCCGACCGAAACAAGGAAGACGGTCACCCAGGCACTCGTCACAAGCCGACTGGACTACGGAAACACCCTATACGCCGGAACCACAGCCAAGCTACAGAAAAGACTCCAACGCATCCAGAACGCCTCAGACCGACTCATCCTGGACATCCCCCGACGCAGCCACATCTCCGGACACCTGAGGGACCTGCACTGACTCCCCGTCAGCAATAGAATCACGTTCAGACTCCTCACCCACGCACACAAGTCCCTCCACGACCTGGGCCCCAAGTACCTCAACGCGCGCTTGACCGTCTACACGCCCACCCGCCAGCTACGTTCGACAAGCCTCGCCCTCACCACCGTACCTCACATCCGAAGAGCCACCGCCGGAGGAAGATCCTTCTCCTACCTGGCGGCCAAGACATGGAACTCCCTGCCCACCCACCTCTGGCTGACCCAGGACCATCTCGCCTTCAGGAGACAACTCAAGACCTGGCTGTTCGAGCAATAGCAGACCCCCCCTTCCCCCAAGCGCCTTGAGACCCTCCGGGTGAGTAGTGCGCTATACAAATGCTATGATTGATTGTTTGATTGTGAATGGCTTGGGTGATAAGATCAAGCGCACTATGGTGAGTCAGCTGATTAGAAGGCACTCGCCCGACGTGGTGCTGCTATAGGAAACTCATCTCATGGGTAAACGTTGTATGGTGCTTCACAGAGGAGGCTACAAACTAGTGGCTCATGCTGGCTTTACTTCCGGCTCTAGAGGAATGTGGATTTTGGTGAAAACTCCTTTCCCCTCACTATCCAGTCGACGTGGTCTGACAACAGAGGTCGATATGTTGGAATTTCGGGGTTATGGGAGGGTAGGACTGTCAAGTTTTTGTCTATCTATGTTCCCCCAGCGTTACAGGTGGATACTTCCCGCGATTTGGGCCGTGTGTTTCTGACTTTGCTCATTGGAACAATGGTGCTGGGCAGGAACTTCAATGCTGTACTGGATGGTGAACTAGACAGGCACCCCTCCTGTGTGCTTTTGCCTTCCCGTAGATGGCTGGCGGATTTTACCACCGCATTGGGCTTGGTGGATGGATGGTGCCTTCAGTACCCTAGTGATGTTGGCTATACCCACGCCTCTGCGGCGCACCACTCACTTTTTAGGATAGACTATGTTTTGTTACCAGCGTCTCAGGCGGCCTTTATTCAGGAAGTGACTCATTTGGCATGGGGAGTATCTGATCATTCACTGATATGGCTTCGATTGCGGATGGGACAGGGTGATGTGGGTAGGGTGGCACCGATTAATGCGTGGAGCCTGAAAGACCCTGCTGTCAGGAAGGAACTTGTACGTGTTGCGGATCGTTATTTTCAGGAGAATGAAGGGTCGGTTACATCGAAGTGTTCCCTATGGGAAGCGTATAAAACTGTTGCAAGGGAGGAGGTTCTCTCCCTAGTTTCTGGGCAGAAGAAGAAGAGCAGGGCCGAAATAGATAGGGTAGAGGTGGAGCTATTGGTCTTGGAAGCTGCTGTCTCCTCGGGGAGTGATCCTGGGGCGGGGCACCGCCTCGGGCTGCTTCGGGACGAGTACAGCACCCTGACAAGTGACAGAGCGAAGACGCAACATGCTACCACGCAGAGTAGAATATATGAACATGGCGACAAGCCCGGGAAGTTAATAGCATGGCTTGAAAAGGGTGATTGGGGATCCCGGTTGGTGCCGGAGCTGCGCATCGCTGGTGCGGCGGTTTCGTCGGACCCTCAGTTAATTGTTGACGAAGTTGCCCGTTATTTTGAGGAGGTTTATACCTCGGCAGGAGACTTCATGGAGGTAGAAAATGCGGACATGATTCGGGATATTCCGATGCCGGTTCTGTCTGCCGAACACAGGGAATTTCTGGACTCCACCCTCACAAACGATGGGGTGGCGATGGCCATCAGGGGGGTTCATTCCAGCAAGGCTTCGAGCCCAAACGGTCTCCCCATTGAACTGTTTAAGCTTCACGCCAACCGTTTGGCCCCGCATCTGAAAGATATGTATCTTGAGAGTAGAGACCGCGCGAGTTGCCTTATGATCAACGCATAGCTAATATTGTGCTCATCTATAAGGGTGACAAGCCGCGTCTGGAGTGTTCATCGTATCGCCCGATCTCCCTGTTAAATGTAGAGCCTAAAGTGTTAGCCAAACTGCTCGCCGCCCGACTAGTGAAGGTCATCACGACGCTGGTGCATCGGGACCAGTCTGGTTTTATGCCGCGTCGGAACACCGTCCTTAATCTCAGACGGCTCCACGGGGTGGTGGCGGATGCATCTCGCATCCATGAACCGGCGGTGTTGTTGTCCCTGGATGACACAATGGCCTTTGATCGAGAGGTGTGGCCATACCTCTTTGCGGTCCTGGAGAAATTGGGGTTTGGCCCCAAATTTATTGGTTGGGTTCGCCTTCTCTACTCTGCTCCCTTGTCTCGTGTGGTCGTCAACAATCATAGATCCCGCGACTTTTCACTCGGGAGGGGCACTCGTCAGGGTTGCCCTCTCTCACCGTTTTTGTTCACCCTTGCACTGGAGCCGCTCGCGGCCTGGGTGCAATGGGACCGCTCGATTAAGGGACTGCGTTGGACATCGGAGTGGGAGGATAAGATCTCACTCTATGCTGACGACATCCTGTTGTATCTGACCTCCCCTCACAGTTCCCTGGTGGTATTTTCGGGAGGCATTCCGGCTTCGCTATTAACTGGCCGAAGTCGGTCCTTTTTGTGTTAAGTGGTGATCTACCTAGAGTGCCAGTGAACTGCCCGGTGAAGCTGGAATTGATCAGTTTTCGTTATCTGGGGATCCAGATATCGAAGGACCCCAAGGTACGTTTTAGACTGAATCTATTACCCCCATTGGCCAGACTGCGAGGTGATGTTGCTAGGTGGAAAGGACTACCAATCTCTTTGTTGGGCCGGGCGGTCCTCTTCAAGATGTTGGCCCTCCCGTGCTTTTTGTACGCTCTGCAGAATTCCTTTGATCCGGTGCCTCCGTCGTATTTTAACGAGATTGAATCTTTGCAGCGCGGCCTGCTGTGGGAGGGGAGGCCGCGTATCGCATTGTCAAAATTGATGTTGCCCTGGTATGACGGGGTATTGGTCAGCCTAATATCAGGAAATACTATTGGGCGTCCCAGCGGGCTCCTATCAACCATGCCATTTATGGCTCACCGGTTGACCCGGGCTTTGCGATGGACCGTGGCCAGGTGCCTGGGGGGGGAGTATACCAGAGTGTTGTATGCGAGGTGCGGTCGTTTCCCTTTGTTGGGTCCTCCATCGACGGCGACGAGGGTATGGCATGAGGCCAACAGGGCCCTCAAATGGGAGGAGCGAATAACACGAGCTACACCTTTTTGGAGTTCGGAGATGTTGGGCACTCTGTGGAAAACGAAAGGGCTTGACCGTTGGGATTTGATTGGAATTACTCAGGTGCGTGATGTGTGGGGTAAAGATAGGGTGTTGACGTTTGAGGAGTTGCAGGCCAAGTACCAGCTGCATGATACAGAACGGTTTAGATACCTTCAGGTCAGTCATGCTCTACATGCTGTAATCCCCAGTGGAGAGACACCTCCAGTGCGCCTCCCCGCTGGAAGACAGACTGTTGGATGGTTATCTGCCTACCAAAGCAATATCGCTGACCTATAGAAAACTCATTAACCATACTGAGGATCCCCTGGTGCAGCTCAGGGAACAGTGGATGGCAGATGGCTTCGTCCTGGATGAGGAAGATTGGAGGGAGGCGGTGTCATCCCTAGAGTAGTGGCGGTCCCAATGAGACTCCGTTTGGTCCAACTAAGGATTCTACACCGCTCCTACACCACGGGTCCTGGATTGTTGAGAATGGGGGTGGCCGTATCTGGGGATTGTCGGCGAGGGTGTGGAATGCCTGGAACGTTCCTTCATATCCTGTGGGAGTGTGAAAAGGTCTGTGATTTCTGGACCAGGATACATCTGAATATGAGTGAAGTATGGGGAGTGCGGATCGAGTTGGAGGCGCGTCGATGTTTGTTGAATGTCTGGGAGCCCTCCGACCTCTCGAGTCATGGCAAACTTTGGGTCACTCTAGCTTGTGCAATAGCCAAACGCAATATTGCACAGCTCTGGGGTGCTTCCCGAGTGCCTCGGGTTGAGAAGTGGATGGAGGACCTCGACTGGTGTATGTTCCGTGAGAGGTCTGTGTATGTGTCGAGGGGGCGACCCCGTAAGTGGGGCAAGATCTGGGGAGTTTGGAACGCTTGCCGGGGTGACATCTGTACACCACCTGATGTAGATCCAGACAGTGTGGAACCGAAGGACACCTAAGCCCGTTCTCCACATTCTTTATATTCTGTTTATTTGTCTCTGATGGAGGTCTATGTTCTCACTGTATATATTTGCAGTCACTCAATGCGCTCTGGTCAGTTCTGAGTTGTGTAATGTCATTATTATTGTTTAATAAAAAGATGTTTAAAAAAAAAAATAGGCTGGGGGCCAGCACACATCCTTGCTTTAGCCCATTAAATGTTGGAAATTTCTTTGTTAGGCACCGATCGTCCCCTTTTTTTATTTGGACCCAAGTATGCGAATATAAATTGATAATTGCTCCCAATAAGCTGGGAGGGACGCCAAAGCTTTCATTTTGACCCATAGTTTAGATCTTGGCACTTTATCAAAAGCAGATTTTAGGTCTAGAAAGCATGTGTATAGAATGTTAGAGTTGTCGATTGCTTTCTTAGCAAGGAGGGTTAGTTCTGATAAATTTGTTAGAGTGCCCATGCCGGCCCAGAATCCTGTTTGTGTCAGTGGGATCAAATTTTTGCTACTGACCCAAGTCTCCAGATCTGCCAATAAATTGAATGCGTAGATCTTGGCCTCAACGTCTATTAGGGCTATTAACCTGTTGTTGTTAGGGTCTGAGCGAGTCACTGATTTGTGAATCAGTTGTAGGATGCTGCCCCTCCAGGAGTCAGGAATATTCCCGGTCCTTAAGCTGTTACAAAACAAAGGGGGATAAGAGACTGGACAAAACGTAGGACCTCGCCTAAATAGAACGTTGGGTAGGCCATTGGGTCCGGGGGCCCCATCTGCTCTCAGGTGGTTTATAATCCTCAGAACCTGCTTTGGAGTAATCTGCTCTGTTTCTCCTGTATGCTCCAGAATGGGATGCTTACAGCTTTCTTTGATTTGAAATGACTTTATTGGGTCCGAGGCTGGAGCTTCCACCAGTACCAGACTGTGGGTGCGGGATGAATCTTTTTTCATGCTGGGTTTTCAAGCTTCTGCAGTTATTCTGCAGTTATTCTCGAACTGGGAGTTAGATTGAGCTCTGTTGGGATCGCAGGTGTGTTGTCTATGCGCTTGTCTTTTGTGAAATTATATGTTGAGTCAATGTGTGCGCGTTGAACTGCCGCTTTCTGCCATTAACCCCTTTGATGCTGATGACGGAGCGGTTCCGTCATCAGCATCGGTTGGGCTGTGCTAATGACGGAACCGCTCCGTCATCATCACAGCCCTCGGGGGAGCGCTGGCGCTCCCCCCCCTGGGGCACCGATCATGTTGCCAGTAGTGGGGGTGGCAGCGGAAGACTTTCCGCTGGCCCCCACCCCCGCACTTCCTGGTGACGTCAGCGCGCAGTTGCGCGCGCCGACGTCATCAGGAAGTGCTAGTCGCGCTGGAAGCCATTTGCTTCCAGCGCGTCGAGCAGGTAGGTGTGTGTCCTGCTCTCCGGTGGGGCGGGGGGCTGTTTCTTGGTGCCTTGAGGCATCAGGGGGGAGGAAACACTGTTTCCTCTCCCCTGATGTCCCAATGCAGGGCATTCCTGGTTCAGGATCGCGCACAGCGTCGCGATCCTGCACCAGGAATGCCCCACTAGACACCAGGGATGTTTTTTTTTGGAAAAGGAAGCGACCCCTTGGGCAAGGGTCGCTTCCAGGGTCCTAATAATTTGATACAGACTTTTCTGCCCCCCCTGGGGGCAGGTCGCCCGATTTAGCGCATGATCTGGATCCAGGGGGGGCAGAAAAGCCCACTGGACACCAGAGATTATGTTTTTTGGGTAAGGGTCGCTTCCTGGGGCATATTATTTTAGTTTAGACTTTTCTGCCCCCCCCCGGGGGCAGATTGCCCATTTTTTAGGGGAATCTGGACCCAGGGGGAGCAGAAAAGCCCACTAGGCACCAGGGATTGTGTTTATATTTGCCAAGGAAGCGACCCCTTGGGCAAGGGTCGCTTCCAGGGGCATAAGAATTTAGTATAGACTTTTATGCCCCCCCTGGGGGCAGATCGCCCGTGTTAGCCCGTGATCTGGACCCGGGGGGGGGGGCAGAAAAGGCCACTAGACACCAGGGATTATATTAAATTTATAATGGAAGTGACCCCTTGGGCAAGGGTCGCTTCCAGGGTGCAATATAAATATTTTTACGGTTTCTGGACCCAGGGGGGGCTAGAAAAGCCCACTAGACTCCAGGGATTGTTTTTTTATAGGGAGCGACCCCTTGGCCAAGGGTTGCTTCCTTGGGCCCATTTGTTTTTAAAAGTATGTTCTGCCGTGTCTTTATTTGGCCTCTCTGCCCTCCGTAGGGTTGCTTCCACGGGGTCCACGTTTATAATGATTTATATTCTGCCCCCCATGGGGACAGACACCCCATTTGTGACATACCCTGTGACATAGCCTGTTGTAATGTGTGTTGTTTTTGTTTCTTCTAATGTGTATTGTTTTATTTTCTCTTTAGATTGTTGCAGTGTGCGGTTCCGTTACTGGTGGTTCTGTTGTTCTGCTGTTTCTGTAGTTGCATGTGTTTGGTACGAGACCTTTTTTTGTTCAATTGTAATGTAATTGTTTATTTTGCAAAGTGTGTAGTAATACGAGTATGTTTGGTTTCTGTTTTTTGTGATTGTAAAACATGTTTTGCATTTGTTTTTGATGTATACTTCTGTAGATGTAAGTTTTTTTTTCTTCTTTCTAGTGGGATATCGTTGCCTATTTGCTGTGTCTTTGCAGAGTAGGTGCTGGTGAGTGTAGTTGTCTCTTGTAAGTGAATTGTATATTTTTTCTAAATATAGATATTTGTGATAAAGGCTTACATTTTTTAACTTACTTTGCACAGTGTTGGGGTTGTTGAGTTGTTTGTGCAGACTCCTTTATTTGTAAGGATAATGGCTCAGCAAGTTGTTGGAATGCTTTTTGATTCTTCCTCTGACCATGGTCCAGAGACTGACTCTGATTCTGAGCCAGAGTTGGGAGGTGAAGATTCAGGTAGTGAGTTTTCTCTACACATGGCTTCATCTGATGATGAAGACACTCTGAGTGCTGATGAAGCTACTTTTGGTGTGGATGAAGTGCCTGTGGTTGCGGAGGACATTGCTGTGCCAATAGTGCAGCAAGAGACATCTGGGCTGCAGCCTGGGGCTGCTAGACTTCCAGTTGGTGTAGTGAGACAAGAGGCAGCTGGGTGGTAGCCTGCGGCTGCAAGACTTGACTTTGAAAGTTCTGACCTCTGGGTTGCACCAGGTATGGTGCAGCCGGCATTGCCTGAATTTACTGGTGTTCCATGGTGTAGGGTGAACACTGAAAACTTTTTGCCTATTGATTTTTTCAAGTTGTTTATGGATGATGTGTTTTTGGTAGAGATTGTAGAGCAGACTAATTTGTATGCTGAAATTTTTTTGAGGGTGAACAGTGCCAGCCTTAAGCCCTACGCTAGAGCTACCCGGTGGACTCCCACACATTTAGAGGAGATGAAAACGTTTTTGGGTTTAACTTTTTTGATGGGCTTGCTTAGGAAACCATCAATGGCTTCATATTGGTCTACTAGTCCCTTGATGGCAACAGCTATATTTCCGGCAGTCATGAGTCGTGATAGGTATTTGCTTCTGATGATGCATTTTGTTGACAATAGTTCTGCTTTGGCGCGAGATCATCCTGATTGTGCCCGTCTTTTCCAGATTCGGCCTGTCATTGATGATTTCGTTGATCGATTTCCTGAGATCTTTTATCCTGGGAAAGAAATTGCAGTGGATGAGTCTTTGGTGTTGTTCAAGGGGCGCTTGGTTTTTCGGCAATACATTCCTAGTAAGAGGGCACGCTATGGAATTAAGCTTTATATGCTGTGTGACAGTCAGACTGGATATGTCTCTAATTTCAGGGTGTACACTGGTAAGGAATCCAGGATTAACCCCCCTGGTTGCCCGTCGACTTTTGGAGTGACTGAGAAAATTGTGTGGGAACTTGGTTGTGGATTTTTTAATAAAGGCCATCATTTGTATGTCGATAACTTCTACACTGGTGTGCAGTTGTTCAGGGAATTGGGCAAAGTGGACACTGTTGCTTTTGGCACAATCCGCTCAAACCGTAAAGGTTTCCCAAAAGAACTTGTTTAGTTTAAGTTTAAAGGAGCTTGTAAAGCGCCTGGTGACGCCTCCCGGCGTGTCCCCGCGCTGTGGAGAGAGTGAGTTTGTGGAGAAAGAGAACCTATCACGGATTAAAAGAGGCAAGTTTTCAATTTCTTTCTAAAAGAGGTCTCATTCACCTCTAACCTGATGTCCATGGGCAGCAGGTTCCAGTGCTTCGCTGCCACTGTGCGGAAGGATCTGCCTCCCATTCTGGCCTTTTTAGGACGGGCAATTCTGAGCAGACCTGTACCTTTGGATCTAAGTGTTCTGTTGGGTTCATATGGCGAAGCCAGATCCGACATATAGGCAGGTGCCTTGTTATGGAGGATCTTGTGACACCATAGCAGAGCTTTGAAAATGATCCTCTTCTTGATAGGCAACCAATGGAGAGTTGCCAGAGAGGGTCGTGAAGGGGCTCTGCGGGGCAGTCTTAATACTAGGCGTGCTGCCGAATTTTGTAGGACCTGTAATTTCTTTATATTTTTCTCTGAAGTGCCTAAGAGTAAAACATTCCCGTAATCAATCCGGGAAGTTATTAGTGCCTGCGTCATAGTCCGTCTGGAGTTGAGAGGCAGCAAGTCAAGGGTACGGTTGAGAGTCTTCATCACTCCGAAGCACTTGCCTACAGTTCTCTTTATATGGCTATCAAAAGATAGCTTATTATCAACCCAGACTCCTAAATTCTTCGCCTCCCGGCTGGGAGGGGGCAAAGGACCCAAACAGGTGGGCCACCATTCTTTAGTCCAATTGGTCTCATTACCTCCAATGATGATGACCTCTGTTTTGGTTCCGTTCAGTTTTAAACAGTGCTCTGTCATCCAAGAGGCTAGCCTGCTCATACAGTTGTTAAAGTTAGCGGCTTCCGTGGATGGGGCTTGCGTCAAAGATATTAAAAGTTGCGTATCGTCGGCGTAAGAGACAAGCTCCACGCCGAACGATTGCACCACCTCTGCCAGGGGGGCCATGTATAGATTAAACAGGGTGGGACTCAGGGCCGAGCCCTGAGGCACCCCCTGTTCAAGCCGTACACTGTCTGAGAGGGAAATCCCTCTTTGGACTTGGAAGCTCCTATCGATCAGAAAGGCTTTCAGCCATCCCAGTGCCCTGTTGGTTACTCCGGCTTTGTTTAGACACTGTAGCAAGATGGAGTGTGCTACAGTGTCAAACGCGGCACTGAGGTCTAGCATGATGAGGGCCATGGTCTTGCCCTCGTCTGCTCCCTCTCGTAGGGTTTCAGTGGCCCTGAGGAGAGCCGTTTCCGTTGAGAAGTTGAATCTGAAGCCCGACTGGGATTTATGGAAAACATTGTGTTCTTCAAGATGTTCCATGAGTTGGATGTTGGCAATTTTCTCGGCTAGCTTAGCTAAGTATGGTAGCAGGGAAATTGGCCGGAGGTTGTCCATAATGTCTTGGCTGACATTCGGCTTTTTCTTGATCGGTAGTACAACTGCCTGTTTCCAGTCCGCCGGCAGGCAAGCTGTGGAGAATGAGATCTGAAGTAGATGTCTATAATGAGGTTCTAGAGCAGGGAAGGCTTCAGCTAAAATTTTCAGAGGCGCCGGGTCTCGGGGAGAGCCCGATTTGATTTTATTACACAATTTAGACAGGACTTCGTACGGGGGAACTTCAAAAGAGTTGAGGCACTTTAGAGTCTTAATAAGACTGTCATTTTCTGTGAAGTCAGAAGCCGACTCTACATGATTGGTGAAGCTTGTATATATTTTGTTGATTTTACCTGAGAAGTACTGTGCAACTTCATTACATGATTCCACAGAATCATTTTGAGTGGAGGAGTTAGTATCCACTACAGATATTTCTTTGTAAATCTGAAATAATTCCTTCGAGGAATTGCCTGCTTCCATGATACGGGAATGATAGTGCTCTGCCTTAGCCAAACGTACAGATTTGTAATACACTCTTTGAGAGTTTTTATACTTAATTTTAGTTTCTGCACAGAAATTCTGGCGCCAAGCTCTCTCAAGTTTTTTGCAGGTTGTTTTCATGGTCTGCAGTTCTTGGCTAAACCAGGGAGCAGCTTTTTTTAGTCTCCTGGCATTGGTCATGATACGACTGGGGGCAGTAATATCGAGGGCCTTGATTACGATATTATTTAGGTTGTTGCTAGCTGCTTCACAGTCTTCCCCTTTAGGAGGGCCCTCCTCCTGGGTAATTTTAATAAAAGATTCTATAGAAAAGCTCTTCCATTTTCTGCGTTTATACCGCAGAGATTGGTGTTGGAAATGCTCAGTTCTGTCCAATTGAATCGTGATCGGGATAATGTAATGATCCGACCAAGGTATGGGTATAGGCTTTAAGGTGTAAACTCCCTGCCAGTTACCAAAGATAGGATCCAGTAGGTGACCTAATTGATGAGACGGTTCCTTGTTTTTCATTTCAAGTTGAACCGAAAGAAGCTCCGTTTGAATCTCAGAGGCATCATTGTCTAGTGGATCTTCAAAATGAGCATTGAGATCCCCTAGCACTAGAAGTCTGGACTTTCTAAGTGCTAAGTGAGTAATGGCTTCCATTAAAGTAGAAGTAAAATCATACATTCTGCCAGGTGGGCGATAAATCAGGATGCCCGATACGGAGTGGTTGGGGCCGGTATTAATTGTGAAGGATCCAGCTTCACTGTGATCGATCTGTATAGGAGCTAAGGAGCAGACTAGAGGGGCTTTCGTGGCTATGGCAATGCCTCCCCCCTTCCGTCTTTTCTGTCCAGTCTAGAGAGGGAGTAGCCGTGGGGCATGGCCTGGATAATGTCAGGGTCTGAATACTCATCTAACCAGGTCTCCGTCAAGAATAGAATGTTAAGATTTTGATCCTCGAGTAGATGAAATATTTCGAGGGCGTGCTTGCGGAGAGATCTACAATTGAGTAGAGCTGCTTTCATGGAATGACCCATGCTTGTTGTTGGAATGTGAATCATGGGTTCAAAGCTACACCCTGTACATTTACTTACCGACTGGGCGGTCATGGCATGCTTACAAGCTGCAGGCATGTCAGGTTGGAGATCAAGTAAAGCATGTCTGCCATACCTTATAGTGGTTGGTGTAGATGAACCAAGGTCTGTGGCCCCGGGCCCCGTCCGGCCGCGGACGGGCGCAGACGGGCTTGCCTTAGGCGCGCCTTCGGCGCGCAAACGGCGTGCCCGCTGCGCTCGTCCGCTGCGCTTCCGGGGGAAGCACATTTTTATAGAATGAAGGGGGGCGTGGCCTAAGGGTGGTGGGCGTGGCCGCAGTGCTTCCAGTCAATGGCGTCAGCCGTGGAACGTTTCCCCTCTCAGCGCTAAGGTCTGCTGCACTGGGGGTACACTGGGCGAGTGGCAGGTAGGATTTGAGGTTTTTAAGAAACAGAGTATCACACAATTTGTTAAAAAGTTTTAAAACACAAAGCAATCTTCACAAAATCTCCCGGCTTTTCGCCTCAGGAGCTCACCAGTTCTCTAGTCGCGCTAGTACATCAGCGCGCCTAAATACCGAGTAAGGGGGGCGTGGCCTAAGGGTGGTGGGCGTGGCCGCAGTGCTTCCAGTCAATGGCGTCAGCCGTGGAACGTTTCCCCTCTCAGCGCTAAGGTCTGCTGCACTGGGGGTACACTGGGCGAGTGGCAGGTAGGATTTGAGGTTTTTAAGAACAGAGTATCACACAATTTGTTAAAAAGTTTTAAAACACAAAGCAATCTTCACAAAATCTCCCGGCTTTTCGCCTCAGGAGCTCACCAGTTCTCTAGTCGCGCTAGTACATCAGCGCGCCTAAATAGCGAGTAAGGGGGGCGTGGCCTAAGGGTGGTGGGCGTGGCCGCAGTGCTTCCAGTCAATGGCGTCAGCCGTGGAACGTTTCCCCTCTCAGCGCTAAGGTCTGCTGCACTGGGGGTACACTGGGCGAGTGGCAGGTAGGATTTGAGGTTTTTAAGAAACAGAGTATCACACAATTTGTTAAAAAGTTTTAAAACACAAAGCAATCTTCACAAAATCTCCCGGCTTTTCGCCTCAGGAGCTCACCAGTTCTCTAGTCGCGCTAGTACATCAGCGCGCCTAAATAGCGAGTAAGGGGGGCGTGGCCTAAGGGTGGTGGGCGTGGCCGCAGTGCTTCCAGTCAATGGTGTCAGCCGTGGAACGTTTCCCCTCTCAGCGCTAAGGTCTGCTGCACTGGGGGTACACTGGGCGAGTGGCAGGTAGGATTTGAGGTTTTTAAGAACAGAGTATCACACAATTTGTTAAAAAGTTTTAAAACACAAAGCAATCTTCACAAAATCTCCCGGCTTTTCGCCTCAGGAGCTCACCAGTTCTCTAGTCGCGCTAGTACATCAGCGCGCCTAAATAGCGAGTAAGGGGGGCGTGGCCTAAGGGTGGTGGGCGTGGCCGCAGTGCTTCCAGTCAATGGCGTCAGCCGTGGAACGTTTCCCCTCTCAGCGCTAAGGTCTGCTGCACTGGGGGTACACTGGGTGAGTGGCAGGTAGGATTTGAGGTTTTTAAGAAACAGAGTATCACACAATTTGTTAAAAAGTTTTAAAACACAAAGCAATCTTCACAAAATCTCCCGGCTTTTCGCCTCAGGAGCTCACCAGTTCTCGGTTTGTCAAAAGCTTGCTCGGGGACAGTGCGGTGCATTGCGTTGTGAGGAGCTTCTAGCTGTGAAGTTTTCAGACAGGAGAGATGTCTACATGTTGACTTCCATACATGATGAAACCACTAAAGCGGTGACTGTTTGGGGTCAGGTTGCAGAAGCGTGCAAATCTGTGTGCATAATGGACTATAATAAGTACATGGGCGGTGTTGACAGAGTAGATCAGAGGTTGGAACCGTATGCTGCTCTTCGTAAGGCTTACATTTGGTACAAGAAGTTGGCTATCCATCTTTTCCACTTGGCAACCTTTAATGCTTTTGTTGTGTTCCAGAAATCTTGTCCCCAGTCAAAGATGACTTTTGTAAAGTTTCAGGAGTCTGTAATAGGCAGCCTTGTTTTAGTGGAACAGGCAAGTGTTCCTAAAGTTGGAGTGGTGGAGGATGTTGCCAGATTGAAAGATCGCCACTTTCCTGATCAAATTCCTCCTACAACCTCAAAAGACTTTCCCAGTCGGAGATGTAGAGTCTGTTGGCAAAGAGGTTTGCGGAAGGAGGTTCGTATGCACTGCCCCGACTGCCCTTCAAACCCCGGGCTGTGTGTACCTGCTTGTTTTAGATTGTACCACCCGCAAAATAATTTTTAGGAGCATCCATGAGTGGTAAAGTGAACTGGTTGGTCTTTATTCTTTAAAACGTATTGTTCAGTTTCAAAGTTGGCATTTGTGTAGTCTTTTTAGATTTAGTTGTTGTGTTAGTAGATTTGTATCAATTTGCAATTTGTTTTTCTTTTATTTAAAAAAAAACTAAAGTATGATGTTGGTTTGCGTGTAGTGTCCATTGTCTGACGGTGTGTATGGTTTGGCGCTTGGCTGGCGGTGTCTGTGGACTGGTGCTTGTCTGGCGGTGTCAGTGGACTGGTGCTTGGCTGGTGGTGTGCGTGGTCTGTTGTTTGGTTGGCGGTATGCGTGGTCTTGCACTTGCCTGGTGGTGTGTTGGGATTGGTGCTTGGCTGGTGGTGTGCCTGGGCTGGAGCTTGGCTGGCGGTGTGTGTGGAGTGGTGCTTGCCTGGTGGTCTGTGTGGACTGGTGTTTGGCTGGTGGTGTGTGTCGTCTGGTGTTTGGTTGGCGGTGTGCATGGTCTTGCGCTTGCCTGTTGGTGTGTTTGTATTGGTGCTTGGCTGGTGGTGTGCCTGGACTGGTGCTTGGCTGGCTATGTGTGTGGAGTGGTGCTGCCTGGTGGTGTGTGTGGACAGGTGCTTGCCTGGCGGTGTACGTGGTCTGGTGTTTGATTGGCGGTGTGCGTGCTCTTGCCTGGTGTTGTGTTTGGATTGGTGCGTGGCTGGTGGTGTGCGTGGAGTGGCGCTTGGCTGGTGGTGTGCGTGGAGTGATACTTGGCTGTCTTTGCACGGAGTGGTGCTTGGCTGACGGTGTGTGTGGAGTGGCGCTTGGCTGGATGGTGTGCGTGGAGTGGTACTTGGCTGTCTGTGCACGGAGTGGTGCTTGGCTGGCGGTGTGTGTGGAGTGGCGCTTGGCTGGATGGTGTGCGTGGAGTGGTACTTGGCTGTCTGTGCACGGAGTGGTGCTTGGCTGGTGGTGTGTGTGGAGTGGCGCTTGGCTGGCGGTGTGCGTGGAGTGGCGCTTGGCTGGTGGTGTGTGTGGAGTGGCGCTTGGTTGGTGGTGTGTGTGGAGTGGCGCTTGGCTGGTGGTGTGCGTGGAGTGGTACTTGGCTGTCTGTGCACGGAGTGGTGCTTGGCTGGCGGTGTGTGTGGAGTGGCGCTTGGCTTACGGTGTGCGTGGAGTGGTGCTTGGCTGGTGGTGTGTGTGGAGTGGTGCTTGGCTGGTGGTGTGTGTGGAGTGGTACTTGGCTGTCGGTGTGCGCTGAGTGGTGTTTGGCTGGCGGTGTGCAAGGTCTGGTGCTTGGATGGTGGTGTGGGTGGACTGGCGCTCGGCTGGCGGAGTGTGAGTAGTTACTTTCTGTTGGTCACTACACACACTGCTAGTTGAGTGACACTCCACGCAGTCCATCATTTTGTGTAGTTGCAGTGTCAGAAATGTGGGCGTGTGAAAGTGAGGGGCCCTTGAATGGCGCTGTCTGCTGGTGTGAGTGTTGTAATGTGATGGGTCCGCGGCTGGCGGTGTGAATGTTTTGTATGTGTCACACGTACGAAAGGTGAATGAATGGCCTGTAAAGAGGTTGGTGCCTTGACGTGGCTTTACAGCTCACGAGCTGTGAGTCCGTGGTTCAGTTTATCATAATTTCAATTATACGCTGTGTATTTCATTTTTGTGAAATTACTTGCGAATACAATTGTATGTACTGAATCATCACTCACCCTCGTGCCAAATCCAACCAGTATGTGTGTGTGCTTGCGGATTAAATGGCTGTGCAGTAATATTTGTTTTTTTTCTCTTTCTGAAGTAGGGTGTACCTTGTCCCTTTTTGTGAATGTTGTAATGTGTTGCTTTTCCTTCCGGATGGTGTCAATGGTCTGGTGTGTATCAGGTATGAAAGGTGCGTGAATGGCCTGTAAAACGGTTGGTGCCTTGTCGTGGCTTTACAGCTCACGAGTTGCGAGTCACTGGTTCGGTTTTTATGCATTTATTTATTGAGAGAGCATTTCATTTTGTTGAAATATATTGTTAATAAAAATTGATGTACTGAACCATCACTCGCCCTCGTGCCAAATCCAACCTGTATGTGTGTGTCTTTGAGGAATAGATAGCCGTGCTTGAATGTTTGACTTTTGAGTAACTCTGTTAAGGTGTACATTATAGCTATAAATAACTTACTAAATTTAGATATTATTGTTAAACCATGGGAGTATATGGTCATGTCTTTCTGGTGAATTCTATTGTTTTTTTTATCCACAATCTCCTGCAAACTTGAAAATGTCTGTCACAATTTCCATGCAATATTGTCCCAAGAAACGCACGCTCGCAAAATTGAAAACTTAATTCATTCAAAACAATTTGGTTTTGCAAGGGGGTTCCCATGACTTTTTGGCCCGGGGCTCGGCGGGCATCTTTGGAAACTACCAAACCCAAACAGTTCTGAAAACTAGACACCCGGGGGATTCCAGGGAGGTATGGCATGCGTGGGTCCCCCAATGTTTTCCTACCCAGAAATCCCTGCAAACCTTAAATTTAGGTTAAAAAAAACACCTTTTCCATACATTTTTGCGTGGGATCTCCGTGCCGGCACAAATGTCCTACCACCCAGCGTTCCCCTTGATCTCCCGAGTAAAATGATACCTCACTTGTGTGGGTGGGCCAAAGGCCTGTGACTAAGGTGAGTTGCTTAATTTGTCAATCCTAAACACTACATTTTTAAAAAATTCATTTTTAGCCTGTTCTGCTTTGGGGCACCCACACAAGTGAGGTATCATTTTACTCGGAAGAACAAGGGGAACGCTGGGAGGTATGACATTTTTGCCGGCACAGAGATCCCACGCAAAAAAGTTTGGAAAAGTGATTTTTTTACCTAATTTTAAGGTTTGCAAGGAATTCTGGGTAGGAAGACATTGGGGGACTCACGCATGCCATACCTCGCTGGACTCTCCCGGGTGTCTAGTTTTCAGAACTGTTTGGGTTGGGTAGTTTCCAAAGATGCCCGCCGAGCCCGGGCCAAAAACTCAGGTGCCCCCCCAAAAATGAAGATAATTTTGCTATAGGTTATTTTAATTTCTCCACCGTACGATTTGGACCTGTTCCTGTTGCAGCCACTATGCCTACCCACGCAAGTGCGGTACCATTGTTTTCGGGAGACCTGGGGGAATGCTGGGTGGGTGGAAATTTGTTGATCCACGAAGATTCCGGAACTTTCCACCACAGAAACTTGAGGAAAAGGCATTTTTTTCACAGTTTTTTAGTTTTGCAAGGGTAACAGAACCTGGTGGGAGGCAGTCGAGTCACCCCATCCTGAATTTCCCTGGATTTCTACTTTTCAAAAATGTATAGTGTTGCTAGGTTTCCCTAGGTGCCGGCAGAGCTAGGGTTCAAAAACAAAAGGTAGGCTCTTTGCCAAAAAAGGGCACTATTTCACTGCGAAATTGAGTTGCGACCACGTTGCGTTTTGCGCTGTTTCCTGTCGCAGGCACTAGGCAGACCCAGGCACGGGAGGTACCATTTTTTTCGGGAGAACCAAGGGAACGCTGGGGGGGTGGAAATTTGTTGATCCATGCAGGTTCGAGAACTTTCCACCACAGAAATGTCAGGAAAATGTGTTTTTTTGGTCAATTTCTTAGCTTTGCAAGGGATTCTGGGTAACAGAACCTGGTGGTAGGCAGTCGAGTCACCCCATCCTGAATTTCCCTGGGTGTCTAGTTGTCAAAAATGTATAGGTTTGCTCTTTGCCAAAAAAGGGCACGTTTTCACTGCGAAATTGGGGTGCGTGCAACCACATTGCGTTTTGCGCTGTTTCCTGTCGCAGGCACTAGGCAGACCCAGGCACGTGAGGTACCATTTTTTCGGGAGACGCAGGAGAACGCTGGGTGGGTGGAAATTTGTTGATCCACGCAGATTCCAGAACTTTCCACCACAGAAATATCAGGAAAATGTTTTTTTTTTTTGACAATTTCTTAGCTTTGCAAGGGATTCTGGGTAACAGAACCTGGTGGGAGGCAGTCGAGTCACCGCATCCTGAATTTCCCTGGGCGTCTACTTTTCAAAAATGTATAGGTTTGCTAGGTTTCCCTATGTGCCGGCAGAGCTAAGGTTCAAAAACAAAAGGTAGGCTCTTTGCCAAAAAAGGGCACGATTTCACTGGGAAATTGAGTTGCGACCACGTTGCGTTTTGCGCTGTTTCCTGTCGCAGGCACTAGACAGACCAGGCAAGTGAGGTACCATTTTTTTTGGGAGACCCGGGGGAACGCTGGGTGGGTGGAAATTTGTTGATCCACGCAGATTCCAGAACTTTCCACCACAGAAATATCAGGAAAATGTGTTTGTTTTGTCAATTTCTTAGCTTTGCAAGGGATTCTGGGTAACAGAACCTGGTGGGAGGCAGTCGAGTCACCCCATCCTGAATTCCCCTGGGTGTCTACTTTTCAAAAATGAATAGGTTTTCTAGGTTTCCCTAGGTGCCGGCAGAGCTAGGGTTAAAAAACGAAAGGCAGGCTCTTTGCCAAAAAAGGGCACATTTTCACTGCGAAATTGCGGTGCGACCACGTTGCGTTTTGCGCTGTTTCCTGTCGCAGGCACTAGGCAGACTAAGGCAAGTGAGGTACCATTTTTTTTGGGAGACCTAAGGAAACGCTGGGTGGATGGAAATTTGTTGATCCACGCAGATTCCGGAACTTTCCACCACAGAAACGTGAGGAAAATGCTTTTTTTCACAATTTTTTAGCTTTGCAAGGGATTCTGGGTAACAGAACCTGGTGGGAGGCAGTCGAGTCACCCTATCCTGAATTCCCCCGGGTGTCTACTTTTCAAAAATGTATAGGTTTGCTAGGTTTCCTGTTGTAAATAAATAGTCCAAAGTGTAAACGAGGTGGTAGTTCCAAGTAGTTCCTTTATTAGTTTCAGTTATAGTTGTAGAAGATGAAGGTAGGATGGTAAATAGGACAGAAGTAAAGATGTACAGCCCCACCAGGAGCAGTCTCCCTCTGCTCAGCCTCTCATCCTCCAACTGACGCTCTCCACCAGTCCACACACCAACATTCCATGACATCACACATTATTCTCCTGCCATGCAGGCTGAACAGAGAGAGCATTGATGTGAAGAAAGAAGAGGGGAATTAACCATTACAACATATCCTCTCTCTTCACAACAAAAGACAATAGAAGAATAAGAAGTAAAGAAAGAGAAGGAATACAAAGTCATTGCAATAATGGAATGCAATAATGCGATGATATAAAATGGAACATAGTGCAATAATGCAAAACAATAAAATGCAATGTAATAATAATGAAAAAGCAAATGTGCAATGAAATCATACGATAACCTAGAATGCAATGTAATGCAATAATGCTATAACATGAAAATAAAAGAAATAACATGACAGCAATGAATGCACACTGAAATATAAGCAACTTAATGGCACGCACACCAACCCCAATTCTCTCAAAGGAAGGCAAAACAAGACCTGTGCCACGAAAATACCCACACCGAAGAGACAATACGTCACAAGCAAATGAAAGAAGAAGAGAAACACACGCACAACATAAGTGAACCTGAAGTCTCAGGCTCCCCTATGCATCAAAGATCCAATCAACGGCAACAAAAAGAAAGATGGATAAACAAGAGCCGTTGAGTAAACAGCGAACCAGCGCTGAAACTTGACTGGACCATAACCAGAATGTATAAAAATGCATGCGTGACAACTAGTACTCAACAAAGAAGACACCAATGAAAAAAAAAGGATACACCTCACATAAACAAGTAATGGGATACACTCAATCACAATCAAAATACCGGGATACACTCACCCGTAATCAAAATACCGAGATACACTCACCCGTAATCAAAATACCGGGATACACTCACCCGTAATCAAAATACCGGGATACACTCACCCGTGATAATTGTAAATTACAGGGATACCCTCACCTGTGTAAATATGCACTAACTCGTAGATAATATCATTCAAGCAATGAGATACACTCACCCAAACATTCAAGCAATGAGATACACTCACCCAAACTGCAATTTTAACTTTGTCACGTAAATGTAGACATTTGATAATACTCAGCACATATTGTTCTCACAGAAAGAAAGTAGCAAGTTAATACAAATACACCTTCTCATATGCAAAAACATTCATAAATCATTACAATGAAATAACATTTTAAATAGAACAAGAATCGGTACTCAGCTTATTAAAAATCAAGGAATAAGCGATTCCAAAATATGCCAGAAGATGGCGCACAGTGTATATTTTAAAGAATAAAGGCCGAATAATGAAAGTTTCCGAATAATACAAAATCTTATCTGTGCCAAACTGGAAATCAGGAATCAGAAAGGAGTGTTCAAATAACCAGCAGTCAAAACGAAGATGTAACTCCTTGTATTTCAAAAAGCGTTCATCCAACACATCCACAGAGAGGGAACAGTTCTCAGGAAGACACGAACTGCAACCAAATCTGACGAAATCAACTTGACAACCTTGACGCTCCATAGTTACGATGTTCCCCATAACTTTATTGACAGTCAACATAAAAAAATGGTAGGCAAAGCATGGACATCGTAATCCAAAGATGGCGGCACGTTGAGGATGAAGGGTGCCGGATGGCTTACATCAGGTGCGTGCTTCCCTCTCGCTGCAGAGGAAAGTGACGTCACAGAAGAGTTTGATATCAGCAGCAGACGAAGGCATCACAGAAGAGATGCACGCGGCGCACAAGCAATCCAAATGCCAAAGATCAAGTATGTTACACGCACTGATGCTTGCTCGAGGCACTGATTTGAATGAAGTGGCTCGAGGTGCCAATTCAAATGTTGCAGTAACAGTAAAATGCCACCGATCACCAAATGAAAAAGAAATATCAAAAACTCACTCTCTGTAGAACTGAGTATCCCACGCCGAGTTTTTAGGTATCAATGTCCCACACTGGTTGAGTATTGAATAATCCCATCCTCGTCGCCAAAATGTTGTAAATAAATAGTCCAAAGTGTAAACCAGGTGGTAGTTCCAAGTAGTTCCTTTATTAGTTTCAGTTATAGTTGTAGAAGATGAAGGTAGGATGGTAAATAGGATAGAAGTAAAGATGTACAGACCCACCAGGAGCAGTCTCCCTCTGCTCAGCCTCTCATCCTCCAACTGACGCTCTCCACCAGTCCACACACCAACATTCCATGACATCACACATTATTCTCCTGCCATGCAGGCTGAACAGAGAGAGCATTGATGTGAAGAAAGAAGAGGGGAATTAACCATTACAACATTTCCCTAGGTGTGGGCAGAGCTAGGGTTCAAAAACAAAAGGTAGGCTCTTTGCCAAAAAAGGGCAAGATTTCACAGCGAAATTGAGTTGCGACCTCGTTGCGTTTTGCGCTGTTTCCTGTTGCAGGCACTCGGCAGACCCAGGCACGTGAGGTACCATTTTTTTCGGGAGACCCCGGGGAGCGCTGGGTGGGTGGAGATTTGTTGATCCACGCAGATTCCAGAACTTTCCACCACAGAAATGTCAGGAAAATGCTTTTTTTTTGTCAATTTCTTAGCTTTGCAAGGGATTCTGGGTATTAGAACCTGGTGGTAGGCAGTCGAGTCACCCCATCCTTGAATTCCCCTGGGTTTCTTGTTTTCAAAAATGTATAGGTTTGCTAGGTTTCCCTAGGTGCTGGCATAGCTAGGGTTCAAAAACAAAAGGAAGACTCTTTGCCAAAAAAGGGCTCTTTTCACTGCGAAAATGCGGTGCGACCACGTTGCGTTTTGCGCTGTTTCCCGTCGCAGGCACTAGGCAGACCCAGGCAAGTGAGGTACCATTTTTTTCAGGAGACCCGGGGGAACGCTGGGTGGGTGGAAATTTGTTGATCCACGCAGATTCCAGAACTTTCCACCACAGAAATGTGAGGGAAATGCGTTTTCTTTGTCAATTTCTTAGCTTTGCAAGGGATTCTGGGTAACAGAACCTGGTGGTAGGCAGTCGAGTCACCCCATCCTGAATTCCCCTGGGTGTCTAGTTTTTTGAAAATGTATCGTATCGTATCGTAGGGGGAATTTATAAAGCGCGCTGACACCATGGGTTTCCTGGCGCTGGTAGAGAGTACAGGAGACAGAGAGACTAGACAGATTGGGGGAAGAGCCAGGTTTTTAAGGACTTGCGAAAAAGGGTTAGGGAATTGGAGATTTTGAGGGGGAGAGGGAAAGAGTTCCAAAGCTTGGGGGCCAGGTAAGCAAATCTCCGGCCTCCAGATCTACAGAGCTTGAAGGAAGGAACAGTCAGAAGATGAAGGTGAGAAGATCTCAGGGTACGGGATGGGCAGTAGGGACTGATAAGGGATTTGACAAAAGCAGGGCAGGGGCCGAGTAGTGACTTAAAGACAAGGCAGCCGGTCTTGAAGGCTGCCCTGGAGACGACAGGGAGCCAGTGGAGTTTGACAAGGAGGGGCCTGGCAGATTGCCACTTCGGAATCCCTAAAGCTAGTCTCGCCGCCTGATTTTGGACCACTTGTAGTCTAGCCATCGATGTTTTGGACAGGCCGTGGTAGATCGAATTGGAAAAGTCTAGGCGGGAGAGGACGAGGGCCATGATGACGTGCAGGAGGGCATCAGGTGTGAAGAGATATGCCACTTTCCTGATCCTGCGCAGTTGGTCGATGCAGGACGAAACCACGGTCCCTACCTGCGGCCCCAGGGATAAGGCGGAGTCAATGGTGACCCCCAGACTCTTCACCGAAGCTGCAGGGGTGGGAGGGGGGCCCATGTCCACCGGCCAGAATTGAGGCCCCCAGAAGGAGGCACTCTTGCCGGGGAGAAGAAGCTCCGTCTTTCCGGGGTTCAGTTTTAACTGATTGTGGCCCATCCACTGGAGAATGTGGGACATAACTGCTTGAAAGTTGGGGATAGCAGAAGGGGAGTTAAGAGAAAAGATGAGTTGCAGGTCGTCCGCGTAGTTAAACACGGTAACGTCCCACTGCCTCAGAGAAAAAAGAAGGGGGCGAAGATAGAGATTGAAAAGAAGAGGGGACAGAGAAGAGCCCTGGGGAACCCCGCAGAGCGAATGCTCTCTGGGAGCTCTAAAGGAGCCCAGGCTGAGGGTCTGGGACCTGCCTGTTAGAAAGGATCTGACCCAGGCCAGCGCCAGGCCCTGGATGCCAGCCTGTTCGACACGGTGGAGAAGGATGTTGTGGTCCACCGTGTCGAAGGCGGCTGACAGGTCTAATAATACCAGGGCCTGGGGAACAGCCTTGTCCACACCGTCTCTCAGGGCATCCAGCACGGCCAAGATCACTGTCTCCGTAGAGTGGCCGGGTCTGAAGCCTGCCTGGTTGGTCTCGAGGAAGTTGGATTTCTCGATGAACAGGGAGAGACAGGAGGTGACGTGGGCTTCCAGGATCTTTGAGAAGAAAGGTAAGAGGGAGATAGGGCGGTAGTTTGCCGGGACAGCGGGGTCAGCCCCCGGTTTCTTCAGGAGGGGCACCAGCACGGCCTCCTTGAAGGAACCCGGCACCATACCAGAAGAAAGAGAAGAGTTTAGCAGAGGAAGGATGCAGTCGGGTAAAGAATGGCAGATGTCCCGGAGTATGGAGGGAGGGCAGCAGTCGTCTGGAGATCCCGACTTGACGCGGGTGGCGAGAGTCGCCAGAGATGTAGAATCTAAGAGGGGAAATTGAGTGAAAGAGGAAGAATTGTGAGGACGGGAGACAGATCCAGCGCCAGGAATCATAATGGGTATGGTGTCCTTGATTGATACGATTTTATCGATAAAGAAGGTGCTGAGAGTGTTACATGCTTCCTGTGTGGGGGCCTGAGTGGGGAGCGTTCTGGGGTCGGAAGTGAATTCGGTAAGCACCTTAAAGATTTCCTTAGACTGACAGGGGGCAGACAGAATTTTTCCAGAAGCATAGGTTTTTTTGGCATCCAGGATGGCAAGTTTATACCTATTGCGTGCAGCTACATAGGCGTCTCTGCTTGTGGCGCAGTAGTCCCTCCTCCACTTGCGTTCAGACTGGCGGAGTTCTAAGTGAAGGGTTTTTAAAAGGGGAGTGAACCATTTGTGAGAATGGCAGTGGCGGGATTGGGGAAACTTAGTAAGGGGAGCAAAGATGTCACTGGCTGTGGTGAGCCAGTCTGTCACGAGCCTGCATAGCTCGTCGGTGCCCGTGTCATCGGGTAGCAGGGGGGGCGTTTGGGAGAGATGATCCAATAGTTTGGGGAGATCGACAGCCTTCCACTTGCGAGCCATGCCACCCTCCCGTAGAGGTGCTCTAATCTGGCCAACCACCGAGAATGTGGTGTCGATCAAGAGGTGGTCTGACCACACACAAGGAGTTATAAGTGGGCAGGAGGATGTGACTCCATGGGTCCAGATATGGTCGAGGATATGGCCACCCTTATGGGTGGCTGACCTGATTAGTTGGGTAAAATTCAGGCTCGAGAGACCCTCGAATAGTTCGATAGCATGTGAGCCAGCATCCTCGTGCTGGAACCAATAATTAAAGTCACCGATGATGACAATACGGGGGGAGCAGGTAGCAATATTGGTCAGCTGGTCGATAAAAGAAGAAGGGAAGGAGGGCATGGGGTGGGGGGGACGGTATAGTAGCACCAGAGTGACTGCGCCTACTTCAGTCCCCAGGCTGAGGACCAAGGAGTCCACTTCCGGCAGGGTCATGGCCGCAGAGGCAATGATCTTAAGATCCTTGCGAATGATTGCCGCCACCCCTCCCCCGATACGACCCCCTGCTCGGTTGGTGTTCAGCAGAAAGTAGTCGGGGGTAGCGTGGCCAAGATGTCTGGAAGGGAGTCGTCAGTGAGCCAAGTCTCTGATAACAGCAGGACATCGGGGTTTTCAGACATCAGTAGCTGTAGGATATCGACTTGGTGCTTGACCATTGATCGGGTATTTAGATATAGTACCCGAATGGACGACTCCGTAATAGCCGGGGTGACAAGAGAGGGGGTCGGCGCTATGTTAGGGGTTAGAGTGCCTGCGATGCCGAGAGATGTAATACGAGCCCAGGTGTCAGAGGGGAGAGGGCCGGCGGAGGCATGTAAATACCTGAGGGTGGAAGGCGGATAGAAAAGAGGAGTAGTAGCATCCCGGGCCCCTGGCCTCGTCCGGCCGCGGACGGGCGCAGACGGGCTTAACTCAGGCACAACTCCGGCGTGCCTACGTCGCGCCCGCTGCGCTTGTCCGCTGCGCTGACGCATAGCGCCCGTTTATATAGGGGCGGGACGAGGGTGGAGTGTCTGGGCTGCACTCCGAAGGAACAAGCCCAATCCAAGATGGCGCCCGCGAGCGCTGGGAACCGGCGGTTCCAGGCAGCCCCCAGCCAGCAGCTTACCTTGGGAGAGTAAGATTTTCAGGTTAGTTTACCTGCATAACGAAATAGTAGGTTAAAATACAATTTAAAATCCAGGAAAGCGAGAAAGCGAGAAAGCGCGACCCGCTCGCAATCAGCGGGGCACAAGTAGATAATGCAACAGGTTGCTCTCTGAGCGCTGGCGAGTCAGCCCACTGCCACTGGGCCACTCGCAAACACGAAGGCAGGAGACAACACGCGCTCCTATATAGGGGCGGGACGAGGGTGGAGTGTCTGGGCTGCACTCCGAAGGAACAAGCCCAATCCAAGATGGCGCCCGCGAGCGCTGGGAACCGGCGGTTCCAGGCAGCCCCCAGCCAGCAGCTTACCTTGGGAGAGTAAGATTTTCAGGTTAGTTTACCTGCATAACGAAATAGTAGGTTAAAATACAATTTAAAATCCAGGAAAGCGAGAAAGCGCGACCCGCTCGCAATCAGCGGGGCACAAGTAGATAATGCAACAGGTTGCTCTCTGAGCGCTGGCGAGTCAGCCCACTGCCACTGGGCCACTCGCAAACACCGTGTATAGGTGTGCTAGGTTTCCCTAGGTGCCCCTAGATCTAGGGTTCAAAAACAAAAGGTAGGCTCTTTGCCAAAAAAGGGCACGTTTTCACTGCGAAATTGAGGTGCGACCGTGTTGCATTTTGCACTGTTTCCTATCGCAGACACTAGGCAGACCCAGGCAAGTGAGGTACCATTTTTTTCGGGAGACCCAGGGGAACGCTGGGTAGACGGAAATTTGTTGATCCACGCAGATTCCAGAACTTTCCACCACAGAAATGTCAGGAAAATTAGTTTTTTTGTCAATGTCTTAGCTTTGCAAGGGGTTCTGGGTAACAGAACCTGGTGGGAGACAGTCGAGTCACCCCATCCTGAATTTCCCTGGGTGTCTACTTTTCAAAAATGTACAGGTTTTTTAGGTTTCCCTAGGTGCCGGCAGAGCTAGGGTTAAAAAACGAAAGGTAGGCTATTTGCCAAAAAAGGGCACGTTTTCACTGCGAAATTGCGGTGTGACCACATTGCGTTTTGCGCTGTTTCCTGTCGCAGGCACTAGGCAGACCCAGGCAAGTGAGGTACCATTTTTTTTTGGAGACCTAAGGGAACGCTGGGTGGGTGGAAATTTGTTGATCCACGCAGATTCCGGAACTTTCCACCACAGAAACGTGAGGAAAATGCATTTATTTTCACAATTCTTTAGCTTTGCAAGGGATTCTGGGTAGAAGAACCTGGTGGGAGGCAGTGGAGTCACCCCATCCTGAATTCCCCTGGGTGTCTACTTTTCAGAAATGTATAGGTTTGCTAGGTTTCCCTAGGTGCCGGCAGAGCTAGGGTTCAAAAACAAAAGGTAGGCTCTTTGCCAAAAAAGGGCACGATTTCACTGCGAAATTGAGTTGCGACCACGTTGCGTTTTGCGCTGTTTCCTGTCGCAGGCACTAGGCAGACCCAGGCACGTGAGGTACCATTTTTTTCGGGAGACCCGGGGGAACGCTGGGTGGGTGGAAATTTGTTGATCCATGCAGATTCCAGAACTTTCCACCACAGAAATGTCAGGAAAATGCATTTTTTTTGTCAATTTCTTAGCTTTGCAAGGGATTCTGGGTAACAGAACCTGATGGTAGGCAGTCGAGTCACCCCATCCTGAATTCCCCTGGGTGTCTTGTTTTCAAAAATGTATAGGTTTTCTAGGTTACCCTAGGTGCGGGCAGAGCTAGGGTTCAAAAAGGAAAGCTAGGCTCTTTGCCAAAAAAGGGCACGATTTCACTGCGTAATTGCGGTGCGACCACGTTGCGTTTTGCGCTGTTTCCTGTCGCAGTATACAAAAGGGTGAGCAACCCAATATACCCTTGCGGGCTTGGGCAAGGTTTGTAAAAGAAAATGGCCAGCAAGGGGTTTTGTTTTCTCTAGGATTTTTACAGCACTGTTAGGACTTGTTAAGGTTTAATCACAGTACCTAAACATGAATTCAATCAGTGGCTGTTAAATTCAATTCAAATGAAACAAAGAACATGAGATGTTACCACACTAACATCCAGCTTAAGCATAAATGCTCAATAAAACAAGGAACCAGGATTTATTGTCTGAAAGTTATTATTGAACTTCTAGGCAAAATATATAAATTTCTGTACAAAAACAATGAACAATCATGAAACATAGGGTGCATACATGGATATAATAAGGATATTCAAGGTCTTGGTTGCTTTTCCTTGGACATATCCAAATTAAAGTCCAGACTGCTGCGTCACAGTAGTTGATTGGTTATAACTCAAAGTCAGAAGAAAATCAAAAGATGACTTGAGACAAACTAGGCAGAATTGGACTAAACAGGTCGACGTTTCGGTCTTATTATGGTTATTCTTAAGACCATCATCAGGACTACAAAGTGGTATATACAATTGATGACCCTCTGTAAAAAAACAACAGTAAATTACAATATGTACAGTTTGACTTGAATACCTGGTTAACGACATACAGTTATAACAAAACTAGTAATATTTACATTTTAATATTTACACTAAACATATTAGCAATGCATTTCTGACATTTCTTGAGAAATAGGTAAAATTAGTCGGTGTGGCGACTAAAGTGATTCATTTTAGGTAGAGATAGTCGACTTGGGAAGTTTTAATGGATTATTCAAAGAAGTTAAGCCTAATGGGCAGAATCTACTTCAAAAGTTGGTTGCTGAGCATTAAATTACAGCTTGCACTTACTTTTTACGATAGAGACGGTGTCAGTTAAAGAATCTTGGTGGCACCGGTGCTTATAAATAGTGGCGCTATAAATAGTGCCACTATTTATAAGCACCGGTGCCACCAAGATTCTTGATCCACACAGATTCCAGAACTTTCCACCACAGAAATGTGAGGGAAATGTGTTTTTTGTCAATTTCTTAGCTTTGCAAGGGATTCTGGGTAACAGAACCTGGTGGTAGGCAGTCGAGTCACCCCATCCTAAATTCCCCTGTGTGTCTAGTTTTCAAAAATTTATAGGTTTGCTAGGTTTCCCTAGGTGCCAGCAGAGCTAGGGTTCAAAAACAAAAGGTAGGCTCTTTGCCAAAAAATGGGCACGATTTCACTTTGAAATTGAGGTGCAAACATGTTACATTTGTGCTGTTTCCTGTCGCAGGCACTAGGCAGACCCAGGCAAGTGAGGTACCATTTTTTTCGGGAGACCTGGGGGAATGCTGGGTGGGTGGAAATGTGTTGATCCATGCAGATTCCGGAACTTTCCACCACAGAAATTTCAGGAAAATGCGTTTTTTTGTCAATTTCTTAGCTTTGCAAGGGATTCTGGGTAACAGAACCTGGTGGTAGGCAGTCGAGTCACCCCATCCTGAATTCCCCTGGGTGTCGTCTACATTTCAAAAATGTATAGGTTTGTTAGGTCTCCCTAGGTGCCTGCAGAGCTAGGGTTCAAAAACGAAAGGTAGGCTCTATGCCAAAAAAGGGCACATTTTCACTGCGAAATTGCTGTGCGACCATGTTGCATTTTGCGCTGTTTCCTGTCGCAGGCACTAGGCAGACCCAGGCAAGTGAGGTACCATTTTTTTCGGGAGACCAGGGGGAACGCTGGGAAGTTGGAAATGTGTTGATCCACGCAGATTCTAGCAACAGATTCTATTCTAGATTGTAGCAACTTTTGTTCTGGTTGAGCTAGAAACATTGTTTTTGTCAAAATCTGCAGATTATGCAGCAAATAATGGATTATGTGACAAATGCAGCAAATCCATAAATTTGCCGGAAAACACAGCAGCTGCAAAATCATATTTAACTTCATTGGCCCTACGTATAATTTAGCATAGTAAAATCGGTTTCATACTTTCCTTTTTGGTAGGAATGTAGGCCTGCCTGGCTCTTAAACCTCTCAGTACAAAAGGGGGTGGTGAAGGACGGAGCATCTGAATCAATCAAACACTCATACCCAGTCAAAAGATCTGGGTTTAATCCATCACCGTTCTTTAGCCCACTCTGCCACCTCAGTTCAGACATGGCTATATGCAAATCAGTCTGACCCTGTGCCTCATGGGAACAGTCCAGCCCGAACTGCCAAGCCATGCCTTCCCTGGACCAGAAACAAGGTTCCTAGGACCAGTTTCTGGCATTACAGCAGTCTTCAGCCAGGCTTGCTTGAATCCAGTGGCAAAGTGAGCAAGGGACTCACGTCTGAGCATACCCTGCCAACTTATGGCAAACAAAGCGGTACAAAAGAGGGTGGTGATGGACGGAGCATCTGAACCAATCGAACACTCACACCCAGTCAACAGATCTGGGTTTAATCCATCACCGTTCTTTAGCCCACTCTGCCACCCCAGTTCAGACATGGCCATATGCAAATCAGTCTGACCTTGTGCCTCATGGGAACAGTCCAGCCCGAACTGCCAAGCCATGCCTTCCCTGGACCGGAAATAAGCTTCCTAGAACCGGTTTCTGGCATTACAGTCATAATTAGAATTTTTCAGAGACCAAATGTGACATTTCTACCTATTCCCAAGCAAAGGTTATCACTTATTAAATGTAATACAGTGACCCACTGTTGTTCTATGGGACAGGTAGGCTTTGCAGTTATGAAAAACAAAGTAAAGGAATTTTTCTCTACCAGGACATATACAACTTAAAAGTACATGTACAACTTTTTTAATACATTGCACCCTGCCCTCAGACCTGTTTAAGGCGTTCCCTAGGGGTGACATTTGTATTACAATGTAAGGTTTAGGCCTGGCAAAAGGTTTATTTTGTAGATATCAAAGGGAGAGAGAGGAACATGACAGCTAGTTCCCTTCCCCTGAAGGTATATGAGTAATCAACAAGAACTAGCAAGTGAATGAAAGCGGTATGTGTGTTTCTCAAGCAAAGGAAACGTCTGTTTCTTATGAAAGCCCTCACCCACCAACACAGTTGGGGGCATGCTTCATCATCGAGCCCCACCCGGTGGCACAGAGAGTGCCCCGGTGTGCTACGGCGCCTGTTTACAGGGGAGCGGGTATTGGTAAGTGAGGGTGCAGTGATGGTGTGTGAGTGTAAGTTAAAAACTGTCCTAGGGTTCTACTACCCAATAAAATTTATAAATGGGCCCTTGGCAGTGTTCAAAGCAAGGCGGCGGATGTGCGTGGAGAGAACTATGATCACCCACATCCACTATGGTCAACATGTTTCAGCCAGGCCGCATATTGATCTGGCTTTCTTCAGGACCTTTAAATGTGAAAAGTGATTAAAACGTGGTCAGTAGCATTTATGTAATTGAAATGCAGTTTATATTTGACGTGAAAACTGCTGAATATATGTATCTGCAACTGCTTTAAACAATCAACTTAATGGCCTAAGTACATGATTCAAAGTTAGGCAGACAGCGGACTCCACTACAAATGTGGGGGAGAACCCTGTACACAAAGCTAGCAGACCACCCACTCCATTTAGAGTCTGGTGGACAGTCATGTTTCTGCCAGCGCTGCCCATGATGTCTACACTGGTGAAAACCTTACACCAACGGCCCAACGGACTTAGAGCTGTCGATGTAAGTGCATCAGATCATCCACCCTATTTATAGTGGATGGTCAGATGCCCGTTTTTTGTCTGAAAACTCCTGGATGTCAGGTCATGTTTTATTTTACACAGACACCTCTGTAGGGGGAAATGTAGATTTTTCACAGCCTGCTGGGCAGAAAATCTGGATTTTATTAAGGACACGGAGGCTAATATTATGCAAATCTCCTTTATTACCACAGCTCAGCAGCAATAATGGAATTGAACTTTGTGAACATTCTGAAGAGATGACTAGTCCCTCTCTGACCAAGTATCTTCCTTCTTGTCAGGCTGCGAAGAAAGATGTTCAACATGAAGAAAGGAAAAAACAGGATTCCAACGAGTAAACTTTCAACTTCTAGTCCAGTAGATTCTTATTCTGAAAGAAGAAGAAGAATACCTTTCCGAGACATTGTTCAAATAAAAAGGGTGGGTTACAAATCAGATCAAAAAATAGAGGTGGGATAATATTAGCCTCCGTGTCCTTAATAAAATCCAGATTTTCTGCCCAGCAGGCTGTGAAAAATCAAAATTTTATGGCACGACACGGAGGCCATATTATGCAAGTTCAAAGTGCATTAAGAACATTATCAATCACATAAGGGATTGGTCTACAATAACAAGATCTAAACATAGTATCATTAGACCAGTCTGCCGCCTTAAGAATTTCTTGTAAACCACCACCAAGGAAATAGGCTTTGCAAGCAGAAGCGCCCCTAAGAGAATGAGCTCCAAAAATGGAGGTGTTCACACCACTTTCGCACATAACTCCTTTCACCCACCTGGCTAGAGTTGGGGAAGAAACTCCTCTATGAGGAAATCTAAAGGAAATTAATAATTGAGTTTCATTTGATCTTAGATTGGCAGTCCTCCTCTCATACTCTTTCAGGCATTTAACCACACAGAGTCTTTCATTCTGAGGAAGAAGGGGTAGAAGATAGAGGAAGATAAAGTTTTAGTTCTTCTCTTAAGGTAGAAACATACACCCTCTGGTTGAAAAGATCTGCAAGAAATATCTAGAGCTTTGACATCGGAGGTTCTTCTGAAAGATACCAGACATAATAAAACAGTAAGTTTGAAAGAGATACGTTTTAAAGAAAGGGAAGAGTTCTCTCCCCAGGATGATAAGGTTCGGAGTACCAATGTTACGTCCCAAAGGGTGGTATATTTAGCAGTTGGTGGATTAATGACTCTCATGCTTCTCATAATCTTTTTAGTGAGTAAGTTCTGTCCAACTGAGAGACCATCAATGAGGGAATGGCCTGCAGAAATTGCAGATCTATAGACATTAACGGTTTTATAAGAGAGTCCTGAAGTAAAGAGTTCAGAAAGGTAGTTGATAACATGAACTAGATCAACTGAAACGGGATCGTGACTTTGTTGAAGACACCAGCGAACCCATTTGCTCCACGCCAGTCGATATGCCTTCCTTGTACCTTTAGCCCACGACTCAGAGATGAGTCTGAAAGCATTTGGCGAAAGCCCAGGGATTTGCCATTGTCTTCTGAAATCCTCCAGGCCGTCAGAGTTAGAAGACCCTGATCCACGAGGGGATGAACGTCTCCCTCTGGACCTAAGAGTATTTCCCTGAACGAGGGTATCAGAATTGGAAAGTCTATGCTCATTTCCAAAATGACTGGAAACCAGGCTTGGGACCTCCAAAGAGGAGCTATTACAGGTATAATGTCGTGGTAGAGTCGAGCATGAAGGAGAAGCCGAGGAAGTAATGCAAACGGTGGGAAGGGATAAGGTTTCAGTCCTCTCCAATCTTGTAGAAAGGCATCTACATTCTGAGCTTGAGGGTCCGGCCTCCAACTGAAGAATTCCTTCAGTTGTGTGTTTAGACGGTCCGCAAAAAGGTCTGTCCTGTATGGACCCCATATTGATTGAATAGTTAGAAAGGTTTGTCTGTCTAATCTCCAGTTGCTTGAGTCACTGAAATTCCTGGAGTACTAATCTGCGACACCATTGCTCAGGCCTGGAATGCGTTCCGCTATAACCGAAATACCTTTGTTCAAACAATATTCCCAAAAACTCATTGCAAGGTCCGTTAGGCCCTTGGAATGTGGACCGCCCAATTTGTTGGCATAGCAGACTGCTGAAACATTGTCCATGCGTAATGTCACACAGCATTTCGCTGTTTTGGGTGTAAAACAGCGAATTGCAAATTAACCTGCCAGTAATTCTAAGCAGTTGATATGCAATCTCTTCTCTTGAGTGGTCCAACGACCGCCTGTGGAGTATTTCCCACATCCCGCTCCCCATCCTTCCAAGCTCGCATCTGATTCTATTATCAGATCCGGTTGTTCCCCAAAAATGGCTCTGCCGTTCCATGCTTCCGCATTTCTGAGCCACCAAAGGAGTTCTGTCTTCGACTCCTGATTTAGAGAAATCATATGAGAATATGAATGGTTTGATCTTAGAGCACTCGTCTTTAGTCTTTGGAGTGCCCGATAATGGAGGGGTCCCGGGAAGATAGCTTGGATCGTTGAGGAAAGGAGGCCAACGATTCTTGCTAGTACTCTTAGAGGGAAGGGGTTTTTCGCGAGAGCCTTCCTCAACTCCTTCCTCACTTTCCTGACTTTTTCGCAGGGTAACTTCAGTTCCGCTTTGAAAGTGTCTACCGTAAAGCTTAGGAACTGTGTTTGTTGGTTGGGAATAGTACAAGATTTCTTGGTATTTATGATGAAATCTAGATGTTCTAAATCTCGGATTGTAAGGTTTGTGTGGAGAGATGCAGTCTCTTTCGACTGGGCCATTATAAGGATGTTGTCTAAATATATGATCAGTCTTACCCCTCTCCCCCTGAGCCAGGCGGTTACAGGGCGTAGTACCTTGGTGAAACACCAGGGGGCGGACAATAGACCGAACGGGAGGCTGCAGGATTGGTAAAGTTTTCCTAACCAAGTGAATTGGAGGAATTTCTGGTGGGGTTCCCAGATGGGAATTGTTAAGTCATGGTCATGGTCATGTTTTATTTTACACTGACACCTCTGTAGGGGGAAACTCTAGACGCTTCTCCCACTTCAAAGTGGGCACCAGGTATGAAAAGAGGAGCATCATACCCAGTTTTCAGGACACTCCTGGATCTTTGGGCTCCCTGCTGATTGAGGCCTGCCCTGCTTGCTGAAAAGGAAGACAGTACATGCATCCTTCATCCCAGTTTGAAGTGACTCCAAGGGTCATCTGGCTGACCTCGTGTTCTGAGCTATAAGAACATAAGCTTCAGATGCATCCCTGCTTGCACCGGCAACTAAACTTCCTAAGCCATCCTGGCTTCTTCTGGAGTCTCTGATTCCCCAAGAGGTTTCTATTAGGTCCTGGACCCTTGGTGTGGCATAAGTTGAACTCCTTCTTAAAGAAAGGAAGAATCCTGAAGGTTTAGGCTCTACGCGAACTGGCCTATTTGCACCAAGATTGTGTCAACCACACGGACTCCCAAGGCAAAGCTACGATGAATCTGAGACTTTTCGCTATAGTGACTACCAGCGATAACGGTCAAGACGAGATCTGCCGTTAGTGCTACAGCATCAACAGCCCGCATTCACCGCCAACGCAAATCTCCAGCAATGATTGTCTGCGACACCCGACAGGATCTTTGAGTTACAGTGACGACCATCTGCGACGCCTGGCTTGCTCTTTGCACTTACAGCCACGACCATCTGCAACGCTCACCCTGCTCCTTGCATCACAAACCGGACCCTTCGCATTAGACTTTAGAAGGTAATTCTTTCAGCTGGACTAACCTGGTCCTTGTATCTCACCCACACTCCATCATGGTTGGCCTCAACTTGTGACTTTCACCAAGTCTCACTTGGCCAGGTAATCACAAGTGGCACTTTGTGCTTTTAGGTACTATACTAAACTTAAATCTTTGAAATTGCATATCTCTGGTTATTCTAATTGGATTTTTGTTATTTTGGTGTCAAATAGTTTATTAAAATGTACTATATATTTCTAAATTGGTGTGGGATTTGTCTTGTGTTTTGTTTTCGCATTATTACTGTTTTTGTGCTGCATAAAAACTTGACACATTGCCTCCAAGTTAAGCCTGACTGCTTTAGTACCAATCAATCAGCGCAATAAGCACAGGTTAATTTAGTGACTTTTGTGGATCGCCCTGACCAGGATTGTGGCTATTGCTTGAGAAGGGCTTCCAGCCCCACCCGCAACCAACCACTTCATTTCTCCCAAAAGTGCCATCAGGAGTGCACTACTAGCATCCTTAATCTCCTTTATGCAGCCTGCTGAACAAAAAGGAACGACATTAATGCTACCTTCTACAGCTGCTAGTGTGGTCACAGCTTTCAATGTAGGGATGGCTTCTGATGGCTAGTAAACCTCTCCACAGAGCCTCTCACGTTTTCAAAGCCCTTTTCAACCAAGGGTTGGTGTGCAACCTGGTCTCGAAGTTTTAGTAATGACAGGCCCATTTGGACAGCAGACCTACTGACATTCCAGAATATTGTTTTCAATTTGTCAATCTACTCAATCCAAATATAGGTTACCTTCTAGCCATTTTTTTCTGGAAACAGAGGTGTACTGCGGCTTCAATCATGGCTTGTCAATGGCTGTGAAGTATATGCCAGTATCATAGCGTGTGCTGATGTTCGGATCAAGTTATTATCAACTATGGCATCTGTTACACTCTCAGTACATTGATGATTTGACACAAGGGTGCAATCAAACACTGATTTGATTACCTTGTCATAGGACAGAAAAGGAACCCTTTTCACCTGGAATTCTTGTAATGAGTCTAACATCCCTGGGTCTGGATTTGTAAGAATGTTTTATGGTCTTAAAATTGCATTTATATAGTGCTTACTGCCACTGATAAGGTGTTTAAGTGCAAATACGGGACTGCCTCATGTAGAACTACTAAACAACTATTAGGGATTCTGAAAATAAAGAAAGCAAGGAAGATAGATAGATCTTGTTTATTTCTGGCCTAGGCTATACAATATCCACGTTGAAATGATATATCAAGGATAACCCCCCCCCCCCTCCCCAAATACACAAACTCAGAAGGATGGGAAGCTGAACTGGCCTTGCTGGGATTTAAAATTATAACCAGCGCATCACACCAGATGGATTACAATTAAAAAGGGCTTTTGAAACGCAAAAAGTCCGGCTCAGAAGCCTGTTAATGTGCAAAAAAAATTACTTGATTGCAACTTGACATTGGTACATCAGGCCCATAGTTTATAATCCCTGTATCTCTGTGGAAAGAAAACAATTGTGTGCTCCTCTGCATGCAACCACCTTTCGAAAATATCTCTCTGCTCTCATGTTTTGGAAGGATGAAAGTACTTGGAATCAAGCTAAATGATGCCTTTAAAAAAAGTGATAGAAAAACTGGGCTGTAGCACACTAAATAGTGAATATTAAACCAGAACAGCAGTGCCCACTCACAATGGTCTTCAAACTAAAATGTAGGATAGTGGGAAAGGTACAGCCTTGAAGTGTGCAGTTCTGTATGGCAATATTGGTTATCCTCTCAGACGAAACTGCTCCCTTAGCTACTATTCTCAAGGTACTCTAAAATAGATTAAATACAGGAAATGGGCACACATGGCATATTCCCTAAACAGCCAACCCCCCTGCACGTTTTCCATGCCTAGAGATTACATCCTAAATAGTCAACTGTCTAAAGGTCTCACTCTTTACAGCTACAAACATCACCTGCAGAGACAAATAACATACATTTTTATTCATATAATAGTTCATGTTGTTCCACATTAGCAGTGAAATAATAGCAAAAGGAATTCTGGAGGAGTGAGAAATTTAGTATCAAAGGTCCATGTGCCGAAAACCTGGGAAAAATGCTAGCATCACCAAAACCAGTGTTGCCAAATTCTGTGACCTGATTTCGATCTAAAACGGACCAAGAATAAGCCCAAGATAAGGATAACGTTTCATTTGGAAAATTTAAAACAATATATAATTCATAAAATAACTAAATTATTTGATTTTAAGGTTACAGTTGCCCAAAAATACAATTTGAATTACTGTTCTTAACACTGCTAGAAACAAAAAACATCTTTACAAATTATAAGAACCCTACACAATGAAGGCACAGAACCCTATTTTAATGAATAAATGGTTCAGTAAGAACATGTGAGAGAAGCACTGCACAGTATGACACCTTAAAAAACATCTGTATGCCACTGAACTACCTTCAAACAGCTGTCTTTTTTTTTACACAGCAGCATTCGTCATATGTCTATTCGGCCCATACACGTAATGAGCAGAATGAAACTATAAGTCTGAGAATGCAAAGTCTTATTGGCTACAGTGTCAGATCGGTCTCAAGATGCTACATGTGACATGACAACTCGGGAGCTGTTAAAACTACAGTGACAAACAAGCGTGCATATACCAGGGACAAATGAGACAGTGCAGAAATGCATTTATGGACGGTATCTGAGACTGCCAATGGTGGGGGGTGGATACATCTAAGACACAGCAAACATTTTGTGAAAAAATACCCATGCCTACTAGGCAGTTGTTATGTACGCTTTCACCAAACAAATGTGAAGCTACATCCCCAAAACAATCATAGAATGAGACATTCTTTGCAAACGCATAAAAATGAAAACTTGTTCATAGAAAATAAGCCTAGAATAATTCTTTGAGAACCGACAAAATAGACAACCCTCTAATGAAATGTTAACAATCAATAGAAAGGTGAAAAGGCAACATTTCCTTCCACTCTTATGAACTACTAGGAAAGCTATGATGGTATGCTAAAGAGAGATGAGAAGGAATACAAATGAATGTCTATTGTTCTGAAAACAGTTCAACGTGTGCTGAGACTTATCTTCTTGAGCATCTTCCTGTGTCACTGTCACATGGTTGCTGCTTGGCTGGAACATGTACACTCTTGGGGTATGTTCTTTAAGAGGGCACAACTGAATTGCCCTAAGAAAACAATGTAACTTGTCCAAATCACACAACCTGGTCATGTGGGTCAGCATGGTTTCAAAATGCAGGCCTCCAGATGAAAAGGCTGCAATTTTGACAGTATGTCCTTTGCTACAGCTGCCTAGCCCAGCCCAGCCCAGCTCCAGCCATGACGCTCATCCTTCGAATGAGAGCCAGACACCAAATGAATTCACAAAGTCACAGCCCAATACACACAAAACGTGCTGTCAGTTAGAAATAAAAGTATTTGGGCTCCTCAAAAGTCATTATTTCTTGCACGAATGGGAAAATGAGCTCAGTTGTGCCAGAAAAAGCCCAATTTGGCAACAGTGATCTCAGCATGTATGCCTTCCGCGTCCACGGTGCCTTGCCTTGGTTCACAGCCTCTAGACCTCTGGCAGGACTCTTCAAACAACACATCTTTGTTAATTGCCCTGGCTCAAGTGCCCCATCCTTCTAACCTCCTCCAGGCTGGAGGCAAAAAAGCAAACCTGCCTGCGCAAAGACTCGGGCAAACAAAATACACATAATGCACTTTCCTCACTCTCAGGCATGTCTGCAGGCCAGTAGAGGTCCAATGTGAAGATTTCTGTTCAGCCAACAAAAAGGGTGTGCAATTGTTGAAAAAGGTACAGGCAAAAGACCTTTTCCGAAGTTGCCCGGCGTTAGCCGCTTCGATACCCGCTCAAGTTTACCAAACAAAGAGGCAGGCGCTGGAGACTGGAAGGCAGGAAACAGAAGTTTTATTCTCTCCGGAGGAGAAACACATCAGTTCGGACAGCAAGTATCGTCACGAGGTGCTCTAACCGCATCTCTGAGGCCTGGCCTCTTATACACAGGTTTACGAACTTTATTGCACGTAACACATTCTTGCAACACTTTGATATGTGAAAGGACATCCTCGGAATCTCCCCTTCAGGCCCGTTCCCACACACATTTACAGTTGAAGTCCCCACCCCGGTCACAACAGGTGATGATTGTCGCGCAGCAGGACATTCCCCCGATTCACGGAATGTGTGAGGTTGATCGGATCTCATGGGGTGGGGGCTTCGATCAACTCTTGGATCCTTTGATGGGGGAAACTTCCTACTGTACAGGAGAGGGGGGGGTAATAACAGTATCCGCAGGGCCAGGTGGCGGCCTGGGAACGAGGAAGACAAACGGGCACAGAGGAAAAGGGGGTTTTATCAAAGGATCCGGGACCATGAAAGGAATGGTGGGAGGTGTCGCGCTGGGAACAGGATGAGGTTCCGAGGCAGAGCTGCGTGGGAGAGGGGTTTGATTCTCATGGGAGAGCAGCGCAGATGGAGAGGTTTTATGGTCTATGCATGAGAGAGCGGGGGTGACCGATGCGTGGGGGTGCTTGTGAGGGCGAGGAGCCATGCTGAGGGTCAGCGGCGTGCAGAGGGTGGTTCTGACCAAGGCACCTAAAATGGCGGGTGTGCACAAACAAAATGTGTGGCATCGGGAAAAAGGCAAGATGGCGCAGATAATGTTTACCAAACCGTATTAATTTTCCACAGTCCTCCCTTTAACATTCCCAAGACATCTTGCTGGCCTATTTCCTATCCATGTCTACTGTGGTAATCATAGGTAAAGTAGTAGGAACCCAGGCGAAGGAGCTGTGCATAAACATTACATTTACAATCTTTCATTTTAGGAGGCGGGACCATCGTTAAGCTTGTTGCAGGAAAGTCATAGTAATGCAATATCGGACAAAAAGTGATTCTGTAGTGAGAGCGTTGGGTACATTTCATAGATGCTTATAGTCATTCGGAATCAGGCCCGGACTGGCCGTTGAGGGCACCGGGCAATTCCCCGGTGGGCTGCATGGTTGGGGGCCGGTTTTGGGCCCCTGGGGCCGTTTTTGTTACAGGGCCGTTATGCTGAAAAAACGGCCCTGTAACAAAAACGGCCGAAAACCGGCCCTGCATAGAGCGCGGTCGCACCTCTCCCCCCTCCCCTCTCCTCCCGGAGGGGGGAGGGGGGTCGGCCGAGCACTTTGCCAGGGCCGGTTCGGGCTCCCAGTCCGGCCCTGTTCGGAATATGAACTGATAGGTTATTACATATGTAAGTTCATTTCGTTCTCTGTTGGAGCATAATCAATACAATGGTGGCTGGGAGAGAAATGAGACGTAGTAAAAACGATAATCAGGGGTGTCATTGTTCGAAGGTGAGGGGTGTTGCCTTTTCCAGTGTCTTATTGTCGTGGACCATTATTAGTGAGTTCTCGGCATTCTTTGTCGTTTTCTGTTGGCACTGTTGAGCACCGGCGGTGGAGCTATGCGTTCAGCTCTAGTCCAGGTCCTGCGTTGCAGGGCACAACCTTTTCCTCGTTTTTCTGGTCAAAAAGGTCCTTTTTCGCCCTGTGTCCAAACTATTCTTTCGTGGGTACCTTAGACAGGGCACCCAAGTTTCAGTTTAGTTTGCAACGAAACCCTATTCAATCTGACTGCAGTTTTTCCTTTTCGAGTCAATTGTCAAAGAGTTCAGGTGGAAGAAGGGGTGTGTGAGTAGTCCTTAGGGTAGGTCGGGGGAAGAGGGGATGGAGCGGGGCCAGATCGGGAACAGACCAGGGGGACGAAAGATTTCAGGAAGGTGGGCCCATGATCGGGCTCAGAGGGCGGGGACTTTCGGCATTTGTTGATCATCGAACAGGGGCACCAGGTCAGCCCTTTCCTTTCATTTGGTCGGAAACAATGCCTCGTCCTGCGACTCCTTACTGTTGCGGTCCCGCCTTGGTCAAAGTCGCTGATGTTCCACGATCAGCAGTCAGGCCGCGTGCTCCCACATCCGGTCTCTCTCTCCTCCGACGGTGGTACCCTTAAATGAGTTTGAAAAGACAGTCTTTAGAGAATCGGCAGTAGAAGGTAATCACATAAGTCTATTTCTCTCCCAACTCCAAGAAACTGGGGAAACATCCGTTACACTGGGGTTTACGACCAACGTGTAAATAATTGTTGATAGGTTTGCTGGATTCCCTACAACTTTTCTTCGTGACTATTTCTTTGGCGTTTGTTGGTATTACATTCATTGTCGTGGTACGAGGTCTGATACCTGTTCATTGCATTTGTTTATTACAGTCACATCAGTTCTTCTGGCAGACACCCACTTTTCTAGTACGAGTCTTACAAAGCTATAACGTCCTTCAGGGCTTTGTATTTTACAAAAAAGTGCAACGTGCTATCACCATGGTCTGATAGGTATCTTTCTGAGGAATGAACATAGGCTAAACAATTTTTCATTATATCAATGCATCCTATCTTTCAGCTAAACATTTAACTTTCAACAGGGTTTACTGCAACAATTTCTTCATTTCTATCTAATCTTAACTTTGCAAACATCATTCTAATTTCTACATAGTCTCTTACAGCCTGGCTACTTCATAAAAACGGGGGGGGGGGGCTTGCGATAGCTATTCGACTCATCCTTGGGGTGACCGGGGTCTTATGAAAAACAACTAGGCACATAGCAAACTGGGATGAGGGACTATCGTCTTGCTTTGAGTCGCAAGGGCGTTATCTAGCAGAAGGCTACAGTTCAGTTGGTAAGCGTTCAGGGACATGTCTCAAATTCTAAATTTTGTAGCTTGTTCGTCAACAAATCATTTCTAGGAACAACGGCTGGCCTGTGTCAGCCGTAAGTCAACCCATCCCTTACAACCAGGGGTGAGTCAGATTTTTCAAACTCTCGTCCGGGGCAGCTGATACAAAACTGGGGGCGTTCTGGGAAGACGGGGATGCTTCGATCACTTTTACTGTTGGACATTGAGATAATTCGGAACGGGGAAGGTCGCGTTACCTGAGGCATTTTATCACAGCAGCCACTGACATGTAGTTCCCTTATTACGGGTCAGATTAGGGAACCTCAGTCGTCTTACCTGTCCTTTCCTTTTTGGCCAATTTAGATCACATCAATATTTAGCAGAAAGGAGAGGTAGTAACATGGTATCAATGTAATTTTAGTTAAGGCAAATTTGTGCAAATACTTGCGGTATTTGGAGCCAATTGGGTGGTGCACCAGGGATGGTGGTTCGCCAATTAGGTGCCAGTCGTTAGGAAGAGTGGGGGTGTGGAAGAGAGGGAGAGAGAGAGAGAGAGAGAGAGAGAGAGAGAAAGAGAAAGAGAGAGAGAGAGAGAGAGATATGCAACAATAGGCTAAACAGTACACGTGCAACATGGAGAGTAGCCGTGTACTAAGATAGGCTATTCGGCGCTTTTCACAACATGAGACATTACGGGTCTGGGTTAGGATTTAGAAAGCATGCAGTTTGGCAGAGAGACATGCATTGAGTAAAAGGGCACTATTGTGTCGCACTCCTCGCACTCTGAGTCCTTTGCCTAGTTAAGTCAATGCTTCAGTCGCATAGAAAAAATGTTCTCAGTTTCAGACATACGTGGTCTGTGCTCATTCACGCAACACGGGTTAGGGGTGATCGCGTCTCATCATATCATACAACTATTGGCTCTTTCGTTACAAGAGCAGTGTGTGGGTGTCTTTAGGTGCCACCTTGCTGCGTTAGTCCGCTTCGTGTATCAGACATGGCGTGGCTTCAGATCTTCACTATACCTCAGTCGGGATTCCAATGTAACCTGTAGAGGGAGGAAAAGAGGGAAAGGGAGGGGGACAACATTCGAGCATATCACATGTACGGGTACGAAAGTCCTTTACTTACCACCTACTCGTCTTATCCCCTCGGGATATAATCCCTGAGATCTTGGTTTCTGAAGCCAGGGGGCGGGCAGTTTGGTAAGGATGGCGAGCGATAGGATGTTCATGAGGGAGACGGTCCGAGTGTGGCATTATAGGTCGTGTGTAGGGAGACGTTAAAAAATGAGAGGCGCTTAGTGCGAGGTATCTAGTTATCGGGGATCCTTAAATCATTCCCAATGCTGTGATGTCCTAAGGCATACTCGCTCTTTGGCCAACCCTATTCCCTAGTACCTTTGAGTACCATACCTTTATAACATTTAATCATTCACACCGCTTTACTTTACCCATTCTCAGAAGTCGAGGTCCTCCTTCATGCGTTTGTTCCTGAGCTAGTCGTACATTTGGGGGCAGCGTATCGTGCCTTAGATTCGATCATCAATCCGAGGCTGAGCGACCATTTTCTAATAACCTTAAAAAGAGAACAAAACAGGTCGTACAGAAAAAAAACCTTCCTGCTGATCCCACATTTACAAAAGTATGCGATACCTGTTCGTAGTTTGAAAAACCTTTATTTGCATAATCGTTCAGCATGTAAATATGAGAGTGCAATCGTATTTTGGCCGGACACGGCGTTGGCTGAAGTGTGTACAGTAGGGGGCTATTCTGCAGCATTAAAAATATTTTAAAAGAGTTCATTTGGTTATTTGCAGGAAACTTAAAACGTCTATCAATAGTTGAGGGATCAGGGGACGTTCATTTCATAATTGGAAGCATAGTCAGATTAGTTGCAATCAAATTTCCTAGAAGCATACCATGGGCGTGTGTCATAAGCGTCGTTATGTATCAGTTACAATAATATCATAATAAATCGTACATTGAAACCAACATTTTAACGGGATCTTTTTACATGTTCGCCAAGTGAACCCTCCCACTTTTTCATCAAGTGTACAAAGGATCATATACAATTCTCAGAACATCAAGTCTTATTAGCAAAAGAAGACACCACGAGGTGTTCGTTAGTTCCTATTGCCACCGGCGCCATTTTTGGGCGAGGCCGGGTTAGTCCGGAAGTAGCATCAGGGACAAAATGTTTCCAACAACCGGCGGTTGGACCAGAGTTCTTTTCGGCAGTTCAAAACTTGTGCTAACAGAAGGGGCAGGCAATGTGGACCGCCAATCAAAAAGGGGAGGGAGGCAAAAATCTCCCCCACCGGGTCACGTTGATATTCAGCCAGAACTTGTTCGAGCGATCAAGGCAGTTGTTCCCCACCGGAAGCCTGCAGGGGTCGAGGGCTACTGGGACTCTTGTAGAATCTTCAAAGCTGTAGAGATGTTGTCGGAGGTGGGGGCTCGTGCCCAGGTGGGCAAGCGTCCAAGTTACGTTGCTGGTCAAGGTTATTCTAGCGGCCTAGACTCGGCTTCCAGGGGGCCCAGACGCCATTTTGAGACTCCGCAGCAGTCGCCCTTCGTCGTGTCTGCAAGAGTGGATGAGACTTCTTGGGGCGAAAAATGGAACACCGTGCCGTAGGAGCAGGACATTCGGTTCAGGGCGCTAGGGTGTAGCTGTGGATCCTCCATCGAGGGAGGCTCGTTCGCGCCGCCTCCCTCTCCCAGTGCACCCCACGCCGTCCCTTTTGCACGGGTATACGTGATGGCCGGACCATATCCCGTGCTCCACAAGTACTCTTGAGGGCCATCATATGTCTCGTGCTGCGCAAGTATGTGCGTCGCCGTTGTATGTCCTGTGCTGCGCAAGTATGTGCGTCGCCCGGCTGGAGGATTTCGGCGCCGGGCTGGGAGACCTCCACCTGGGGAGGCGAGGGAGGCTCGTTCGTGCCTCCTCCCTCTCCCAGCCCCCCTGCACCATTTCTTCAGCGGAGGTATTCGTGATGGCCGGACCAGGAGATACGAGGGAGGGGGCCATCTGCATCCGCCCTCTCCCTACTCGTGGCCCGGGCCGTGGCGGTGAGAACCAGGAATCCTAACTTCTAGACCATATGGGAGAAGAGGATGGGACATGCCGGGCCCGTGGTGCCTCCTGGACTTCCCACCGGCGACCTCTTCGATCGACGGCTGTCAGCAGGACCCCGCCCCACACGTGCTGCGTGTTTCACCTTCCGGATGGGCGTGACCGGTAACCTGCTGCATTTTGGGAACTTCCGGAGCTTGACTGGGTTTCCCGTTTTAGCGTTGTTCGAGCTATGAGAACTCAAACATGTCGCTGAAATCGGTCTGGCGAAATCTGTGCCATCGGGCGTAATCAAACGTGGTGGTTCTATCCGGCCTGTCTGTGTCAGTCTGATTCATCTTTGCCTCACGCCTTTTCCCTTTCTGCCGGCCTGTTATTTCTGTCGGCCCTCTGCTCTTACCCGTGTTCAGTAGAGTCGGGCATTGGGCTTTCCAGTGCCCGGAATATTTACAAAAAGCACATTGATTTTGTCCTAAGTCTGTTCGTCCTGCGCGTAATGTCGGGGATTACGTTCGGGTCGTCGTGTCTTGGGGTTGTCCTGTCGGTACATCCCTTTACACCGTTCCCTTCCTGTGTTTACTCCTTGGGACCGTGTCGCCGCTATCCCTTCCTTCGGCCTATCAGATGCTTGGAAGGTTGTCGGTCGCGTTTCTTTACCTACTCTGACTTCGTCTCTTTCTTTTCGTTGCATTTCTTCTTTGCACCACATACCGAGACTGTCGAGCATAATAGGCGTTGTCTTACTACTACAAAGGGCTATTTCTAACGTTTCTATTTTATCAAGGTCGAAGGATCCTATCAGTGGCCACTGTTTCTCTTGATTTTCTTTGGTATACTTGTGCCATAGCTTACTATAAGCTATGGTAACTAATCCATACTTTGTGAACATGTCTTTATTAGGGGTGCCTTCCAGCGGAGCTAGATGGTCCACCTCTAATAAACGGTCCGGGTTGAACCAGCTACCAATCAGTGAGGAGAAGATAGACATGACGGATCACAATGGGGACAAAAGTCAGCACTACCTATCTTATCACTGCGTGCAAAGACTAGACAGAATATTTCTATTCTACGTTGTTTGCAGGCAGTGAATACCTCATGAACCAATATCAAACAGTCAATGTTCGGTCAATCAAACAATCAGTGGGGAGAATAAGTAGGCCCGCAAAGGTCTGCGTCACCTACCCTTTCACTATCTGCAAAGAGGGAATCTGTTCTTTCCTGTTTGTAGACAGAGAATCTCCAGAAAACAATCTGCGAACAGTAGTTCGGGTTCAATCAATTAATCAGTGTGGGAGAGGGGAATCTCCCGAAAACAATCCACGAACCGTAGTTCGGGTTCAAACAATCAATCAGTGGGGGATAAAGATAGGCACGACGGCTGCGTTACCTATCCTTCACTGCTTGCAAAGAGAAAGCCGGTTGTTTCTCCGTTTGCAGACAGCGAATCTCCAAACAAATCAACAAAGAGTAATACTGGTATTTTCTAAACAAACAATCATTTCGCAATTCGTCGTGTTTACACGACCTTACCCGGACCGCATGGTCAGTTTCTTGTCTTCCAAATCCAGCGCCCGATCGTCCTCTTTTCTTCGTATTCCTCGCGGCACTCCTGATGGTTCCCAGTCAGGACCGTAGATCACTCGAGAGAGGTCTGTTCGGAACCAGTGAAGTTCGGATGATCGGCTGCCAGATGAGGGTCTATTGGGCAGGAGCTCTCCCGATCGTTGCAGTCGTTCACTCTGTCCTCAGGACCTCTCCCACTGGATCCACGTGTCGCTGATGGGCCCCACGTTTGGGACGCCAATTGTTGAAAAAGGTACAGGCAAAAGACCTTTTCCGAAGTTGCCCGGCATTAGCCGCCTCTATACCCGCTCAAGTTTACCAAACAAAGAGGCAGGTGCTGGAGACTGGAAGGCAGGAAACAGAAGTTTTATTCTCTCCGGAGGAGAAACACATCAGTTCGGACAGCAAGTATCGTCACGAGGTGCTCTAACCGCATCTCTGAGGCCTGGCCTCTTATACACAGGTTTACGAACTTTATTGCATGTAACACATTCTTGCAATGCTTTGAAGTATGAAAGGACATCCTCGGAATCTCCCCTTCAGGCCCGTTTCCACACACATTTACAGTTGAAGTCCCCACCCCGGTCACAACAGGTGATGATTGTCGCGCAGCAGGACATTCCGCCGATTCACGGAATGTGTGAGGTTGATCGGATCTCATGGGGTGGGGGCTTCGATCAACTCTTGGATCCTTTGATGGGGGAAACTTCCTACTGTACAGGAGAGGGGGGGGTAATAACAGTATCCGCAGGGCCAGGTGGCGGCCTGGGAACAAGGAAGACAAACGGGCACAGAGGAAAAGGGGGTTTTATCAAAGGATCCGGGACCATGAAAGGAATGGTGGGAGGTGTCGCGCTGGGAACAGGATGAGGTTCCGAGGCAGAGCTGCGTGGGAGAGGGGTTTGATTCTCATGGGAGAGCAGCGCAGATGGAGAGGTTTTATGGTCTATGCATGAGAGAGCGGGGGTGACCAGTGCGTGGGGGTGCTTGTGAGGGCGAGGAGCCATGCTGAGGGTCAGTGGCGTGCAGAGGGTGGTTCTGACCAAGGCACCTAAAATGGCGGGTGTGCACGAACAAAATGTGTGGCATCGGGAAAAAGGCAAGATGGCGCAGATAATGTTTACCAAACCGTATTAATTTTCCACACAATGATGGCTTTTTTAAAAACTTTTATTTAAAGTTTTGTCATATAATACAACAAAACAGTACACAGCAGTGTACAGTGAATCATACCATATCAATGACAGTCTCTTTCAGTATACAACGCATTTGCAATGTTGGTGGTGGAGCAGTACAACCAGGGACATAGTACGGATTACAGACAAGTATCAAAAGTAGTTCAGCATTGTCAGGAGTGTACATTCCGAGGGGTCTATCTGAAGTCAGACATTAACAAATCACCCAGTACTCCCGATTAGATCTAGAGCCTCTGGCTCTGAGCAGCTCTATGAAAAGGAAACCAGCAGCGTATGCATAGTAGGATATTAGTGGAGAAGTGTGGCTCAATGGTTAGAGCAGCAGACCCTGATGCAGAGGTGTAGCCCGGGACCAGGGTTCAATACCTGCCTCGGCGGCTCTTGGACTCAATTTCCTCGGACCTGATAATTCTCTCGCCCTGGTGCCTATTCTAATGTTAAATGTTACATGTTAAATGTCGTATACTTGTAAAGCGCACAGCTGCCCCAGCAAAGGGGCGTCCCGGCGCTGTATACCGCTGGGGAAACCGTCCTGGCTTTCCCTGTGGGATGGTCCCTACTGGGAATCCCCAAGGTGGAGCCAGGCATCCCCGGCGTTGATGGGACCGTTGTGGAGATTAGGCAAGCTAATCCAGGTTAGAGTAGGCACCGAGGCGAGAATTGTTGAGTTCGCTGACCCTGGTCCACAACCCTGCCGCGTCGGGAATTGAACCCTGGTCCCGGGCCGACTTCTGCTCCCGGGTCTGCCGCCTCTAACCAGTGAGCCACACCACGCCATCATGGGTCCCACTCTGGGCAATAGCTTGCTTAATCTCCACAACGGCCCCAACAGCGCTGGGATGCCTGGCTTCACCTTGGGGGTGCCCAGGAGTGGACATTTCACAGGGAAAAAGACAGGAAGGGTTCCTAAGCGGTATACGGACAGCGCCTGGACACTTCCGTTGGAGCTGTGCGCTTTACAAATGCTGGCATTTACAATTTTTTTTTTTTTACATTTTTCATATCGAGGGTGACCATTGAGTATCAGCTTACGGTGGACATGGTTTCCTAGTTGATGTAGTTGGTCCCTCATCCACGTTTTGCGAGGGTAGATAACCCGTTTAAGAGGTCCCCATATGTCTTTAGGTTTGGAAGATCTGGGCAATAGTTTCACATATACATTTGTCTGGTCTTGGCAATACATTAAATCTGCCAACCACTCTTTGAATTTAGGAGCCGTCCCCTGCCCCATCTACAAGCTACTTTACGTTTAGCTAGTCATAGCGATAAAGCAATGAAATGCTGGCTTTTTATCTCCAGGCGGAGGGGGGAGGAGGAAGCAAAACACCATTATTTTATTTTCAAGGGTTTGAATTCCTTCAGCCTTCCCTGAAGGCAGTGCCATTGATCCTCTATAACTAGCACAGAAATTAACTATCTCTGATGGCCAGAGCCAAGCCAGAACATCACCAGACTAGAAAAAACTGCAAAAACAAAAAAGGAAACCAGTATACAGACCTTCTCAATCTATGCTCCCAGGATGGGAACGACATCAACATCACAGTCTGAACTGCCCCTACACTTGTGCAGAGCAGAAAAGAGCAGAAGAGCCACCTTATCAGAAAAACCTATATCTCCACACAGTAGGATTCACCACCGACACACATCCTGCCTCATTGTAAATGATCCCGATCTTAAGTCTTGGATCCCACCCTATTTTAGCCGTCAGAAGAGCTTTACCAAGGACTGTGCGCTATGATATCCAAAGACAGATACATACAACAGCCCACGCTGCAGAAGATGGGTGCCCAATGGACATCAGGGTATGGGCTGGTGGGTACAGCACTTGTTGGAGAGAGCCTAGGAGGGCATCTGCTCAACAGAGAAGAGTGCCATGATGGGACATTTCATGAAGGTTGTGGAGGTTCCCAACATGTGTAGTGACGGTGGTCATTGATGCCAACTTAGAAGGAACCCAATCATATGATAAAAGACAACTCAGCATCATACACAAACCTGGACCTGTTTGATGACGATCTCTCTAGTGGACGCAGCTAAAACAGTTCCCCAAGGCCAATGGAATATGGCTATCTTTTAAAAGAGAATGGTGTTAATGCTGGTCTGTGCAGAACTGTCTTGTCCAGCACAATTTCCAAAAATAGTCACAAACAGTTCCAGCAATTTCGTTTTGCAATGTCAAAGGGCCCATCATTTTTCCAAATGCGTACAGCACCTTTCTTCTCCTCATTTTTCCATCCTGTCTCTTCCATGTAGATTGAAGTCCACGTTATGACCGAGAATCTGCTAGAAAGGGGTACATATATCACACGCATAGGCCATGGACAAAAGAGCTTGGCATTTCCTTTGGGCTTTGCACTGCCGATACAGAGTACATTCACCTTGCAGGATAGGACTCCACACTAGGAATGGCAAACCTGACAAGACATTCCTAGGTGTACACTCTGCCAGTTAGGTCCTACAAATATAATATTTCAAGCTTCTGTGTGCTTCAGATAAAAACCCTTTCAGTCAGGGAGAGAGAAACCAATATTCATAGCACCATACTGAGACTAGAAAGTGACTACTAGTGCAGAGCATGTATCTAAAATAACAGCTCATCGGTATTCATTCATCTGAAAGACTTGCTTACAGAACTCCCATTTTACAAACTGTGAAAAAACATGTGTTTTCAAATCACAGATTCATTAGTACTCCATGCGTGCAATACATAATTCCATTCAATTTTCGAAAAGATTGCTGTGCATCAATGTATTTCGGCGTAGGCCACTTTATAAGGGGACTTTTGTTACTTATGTATTTTAAGATTGTCCACCTTAAGTTTCACCTGGAAAATAATGTGCTCAGAAGGGAAAGGTGAGAAGTCTGGCATGCAGGTGTGCAGCTTTCCTGAGCCTGTAAGACCTTAGTAACTAGAAGTGAAGCTTAGGTGTCAGAGATCTGAAGCCATAAAACCTCTAAACAAAGGGACACCTTTAAAAACCTGTGCCTATAAGATATCTGTATCTGAATAAATGCTTCCTGGGCCTGTAAGATTAATTTAACCAAAGAGGTAGCTATGGCGTCCAAATCATGAGTCTCCGAGATCTAAGACTGAACAGTTTCACAGTATGAGGTGTTGTGGACATCTTCAGTCTCTTTTATCTGATTGATCTTCTGTCTAAAGTTTACACATCTACGATATGTTTAAACCTAGTGTTACTTCTGTTCTCAAGGAATCTCTGTTAACTCCAACTAATACTAAATGCCCTGCACAGAAGTGGGAGCGAGAGCTGGTAATCTGACAACTAATTGAACTCCGACTGTTAAGGACTGTCCGATCCCCGTACAGGCCTCGAAAAATCATAATAATGTAACTAGAACTGCAGGTCTAGTAACTTAAATAATCTACTCGACCTAACTGTAATGTGCTTGACCCATAAACTAGTCTCAAATTGTATGATCCTGAGCAAATATTTTTTTTACAGAGCTGTATTTTTCTTCATTACCACATTTGTGCGCACCTTCAAATATGCGAGTTCAGCATTTCTGCTGTACAAAAAACTCTTTTGTTTGATTTTGTACACTAAACATTTGCTCTATGTATAATAAGAATTTAGACATGTGTAGGGTACACGTGACCGCTGGCTTGCCTCTTAGTTAACAAATGGTATTGCCATCATGGCAGGGGCAGGAATACTTCTCAGTTTATGTTTAAATCCTGCTTTTAATACATATAATACAAAAGCATGATATGGTAGTGCACTGCCATTTACAAACAGCACTTTCCATTGAAATGGCCACAAACCTTCCCACTAACACAGTTTTACTGATAAAACTAGAAAATAAACAATCTGTGGAAATTGAGATTCAGCTAAAATATTTTTCATTTGCGCTCATCAAAAAAATTGTTCTATGTTTTTAGCCTATTAATTTTTTTTTCATCACACGGAATTACAAAAAGTATGCTTCCATAATTAAATAGAAATATGTCAACCTCGGCACTCTAATAAATCTATAATATCAATTCATATGGATGTATGTCCAATTCAAAATAACAGTAAGGCTGTAATTCTGTTCTGGCTTCAACAATTTATTATAAACATATCACAAGGATTTCACAAATTTCTTTAAAACACAGTAGCAAAATGATTGGGAATAGACAATTCGATGTTACAATTAATCCTTTTTGAGCATTGGACCGGCAGCTGACACATGTTTAGTTTCATTGAAACTTTTTCAATGCTTTATCCATGGTGAAAGCACCGTCAAGATACAAAAAGATCCACGTCTCAGGTAAAGGAGTCGTCTTATTCGTAAAGATTCTCTCTATGGGTCGTATTCTTCTTATAAAAGGGGGGAAGCTGTGTCACGTGTTCTTTAAATACACTGATTGTTCTCTTTGTATCATAATCTTCTGTGAAGGCGGGAGGCCGCGTCACGTGCTGGCTACAGGACGGTATGGGGGAGAAACGCTGCCGCGAGACATCGACCGCCAAATAGGGGCATAATATAGCCCGAGACTCTTTGCGACGAGGAAAATTAACAATCAGTTATTTTAAAGAATACGTGACGCCACCTCCCCCCTTCACAGAAGATTACGATACATAGAGAACAATCAGTGTGTTTAAAGAACACATGATGCGGCCTCCCCCCTTTTATAAGAAGAATACGCAAGTCTTACGCCATTTCTACTTTCCGCGAAGGACAGAGAGAGCGCCGAGGAATACAGGCACCAGGAGAAAAGAGCGTCGCAAACGGGAGACCAAGAAAAGAAAACAAAGGTAGCGCAAGCTCAAAAAGAAACACGAACTCAAGATGCACAGAGTTCCTCTGACCTCCTTCTCTTCCATCGGAACACACCTTCTACACACAGAAACAATGGAAGGATAGAAACCGAAGGAGTCTGGCATAAAACATTGGAACAGGCGCACTGCAGCGTCATTTTCTGATACGTATAAAAGACGTTCTATCAAAAATAAAGCAAAGCCCTGAAGAAGACCTTTAGAAACATGGAGTGTCTGGTCCCACCTATATAAGGTCGAAACGCGTCTGCATTGAATAGATAGAGGCTTGGAACAAATACTGACCCCACTGGGGCAGCAGAGTGGAAACCTTTATTTTCCCCCATAACACCTTGTACAATTAAACCTCCGACCCTTTACAGGACCTTGAGATTAGGATACTCTGAGGACCTAGGCAGTTTTGGTGTCAGTAAATGTTATTAAATCATATAGGACTTTAAAAGCAAATCTAATATGTGGCAAAAGACTGGTAGCAAATTGTAAATGTTCAGTAAGTCTTGTTAAATACTGTGTAAAAATATTGTTTTGTCCAATCACTCGTGGTGTGTGTTTAAATGTAATAATGATGTATATGTAGTACATATAAATGTATTTGTATGTAACTGTTTTCATGCACTAAAAAGAAAAAAGAAAACATTTTTGATGTAAGAAGCACCAAACAAAACAAAAAAAAGGTTTTGAAGTATATTACATAAAGAATCTGTTGCCAATAGTCAATAAAAAGGACTGTTTGAGGCCAAAAACGAATAGTGTGATCTATGGTATTTAGAGGTACTTTTGTTTATGAATGTACTAAAAATTGAGCTATTCACAATGTCAAAAATGGACATTTCCTCCCATGTAGGTTATACTCCGAATTCTATGGCAGGACAGGCGGCTCAGATTATGCTTTCTCGATTTCTTTACTACCAACAGCAGCCAATAGGAACATAGTAAAGAAAAAAGCAGACTACAAATCCCATGAGCCCTTAGGCAACCATAGAGACTACATCCTATATAAACAACCATAGAGGACAACACTTCCTCTTTCTTTGCTGCTTCGCAGCCAGTTAAGTCCTTTTCTAAACTTCTTGTTGTATTTGCATGTTCATGTATATTGTATTACTGCTTACTTGCATTGTGTACGCCGCATTTCTGCTGCATGATTTGATTATACTGCCGCTTCGCCGTGTAGTTGTTTCTTTGCCTTTGGCGTTTTTCTGTTCCGTCTTTTGGGCAGCCTTGATTCTGGTTGTTTGTTTATGAGAGCGCGTGTCGCCTCTCTTGCCATATCGGGCGCTTTGTGCCCGTATATCTTCCTTGGTGGAGCGGGACCGGGACTCACGCGCTAGTGTCGTGCGTTGCTCCTCTTCCGGAGTTCAGGCGAGCCTCCGCGCATGCGCGTTGGCATTGTTTACGCTCCGTGTGTCTCACGGAGCCCGGACACGCTGAGAGGCGGCGTTTTCTCCTGAGCCTCAGCCCACTGCCTGCCGGAGAGTCCCTCGTGACGCCCTGTACCTCACAATAGAGTTTCTGGGCTGTATAATTTCTAGAGGCGTTGCCTAGGGTGACTTATTCTGCAAGCCTGTCCCTCCACTCTCGAATTTGAACTTCATTTGGTTTGAGTAGTTGCTCTGCCTTTTTGGCTTGCTTGGGGCTGTCACTCCCCCTGACAGGGTCGCTTGAGTTTACACCTGGACCTTTCTTTTGTTGTTTAGTGGGCATATATATATTTATATATTTTTTTCCTCATTTGTGTGCACTGTCATTTTTCCACCATGGCTGGTTATGACGATTCTGAGGAATACTATTACGATGAGGAGCCTGAAGAGTCTTTTGAGTACGATTTGGATCGACGCCCTTGACCAAGGGGTCCAGCATTCGGTCAATACTGCGCTAGTCCGCGCTATTGGACCGTTAAAACGCCATTTGACCGATTATGCTCAGCAACAGGGCTGGATACCGTCCTCTTCTGGCAAGCACTCCTCTAAGTCGCCAAAGAACCCACATAAGTCTGAAATTAGCCAAATCTTTGTCTGCCTCCACTGTGTCTAAACAGTCTCGTCCACCTCCTCCGGACGCGGGCGACACCTCCTCCTCTTCTTCTTCAGGTCTCTCTGGTCCTCCCCCTGCTAAAAGATCTAGAAAAGAACATTTTGTTGACGCCTCTTCGCATCCGCCGGTCCTGACATTTGAGCCAACTGATACAGTCCATCCAAATTCAAAGTCTTGGCTCCCTGCACCAGAGGTTGCGGAATATATCCAGGCACACATCCGTGAGCCCTTCGATCAGGAGGTGCGTTCTCGGTTGCGCTCCGAGTGCCCTCGCCCGGAGTTGGCGGATAAGTTGGCTGACACCCCGGAGGTGGACCCGACTATTCTGACCTATCACAAGAAATTCACCAAGGATCCCAAAAAGGGAATTGACCGCTCTTGGCGCCTGTGTCAGGATAAGTTGCTAGATCTTCTGGGCCCCCTAACGAAGATTTTGGATTTAGGTTATCAGGCTCAGGGGTCTGCATCTGGCATCGACCCGGATGAGCTTATTGGTTGGGCCCAACGGGCTATCTGTCAACTGGGGAACGCGAACTGTGCCCTATCTACCGAGCGTAGACGTTCCATCTTGTTGAAAATGGACCCCAGGTTATCTGAACTTGCTACGTCTGAGTCGGGTCACCTGGCTCAGGGTCTCCTGTTTGGTCAACCGTTTTTAGAGGAGTTGACTAAGTTCGTGGCAAACTTTAGTGGCCTTGACAAGGCGCAGTCTTCATTACGCAGGGCGTACCGCCCGGTTTTTGGCAGGGCCGGACGGTCCAGGGGACGTTCGCTCGGCCGAGGTTCTGATCAGCAGCGTGGCCAGCAGTCCCACCAGGGAGGAGGACAGCAACAACAACAATCATCCTATTCAGGTTCCAAAACGACTTTCTATCCCTCCCGTAAAGGTCGTGGTCAAGGCAACAAAGGAGGCTATGGTGGAAACCAAGGAGGTCGCCAGGATTTCTCCTCTACAAGTGAGCTTGATTCCCTACGACAGTGTTGTTCTGGGGGGCAGGGTGCAATTTTTTCTGCAAAATTGGCGCACGATCTCAAACGATGCATGGATATTACAAACTGTTCAGGGGTATCACATCGAATTTTATCACCCTCCCCTTCAAGGTCACGTCCCTTCTCCCCTTGTTTTTTCCCAACGAGATCGGGAGGTGATATCCAGGGAAATCGACTCTTCTGCTCAAAGGGGCCATTGTGCGGACGTCCCTGCATCCTCAGGGGTTCGTCAGCAATGTGTTTCTGGTGGACAAGAAAGGCGGAGGTTCTCGCCTTGTGCTCAATCTAAAGGAGTTCAACAGCGGGGTGGTCTATCGCCACTTCAAGATGGAGAGCATCCATCTTCTCAGGGATCTTCTTCGCAAGGGCGACTGGATGGTTCGCCTGGATTTGAAGGACGCTTACTTGTCCGTCCCCGTCTTTCTGCCTCATCGCCGCTTTCTTCAGTTCCACTGGTCAGGGGAGTGGTTCGAGTACACGGTTCTTCCGTTCGGCCTCTCGTCCGCTCCGTGGTGCTTCACGAAGCTCCTGAGACCGCTTATGGAATGGTTGCGAGCGCGCGGAGTGCGTCTAATCGTGTATCTGGATGACATTTTGTTGATGGCTCAGTGTCCACTACAACTACGTTCCCATTTGACATGGACGATCGATCTGTTGCAGTCTCTCGGGTTTCTAGTGAATCCTCAAAAATCTCATTTACATCCTACTCAGTCGATCGAGTTCCTGGGTTTCCTAGTCGACTCGATCTCTTGCCAGCTTCTCTTACCTTCCCAGAAAGTCAGGTCTATCAACAGGGAGTTGAGGTTACTGTTGTCCGCACCGAATGTATCTTTGCGGTCGATCGCTCGGATTGTCGGACTGTTGGCCTCATCCATTCAAGCGATCTTTCCAGGTCCCTTACATTATCGGGCCCTGCAACGTCTCAAGATCTGGCACTTGCAGAAGGGTCTTCGTTATTCCGACCTTGTTCCTCTGTCACAGGACGCGAAGTCGGAGATGCTGTGGTGGCTCCATCACATGGAGGCTTGGAACGGGAAAGCCCTGTTCGGCTCGACTCCGGATGTGGTGCTGGTCGGATGCAAGTCTTTGGGGCTGGGGAGCCGATGCGGGGATGTGAAGACGGGCGGCCGTTGGTCACAGGACGAACTAGCCCTTCACATCAATTGTCTGGAGCTTCTGGCGGGATCTTTTGCGATTCGCAGCCTTGCTCCTCAGGCCACCAGCTGTTGCATACTGCTCCGCATGGACAACATCTCTGCGGTGAGGTATGTGAACAAACTGGGGGGAACACGGTCGAAACTGTTGGCGGAGATTGCGAAGGATTTCTGGCACTTCTGCCTTCAACGGAAGATCACTCTTATTGCAGAGTATCTCCCGGGTCGCCAGAATCAAGTGGCCGACTGGAACTCTCGCCATCTGCTGGATTTCAGCGACTGGCGGCTTCACCCCCGTGTATTTCGGAATCTGTCTCGCCTTTGGGGTCGGCCTTGGATCGATCTTTTCGCCTCTCGCCTCAATGCTCAGTTGCCCAAGTTTTACAGCTGGCGTCCGGATCCGGAGGCTCTTGCCACGGATGCCTTTCTCCAGACTTGGCCTCCTCATCTTTGCTATGCGTTTCCCCCATTCGCAATGATTCCGCGAGTCTTGGCCAGAACGAAGCAGTTCCAATCGGAGATCGTTCTGATAGCTCCTGTTTGGAGGGCTCAAGCATGGTTTCCGGACCTTCTGGAGATGAGTTGCTCGACTCCGTTCCTGCTTCCACAGAAGTGGAACCTGTTGTTGGATCCTCTGCTCCATCCACATCCTCTGGTTCTGTCGGGCCAGCTCCGCCTGGTGGGGTGGCATCTTTCAGGGAATGCTGGAAAATCCCTGGCTTATCTGGAGACGCTGAGAGATTTATCAATGAGGCTTGGGCCCCCAACACGCGCAAGCGTTATGCATCAGCTTGGCGACGATGGTGTGGTTGGTGTTCTGAACGAGACTTGGATCCCGCTTCAGCGGATGTCGCTTTAGTTGTTAATTTTCTTGCTTCCATCACTTCTTCTGGTTCTGCTTATAGGACAGTCAATTCTTTTCGATCGGCTGTCTCTGCGGGCCACGATTTTGTCGACGGGAAGCCTGTTGGAGAACATCATCTAATTTCTAAATTGCTTCGTGGCATTCGGATGGCTAAGCCGCCATGTCCAAAGTATGTGGCTCTTTGGGATGTCTCCGTTGTCTTACGTTTTCTGGAAGCTTGGCCTCCCAACTCTTCTCTGTCTCGAAAGCAACTTTCAGCAAAGTTGGCGATGCTCTTATGTTTGGTGTCTTGTAAACGCATTTCGGATGCACGTGCGTTTGACCTCGCGGGCCGTTCTTTTTCCCCGGAAGGGGTTACTTTTATGGTTTCCCGGCGCACCAAGACTAATCTGTCTACTGTGACTTATCCGGCTTTTCCTCAGAACCCACAGTTATGTGTGGTCCAGTGCATAAAAGATTATGAGGTGAGTACTGCTCCTTTTCGTCAAGATTTGTCTGGACAGTTGTTGATTGCTTTGTAAAAGCCTTTTAAGCCTGTGGCGCAAGCTACCCTGGCTCGTTGGGTGCGCTGGCTTATGTCTGAAGCAGGAATTGATGTCTCCATTTTTGGAGCTCATTCCGCGCGGGGTGCCATGGCCTCTAAGGCTTTTCATGTTGGTGTAAGTTTGCAAGACATTGTGAAGACCGCTGATTGGTCTTCCGATACTGTGTTTAAAACGTATTTGTTGTAAATGAAGTAACGAGGCGGCACACCAGCGTCGTGTGGTTCAGGGTAATTTATTAGGTTGCGATGTAGAAAACCCAACCATCGTGAACAGGATCAAACGGGCAACTGCCAACCGTTAGATCGAACACAGGACATGTCACCAAGTCGGGCAGCGCGAGCACAGCGCGCGACATGGACAGTGACGTAAAGCACAAGGCGAATATAACACATCTCCTTTCCTTAAACAGAGAATGAAAAGGATGCAACAGAATAAATAAGCCAAAAGCTCATAGTAACCTTTTACAAAGAAAAGGTAAAACACAAGGAAAAAACAAAGCAGCATCGAACACATTACTTACTCTTGAGAATGCAGGACAAGATAAAACAGGCCATTCAACCCCACATCCTCCCTTAAACAGACGAAATTACACATAGTCTTTCAAATAGGCAGGAGCAACCTTACAGCGAAGAGGTCTGCAAACCCTATCAGCAACCACATCCTTAGAAGTTTGAGCTGAAGGAACAGACTTAAGCTTTTTTTGGTAAAGTGCTACCCTGCGGAGGTTCCACGTTTGACCATTTTGTAACTTAACGTAATTGCCAACTACGGACCTTACTTGGTAGGGTCCCCTAAATTTGTTGAACATCCTTTGATTACCCCCAGGTTTTACTTTTACCAGGTCCCCTTCAGCTATTTTGGAAGAGACAGCTTTCCCCATGATGTCGCCTCCCACCTTGTTTTTTTTCTCATGTAGCCAAGTAGGAATGAGTTTAGTGCCTGGCACCCTCCCCCTCATGAGCTCAAAAGGTGTTACAGACATGTTGCTATGAACAGTTGTGCGGTATGCCCACAGCATTTCTTTGATCTCCTTTTGCACAGGGCGACCTGACGCTAAAGCGAGCTGCATAGTGCCCTTAACAAGCCTGTTTATTCGCTCACAAAGTCCATTCCCTTGTGGGTTGTAGAGCGATGTACGCAAGTGCTTCAAACCAAGAAAAACAAAATAATCCTCCATAATGGCAGAGGTAAGCTGCGTACCATTATCCGTTAACACCATTGAGGGAATACCCTCACGTCGAAATACCTCATCAAGGACCTTGACAGTGGATTCAGCAGTGATGCTTTTCATGAAGGCAACCTCAACCCACCTAGAAGTTGAATCAACCAATACCAAGGCGAATTTCTCAGCATCTGTCAGATCATGAAAGGGACCTATGAAATCAATGCAGAACTTCTGCCATACACCATCGTCAGCAATAATCTTCCCCATGCCATCTTTACTTGCACAAACCTGTAACCTCTTTTCAGACTCCTTGCACGGCTGGCATTGCTCAACCCAACCCTTCACCTGTGCATCTACCCCTGGCCACCAAAAATCAGCTTTGACACGTTTGCCAGTAAGGGTTTGGCCTAGATGGCCCTCATGCGCCAGGGCAATGATACGGGTTCTAAGGGATACCGGAGGTATATATTTCTCTCCCCGCACGAGGATATGCTCGCCCTGTAAAGAAATCTCGTCCTGTAACTGAACATAAGGCCTAAGAGCAGGTGAGACCGTACTCTGCCTTGACACCCCTTCTTTGCACATCTTGATTAAGCCAGCCATAACAGGATCTTTCCCCATTTCCTCAATCCATTCCCTCCTAGATATGGAGCTGGGTAAATCACTTTCCAAGTCATCTAAAAACGCGACCACATTTTCAGTCACTAACTCCTTAGGCGGCTCTTTAGTGTCAGGTAATCTGGATAGACAGTCCGCAACACTGTTGCACCAACCAGGCAAGTATTCTACACTACATGTGAACTCTTGTACACTAACAGCAAGTCTCGCTAACCTTCCAGAGCAGTTCCTAATCCCCCCAGGGGCTAAAACCTTCAATAGGGGCTTATGGTCTGTTCTGAGTGTGAAGGTGATTCCCCATAAATACACCCTGAAATACCGAGTTGCCCACGCAGCTGCAAGAGCTTCACGCTATATGACCGAGTAGTTCCTTTCGGTCTCAGTCAGAGAACGCGACGCAAATGCAATGGTGTTCTGTTTGCCACCCCCTTTCTGTGTTAGGACCGCACCAATCCCAACGGAACTAGCGTCAACAGTGAGGAAGGTGTGATATGACTGCACAAAACTTGAAAGAATGTTAGCATCTAATATGTTCTGTTTGATCAATAAAAAGGCATTCCGCTGATCTGCACCCCAAGTGAAACCTTTCCCTTTCCGCATGATAATTCGCAAAGGTTCAACCTTCTCTGCAAAGTTCTTTACGAATTTCGCATAGTACTCAACCATGCCCATAAAAGACCTTAATTTGTCTTTGTCATCAGGTTCAGACACATTACATATTGCGCCTACAAGGTCTTTTTTGGGTTGTATACCAAGGCCAGATACGTGGTACCCTAGGTAATCCACTTCCTCAACAGCAAACACACACTTTTCTCTGCGCAATGTTAAACCAGCCCTTGAAAGAGCAGAGAGAACTTTGTCCAGAATAACATCGTGGTCATCCAAACCATGAACCAGGATGTCATCCTGGAAAAATACTACCCTTTCAATGTCTTTGAGTACATCCGTAATGATCCTTTGGAAAGCACTTGCTGCAGAGCAGAGGCCAAAAGGAAGTCTTTTAAATTGGTAAGTGCCCTCCGGAGTGATGAACGATGTAAATTGCTTTGAGTCCGGATGACGCTTTATCTGGTGGTATGCGCTGCGAAGGTCCAATTTTGAAAAGACCTTACCTCCACCCAAACTCAGGACAATTTCATTTATGTTCGGAAGCGGAAAGTTATCCATTATCACTGCTTTGTTAAGGCTCCGCATGTCCACACAGAAGCGCAAGGATTTGTCCGGTTTCTGTGTGATCACCACTGGACTCAACCACTGTGTGGCCTCGACAGGCTCAATTATATCATCCTCTAATAACTGCTTGATGATTTTCCTGACCTCATCTCTTGCAGAAAGGGGTATCTTCCTTGCAGTGTGTTTCACAGGTGCTACACCTCTTTTGGTTTTGATGACATGTTGGTAACCAATGGCCTCCCCCAACTTTTCATTGAAAATGCTTTCATGCTTCTTAAGAATAATTTCTAAGTTCTCATGAACTGTATTGCATGCACTTTCTACCTCAACACACATTACAGGTGGATCAGCTCTCGGGTTCACCCTTATGTTAAGCTCATATTGGTGTAACCACCCCAAAATGGCAGGGCCATGTGGGGACACATAAACCTTCCCCTGAGTGACCCTCCCTTTAAACTTAATATTTGCCTCAAAGTATCCAAGGACACCAATGCTCACACCCTGGTAACCCCTTAGTGTGATGTCAGATTTCACCAAAATTGATCCAGTGCAAGATGAATTATACAATTTCTTAGGGATGATTGTGTAAAGCGACCCTGTATCCACCATTAAATTGATAATAACACCATTCAATTCAAAATCCGCTTTAGGCCGAGATAGGACAACATCCTCTGTTGACTCCAAGTTGCCAGCAGACGTAATCATCATTACTTCTGCTTCATCATCAGTGACTTCACCCTCAACCATAGCAACCTTTTTCGAGCCAATTGTTCTACACATTCGTGCATAATGCCCTTTTTTCCCACATTTTAAACAATCTCTGGACAAGGCTGTACAATTCTTGGAATCAGCTAAATGAAAAGGGCTTCCACACCTATTACAAGATCGTGTGGTCGGTTTAAACTTGCTTGTTCCACTTTTATTAAATGAGGTTGTGGGTTCTCCTCCCCCCCCCCCCCCTATTTGTTTGTCTCCCTTGTATTAAAGCTATGCTTTCTGAAGCATCTGCCTGTAAGCTTGCAACTTCCTGACAACTAGTGTGTCCCAGTTGTATTCTTTTAAGTTCCTTCATACACCTATCGCTTTCTTCAGCGACTTTAGCAATGGTAATTGCTTCAGTAAGGGTGGGGTTTTTAGCTGCCCACAACTTTTCCTGTGTTTTTTTGCTAAAACATTGTACGATTAACTGGTCCCGAATCATCTCATCCTGTATGTTCCCAAATTGACATTTCACAGAGAGTTCCCTCAGCCTAGAAACAAATTCATCAATAGTTTCATTTTCTCTTTGAGGGGCAGTGTAGAATTTGTGCCTGCGCATTACAACATTTTCCTGTTTAGCAAATCTAGTATAAAGTCTAAACAGAGCATCTTTGTAAACATCATCAATGTCAAGAGGCGGATCCGGCAAGTATTTAAACACCCTTTGTTCCTCTTTACCTAGGGCACCCAGTAGTAAAGCTTTCTTCCTGATGGCAGAAAACTTTGTACCGTCCAAGGCTATGATATAATTCTCAAACGCCTCACACCAGTCATCCCATTCCATTGAGGGTTCACCAGGGGCACTCAGAAAAGGGACAGGCGCTTGAATAGCATTGCTCACATTCATAGTGAATACCCAGGAGTAATACACAAATCACGAAAGAGGACAAGTTAAACAGCCAAAATTTAAAACACTCAGCAATGTTCGTAATGTCTTAATTTAAAGTGTGTGTGTCACTGACGTTTGAGTAACACACTGTGACGAGGTCGATTTAAAAGTGAGTGTGTCACTGTAAATTTGCTTTCGACCAACGACGGTGGTCTTTAATGACAAACGTCTTAATGGCTGCGTGACACACAAAGACGAATTTGCATGGAAGTGAGTGTGTCACTGTAGGAAGAATTGCGGTGGTATCTGTTTTAAAAAAACGCTTTCCCTTTAGTTGTGCGTTTCCCTTTTAAGGCGTTCCTCTCTCCGAGCAGTGGGGCTCGCTGGTACTGCCTTTCTTTTAAATATGATTTCCCTTTTAAGATTAATGGCACCAAGGGGGCGCTGTTGCCTGCGTCGACGGGCCAAGGAGCAACAGTTAACGCTCCGTCACGCTTGGGCGAAGACAGCCTTAATCACAGTTCCCTTCACGGTGAGCGATTTTGTGACATACCTTCCGTTGAGGCTTACGTTACACTTCCAAACCGCTTTCTCTTCTGAAAATCTCTTCTGGTCGGGTTTTCTTTCTCGCGTCATCTTTTCCTGCAGACACTTTATTCCTCGCGTTACCCTCCGCCTCCAGCAGTCGCCAAAAATGTTGTAAATGAAGTAACGAGGCGGCACACCAGCGTCGTGTGGTTCAGGGTAATTTATTAGGTTGCGATGTAGAAAACCCAACCATCGTGAACAGGATCAAACGGGCAACTGCCAACCGTTAGATCGAACATAGGACATGTCACCAAGTCGGGCAGCGCGAGCACAGCGCGCGACATGGACAGTGACGTAAAGCACAAGGCGAATATAACAGTATTATTTCAAACCCATTGTGAATATTGCATCTGTTGTGGTGGACAGCTTTAAACAAGCATAATCTGGCAGAAAAAAATAGCCAATGTACAACTTATGCAGTTTGAGGAGGCAGCTTCGCTTCTCCACGACTCGCAATTTGGCTTCCGCCCCCGTCATTCGACGGAATCGGCACTTCTTGTGGCGGTTGAAGCGCTACGTCAGGGTGTGGACGAAGGCCAAACCATGGCATTGATTTTACTCGACTTAAGCGCAGCATTCGACACTGTAGCACATTCCACCTTGCTACAGTGTCTGAATGAAGGCGGGGTTACAGGAGCTGCGCTTGGCTGGATCGGATCCTTCCTGTCTGACAGGTGTTTTCAAGTCAGACTGGGTGAATGCTATTCGAGGGAGATTGAGTTGGGCCAGGGCGTGCCTCAGGGCTCGTCCCTGAGCCCAACCCTATTTAATATCTACGTCTCCCCCCTGGCGGCCATCGTGGAGGGTTACGGTCTTCGCCTGGTGTCCTACGCCGATGACACGCAGTTGGTCATCTCCCTATCGCGTGCTCCCGGTCTCGCAGCGGACATCTTCAGGAACTGCATGCAAGACTTTGCTGCCTGGATGTCCGCAAATTGTTTAAAATTGAACGGTAGCAAGACCGAGGTGCTCGTGGTGGGGGGAGGGCCGTCTGCGTGGTCGTCGGTGTGGTGGCCGCCCTGTCTGGGTGAAGTTCCCGTTCCTTGCCGTGAGGCCAGGAACCTTGGCGTGTGGCTGGACAAGGACCTTGCCTTCGGTCCCCAGGTCAGTCGGGTGGCGGGGGTTTGCTTCAGTGTCCTGAGAGCCTTAAGGAAAGTGTTAGACCTTCTTCCTATCTCTGCTCGAAGGACGCTGGTGCACGCCCTTGTCACCTCACGACTCGACTATGGGAACCTGCTCTACCTGGGGGCTACGGGCAAGGTCATGGGCCGCCTGCAAGTCCTCCAAAACGCTGCAGCGCGGCTTGTACTCAGGCTCCCTAGGAGGTCAGCCACCAAACCAGCTTTGCGGACCCTCCACTGGCTTCCCATTGAGAGGAGAGTGGAGTTTAAGGCCCTTGCTACATGCCACCGCATTCTGAGCGGCAAAGCGCCTGCTCTGCTCCAGAGTCTGGTAACACACTACGAGCCCACACGTAGTCTACGGTCCTCGCAGACTGGGCTGCTAAAGGTCCCCAGAGTATCAAAGGCACGTATGGGAGGCAGATCTTTCAGATACCTTGCTCCCAGGTGCTGGAATGCTCTTCCTTTGGAACTGCGACTAGAACCATCCGAAGTCCTGTTCAGAAAAAAACTTAAAACACATCTTTTCAGCAGGTAGCCTTCTGTGAGAGGGGGAGGGGGGCAGCTACTTCACTTATCACAGCGCGGGGACACGCCAGTGGCGTAACCAGGCGCTTTACAAATGCCCAGTTAATTAATTAATTAATTAATCTGAGCCTCCTGTCCTGCCATAAAATTAAAAATTTGCAAACATTCGTGACAAGAATTTTCAATTCTATTAAGGACACGGAGGCGAGGATTATCCCACCCAAATGTATTCTACTGCATTGCTTATGTTTGCGTCTTAGCTTTGCTATGATTCTGAAATGTTTCTTGCATTGTTTTTTCCCCGCCCTATGTGATGCTACCTTCCAGGGTTTTGAGATTGTGTATTACGGCTCTGATTTTCTTTCAGGTTCAGACCAGAGGTGATTCTTCGTCTCCGCCACTTTGGATCCTGGATCTGCTGTGTTTCCTGATACGGCTTCTTTGCCCAAGGATGATTACGTGTCTCCTGTTGGTCCTTTTGCAGTTGCCTTTGGCTCTTTTCCTTCACGCTGTTCAACGGTATTTCTCCAATGACTTTTGACTGTTTTCAATTTACTGGACAAAGAAAGAGGACAAAACAGAAGTCCTTATCTTAGGCACCTCCCCCTCCGCTTGGGACGACTCTTGGTGGCCAGAGGCCCTTGGAAAAGCACCCATCCCAACGGACCACGCTCGGAACCTGGGCATCATCCTGGACTCCTCACTCTCTATGAACAGACAAGTCAACGCAGTCTCATCTTCATGCTTCAACATCCTCCGCATGCTCAAAAAAAACATTTCGCTGGATCCCCACCGAAACCAGAAAAACAGTCACCCATACACTGGTTACAAGTCGCCTGGACTACGGAAACACCGTATACGCCGGTATCACCGCAAAACTCCAGAAAAAACTCCAACGCATCCAGAACGCATCAGCCAGACTCATACTAGACATCCCGCGTAAAGACCATATCTCTAGCCACCTGAAAAACCTCCACTGGCTCCCCGTCAATAAGAGGATTACTTTCCACCTCCTAACCCACGCTCACAAAGCACTCTACGAACTTGGACCCGAATGCCTCAACACACGACTTTCCTTCTACACCCCCCCTCGCCAGCTACGATCTTCCAACCAAGCCCTTGCTACCATTCCTCGCATCAATAAAACCACCATGGGAGGTAGATCCTTCTCCTACCTCGCAGCTAAAACCTGGAACTCACTCCCCACTCACCTACGTCTCACTCAGAACCACCTAGCATTCAGAAAGCAACTTAAAACCTGGATATTTGACAAGTAATTCCCATCCCTTCCTCAAGCGCCTTGAGACCCTCTGGGTATGTAGCGCGCTATATAAATTTCTGACTTGACTTGACTTGACATGGTTGTTTATATAGGATGTAGTCTCTAAGGTTGCCTAAGGGCTCATGGGATTTGTAGTCTGCTTTTTTCTTTACTATGTTCCTATTGGCTGCTGTTGGTAGTAAAGAAATCGAGAAAGCATAATCCTCGCCTCCGTGTCCTTAATAGAATTGAAAATTCTTGTCACGAATGTATGCAAATTTTTAATTAGAACACTGGCATGTTGAGAACTCAATTGAAGACAATGGAGTAGCTCAGGACTTCTAATTGCTGGTATACGCCCGGATCTCCAACATCAATGTTTGTCTTGATTTTTCTCCTTTTTTTAATTCAGAGCATTCTACCCTCAGTGGGTGGAATGTTGTAATAGCCTTATAGCCCTTCTGCCTCCGGCTATGCAAGTTGTTAACCCCTTGTGTGCTCAGGACGTGTGTCCTACATCACGGTGGCCCCCGGCAGTCCGACTCCCGAGCACACACCCAGCGTGACGGACGGCCAGGGCCGCCCTGAGCACGCAAGGGGTTACGCCGCCTAATTTAATCCCCGCACCGCCGCAGAATTCGCACCGCAGGTAAGGGGTTATAGGCCTTTACCTTGACCGCGACTCGAATTCAGGGCCTTTAACAACCTGTATAGCACTCGGCAGTGGGCTATAAGGCAATACTTGCATAGAAATTAAGAAAATACGTTTCTCCTCAAAGAACATACAGTGTTTGGCTGATTGAGATGCAGGCCTCATGCCTTAACAAGTGAGAAAAAGATTTGCTGCAACAGCTCAGTCTAGTGGGTTGACCTTTCCATCCGAGGCTATGGCACCATTCGATCCAGGCCTAGGCTTTAAGGTTTTAGTTTTCAGAACAATACATGCCGAAAGGACGGGCTGTGTTTCCTGCAGAATCCAAACTCCTGGGGTGAAAAAACAAGCAGGCAGCTCCAAAATCAGTAACAGATGTGGGGCGTCTCGTAGAGTGGAATGTCTGCGTGCGGCGCGCGCCAGTCGGTATGACGTGGAATGCGCCGGGGACGTTCCACTTGCGCGAGGTGGGTCAAAGGGCATGCGGATTATCCATCGGTGTTGGTGAGGATTGGGGACTGCGTACTGAGTGTCCCCCGTTGACAGGGGCGTGGCCAGGGTACTTTGAGCACAGCTGTAAAACGTACACTGCTGGGATTTCCTAGTTTTGCACCATGCTGCTTCAACGCACTGCCAAAGTAAGATGTTACCCAAACAAAACAGCTGGATAAATGAAGGCTGGTCGAATCTCCACAAAGAGCAGCCAGACTTTTGAGTCAGCCATATTGTGACGTTTGTCTGAAGTTCGCTAGAGAGGTCATTTTCAATTAAACAAATATACAAAAGAGGTTGAGGGGTCATTTCCAGCCGCCAGAACAAATAATGTCCTTAATTCTCGGCACGTCATTTTTAACAGTCGTATATGCGGCTTTGACAGCTTGATATGGTCATCGTAGGTGTGCTGGTCAGTGAACAATGCGTGTATTTATGAGCCTGGGAAAGCCAAAAAAAAAGTATCGAATTGAAGTTTAGATTGGAAAAAGATTAGGCTATTGTGTTTTCTGATTACGAGGTTTGAGATCGACTTTTTGAATATAGAAAGGCTGCGCCATCTAGAGCCTAATCTGGGTACAGCTGAAACAGTAGTAAGGGACATCATCCAAACTTAAATGTTTGCAATCTCCATAATTGTTCTACAATAAAATAGGGAATTCCTGCCTAGTTTGAAGCATGATCAAACAAGGGCACAAGTCGCCAATTTTTTTTTAAAGAACTGGGGAAACAAACCAAGCTAGGTAGTATGCAAGTGACATTGGAGCGCGTGACATCACAGCACATCATGGCATCGCTCGTGAGATGCGACATAACAACTCATTGAACTCACAGGAAGTGACATTACAAGAAGTGACATCAGATCTTAAGACCGCACACATTTTTTTGCAGGTTTATGCGAAACAAATGACATGAAAGTCTAAATAAGAGACTTCTGTGTAGAATCAGGAAGGGGAAGACTCTTCTTAGCACATGGAACAACCATGTGGGTCACATGCTACTTCATAGTCAGGTTCTGCTCAATACAAACCCCTAGATTTTTTACCATTTTCTTTGGTGCTGGAACAAACCCCCTCTCTCTTGGCCACCACTCTGGGGTCCACAGCAGTAGAGCCCCTCCAAAAAGCATGATCTCAGTCTTTCCGGTGTTTAGTTGTAAAAAGTTGTTACACATCCATTGAGAGATTGCCAACATGCCGGAGGAGAAGATGGCTTGAGCTGTCAAGGGAGCGATATAGATGTTAAATAAAGTGGGGCTTAAACAAGAGCCATGGGGCACTACCTTGGTCAGTTCTTTAGATTTAGAACGATGCGGCCCAGGATTAACGGTCTGGGAGCGATTTGTAAGGAAACTTGTCATCCACTGCAGTGCCACTTCACCAATACCAGATTCCTCCAGTCTCCTGAGCAAAGTCTGGTGGTCGACCGTATCGAATGCGGCGGAAAGGTCTAATAACACCAGGAGAGTGGATTGGCCGCTATCGAGTGCTGATGTTATATGTGACAGCCACCAAGGCTGCTTCAGTGCTGTGTTTCAGCCGAAAGCCTGAATGCGATGGATCAAGGCAGCCCGCCAGCTCATTAGAGTTCAATTTCCATGGGCGAATGGAAGGACATATTGGACGTCTTTATAATAAGTCCCTAAATGGATGGTCTTGGATGTTTAAATGGTCTGGAAGCTCAGTGAGTTTTTGACCCTTAGAAGGACATAGCTCTACACCATAGGTACGCCCTCATGAAGGTTCTGTGATGTTAATTTCTGTAAATTATTTAAAGTAGTTTATGCAGTGGGTTCATATCGCCTTGTATATGTTAAATTTTCCTGTTAGATTAAATAGGCGTGTGCATTCTATTGTTACTGCAATTGTATTCTGATTGTCCAATGGTGGCGAAACAGCAGTGATTCAGAAATGTAGAATCATATATGCATAGCTTTATCGTTTTACAGTTGGCTCCAGGGGATCTCGTCATTGAGACCTCTCTCATTCGTCCTAAGACGGTGCACCCAACGTTGCTCTTTTTCAAAAAAGATTCCTCTCATTAGCCACTTGCTCTATCATTGTCCAATGGAGGTCGTTAGGGTTATGTCCTTTCTCCAAGAAATGTGCCGCCATTTTTATTGTACTTCTTTTGCATTTGATGTTGCTTTTGTGCTCTACTATTCTCATTTTTGCTGCTTGAGTGGCCATGCCAATATATTCCAGAAGGCATGGGCATCTGATCAGGTATACCACACCTGTGGAGTTACATGTAGTGAACTTTCTCTGTTCCCAAGTACTTCCATTTCGGTACTTGATTTCCTTACTCTTGGACGTCAGTTGGTAAACCTTGCATTTCCCGCAAGGGTGATGACCTTGTATACTGCTCATTGCAGTTGATAGATTGGATACTGCGTTCTTTTTTGGCCTAGTGTGAACAACCATATCCCGAATGCTTTTCCCTTTCCTGTGGGAAAATATAGGTTTTGGGAGTTGCAGTCCGCCACTATTCAGAATTTTCCACTGTCTATTGACAATTTTGGTTACTTAATTTGGTTTGGTGTTATAAGTTGTGATGCAAAAAGGTGTTTTTCTTCTTGTTTAGGGATAGTTGGTTCCAGAAGACTTTCCCTGCAATTGTTGCGTGCTCTCTTGTATGATTTCTCCACTACCTTTTTGGAGTACTGTCGCATCTAAAGTTTCTCTTTCAGTTGATGAAACTGTGTTCTGAAGTCCGCAATCTCCGTGCAGTTTTTTCGAAGGCGCACAAATTGGCCATAGGGAAGGTTATCCCTATGATGCTTCGGGTGGAAGCTCTGGTACATAAGGGGCAATTCTTTGATGTGGCTTTGAAATGAGTGGTTGTTATGTGTCTTCCATCTTTCGGCATTATATTAAGATCCATAAATACGAGATGGTCCCTGGAGATGGTGCTATTGAATTTCAAAAAATCGTTTTGCTAGTTCAGCCAAGTGATGAAGCTTTGGGCTGTCATTTCATCTCCGTCCCAAATGATCAAAACGTCATCAATATACCTTTTCCAGGTATGGATGTGGTTGTGAAATGGATTGTTTGGATGTAATATTTTTGTCCTTTCCAAGTGATGAACATAGAGACCAGCTATGCTAGGAGCAAAGGTGCTCCCCATGATGGTACCATGCTTCTGGAGGTACAGTGTGTTCTCGTATTCAAAGAAGTTCTCTTCAATGCCAGATCGCAGCATTCCATGACAACATTCCTCGGTGTTTGATATTCCCAGTCGATGCTAAAAAGCACTACCTCAATGATGTTTAAGGTTTCTTCGTGGGGAAGATTGGTATATAAACTTTCAGCATCCCAACTTATCAACAGTTGGTGTTGTGGGTCAAATCTTAAATCTTCCAGAAGTACCAGAACGTCTTTTGTATCCCTCAAATAGGTTGAGGTTTTCTGCACTATTGGTCTCAGAAAAGCATCAGCGAATTTGGAAACTGGTTCCAATATCGATCCTATCCCCGAAACAATCGGACGTCCCGGCGGGTTAACCAGGCTTTTGTGGATGGTGTATAGGTAGGGTATGGTGGGTGATTCTTGTATCAGAAATTCACCTTCCTTCTTTGTTATCCATCCATGTGCTAAAGATTCTTCCACCATGGTAATTATCCGTATTCTTTCAGTGGGGTTATCAGCCAAGATTTGATAGTTTCTTGGTCCTGGAGAAGGCGTCTGCATTCTTGATCATACTGGTCTGCGAATTGTATAACTATGGCCCCACCTTTGTCAGCTGGTTTTATTACGATTGTTGTTTGTTGCTGAGTTCTCTTAAGGCCTTCCTTTCTTCTGCAGAAATATTTTGGAAGGTCTGTTTATTGTTGGGTTCCAGGTCGTCAAGATCTTTCATGATCGCCTTCTCGAATGCCAGTAGCTGTACAGGTAACGTGGACAATCATCTTTGTCTTGGAAGAAGATTTGTAATTTCAATCTTCTTACGAATTCCTGTATCTCTTTACACAAAAGGGTGATAGCTCATGTGGCATATCAACCAGAAAAAAGTGTATGTATTCTCTTTAATCGTAAGGGGAACATTTGTCGCCACCATGTATTTGTATGACAATACTTTCTTGCATAGAGTGTGTACCATAACATTGAGAGTGTATGTATGAATGCATGTCGGTCTGTGCAATCGTGGTGTTTATTGAGGTTCAGTCTATTTCACAAAAGGAAATGCTCTTGACATACAAGAATGGCGGTATTCACAGCCAAAGAATCGAACTGAGAAAAATATATCACAGCTCTTGAGAAAAAATGTTTCTGAAAAAATCTTTCTATAAACATACTAAGAACCAATCCACATTATGATTCTGTGTTATGCAACAAACAACCAGTCGATTGTATATTTATCTGTTTTTTGTCTTTTTTCTCCTTCCTTCACAGGTACCAATTTGGTAATTTTTAGGGTCTATTTAACTCCGGTGTCAAAACTGACCAGCCTATTTTTGCGTTCAGTCTACATGTGATAATAGGCATACTATATCCACATTAATCTCACAGGGTGTAGTAGGGATCGTATCTAGGTCCTGATGAGAAACGCAGTGGGGACTGCGTTCGAAACATGTCGACCAAGTAGGGAGTAAGATTTACCTCCCACTTATTCCATTCCCCTTTTTTAATGTTTCCAGCTAGGGAACTGAATAAAGTGTATTTTTTCCACTAGCCAGGACATTTTTAATCTTTTTTGTAATCTTCACTTTCCCTATCACTCTCATAAATTTCATCACACACATAGTCTATTCACATAAGATAAGTGCTCCCGCGTAGTTGTTGGTCGCAGCACGCCCCGCCCCGTAGAGGGACGGGAAGACCCCTATGATGAAGCATGACACTATGGGACTCACAGTGTGTGTGGGGTATTTTAAAAACACATAGTGCTACTCATAGTCTGCCGCATAAATGAAAGACCAGGACTAGTGCATCACACCTGATGAGCCCAACTGTGAAACTGAAGATTCTAGCTCACAGTAGAAACATAGGAAACAATGTCATTCGGAACCAAGCTGTTTGTCAAGTTACAGTAAGAGGACCCCAGCCACAGCTGTTGTCCATGAAGTCTCTCACCAACTCCCGCAGGGAGCTCAACCTAGAACTCAGCACTGTGACATTCTAAGGCATGTCACAGGGGCATAGACCAACTAGAAACAGGAGGGGGGGTGTGCAGTGTGAGATCCTTCCCCTAAATCGGAGGATACCACACATCTCCCTCCTTTACAATTAACAAGTATCAAAGAGGAAAGAAAAAAGGGAAGTAGGAGGAAAGGTGAGACACATTATTTATCAACATAGTGTTCCAAATGTACAAGTTACTTACCTTCGGTAACGATGTATCTGGTAGAGACTATTCTAGCCGCAGATTCCTTAACGTAGAATTATCCCCAGGCGTGAGACTGGGTCCAGAAAAGTTTCTTTGCCACAGCTTCTCTGCGTGCCAGGGGCGGTACCACGTGATTCCGTCCAGACGTCATCCGTGGGCGTGGCGTCAGCGAGGTCACATAAGCCCCACCCCAGCGTGCCAACATCAGTTTTCTTGGGAGAACTTTTCCACGCCACAACACGGAGCCATCACAAACAAAAACTATGAGAATATGGGAACAGTGTGCTAAATAGCAGATAAACAGAAAGGAAAGAAGCGAATGGAGGGGAACAGCCCCATTGGGGGAAGTGCCAGGCACTGTGGCACCGAAAGTCATAGAAGGGAAGAGCAGAGCACAGCCCCTGCAAAGCAACCCTGCAAGCAAATACAACATTCTCCCTGGAGACAGAAAAAAACCTATGAAAAATTATGCAGCAGACGAAAGACACCTGCAACCACAGTCCATTAACAGTGAAGGATAAGGAGCCCAGAACAGAAGAGTAACGACAATTTACCCCAAGCCAACAAGATCAAGGAGAGTCGCGTCCCCTGAAAGGAGCGAAGGCTGAGGCCCCAGCTCAGAGGACTGCACAGGAGTCAGAAACTCCAAGCAAGGAAAAAGGGGAAGTACGAGAAGGCCCCACACTGGAAGCACCATGGTGTAGGGATCCAGGAGTGTCCATGATCCTACCAATCAAGTACCAGGAAGGAGTGGATGCAAACACACGAACAAAGCATCCCGCTAGGGAGGAGTGAAAGAGGGCACTCGCATAAGACAAAGCACCCAGAGGCAGGCGAGTCTGGAAGACCAAGCTAAGGGTCCTCGCAGAACGGGGAGGAGCGGGTCATGAAGGAATGTGCAGCTAGAATCGTCTCTACCAGATACATCGTTACCGAAGGTAAGTAACTCGTATATCTGATAGAGACTACTAGCCGCACATTTCTTAACGTAGAATAGATACCCTAGCCATCCCCACAGAGAAGGAGAGTCTGCGAGAGGAGCCCACCAGCCTGGACATAACAGAGGGTCCCACAGGGGATGAGTCCAACAGACAGGGCGAGGAGCCCTGTCCCCCCAGGCTAAGGGAACCCTTACAGTCAGAACACCACCGATCCCCAGGGGGGATGCGGGAAGAAGAGAAGAAAAGAAGAGGAAGCCTGTTCACACTCAGCAAAGGAATTAGGGGCTAGGCAAGAGGAGGCCGAAGCACCCCACACCCATATCAGGCCACAAAACCTCCATCCAAGGCCAAGGCGAGGAAGAAGATCAACCTAGAGACACCAAGGAGACTATGCCGAAAGAAGGCAGGCCCCCCCACCGGGAACACACCCCGCAAAAAGGGCAGCTGAACCTATGACAGCCAGAAGTCAATAGACCAGACAGAACATCGCAGACAGCAATAAAGCAGGCGGAAGCAGAAAGAGTAGCCCGGGGCCCCCAGGAAGACCTGACAGGGTGCACCTGAAAGAGGGAGGAACAGAAATCCATCTCAGGCCCCAGGACAGAAAGCAGGAAGGCGAAGAAGGGCCCGGACACACCTCAGGGAGGGGTCCGTACACACAACACAAAAAGACGTGGAACCAGAGCCATGACGCCAGGCCGCAGACAGCAGGTCAGACCAGGCTAACAGTGCATCGTTCCCGGAGAAGGATACCCCGGGCGCCACCAAAGGCATTCCAAACCAGAAGGGAAGTGCACCTCCAACAAACTTAAACGCCAGGGAGAGCAGAGGCCCAAAGGCGACCACAACTCCCAAGCACAGAACAAGCTATATAATAGCTACCACTACCCCACATAGGGTATGTTAAGTCCCAAGACATGGGAACCCTCTTAGGAAGAAACTTCCGCAGCAGAGGACAACAGAAAGATCCACGGAAAGAAACCCAGCAGAAGGCTTGTCAAGCAGCCATAGAGAAAACAGAAAGCCTAATCTCAGGGCCAACCTGGTGTAGATACCACAAGCAAAAACACACAGTCAAGAAGGTCCGGTCCGGACTCAAATGCACATGAAGCACACAGATCACACAACAGGGGCGACCCGCCCCAACGAAAGAACAGCTCCCAAAAACCAGATCAACTCACAGGTCACTGGGGGGGGAGAAGAAGGAGGAGGAGGCCAAAGCCCCGCCAAAAACCTCTGGATGGCCGAGTCTGCCAGGACGTGGAACAAAAGAATGCCATGGAAGGGAAGATCTATCAGCCGTTCCCGAACATTTTCCAAGAACACACTGTCCCGAAGCCAAGCATGGCGGTGAAGGGCAAATGAAGAAGCCATGGCACGACCAAGCACCTCCGAGATGTCCAAAGAGGAGCGAAGAATAAACGCTGCCAGCTCCCGGCCATTTAACTCATGGTGCACAAATCAACCCCAGCACCCTCCCGAGAAGCAGCAGATCCAAGGGACTCTGCCGAGTCCCACGAGCAAGAAGTGGCCCTAGCCAACACACAAACTGTTAAGAGCCTGCAAAGCCACACTGGTCAAAGTGAACATATTGCTCCCCCAAGAGTCCAGCCACCGGGCCTCCCGTGATGGCGGGGACAACAGCGGCGGCAGGGAGGAAAAGGCAGTCTGCAAAGAAGGGCTTCTGGCAGAGGGGTGGGGGGAAAGACACACCAGGTCACGCGGTGCTGGAAGGTGCCGGTGCAGAAGGTGTTGGGGCACCCGATCCCCCGTGGCAGGGCGCCCCCAAACCCCCATCAAAGAATGGAGCGAACCCTCAAAGGGAAGCAGCAGCTCCCAGAGCCCTGGTGGAGAATTCCAGAAGATGATCCCCGGGGAAATGGCCAGCTGGATCACCCGTGCGCAAAATCCCCACCGCCATGGAAACAGCATGAGTGAAGGCCGCACCTGCCTCTGTAGGGCCCCGCGGTGGGGAAAGCAGCTCCTCCGTAGGAGACGACTGCAAGCTAAGGCGGCCATCCCCTGAGCCAATCGGAGTGGGGAAGGGCCAGGCCTGGAAAGGAGGGAGGGGGGCCGAGGAGTGGGGGACCTGTGGCTTCTCTGGCGAAAACCGCAGCAACGGCGAGGAACCGTCCTTTGACAACGTCAGGGAAAAAGCCACGATGCGGCAGCCCGTCTCCAGCGAGGACGACACCAGCGGGTCCCCAACCTCCGGGGAAGAGGAGGCGTCCGAAGACGAGTCCACGACCCGATGCCTGTCCGGCGCCGTAGAGTCCGCAACCTGAGGCAGGATGTCAGTCGTCCCACGCCAAAGGAGACGCTGGACAGGCCTCTGCCTCGCCACAGGGCACAGGAGAACAGGGCTGGGCAAGAGCCGAGGCGGCTAAGGGACGACGCCGGAACGGCGCCGACTCGACCTCCGAAGAGGCAGCCGCCTGCATGGAGGGATGAGAGGGACCCAGGGAGTAAAAAGGAGTCCCCCGCCAGCCTTACCCATGAGGGTACAAGAGGGGCCTGTCGACCCCTGTGGTGCCACCAAGGCTGACTTGACCTCCGAGGCAGCCGCCTGCTTGGAGGGAAGAGAGGGGCCCCGGGAGGGACGAGGGGTCCCCCGCCAGCCTCAACCCATGATGGGACAAGGGGGGTTCGCCAACCCCTGTGGCGCTGCCAGGGCCAGCAGCTGCCGGTGCCGAAGCAGCGTCACCTCGGCCTCATACAAGATCGCCACCTGTCCATAGGGCCGAGAGGGGCTCTGGATGCGACCAAAGCCCCGCCGACCTCCCGCGACACCACAGGGACTTCCGCAGGAGTTTGCGGCAAAACAGGGGCGCTGTGCTTCAAAGGCGGGACTCCCCCCCCCCCCCCCCCCAAAAGGGCCGCACCCCAACCACACCACATACTCCAAGCCTGGAGCCGAGCCAGTCGGCACCGGGGCCGGAGCTGCTGGCGATTCCGCGGACGGCCCCGCACAACGCAAGGGATCTGCTGACATCCCAGGAGGGGAAGGAGGAGGAGGAGAAGCCACCAAGGCCTGCAAAGTCACCACATATGTCTCCATCTGGGCTCTCAACGCCCCCTCACCGTGAATTGATTGATAGGGGACAATACGCGAGGCCGCATCACCTGCGGAGAGCGCACGCCCCCAACAGGCCAGAAACTAGCCCTCAGGGACAAACTGCGACACTTACAGACAAGCGAGCGACGCTCTTGCGGTGTAGGAGAGGGACGAGGGCGACAGCTTCGAAAATTTTCAACCAGAAGCTGATCGAGGTGAGGAAGCCGATCTGGACATGCGAGCCGAGAGAAGTTTCATCCGGCACTCCCGACGCGACTTTGGCTTCAACTTCAACTGCTGGCATGCCTCACAATCAGTGGAGTCGTGATGTTCCCCAAGCACCACATGCAAATGAGGTGAGGGTCCATCGCTGACATCAGGCGTCCACAAGATGAGCACGTCTTACAGCCTGAAGGCATCCGCTCACTGTTCCCACAAACACAAGCAATAGCAGAAGAGAAAGGCCTAAACAGGCCCTGAGCACGAACCGGATCTGCGTTGCACGCGGAAAAGGAAAAAACTGATGTTGCCGCGCCGGGGTGGGGCTTATGTGACCTCACTGACATCACTCCCACGGACGACATCAAGACAGAATCACGTGGTACCGCCCGCGGCGCGCACAGATGCTGTGGCAAAGAAAATTTTGCGGATCCAGTTTCACATCTGGGGATAAATCTACGATAAGGAATCTGCGGCTAGTAATCTCTAGCAGATACTTTGGGAAACAAACCTTCCTTCGACTTCATCCAACCTGGTACTAATCTTGAGTTAGGCTTTCTAGCTTTCAATAGTTCAAAGGGGGTCATGTTAGTAGTTTGATGAGGGGTTAATCTGTAGGCCTCAAGACGTTTCCAAACCTCGTCTTCCTAGCACAGATACCACACCAACCTTTCAGAGAGAGGAACCAATACATTCAAAGCACATGACCAAGGGCCAATACAAAAGATCTCAATGAAAAGGTTAAAGGGATTCACACTGTCCTAACAATGCAATGGCTTGTGGCAGTGGCACTATAAGATGAGAAAGTACCACAAACATGGGCACTAGACACAATGATGGAAAACGCATACTATGGGTAAAGCAGGGGAATAGGCAGAGCACAAGGACATATCTGTGGGACGGAGAAGGACGCTCACACATGCAGCAACAAGAGGTGCATGGAGGTCCAAACAAGAGAATAAGGTCACATATTAGAAAGCACATCTGGAAATGCCAAAGCACTAATAGGATGCTTATCTAGTGCCACAGTGAACACCCAAAACTGCATACTAAACTCTGCCCAGATATAGGTGGTAATTCCTCAGGACGGGGAGGCACCACCACAAACATGCATCAAGGATGGACTGAAGACAGCCATGACAGATGGGTGAACCATGTCATCATTGGGGATTAAGTGAAACTGCTAACACATCCTAACAGGAGGCCAGTGGCTGAGGGTAATTGGATTGTAATCAGTCTTCTCTCTAGGATGCTTGCAATGCTGAGAACATCAATGAAAGAATCCTAGTCCTAGGTGCCTTATCGAAGTGAAAGGGAGGGTGTTGGGACGAAAAAGTTCTCTTCATGGTTAAGGACACGTAACCCTGCCCGAGTCCCTAACTGTACTGCTGCCTGGATCCCTAATGCTGATGTATGTGTCATAGGTAAGCACAAATCATGCATGTCTGCCATGACATAGGTCTGTCTCAAAAGTTGCGGTCATGTTGGACCGGGATGGGTGCCCAAAGCGCTATCCTCATAGTGGTGGAAGGCTAATCCCTCTACCAGGGGTTTAGCAGCATAAGTGCAGTGGTGGCAGCATACTGCATAGTGATTAGTAGTAATGAACAAGTTCTTTAAAATCTGCGTCATTGGCGTAAGGCCTACAGGCTCACTCACCTTTTTAAAAGTTCTGCTGCGGTCTGCTTAATTCACACCTGGCCTACATCAGGTAAATGTGGAGTGCTGTGCAGCGCAGGAGAAGTGACTCTTCTCTGGATGTATGTGTGCCTGGGAAGGGAATAGAGCAGTGCAGTGTAGTACATGCGGAATAAGTGCATCTGTGCCAGCGAGGATTACATGACATAAAAGATGTAGTGCTGTGAAGTGCGTGCGCAATGTAAGAATGTGCTAGGTGTATGTGCGCTTGTCTGAAGTATAATACATGAAGGGAAAAGTGTTGTGCAGCGGGCACATGGTGAGTGTGTGCTTTCTGAACTGTACCAGGGTATGCCATTTGCAAATCTTCAAATGGTATATACACAACAGGAGTAACCCGTACACCTACTAGAGACCTGGATAATATTTGTACCAAATAACAATGTCCCAAAGAGCATTAGTGGAAAGAAACTTATCAAATAAACCTATACATAACTACAGTACCATGTATTGTATAACAAAATAAATTGTGATGAAGAAAATGTACTCGTGTAGACACAAAAAAATCAAAAGGCATTTAGGAAATTTTATATGAAATTAAAAGCAACATCAATTATAAATTTAAAAAGTGCTCAAGGTGCAAAGTTAACACAATGCTTGTGAAAGTCAGGTGAACAGCGCAAAGTCATACACATGAAAACAAAAGTGTGGTGAAAGATAACCAGTCGATAAATATTGTGCACAAGTCTAATAAATCCAGAGTTTTTATATGATGTCATTGCAAAATAAGTTTAATTTTTCTGCGGGTATGTGTCGACAGCGCTTCGACCTTCTACAATTTAACAGGTCATCATTAGGAAAAAATTAGCAAGACAGACATGATTGCTGCCTAAAGAGTAAAAAGGCAAACAGTTTTGACAAGAGAAATAATTATAAATAAATTGCAAATGGTAACAAAAGGTCATATCTGGGGTATCTGATACAAGTCTAGGATAACTGCTGAAGAGGAAAAATAAAAAACACTTGTAAAAGGGGAGTAAAAAGTGTGAGGGTGCATAAACCCGCATAACCCAGCGGTGAAAAACAATAAAATACACTCACGGGCTATTGGCAACATGGAAAAAAATAAGAGGGCTGAAAAATGGTGATCCAAGGCGCCAAGGAAAGGTAAAAATGTGGACGTGAGGAAAGCTCATCAATATACTCACAATTAATGGATGTAGAGAGGCGTCCATAAGAAGTCTTGCATGGGGCAATACCACGAGAGAAAAGCTGGTAATTGAAAAAATTGGAACACAGGGTAAGAATTATCCCGGAGGACATCTGGTCAAAAATTGCCTTAACAGAAACTTGAAAAAATTTGAATTCCTGTAGGAAATCAGTTCACATTACAGGAAAGGCGATGCTGGGAAATGAAAATGCTGGTGTTCCGAAAAAAACCCTAATCAATAAAGAAAAATGGTGGACAATGTGACATGATGCATGAGGTCCATAGAATGACTAGACCACGACCCAAGAAAATATGGTCGGGCTTATGCAAAGGACTTGAAAATAGGAGTCAAGAGGGTTAGCAAACTTGAAATTATCTAAATGAACAGTCCCTAAGATTCAAGGGCAATAATGCACAAAAAAAGGCATGACGATAATTGAATTTAAATGGAATTTGTATAGGGTCACAACTGGAAAGCCTGGGAGCCAGGTATTAAAAGGGTAATTAGATACACAAAAAGGGCAAAAAGAAAATCATGACCGATAATGCTGCCCCATTAGATAAGGGGGTACAATCTAAAGTAAGGTGCCAATCAATTATACAACCAAATTTTACAAGAATTTTGGGAAAACAGTAAAGGTTTTCCTTAAATTAATATTTTGCCACTAATTACACAGACCATTAGGGGGTACGTATAAAATCCTCAATAGAATAGTCAGATAATCCTTCAAACAACAATGTAGAATACGGATTACATATCAGAGGGCACTACCCCACAGGAGAGCGGGTTACAATCTAAATAATTAATCACATAATAATAAGTAAATGCAAAGCAACTGCATTCATAGATGTCAATAGCTGTGTACAACAAGTTAACAGGTTGAAAATTGAAACTTAGACCTGCATGATTACACAAAGTGCCTCTATGTTCGGGAAAAAGGGCCAGATAGTCACCATACTGTTCCATTCGTCCACGGTGTTCAACCCACTGTTAACTGTATCGCATCTAGAAAGCCAACGGCACTCCCATCGTGCGAGCAGATGTGAGAGATTGCCGCCCCATATTGGAATTTGTGGCTGCCAGAACAACGGATCGACTAATGTTGGATGATATGGGTCTTGAGCATTTATGTGGTTGGCCCAGTATATAGAAAACCGCAGGGGCATTGGATGGCATGTATTACATAAGTGGATCAGCAATTGGTAAGTGGTTTCAAGGTTTGAGATATGGTGCCATGTTTGAGAACCTTCATATTAGATGCTTGTGAACGTACTGTGCAATTCTGACATTTGTTATGACCCACTATGGGTGACAGACCCCAACTGGCAGTAATGGATTGATTGGTTGGTTGGTTGGCTGAAGTTTTTGGGCTCATTGTCATGGCATGAACCAATTGTAATGTAATGTAATGTAATGTAAGGTGTTTTGTAGCGCGCTCAATTACTACCGGAGTATCCTGGCGCGAATGACCGCTGGGGAACCCGTCCTGGCTTTCCCTGTGAGATGGTCCCATGCTGGGTATCTCCAAGGTGAAGCCAGGCATCCCCGGCGTCTGTGGGGGGCCGTTGTAGAGATGAGGCAAGCTTAATGCCCAGAGTTACCGAGTGTGATCACTGCCCAAAGTGGGCACCGAGGCGAGAATTATCAGTCCGCTGACCCTGGTCCTCGACCCTGCCGCGTCGGGAATCGAACCCTGGTCCCGGGCCGTTCTCAGCCTCCGGGTCTGCCGCCTCTAACCAGTGAGCAATTGATCAACCAAGTTCTGTCCTATTTTGTATGAAAAGAGTGGGGGGTCTGAAAACAGTTAATGGACTCGGAGTGTAACCCATTTTTTTCAATGATGTTGCTCCTCCTATTACTCAATAGGCACAAAGTTGAAACAAAAGGAATCAGTGTATTCAATTTCTTTTCTCTGTCATTAAGTAAGAACTCAATACAACAACAAATTTCGAAAAGAGGGTCTTAGGGAAGTTTAAAGACCTGCAAAGGATTCAATCCCCAACTAATATCAGACAAAGACACATGTAAAATCCCTGGGTCTATAAAGTGCAAAATATTTGACAAAAGACAGTAATAGTTAAGCCATAGACTATCCCACACAGACTTAACTGTGGGGAATTTCTTTATTAGGACGAAATCCCTCACTCACCAAAGGTGACATGCTTCATCATATGGGATTCTCCTCTCGAAGGAAAGACCTCGTTCCTTCAAGGGCTACAACCCCCTCACTGAGAAGGAGGAGCTCAGGGATGTTTTTAGGTATCTAATTCTAGGATATTCTAAATCCACATGTGATGAGCAGAATAATGTGAGTGAGGGCGCAGTGCAAAGAAAACATCAAATATGAGGGAAATGTGAATAAAACTAGCAAGGGGCAGTCAAATATATGTTTTATTCAGAAGCACCCTCTGCCAGGATTAAAAACAGTGCATCAGCGACATGGATTTAAGTCGCAGTGATAAAGTGAAGAGTGATGGTCGACATGTTTCTGCCTAAGGTGCCCCTGGATTGGGCGAAGGTTTCTTCAGGACCCATATAGATGCTGCTGCTAAGTGCTCAAATATGTGTATAAAGAAAGGATACAAAAGACCAAATGTGTTCAAAACTCCGACTGCTCCAGAAGGTGAGAATACCTATTCGAAACAGAAGCAATTTAAGAAATTTATGAGACCTGTGTAAGGAGGTTAAGTCTCTAGGCATAGGATTACTGTGATAAAACACTGAAAAAGAAAAAGATTCTTACTCGCTAGTGCTGGATAAAAAAACTCTACCTCGGCCTGGCAACAGCTCAGGATAGGGACACCGCTCTATATGGGAAGTAACAATAAAGCAACTTTCAAAAAGATATCCTGTACGATGGTAAGAGGCTAAAGTGCTCGTCAGACATGTCAAAATGTTAAAAGATTTTAAAAGACAGTCACAGACACCCTACCAGATATGCTATAATATCTACGATGAAAAATTTGAAGACGATAAAAGCATGTCGGTAACATTGCGCATGCGTGTAATAGAAAAAGCGTATCGGGATATGTAGTCCCAGGCAGAAGATCAAAACTAAAGTCAATCATCTACAGCGTGTGGTCTATCCTATACTGTGCATAGCTCACAGGATGTAGTATTGAAAACGAAGTTGCCACCAGTGAACAACAGCATGACTAAAAGACACATTTTCGTGTGACTGTAAAAATAAGACCGGATATGTGGTACCACGCAGTGGTGGGAAGACGTAAAGAATTGCTAGTAAGCTATGTAGTCTCCTGTTCTTTTATATCGTGTCATGTTAAACTCACATGATGTTTTGCATAGACCAAGGAACACTCACATTCAAAAAGTATAAAGTTTTAGGTAAGCAGGCTCACTCAAGTGTACTGTTGTATTTACCTGGCTGAAGAGATTGTTCATTGTCTGAAAGTAGGACATAAGTATTGTATATACATATTCCTAGTGTGAAGACAGCACAAAAAATCTGTTTGAGTACAGAAAACCCACTTGGGTACAGAAACTCATGGAGGTGCATTAACAGTGTCAAAACAGGGTTCAGCTGGAATTTTTGAGCAGCTCCATTATCGAGACACCCTGGGAATATCGTCATTCAGACCCCACCTGTCACGGTCTAATCTGTGAACCTATCGCTGTTCACGTCTTAACAGATATGTAGTGATGTCTGTTACGTGATTTGTTATGTGAGATTTCTCGAGAACCAGCCATCTAAGATCTTGTGGGGAATTGTTTTGCTTCAAGAAAGTGACTGGTCAATTTGGTATTAGATTTTTTGCACCATATGGTTCTCTTGTGTTCCAAGATACAGGTGTTGACTTTACGTGTAGTCATTCCCACGTATCGAAGAGTGCAAGGACAAGTGATCAGATAAATCAACTGTTCGCTATTGCAGTTAGTGTGGTTTGATAGTACCCAAGGTTTTGCCACCCCAATATCTACCTCGGTGATGTGAGACGTCTGAGGGCAGGCTGCACACAAACTGCAAGGAAAATGTCCTTTCACCGGCGGCAAACCCCAGAGGGTCTCCTGTTGATCCGGCTTCTTACCTCTAGGTCTAGTATGTATCAAAAGGTGTTTAATATTAGTACTGCGTTTAAAAGCAAACAGAGGACATGAAAATGGTGTAGTCCCAATGTTTAATATTCTCCAGTTGGAGAGGATGCTCTTTGATTTTATTAGAAAAACTGCAGAATGTGGGTACATAAGTGAGTCTGTTGTTCACTTCTATTGGTTCGCTTGGTTCTATGAGCGCAGATCTGTGATTGTTGGCCGACCGTTTCAGCAATCTTCTCACCAGTTTCTTCGGGTAGTTGCTGGCTTGTAGTTGTATTGCCAGGTTTTGTGCATGTTCTTGATATTTAGCAGTAGATGAACAATTCCTCCTAATACGCAAGAACTGTCCAAACGGCAAATTCTCGCGTAAGGCTTTGGGATTGAAACTATGGTATGACAGCAAGGAGTTCCTGGACATTGGTTTTCTGTAGAGCAAGGTCCCCAAACCACCATCTGTGGGAAAACCCCTGATGTCTAAAAAAGGTAGGCTGGTGTTGCTGTACTCACAGGTGAAATTCAAGTAAAGATTCCTGTTGTTGAGCCAAGCTTTGAATTCCATGTTCGACGTTGGTGCTCCTCTCCAAATCATAAGCACATCGTCGATGTAGCGCTTCCATAAGCGTATGTGGTTAATATATGAATTCGTACTACTGAAGATGTGTTCTTGTTCAAAGGCATGGACATAAAGGTTTGCCAAACCAGGGGCAAAAACACTACCCATAGACGTGCCAGAGACTTGGAGAAAAAGTTAGTCCTCGTACTTGAAGAAGTTCTCCTTCATAGCTATCCGGGCACAGGCGATGATGAAAGATACCGGTGAAATGGTGTTCAGAGCTTTATTCATAAGTAGTATCTCGATGGTCGATAGAGTCTCATGTTGAGGAATGCACGTATACAAAGATTCCACGTGAAAAGGATACGAGCAAATCTTGCTCATTGCCAAAGCATATGTCTTCCACAAGCCGCAAAACATCCTTAGTGTCTTTTAGTTACTTTGGCATTTCGCTTACCAGAGGCCATAGAAAATGATCCACAAATGTGGACAATGGTTCGAACAACAAGCCCAACCTTGAAGTGATGGGACGTCCTGGAGGCGGTCTTTCATTCTTATGCACCTTAGGCAGTACATAGAAATATGGGATGACTGGGTGGGCCTTCGTCAGGAAAGCAGCTTCTTGTGTAGTGATCCATCCACTAGTGCTAGCCTCTTCCACTAAGATCTTGATTTCATTTTCAAGTCTCTTGACTTAGTGGTACATAAAAAAAGGGTGTCTTCGAGTTGTCTGAGGCACTCCCTTCGATAGGCGGATGTATCCATTATAACGGAAGCTCCCCCTTTATCGGCGGGCTTAATCGTTATGGTGTCATCAAGACAATGCTTGTATAGCTTTGAGTTAGTTGTTCTTCAAATTCTGGTATGGTCTTCCACCGCTGGCACAGATGTTGGTGACTTGGGTAGTCACTGCTTTCTCAAATGTCAGAGCCTGTGGCAGTACTTGGTGTGCAAGGGGACTGAAAGTAGATTGATTCTTTAGGCCTGTGTTAGTAACGGCCTCATCATTGGTATCTTGCAGCCAGTCTCTAAAGAAAAAGTTTAGACGGATCTTTCGAAAGAAACGGGCAAGTTCCTGTCTAATGACAAAGGTATCCCCTCGATGTGAGGGAACAAACCCTAATCCCTTGTTAAAGACTGCTTGTTCATCTGTGTCAAGACTCCTACTGCTCAAATTAATCACTAGATCGTTTCGTTGCTCGGGCCGGCTGTGGCTTCCGTCACGCTCCGAGTAGATCGGGCTGGCGGAGTGTCTGCCCATTGAACCTGGGCCTGTTGGTTACGTTGTTTCCCCCTCGATCTGCCTCGGCCAAATCCTAAAAAATGCTGGTCTGAGTATACTTGTGGTTGTTGCTGGTATGGAAACATTTGTCCCTGTGGTGGTACATTTGGGAAACCAAAAGGTCCCGGTGCCCACCATTTTGGTGGTGGTGGTGGAGGTGGACCACCTCGGTATCTTCTCCAGTTGTTTATATTCCTCTGAGCAGGCCCTCTGAAGCCGGTATCACCTTGGTACGAATTATCCGAGTCGTTGGACCACTCATCGCTCCCGGATGTGGAACAGTCTGATCCATACCTCCTTCCTTGCCGATTAAATTGTGGTGGAATGTAATCAGCACTGGTATAAGGATACACTCTATCCATAGAAAAACGCGCAAGGTCTTTCTTGAATTTGTTAATTTTTAAAGTCAGAACCGAGTCCTTAAACTCTTTATTGCTCTTGTTGTTCTCTTCATTCTGTTTTTTAAACAGAGCACCTGATAAGCTCACTTGGATCAGGGACTCTAACGTCTGTATCGCGACGAGAATCGTGTCTGCAATACGTTTGGCCATGTTGATTATACGAATGAGCCAATCGCGGGTACATCGCCATGCCACGAGTGACCAATCTTTTAGAAATAGTTTGTCACCTAAAAATAAACAGGGCGAATTGGTGACTATTAGACCCGTTGGTGCACAGTTGCCCCAGTTGTCATAGTAGCACCGTGTATGTAAATGCGCGAATGGGATTTCCTAAGAGTTAACTGTTTAGACCAGTCATCTGCTTGTGCCGCTGGTCCACTCTGAAACAAACGTGTCTATTATGCTGGGTGTGCTCAGTATAGATTGTGCTATAGTGTCATCGAATGCTAGACCTTGTCGTTCAGCCATCTTTGATCTAAACAGTTCCAAAAGATATGAAAGTAAAGGCCAGATATCTAGTGTCTATGTGTGAAGCAGAGGTCAGACCCGGGACCAGGGTTCGATTCCCGACGCGGCAGGGTGTTGAGCTCAAATGTCCACAGACTCGATAATTCTCGCTTCGGTGCCTGACCTAATCATGGGTTCACACTCTGCAACTCTGGGCATTAAGCTTGCTTAATCTCCACAACGGCCCCCCTGCGGCGGGATGCCTGGCTTTCACCTTGGGGATGCCCTGTAGGGGCTATCTCACAGGGAAAAACCAGGATGGGTTCCCAAGGCAAGCGCGGAGATACCCCTTCGGGGGTCGATTCTGGCGCTATATAAGAAATGCAATAATAATAATAATAATAACCAACATAACATCCCCACAAAAAAGTTCCTGCAGTAAATCGAATACTCCACTGTGATATTCGTCAGAGAAAAGACCCGCAGCCTAGGCTGCTCTAACTCAATACAACAACAAATTTCGAAAAGAGGGTCTTAGGGAAGTTTAGAGACCTGCAAAGGATTCAATCGCCAACTAATCAGACAAAGACACATGTAAAATCCCTGGGTCTCTAAAGTGCAAAATATTTGACAATAGACAGTAATAGTTGAATGAAATGAAATGAATGAAATGAAAATACATTTATACAGCGCGATTGCTGCCCTGGGGCGTCCAAGCGCTAGGGAACCAGAAGAGGGGGTGTAATGAGGCTGACAGAGACTGGGAGGAAGATGGGGGCTGAGTTGATTACGGGGATTTGAATAGATGGGTTTTAAGTTGCTTGCGAAAGGAGGCAAGGTTAGGGTTAGTTAAGCCATAGACTATCCCACACAGACTTAACTGTGGGGAATTCCCTTATTAGGATGAAATCCCTCACTCACCAAAGGTGACATGCTTCATCATATGGGATTCTCCTCTCGAAGGAAAGACCTAGTTTATTCGAGGGCTACAACCCCTTCACTGAGAGGGAGGAGCTCAGGGATGTTTTTAGGTATCTAATTCTAGGATATTCTAAATCCACATGTGATGAGCAGAATAATGTGAGCAAGGGCGTAGCGCAAAGAAAACATCAAATGTGAGGGAAATGTGAAGAAAACTAGCTTGGGGGCATCAAATATGTTTCATTCAGGAGCACCCTCAGCCAGGATTAAAAACAGTGCATCAGCGACATGGATTTAAGTCGCAGTGATAAAGTGAAGAGTGATGGTCGACATGTTTCTGCCTAATGTGCCCCTGGATTGGGCGAGGCTTTCTTCAGGACCCATATAGATGCTGCTGCTAAGTGCTCAAATATGTGTATAAACAAAGGATACAAAAGACCAAATGTGTTCAAAACTCAGACTGCTCCAGAAGGTGAAATTCCCTATTCGAAACAGAAGCAATTTAAGAAATGTATGAGACCTGTGTAAGGAGGATAAGTCTCTAGGCATAAGATTACTGTGATAAAACACTGAAAAAGAAAAAGATTCTTACTCGCTAGTGCTGGATAAAAAAAACTCTACCTCGGCCTGGCAACAGCTCAGGACAGGGACACCACTCTATAAGGGAAGTAACAATAAAGCAACTTTCAAAAAGATATCCTGCACTCCTCTCGGCATAGTTGACAGATTCATTATGCCATACAGCCTGGTCAAGAATTCATTGGGAGCACGAATGTGGGAGAAACTGGTGGAGCACAAGAGCTCCCTGTACATCTAGCATATGTAATACTTGAAATCCTCAAATGTGTGTCCAAAGGAACAGGCCCCACATAGAGCAAATAACAAGTTAGCAACATTGCACACGGACATCATTACAAAGTTAGGTAAATGTCCATGAGGGAAAGCAATCCAATCAGCCCCAATGATCAATATTCACAAACCAGGGGGATTGCTAGATGTAACAGAAATATCAGCCCTAGTAATCAATTTTTAAGAAAGCCAAAGGGACTGCTACATTGCGACTTCTAAGGGCAAAATATAATGTGGGAAAACTTGGCCCCGAAACTCACCTGTCTGTCGATACCACAAGCTCAGATTGAGCCTGCAACCGGAGGTGAGTGTCGGTGGCGAATGCGCTCGTTTTTGTAGAGCCCGCAGTTAATAGCCAACAGATGTGAAGATCTGAATTGGAGAAAGCCTGAGCATGTGCTAGTGAGGGAATACTAATTCCCGGCGCATGCGCTGGCACCTTGATAAAAATCAGTATAAAAACGATGGTAAGAGGCTAAATATCCGTTTAGTGCTCGCCAGACACGTCAAAATGTTAAAAGATTTTAAAAGACAGTCACAGACACCCTACCAGATATGCTATAATATCTACGATGAAAAATTTGAAGACGATAAAAGCATGTCAGTAACATTGCGCATGCGTGTAATAGAAAAAGCGTATCGGGATATGTAGTCCCAGGCTGAAGATCAAAACTAAAGTCAATCATCTACAGCGTGTGGTCTATCCTATACTGTGCACAACTCACAGGATGTAGTATTAAAAACGAAGTTGCAACCAGTGAACAACAGCGTGACTATACAATACATTTTCATGTGACTGTAAAAACAAGACAGGATATGTGGTACCACGCAGTGGTGGGAAGACGTAACGAATTGCTAGTAAGCTATGTAGTCTCCTGTTCTTTTATATCGTGTCATGTTAAACTCACATGATGTTTTGCATAGACCAAGGAACACTCACATTCAAAAAGTATAAAGTTTTAGGTAAGCAGGCTCGCTCAAGTGTACTGTTGTATTTACCTGGCTGATGAGATTGTTCATTGTCTGAAAGTAGGACATAAGTATTGTATATACATATTCCTAGTGTGAAGACAGCACAAAAAATCTGTTTAAGTACAGAAAACCCACTTGGGTACAGAAACTCATGGAGGTGCATTAACAGTGTCAAAACAGGGTTCAGCTGGAATTTTTGAGCAGCTCCATTATCGAGACACCCTGGGAATATAGTCATTCAGACCCCACCTGTCACGGTCTAATCTGTGAACCTATCGCTGTTCACGTCTTAACAGATATGTAGTGATGTCTGTTACGTGATTTGTTATGTGAGATTTCTCGAGAACCAGCCATCTAAGATCTTGTGGGGAATTGTTTTGCTTCAAGAAAGTGATTGGTCAATTTGGTATTAGATTTTTTGCACCATATGGTTCTCTTGTGTTCCAAGATACAGGTGTTGACTTTACGTGTAGTCATTCCCACGTATCGAAGAGTGCAAGGACAAGTGATCAGATAAATCAACTGTTCGCTATTGCAGTTAGTGTGGTTTGATAGTACCCAAGGTTTTGCCACCCCAATATCTACCTCGGTGATGTGAGACATCTGAGGGCAGGCTGCACACAAACTGCAAGGAAAATGTCCTTTCACCGGCGGCAAACCCCAGGGGGTCTCCTGTTGATCCGGCTTCTTACCTCTAGGTCTAGTATGTATCAAAAGGTGTTTAATATTAGTACTGCGTTTAAAAGCAAACAGTGGACATGAAAATGGTGTAGTCCCAATGTTTAATATTCTCCAGTTGGAGAGGATGCTCTTTGATTTTATTAGAAAAACTGCAGAATGTGGGTACACAAGTGAGTCTGTTGTTCACTTCTATCGGTTCGCTTGGTTCTATGAGCGCAGATCTGTGATTGTTGGCCGACCGTTTCAGCAATCTTCTCACCAGTTTCTTCGGGTAGTTGCTGGCTTGTAGTTGTATTGCCAGGTTTTGTGCATGTTCTTGATATTTAGCAGTAGATGAACAATTCCTCCTAATACGCAAGAACCGTCCAAACGGCAAATTCTCGCGTAAGGCTTTGGGATTGAAACTATGGTATGACAGCAAGGAGTTCCTGGACATTGGTTTTCTGTAGAGCAAGGTCCCCAAACCACCATCTGTGGGAAAACCCCTGATGTCTAAAAAAGGTAGGCTGGTGTTGCTGTACTCACAGGTGAAATTCAAGTAAAGATTCCTGTTGTTGAGCCAAGCTTTGAATTCCATGTTCGACGTTGGTGCTCCTCTCCAAATCATAACCAAAACAGGTGATGGACCGAATGTGGATCAATGTCACACATTCACCCCAGTCCAAAGATCTGGGCCCAAATCCATCGTTTTTTTGCACTCCACACCACCCTGGGTTAGACAATGGCGATATGCAAATCAGCTCTGACCCTGTGCCCCATGGGAACAGTCCAGTCCGAACTACAAAAGCCATGTCCTTCCCAGAACGGAATCAAGCATCCGAGGACCGGACCGGTTTCGAGGTAACACCTCTCATCAGCCCGGCTAGCTTGACTCCAGTGGTGTGGAGTGCCTGGGACCCACGTCTGGGCATCCCCAGCGCACTTAGGGCGGCAATTGCAACCAAAGCAGGTGATGGACCGAATGTGGATCAATGTCACACATTCACCCCAGTCCAAAGATCCGGGCCCAAATCCATCGTTTTTTTGCACTCCACACCACCCTGGGTTAGACAATGGCGATATGCAAATCAGCTCTGACCCTGTGCCCCATGGGAACAGTCCAGTCCGAACTACAAAAGCCATGTCCTTCCCAGAACGGAATCAAGCATCCGAGGACCGGACCGGTTTCGAGGTAACACCTCTCATCAATCATAAGCACATCGTCGATGTAGCGCTTCCATAAGCGTATGTGGTTAATATATGAATTCGTACTACTGAAGATATGTTCTTGTTCAAAGGCATGGACATACAGGTTTGCCAAACCAGAGGCAAAAACACTACCCATAGACGTGCCAGAGACTTGGAGAAAAAGTTAGTCCTCATACTTGAAGAAGTTCTCCTTCATAGCTATCCGGGCACAGGCGATGATGAAAGATACCGGTGAAATGGTGTTCGGAGCTTTATTCATAAGTAGTATCTCGATGGTCGATAGAGTCTCATGTTGAGGAATGCACGTATACAAAGATTCCACGTGAAAAGGATACGAGCAAATCTTGCTCATTGTCAAAGCATATGTCTTCCACAAGCCGCAAAACATCCTTAGTGTCTTTTAGGTACTTTGGCATTTCGCTTACCAGAGGCCATAGAAAATGATCCACAAATGTGGACAATGGTTCGAACAACAAGCCCAACCTTGAAGTGATGGGACGTCCTGGAGGCGGTCTTTCATTCTTATGCACCTTAGGCAGTACATAGAAATATGGGATGACTGGGTGGGCCTTCGTCAGGAAAGCTGCTTCTTGTGTAGTGATCCATCCACTAGTGCTAGCCTCTTCCACTAAGATCTTGATTTCATTTTCAAGTCTCTTGTCTTAGTGGTACATAAAACAAGCATTTGCAATGCAATAGGTCTCGCATTATTTAAGTTTGAGCTATTAGCATTGTAAATGGCAATTGTTTTTTGCTTTATGCTATATTTTTTTTTTACATAAAAAGCTTCATATAAAATATGTTTTATTAAAGTTATTTATGCAGTATCTAAATTTTGTTTGCATAAAACAGTATAATAATATCTTAGTAAAAAAGTCAAATATTTTAATGGAAATTCACCAAACGTTCATTTATGTGTTGGTTTTGAAAATAGCTAAATTAATAGCTTTGTCATTTACAATGCCAGTAGTTATAACTTTCGCAAATGTGACACCTATAGCATTTGTAATGCAACATTTGTATTTACGTGACTTAGATGTATTGATATTACAAATAACAATGGCTTTTAATTTTTTTTAATACTTAATAAAAGTGATTGTAATTTATAATGGCAATAGCTTAAACTTTTGTAAATAACTTTTGTGAAGATTATGTTCAGTGTATTTTATTGTAACAAAATCCAAGAACAGAAGTGAAATATTAACATCTTTTTGTGACATTTGTAATAAAGCTTGAAACATTGAGAGAACATATTTGTGCTGTGGTGGTGCTGAGTGATGCTGTGGTGGTGCTGAATGGGGCTGTGGTGATGCTGAGTGATGCAGTGGTGGTGCTGAGTGGTGCTATGGTGGTGCTGTGGTGGTGCTGAGTGATGCTGAGTGATGCTGTGGTGGTGCTGAGTGGTGCTGTGGTGGTTCTGAGTGATGCTGTGGTGGTTCTGACTGATAATGTGGTGGTGCTGAGTGACTGTACTCACTGTCACTCTGCACGCACTGTCACTCTGCACGCACTGTCACTCTGCACGCACTGTCACTCTGCACGCACTGTCACTCTGCACGCACTGTCACTCTGCACGCACTGTCACTCTGCACGCACTCTGCACTCACTGTCACTCTGCACTCACTGTCACTCTGCACTCACTGTCACTCTGCACTCACTGTCACTCTGCACGCACTCTGCACTCACTGTCACTCTGCACTCACTGTCACTCTGCACTCACTGTCACTCTGCACTCACTCTGCACTCACTGTCACTCTGCACTCACTCTGCACTCACTGTCACTCTGCACTCACTCTGCACTCACTGTCACTCTGCACTCACTGTCACTCTGCACTCACTGTCACTCTGCACTCACTGTCACTCTGCACTCACTGTCACTCTGCACGCACTGTCACTCTGCACGCACTCTGCACTCACTGTCACTCTGCACTCACTGTCACTCTGCACTCACTGTCACTCTGCACTCACTGTCACTCTGCACTCACTGTCACTCTGCACTCACTCTGCACTCACTGTCACTCTGCACTCACTCTGCACTCACTGTCACTCTGCACTCACTGTCACTCTGCACTCACTGTCACTCTGCACTCACTGTCACTCTGCACTCACTGTCACTCTGCACTCACTGTCACTCTGCACGCACTCTGCACTCACTGTCACTCTGCACTCACTGTCACTCTGCACTCACTCTGCACTCACTGTCACTCTGCACTCACTGTCACTCTGCACTCACTGTCACTCTGCACTCACTGTCACTCTGCACGCACTCTGCACTCACTGTCACTCTGCACTCACTGTCACTCTGCACTCACTGTCACTCTGCACTCACTGTCACTCTGCACTCACTGTCACTCTGCACTCACTGTCACTCTGCACGCACTCTGCACTCACTGTCACTCTGCACTCACTGTCACTCTGCACTCACTGTCACTCTGCACGCACTCTGCACTCACTGTCACTCTGCACTCACTGTCACTCTGCACTCACTGTCACTCTGCACTCACTGTCACTCTGCACTCACTGTCACTCTGCACTCACTGTCACTCCGCACTCACTGTCACTTCGCACTCACTGTCACTCCGCACTCACTGTCACTCTGCACTCACTGTCACTCCGCACTCACTGTCACTCCGCACTCACTGTCACTCCGCACTCACTGTCACTCTGCACTCACTGTCACTCCGCACTCACTGTCACTCCGCACTCACTGTCACTCTGCACTCACTGTCACTCTGCACGCACTCTGCACTCACTGTTTCTGCACGCACTCTGCACTCACTGTCACTCTGCACTCACTGTCACTCTGCACTCACTCTGCACTCACTGTCACTCTGCACTCACTGTCACTCTGCACGCACTCTGCACTCACTGTCACTCTGCACTCACTGTCACTCTGCACTCACTGTCACTCTGCACTCACTGTCACTCTGCACTCACTGTCACTCTGCACGCACTCTGCACTCACTGTTTCTGCACGCACTCTGCACTCACTGTCACTCCGCACTCACTGTCACTCTGCACTCACTGTCACTCTGCACTCACTGTCACTCTGCACTCACTGTCACTCTGCACTCACTGTCACTCTGCACTCACTCTGCACTCACTGTCACTCTGCACGCACTCTGCACTCACTGTCACTCTGCACTCACTGTCACTTTGCACTCACTGTCACTCTGCACTCACTGTCACTCTGCACTCACTGTCACTCTGCACTCACTGTCACTCTGCACGCACTCTGCACTCACTGTCACTCTGCACTCACTGTCACTCTGCACTCACTGTCACTCTGCACTCACTGTCACTCTGCACTCACTGTCACTCTGCACTCACTGTCACTCTGCACTCACTGTCACTCCGCACTCACTGTCACTTCGCACTCACTGTCACTCCGTGTGTGTGTGTTTGGGTGTCTACATAGAGCCTCTGAACCCCGGCACCAATGCTCCTGCTGCGCTAATGGAGGCTACGGCTCTGGTCGGTGCATCTGATTAACGAAGGAACTGAGATTAGAGAAGGTTTAAACCTAGTTCATGGCTCTGGGCCCACGGCAATGGAGTACTGTAATGTTGCTGCAGCACCTGGCCTCGCGCTTGTTACATTAGGGACAAGCGTACGTTTTCCGGTCCAAGGTGCTTGAATGTGCAGAAATGGAAGCGAGTGACAACGAACTTCTGCTGCATGTCTAGCTGCCACAATCTGATCCGAGGATGCATGTCCATTTTTCTGTACTACACCGGACACTCAACACTCCTCACTGGAAAGCACAGGGAGCACATTTCCTTAAATAATGTAAGAGCAGAAAGGTATTCCATCATCAAACCTGCACCATTAAAGGCCCTTCCATGATGTTAGCGTTTCTGACTCCCCTAGCTCCGATACCCCTGTGTCACATCCTGTTCGGTGACACACTAGCTCCTCCGAGAAGAACAGATTTTCCGGGAAGTATTAAGGAATATCTGGTTCTAGACAAGAAAATATACAAAGGTACCATGTGCAGCAGACAGCCGCCTTGTGCCCTACAGCACATTACACTCTATGACGCAATGCAAAATGGAGGGGGCCCACAGGCAGAATTTGAAGAGGGCCCCTGAGTCTCCCGTATCTCACAGACAAATCTTGGCCTTCAGTGTGGGCTCACTGGAGGATTTGCAGTCACTCTGCACCAGAATTACGGCAGGGTGTACTTTATGCCCTTTTTACATTAACATAGTCCCTCATATTCAAAACTCCCTCTCCGCCATTCTTCATGTCTCTACATGAAGGAAATGATGTCTGGTGAATGTTGGAGCTGTTCAACAGGGCCTCAAATCACAGCAGCGCGTATATTGTAAAAGCGGTGCCAATTCTGGAGGATTGCATGCAATACGTGTCCCCTCTTTTTGTTGAACACGGTCCTCTGCCTACCTCCTTTAATCCCACTTGTAAAAGAAATATGTGCTGTTAACAGTGAAAACGAAAGCCGGTTGTGACAGTGACTGTAAGTGCTCAGAGAAAACCTGCATTGCAGCATCAGTGTTCTGATGCACCGAGTCCTCTCAGCACCTCAGCCGTCCCCGCTGCTCCAGCCGGATCGTGTTGTTAGAAAGATGAGCTCCGGAGCTCATCCCTTGAAAGGCCTTGCCTGATAATGCGCAGGTAACACCTAGCGTTACTGAAATCCGGAAGTGAGTTTGATCGCAACACAAGGCAATCCGCAAGTCCTTTGGAGAGGCAGTAGTGGCTGGCCACTGAAGCACACATAGAGAGAGGACATTTCTGCTCTTGCCCGCATCCAGAGATAGATGCACACGTATGCATGCACACCTCCGCGCCAGTCAGACGTGCGTACATTCACAACTACAGGTGCAACGTCATATACACACATTAACACACACACGGGCCACCTGTGAGGGAATTAAACTGTGTCAATGTCCTGAAGAATAGGCTCAGGGAGCAACTCTAACGTGTGTTATATAATGAGTTGCGAACTTACAATACAAACCAAATGGGCACCAGGGGCATAGTACAGGCCCCTTCAAGCGGGGGAGGGGGCACGGTTGAGGGAGGCAGGGGGCTCTACTCGAAACTAAATTAAGCGAGATCACGTCCCTCGCCTCACACCCCCACCACCTCCTTGCGAGCCGCTTACCTTGTGCATTCCCTCTGCTGGTCAGCACCGCGATGACTTTACCGGCGCACGAAAGATTCTTAAGACACTTTTTGTCTGTCTGTTTGCCATGAACATTCCGTGTCTTCTACCAGGAAGTCAGGCAGGCCGGGCGGGACAACCGGAAGTAGGAGGGCGGGAGCCTACCCCGCCTCCCACGGAAGAGCCGCGATTGTTTGGCGCACCGGAGCAGGCAGGAGCCTACCCTGCGCCCCGGTGCCGAAGAAGGGAAGAAGAGTCTTGCTGCCGGTGGGAGCCGCTGCACTGAGGATGCCGGTGAGTGGGGCGTCGCCTTGTTGGGGGGGGGCGGGGGGCATCTGTGTGCGCGCGCGCGGCGGCGGACTGTGTATGTGTGTGAGCGTGCATGTGTGTGTGTATGTGTATGTGTCCTGGAGTCTGTGTGTATGCGTGTGTGTGAGGGGGGGGGGTTGCCTGTCTGGGTGCCTGCGTGTCTGTGTAAGTGTAAATGCGTGTGCGTGTGTGTGGAGCCGAGAGGAGAGGGGCTGGTGTGTGTGGAGGGGTCTCTGTGTATGCGTGTAGGTGACGGGGGTGTGCCTGTGTATGCGTGTGTATGTGCGCATGCGTGAGTGCTGTGTATGCGTGTGGCTGTGATGTGCGCATGCGTGAATGTTGACGCGCGTGCACGCAGCTCAATCCACGCTCGTCACAGTTTTGTGTCCCTCATTCCCCCGTGTCAGCCGACTATAAGTCTCCGCCCTGGACGCATCCTTCGGATGCGAATTCCAGGGCGAGACCTAAAAAGGGTGTCTTCGGGTTGTCTGAGACACTCCGTTCGATAGGCGGATGTATCCATGTAACGGAAGCTCCCCCTTTATCGGCGGGCTTAATCGTTATGGTGTCATCATTAGACAATGCTTGTATAGCTTTGAGTTAGTTGTTCTTCAAATTCTGGTATTGTCTTCCACCGCTGGCACAGATGTTGGTGACTTGGGTAGTCACTGCTTTTTCAAATGTCAGAACCTGTGGCAGTATTTGGTGTGCAAGGGGACTGAAAGTAGATTGATTCTTTAGGCCTGTGTTAGTAACAGCCTCATCATTGGTATCTTGCACCCAGTATCTAAAGAAAAAGTTTAGACGGATCTTTCGAAAGACACTGGCAAGTTCCTGTCTAATGACAAAGGTATCCCCTCGATGTGAGGGAACAAACCCTAATCCCTTGTTAAAGACGGCTTGTTCATCTGTGTCAAGACTCCTACTGCTCAAATTAATCACTAGATCGTTTCGTTGCTCGAGCCGGCTGTGGTTTCCGTCACGCTCCGAGTAGATCGGGCCGGTGGAGTGTCTGCCCATTGAACCTGGGCCTGTTGGTTCCGTTGTTTCCCCCTCAATCTGCCTCGGCCAAATCCTAAAAAATGCTGGTCTGAGTATACTTGTGGTTGTTGCTGGTATGGAAACATATGTCCCTGTGGTGGTACATTAGGGAAACCAAAAGGTCCCGGTGCCCACCATTTTGGTGGTGGTGGTGGAGGTGGACCACCTCGGTATCTTCTCCAGTTGTTTATATTCCTCTGAGCAGGCCCTCATCACCTTGGTACTAATTATCCGAGTCGTTGGACCACTCATCGCTCCCGGATGTGGAACAGTCTGATCCATACCTCCTTCCTTGCCGATTAAATTGTGGTGGAATGTAATCAGCACTGGTATAAGGATACACTCTATCCATAGAAAAACGCGCAAGGTCTTTCTTGAATTTGTTGATTTTTAAAGGCAGAACCAAGTCCTTAAACTCTTTATTGCTCTTGTTGTTCTCTTCATTCTGTTTTTTAAACAGAGCACCTGATAAGCTCACTTGGACCAGGGACTCTAACGTCTGTATCGCGACGAGAATCGTGTCTGCAATACGTTTGGCCATGTTGATTATACGAATGAGCCTATCGCGGGTACACCGCCATGCCACGAGTGACCAATCTTTTAGAAATAGTTTGTCACCTAAAAATAAACAGGGCGAATTGGTGACTATTAGACCCGTTGGTGCACAGTTGCCCCAGTTGTCATAATAGCACCGTGTATGTAAATGCGCGAATGGGATTTCCTAAGAGTTAACTGTTTAGACTAGTCATCTGCTTGTGCCGCTGGTCCACCCTGAAACAAACGTGTCTATTATGCTGGGTGTGCTCAGTATAGATTGTGCTATAGTGTCATCGAATGCTAGACCTTGTCGTTCAGCCATCTTTGATCTAAACAGTTCCAAAAGATATGAAAGTAAAGGCCAGATATCTAGTGTCTATGTGTAACCAACATAACATCCCCACAAAAAAGTTCCTGCAGTAAATCGAATACTCCACTTTGATATTCGTCCGAGAAAAGACCCGCAGCCTAGGCTGCTCCAACTCAATACAACAACAAATTTCGAAAAGAGGGTCTTAGGGAAGTTTAGAGACCTGCAAAGGATTCAATCGCCAACTAATCAGACAAAGACACATGTAAGATCCCTGGGTCTCTAAAGTGCAAAATATTTGACAATAGACAGTAATAGTTAAGCCATAGACTATCCCAATCAGACTTAACTATGGGGAATTCCCTTATTAGGACGAGATCCCTCACTCACCAAAGGTGACATGCTTCATCATATGGGATTCTCCTCTCGAAGGAAAGGCCTAGTTTCTTCGAGGGCTACAACCCCCTCACTGAGAGGGAGGAGCTCAGGGATGTTTTTAGGTATCTAATTCTAGGATATTCTAAATCCACATGTGATGAGCAGAATAATGTGAGCAAGGGCGTAGCGCAAAGAAAACATCAAATGTGAGGGAAATGTGAATAAAACTAGCAAGGGGGCATCAAATATGTTTCATTCAGGAGCACCCTTTGCCAGGATTAAAAACAGTGCATCAGCGACATGGATTTAAGTCGCAGTGATAAAGTGAAGAGTGATGGTCGACATGTTTCTGCCTAATGTGCCCCTGGATTGGGCGAGGCTTTCTTCAGGACCTATATAGATGCTGCTGCTAAGTGCTCAAATATGTGTATAAAGAAAGGATACAAAAGACCAAATGTGTTCAAAACTCCGATTGCTCCGGAAGGTGAGATTACCTATTGGAGACAGAAGCAATTTAAGAAATTTATGAGACCTGTGTAAGGAGGATAAGTCTCTAGGCATAAGATCACTGTGATAAAACACGGAAAAAGAAAAAGATTCTTACTCGCTAGTGCTGGATAAAAAACTCTAACTCGGCCTGGCAACAGCTCAGGATAGGGACACCGCTCTATAAGGGAAGTAACAATAAAGCAACTTTCAAAACGATATCCTGTACTACTCTCGGCATAGTTGACAGATTCATTATGTCATACAGCCTGGTCAAGAATTCATTGGGAGCACGAATGTGGGAGTAACTGGTGGAGCACAAGAGCTCCCTGTAAATCTAGCATACGTAATACTTGAAATCCTCAAATGTGTCCAAAGGAACAGGCCCCACATAGAGCAAATAACAAGTTAGCAACATTGCATATGGACATCATTACAAAGTTAGGTAAATGTCCATGAGGGAAAGCAATCCAATCAGCCCCAATGATCAATATTCACAATCCAGGGGGATTGCTAGATGTAACAGAAATATCAGCCCCAGTAATCAATTTTTAAGAAAACCAAAGGAACTGCTACATCGCGACTTCTAAGGGCAAAGTATAATGTGGCAAAACTTGGCCCCGACACTCACCTGTCCGTCGATACCCCGAGCTCAGATTAAGCCTGCAACCGAAGGGGAGTGTCGGTGGCGAATGCGCTCGTATTTGTAGTGCCTGCAGTTAATGACCAACAGATGTGAAGAGAGCCTGCGCATGTGCTAGCGAGGGAATACTACTAAGTAAGAACTCCCTGAAGCAATACTATGCACGTTTAAGAGATCTCGATACAAAGTTTTTGGGATAGCCTCTTGATATTGGCTTTTGGGCCAAAATGGTTGCTTCACTAAAATAGTCCTCATCCGGTGAACTGTTAGAAGACTCTGAAAATGTGCTCAGGATGCAAAGTTAACACACATTGCTCATGAAAGTCAGGTGAATGGCGCAAAGTGAAATACATGAAAACAAAAAAGTGGCAAAAAGAAACCAGCCAAAAAATATTGTTTATGAGTCTAATCAGTCGAAGGTTTTAATAGGATGTCATTGCACAGTCAGTTTAATTTTTCTGCTGGTATTTGACAACAAACCTGAAGGTCAAAATGTCGTCAACACATACCGGCAGAAAAATGAAACATATTGTGCAATGAAATCATATAAAAACTTTGGACTTACTAGACTTGCACAATATTTATCTAGTGGTTTCCGTTTGCTGCTTTTTTATTTTCGTGTGTTTCACTTTGCGCTTTTCACCTGCCTTTCACAAGCACTGTGTTCGCTTTGCACCTTTAGCAATTTTTCAATTTATAATTGATGCTGCTTTTAATTTCAAATAAAATTGCCTAAATACCTTTGACTTTTTTGTGTCTGGCAATATCTATACCTTTTCTTCATCGCAATTTAGTTGGTTATACAATAAATACATGGTTCTTCAGTACTGTAAAGATTTATTTGATTAGTTTCTTACCCATTGTTGCACTGTGGGACATTGCTATTTGGTACAAATTTGCAAAGCTTTAGCGCTAAACAGTGCACACAGACTGAATGTATGTGTACTTGTAATGGTACAATGTATGCGAGGTAACAGTGCTGGACAGTAAGTGTGCAGTGGATGTACACTGAGCAAGTGTCCTTGCATTGATATATTATATGGAGGACCGTGGGTTGCACTACGGGAAGCCCAGCCCTCCCTGGTAAAGACGTGAGGAGTAGAGGAATCCATTAGACAGATTTGTGTATTTTTGTGTATTGCTGCATTCCTATAAGCTGGGCATGACACACACTGGGGGAAAGGAACAAGAGACTCTGCCCTTTATACTTTAAAGGGTTGCTCTCGGATTCAGTGATAGATCACAAAGAAGGGGCCTGGACACATCACGGTAAGGAGAGGGGACTGATGAGGGAATCATAAAGAGTAGGGCTGTGAGCCTGGGTTAACCTTTTAATGCACACATTGCTATGTCTGACATCCAAGTGTGAACTCTGTTCACTTCCATGAATTGTGTTGTGGGTGAATGGAGTCTTGCCTGCTGTGACAGACATCCTTTCAGGGGGAAAGAAGTAAAAGAAGTGGACACTTGAAAAGAAGTAGAACCCCAACATAAAAGTTCAAAGACTCAGACCCTAAATCACATATTGCAGTCTGAAAATGGACTATAACAAAGGGAGGTTGAGACCCCAAACTTTATCATCTACCAAGTAGACAGACGAGCTGTGTGAGAAAGGGACACTCTGCAAGACGTCTGCCTGTGACCAGGACTGGAGACCAAGGCCTGCCACTCTCCCTGCTGGGTGAGGGGACATCACCCAGGCAAAACCAAGATTGCCTTCCTAGGATCACCAGCACCTGCCTGCTTGCGAAGACCAATATGCCCTGTGAAGAAGGGGAGAGTGTTGGAGGGAGGAAGGTCCTGTGGGGAGCCCTGCTGATAGGATTCCCTGAGTGATCCATTTTCCATCCTGCAGGTAAACTCAGTGCTTAAAGGGACCAACTTCCAGCTACCACTGCTTCACAAAGTACTTCCAATTCTCTAAACATGGACAAGACTAAAGTACTGATCATGGTGTTGTGTATTCTAAGCCTGCCTTTCACAGAAGCGGATTAAAAGTTCCTCTTGATATTTATTTTGTTTGTTGTACTTGGTTACTTGTTAATTATACCTAGTGGTGACCTGGTGGTATATAAAACTATGAAATAAAAAAATTAATTGATGGACTACTATGAGAGCAACACCAATAGACCAGGCTGGCACTCAAATGGGAAAAAAGTTACAATACAACGCGCCTCAAAAGCGCCATCCTGGCTTCCAGGTCGAATTTAGGATTACAGTTACATTTCTGTGCACCATTTGGCAAAAAGAGCCAGTACCATACTACATGAAGTGAGAAATATCAGACTGTCCTACATCAAATGTGGAAAAAAACTCAAAGGGCATAGAGTCCAGGGCTTTGAAATGTCATCAACCCACCACAAGAACAAAGCCACATTAGATAGCTTTCAGGACCCCTTTGAACCAAAGACATATTAAACAAGGGTATTCAGCAGACTTGAGACCCTGCATGGAGTCAACAAATAGTGCTGCATGTCCAGGCTCCAACTGAACACTGTCCACAATGTATTAAGGCCACCCCAACACGAACCACCTTCTCCATTAACATTAGTATTAACTAACCTTTGCAGACTTTAACAAAATGTATGTGCATTTGTATGTACCACGAAAACCCCTTAAGTGCCTGCAAGATGTAGAACTCTTCAAAAAACCTAACTAGATCATGTCAAACCAAGAGACGTCTGGTCAATTCCTATTCTTTTTATTAAAATAACTGTCTTGTTGAGGATGGCTGAACGTTTACAAAGGCTGATAATTACAACAATTTAAAATACAAGCACTGGCAAAGCCAACAGGTCGCGCCCATGTGAGAGTTATTGGCTTTGCCAATGTACTTTAGCCATGTTGTAGAACAGCGTGGCTGCTGTGCAGCATGGCTAAAAGTGATTTTTTTTAAACGCTACAAGAGTTCAAAAACAAAAAAAAGCAATATGACGTTTGGAAGCAGCATGACAGGAAGAAGAAATAAAAAAAGATGTGACACGATAGGAAGAAAAAAAAAAACAGTACCTCAATAACAGTGCGAGCAACAAAGGATGCTAATCAAGATGAAGCAATCAATACTTGGTCCATGCTTCACACGAAAGTAGAAGTGAAGCCAGCATGCACTGGCCAATTAAAAGGCAGCAAGTAAGAGTGATTGTGAAGCAAACAAATGTAAGCAGTGGGTGGATTCTAAGCCCCTGTAGAAAACAATAGATCTTGCAAGCGAGAGTGCATGCACTAGCTGTCGCAAGCGATACCTAAAAATGGGACTTTTAATGCTGAAAGTTATTCAATGCAAAAACACACATGGATTGAGAAGTTGTCCTAAGCATTTTGGAGCTTTTCTCATAAAAGGTAAATCTAAAAATCAAGTTTAATTTGAATAAGTGCTATGCCAGAACTATGGCATTAGGTTGGTCTATGACTTACATTATTGCATAACACCATTTTAATTGCCTGTTCCTTACCCAGCCAGTTAAAATCTTTTAAGCCCAACATGCAGAACAATCCGACGCAGACTCCTATTCCAAGGGTCATATATAACTGTTTTATTTTTTAATATTTCTAAAATAGGAAGCAAAATATTTAAAATGCAAATACTTCCCTACAGTCCTAGGCCCTGAAGAGCCATTATCTGGGTGGTGAACCGGTGTCATTAAGCTTTCAATTCCTCCCTTAGTATCTTCCACTTGCTTATTTGGGAAAAGTGTAGCAAAAAGGAAACTTGCCTCGCTGAATAAGTCTTTCACGCAATAGCCCCCTAATCGAACAGAGCAATGACAAGTGAGGGCTCAACCTACAGTCCAATGTTCAGGGGCTTCTAAGGAAGTGAAATGACCCAAGAATTGATAAATAATGAACCAATCAGTTATTTCTTTATTCTGGAGTTTTGGATAGTTACTAGCTAGTCACTTCAAGAAGCATTGTTGACGATTATTGGCCTCGGAACAAATGACTGATGGAAATTAGAGTTCATCGGGAGTGAGGTGTGATCCAACATCGAACATTCCCGAAATTCTATCCTTCTTGTTAAATAATCTTTGATCAAAGGGCCATCTGATGAGCCCCACATACAAATGCTTGGAGACCCGTTGGGGCACTCTGGAGTATTGGGCTCTGGACTCCCAAAGACATTCATCCTGGCTATTGATGACTGAAAAGGCTTGAAAAGGCGTTATGCGGCTGATCGAAGGCTCCTGTTACACATGCAGTGCTGAGCCAAAGTTGGATGTCCCCATTGCTATGAAGATGAGCACTGCACTTGATGCAAATGAGACATTCGTGAGTATCAATGACGAAAATAAAAACAAATAAATGTAATGAGAATTGGACAAATGAGAGCTCAATTTAGAAGTTGAAAATGTACTATAGTTCTTAGTACTGAAGTATAAAAGTCAGACGCCATCCAAGGCGTCCAATGTTAGTAGGTAAATGGCACCCTGACATTTTCAAATATAAAACAAATTCACAGAGCAATGAAAGCATAATTCATGTTGGCTCACAAGTGTCCAAAAATAAGGCCCCTCATCAGTTGGGCTCAATAAACTGCTGGCAAGAGATGGAGAACAGTTTTGGCCAAACAAAGTTCAAACAGGGCAATCAGGAATCCTCATAAGGTTTTCGAAATTTGCTTTGGAGGAAGACCCTTGGAACGCAAAGACCTTCTTTCTTATTGACAGTCTGTCGAAGGACATATTCATTGACCACCTGCTCATATCCTGCAGCAACAAAAAGCTGGCCCAAGTGATCTGAAAGTGGAAAAGGGAAACGAAGGAGAATGCACATTAATAAAGGTAATTATACCAGCCAAAAAAGCAGTTCTTTTGCATATTCAATTTAGCATTCCAGCACTAATATTCCCCACCTCATTCATGTTAACTTCTCCAAGTAAGTTAGCTTAGTGCCCTCAGTCAGGATAACATTTCACAATCCTTTCAAGACCAAAACATTGCGAGTGGTACTTTAATTTTATTTGAAGTCGTTAAACATGTGAGAGGTACACATGTAGTCCCACAGTGCAGTAAACGATCAAACATTGCATTGTTATACTGATAAACTCAATTGCAGTGTTAGTTATAAAATCATTTAAGTAAAATATTCAGAAGCATCGGCACTTGCAAACGTTTACAAGAGAGGGCAAAAGAGCAGGGTTTGTTGCTTCCTCAATCCTCAACTTTTGCAGGCAGTTGTGCTGGTCTCTACGGAAAGAGAAACCTAAATGCTGCAAATCTTGTCTTTACCACTTTACCACTAGTGGAGTGAATTCCCAAAGAGTTTGATTTCTACAACTGAGACTAGTACAATACCAGTTTTTTTTATTTCAATAACTCTCCCAATCTGTGATGTTAAGACGTCATTAAAATCAGTTACCACTGTCTTTACTACGACATGGGTGCAAGACTTCAGACGGTACTGATATTACTCTGATTAGGGACATGTCAATTTGCAAAGATGAACTCTTCGTCCTTCACAGACAGCTTTTAACGCTTTACAATGTGTAAAGCTGTTGAGTTGCATTAAAAAAAATTATCAAATGGAGCCTTTTAGAAAATGCAAACACACAACCTTGCCACCTTGACCAGCCCGTGCTGTGGATGCCAGCTGTTGATGTGCTCTGAAGTTTCCTTCCTGTGTACTCATTTATATGTATGCAGATGCAAACAAATATGGGGTAACCAGATTATTGCAGGTTTTTCTCTCTGCCATGCATTTAAGTTTTGCAGCAGATCTGCACCACAGCATAGCAGAAATACAAAAATAATGTTACCACACATTGTCGGTTTCTTGCATGAAACATTAATTGAAGAGATAATGCGCAACAGTAACCCAATCACCACCAACATGCATTACCTCCTGAATTTAGCTGGAAGTCTGGATGCCAATTCCTGATCATCCCCCTTTGTATCACGACCACAAAATCCACACATGCAGAAGGTAGAACAAAAGCAAAAAAATTCAAGATCCTCATCAGCTGAGGCTGAGTCCAGTTACTATCAGATCTGAGATTAACATGCTAGATATCCGAATGATCAATTCCTGATCATCCCCCTTTGTATCACGACCACAAAATCCACACATGCAGAAGGTAGAACAAAAGAAAAAAAATTCAAGATCCTCATTAGCTGAGACCAGTTCCCATCAGATCTGAGATGAACATGCTAGATATCCGAATGATCTTTCTCGCATGCAATAGCATGCAAAATCTATTTTCATAATTACTTCTAAAGGGACAATAGTGGGAGATGGCCATGGAAGGGTGAAAACCTCTTGTCTCTCTTTTCTGAAAAATCAAAATTTCAGACTGATAAACAAGGATTGCACTATTGCTCCGTAAGAAGCAGGAGTGGAAACCACATTTATTAAAACCAGCACCACATTGCTTGAGCCAAGAAGCAGGATCACTGAAGAAGTGTGTGTAACACAGCCTAACCAACTCTAGCTTGTTGGCCGGTTAAAACATCCACACAGTAATGTTTAGTAAATGTGTGGGGGGTAGACCAACAAGCAGCTTTACAGATGTTAGATACAGGAATATTACCCAGGAATGCCATAAAAGCTCCTTTCATGCTATACACGTTTAGGAGAGTGCATGGTCTTTGTGTGGTATGTAGAACAAAACAGAGCTGTTGTGTTTTTCGGAAGGGCATACATACATACATGAGCGCTCTTTTTACATTTAAAGTATGAAGAGCTCGTTCTGCTACTGACTCTGGATGTGGGAAGAACACTGGGAGTTCTATAGTTTGATTAAGGAGGAAACTAGAGACCACCTTCAGATGGAACTTGAGGTTTATTTAGAACAATAATGAGGTTCTACAATGGGGCCCGCGGCAGCCTTGGTGGAATAAACCATTTGATTCCCTCAATAAAAGCTTTAATAATAGGGATCCTTAAAAGGGAAGGTTGGAGCAGATAACCGACAATATCCCGGACTGCTCTTTGAAGAGGGACAATACATCTAGGAAGGACAGTAGTGCACAAACCTTTTCCATTTATTTGCATAGCAAGCTCTGGTTGTGGGCCTGAGCGTCTCTTTAAGGACAGCCAGGTAGGTTGAGATACCCAAACTATAGGACTTCAGGAGGCAAAATCACAAGATTGAGCTGTTTGGGGTTGGGATGCCAGAGTGTGGCTTGATTCTGTGAGAGAAGATCCGGTCAATTGGGTAGCTTCTCGTGAGGCACTAGAGAGAGTTCGAGAAGAGAGGTGATCCAGCTCTGCCTGGCACAAACTGGGGCTACTAAGAAGAGAGTGAGGGATGTTTGCCGAAGCCTACAAACCACAAATTGAAGAAGTGGGAGAGGCAGAAAAGTGTAGGCAAATATCCCCCACAAGTTCATCCATAGTGCATTGCCAATGGACTGTAGGTGTTACCGGGAGGCAATGTTTTGGCATTTTGTGTTTCAGCGGTGGCAAATAGGCCTATGTGGGGGAAACGTCCAACATTGGAAGTACAAGAGTAAGACTTGGGGGTGGACTTACCACTTGTTGACTTATTCCTGCATCCTGCTGAACAGGTCTGCGGAATCATTGTCCATGCCAGGTATGTACTCTAGTAGGAGATGGGCTCTGATGTATTGAATTACTCACCTCCCAATGCCCAGGGTGTAGCAGACAACTCCAGGGAGTGTATGCTGCCCTGTTTCAGCAAGCAGACCATGGCAGTTGTGTTGTCTGTCCAAATTAGTTTAACCAACAAGAACCACACCGACCGAGCCACCTTCAAATCAGTGCCTACCACCGCCAGATCAAAGCTGCAAAAAAGGAGGCCCTGACCCACCGGTTCGAGAGCAGCGCCAACCAAACCAAGGAACTCCTCACCATAGTCAGAGAGTTCACCTGCTCACCAGCCACCAAACACTCAATCCCATCCACACAGGAACTCTGTGACGCCCTCACCGACCAATTCTACAAGATAGCAACCATCTATAGAAACTTTGATCCCCAAACCTGCGACCTCCTCAGCATCCCATTGACCGCCACCACCGAATAACCACTCATTGCATGGGAACAACTCAGCACACCGAACACAGCCACTCTGGTAAACTCCATTTGCTCGGGAGCACCCACTGACCGCTGCCCCAACTGGCTTTTCAACTTCGGAAGAGACAAGATCAGCCGCCAGCTCACCACCATCCTCAACGCCTCGATAACCACAGGTACCTTTCCCCACGCTTGGAAACACGAAGAGGTCATTACCCCCTCCTCAGGAAACTCTGCAGATCCCAGCAAGCTCCAGAACTACTGCCCCATCTCTCTTCTCCCATTCTTTGCCAAATTCCTGGAGAAGGCCATTAACCTCCAACTCACTGAACACCTTGAGACGAACAACCTGCTGGACGTTTCCAAAATCAGGCTTCAGAGCCAACCACAGCACCAACACTACTCTGATCCCTGCAACAGATGGCATATGCATCCTAAGACAGAGGAGAATCGACCGCACTGATCCCGCTTGACCTCTCCGTAGTCTTCAACACCGCCTTCAACCACACATTCATCAATCAACTACACCAGATTGGAATCATAGACAATGCGCTTAGATGCATGACATTCTTTCTCAGTCCCTAAAGGTTCATCCCAACCCTTTTCAACATCTACATGAAACAACTTGCAAACATCGTCAGCTCACACAACATCATCATCATCATCATCTCTTACGCTGACGACACGCAGCTCATCCTCTCGCTATCAGCGGACCCTACCGCGACGAAGACCAACTTCCACAACTGTATGAAGAACATATCAGCCTGGATGAAGGACAACTGCCTGAAACTCAACATGGACAAAACTGAAGTTCTGAGCTTTAGCAGACAACTCCCACTGGAACGACTCCTGGTGGCCGTCGGAGCTCAGACTCCCCATCCCCCACGCCAAAAGACCACACCTGAAACGTCATCATCATCATCATCATCATCAACAGTGAACTGTCCATGAAAAGTTAGGTCAACGGCGTCTTACTCAGCCTGCTTTCACACCCTCGCAAACTTTTCAAGTGGTTCCCCGTCTGCACCAGGAAGACAGTGACGCAGGCCCTCATTACCAGCTGACTGGACTATGGCAACACACTCTATGCAGGCACCACCACACTCATGAAAAGACTCCAGACGATCCAGAACACAGCAACCAGACTGATCCTCAACCTTCCCAGGAGAACCCACATCACCCAGCACCTGAAGGACCTCCACTGGTTCCCAGTCCAGAAGAGATGCCTTTTCAAACTCCTGACCCAAGCGTACAAAGTCTTCCAAGACCAAGGACCCACCTACATTAACCACCACCTGCATTTCCACTGACCTCCCAGGAACCTCTGTATCTCACACCACGCACAGACACCTCGCATATGCCACTGCTGCTCCGGTGGAAGCTCTTGCTCCCATCCCGCCTCCAAATCCTGAAACGCCCTACACCTCCGCACTGCACCTTCACTGGCCCACTTCAGGAAGGGACTCAAGACTTGGCTCTTCAACTGAAACCTGCAGCAAGCACCTGGGTGACAAGCCACGGTCTGCAAGTACGACTTGATTGATTGACCTTGTGTTGGATATAGGGGAAAAACACTTTGAGGGCTACCTGGATGGCTACCAACTCCAGGTGGTTGATGTGGAGACCCTGTTGATTGCGTTTCCACATTCTTTGCACTGTTAACTCCTGTAAATGTGCCTCTCTCAGCCAGTGTGAGAGACGTCCGTTGTGATGGTCATCTGTGGCACTGGGTCCAACAATGGCCAGCCTTGCAAAAGCTTATTTGAAGTTCCACCACTTCAGAGAGCTAGGAGTATGACCCCCAGATCAACACTAGATCCTCCCATTGGCCCTCTGTAATCATTGTGCTGTTAGGCATGCCTGCGTTTGTAACCCTGTATGTAAGACTATAGTAATGCAAGAGGTCATCATGCCTAGGAGGCGCATGACCTTTCTGACCGTTACCAGACGATGTGCCTGAGAAAGAGGGTGCAGCTGTTGGAAGGCTTGAACTCTTGCTGGGCTGGGCATGCTTTGCCTGTGCTAGTGTCTAGTATGGCCCAAGGAAATGATGCATCTGGAGGGCTGGAAATGAGATTTGATGGCAATGACGGTAAAGCCTAAACTGTGCCAGAGATGTATAGTCTGGGTGTGCCCTGCACATTGCTGTTCTGTTGCGCTCTTTATCAGTCAATCGTCTAGGTAAGGAAAGACATGGGCAGTGTTCCTTCGGAGGTGTGCGGCTACCACTGCAAGACACTTTGTAAACCCCTGGAGCTGTGGCCAATTCGTAGGGCAGCACTTTCAACTGATAATGCGGACCACTCACCACAAACCGAATATACCAGCAATGTGAAGGGTGGATGGGTTGTGATGATTCTTGCCTCGACCTGCCCCTTAAAGATGTCAGAGGCTGGTTTAAGCATCCACCTAAGCATTGGCGAGTAGTGCATGGACGTCTGGGTGGATGAGAGTGTCTCCATGAAGAAGACCCCCTACTCAGATTGCTAGTGCATCTCAACCTTCTGGAATGCAGCTGCACTTTGCAAAACCTTGTGGTATTGAGTAGTGTTGTCCAGCGGGGAGGGCATGGCCATTTAGAGGCCCTGGTCAGATTCCCCCAGGGACTCTGCATCATTATCATCCCATGGGTCCTCATGGGGCAGTGGGTCATAAGGTGCATCGTAAAGGTCTTAGGGAGACCTTGGACTTTTACTCACATTCCATTTAATGGTGGGGACCTGTGCTTATTTTGGCAAGGGGTCCACTGGTACTAGTGGGGAGGGTGGGAGAGGAGGTGGTGGAGAGGAAAGCAAAGGAGGAGGAGAAGGGCAAAGAATAGGTAAGTCATGATGCAGAGGTTCCTTGGACACCGGCTCAATGGGTCGATTCAGGGCCTCCTCGAAAGTCAGTTTCCTCTTGGAAGGAAATAAGACCCTTTGGTTGGAGAAAGGGCTGGGCTAGAATCCATCATGTCTCAGGATGGATGTGGATGCTCTGCAGTCTGACATCGAGCTCCTCTTGAAAGTGCTGCAGGATGGGTTGATCTTGATCCTCAGTAGGGCAAGAGGCTGGTGCCCTGGATGACTTTCTTGGAGCAGAGGTAGCCCGTTGGCCTACCAGCTCCAACCTTGATTTAAGCATCGATGGTTGGTACTCCCAGACCGGCCTCACAAATGCCTTCGAGGCCAGAGCTGAAGAGTTGGTGGATGTCAAAGGATGTGGCTTAGAAGGATGTGGCTTAGAAGGACGTGGCTTAGAAGGACGTGGCTTGGAGGCATGCTTTAATGCTGAGAGATGGGCGCGAGTCAGATCTGACCCAGCAGTCAGTACCGACCATGAACATGCGGCAGTGGAGGTCTGAAGGCCTCATGACTGGTCAAGGAGTGCTCAATGCTGACCCCCCGTGAGGGTGATGCTTGGCTACCAAGATTTGTTGAAGGGTGGGAGGCGGTATATTAGTACTCCCTGCCACTGGTTTTGTGGTTGGGCACTGTGCAGGTGGAGTCTCAACTGCCTCGACGTCTGACCCAGAATTTTCCTCTATCACCAACACTGGAGTCTCTGTGCCGGAGGCCTCGGACTGCAGCTCGCTCTCTGTGTCTTGTTCTCTGAACAGGTCTGGAGTATTGTCTGCTTGGTGGTGTGCAATAGAAGCAGAAGTGATGCGAGGATCCTGACGGTAACAAAGAGTTTACTTGTTTCGATAGGCGAGGCCCAGGGACAGACAGAGGTTGCACACCTGATGGAGGTCTGTCCTAGGGTACTTGGGTCAACACTTCAGTAGTAGAGGAATTGACTTCTTTCCATCACAGGTATATTCTAGCATGTCAAGGAGCCCAAGAGGAGGCAGACCCTGAATGGGGTGTCTAATTTGACAGCGGAACTGAAGTAAAGTACTACATGATACTTGGAACAGACAATGAACTACATTCCTAATTCAGCTGACGATTACGGAGGATCTGGACGGGCCCTGTGAGAACACCACAGAGAGTTGAACTGGAGGTCAAAGGGACACGTCTTTACCAGACAGCGGAGAAAAAAATCAATCTAAACAGAGCAGAGGTCCATGCGCATTACCAGTAATGAGTCACAATACCTCGTGACTCGAAAGACTTCTTAGAAGAAAAACTTGCACACATCCAAGTCCAACACTAAATTTCAGGGGTATGCACAAGATGTGTATCTACAGCTACAAATGCCACAAACATTTTAAATACTATAAACCTCAGGAAATAAAATCACCTTTGAAAACTAACAAAACATAATGTCCATTAAGGTTTCTGTACCAGTTAATAGCCCATCAAAATGAAACTACCGGAAAATAAACCACCAACAGAATCACTACCGCAGTTATGTGCCAGGATGCTGCAATCATGTACCACAATACTTCCAATCTCAATGCCAATTTCAAGAGGGTGCTGAACTAGCATTTCGTGTTTCTGTTGACAATCGGATGTTCATTTTGTGAGATGACCTCGGATGATAAAAGTATGCTCAAATAAGACAGGAATGCTCATTGTGGCACGTCACCCACAATCCTGGCACTGGTGCAATTACAATTTCGGTCAGAGTACTGATCATACGGGATTAAGCTCCGGATCCTTCAAGCGGTTCATCAGACTGCAGCGAATACCATGAGGCCATTGTTCAAATTTCACTTCCAGTATTCACAATGCTCTCCCCACAATTACATTTCAATAGCTAATAAAATACATCCTCATTGCTTCTAGCATAAAACTGCACTGCATCATTCCAGTATCCACATTGCGGCCCTCAATCTACAGGTTATTTTCTACACCAGAAATCCACTGTGCTAACAGCATTTATAGCATAACTCCCACACAAACAAAACATGATTCAGCAACTTGGAATGGACTTCTCTTTTTTGGGGAGGGGAATCAAAAATATGATTTGAATAAGGTTGGTCACTCTTGTAATGGCACAGACAAGCTACAGTTATGCATTAGTCCTCCTTCAGAGCTTAGTCCTCCTTCAGCGCCAGGATGCTCCTTTTGGAGCGACAGTTTGCGCTATATAAATACTGCATACAAATACAAATACTAGCCAGAAATATTTCCAGTGATTAAGCCTCATTGGCTCAAAAAATTCCAGTGATTACTTTTTTCAGGTATTAATGAGGTTCCTTAGGAGGAGATGATAGTTCAAATGTTGGCCCCCAGCTTACTGCAACTAGGAACCAAGTTGTAACTCACGGATACACTGCTGTAGTTAAATAAGGCTCAAAAGCATCAGGGGGTTCCACATGATCTCAGGTAGACTGGACATTGTCTACAAGCAGACTGTTCCCTTTTTTGGGGTCAAGACTGTTCTGTATATGGGTGACCTGTTTCTGTAATGGGACTCAAAAGCTAAAAACAATGGAATTGAATGTTATTCAAAAGGTAGTAGTTGAGAAGATCCAGAGCAGACACCCAAACTATCACCTGGTGGTGGTTTCTTTAAGTCACCGTAACATAGGGGTACGCCCAGACATGGGTGCGAACGTAAATGAGCCTTGAGACATAAGCTGAACCTTACTTATGAGACCCAAGAAGGTCAAAAACAATCTTGAAAAGCTTGTGTTTAATTGTAGAGGGAACGTGGCCTAACAATTTAGATTGGACTCCTCTTTCGTAGTAGTGTCAAAGTAGAAGCTACAAAAGGAAAAATACAAAAAAATAGAGTGCTACTCTGAGAAATCCCGAGTGGTAAGAAAACTTTGACTGACTCAGTTCTGGCCATCCAGATTTTCCATTGACCAACAGTTCTTCCATGCTACCCAAACAATTTGCTGTAAACCTTCCTTCCATCATCTGCTTCAATCATGCAAGCCCCCCTTCATTAAACTACCCTAAACAGATTTCTTTTCCTTTTTTTTATTTCTCCTGCCAACGTTCCACCATTGAGAACTATTCCCTTCACATGAACGTGCATACTTCTCCTTAATCAGAACCTTAACAGGAATTTGCAAAAAAGTGTTCTCATTTAACAGTGGAAACAAAGAAGAGCCTGTTTCTCGCCACCAACACAAATACACAACATATGTTCATTTCTACTTCCTATCACCATAACTTTTATCCCTCTATAGTACCACCAACCAGCACTACTTCACCGACCCAGTCCTCAATTCCCTCCCTACCACCATCTCAATCAAAACTACAAGACCAACTTTAGTGTGCTTTTGCATCACACGTTAGAGGTTTCCCATCTTGTGGTTGAGACCAAACACCTTAGTAATTATGCTGTGTTCTACTGATCAATGTATGAAATTGCAGTTCATTAATATTAAGATCAAGCAAGTGACAATACCTTCTGTGAAAAAATATGATCGAGTCCCATCCTGTCTCACATAAAAATTTTCTCCAAGCTTGTTTCCAGGTTTAAACCGAAGCATGGCGTGATCATACTGCCCATAGTCTCTGAATAAGACACATCCTCCTGTTTTCAACACCTATTAGAAAACACATACATTTGATCATGCAAGGTGCTAGAATCAGGTTTTTTACCTTATTGCTAAACAACAAAAATAAAATGCAATTCTGAACAGGTAAGGTTAGTTTAGTTTATTTGTCACAGCGTGTAATCTAACAAGACAAGCCTCAAGATGATGAGTGGCTAAAGAAAAAGTTACATACTTGCAACATTAGTTTTCAGATCGGTCATCTTTTTCTAAATTTACAGACATCAGATAGGAGGATCTTATTGCGATAATCAAAACCTCTGCTACATTTTTAGTCAGTCAGTCAAAGTCATTCAAAACCACTTTATTTGGTTAATAAAAACCATATAAGTACACAACATACAACAAATAGCACAAGACTGATAAGATTTTGTAGTGAAGGCAGGGCCCTACTTGTGGTCATTGCTATGTTAGCATAGGCTTATTAGAAGTTTAAACGCCATTTACCTTTCTGCTGGATTTGCACACGACACTGCAGTTAACTGTTATTATAAGTTAGGCTGCCTGAATTTCTTCACATGAGAATGGCTAGTTTTCAATGTCCCTAGACTTACATCTCGACTTTAGTCTGCACAGTGAGTGCTGAAGCCTCCAAGGTTATCATTACAATGTTAGCTGTTATTCAAGCTGATCGACCCACGCTTAAACACAACATACACGCAGCTGCAGCTAACTGAAATTCTTGGGCCTTTAATATTTCACTGCATGCATGATCTTGACACTTGGAGAAAATTTGTTTCCAGAGAAAGAGCTTTTGCAGATCCTGATGTGATTCACCTCTGCTGATCTTAGAGGTATGGGGTTCCGATTCAAGCCTAAGAGACCTTCTATATTATATAAAACATAGTTCCTAGCTAAGGAGGGTGGTACATATTTCCACTATCATTAAAACATGATTTCTCCCTTTGTGTTTTATGGAATTGTAACTATGTTGATCGTATTATTTTTAATCATATGCCTGCTTATGTTAGCAAAAATACTGCATCTTCAAGTCGTTAAAATAAACATTTTAAACTTTCCCGAGTCTCTATTTACTCACGTTGTGGACTGGTATGAGAATAACAAACAAAAGAGTGTTCTCGATTCCCACTATTCCGGAGAGGAACCTAAGTCGCATGTGTTCTGGGTTGTCTAATCATTGGTACCTTTGCTATAGGACGAAGAGCTAATGAGGCACTGATGCTAGTCGGTTAGGGGTTCTAAGTGTTGAGGTGAGTTTTTTGGTCCACTACTATTCACTGAGGTCCTGGGTCTCTGTGCACAGTTCTGTGTATGCGGTAAAAAAGGGGGTGGTGATGGACGGAGCATCTGAACCAATCAAACACTCTCACCCAGTCAACAGATCTGGGTTTAATCCATCACCGTTCTTTAGCCCACTCTGCCACCCCAGTTCAGACATGGCCATATGCAAATCAGTCTGACCCTGTGCCTCATGGGAACAGTCCAGCCCGAACTGCCAAGCCATTCCTTCCCTGGACCAGAAACAAGCTTCCTAGGACCGGTTTCTGGCATTACAGCCGTCTTCAGCCAGGCTTGCTTGAATCCAGTGGCAAAGTGAGCAAGGGACTCACATCTGAGCATACCCTGCCAACTTATGGCGAACAAAGCGGTACGAAGGGGGGTGGTGATGGACGGAGGATCTGGGTTTAATCCATCACCGTTCTTTAGCCCACTTTGCCACCCCAGTTCAGACATGGCCATATGCAAATCAGTCTGACCCTGTAACTCATGGGAACAGTCCAGCCCGAACTGCCTGCCAGTTCTGTGTATGAGCAGAATCCCTGCAACAATTTAAAACACAATTCATCAATAATCAGTGGGCGAAATAAAACGTTTCAGCTGCAAAATACATAAATATACAAAAAAAGGAAAAAAAACAGGTTGTCAATAATTCCAAAATAGCAACGGACACCAGGGTATATCATATTTCATAGGCAACATTTTCTCAAAAGAAAAAAACACACATAAAAACAGAGTAATTTAATCCTATACACGCGGACAGGTTCCATGTCGTAGGAAACCATTTTTTCCTAAGTCACACGGCTGCCACTAAAAAACTTGCAATATAAAATGTCTCACAGGGATCAGTCAAAATCTGTAAGTATAACAAAGCTGGTCTAACCTGCATAAAAACTATTCCCTTTAAAATAGGGATTACAAATTTTCGGAGGATTTCGGAAAAATTATCACAAAACATTATAAATGCATGGTGTCCTGGGTTGAAAAATGATCATAGGTGCAGGGGTCTAAATCGCTCACCCTACTCCATCCCTGCAAATCTGATAATAGACTGTGAATGAGATTAAAACAAAATATAGTTAAAAGAAAGCAATGGAAGGGCTTTGTAACAAATGTCAGATAGAATTCTATCTGTGGCACAGTTTTTAACAGGAGATAAGCTATCACTGTAGGTTTCATTAACTCCATCGCCTCTCATTCTGCAGACAACACATTTAAAAATTGTGTTTTAACCCACACAAGGTCCTCTTTCTGTATTTTTTCTGGGGAGTCGAAGAGATCAAGGCACCCAGGTTTGTTTAAGACTAACTTAACATACTGGATCCACGGAATTCAACTTGCTCTCTCCATGGAAACACAACCCCTGACAATCTCTTGATTCAGAGCGAGTTCTAGGTTAAGCCAAATCGTTAACCAGCATACCACCGGAGCTAGCCGTATCAGATCAAAAACATAGCCAATGCCCAATTCTTGGTGTATGATATAGGTGGGGTAGATTGCAGGACCGACAAAAAAACCTTAAAAACTTATTTTCAACAATCTGGAGCCCCTCACCCGTTTTATAACCCCAGATTGCAGCCCCATATCTAGCAATGGCAATACATTTAGACCTATAAATGTTTAGCATGGCTACAATGGGCTTCGCCCCAAGTCATTGTGCGAAACCCTGGACGGCTGCTGTGAATCTTGCAATGGCATTTTTTTTGTTGCTTTCTGCTGGGGACCCACATACCCTTCTCATCGAACAGGACCCCCAAATAAGTAAAGGAGGAAACCCTCGTCAACTCTGTACCTTCACAGTAAAAAGTTTTAAGCTTTTTTGGTCTCTACTTCATAATCATTGTATGCGATTTTGCTTTATTGACAATTAAATTTAAAGATTGCATAAAGGACCCAAAAGAATCCAAAAGCCTTTTTTTTTTAAAACTTTGCCATTTTGCATTACAGAAAATACAACAACATACACAGACACAATGTGTGGTCATTCCGCTAATGCCTATTCAATCAACCAATGCAGAAAATTGTTAAAAAAAACAAAAATCGCAATGTTTCAGTTAACATAAGCAGTCTATGTTTAATCATGAACGTTCCTTCCCTTGAGCAGGGATATTACACAGAAGTACATTATATAATAGATATGGCCTTAATCGTATGTCCATATGACAGCAAACACACAAACCATATCTCCTGACCCCACCCGCTCCTCCCTCCCCCTCCCGATACTGCTCCTCTTGGAGGTTTTGCATAGGGGCTTTGTCCAGTGTGTATTGTTTTAAAGGACCCCATATATCTTTGGGCGCACATTTTACCGGCATCAACACATTGTAATTTTCAGATTGCATGTAACAGTACGCCAAGTCCGTATGCCATTCCGATACAGTGGGTAAGGGGCCCCTCATCCATCTCATTGCCACTCTGTGTTTTGCTAAAAGAAGGCCTATGGCTGCCTTTGGGTATCTGTTTGTCAAACCCTAACAGCAGTGCTTTAAATGGGCCGGTACTCACCGGTACTGAGTACCGGCACTTTTTCATTTTCACCCCTTGAGTACCGGCATTTTTTTCTAAAACGAAGAGAGTACCGGTACTCATGGGACCTGACTTCTACATAGGCAGCACTCCTTTCGCCCCTCAACCTTTAACGGGCACTGCAGGGAATTAATCAGGGGAGCACTTGTCACCCAGCGTGAGCTGCTTTGGAATTCATCAGTGCGGGGGGGGGGGGGGGTGTCTGCAGAGAGGTTATCTTATCCATAGATCTTTCACAGTGGGGCTGAGAGGGGGCTTTACAATCAAATGGGTGGCGGTGGGACGCACTGTTCTGGGTAGAATATTCCGTGGACAGGACAGAACAAAAGAGCCTTTGCTAATGCTTTCACTATCGCCACACATATTAATTGCCTACCACGCATGTGAATTGCCTTGCCTGCTGCTACTTTGTGTTTTTCTGTTGTTGAAAATGTTAGTTATCACTGACCGGCAGCGTTTAATTTAAAAGTGGGTTTATTCTCCAACTGACCCACATGTTAAAGCACCGCACACCAAGCTCACTACCTGGTGCTCACGTTAAAAGCGGTAACTGTCGCTTTCTATGTGGACAATGAAAGTGACGCTCTTCACAACCTCATTAATGGCGTGGGTGGGGTGAGAGCACTGATGGAAGAGCAGCATAGAAGAGTCTTAAATAGGCATTCATCCCGAGTTTGTTTTCAGCAGCAGCCATTTCAAGAAGCAGGCAATTTCAAAGATTCCCGAATATGTTGCATAATTTTTCCAGTGTTGTCCTTGCAGTAATAAACTAAAAAAATCAAATTAATTCTGTTGTGTCTGTGGTTACTAAATGGAGAGAGTGGCACTCAAAATCGATATAGTGTGGGTTTAAAGCATATTTGAGGAGTGCAGAATGAAGGCTATTTGGAGCACTGTGTTCACGTGGGCATGTTTTCTGCAGACTGCGTCTTTTCAACAAACTATTTGACTCGAGGAGATAGCTTAGGAAGGGTACATAAATGGCTCTTCTGCGCGTCAATATGAAGCCAAACCCTCAAATGCTTGAACAGTATCCCCTCTTTTATCTGTCCCTCACAAAGCTCCTGTCCTGCGTACAGTGACATTTAAAAAAAAAGTGTGTATTACCTTTACGGAGGTAAAATGTGAAAGACGATGCCACTGACCGACCCAATATTCACTTTAATCGTATCATCAAAAAGAACTTCTTTTAGTTGCCTTGTGGTTTTGTAATTTGGCCCTCGATTTCAGCAGTAATTCCAGCAGCTCAGCCCCTACGGCAATGCCTAGGGCATTTTAAAATCCCAGAATCACGTCGCAGTGCAGCCAGTCTGTTGGCCTCAGGCTCATTTGACCAGTGGCCCTTGATCAGCAATGTCCGATGGCACAGCTGCTGCTTCTCCACTCCACCACAAGCACATCGTGAAGATAACACGGTGCCCGAGCCTCACTTTTAAGGACGTTGTGGTTCACAAGCCTTTCTAAACCCCTCCCTCGGACTCTTCCCCTCCACATCCCTTTTTTTCATTCCAAGCTTCCTCCTACTGCTATGACCTCCCCTCCAAAAAAGTCTAAATCCTTCCCTCTTCTATCCCTCCACTATTCTTTTCGATCCAAATAATAGACTAACATGTCCACTCATATTTCACTAAACAAATCCATTACAGGTTCCAGAGTAGCGTGCTACTTGCCAAAAAAGCGCTTTAACACCCCATCAGGGGTAACAAGAGCTATATAAATACAAATCTATCCCTCCGCTATCCTTCTCAATCCAAATAACTTACTAACATATATCTACCACTCAAATTATTTTCATATTTCAATATACTAATTTTACATTAATCCTTTATGGGTTACGGAGGAGCGTGCTACTCACTGATAGTGATTTGACGCCTCATCAGGGGTAGTATGCGCTATATAAATGCAATTACATTACAATACAATACTTGCAAGTGCAAATAAAAAGGATCTTGTTACCAAACTCGCTGATCCTTATTTTATCGACCTTGTCAGTCCGGTGAAAAATGTGACATGCTCTTTAAACAGGGATGTGTGCAGCCAGTGTTAAACCACCTGGGCCTACATGCCACATGGATGTACATGGCTGCATTTTTATCAGAAGCCAGTAAATGTGTTGCATGGCTAGGTGTGTGCGTGTTCTTCACACTCCTGGCTGCAATTTATTGCACACTGTGATCGAATGCCAAAAGCAGGAAAACATAAATTTTTGTACAAGTTATGTGGTACAAGCACAGAAAACATATTTAATTTGTAATAAGCCCCGTCTCCTAACCAGGACTTCACGTAATTGGCAATATTTTGATTCAGAAAGACCATATTACCATTTATAATGTGATTTGAAAGCCTGTTCCTTTTCTTTTTAATATTTGTTTCATTCACAAATGCAAGAATGCATTTGGCATTTAGTATAGTACGTATATGAGGAATATAATATCAGTTATTAACTGAATTAACACACATGGGATCATGTGTGTATTTCTATTACAAACAGTGCAGCCAGATCGGCCCAGTAGATACTTCATTCTTTCTGATATCCTATCTGTAGCATGTTTACTTCTTCCATCACTCCTTTTCAACCACATAAAATCATTTCTTATTTTAAGGATGCTAAAAAAGGCTACTATGGGTAGTAATAAACATTTTTTATTAAGTGCCATATATATAGTTATTAATGAGATATCGAATGAACAGATATATCCGATATTCTAACAATGCATGGAGATTTCGTGCATACAACCTTGGCAAAGTCAAAAAGCTAACCCCGCCCCTTGTTCCACCTTAGCCCCTCCCAAAACTACGCCCACTGCACCTTTTGGTGAGTACCTGCACTTATTTTTTTCCATTTAAAGCACTGCCTAACAGGGCCACTAGTGGCGACTCTGGGATGGTGCAGTCTAGCATTCTGGAAAGATCGTTGATGACCTCAGGCCAGAACTTCCGTATACCGGGGCAGTCCCTTGCAAGGTGCGTGAAGTGAGCGTTTGTCTCAGAGCATCTTATGCATTCACTGTCCTCCCTCAATCCATACCTGCACATTCTTGCAGGGGTATAGTAGGTGCGATAGAAGTATTTAAAGTGCAGCAACCGGTGTCGACCATTCAGTGAGATTGATTTGGTTTTGCTGAAACACCATGTCCATTGTACTATTATGATTTCTGTTTCCAACTCCTCTTCCCATTCCAGTTGAAACTTAAGTTTAGTTTGCGTACCCTGGACTCTTTAGAGTGTGTAGTATGGTAATTCCATGTTGCGGAGTCTGTGATTGTAGCAAGTACGTTAGGGACTGTAAACCTACTGGTTTGTGCAATTCTGGGCCCACCCGTTCACGTAGAAAACAAGGGAGCACCACCAACTTTGTCAATGCAATCCTGCAGACCAACAACAGAGAAGCTTAATCCAAGCGTCCACTGCTTCTGATAGTTTGTGAACAGCTCTGCCATAATTTTCAGAGAGGTCAAGCTCAACATCTGTGTGAATTATAATGCCAAGATACCTGACCGGGATAGTTGGTCTGGACTGGAGTGGTGCAAGGTGTGAGCGGAAGAATAAGAGTCTTGTGCCAATTAACATGAAGCCTTGAATGTTGACTAAAGTGTTCTACTTCTTGCAGCATTTAAGGTTAAATTTAGCTTGACATTTCGTAATATACAGGAAGGTGTCATCAGCGTAGGCAGATAGGGTAAGATTATAAATCAGGGATCGGATGCCACGATATGTGTAATATTCGTTCATTGCGCACATGAGGGGCTCCACAACTAAAGCATAAAATAGAGGGGACAGCCCTGTCTGGTTCTCCTGGTTATGTCAATGGTGCAGGAATACATACCATTAACCCGCACTCAAGCATCTGGGTGGGTATATAATACTTACCCCAGGGTTATAAATATATCTCAAACTCCCACCCGCCGAAGAACTGCATATAAAAACCTCCACTCCACCGAGTTGAAGGCCCTTTCGATATCCATAAACAATGCAGCGGCTTTGACCTTGTCACGAGTCCGATGACGAACTGCTGACTCTATTACCCTTCGATACTAGCTGGCCCCTCATATCTCTCACGTTACCCCTCTATACAGGAAACTCAGGAGCCCTTTAAGGAACAAACCCAGAAGGAACGCCAGGGGGAGTGACTTATGACGTCGCCAGCGGGCAGCCTATTGGAGGAGCACCCGCCAAACATAGGAGGATCGTCCTACTTTCATGGCGGCGACGCAGAGCTCACAGGTGTAAGGGAGACCGTGGCGTGGGCAGCGAGGACTGACGAAGGCGGAACAACGGCGGGTGCGAGGGAAACAGGACGGAGAAAAAGGCCGAGGCGAGGACTGCTCTGACGGGGTGAACAGCGACTGGAACAAGTGGAGCAGGAACGGAGGAGAAGACCGAGGCGAGGACCACTCTGACGGACGGAACCCTGAAGCCGGGAGGCCAGCAGGACCACGCTTCACCCAGCCATCCCCCTGGAGGAGGGTGGCTTAGCAAGGTACGGGCCACACTAAAGGGACTTGCAGGGCACAGGAGGGAAAAAGGACACTGTCTAAGGGGAGGAGGAAGGTCACATCAGAACTCACACAGTGTAGGTAGAGGTGACTTCTCCCTTCACTCCCATTCCCCAGCAAGAACTCCAGTATCCTCCCGCGACTCACCCCAGACTTATTTTTTTCTTTCTTCTTCTTTTCATACCGCTACCATCGGTCCCGCTGAGCTGAAGTACCGGAAGAGTAAACAGCCAGTCTGGGAAAGACCAGAAAGAAACTGGACTCTAAAACTAGGAGAACAGCCCTGATACTGACTTTCATAATTTTTTTGTGGTCTTTTGTGAAATAAACAAAGATGCTGACCTTCAGTACTCTTACTCAAAGTCTCTCATTTCTCCGTTTGACCGCCCCCTCCTTAAAAACGATCCCTGGGTTGTAACAGACCTGTGGACTGATGCGTGCTATAGTGCCAAATAGGGTGCGTAGATTACTGGACAATGACCGTCCAGAGACAAACCCAGTCTGTTCCGGTCTGACTACGCCAGGAAGTAGCGGGGCGAACCTGTTTGCAAGGACTTTAGCAAAGAGCTGAGTATCTGTATTCAAAAGAGACAGCGGCCTATAGGATTAACAGTATTAAGGAGACTTTCCGGGCTTTAGCATAGTGACTATTGTAGCTTCCCTCATGGATGGAGGCATTAGCCCTGTTTTGGCCATTTCTTCAAATACATTTACTAGGTGTGGGATCAACTTGTCCTGATAAGCTTTATAGAAGGCAACTGTTAAACCATCTGCACCAGGAGCTTTCTCATTGGGCATGTCTTTAAGTGCAGCACTCATTTCTGTGGGTCTGAGTGGGCCTATAAGTTGCTCCTTGTCATCTGAATCCGGTGTGGATGCTACTCTAGAAGTTTAGAGCCCGCAAACACATCCAGAATTGCCAGGGCACCTTCTCTTTTTTATCTGATTACCATCGTATATATACTAGTGATCTGACCGTCGAGGCCAGAGTGGCACTGGGCCTATCACTCTCTGAATATACCCTGGCGACTGCATATTTTCCTAAGTGTTTGACTTCATCTTCAGCGGATTCATTGAATTCAGAGATTGTTGTCCTAATCTGGGCCAGAGTCTGTTGGTCGCCCGTGTCCTGCAACTTCCCCTCCAGCACCTTCAGGTCATTTTCAATATTAAGCAATTGAGTGGGTTGGATTTAAGGACACCAGCATGCTTAGAAATCGTAATACCACGAACATAGAGCTTAAAGACTTCCCAGATGGAACACATTGTGGTCACACTGCTCAGGTTAGTAAGAAAATATTCATAAATCTCTGTACCAATTTCCGCGCGAAATACCGTGTCTAACAGGGAGTACTGGGGAAATCTCCATACCCTCTTATAAAGAAGAGCTTCAGGGAGCTCAATCTGCAAAAGCACTGGAGAGTGGTCAGAGAGCATTCGAGCCAAATGTGAACAGGACAATATGTAAGAGTAAAGTACTGGATGCGAACCAAGGAGTAGTTTCTGTCCTGTAACTCCAGTTCTGTAGTAGGGGTATCTCTGTTATAGTCATAATCTAGTGAATAGTCCCGTCCATGTGCGTGGACCCCGGAGCAATCAAAAATAATCTCTTAAAGGGTCGAAAAAATGCAGAAATGCACAGACACTTAAGAGAGAATTAAAGACAGATAATGCAGCCTATAAACAGGCTACACTGTCCAGTACTTCAACTAGAAATTCCACCAAAAATCCACAAACAGCAAAGTCTGTCCAGATTTCCCTTGCCTCAGCAGCAAAAACCCTCTGGAATGATAGAGAGGAAGACATGGACAGACAAGCCCCATAGGCTGCCATTATGTGGCTCAAAACAGGATACGGTGCCTTTAAGAGAACTTTCCAGAACTTCACAGTATCCCAGAATGCACTGCAGGTCCCTTTTACTTTCAGTTCTTTTTGAAGGCGTAACACGCCAGACCTGTAGCATTCCTTACTTGAATATCTCTCTATCCACCGGGGAGGAGGGCGGGCGCTTATGACTATAACAGAGATACCCCTACTACAGAACTGGAGTTACAGGACAGAAACTACTCCTTCTGTAGTAGGGGATCTCTGTGTATAGTCATAATCTAGTGAATAGAATGGCAAGCCCATCCCCACACCAAAGCGGCGGTGGAGAAAAGAGAAATAACACCACTATTGTGCGAACATATTTCGCAGCGAAGCTTGCCCAACCTGAGTGTCTGCCCTGGCATCAGTGTCCAGGCAGTAATGCTTAGCAAAGGTATGGACCGACTTCCAAGTGGCGGCCTTGCAGATTTCTGCGATAGGAACATTACGGAGCAAAGCCGTCTTGGCTGCTTTGCCCCTGTTGGAATGAGCCTTAGGTTTACCTCCTAAGGTTTTATTAGCTTTCTGGTAACACAGTTGTATGCAGGACACAATCCACCTAGAAATGGACTGCTTAGAGGTAGCAAGACCTGTCCTGACCGATCCATAATTGATGAACAACTTGTCTGACCTACGAATATCTTTGGTCTTATCCAGATAAAATTTCAACACCCTCCTAACATCCAGGGAATGTAAGGACCTTTCCGCTGGAGATGAAGGATTCTGAAAAAACGTAGGCAAAGTTATAGTCTGGTTGACATGAAAATCAGAAATAACCTTGGGAAGAAATTTAGGGTGAGTACGCATAACAACCTTAGCAGCATGAAATACAGTATAAGGTTCTTGGCAACACAACGCCTGAATTTCACTCACCCTGCGGGCCAATGTAATGGCCACGAGGAACGCCGCCTTCCAGGACAGGTGCTGTAACGAAGCCTTATGAATAGGTTCAAAAGGCTCCTTCTTCAATCTGGACAGCACCACATTCAATTCCCATGAAGGCGAAGGAAGCCGGACAGGAGGGAACACTTTCTTCAAGCCTTCCAAGAAATCTTTGATCACAGGGATCTGGAAAAAGGAAGTCTGTGAAGGGCATTTCCTGTAGGCAGTCAATGCAGCGAGATGAACCTTAATGGAATAAACATTAAGGCCAGATCGCGCCAAATGTAGAAGATAAGGAAGGATGACATCTTCCATACACGTCGTTGGGTCATAGTTCTTGGACTCACACCAGATACAAAACCTCTTCCACTTGTAAGCATAGGACGTCCTAGTGGAAGGTCGCTTAGACTCCTTCAATATGTCCATGCAATCCTCGGGCAGATTTAAATGGCCATATTGCACAATCTCAGGAGCCATGCTGCCAAACTCAAAGACGAGAGGTTGGGGTGCAACATCTGCCCCCCGAACTTCGTGAGAAGGTCCGGCCTGCACGGCAGCCGTATGTGCGGAAGGAGAGACCGGTGAAGCAGGTCCGTGAACCACCACTGCCTGGGCCATTCCGGGGCAATCAGGATCATCCGTGCCCTGGACTGGGACAACTTGATGAGCACCGCTGGAATCAGGGGAATGGGTGGAAAAGCGTACAGAAAGCTGTTCGACCAGTTGATCCATAGCGCATTCCCCAGCGTCCCTTGCTGGTAGTACCTGGAGGCGAAGTTTCGGCATTTGCTGTTTTCGGCGGTGGCGAACAGATCTATGTCTGGAGTCCCCCACCTTTCGAAGACTTCTCCTAGTACTTCGTCGTTTATGACCCATTCGTGGTTTTCCTGAATCAGTCTGCTCAGTGCGTCTGCCTGAACATTCTGCACTCCTGGTAGATGGGTAGCCGTTATCTTCAATCCTCTGGCCAGAAGCCAGTGCCAGATCGCCTGCGCCTCCTGTGACAGAGTGCGTGATCTCGAGCCCCCCTGCTTGTTAAGGTAATACATCGTGGTCGTATTGTCCGTCTGTACAAGCAGAGAGTTGGTCTGGAAGGACGGAAGAAAGGCCTTCAGTGCCAAGTGAACCGCTCTGAGTTCCAGGAAGTTGATATGGTACGTGGCCTCCATCGGGGACCACGTTCCTTGAATCTGTAAGTCTCCCGAATGTGCTCCCCAGCCGTGGAGAGACGCATCCGTCACGATAGTCTGAGTGGGAATGTCTTTGTGGAAGGGAACCTCTAGGAGGAGGTTCTCCGCTGAACACCACCACTTCAGAGACTGAAGAGCATGCAGGCACAGTCGTATCTTGTTGTCCCAAGATCCTTTCCTCTGGTCCCACTGGTCCTCCAAGCACTCCTGCAGAGGTCTCATGTGCAGCCGTGCATGAGGAGTGAGGAAGATACAAGAGACCATCGACCCCAGTAGAGAAGACACCGTCCTCACTGTTGTACATGGAGCGGTCATAAGAGCCTGTGCCTTCCGAAGGATCGATCGCCGTCGCTCCTCCGAAGGAGACACGCTTGCTGACAGCGTATTGATGGTGGCTCCCAAGTACTGAATGCACTGGACCGGTGTCGGGACAGACTTGGACTTGTTGATGTGCAACCCCAGCTTGTTCAAGAGAACGCACGTCTTCTGGAAATGCGCTTGAGCTTTCGAGAAGGAGGAGGCCTTGATCAACCAATCGTCCAGGTACGGGTAGACAAACACCTTGTTCTTCCTCAGGTGTGCCGCTACCACTGCCATACACTTCGAGAATGTCCTGGGCGCAGATTTCAGCCCGAATGGTAGTACTGTGTACTGATAATGATTGGCGCCGACTTGAAATCGCAGAAACTTCCTGTGTTTGCACGTAATGGGCACATGAAAGTATGCATCCTGTAGGTCTATTGCACAAAGCCAGTCTCCCTGTTGCAACTGAGGATCAATCTGATGCAACGACAGCATGCAAAACCTTTCTCTGCGAATCCACTTGTTTGCCTGCCGCAAGTCCAGAATGGGCCTGAACTCGTTCTTGTCCTTCTTGCGCACCAGGAAGAACCGGGAGTACAGACCTCTTCCTCTTTGAGACAGAGGTACGTCTTCTATCGCCCTTTTCCTTAACAGGAGATCGGCCTCCGCCTGGAGTTCGCGAAGTTGATACTGCGAGCTGACCGGAGGGATCGCTGGAGGAGGGCTGATGAACCGAAGACTGTATCCATTGCAAACAATATTCAGCACCCACTTGTCCTGAGTAATTTTTCTCCACTCTGCCAGAAAAAATTGAATGCTTCCCCCCACCGGAGCGGGTAACGGATGAAGGGGAAATAACCGCTCAGGGTCGTGACCCGGCCGGGCCCTTGTTCGTGGTAGAGGACTGCTGTCCCCCTCTACCCTTTTGCCGTTTCTGGAAGGGTCTCCGTAACTGCTGCTGTTGTTGTTGCTGCTGTCCCGAAGACTGTCCCCGTCCTCTTCCTTGTGCACCGAACCGTCTTTGGAACGGGCGGTAGGACTTCTTTTCCTTGGGCTTCTCCAAGCCCACAGCCGTAAGGGTCTCCGCCCCTGCCTTCATGCGGGCCATCTCATCATCTGCGTGTTTCCCGAACAAGGTTCCTCCGGAAAAGGGCAGATTGGCCACCCGCTGCTGGGCCTCCGGCTTGAGTGACGTGAGCCGGAGCCAGGCATGTCGCCGCGGATTGATTCCATGGCAGTAACCATGTGCAGCCAACAGGGAGGCGTCTGCAGCCACGCTGATGACCTGATTGGACACCAGCATCCCTTCCTTGAGGATCTCTTGGAAGTCCTCCCTCTTGTCTCTCGGTAGCAGTTCCACGAACTGTTGCAGGGAGTCCCACAGCGCCCTATCATATCGTCCCAGCAGAGCTGTATCACTGGCTGCCTTCATGGCTGTGGAAGCGGTGCCACACGCCTTCCTTCCAGCCGAGTCGATCCATCGACTTTCTTTATCTGGCGGCACGGTGGATGACGGGGAGGTAGAGTGTAATTTCCTGGCCGCCGTCACTATCACCAAATCCGGTACTGGATCTACCCTCAGAACGGCAGGGTCCGAATCCGGGGCCCTGTACTTCTTTAGAAGTCGGGAGGGAGCGACCTTCACCACCGCTGGCGTGAGAAACAGTTCTTCAGCAGGTTCCTTCAATCCAGGTACTAGTGGTAAAAGAGGGCGAGACAAATGCTTCTTGTGAAGCGTTTCGAATATCACGGAAGTCGTAGGTGTTGGGAGCCGTCACCGTGATACCCAACTTCGCAGCCCCCCTCAGGAGAACCTCCTGGAATGTGGCAATGTCGTCCACCGGAGAAACCCTGGTCTCAGGGGAGTCCGATAAGGTCGGCGAGTAGGAACGGGTCCTGGAAGAGTCCGTGTGGGACCTAGAGCCCCTCCTCCTATGGCGACGCCTTGATCTGGTGGAGGATCTATAACGACTCCTCAATCTTCCTCTCCGTCCGGAGCGTGAACGCGACCTCCTCGGCCTAGGGCAATCGGCCGGTTCCATCGGAGCGGGTGACTTAGGCTTAGCCGGGGCTTTCGGTCTAGGCGTACCCTTGGGAGGCGTCGGAAGAACAGGCAACGAAGCAGACCTCGGTGGAATCGGAGGCGGCTTCACCGGCAACCCAGGTCCAGGTTGTGGTGGAGGCAACGGAGGAGGAGTAGGATTCCTCGGGGGGGAACCCCTCGGCAACGGAGGAGGGGGAGTCACCTTCCCCGACGGGGTATACACCTCGAATACACAGAGTCCGGCGAACCCCCTTCTCTACCCGCCTGGGACGTAGGCGAACCTCCCGTGGCGTCAGGCCTCATTCCACCTCTCTTCGACGTCGAAGAACGGCGACCAGACGGCGAGCGTCGGCCCCTTGACATCGAGCGACTCTTCCTCGGTGTCGAACGCCTTCGCCTTGACGGCGACCTTCTGCGCCTCGAAGGCGACCTTCTGCGCCTCGATGGCGATCTTCTGTGCCTCGACGACGACTTGCGCCTCGACGACGACTTGCGCCTCGACGACGACTTGCGCCTCGACGACGACCTGCGCCTCGACGACGACCTGTGCCTCGACGGCGACGAGGACCTCTTCGACGATGGACGTCTCCTCTTCGCCGACGGCGAGCGGCGGTGTCGCCTCGACGGCGAGCGCCGACGCCTGGCCTGTCTACGTCGATCGCTCGACGCCGACATCGACGATGACGACGATGAAACAGTCACCGGAGACTTAGATGGTCTTTTAACATCCTTCGACGCCGAGCGTCGACGTCGTTTCGATTCCGACGATGGGGAACAGACCGTAGTCATTCCTCTCAACGCCGTAGTGGGCGCAATGGACCCAGGCGGAGAATGGTGACGTTTGCTGGCCTTCCTGCCCCTGGGGAGCCCCCCAGAGGCCTCAGCATGGGCAGAAGAAGCCCCTCTAGACCCACCTTGTGCCTTCATTCTTCTCTCCTCGAGGCCCTGAAGTCTGATCTTCTTCCTGTCCTTCAGGGTCCTGCCAGAGAAGCCTTGACAGATCACACACTCCTCTGGGATATGGGAAGCTGGAAGGCAGAGGATACACACCTCATGGGAGTCCAATTTGGCCTTCTTCCTGGAGCACTCCGGGCATTTATCGAATAATGCAGGCATATTTGACCTAAAACAAAGTGCAACACCAAGGAGAAAGGCACCAAAGTACTTAGAAAGCACTTAACTTCGAAAAAGCAGTGAAAAATCACCAAAAAAACCCTTGAAAAGGGAGAGCTGAATGCTCCAGGGTCCTGCTTGCAGGAGCCGGAAAAAAGAACTGAAAGTAAAAGGGACCTGCAGTGCATTCTGGGATACTGTGAAGTTCTGGAAAGTTCTCTTAAAGGCACAGTATCCTGTTTTGAGCCACATAATGGCAGCCTATGGGGCTTGTCTGTCCATGTCTTCCTCTCTATCATTCCAGAGGGTTTTTGCTGCTGAGGCAAGGGAAATCTGGACAGACTTTGCGGTTTGTGGATTTTTGGTGGAATTTCTAGTTGAAGTACTGGACAGTGTAGCCTGTTTATAGGCTGCATTACCTGTCTTTAATTCTCTCTTAAGTGTCTGTGCATTTCTGCATTTTTTCGACACTTTAAGAGATTATTTTTGATTGCTCCGGGGTCCACGCACATGGGCGGGACTATTCACTAGATTATGACTATACACAGAGATCCCCTACTACAGAATAATCAATCCTTTTGTGGATTTCATGTGTAGCTGAATAATGCCCAACGGCGATCGGTGCCGCCACACATCCCGCAACCCCTCATCCTGAGCTATACTAGCAATAGTCTTTGCAGCTCACAAAGGTGGCCTCGGAGGTCCTCTGAAGCAGTCTAGATCAGGGTTCAAGGTACAATTGAAGTCCCCACCCCAAAGAATGGGCATGTGAGAGTGCTGCATTATTTTGTGGTGGAGGGTGATAGAAATTCGGGTCATCATGATTAGGCTCATAAACCCCCACCAGCAAAACACGAAAGTGATCTTTACGGCATTTGGCTAGTACAAACCTACCATTTGTATCCACTTCTATAGCTTGAATCTGGATACCTGAGTTTTTGCGAACCCATACAAGCACCCCCCCTAGCGTGCGTGGAGAAGCCTGCTGCTACACAAGCTCCCCTCATACGTCTTTGAGACAGTAGACCAGTTGCTGCGGAGAGATGTGTTTCCTGCAATAGGGCCACATCAATATCCTGACGATAGATATACGCCACCACCTTACGTGTTTTTCTCTGGTCATTAAGACCTCTGACATTCCAAGAAAGGAAACTAATGGTAGAACTGCTAGTGTTAGACCTGGACATAGAAAGGGTTACTCATTTGCGACAACTTACTGATGACAAGTGATGCGACCTGTGAAACTATTGTGAAAAATGCCTGATGAGATATACAAAACGACAAAAATACAACAAAAGAAACCCCCCACCCTGGAGCCCACCCACACCACATCAAAAGAGATAGACATGGAAACTTTCGAAACCCCATCCTACCCCCTCCCCAACCTATAGCAATTGCTACCCTAAACAAAGACAACTTCCCCTCGATGTGAACCCAGGTGGAACACACACAAACGCAATGGCTGCCAGACCCTTGGTGTTACTGGTTGGTCTAATGTCGCCTTATACTAAAAGATACCAACTAGGCAACTGGCTACCAGCATCCCTCCACATTAACTCCTAGCAACATCTTGATACAACTTCTATATAAGAGCGATCAGACTTGTACAAAGTAATGTTACTGCGTAAACTATGAGTCTTGAGTCTATAGCGAGAGAACAAACATTGGCAACAGCTTCTATGAGCCCGAAGTACCTGGACCCTGCGTGCTCTCCAATGTCCCATCCCCTGCAGCAGAAGAGGTCTTAGTCGATGACCCAGGCAATTTATTTGCTTGAATCGCACAGTACTTCATAAGGTCCTTCTGCAGCAAATTAGGGTCTGCATAGAATCTAGCTCAGCCATCAAGAGTAGCCCGGAGCCGAGCCGAGTACAACATTGCATATCAAGTTGGAGCTCCTTAAGTTTGCGCTTAACCGGGCCGAACTTCTTGCGAGCCTCTTGTACAAGAGGGGTGAAGTCCAGGAACAGTGATAGATTGGGGACTTCATATCGCAAGACTTTCAGTTCTCTAGCCCGCTTCAACGCTGCATCCCTGACTTTGTAGTTGAGCAGGTGAGCGATTAAAGGCAGCGGAGGAGCGCCAGGTTTGGGTAGAGGCCCCAGGGAGCGATTAGCCCACTCGACAACAAAGACATCCAAAAAAGTGTCACGTCCCAGTAACTGCACCAGCAGCTTTTCGATTAAGGTTTCCATGTTATCAATAGCAGTAGATTCGGGCAGAACCAAAATACGCACGTTATTGCGCCAAGAGCGCGCCTCGATGTCCTCGGCCTTATTCTTCAGAGATGCAAGAGGTTTCTCCATTTGCTTCTAAGCACTCCCCATATCTGTTTGGACCTCTTCAGAATCAGCTATCCTGTGCTCTGCCAAGTCAATTCGTTCCGCATGCTTATCTACCCTTTCTGACATCCTATCTATGCGGTATACCAGAGTGTCCATTTGGATATATCAGGATGTCAGGCTGCGCTGCATGGCCAAAAGGATTTAACTAATATCTCCTTCAGATGCAGAGGGATCCATCACTGTCTCAGAAGCTATAGAGTCGCGATCATCATCGCGGTGCCTCGACGACTTGCGGTGCTCAAAGTGCAGTTTGGATTAGGTCTTGACAGTTTTCCCCATCTTGCTCACAGCTGCTGCACCGATGAGGACTATCTGCGACCCTGCCACACGGGGGAAGGCAACGCCTATATTTGGTGCAAACGCTAAAGAGTCACTCCAAAACACATTTGTGAACTCTCAGCGCAGAAAACCAAGTCCCCAAGTTGATAGAAGCAAAATTATAAGTATCAAAGGAGCGCTGCTGTAGTAGTAATGCCAAAAGGGGGTATTCAATGATTAATGCGCAGAGAAAAAAATTATTACGACACGGCCAACTTAACCCAAGTCCTCTAAAGCTTTGCTAAAGTGCTCAAATATCAGAGTCCTGGCAGCCACCCAAGAGCTCCCGCCTGACCTCTTGCTCCTATAGCCAAGACTGACAACGCCAACGCCGAAGTAACAACTGCATCACAGGATGTACAGTGCTTGACCACGAGATCCACATGGGTGGGGCACTAGTAGGGGGCAGAGTCAATTCAACAGTGTAGCTGCAAAGGCTCCGATGCACAGCGTGAGCACTCCGCTCCTTCAGGGACACTCACCGCTCTATCAGCCTAGCACGATCTCATGAAGTCAACAGGGAAGCCTGTCCTGGCTCAATAAGCTGTGCCTAACAAAAAAATTGGTTCTGTTGGGTAAGACACATTACTTTGTTATTGCTGAAAAATGCAATCAAGAACCGATACTCTCTGATACACACCTAACTTGAGAAATAAATGCTCAAATTACAAAATCGTGAAATCAAATGCTTGTATTGTGTAATTTTTAACAGAATTCATTCAATTTATGCGTCATGTGACGCAATGGCCAGCCGTAGCAACGGATGTATGCAGCTGGTAGGAGGGACGATGCACCTCCTTCCCACTTGATTGGTTCCTGATCTTTTACCCGGATACGACTGGCCATTGCGCCACATGAACTCAGGCTAAGATTCCCAAGTCTGAAACCCAAACTGTCATCACTATTCACCTGTATTCCTGTCTTGAGAAAGGCCCGCCACGACCACCTACTGGGGCGCAAGAGGGTCGAAACGTCGACGCATGTCATAGGTCCAGAACCACCAGGATCCCAACAGGAACACTAGGATTTCTTGGTTGAAAATCAGCATCTGGCCAATGTTATACTTGTATATATCTGTATATAGGAAATCGCCTTGCACTGTATATTTCTTCACTCATTGAGCACTTTTCACTCAAAGTCACCTTTTTGCACTATTTCTGACAGTCCTATCATGCATTGTATGTTATCCTTGAATGAAGTAATTCAGATATAAATTGAATGAATTCTGTTAAAAATTACACAATACAAGCATTTGATTTCACGATTTTGTAATTTGAGCATTCATTTCTCAAGTTAGGTGTGTATCAGAGAGTATCTGTTCTTGATTGCATTTATCAGCAATAACAAAGTAATGTGTCTTACCCAACAGAACCAATTTTGTTGTTAACCATTAATTACCTAGGTTCTGAGGGACACAGGGTTAACCCTTTTTCTTGAATATTAATAAGACGTGCTACGCGCAGGCCAACCGTCGCACCTCCCCCGGCAGCATCGGGACGAAATGGCAGCCTCCCTGATACTATAAGGAGGTCTGTTATGTAATTAGGCAAGGTGGAAGGGGTAAAGTCGCACAGCGAACGCGGTCCCAAGAATTATGCTACAACTTCGCGCCGGAGACCCAGGGCTGTGTGACACGGCGCACCTGGACCTAAAGGACCAGACCCCCAGCACTAATATCTCCTCACCACCTATCCCAAGCAGTATCCACATGCTCCGATGAGAGCAGCTCCGATCCGTGAATAGGGCGCGAGGGAGGTAAAAAGCACACCGCAGTCAACAATCCAGGCGGGCAGCACTACACAGCGACGCCGGGACCATGCAGTCCCAGCACCACGCAAAATGGCCGCCGGAGGCCTCAGGCAGGGCAGAGAACGCAGCAACTCGTAGTGCAGCAACCAGGGACAGCAGAGCTTCCAAACTTCCCACATACGCTCCCTACTGCCTTCGACGCTGATATCTCAGTTTTTTGGGCAACCAGCTAACTCGAAGGTGCAGAATAATTGAGGATTGATGAGGCGACAGCCGGAGCCCACTTAGGCAGCAGCCATCTCGGAGTCAGGCTAGCCACCCCCCCCCCCCAATCCAAAAGCCTTTTTCAGTCCTTTTAACATAGCCCGAAACACCCAAAATGGAGGGCAAAGACTTGGAAAACCCTCCAATGATAACCTATATCTAGATGCCTTCTAAGATCCATATTCGTACTTGGAATGTATGAGGAATACAACAGAACTGTTTCACGGTATGCATGCAGTCACTGAAGTGCCAGTGAGGAGGGCATGTAGATTGTTTGGTAGGGTAAAAAGAGAAAATGCAATGGACAGATTAACATAAAAACAATATAGGAAGAAATCCAAGATGAATGGGTTAAAGCGGTTTACCACCGACAATAAAACTGTAACTGGCCTGGTAATTAGGAGAGAACACCACCTATATACCTGCAATCAGAGTGCAAATATTAAAGCAGGGTATCTTACGGTTTCAATTGTTGGCTACGTTACCTTGGACAATGCCGGTAACTTCCCAAATTGAATTAGAGACATGAACAGGACAGAAACGACATTTCAAACCATCCAGAATTGCTTGAATCAGGCCACACAGATTTTTAAAAAGCAGTTACTGGGCTGCCTACATTAAACTATAATAGCACACAGAGGAATGCAAATGGAGGACAGTACCTATAATAAATAAGAGATAATTGATTTAATATAGCAGAAATAATAGCAACAATCTAAAAAACATTAAATTACAACTCTCCAAGTGTGCGTGGTTTGCTGGACTGGTACATGTAGTTGTGAAGGAGAGATCTTAAAATTAGAGCTTTCGTAGCGGACAATGACATTTGAGATGATTCTCAGGATGGTTTCTGACCTCATCGTAGCATGAATTCACTCTTACTAGGCGCTTTGATGCCCTCCAGCTCACAGTAGGACACCGGTGTCAAAGCCCCGATTTTACTCAGTCCATTAGCAAAATTCGACACCATCAACCATGCCATCCCACTGAGAAGACAATGACACTAGGTCACTTGGTAGCACTTACTACGTGTTTTAGCTGCCTGCTGTCAGAAGCACTCTCTTCCTCCCTTTATATGTATTTATGTATGTGGTGTATACATAACGTGCAAACCCAGTCGAAAGGCAGCGGAGTGCTGTACAGGGTCAATGGCAAAGACAGCCATCGTGTGACTAGGGAGTTAGCTGGCTTCGAAGAGCGAAAGTGGACTGTTACTACACCATATTGAAGTGTTTTTAAAGAGATAAGTCGTCAGCTTTTTCCTAAAATGGAGCATGTTTAGAGGCAGTCCTGATCAGGCATGGGTGAAATTTAAATGAAGCCGGCTCAATTTGTGTAATTTTGGAAATTTCGCGTCATGTGTAATTACGTCATGTTGCGCAATTATGCCCCATTCATGTCTATTGTCAAATTTTACCACGTGGGGGCAGAAAGTGAACAGCCTGAACGCGAGGGGCAGTTGTTTGCACCACTTGTGTTTTCACAGCTAAATGCATCAATGTACATACACGAAAGCACATTATGTGAATTTTTCATATCCCCTAGTCCTAATGGATACAGGGATGTCGTTCCAGAACCTGAGTGCATAAATAGAGAAGGCCTGTTATCTTGTTTTCTCACCTTTACTCTGCACGCCGTTTGAGTCAATAGGAATGTGCTTTAACCCTTTACTTTAGTAGGACAGCCCATTAAGGGAGCCTCAGATGTATTGCCAGAGCATTTTTTCTTAAAACTTTTTAATATATAGCATACATGCTTGTAGGGGTTGTTGATCAGCGGTCTTTATCGGTCTGTTAAACTGACACAGCATACAGCATAGGCCTACGGGTCAGTTGAAGTTATCCATTGGTTCCAATCTGTGCAAGTGATGAAATTTTGCCTTTGCACCTTGGAGTCATACTGACTTTAATAGTACACTTCAGTGTCAGTGCTCGTGAGAAAATATTTATTTTTATAATTAATTTCCTTTTTTTAGTTTTGTTTGGGTGCAGCTGCTCCACACATACTGCTACCAGGCTGCAGGCTTGTCATGATGTGTGTAGCATGCTGCTCATACATTATTAATATTTTAAAGTTCCAAAATTGCATCAGCCATCTTGGAATAGCAAAATGCAAAAGTATGCCAAAAACCATTCCACTGTGACTGCCCGCACTTGCACATGGAAGGACAACCCTCTTAGATTGTTTTTTGCCCTAAATATAACAATAACTCATTTAAGGATGACCAGCTACAGGTGCACACGCCCGGGATGCCATATTGCAATATTTTTTCAATACTTTATCATTCTTTTTGGGGTCTCTGGAGACAGTGTTCTGTGACAAGCCCTAACCAATAAAAACTGTAGCTTTAAATTAGATGTTGAGTTTTGGCTTACAACTGAGACTAGATCTGTAATATTAGTATGCTTCTGTCAACTGTGTAAGATCTTTCAGTATATCAGTGCAGGAAACGGGAGATTTGCAGTGCAAGTTATCATAGCGATTAGGTTAGATTATGGTAGTGGCCTTTACCATGTATCCCCATATTATCTCCTGAACATTTAAAGTCAAATCAGAATAAGATGGCCAGACTGTTTCTGGGAGTACCAAAGTTTTTAATGCTACTCCTCTCCTACCTGAACTTCACTGGCTTCCAGTTGAGGCTACACTAGCTTTTAGAGTAGGGTGAGTCCTTGGTCACAGAATGGTCTACGGTCTTGAGTCATGAGGTGCACTCCTACATGGTCCTTGCAATCAAGCAATACTGTTTGTTTTACCAGACCCGCTTCCACCTGTAGTGAATGGGAGACAGATCTGTTTTTTGGTACGTGAACTCGCTTAAAGGGAGTCCATGCCACCAATCTGAAACAAACCCACAATATTGCCATCTTGAGGTCTTTAAAAACGTTGCAATTCTTACAGGCTCAAATGTAGTCAAAGGTGGTTTGATGTGCTTTTGATGTTTATCTTTATTGTTTCATTAAATTATTTTAGTTGAAAGGGCACTTTAGAAAAGTTAGTGCACAGATGATACATCAGGACCTCCGAAACCGATCTGGCTGCTTTACGACTCGAATGACAACCAAAGAGTAGAGAACATGGTTTGATCAAACCACAATGAGGAAATGAGGATTGCTGCAGAGCCCAAAGGTTAGATTTGTTTATTTGGAAGATGACAAAGCAGAAAAACGTAGGCAAAGTCTGCAAACAATTAAGAGATGAGGCCAACTACACAAATCATCAGTTATGTTATTCCATTTAAATTGCCCTTAAATTGGCCCAAATCTCTTGGAGGCACACAAGAGGGCAAGGTGTCTGTTCATTTTTTGGAGGAGGAGAAAAGTGGACCCCTTCCTGACCACTTAAATAGATCTGAATATGAAGGAGCAAACGCTGCCTCGAATGTATCTTGATGCACAAGAAAAGGAATGCAGAGCAGTATACGGCTACATTGTTCATCCATTCTCATTGACACCCGAGTTGACCCCATTTCGCACCAATGACAAAGGCACAGGGTAGACAAAAGCGAAGGTCACCATCAAGGCAACAAAAGTGCCAAATAGGACAGGTCTTCTCCTGTGTACCGGTGGCATCAGGTGGGGGAATCAGAAGACCAGATCACTCAAGGCCATAGTATAGGCTGGGCTGTAATGGACTGAGAGGTCATCATAACCCAGGCTCTGCTGACAAACATTAGCTTTCACAAGATGCCACTTGATCGTCATGGTAAACCATAGCTGCCCCCTTGACGGTCTTCAACAGAAGAAAGCAACACAAGGAGTCATTAGAACTGCTCACTATCAGGTGGTCTTTCTAAAACTGAAATTGGCATTGGGAAATACCCCAATAGTGAATGTGCTTGACTATGGTCATCACTTCAAAGTACATTCGGATGCTTCTAACAAGGTGTTGGGGCAATCTGGCCCAGTTCAATAAGAAAAGAGAATTAGGTGACTAGTGTGGACTCTATCCAGGGAGGTGGGGCTGTGATTAAAAGAGTGCACTGCCCTTATCTCAGTCATAAAGAGCTTTAGGATCAACTTTGCTTTAAACTGATTTTATGGTCCAGGCAACCGTAAAACCTGCAAGTGACTGATGGCAATCGAAATCCCAAACGTAACAAAAATCTATATCCCTGCAAAGGTGGATGTCACCTTAGAGCACAAGGCACGAATGTGAAACAGCAAAAAAAAAAATGACCTTCTCAAAGAGTTTTTCCCAGTCACATGACCGTGACTCCCCAACATGGCAACAGACCATGAATTTGTTACCTAGGTGGGGCAAACTGTGAGCATGAAAGTACCTGCATGGGGAGGAGTTCTATGCCTTCCTGTACCATTATGTTCAGATGGATATGGTACAGTGCATGCCATAACTTTCAAATCCACTGAGGATGTCTGATTCTTTTCTTGATGTTACCAAGCAGCGGCCTAGGGGTGCACCTAAATGGTGACGAGGAAGCCATGGGAGGACTAAATGCTAGCAGCAGCTGAATAAAAAGTATCGTTTTCCACTTAGTCCATTACAACTTGGGCCACTCACTCCCCCTTTGTGTATGCAATGGAGTTTGTGTCATGAAACATGTTTGATTGATTTAGAGTCACATGTTGTGTGCAAGGAAACCAGGTGATGTATGAGCTGCGTCCTCCGTGAGGATGCACAGCCTTCACCAGAAGATGACACTACACAGGGCAAGGTATCTTTGATTTCCCTTTCCCTGGAGCCGACCATGGCGTTTTGTCACAGAGACCACATAACAGATTCACACAATTTTACCTCTGGTTGCAATACATGTTCAGCGCTGGCTAAATATAAAAGAATGGCCAAAAATAGTTTTAATGCTTGGCGGTTGAGCATGCAGATTTGAAGAAGGATGTTTGATCAAAGTGTCTACCACATAGTAAAAGGACCAACAGTTTGACATGTTTTGTATGAAATACCATTAGTGTGATAGCAAAAAGTTTGAAAGAAAATCAATGAGAGTCTGTAAAAGGTTTTAAAAAGCTAAAAGCCATTTATATTTTAAGGTTTCAATATATTTAGCTTTAGAAATGGAAAGGGGTTAGAATATTATTAGGGACAGGGTAAAAGGTGTGTTGGTTTTAATATTTGCACTGGGGTTTGGTCAATGCTTAGTTTGTGCTTCTCTTTAGGGGCGGTGGGCACAGACACTCATTTTTGAGAGGTAGGACTTATTTTCTATCATTAGGGTTTGACCCAGCTCAAGAGACATAAAGGCAGAAAAGAGAGAAAGAAGGAAAGGATAGGAAAACTGTCCCTGTGGGAGAACGCATGTTATTTTTTATCATAATTCACACAAGTGTCGACCATAGCTAATGACAATACAAAGACGGTTTATTTTTAACGCTTCCGATTTTCAACTTTTTGCTTTCAAATTTCACAACCTGAACATATAATTTTGCGATAGGCAAGGTGATACCCACTCAGAGTGTATATTTATGGGGTGCATAATCCATGCTCTGCCAAAGAAGGCCTGTGGAATGCAGCCAATTGTTAGTGTAGTGTATTTAGCTTGGATAATGTCATCTGCATTTATGAACTCCGCCGCCACAACTTTCCATGCATCATACGAAAGACAGAACCCTGCTGGGTTATATTGTTCAAACGTTTTGGTTTTACATATCACAAGAACCAGCTACAGAACACAATAATCTTGCTGGTCGTCATCAAGGAGTAAATTCAATCTCTGATTAATCCATAATACCACTCATGATTTGATTTCAATTCCAAAGCAAGACACTGATTAAAAAAACAAGGATAATATATTAAATATATGGGGCGTCAACAGTATTCTTCCCTCTGAATGATTTATAATTGTATGCATCTTTCCCCTACTATGTCCATTACTGCTGTATTGCTATAATGACTATTTTTGTGTGTATGCTTTTTTATTTTATGGATTCTTTAAATATTATTTATACTATTGCTTTATGTCTTTTTTGTTCTTATGTTATTAAATGTGAAAAGGAAATGCAAAAGAAGACTAGGTGGAAAGTCGTTGTACCCAAGAAATGAAACGCCATCCTCGCTGAGCAGAAAGAGCTTACTCTTAGTGGAGAGATGTTCCAGTGGCCATCTATTGTTTTAACTGCTGTGCTATGCTAGCCCGCTTGGTCCTTCTGCTTTAGCTTCTTCAGGTTTGGCACTAATGACCCTCCAGCACACCACAGCACTTGCAGACCTTCGGCTCAAATCATTCTGTATGGAGGTTAAGAAACGATACATTGGTGCAGCTTGAAAAGAAAGCATAAAAAGGTGTTGGAGATAGTGGAGAAATACCAGATAAGAGACTGCTCAGTGCTGCTCATCTAACTATTCAAGCCAGGGCAGGTGCAACAAGGAAAGCTTGGACAGTCCAATGTAAATTATTTGTGCCCATTGTAGATCCGTCCGTATGATCGGTCATCGTGCCACCCATCGCGTGAGAACATTAATGAAACTTTCTTAAGTCAATCAAGAAATGCCTCATTGTCCGTTTGTTCCAAAATGTGATCTGCACATAATATAATAGTACCTGTTCCATTTAACTTCATGAGTCCTTTCTAGTATAAATTTCGAAAACTGTACTTCATACTTTTAGTCTTGATAGGTTGTACCTCTCACAATGTTCTTAAGATATATTTTGAATTCAAAGATGGATTAATTAATCTCAACATAAACCTGGATTCTTAGCCTGTGAATTTTTTTTTCCCTCAAAAAAGATGGCCGATTGGAATTGTTGTGAATCCCTCTGACGGCGACTCTCCCCTATACTACAGCTCGTCAATTTATCTTCCACTTTTTTTTCCAAACTAAAGTTTCAGTGTATTTTCAGATTATGTTACAAATTTTTCTACAAAAGTGTTTTTAAATCACTTATTTCCAGGATATTGGCTTTGGTTTGTCTCGAAGACTGCTGACTGTACCAGTTTTCATTGTGAAAGAAAAATAGCACTCAAATAGTAATCATCAAGCAGTAGTTTTCTTTCTGTGATATTACGATTCTACTTCTAAATAAAAAAAGGTTCAGAGAACATTAAACAAAATATGAATCAATGGCAAAATCTTAAAATGAAACTGTATAAAATGTATACAGAAGAGCTTGATACAACTGACCCTAATGCATGTTCATTTGTACAAGCAACATATCGGCGGGCGAAGACACAACTTTGGCCAAAACGTCAAGAAGTAACCTGGACTGAAAAGAAAAAAAAAGAAGAGAAAAAGATACTTCTATAAAGTACAACAAGCGTTGGCATGAGAGGGACAAATCCTACATCACCAAATGGAAAGTTTGGTGCAGAAAACTGGCAGTGGAAGTAAAAATCATTGGCAGCAGAATTAAAACTCATCCTCTCTGCTTTCTATGCCTATTCTGCAGTGCTAGAGTGCGTGCACTCTCTCAGGAAATAGTGCATTACTACCCAATTCAATATGAATAATAAAATACAAAGAATCCTAAATAAGTATTCAGTTATACTTTACCTTATAAACATTTTGTAGCACATGTAGCATTTTGTCAGGGTGAATGGCAGAAAGGACGAATATTAATGTGACGACATCTACGCAGTCTGCAGGGACACTGTTCAGAAGATCATCTTTGGTAAGATCACACTGGAAGACTTTACATCTCTCTGGATCATATAAAGGATTTTGCTAAAAGAGAGAAATATAAATAGTGCAACAATTAATCAATTCACTCACAGAGACAAACAGTGTTCAAAGCAGATAGGGTTAGCTTCTCAAATGGGGGAAAACTGATCTCACACTCTGCCATGATACCCACTCAGTTCATCTTCTGGAATTGTTATATTGCTTAAATTAGTTTATTTACTAACTCAGTAAATGTTGGTGAAAGGAAGATACATACATCCTCCAGCCCTATTCTACTTGACTATCATGAATCCGGATTAGGTATCCAGGTTCATTGCAGGTTGGCAGCAAGAACATTACCTTGTTCTGAACCAACTCTTTGGTCAACAGGCAGCATTATGGTGGTTGTGATCCCTGCAAGCTACAACAGTATAAAGAACTAATGATCAACTAAGAACAAGCCACTCGAGTGATCAGGAAATATCTCTTTAAGACATCTTGACAGAGTCCATAGTAAAAAAGAAACTCAATGCCCATTCTTCAACTGGATAGGAAGCATGCTAGAAACCAGATGCCCATGGTACAACAAGATAGGGTGCACGCTAATACTACCATAGATAGGCATCACTGATTTAGTCCATTTGGGATCACAATTTCCAGTCATTTCCCAAAAAAGGGATAAAAATGTGAACAAAGAAGTGCTGTACGCTTAGGCCAACAAATCCCACTCCTTAGTTAAACAACTTGCATAAAAAACCTTTTATGATTTACCTTTCAAAAACCACTGCATAATAAATTATATAAGTGAATTCAAATGATAGAGGCATAATTTAGAATACAAATATTAACTTGCAACATTCACGAAATCCTAGGACATTTTGATTGTATCTTACTGTATTTATTTTGGGAGTCACACGTCAGTCAATATTCATCATTATCTCTCTGGGGGCAGAGTCCACGTTTAGGCCACATGAACAATTGTTTATTTATAATACACAAACTATCACCGGAGGGCATGATAGTACAATAACAATCACCTTACAGAGATGAGCAGAGACAAAGAAAACAAACCAACTAGATTATAAATTAACAGAACAGGTCTGCTTTAAATGTTTTGCAGAAGTGTGTATCAGCCGAGATTTGTCAGAGATGGACAGGGAGAGGATTTCATAGCATCGGATCCAGAACCTTAAAGCTCCTCCCTCCAGAACAGCCTTTTGTTGTAAAATAGGGACTTTCCTAGCTGGAGCATCCTCAACCCAAGAGATCAAAGTTGGATACAATGCAAGAGAAGCTGGAACAGCAACTTAGAAACGGTGCAATAGGAGGATTGCTGCACAATCATAATACTTAAAAAATTGTAGACCATACTTGAAAGAAGCAACAGAGTTGTGTTTCGTTGAATAGGGATCTTCTACAAGAAGCCCCTAGATGACCTGTATCACAGTACTGATGTAGCTCTTCAATATTCTAATCTGTATCTCTGGAGGTCTGGGTTACACTGCACTGCCATAATGAAGGTGGCCCATGATCATACATCTGAAAACTGTAGTGCACTTACCCCGAGGAAGAAAAAGTAATATCTTGTTCAAGGTGCAAAAAAGCATGAGATAAGCCGACCACACTTTAAGGATCTGGTAGTCAAAGGTCAAACTTGATCAAATCACTCTGTAGGTTTCCTGGCTTTGGATGCCGGGGCAGAAAAATCCACTAAAAAGGAGATCCATAACATCTCCTACCGGACAGAACAATATTTACCTCTCATGAGGATCTCTTTCATATTCCCATTCAGTTTTGAAGACATCCAGTTCTGTACAGCAGTACAATAATCATGAAGATATGCAATCTTATCCAAGGCAGGTGGACAAAGCACTCAAGACATTGCACGTATTGTGCATAAAAAAAGAGCATAGAAGTTGAACGCTCAGATCAGTCTTCCTAGCAGATGATCATCGCTGTTCAACAGGAGGTAATGCAGAACAATAGGCATTTGGTTCAGTGAAAAAGAGGAAGGACCACCCACCTGTATGCAACTGATGATAAAGTATGATTGAATGGTTGGCTGCCAAAAGATCTAGCAGCAGCAGACTGCAGGAAAATGAGACCAATTATTTCTCAGCTTGTTGAGGGTGGGTACAAACACTGCCTCTTTGCTGTGCCCTGCTTAAGGGCCTGCATCCTGGCTTCCACTTAAAGATCTCGAGGGTGGGGGGCGGAGCTAGCCGGCGTCAATGGCGGACGCGTAAGAGCGAAGCTCCGAGCCAGCGCCACCGTCTATCCGGCATTAATCCTTCATTAGCAGTGCCACACACAACTAGCCAGCGGACGTCGTCCCCCCTGTCCCTAACGGATCTCCGCCTGCAATTCTGGCGGAATTCGGCCCAGGGAAACCCTACTTTGACCGACTGCCCTTCTGGCGCCGGACCAGGCCCGAATCCCCGGCCTTTCCTGCCCGGCGAGGCCGAGCGACGTCACCCGACGTGCGGCAGAGGCGAGCGGACGGCTGGGGGTCGGACGATACTTGGCGGTGGCTGGCCCTCCGGCTGCCTCACGCTGTGGGACCACGCACCGGACCGGCGGCGGAGCAGCTGACACACCCCTGAGAGCCGGCGGGGGCAGCGAGGGAGACACCGGTGCGACTGCGGGGCAGGCTGCGGACCACGTGGCGGCCGCGGAACACCGCGGAACACCCAGAAGGTAGGCTCGGCCCGGGCCTTAGGCTGGCATACATCCCCACAGTTGAGGAGTGCTGGATATTGATCAGGGAGCGCGCAACCTCCGAGGGGCAGGGGTCACCCCCCCCCGAAAACGGGCTTCTTTTGCTGTCCTGGGCCATATTGGGGACACTGGAGGGCGACCTCCCGGCCATTCCGGAGGACAATCACGGACATAAGCGGCGACGCCAGGCCCTGGCAGGCCGCGCTCCCCACGCAGCCCGGCTTACAGCTCCACTACAGCCATTCACCGCCAGCGAGATTGCAAACACGTAGCTCAGGCATACAGTGTGTTCCCCGTCGGAGAGTGCCACTGCCTCCCTGAATCTTCACAATGGGCAAGGGAGACCGGACGCAAACGAAGCTAACGTTCGAGCAGCGAAGGCAGAAGGAACCGGAACAACCGGCTGCCCAGTCCCCGACAACGACTGGTGACCAGAGTCCCTCAGTGGGGGGGGAGATGGGGGTTAAGGGTTCAGGGCTGTTCGGGGGGGGGGTCCAGATTGCGCTTTGAAATGTTGTGCTCCTCGGAGGGCGTAGGCGTCTGCTATGGACGGGGGGGGAGTGGTGAATGGCAGGGCCTTGACATTAATGTGCTTCTTTAGGGACTATGGTTGATGCATCACAGGATGACCTCCTACGCGACACAGAGACTCTCAAGGCTGTCACATGGAACGTTAGGGGGCTAAATGATCACCGAAAACTCCGCAAGGTGCTGCAGTACCTACTTCGACATCACATAGACCTGGCACTTTTGCACGAAACTCACTTGCCCGACACCAGCAACATGCTCACGCACAGGGGCCTTCAGGGACACGCCACTTACGCGGGCTTCACCACACACGCAAGGGGGGTTCTTACATGGGTAAACCCGAAATCCAAGTTGTCTCTCACACTACTGAAAGCGGACCCGGAGGGGAGATTTGTGTTGAGCAGGTGTGTGGGCAAGGGCCACGACATATTAGTCATGTACATCTACGGTCCGAACTACGATGCCCCTGACTTCTACGCGGCAATTGCGGCCCACTGCGCCGACTGCCCCGCTGATCGAATGCTTTGGGGGGGGGACTTCAACTTCACATTTAATGCAGAGCTGGATAGATCGGCGGGCCCCCCCCGTCGCCCGGCGGCGGCCGCCCTGCAGATGCAAGCTGAAATGTTGCGACTGGGGCTGGTGGACGTCTGGAGAGATAGGCACATCGACAAGGGGGGATACACACACTACTCCGCGTATCATAACATCCACACCAGGATAGATTACTGGCTGTCCACGCACACACTACTTCCCATGGTTCGGGGCTGCAGGGTGCTCCCCCGCACCCTGTCGGATCACTCCCCAGTAGTGCTAGTACTGACCACTCCCAAGCAGAGGATCCCTCCGTTCACGTGGCGCTTCCCGCCATACTCACTACTGGATGAGGCGTTTAGGGCTGACCTGGGGGAAGACATAGATACCTACTTCGCCACTAACGTAGGCTCAGTGGACAGGTTCGGGACAGTCTGGGAGGCATTCAAAGTTTACGTCAGGGGGGTAGTCATGGCAAAACACTCCAGTGTCCTCAAGGCTATTAGGAACAGGCTTAAATATCTTGAGGGGCAGATCGCGGACTGTGAACGCCGCCAGCTCTTGGCCCCGGCGCCACTCGGGGATGAGTCCTTGCAGGGCCTACTAAAAGAGTTTCAGGAAGAGGCGGATAGAGAAGTTAGACACCTAGGTAAGTACGCGACAGCGCGCTCTTATGGAGAAGGGGACCGACCTGGGGCACTGCTAGCTAGGATAATGAAGGGCACTAGGCGCAGGCAGACAATCCCTGAGCTGCGAACCCCGGGGGGGGAAAGAGTCACTACGGAGGGTGACATTCTAGCGGAATTTCGAAGATTCTATGAGGACCTATACACAACCAAGATTACTGGGGTAGACGCCCAAATTGACAACTATTTAGACTATATTCAGATGCCGTTCCTCGAGAGCTGGCAGAGGGAATTCCTGATGTCCCCTATACTCCGTGAGGAGATATCGGACGCGCTAGACTCCATGAGGTCCGAAAGTGCCCCCGGGATAGACGGACTGACGGTGGCATTCTATAAAGCATACAAGGACAAGTTGTTGCCCTACCTCTCCACCCTCTTTGATGAGATATGCGAGTACGGCGCTATGCCGCCCTCGATGAGAGAGGCGCTCACCGTCACAATCTTGAAGCCGGGCAAGCCACCTGATCTTCCAGGTTCATACCGCCCCCTGTCCCTACTGAATGTGGACGCTAAGCTTTATGCTAAGGTCCTGGCGACCAGACTGGCACTGGTAGCCCCGGAGTTGGTAGCCCCGGAGCAGGCAGGATTTATCCCAGCAAGGAACCTCACTTATAATATCCGTACTGTCATGGGGGCCATGCAGCACACTAGGCATGACACTAAGGCCGTGGCGGTGTTCCTCGATATGGAGAAGGCCTTTGACTCTGTGGAGTGGCCCTTCATGCGTAGGGTACTGAAGAAGCTGGGCCTGGGGGAGCTATTCCTCCAACTTCTGGGCGCGCTTTACCATATGCCCACGGCGAGGATCAGGCTAGGGGACGCAGTCTCGGAGCCGATTCCCATTAGCAGAGGCACGAGACAGGGGTGCCCCCTCTCCCCGCTACTATATGCACTAGTGGCGGAGCCACTGGCGTGCGCGATGCGGGAATACCACTCCTATGAAGCCATTAACTACCCTACTTACAGGATTGGCATATCCACGTACGCGGATGACACTCTGCTGTACATCAGAGACCCGGCCAATAACTTGTCTTCAGTCTTGAGGGAAGTGGTGAGGTTTGGCGCACTCTCGGGACTGAAGGTCAACTGGCCTAAATCAGTGGCCTTCCCGCTGACCCCTATCACCGAGCCTTTCGAGATGGATTACCCGCTCCAATGGTCCACGGAACCGGTGAGGTATTTAGGCATCATGCTCCACACGGATTCTGAAGTGATGCTAAGGGAGAACTACGGGGTAGCCTACAGTAAACTTGTAGACGACGTGGAGATTTGGACTAAGCTTCCCCTGTCACTGATGGGCAGAATAGCCATGATGAAAATGGTAATTCTCCCGAGATTTCTGTTTCTCTTCAATAACCTCCCGTTGGTCCTCTCGAAGGCTTTCTTTGCGACCATTAACAAATTACTGGTGAGACTAGCGTGGGCGGGTAAACAACCTAGAGTACAATGGAAGGTGCTACAGTTACCGTACGAGCAGGGAGGTCTGGCTGCTCCTGACCTGGAGCGGTACTACAGGATTGCACAGGCCTCCCATCTCCACACCTGGATACATGGTGACCCGGCCATCCCGCACGTGATCCTGGAGCGACTGTTCGCGGACCCCACCCCACTGCCAGCTACCATATGCGGACCTAAGGACCGCAGAGTGGGAGTGCTGGACTCACTCCTGTCCACCAACCATGCTTGGCATTCTATATTGCAGCGCCAAGACAAAGTACTGATGTACGCATCCAACATGCCGATACAATGGGCGCTATGGCTCCCAACATTGGCGGAGCCTGGTGTGTACAAGGCCCTCAACGACTTAGGCGCACGCACCATGGGTGACCTCTTTGTGCAAGGGAAGGTGAAGACGTGGGATCAACTTGCGCACGGAGTGGAGCGTGCCTCAGCGCTACAACGCTTCCAGTATCATAGAGTGAGGAGTGCGCTGCTGGATCTCTTGGGCCCCGACCTGGAGGAACCCCCTGAAGTCCCGGAACTAGTATACATCATAAACACTGAGAACCCGAAGAAACTGATTTCTAGGCTTTATAGGATAGGCCATGAGCACACGGCACTACACTACACTAGGGCGAGGTTAGCCTGGCAGACTGACCTAGGGACTCCAATCGATGACGGCATGTGGGGATACTGCTGCGCGGCCTCCAGGCGCATCTCCCTGAACGGGCGGCACCGCTTGATTCACTTTAAATTCTTGCAGCGGGTGTACCACACGCCGGAACGGCTGTACAGGTACGGCCTACGGGACTCGCCACGCTGTGAGAGATGTCCGGCGCCAGTGGCGGACTTCCTGCATTTAGCCTGGTGGTGCCCAGGAGTTCAGAAGTACTGGGCGTGCGTGTTTGCAGAACTTAGCAATATTGTGGAACTTGACTTGACCCTTAGCCCGGCCCTCGCACTGATGGGTTACACAAAGGAGATACCAGTCACGGTGAGAAAGCTGGTGAGCATGGGCATGCTCCTTGCGAAAAGGGTGGTGGCACTGTGCTGGATGAGGGGTCCCCTCCCGACACTGAAGAGGTGGTCTAGCGACATGACATACTGCAACACTCAAGCAGACGCATACAGTGAGCTCCTCCCGCCCAGAAGCCGCCCCAACAACTTCTGGGGGCTATACCAGATTTACCTAACATCCAGAATAGACGGGGATGCCTCCACGGAGGGGGAGGGGGAAGACCAAGACAGTGACCTACATATGGAGCCCGGATAGGGCTGTACACTACACTATAGCATATCGCTGGGTGGGAAAGGCCATCACACCTCTGCCTCTGTGAGACATTAGGAGCCACCTGCTGGAATGCTGGGCGGTGGAGAGTGGCACGAGCCATAACGCCCCACCGGGACGCACACTACCACACACGAGAAGCACACACATGGGACCGGTTGTGGGGAGGCGGGGGTCATGGGATGGGATTTTGGTTGGGAGAAAATGACAAAAACATACAATGTTGTTTATATACACGCAATGCACACCACAACGCAGACGGGGTTAGTGGGCAGGGGGAGCCCTGCTCAATCCGTATTGCTACCGAGACCTTAACCTTGATCTATTGGTCCTTCTGCTTGCTACATGTACGTGTCATGATCGTGGCGAGGCAGTCCACCGCCGGCCCGTGATGGGTTGTAGGCGAAGGGCTCCTCGTACAATGTAATGTGCTGTTATTCTTGCATGATAAACAAATAAAAAAAAAAAAATAAAAAAAAAAGAAGATCTCGAGGGTGAAATAGATTGAGCCAAGGGCTGCTCCATGATTTCATAAAGGCTGGAAAAGTTATCCGGCTACAGTTTTTCAGGTCTCCTGAGTTGCGGTCTACTGGAAGTGGGGAGATGATCCCTTTCTCACAAAGTCTAGCAACAAGCCGACAACAAACAAGGCTGGGTCAAAGGGCTGCAGAGTGGAAATTGGGCATGGGTCACTGAAGGATCTTGACTTGAGGCTTGACAAAGCACAACTTGTGCACATCAGAGAAAGCTAGTTTGCTTTCCCCTGAAGCATCTCATTAGAAGGATAGAACCTATTCAGTGGGTCTTAATGTTTTGATTTACTCAAATTCTCACAATCTTATCTGAAAAAGTGTGAATACCACTAGCAGTTCAAGCGGCAGGTTTCCAGACATGGAAACGAGAGTTGTAATTAAAGGCACGCCTAGCTGACAGGAAGGTTGACTTTTAATGCCCGAGTTGGCTACTGCTAAAGAAGCAAAGTTTCTCAGAGTAGTCCCTTCTCCTCCTTTTTGCCTTTGGCAAGACGTATCTTTGTTAATTCATGGGTAAACCAGTAGTTGCCAGCCAACGAGTTTGCATAGCAACAATCAGATAATGCTATCAAATACCCACATACCCAAACAATAACACCTACAGAAGACTAACATAATAGCAAACCCCAACACAACAAATCAATACAACTCCACAATAACAATACAACAAACAAGCACTGGCGTTGCCAATAGGTCTCGCAGTAGGAAAGTTGGAGCTATTGGTTTTGTAAATGACATTTTATATTTATATATCGTTATTGGCATTGTCAATAACAATATATAAATATACAATGTCATTTACAAAACCAATAGCTCCAACTTTCCAAATTCGAAACCTATTGGCAACGCCAGTGCATGGCTAGTGCCAGTGCATCTGTAGATGTGTTGTGTATGTTGGCGTGTGCCTGGCAGTGCCTGCACGCCACTCTTTGTGCATGGCACTATGTTGTTTATTTGCATTTCACTTTGAAGCGTGTACATGTATCAGAAGTATGTGTTTGTGCACTCGTCTCAAATCACACAAAAAACGTGCAGTAATTTACCACCTATTCTCTACATACAATTGTATTTTCTCTGTTAGTGTGCGCGCCTTCGCTATTTACCATGTATGTGTGCATATGAATGCGCATCCACAAGCTTCACTTCCCAGAACACACACGTGTAATAATAGGTCTGCGCTTAGTAGGAGCTGCAGTATGTACGCATGCGCGTGTGCACTGGGAGAATAATGTGAACAGCTTGTTTAATTGGCACTACCTTGCTGGTGAATGAACCGCACTATCCAGTGATATGCACGTGCACATTACTGAAGTGTTGACAGCACGGAGGAGTGTGCACTGTACTGTGGGTGTTTTGTGTACTGCACCCGATTTATGTGTGCACGTCTCTGCTAAGTATATGTCTCATGCAGGACTGCACACGTTATTGGTCAGTTTACAATCGGAAGGACTGTGCACCAGGTTGTCGACAGCGAGTAGCTTCACAACCTTGTACATCACTGGCACTTATGTGCAAAATCAACACTTGTGCACATTATCACTGGGTGTGCGTGGCACGAATGGCATCACTGTCGAGTGTGCATCGAGTGTCTAAGTGCACACTGTTAACGCAGTGAACAACGTGTTTAAGTGTGCACAGCACTGGAATGTATGCAGTGCATGTAGGAGTTTCAACATCACTGGTGCAGGTGCAGAAGCATTCACGCTCTTGGTGAGTTTTCAAGTGTGTGCCTGGTCCTTCGTGGGGCAGGGTTGAGTTCATCGTTGATTGTGCACATAAGTGTGTTCATTATTGGCGAGGGTGGAGGCATTTTCCATGATCAGCTATATCATTAACAGATTTGGACAGTACATTAAAAAATGCACGTTAGTAATAAGTGTAAACAGTAACAAGGATTGCAATGTCATCAAGTCATGCAGGCGCCTGTTGAATTACTAAGCATGGCGCCTGTGTTGCTGATAATGTAGAAAGTTGAGTGTGCGCCCAGGGGGCGGGATGGCAAAGAGGAGCAAGGTGCAATGATGGGAAAAAAAAAAAAGAACAGAAGGTTTGCGGCTGCTAAAAATTAACGCGTGCTGGTTAGTAAAATAAAACAAATACATAGAAATTGAAAGAAGCAACTATTAGTTGCTAAGGGGTAGGAGAAGTGCCAGCAGTGGAAACAAAGAAAGTAGCACTGCTTTTAGAGTCCTGTCTATTTTCTTCCTCTGCTCTTGTCTTGGTGATGGCGATGTAGTGGAGTCCCGCAGTGCAGGGGTGTCATGGTGCGGGGTCAAACAGCAGTGGAGGGCAGTGGCAATCCGTGGAGACGTAATGAAGGGCGATGACGGAGGGCAGCGCCTGGGTGTGATGGTGACGTACTTTAGGGACGGAAATTTTGGCAATTCCTCATTAAACTTTGATGCAGAATTAAAGATAATGTGATGCTGCTCATGTAATTAGGGGAAATTCGAGGAAAAAATCCTAACGCAAGAGCATCCTTAACAAAAACAAGAGCAGCAGGGAAACTGAAAGTACGGCCGGCCACCGGCCAGCCATGAATAATTAGGGGAGGAGTAGCCGCACAGCACACGCTGGGAGAAGACCTTTGATGTGCTCTGCGGCCGTGAAAAAATGCAATTAGGAGGGAGGGAGGGAGGCTGATGCGCGTGCTTGTTTGGTCACGTGATCTCAAAGAAAACCGCACCAAAAAGCCCTTGGTTTGACGAGCATTTTGAGCACTTGAATTCTGGCTCTGCTCAATGCGCATGCACGCATTGATAGGTCGCGAGACCTAAAAAACAACACATTAAGAAACTCCACAACAACACAATGATTTGTATTTAAAATTACAAAGTAAGGGTGTCTTTTAACTATTTTGTGCTATTTTAATGCATTGCAGATATTTATGTTGCTCGTATTTGTCCCATTTGAAGGATCGCTATTGTAGTATATTGGTTAAAAGCAGACTATTCCATTTTGCTTGGTTTAAAATTAAATGAGCTTAAAATGTACCATTGTGTGAGGGGTTTCAAGATCTAAGGCTGGCCGGGAATGGTCTCAACATAAAATAAATGGGGTTTCATGAACAGCTAGTTGCTGCACCTTTTGGGTGTGCCTAATAGGAAACATTACTAGACTGCACATAAATCACTGAATGTTAGAAGGTTGTAACAGGTATGGGGATCTGGAGCTATGATCATTGAAAACCAAACTCACAGTGTTATGAGACCAAACAATTTCCTAGCACTGAGGCCACTAAAGGGAGAGGTATTCATTTGTTTGTGAGAACGGCTGCCATTCTGTGGAGGATTCGGTGTTCTTAGAGAACTGAAAGCTGTATAGCTCTTACGCAATTAACACTTTCCAGCTAATCAATAGGACGGTACAGTTCCCTTATTACTTTCCATGAAATTACTGAAACTTATCAGTTGTAAGCAAATAAGAGCAAAAACATAACTGATACATAAGTGTATTTATTAAATTAGATTATGGTTTTTAAAATATGGTAAATAATGTTTGGTCTGCACTTTGCTTCATTTCTACACCCGTCCTTTCTTAGGGAGTAATTTCTGGAGTACTGCTCATGCAGGAATTTTAAACCACATCTAATTTGTTGATACAAATTCCACACTACTTCCGGACACTTGAGTGGTAGTATGTTTAGATCTCAATCTGCGTCATTTTGCATTTGCCTCTCTCTGTACATTTTAAATCTTTATTACCATTCTCTTTACTGCAAACCTGTTAAAACCATGTTTTACAAACAAGACACTGTATGGACTCCGTTCACTCAATCCTACCCATGTGCCAAGACACCAATTAGTAGTATACAATGGTCTCTGTAAATAAGCAACATTATAAAATATTAATTATTGGACTTAAAAATTCATACTTCTCATTGGCCATATTGTCAGCAACATTCAAACAGTACAGAAGTAACACAAGAATCGGTTTAAAGATTCATACAATTTAAGTACAGTAGCAATTCAATTCAATTGTGTTTATTCGATCTACCAAAGTCAGATCATAAAAGATACTCGCAATAAAAAAAATTAGGCTACATAATGCACACACGTTAAAAATACCAACCACATGTTTAGAGACAGAATTAGTTATGTAGATTTACGTTTGTTAAAATACCAGCACATAAAACTAGGCTTCAAGAGCATCAAATCTAACATAACAAATAAAATAAGCATGTTAAAAGTGACCACTTGTAACAAAAAGAAATCATTATGTTGGTTTACATTGAATAAAGTGATGGTGTCAAAATATTGATTCAGGGAGCATCATACCTCAGAGTGCCAGATGGATAAGAGTTGGAAGCAACAGTATTCACTTAAAGTGCTTGGGTCAATAATAATCATTAAAAAAGAAGGTATACAACTTTTGTCAGAACAGCACACTCCTTTTGGCTAAAGTGCACTTAAAAAAACTAGCTACTGCCTAGCAAACATTACAGTCGTTAAGTTGCAATGAATAGTACAGGGCGGCTTTACATTTAGAGGATTGGTGTCTGCGGGCAAAGGTAATACAAACTTCCCAGTGAATGGTAGATGGAATTGGCAGAAAAATACAAAATGTAAACTGGTTTGGTTGGATTGCTCATCACATGGACAGGTATCTGAGAAGTACTGGCCTAAGGGGAAACATTAGCCAGCAAAAGGAACCTAGCCTGAATCTTGCCAACCGTGTTCTTTCAAAACCATTGGTCACGTATAATAAATACAGGGCAATTGTTGGGTCTGCTTGAATAATACAATAATCTCTGATTGAAGGTTTGGACACTTCCTTTAGTTGCCAAGTAGCTTGTTTGTGCTTACGAAAACTATCCTGGACACAATTTTAGTCCTTTTTTTGGATGGACTCCCAAGAGCAGAGAAACAATTTTTAATATATTGTAGCCATGGGCTGGCAAAACCGTGAGCACAAATTAAGCAGTCACTGATGACTGCCCGAATTTGCTTAGCTTCTTTATTAGACCAAATTGAGCACCAGAGAGCCAAAGAGGCAGAGTTGATGGTATCTTTACTTCATCAAACTCCAAGCCTAAATAGAGAAAACAACTAACCCTATCTAAGGTTTTACCATCAATTTATAGGGTACAGGTTTTAGTGTTTCTTGGACCACTTACCACAGTAAATGTTTTCTTAAAAGTTTGGCTCCAGGGCCAGGTCTCTCATGTACCCAACGTAGCTAAAGATAAGTCTTTTAAGGCCTTCAGCTGTCCATGCCAGGAGGACTGCGTCGTCAGTGTATAGCAGTGTGGACACAGCCTTTTTCTCCACATACAGGACATCCGCCCCAACAGATACCAAGGTTTTCTCCAAATCGTTCGCATAGAGGAGAAAAGGAATTGGGGCGAGGACAGAAACCTTGGTGCACACCAAGCTTGATGCTGAAATGCTTTATGCATTCGGCAGCGCTCCCATACCCAACTGTTTCTGGAAGGTCATGTTGAAAAAGCCTTAAAAATGTGACCAGCCCTGCATCAACACTCCTATTCTCTAAGATAACCCACAGTTTTGATCTGGAGACGTAGTTAAGGCACTTGACAGGTCTATAAACGCCAAGTGGGTAGAGACTCTCTCGGAGTATATGTATTTTGCCACAATATGGTGAGATTGAGGCACTGTTCAATAGTCCCAAGCCCCTTTCTGAACCCATACTGACTTGGGGCATATATACTATTATGATTAATCCAGTCAAGTAGGCACATTTCTTTTTTTTCTTTTTAAACGGGGACAATTATTGATGAACGCTACGACCTGAGCACCCCTTGGCTACAGACAGAGTTAAATACTGAAATAAGGACTGGAGTCCAAAACCCTGGTTCCTCCCTGAATAAATCAAGCGGAATAGCGTTCCGTCCCAGAGCCATCTTAAATCTACAATCGCTTTAAAAATCTCGTCCTCTCTAAACAAGAGGTTTGGACGCAGTGGACTCATTGACGAGGATGCATCATCGGCCTCGCTATCAGTAGAATACAACCCAGAGAACTGCGCCAACCATGCCTCGGCCAAGATGTGAACTGTTACTTTATCTTGGGATGATATGGGTAATAAAACAGATTGCCCAGCTTTCCAAAAAGCTTGAGGGTATTTTGATTGACAGGCTCCGACGATGGAGTCCCATTTCTTCTCCTTCATGGCCAATGTCCTACTTTTTATTGCTTGCAGATATATCTTTCTACTGGCTATAATAGCACTCTGGTCTCGGGGAGATTGCTTTAAAGCCCTGCGTAAGGAATCATTATCCGCTCTACATGCTTTGTCTAACCATGATTTAGGACGAAGGCGAGGCTGGGCAATAGGTCTTGTAAGCATCTCTTTTATCCACAATAGGAGATTGGAGAAATTACTTAAAATAAGACCCGGATTTGGTAAAACGTCTTCAAATTGTCCAGAATGCGGCAGTCCGACTCTTACTTAACATCCCGAGATGGAAGAGCGTTCGCTCTGAGATGCGCACGCTCCACTGGCTTCCGGTTGCTCAACGCATTCTATTTAAATCACTGGTGCTTGCCTTTCGTGCTTCCCATGATCAAGGCCCCTCGTATCTGAGGAAGAGATTTACCAGCTATGTTCCTGCACGTACCCTCAGATCCTCCACCCTGCACAAATTGTATCTTCCCCGTTTCAAACGAGCAAGACTTGGCGGCCAATCGATCTCAGTGATCGGGGCCCGGGCCTGGAATGCTCTTCCTCTCCAGCTACGCTCTATGTCCTCAGTGGCTGCTTTTAAAAAGCATCTGAAAACACATCTGTTCCAGAGTGTAAGTTAAGTTCTTCTTGTATGTCTCACTGTTTGCCTCTCCACTACCCGCGCCAGGATACTCCCCAGTAACGGAGCGCGCTATAAAATAGTTTATACATACATACATACATACATCTGTTCCTCAGTGCTGTACTATTGCAGACTACCTGGGACACAATGCTCCTTAAGTTCGCAGCTCGCCAATTTCAGTACAGTAGCAAAAAGTGTGAGAGGCCAGGCCATTAGATTTCACAAAGGTAAGAAATAAAGAAAAATAGGTTATTGGGACTTAAGAGTTGGGCAACTCGGGCAAGTTCCTCAGGCATGGGATCAGTGGATGGGGAAGAAGGGTCTAAGGTTTTCACCAATACTATGCAATGGATAGTATTCTTGAACTGAAGGCCGAGAGTGTAAGGGCAGGGCAGACTGCTTTAAGTGGTTATCAGATGAATAATGTATGTGACAGTGCATGATAAATAGCATCAATAATTATACTGTACTACTTTCTTCTATTTACCGAATGAGGGATAATTCTAAGGACACCACCTTATCCTTTATAGCCACGTACGCCTGTCACTCTTAATATGGCAATTAAGGCTGCCGTCAAGCAAAAGCAACCAGCCGTACCTAACTCCATCACCACCCCAAAAAACAGCACAGGTGATAAAATTCCTGTGTTGAGAAGGAGTAACCAAAAATGTCAAAACGACAAAATCTATTTCATTACTGTATAAGGAATAACAGTTTGAATCTTAATATTTGTAATGGACAACAATGGGGTTGAGAATGAGGTCTGCAACAATCTGTACCACCTATGTCTGCAGGAGGATAGTGGCACGCCAGCAACAACTATTAGCCAGTCAAGGAGGGCCACTGGTTGGGATCTTGAAATGAGCCATCTCTCTTCTTTGTGGCCTGAGGGAGTCTCTGTATGGTCAGTTTAATCACAGAAGAGGGGCTGGTTAGAAAGTTATTGCGTTTATTTAAAATGCCTTGTTTTAAGTGCTCGATGTTTCCTGCTTCAGTGTATTTCAAGCAGTTCATGGCTAGTGGTGTTAAGGAGGTATGAAATTGGGTTGATTTGCCTAGGCCGCCTGCATATTTTTTTTGTTTAAACAGCACCACTTTTCAAACATGTGGCAGAAAACTCTGGTTACATATTAGCAAATGCAACGATAAACAAAGTCAGCTTTAAGATACTGTTGTGGTGCAAATCAATAACACACTGAGCAAATTCTAATAATGAAGTGAAACAGAAAGCAGGTGTGAAAACCTATTCATGTGTTGCTATCTGTTAAAAGCATATATTCTTATGTATTACATTATATTTGTTTTACACATAATAAATATCGATATTTTGGAAGAAAATAGAGAGGTAATTTCGTATTGGTTTGAAGCATCACTAGCTTTCAATATGTTTGCCAAACTTCCGGGGTCGAGTAGGTTCAGAAGCCACGTTATTCAAGGTTGTACATTTTCACATTTCTGCAAGGCGCAACCTCACTTCGCAACTAGAAGCAGGATTTCAGGATAACAATGAGATCCGTATATTAATTATGAATATCTACTCCTCAATGACGTCTTGTGCTTCCTCAGGGACTAGATCCCGCCACCTGATCATTAGGCAGGGTTGTGCTAAAAGAATCAAGTTTCTGACATGTACTTGGGCTCCATAGTCTTACTTTGAGAGAAATCCAATATAAAACGACCCTGAATGGTATCCGTATTTTAGCATTAGGCTCCAATAGGCCCTTTTCTAGTAAGATAAAATCTCCAGTCTTCTGAAATCACAATGGTCTTAAAATATTTTGCTCTGCTGCACAGTAAACTCAAGCTAGACATGGTCTTCCAGGCATGCTGCATTTTATGTTTAACAATGGTGTACTATGTAAATTGTTTAAGCTGTACCCGTGCACTTAGAAAGATTTCAGAATTCATGTCCTATATTAGCACACGCTCACCTTCACAAATTCCACCGCTCTAGGAGAGAAATCGCAGGCATAAGCAAAAATGTTCAGATCTTCTTCCAAAAGAGGAAAAAGGCAATTGCCGACTCCGCAGCCGGCTTCGAGAATAGTCAACTTCTGACCATTGAACTGCAGGAGGAAGCAAAGACCAAACTTAGGTTAGAGTTGCGCATTCCATAATAAAAACAGTGGTGCAAAATTGTTTCCAAATTTCACAGTTTTCAAAGCTTACATTAGAAAGTTTGTATGGTCAATGCAATGATGTCCCATTTGCTATGTGCATTTCAACTGTAAATTATCTTAAAACTTCACAATGAAATAATTGCTGTACACTTTGTTAATAGGACTTAGGCGAGTTCATCCTCTAGAATTAAGACCCATGCTTTTACAAGTGGACTTGACTTTTACAGCCCTTTCCTGCAAACTTGTTAATTAATTCTGAACTCTCCATTGCACCATTTCATGGATAGCTGTTGGTATAAGTGGCTGTGAACTGGCCCTCAAAATGCAACTACCAGGGCTTGGGGTAACTTTCTCGACACCTCGTTCTGTGATAACGCAGGGCAGAGTGGCGTCTATGAACAATATTATCCTACAGGCTGGGCAATTCTATTAGCTCGAAAACCCCTAGAAACTTTGGTTCTGAGTTATTCATTATGGACAATACTTCTCACCTTCTGAAAGGTACTACACATAATGTTTCAAACATATAAAGTGTGAATTAAAGGTTTGCCTTTTGTACTAGTTTCTCAAAGACCCTGAGCATGAGGGAGAGCTCACTGCGTTTAAACCCAGGATTGAGAAACGAACTAAAAATCTCAACCACTTCGCCCCACCCATAACGGCACTGCCATTCCTAAACCTACCAGCAGTTAGATCTCAGGTTCAAAGGACCAGTTAATGGGTCGACTAGGACATTCAAGATGGATACCGGTTACAGGTCCAAATGATCTCCAAAGCCAATGTTACAATAGGGGGACCACATGAGCTGGGACTGGGCTTTACATCTAAAGTAAGGCCCCTGGACATACAACACTTTACGGGCCAATTTCTTGCAATCAAAGTTATGGCCTAATTGTATTAGTGGCACCGGAGGGGCTGCAGCATACAATGAATACACGAGTTCCAATTGGTAAACAGGTACACATTTTTAGGATTAGAGCCCTGCAGCATCTTTGAATTGTATTGTTATCACGACAGTACGCTGTAAATTAGGGGTGTGCAACAGCGGTACAGGAAGAGTAAATCCACACAGATTTTTTGAATAGCCAATGTATGTAAATTTATCTTGAATGGATTTCCTGAAAATTTGGCATGGATTAAGATGTCATTGACCTTCATTGGACTCTTGTTTTAGAAGGATGGTTCAAACAGTTCTGGAATCAAGATGATCACCTTCAGTGAACAGGAAACATTGCAAAGGCCTGTCTTTCTTCATCTACCACACCACAATGTGTGCAATAATGTGGTACAAATTGTATGTAAGGGTCTGAAAATAAGAAGATGCATGTGATCTGTAGAATTGCTTCCTCCTTCCTTCAGAAAAAAACTTACAAGAATATGACTGACTATGATTATGGATATTTTAAATGCAACGAGTAATACTTGTAGTTCTTAAAAACCCATAAAACCGTAACTTAGTTTTATTGATTAAAATGTGCTTACACCGATCAGAATGGATGGATGCTGAACAGCGAGGTGTTTTTGCCACTGCATGACTATAAAGCTATGGGGCGTGCTAGGATGAAAGTCCCAGACTACCCATGCAGCTGTCCTATGCCTGAATCTTTCATGCCTGACATTCCCCTAATTGTTTCCCCCATTTTTGCTCAGTTTAGGGGGCCCTTATCCCAAGAGACACTATAATTCCGGGCTTGTAGCAGTATGCGTTTCTTTTTCAGGATGCATCAGCAGCACCCAAGAAGTGATGTTTATTGACCTCCCAGTGTAAACTGAGTTCAGAACCATAATGTGTCAATATTTCTTTAATGAATCTTAACATTCACTACCAGCAACTTCTTTTGGCCCCCTTATTGGGACAATTCATCATCAGCACATTATGGCATCTCATATGAGATTACCTGTTTGGGTCGCCATTTTGGAGCTATATCCAAGTTACTAAAATCTACCACTTTAAGCATTTCACAAGCAGCAGTAACTTAATACAGATTAACACCCAAACCAATAATTCATTGCATAGGTGTTGTTCCCTACAACCAGGACTGTTCCTCATCTAGTAATACAAACTAATGCTCTGTTATGTAATCTCCTCACCAATGCATACATGCCCACTAGCATACTGGTGCATACTTCTCAAAAGCACAACAACGTTTGAACCCCTAAATATGCAAGAAACAAACATCACTTCTAGACCATCTCCATCATGCATCAACACATGTATTTTCTAAACCCTATGCACCTGCTTAACAATTATTTGCCCTCAGTGACAAACAGTCTACTGAGCTGGGCAGTAGTGGCAGGGTGGGCCAAAAGTACTGGAGGATTGTGGCTGGTCCGTAGGGGGGGGGGGGATCTCGGCCTAGAGTACCATAGCAAGACCTAACCAGACTTGTGAGCCAAGAAAAAACAATAGAGAAGCGAGGAGCCTCAATGGAGGGGTGGGGGTTGGGGGAGAGGGAGTGGGAGTGGCCAGAGGAACAAAAGCCTCTTCTTCAATACTCCTAAAGAAGATTGGGACTGGGTGGCAGAAAGGAGAGTCGTTCACCATGGACTGCTCCAGCAGCCTGAAGGGGAGACATGGCCCCATAACAGACGTCACTGAAACAAGAACAGAGTGAGACTGGTGTGTACCCAGTGTAAACTGAACAGCAGCCACCAGTCTCAGGACTCTACACCATCCAACAGAGGGGAAGACCCCACAGTACCTGCAGGGGGAGCAACGAGATCCTAAATGATGCCACTCTAGTAAGAGATCATGCAACTCCAGGGCAGACAACAAGAAGAGAGTGATGGGTTTAAGGTGTATTTTGGGATGTTTGGGGCGGGATGGGTTGTGGTACACCGCAGGTCCCTCATTGAGGCTCTGCTGTCTGGGTTGCTGCTATACCAGACCTAAAGTTAATGGGTGCGTCTAAATGACTCTGTGTTTTGTTTAACACTTATGGAGTTTAACCAGGACAGCAGATATTTATGGGGTTTAGGTGAAAGTGTGGGACTTAGAGGTGTCAATACCACATTCTCTAGTACTTTTTGGTCATTGGCTAAAGAGGTTCATGGTAACACACAACTTCATGTGCGTTGCCATGACTGACACAAATACTAAACCCAGATACTGTATCATGTCCTGGAAAGTGATTATTATAAAATTAAATGTCACCTGATGTTGCAACTTGCTAAACAACATTTTCCTCCTAATGTTCTCTTGGGCACTAAGTGTGCCTTTCTGGTGCACTATGGGTAAGACAGGGTATACCGCTCTGGTTTCAACGCAGTGACTCTGGTCAGAAGGTCCTTTCCCCTGATAGTTAGACGAGTTCAGAGAGGCCTCCTGGATTGGTACGCTTCACTAGGGAGTAGAAAAGAGGGCTGTCGCTAGTTGTTCATAAATGTTTATGCCCCGTTTATTTCTTCCTTAGGGATTAACTGTACTTTGGGATAACTTTAATGCACCATGGACAGACACCAAGACACTCACAGGCTGCAAGGCCACCAGGAAAAGGGTTCTTGCGACTGGGAAAACTCTCTGTGGCTTTGTGATGTATGGCACATGTGGAACTTGAAATAGAGGATATACATTTTAATCAGCATGCCACTCATATCAGACTCTCTCCAGGCCATCCGGTGTCATCCATCCAGGAGCCATGCATTCTACCAAGAGGTGTGCCTGATCACTCCCTGGTGGAACTGTCCCTAAGGGTTGCAGGGAAGAAGAATGGTGGAAATGTGGCAACATAGTGCCTGACGGCTAACTGATGAGGATAGTCAGCCTATACATGCACACATTGGCGCATACACAAGGCCGTAATTCGAGGCAAAAGGAGCTCATATTGGCACAACTGAGGGAAGGAGAGGGAATCGGACATAACTGCCTTAGAGACGCGCATACTTAACATTCAACAGAAGTTTGCAGTCTGTGGGAATTTTACCCTGTTTGAAAACTTGAGACACATAAAAGGATTCTGAAACTGATGGCCTTACATACAGCCAGAGATGTGTGTACAAATCTGGGCAAGGCAGACAAGCATCTGTATTGACTCCCACACAGGCTGACGGCATCCAAGGGAATACAGAAAATCTGATGCTTCTCTGGTTAACGAGTGTCTAATGCTGCAGATGTGGCCTCCACATTCGAGGAACACTCCCTCTCATTTTGCATCGCTTGTCCTGTGCCAAGAACAGAGTATGGTTCACCACTAATTACTGAAACTCACACGAGAGGACGCTACCGGCAGCGGTACTGGAGCTGCGGCGTCTATTTTGAACTCGACCTTGCACATACGAAAGTGCCTTACAACATTAAAACATCGATACTGATTTTAAGCTGCTGGATAAAGCGGTGTTAATCTTTTATTCGTTTGAACTTGGCAGCCGGGACGGAAGTACAACCAGCAGAGAGCAAACAAACTTATTGCAACAGACATTGGAATATCGCTGCCCATTTGGAGCCCTGACGAAGTCGAGGGTACACCACCCTGACGAAACACGTGTTGGCTGGGCGTTGCAAATTAAAATTGAAGACCACAGCAATCAAGACTAAATCAAAATTCTTTGTCTCTGAATTGTTTTGTTTGTGACTCAACTGTCGATATTGTGCAGTATAAAATGTAAATGTAAATGTACATGTATTTATATAGCGCAAATCACCGACCCGGTATCTAAGCGCTTGCTTAGGGAACCCGTCCTGGTATTCCCGTGTGAGATAACCTCGGCAGGGTATCCACAAGGTGAAAGCCAGGCATCCCACCGCGAGGGGCCGTTGTGGAGATTAAGCAAGCTATTGCCCAGAGTCGCAGAGTGTGAACCCGTGAATCGAGTAGGCACCGGAGCAAGAATTGTCGAGTCCATGGACATTTTAGAACTCAAGACCCTGCCGAGCCGGGAATTGAACCCTGGTCCCGGGCTGACCTCTGCTTCCAGGTCTGCCTCCTCTAACCAGTGAGCCACACTTCTCCAGTATAATAATTGACGTGTGCACAGATCCCATGTTTTGTTGTATTTAGGACCAAGGTCCAACTTGGGGGTTTCAGGCTATTCCTCCTTTCTGGGGCACCGTCGCAGATAAATTACGGAAATTATAACACATGACACACAGCAGGCGCCACCACTGGTCGTACTCTTCAATTAGCCTTGTCTCTCTTTTCATAAGCATCTGTATTGACTCCCACACAGGCTGACGGCATCCAAGGGAATACAGAAAATCTGATGCTTCTCTGGTTAACGAGCGTCTGATGCTGCAGATGTGGCCTCCACATTCGCGGAACACTCCAACTCATTTTGCATCGCCTGTCCTGTGCCAAGAACAGAGTATGGTTCACCACTAATTACTGATCTTCCAGTAACAACCATAGGAGCAGAAGACTGCAAGGTGCCAGACCTCCTGCTAAACATAGTAAGGATTGCAAAGTTCATAAATGGCATGCAACCCCAAGGAACCCTGTGGCAAAATGTATTCCCACTCAAATTCTATAAGAAATTTACAACGCTTATGATACTACACTGTATAAATATGTTCCAGCAGGTGGCCCCGGCGAGTTCTTTACCAGAAAATCTGGAAATGGCCATGATTTTTATCAAAATCTGGCCCCTCCCCTCAGAACTATGCTCCGCATCCCGTCCAGTCACCCGGGTTAATATTAAATCTAAAATCCTTGTAAGAGTTAACTAGAGTCATAACCCCCATTAGAGAGAGGACACCAAAATGGTTTCATGCTGGGGCAGGAGGCACTGCATCTGACATGTTCAAATGGTGCTGGTGCGTGCACAAGCGTTCACAGGACCAAGTGTACCAGATTCTGAAAAAGCCTTCGAGTCCCTCAGTTGGGACCTCCTATGTCAAATCACGCACCAGCATGAGCTCGGGTTAACAAGGCCATGTCCAATTCATTTCCAGAGAGAGAAGTACCAGGCAAGGTTGGCCTCACACCCCCAATGTGATATGCTCTGGCCATGGAACCGGTAGCAAATTCTGTCTGCTCGCATGCACTGTGCAGGGATCTTAATGAGAGTAGGGATGATCAAAGATCACATTTCTCTATATGCAGATGACATGCTTCTTTTCTGGCAACACTCGAGATGGACAGGACAGAGATTAAGGCAAATAAGAAAACTGAAGTAAATCTATTATAATTATTATTATGATGATCAGAGGAGCGGAGACAACTGTCTTCAGACAGAACAAAATACACGTCCAGGCAGATAGTGTCAAACATCTGGGAATTCACATAACCTTAGATGAAACACACTCCTGGGAACTCATTGTAGTCCCTACTGGAGACTTGACTTAAAGCACTTCAAACTAGGACCAAAGTGCCTGTCCTTATCCAAAACTCTCGATCTCCTACAAAACTATACAGTTACATGGAGAAACAACCCCAGACTGCATCGGATACATTCACCCCATTAGTGTATAAAAGAAGGATGGAAATGACCGATGTACCTCTGTTCCAGATGGCGATCTTGAATGACAGGCTGTTAGAAGACAGCGAGGCCCTATCATTTCTGTCTCAGGCAGGAACTGCTGAGTGACCTGTATCTCCTGGGTATCCTTTACGGAGACACAATCCCAATCAAATTCCTGTTAATGAATGGCCCTCAGCTGGCCAGTGGGATAATAAGCTCATACAATGTATATAGAATCACGCGATCTATAGAAAGTGGCAGGCATACTCCACCAACTTGGTTGGAATAGGGGCATAGGCTTCTCCAAAATGGAGGATGTCTGGGTGGGTCAAACAAAATCCTTCACTACCTTACAAGACGAAGTGGCACCCAACAAAATGCAATTCAAGAGATAGCCACAATTACGTCATGTACAAGAGGCATACACAGTAGACATAGCGACCCTTCAGTTTAACCCACTTGAAGTCACAGCAGCAATGGGACAGCTAGCTGGAGTAGCCATTTAGGGGATATATCAAATTTGTATATACAATAGCCTAGACTTGTTCTGGGAGTTTGAGAGTAAAGTGGAAGCGAGACCTGGACACATTTGAAGAGAAGAACAGGAGGTATGCAGTTTGCCATAAGCACCAATCAATCTAACAGGATTGGTAAAGCGCAGCGAATCACCCGCAAGGGTATTCAGGCTCGGAGGTCTGCAGCTGCGGTTGGTTCAGTAGAACAGTCAGGATTTATGTCCCTTCCTGAACTCTGAGCGAGAGGGTAATGTCCAGAGGTGAAAGGGGTGGCCGTTCCAGTCCTTGGCAGCCAGGTAGGAGAAGGGGCATCCTAGACTGTTGCTTTGGGTGATGCAGGGTGTAGATGAGGGAGAGGGAGGCGGGACGCAAGTGTCTGAAGGGTAGGTAGAATTTCAGGCTTCGTTTGAGGTAAGCTGTTCCTTGATTGTGGAAGGCTTTGTAGGAGTGGCTCATCATCCTGAAGTGGAATCTCTTCTGGATGGAAAGCCAGTGAACATTCTTGGGGTTGGGGGTGATGTGGGTCCATTTGGGGAGGTTGAGGATGAGTCTGGCTAAAGTGTACTGAATCGTCTGCAGTCTCTTCAAGAGGTGCCTGGTGATTCAAACATGGAATGTGTTCCTGCAGTCCAGCTGGCTGGTGAGAAGGAAAAGGGTTGGGTGACAGTTCGTCTGGTGTTGGCACAGTGCCATTTGGAGATTTTCTGGAGCATGCGAAGAGTGAGGAAGCAGGCAGATGAGATTGCGTTAATCTGGCTATTCATGAGGAGTTTGCAGCCTAGGATGATGCTAAGGTTGCGGACGTGGTCAGTCGGTGCAAGTGAGGGTCCTAGTTTGGTGGCCACCAAGAGCCGTTCAATGAGAAGAGCAGTTCACAAAGATCATCTCCTAAGTCTTGTCTGTGTTGAGATTCAGGCAGTAGTTTCTAATCCAGTAGGCGACGCTTGTCATGCAGCTGTGGAAGTTGACTCTAGTGGGTGAGGGATCTTCAGATAGCAAGAGGATGAGCTGGGTGTCGTCTGCATAGGATATGATGTTCAGTCCATGGGTTCGGACGATGTTGGCCAAGGGGTCTTGTAGGTGTTGAAAAGGGTGGGGCAGAGGGATGAACCTTAAGGGACACCTCAGATGATGCTCTTGGGTTCTGAGGTGAAAAGAGATAGGAGAATACTCTGGGTTCTTCCGGTGAGGAAGGAAGTGATCCATTTGAAGGCACCCCTTTAGATTCCGATGTGATGAAGCATCTTAATTAGGATGTGGTGGGATATGGTTTCGAATGCTGTGGAGAGTTCAAGCAGGATCTGGGGTGCAGATTCTCACCAGTTGAGAAGGGTTCCAATGTCGTCTGGGGTGGCGATCACAATGGTTTTGATGCTGTGGTTCATGCGGAATCCGGATAGGGAGGTGCATAGCAGGATGTTGCGCTTAAGGTGCTTATGGAGTTGGCCTTTTACAAGGACTTTTGCAGGAAAAGGGAGCAGGGAGAGGGGCAGTAGTTCCTGATGTTGTTGGGGGTCGGCGGACAGTTTCTTGAGAAGGGGTTTGACCACTGCGTACTTCCATTAATCAGGGAAGGTGGCTGTAGTGATGGCAGTGTTGAGAAGAGGCGTGCTCACTGCTGATCTTCTTGCTTCTAAGGTTGAAAATGTGGTGGGGACAGGGGTCCGTGGGTGATCCTGAGTGGATGGAGTTCATGATGGCTGTGGTGTTCTCTGTGGTGAGCTGATCCCAGGTGGTGAGAAAGTGGTTAGGGTTCGTGTCTGTGGGCAATGAGAGATGAGGGTGTGCAGGTCAGTAGACTGGGGTTTGAGGTTCTTGTAGATGGCGGAGATCTCGTCGTCGAAGTCACCAAGGGAGGAGCAGAGTTACTGTGAAAGGGGTGATTGTGTTTTCGGTGGCTGAGGGGTTAGAGAACTCTCTGAGAATGATGAAGAGATCTTTGCTGCTGTTGGCGTGGTTTTTGATGCAGTTGGCTGGTGTGCACTTTTTCAAGAAATCGTAGTATAGGTTGAGGGCTGCCTTGAAGATGGCATGGTCTGTGGGGTCCTTGCTGGTGCACGATTTCCTTTCTAGCCGCTTGCAGTTGCACTTTGAAGTTTTCAGTTCCGTGGTGTACCAGCTGGCTCGAGTGGTGGATCTCCTATGTTTGGAGAGCTTGACAGGGGCGACTGTCAGCTGGTGATCCAGGTAGAGAAGTTCTTGACCGCCTGTTCTTGGTTGAGTGTGGTGTCATGGTGGGAAGTATCAAGGACATCGGTACATTGGCTCTCTGATACTCTGCTCCAGTTGCTGAGTGAGGTGCTGGGCGGCTTCATGGCGATGTCAAGGGGGTCTTGAGATGGTGGAGTGGACAAAGACCGTGGCCAGTCCAGGTGAGCTCGGTGACATGACAGAACTGGACTCTGTCTCTGGCCGTAAAGATGTGGTCCAGCAAGTGTCTGGCGATGTAAGTGGGGTTGGTGACGAGTTGGGTGAGGCCGAAGTTGTTCATGCTGTTGAGGAGGTTGGCAGCGTGGATGTCATTAAGGTTGTCGAGGTAAAAGTTAAGGTCTCCGAGAAAAATGTAGTGTCTCGAGTCGATAGCGAGCGGGATATGAAGGTGGGAATAGTATCGCAGAAACAGAGGCATGGTCCTGGAGGTCTGCAGGCGAGGGTGCCTCCGATGGTGGTTCTGACATCGGTGTGGAGTTGGAAGTTGACGTGTTATATGAACACGTAGGTGTAGTCTTTGTGGTGAAGCAGCAGAAAGTTTATTTGTGAATGATGGCGATTCCACCTCCGTGTTTGTTGCTGCAGTCCCGGTGTACTATCTTCTAGCCGTCAAGGGTCATTACTGTAACGTAGGGATTGGAAGCAGGGTTTAGCCAGGTCTCAGCAAAAGCCTACCTATACACTACTGTACAGAGTCAAAAAACAGTCAAAAAACAGTAAAAAGCTGCCCACCTCCCTAGTCCACTGCCACGGAACTATAATTAGATAAACACAAAACAATCATATGGAGAGGCAACAAGAACATTTGTGAAATGGAATGTATCAAATTGAGACACATGTCCTACATGAATGTGAAAGAAGTCCAATTTTAATTGGTTTCTCTTGACGCGATGATAAAACAGCCAAGAAACTCAAAGTACGATGATCAGTGAAATAGCACGAAACAACCAACACGTTTCGCCCGATATGGGCTTCTTCAGGGCAGAAAAGATTCAGGTGGATTACGGTCTCATTGGAAAATGCCACAGCTGATTTGATAAGTCAACAGCTAAGCTTGTTCAAACGCGAATAATGTGCAACAATCGTAGAAGGAGAAGAGAAAATGGAAGACAACTCAATCCGAATACCAGTTCAAGCACTAGGGTGGAACAAACACTAGAGTATCTGAAGCAATCTTTATTTTCTTTCACCCATCGGTATGTAGAAGTGAGTACTCAGATATGCACCACACTCTGATAGATCCTCAATTAAGGAGTCGTCCTCATTCTGTTTGCGAAGAGTCTGAAACGTAGCACCCTCCAACAAACAAATTTCGCACCAGGTCTCGGTGATAAAGATGACATTGGGGGTGAGGGAGGTGATGGAGTCCCAGATCTCGGTGGATAGCTTGCAGAGTGATCCTGCAGTGAGCAGGAGGAAATTGAGTAGCTACGGGGCAGTTGTAGTCGGCGAAAGTCATGCCTGCGGTTCTCCGGTGCTGCAGAAGAGGCAGTGCCGGCAGGTGAAAGGTCAGACCGTGGAGTGCAGAGACGTGTAGCAGCAGTTGTCATAGAGAATGGGGTCTAGGGCTCGGAGTTGGAGTATCTGTGGGTTCCTGGCTCTGGGCGCGTTCCAGGCGTGGACGGGCACAGACTGGTTTGTCTTGGGTGCGGTCATGCTGCGGCCTCCATTAAGTAGGTCCTGGAAGAAGGGAGGCCCCAGAGAGGCATGAGCAGTGAAAAAAGGCAGGAAAGGGCGAGTGACTGGAAAAGAGCACGGGCAAGGAACGCCTGCTCGAGAGCACCAGGAGCTTGACAAAAACACAAATGAAAAATAAACAAACAGCTAGGAAAATAAATAAAAAGTAACAAGGGCAGATATTAACAACAGCGGAAAGACGGACAACAATTCAACAAGTTCAAAAAGGACCAAAGACACTAATGCAAAGGGCAGATATTAAGTACAGCAGGTAGGACTAATAACAGTGTAACCAAAGGCTAAAACAGATAAAAGCATATAGTGAAGTGTGAGAGCACCGACTGACCCAACGGACAGGCAGAACACTCGGCAGAGTTGGGAGACCTGCAGAACATGCGGCGGCGAGGGGGTGCAAGGTCAGGGTCAAGGTCAGGCCCTTAATCCAACTTCACATCATGCAGAGAAATTACTACAATTGACCGGCACTGTAAGATCGGCAAAATACCATCACCTGAGTGTACAAGATACCCAAGGGAAATAGGTAACTTTCTACACATGGACTGGAACTGTAATTTAAATTCAGGGATACTGGCATGAAAATGCTCAGCATCATCAGGCGACCAATGGACCTCTCACCGAAGCGGAGGCTCCTGGGACTTCTGGAGAAACTGGATTGGCAGAGGGGAGAATGAACCCTTGTGGGGTTGGCAGGGTAGAGAATGAAACCTGGTGGGGTTATCTGCTTTCCACAAGATACATTGCTAGATTCTGGAGATATGACACTACCGCCCCTGAAGGGTAATGGCAGAGAAGAATGCACAGATGTTTGTGGATGGAAGATCATATATACAATTCCGTAAGCCAAGATGCACAGAACCTACCTACCTTTTTCTCAAAAACTTTGTAACAAACTAGGAAATCATAACACAACTAAAGCAATCATGTTGGATTCTTTCTTAAACAAAAAAACAATAGCTGCAACCCATTTCCTACAAAATACTCCAGGAAAAGGCAACCACAACCTCTATATCCTTCAAACTATCATCGACTGAATATCTGAATCTTGTCAAAGCGAGAATTCTGTCCCTCTAACCATCGTCAGCCCAAATTTAAAAAAAATTCTACTATCAACTTCTGCAGCCATCCCAGCAACAACACTCATCAACATCTCCTTAAGAACAGGAGTATTTCCACAACACTTAAAGCAATACAGAAGTCCATTATTTAAAATAAAAAATAAAAAAGAGACCTACCCTGGATAAAGAAGACCCTGACAACCTCAAACCCATTACAAACAGACCATTCCTGAGCAAACTTATAGAAAGAGCAGCTTTCCTTCAGATGTAGCAATTCATAGAAAAGAATTCCATACTTTGACTTCCAAACTGGATTCCATCTAGGAAGAGGTACTGAACTAGCTCTTATCTCTATCTAGAATGATCTTGTAAATGTAAATGTAGGTGTACTTATATAGCGCAACCTGTCACCCAAAGGGCATCCTGGCGCTTGCTTAGGGAACCCGTCCTGGTATTGCCCTGTGAGAGGCCCCGGCAGGGTGTCCACAGGGTGAAAGCCAGGCATCCCGCCGCGAGGGGCCGTTGTGGAGATTAAGCAAGCTATTGCCCAGAGTTGCAGAGTGAGACCCAGTGAGTCGAGTAGGCACCGGAGCGAGAATTGTCGAGGCCGTGGAATTTTGAGCCCGAGACCCGCTGAGGCGGGGAATCGAACCCTGGTCCACGGTCGATCCCAGCATCCGGGTCTGCTGCCTCTAACCACTGAGCCACACTTCTCCACAACATCATAAAAGCACAGAACAGGATGCGTCCCTTTTTCTCTTGGACATTTCAGCAGCCTTTGGCACAGTAGATCATGACTCACTAAAACAAACACTTGAGGAAGCCGGAATAGAAGGCACAGCTCTCGCTTGGATCTCATCGTACCTACAAATTAGAACAAATATTACACATACTCCTCCTTTCTCATCTAAACCGTACAACATTAAAGCAGGCCTCACTCAAGTTCAACCATCTCACCCATGCTTTTCAAAATCCATAAGAAATCATTACCATATCTGAACAATGGTTTTGACTTCATCAGCTATAACCACGCAGATAGTTCTGAAATTGGAAAATCCAAAGGACAATGGTACACCAAAAATCTTTAACTGCCTGTGGGCCGATTACCAAAGGATGACATGAAGCCACATTAAATTGAAAGCCTCAAAAACCGAAACTCACCTATGGTGACTGGAAAACCATTTGTCCTCTCTGCACAAGACCTGATGATCTAGGACCATCACCAAAAATATCTAGGATGGGAAGAAACCTCAGAAATACCATGGACACCAAACAGTCAATAAATGCACAAGTAAACAAGGTAGCAAAACCTTTCGGACTATTATGAACTATTAAACATCCTTCTCAAACTTTCCTCTCCTTTTTTAGTCATGTCACACAACTAGCAGGCAAACGCAAACACACAACTTCCCCTTTCAAATACATACCCATCATTCTATTACTACTCTAAAAAAATTCAGCACACAAGAAATGAAGAGTACAAACCTAACACAACAAATGCAGTAAGGAAATTAAAAAAAATATACTAATCTACTAACGTCTGGTTTTGGGTTCTGGTGTAGCATGCTGCTCGCCGCAAAGGACCTCTATACCTCGTCACGGGTACTAAGTGCTATTAAAAACAATTTACAATTCAAAGCCAGGGCTGCCTCCGCAAGTACTGAAATATCTAGGGCATACTAACTCGTACACTAGGAACAGCTGAAAAGGATGCAACTATGTTAGTTGTATAAAGTGGATATTTTGTATTTCATTCTGCTATATGAATCTGTCTTACATACCCAGACTTATTTAAATAAAAAATAAAAAGGAGTTTATAAAAGACAATTCTTAATACTTTGCTTTCTTCCTGGGTTTCCCCCAAAGAAAAATCTCTCACCCACGTTTCACCGATGAAACGTTCTCCTTTGCATCATACACTGGAATACCACTGCAGCAGCTAAAACAAATGGCACGAACAATAAAAAATAAAAAATAAATAAAAATTAAATGGCACCCTCACAATTCAGTATGCACCTTCTGGTGTGATGAAGGATGCAAATTGTCTAGAATCATAAGCATTTCAGAAGTCTCTAGTAGTACACTTTGGCCTCATCTACTGTCAACAACATCACATTGATATTGGGCAGCTGATGTGCTCCATTTCAAATGTATTTATTTAGGTCATTAGGAAATTATGGAGTCCGTGTAGGGCTCCTGCATTGTGCTGGAGGGAAAAACTGATATGACGTCCATAGAGGTCAACCTACTCAGCAGAACTATGCAAAGTAGCCGAGCAAATGCAGACGGCTCCATGGTTCAATTGCAATATGACGTGGCTGTTTTGAGAGACCAAATGGTTTAGATGACAGCCAGAGCACATGTACTGAAAAACAGGGTAGAGGATGAAGAGAACTGCTTCTGCTGTAATAATCTGTGTTTTTTGGGGTTTCCGAAGCAAGTGGAGGGTGGGCTGTGGGGTGCTTTTTGGAAGAATTGAACTGGCGAGAGCTGCGGCCACAGGGGCTTCATGAGCTCTTTGTGACTGAAAGGGCACTTCAGGCAATTGTTTCAGCTCCGCTGCATGGGAAGCCACTTAAGAGTCCTTACACCACGCATCCTCAAGTACAGGGACTAGGATTGCCTTCTTCATGCAGCCAGAGAATCAGAGCACCGACAGTTTGAGAACCACACTATTGTCATCTAACAGGACTACACCAGGAACGTTCAGACCCAACAGAAATCATATCTGGAAGTTAAGCAAAAACTGCAGGAAATGATACTCAAGTATATGTTGTTGTTTCAGGCATGCCTGCAGGTGGTCGTGCAGGGAAAGTGGCATTTGTTTGATACCCCAGAGATGTCGGAGCTTGGCTAGAGAGTTGGGGACAAAGCTGGCACCTGGGGGATGGGAAGGGGGCCAGCCCTTACGAGTGATGGCAAGGAGACTGCCCACATGGGTGGACCCAATGACAAGCAGAGCTCTCAGACGGGACAGGGGTGGATGGAGTGGACTTCTCCAGGTGGTGTTACAGGAGGACAGTACTTTGGAGCTTCAGGATGGTCCTTCCTCAGGGGAGGTGGGTACTCCAGTACGGTCTCCAGGAAGACTGGCTGATACGGTTTCAGACATGCAGGGCGAGCCACAGAGGTGTGTGGGCGGGAAAAAACCATCTCAACGCATGCGTTACGACGCATGCGTTGAAATCGTGTGCACTTACAACACACGCGACGGTACGACGCGTGCATTGTCTACGCACGCCATTACGTCGCATGGGCATTTAGAACGCATGCATTCCAAATGCATGGGATGTAATGGACGTGCGTCGAGACGGCCTCCGAGGGACACAGACGACAGGGAGACAACGCTGAAACGACGACGAGACAGGTAAGGAGGTGCTGTTTTGGGGTTGCGTTAGGGCTTAGGGCTAGTTGCAGTATAGGTGCTGGTTTGAGGTGGGGGATTAGGGCTACTAGGGCTACTTGTAGAATGGGTGCTGTTTTGGGGTTGCGTTAGGGCTACTTATAGAATGGGTGCCGTTTTGGGGTTGCGTTAGGGCTATTTATAGAATGGGTGCTGTTTTGGGGTTGCCTTAGGGCTACTAGGGCTACTTAGAGAATGGGTGCTGTTTTGGGGTTGCGGTAGGGCTTAGGGCTTCGTGTACTATTGGTGCTGTTTTGGGGTTTCCATAGGGCGTAGGGCTACTTGCAGTATAGGGACTGTTTTGACCTTTGGGGGATTAGGGTTGAAGTCGTACTGTAGGCTTGATTTACTGTTTAGAGCTTAGTGTTTAGGGAAGTGTTAGCGTGCCATATTGTAGGGTACTGTTTCATGGTTCAATGATTAGGGTTTAGAATCGGGTGAAGGGAAATGCGCATATGGCAAAAAAATGCTATGTAATACCATGCAGGGTGTCTGTATGCGATGTAACTGTATTTCATATGCATGCCTATACGAATGCGACGTAATGGTATGCGATGTGATTACTCATGATGTAAGGGCACATGCGATGTTTTAATTGCGATGTAAAGGCATGCGATGTGAGTATTTGCGATGTATCATCATACATCTGTGTGGGCACTTGATGAGGTGAATGACTTATGTGGCCTTCACTTCCCCTCTAGGGGATTTCATCTTGGGGGTCAATGTGCAGCCCACTATTACTTTTTTTGTTCCTACTTATGTACATGTTTAATGAGATTCTCTCTGTTCTTGCTGATTAGTAGTCCCAAGTGATCCAAGTCAATATTGGTTGGATGAGAGGAAATCTACCCTGTCTAAGGAGATAGAAATGCCGAGATTCTCCGATTGAATGGCAAGCTCCACTTGTAGGGGTGGGGCACCTGGTTGACCAAACGCTGCCTGAGATACACATCGTAGTTAATAGAGTCATAAACAGTTTTTCTTTTTCTGTATTTGGAGCTCTAGGGATAGCTGTATCGGACCTGTTGGTAATGTGAATGGTTACTGAGATCATAAGGGCAATTGCTGAGTTGGGATATGATGCCTGGCTGATGGGGTGTTTTGTCAAGTTAAGAGTTGGAATAGCAGGCCATATTTATGCTGCAAGTTATTCTAATGACACTTTATGGGTCTTGATTTAGGTTGCACCGGGGGTCCCATTTGAAGTGCAGTTGGAAACATAGAATCTACAAGGGAGGAATGTTGTGGTGTACAGGACTATAGATGAGGTGTGCCCATGCTTGGTGAACACATACCTGTAACACTGACGAACAGGACTGGTGGTTGGATTGAAACATGGCATGGAGGCTCATCATTCGAGAATCTTCACAGAATGTAATCTCTTAGATATTTGGAGGTACTGGCACCCTATAGAAAGGATTTATTCTTTCCACTTCTTAATGCAGGATTCATAAAGTAGGGCAGATTTGGAGCCAAGTAAGCGCGCAGATATAGTCTGGTGTCAAATATCTTTATCTACACAGATTCCTATCAGATCACTCCCAGCTGCTCTTAATCATTGCAATACTCTTGCGCAGACCTCCGATACCCTTGCGGAGGTTACGAATGCTGCCTTCCTTTCACATGCCAAAGACTTCACTGGACATTACTTGCAGGGAAATCCGAGATCTATAGACAGCAGAGCAGTGGAGAAGAGTGGCAGGCCAATAAGGTAGCTCTTCAGGGAGAATGCATATCCAAGATCTTTGGGGTGGGGAACACAAGTAGAAAAACCCTGTTGGGCTTGGATACGAAGTTACCTGGTTTGGATGCCCCTGCTGTGACACGCCCCGAGTGTTCACAACAGCAGTTAGACACTAAAGCTAGATTGAAGACACCTCGTCCTAGTTTGACAAATACAGTTACAGACATCACAGGCTATTTTGGGAGGCAGAAAAGTCAGAACGCCTTCTTGCATGGTTTTTAAACCAAGAGAAACTTCACATTCACAAATTATCCCTATGGCTGAGTTATGGGAGCATGATGCGGTCCAGAGAGCACATTAACGACCTCTGCAAGGATTACTAGAAGGACGGGGAATTAATCTTTTGATGACGGATAAACAGGAGTAGACAATTTCTAGGTGGGCTACGACTGCCAGCGGCTTTCCCTTGAGGCTCCACTTGACATGCCTGAGCTGAAGGAAGGTTTGGTCAGCATGGCCAGAGGTAAAACCCCGGGGTTGGATGGTCTCCTAGCAGACTTCTATCAGGAAATTCCCTTCCTCCTGCTGGAGAAACTGGAGGAGACCCAGAAGGTTGGCCGACTGCCGCCCACGATGCTTTGATAGTCCTAGTTTCTAAAGGGAGGTGGGGTGATAAGAACCACACCCATATATCATCCGATTGTTCGATCCCCTGTTGAAGACACATCAGGCTATTGAGTAAAACTCTGGCAAACAGCTTGCTGGGAATCACCCGATCCCTTGTGCAGGAGGATCAGGCAGGGTTCATACCCGGTAGGAGTACAATGTTTAACATCAGACAGTTGATGCATGTTATGAGAACACTGGTAGATTCTGAAACGGATTATGCTCTGGTCTATCTGGACTTGAAGCACGCTTTCGACTCTGTTAGGCGGACTATCTATGGGTGGCCCTGGATGTTCTAGGGTTTAGTCCCAATTTTATTAGCAGGTTAAACTACTTTATAGGGACCCACGGGCTAGGGTAATGAGGCAGCATGGACGATGAAACTAGGTACTTGGCAGGGATGCCCACTCTCCACTGTTCTTTTCACACCTGCGGTCGAGCCCCTTGCCTCCCTGCTGCGGAATCAATTGAATGGTTAAGTGATTCTGGTATGGGACTATAAAGAACAAGAAGAACTAGAAGGTCTAAAAAGAAAAAAAGCTAAGTCCTCGTGGTCCTCAATGAGAGCTACGCACTTGGATTGCACTGAACCAGACCACAGTGGTCGATAGACACTAAATGTGCAGTAGAAATCCTATCAGCCCACCCTCTTGGCGGAGCCTCGTCATGTAGGACATCTAGAACCAAGTTGGTGTATCCATGCCCAGATGAATTGGCTAGATACCACGCAGTTATGGTTCACAAGAAGGAAGTGTCCACGCCACTGGCGGTGCTGGTAAAGTGCAGTGCAGTGAAAAAATGAGTGAGTGATTATAAAATGACGGTCAAGGCAAAAAAGAAAGATCCTTTTATTATTATTCACCTGGACGTCAGATTAAAAAAAGGTGCATAACAGTGTGACAAAATCACTGTCTACTTTGCTGTGTGGTTGATTAGGCCAACATGTTTCTGCCATCAGGTGAAACTACACCGGCATTCTTCAGGGCCACTAGTATGAAAGTTGCTACTGCAAAGATACACTTTAGTAATAGTGCAAAAAAAGTGAAATGACAGACCAGAATAAGTCTGTCAGGAGAATAATGTGGTCAATTGGACCATCCTACCGTATCCTCTTGGACCATGAGATGATAGAGGATGCAGTCCTGTAAACAAAGAAAAAGAGAAAAAATACTATATTGTGTTCTCTAAACATGACAGACTCTCAGGAACATTTAACCCTGTAAAAGGCTATCATATCATGAAATGAAGACCAAACGAGACTTAGCTGGACCAGTCCAGATTGAGACGGCCACTTAATTAGTTTCTGGTTGCACATAGGGTAACCACAGAAAGTTCTGAATACAATTTAGAAAGATAAATAGACTTACCCAGCAATGTGTAGGAGTCAAGCCTCACCTCACCCGGCAACGGCTCGGAGATTGAGGCCCCGCTCTATGCACAGAAAAATGTGTATAAACATACAGATAGAAAGACTGTAAAGATCTGAGAAGTATCCTCAATCAATGGTATGTATTAAAAGTTGTGCATAAAAACGACTGGTTGTAAGTTGCCCACAGTGATCACAGTCCAATGGAGAAAAAAGGGATTGGGTATAGCATCAAGTGTAAAATAGTGAAGGTAATGACTAACAGGGAAGATGATGTGTTCATAGCATTACTCCCCTCATAATATTGATAAGCATTTCAAAACCCAAAAGCATTTATAACTTTCAGTTTGCAATGCAGTGTAGTATTTAATAAAATGAGAGGGATGGCTCAGCTGACTTTATGCTGCAGCCTATTCTTGAGGGAAGGTACAGCCTCTAGCTTAACTGGTGGAACAAATCAGTATATATCATATTACCCCTCTAAGTAAGTTTTAACATGCTAAACCGCCGAAACGGCCGAGCAAACAGCTTCATTCTACCCCAAAATACAATGGAAAAGCGCAGTTGGGCTAGCATATGGCAGACCGCGTCGTAACAACTCACCTCTCCGTCGGTACCTCTCGGCTAGATCCAAAGCCGAAGGGGAGGCAACGAGGAGAGGTGAGAGGCGCATTTAAATACCCTCCTTAATTGGTGGAGCTTACGTTCATTCTGCCCAGCTGATAGGCTGATGCCGGTCCTCCGAGGCGCCAATTGTTGTCAAAGCGCATGCGTGCCGGTGAGCCACTCGTTGTAGCAGTGTGGTTCAAAACCGGAGCATGCGCAGAGTAGGAATGTCAGTGTTCGTTGTAAGGGCGCCTGCGTGTTGTGTTGTGTGTTCGTTGCATGCGCCTGCTCATTCCGCTGTAGTGTGGCTAAGCTGCATCAACGATGTTACAGACAGGAGCACATCTGCGCTCACGAGGGAGAAAACAAACAATAAATAGTTTTCAAAAAGCATGATAGGCTCGCATTTGACTGCATATTTGATAGTACAGTCAGGGAGACGGGGCGCTGAGAGACTAATTGCGCGCATGAGTTATACAATGTTAAAGATGTATTGTAATATCATCGTCGAGATGTGGAAAGGAGCATGTCTAAGCTTCTTATTGTATGCAAAGGACATATCAGTGAGGGGCACTGCAAGAATGACAGATTATGTAAGTGAAACTCAGACAGTATGCATAAACCACCATGGTATACAATGTCACAATATGTCCTACAGGAACAGGCGATGCATTGGACTCAAGGAAGATAGGACCAGCTCGTGTGTATGTTATATCTGCCATAGTCCATTCTAAGGGTAAGGCTGGCATAGAGAGATGTTTTATTAAACGGGCTATAAATTGCACAGTTTACCTGGGGGGTCCCAAACGGTGTTGAGGACATCACGCCGTGCAGTAGAAGCACAGATTCCAGTGAATTGACAGTGCATGATGGTCAGTGCTCTAAAGGGAAAATGAACTGGTCATATGGACACCCATGGGATATTGTCATTCAACCCTGTCACATCAGTTTTCAATTTAAAAATCCAACGTTGTTCCTTGATGAACAAGAACCGTGAGATATCTGTAATGTGTGCAGGGATGAAAGGTTGTTCAAGGACCACCCACCTCAAATCATCAGCTTTGTGTTTCTTGGCTAAAAAGTGATTCGTTAGGCAGGTAGACTGTTTATTGCAACGTATCGTGCTCTTGTGTTCACTAATACGTAATTTAACTTTCCTGGTGGTGTGTCCAATGTATGCTAGACCACAAGGGCATGTGATCATATAGATCAGTTTCCCCGAGTTGCAGTTCGTGTGGTTGGTCAGCTTCCATGGTCTGGATGTGCCGATGTCGATGGAAAGTGTCTTCTGAGTCTGGGGGCAGACGGTGCAGCCACCGCAAGGGTAGTGCCCCCAGACCGGAGCAGTATTCCAAATGGTGTCAAGAGTGGTAGTGGTATCTCTTCTCTGTGTCTTAGGTCTGGTGTGAACCAGACTATCTCTGATGCTGGGCCCTCTTTTGAAGGCAAACAAGGGCCTGGGTATTGCACCAGATGCTGTGTTCAGGATCTTCCAATGCTTCAGCACCGTTTTTTTGACCACATTGGATAGGGTACTGAAAGTATGCACCATCGTAATCCTGTCAGACGGCGTCTTACTGTGTTGATGTTCAATCAGTGCCTCTCGATTGTTGTTAAATGCTCTTTTGTGCGCCCGACGTATCAGATGATTAGGGTAGTGACGTTCCTTCAGGTTCGATGATAGCTCTTTCGCGTGTTGTTCATACAGGATGTTCGAGGAACAATTTCTCCGAACCCTCAGAAATTGACCTACCGGTAAGTTGTCACGTAGTGACTGCGGGTGAAAACTCCGGTATGATAGCAGTGAATTCCGAGCCATGGGTTTCTTATAAAGTCGACTTTGCAGGCCTCCCTCTCCAGGGAAGATAAGAAGATCTAAGAATGGTAGCTGCTCTTTGCTGTATTCCATCGTGAAGTGGAGGTATTGATTTCTAGAATTCAACCAAGTGTGGAAATTGGTGACCTCAATGCTTGTGCCTCTCCATATGACAATGATGTCATCAATATATCTGCGCCACAGCAACACCTGTCCAAGGAAAGGGTTGCGGTGGTTCAGAACATGGTCTTGCTCAAACTGGTGCATATACAAATTAGCAAGACTTGGGGCAAAGACACTCCCCATTGATGTTCCGGAGACTTGGAGGTAGAGGTCATCCTGGTATTGAAAATAGTTCTCCATCATGGCCAGTCTGGCGCACTCCATGATGAAAGGTATTGGAGTCTTGGGGTCTTTTTTGCCTTGACCGTCATTTTATAATCACTCACTCATTTTTTCACTGCACTGCACTTTACCAGCACCGCCAGTGGCGTGGACACTTCCTTCTTGTGAACCATAACTGCGTTGGATCTAGCCAATTCATCTGGGCATGGATACACCAACTTGGTTCTAGATGTCCTACATGACGAGGCTCCGCCAAGAGGGTGGGCTGATAGGATTTCTACTGCACATTTAGTGTCTATCGACCACTGTGGTCTGGTTCAGTGCAATCCAAGTGCGTAGCTCTCATTGAGGACCACGAGGACTTAGCTTTTTTTCTTTTTAGACCTTCTAGTTCTTCTTGTTCTTTATAGGTCCAATAGGGGTTCTTTGAGCTTTGATGGTCTATAAATATATTCCCCTTGACCCTCCTTTAATAGTTGTTTTTCATTCTGGTATGGGCCCAGATGCATACAATTTCTCTAAAGTGATGAATGGTTGCTATATTTGAGGGACACCACCCAGTAGGTGCTGTGTGTGCTGGCAGAACTGTAATGATTTGAGAGACTATCTGGCCTACACACAAATGCATCTAAGTCAAGTCTGTTCGCCCTGGGTCAGCTGGGGTGCACTCTCGTGTCTTAGCCGCCTGCATTGGTCTTGCAATAGGACCCAGATGGATGTTGATAGTTGGGGATATGGGTATCCAGGGACCCGGTAACACAGTATGATTGAAATATGGGTAAAGTTGTGGCAGGTTTGCATAGTTCAGTAGAGTTTGGAAAACTCTCCTGCTGTTCATTACAGGTCGTATCTCACTGGCAGAAATTAGGCACGCATGAATAGGACTAGAGCGCTCTCAGCTACCGTTTTTCCTTTTAATTACATTTCTTTGCTAGCACATGTTTAGACCGCTAATTTACCCCATCTTTCCCCACAGCGTCGTGACGTCTTAAAGACTCATTTTCTCTTTACAGGTAACACTGTTTACCTTGTCCTTAAAGCTCTCCCTTTTCTAATCACCACAAGCTTTTTTCGTATTTCACTTCTCGATTCCTTTTCTTCCAGGCACACAGTGCACTATTTCTCATGTGCTCTAGTTCCTATTCATGCGTGCCTAATTTCTCTGTTTTAGATCTTTTCATGCTGCATGTTTAATAATACCAACGCACATTGATTGCTTTCATTCCTGCAGTGTGTGCATGGTCTGGTGGCACGACCTCCAAGTTAGACCCACACACATATACTTCACATTTGGGCCTGTGGCTGTCGAAGCGTTTCAAGTAACACTGCTTGTAGGATCATGTGCTGCATGGCCACACCTTTCAATAACACCTTAGGCAGAATGTGGAAGGTGACATATAAGGGTATTTACAGAGGTAAACTAACCCCCTAGCCAAAGAATGAAAAAAAATCCATACGTATTTCTCTCTCTCTCTCACACACAAACACACAATGTCTCCCCTTTCTCTTCTCTCTCACTCACACACACACTCTCGCTTGCACGCACACACCCCCATGGTGTATGCATGTTTCTGCTTCCCACTCAAACATATGAACCGAAACAATATGGCTTTTGCACACATGTAAATACATACATAGTCTCCCTGTCCCACACACACAGATTTGCACCTGACTCGCTCTCACACACTAACAAAGACACATTACTTCCCTCTCTCTCATTCCACACCCCTTCTACGCAGTGAAACACCTGTATGTCTAAGCCTGGCCTGCCATTATTACACCCACCGTATGGTAATGCTCGTGATATCTGCACGGATCAAACCAGACCCAGTGTTGCAAGGACAGTATCTGGTTGCACATGCATCTTTCTTCCTCACTGGCTGAACTACTGAGGCAAATCATATTTATGTGGCTTCTGAGTTTAATTGTTAAACATTAAAGAAAGTATAATTTGCGGCCATAACACACAGCAGCCATTTCTGCATTTTTAATACAACAGCCATTCCGATTTTGAGAGGAGTAAACATCTAAACATTTTTTGCCTTTGGAACCTTAAAGGCATTTACCCCATGAGCTAAGAGCTAAAGGCGTTTACAGAAGCAGGAAGAGTTTCTCTCATAAACGGGACACACATACAGATAAGTGGTATCCGAAAAAAAAGCATTTGCAATGCAATAGGCCTCGCATTTGCTAGAGTTTAAGCTATTGGCATTATAAATGACAATGCTTTTTATTTATGTGTTTTAAAAACCAACACCTAAATAAAAGGCACTCTCATTTACAATGCCTGTAGCTCAAACTCTCGTAAATGCGAGACCTATTGCGCTGCAAATGCTTGGTTTTTTTGCACATACTATCAGATTAGGCCTTAATCTGATGGTATGTGCAAAAAAGATTGATTGGGCCTGTAATTTACTTTTGGTGGCCGGGGCTGCCCCCTCCAGTCCCGAGAGGCTGAGGCAGCAATCACAGTAGCCTAGGCCATGATTAAAGTAGGAGAACGAACAAAGCAGCAAGCCAGCCTGCTGCATTAGCTTAGTTCAGTTCTCCTACTTTAATCACGGCCTCCCGGCCTGGCCACCCACACCATATCAAAAATTGTAATCATGATGATTGATTTATCATCATAATTACACATTTTGATTTATTGCCTGCACCTGCGACGGTCCTGTGAGAGGCTGAGCTGAGCGCACAACTCCCCTCAGGCTGAGTTGTGCGCTCAGCACAGGAATGGGTAGCTCATTGAAGGCTAAAGAAGGCGCTAGCAGGCGAGAGGCCTCTGCACATGTACACAGAGCTGTGCATATACCCATAAGCAGGTTCTAGCAGCACGACTCCCGGTATGTGAAGGAAGCAGTGACATTGACAAGTGCTCTTATTATTCCTTTCTCCCTCCCCCAAGAGTGGGCATAGCTCCTTGCCGGACGTGTGAATCCCCTGATGGCTCCTGGTCCAGGATCCCCCTGAATAGCGCAATTATTAACCCCTTGTGCGCTAGCGATTTTCCCGCTGTGTGCTGGATTTTTCAAAAACCCGCGTTACATGACGAGCTCAGCTCGTCATCAGCATACGAGCGCCGTAGCTGATGACGAGCTGAGCTCGTCATCAGCATCGAAGGGGTTAAAATGTCCCCGGCGCACCCTTTCCCTGTCCTAGCCTCATCTGTTTTAACATGGCACACTACACTGCATACAAAGACCGCACAGGCATAGGGCTCTTACTTCCAGAATGAAAGCCCTCAAATAGTTGGGAACATTTGTCGAATATAAATTCGAGCATAGTGTATCGAAGTAAATAACAGACAAATAACTTCGTAGGAGACGGTCATTTTAATTACACTTAAAATCCACAGTCCTAATTGTACTCATGTTGGCTTTTACCATAGATGTGTAATGCAGATATCACACGTAGGTCAATGTTCATTGCCTATATTTTGCATGTTTAGTGAAGAGAAATATAGCTGGATGAGGGCCCGGACCGGAATTTCTCTCAGCAATGCCATTTTTATCTGAAATTGTCCAATGGTGTTAGTCCCGTCTTAGTCTCCAAACATTTATTCATCCTTCCCTCACAGCTCTTAGAAGACATCAGAGGCAGGCCACCTCGCTCCGCACTGCCTCCTCCACCCTGGCCCCTGCTCACAAGTCACTCACAACAACACAGGCAGGCAGCAATCAGTTAAATTGAATCCAGACCACCACGGCGCAACTCCAGCCAACTGCCACTTATGCCAATTATTCCATGACACATCATTGATTGATTGATTTGGTGCCGGAAAAACTCACCTGCTGTTGGTAGCAGACAGGGGGGGGGGGCTACGTTGGTGGGCTAGCCTAGGAATAATTAAATTATGGTTGGCCACCCGCAGGCTACGTTCAAGAAGTGCGCACAGTGCCTCTGCTCGTCACTCTCACTCGTGATGGTGCAGGCAGTCACACGCAGGCCTAATGCCTGTGATGGGGGTCGCTGGTGCGCGTGGTGTGAGCGCTGCGGCCGCAATAATTGCACAGGAGGCTCGTGCTGGTTTACTGCGTAGTAACCACTAAACTGCCTGGGACACGCCTCTTTATTTATAGCTGGTGCGTGATGACACGCGCCAGTGCTAGCGTAACTTCTCCGACGCAGGTAGACTGCACCGCTACCTCGCGTTAGAGATCGGAGAACACTACACTCCTTCTAACCTTTATTAAACAACAAACAATGATCAAATAGATCTATTACCAGTCACTAGAATTCCAGTCCCAATTCGTCACATCATGAAGTCGGCCACCCGGGAGGATGGAGCTGGGTTTCTTCACAGGCCATACCTGGAGTGCTCTCCCTGTGATGATGGCAGAGATGGGGTCACCCCTTGCGAGGCTTGGCTCTCCTGGGATCTTGCAGGACAACTCGACGGACCCGCAACTGGTGTTCCCGGCAGGGAAGGTGCGCCCTGGTCTGACCAGGTCCCATCTCCAATGGTGGTTGACTTGTGACCCCCGCCTGAGACCTCCTCTTCTGCCGGTTGACGTGGGCTGGTGTCCATGCTTTCTGATGCTGGCAGGTCCGGAGTCCCGGCATCCACCTTTTTGAAGAACAAGATGTTGCGGGTGACTTCCTCTGTTCCTTTTCCAGCGGTTATCATGGTGCCGGTCCTGCGGACGACTGTCCAAGGCCTATGTTCGAATGGAAGCCGGAACTTGCTTCCTGGGTACCTGTCCTTGACATAGACTCTGCCTCCCGCTTGAATGACAGACATCCGGGCCCATCAGTTGGCACTGGCTTGGTCATTGGAGCTGGTCCTGTTGGCTAGGGTCCTTCCCGCTTCGATCGGAGACGGGGTCCAGCTCGGGTGATGTGGTATGGTGTCTCTCACTACTCTGCCCATGCTTGCTGGTCCCAGAGCTGCCTCAGTTGTGAGATGGGGCGTCAGATAATATTCCCTTAGGAAGGTCTATATGGCCCACTTGAGCGGTGATCCATCTGCATGAGCAATTGTTGAGAGTAAGCATGAACCCCTCTACTTCCCCATTTGCCTGAGGCCAACGCGGGGTCACTTTCAGGTGTTAGATCCCCCAGGCCTTGAGATAGTCCGCAAACTCCTGTCCCTGGAAGGGGTTGTCTGACTTCACCACTTCGAATATTCCGTGGGTAGCGATGGTCTTCTCTAACTTAGTGATGACCTCGGTGGCTGTCTGACTTCCCACGATCTCGACCTCAGGGTTTTTCGTGTAATCATCGATGATTATTAGAGCATAGCGTCCATCTGGAAGGTGTCCAAAGTCTACACTCACTTTCTCCCAGGGTCGTTGAGGGTTCTCTTCCATGATGACTGGGTGAGGGTGATTGGGTTGACCCACTGCCAGGCACCATGCACATGCCCTGACTGTTTGTTCAACCAGTGGATCCATTCCCGGGAACCACACCTTGGCTCTCAGTCGGCTCTTGGTTTTTACCTTGCCTTGGTGTCCCCTGTGTGTGAGGTCTACTGCCTGTTGAGCCAGACTTGATGGTATTACTAGCTGCGAACCTCGGAGCAGACAAACCTCTGATATCAACCGAAAGTTCATCTTTTACTCGCACAATGGATTCCAGAACAGCCTTAGTTTTTGGCGTCCTTCGGGTCATGGTGGATTGAATGGGGCGCCAGTCATTCGATTGGACTGCGCTTATGGCCAGCTGCAGGCATTCATCACTCTGGGTGTCTTCTACAATGGTTTCGAGACTCATGGGCAGTGGTCGGGATCTTTCCGATATAAAACGGACATATTCTTCAGTGTCTTCGGCATCCTCCTCTTCCACTTTGGTGGACGCCCTTTGGTGCCTAGAGAGGTAGTCCGCTGGATTGGGCAAGCCCGGTTTGTACTCCACAAGGTAGTCGTATCCCTGCAGTTGAAGTATCCACTTTTCAATCCTCGGCGGAGGTTTGGACGCGGATCCTTGAAAACAGGGGAATCAGGGGCTTGTGGTCTATGAACACTGTGAACGGATGGCCATACACGTAGACGTGGAAATGACGACAGGTCCAGTGGATGGTGATCGCTTCTTGTTCAATTTGCGAGTATCTCTGTTCTGTGTCCATCAGGGACGGACCCGCATACGCTATTGGGGCCCACTCTCCGTTCTCTTGCAATTAAGCGAGTACCGCTCCAATCCCATGCGGGCTGGCGTCTATAGCGACGTTGGTGGATCGGGCCGGGTTGAAGTAGGACAGTGTCATGTCTGCTGACAGTGCTGACTTAGTGTCTTTGAAGGCTTGCTCCTCCTCGGGGCCCCACTGCCATGTGGTAGAAGCTTTTGTCAGTTCCCTGAGGGGTTTCGTGAGATTTGACAAGTCTGGGACAAAACGTCCGCAAAAGTTCACCATTCCCAGAAAGCTTCTTATTTCTGAGAGGTTAGTTGGCACCGGAGCTTCTTGTACATCTCGTACCTTGTCAGGGTCTGGGCCCACTCCTTGGTCCGAGAATGTGTATTCAAAGAAACTAATCTTGTTCTTTAGGAATTGGCACTTTTCTCGATGTAGAGTCAGTCCGGATTCTTTGATCCTCTGGAGAACCCGACAAAGTTTCCGATGGTGGTCTTCGATCGATGACGCATGTTATGTTAGATGACTCTTGTATCGCGCACTGTCACCAAAGGTTTCCTGGCGCTCTTTATAACAGGATGGAAAATGAAGAGTTGAAACTGACCAGGTTAGCCTAGGGAGGGGAAGAGGAATGTCTTAAGCAGTTTTCTGAAGATAGAAATGGAAGTGCTTGACTTGATGAAAAGAGGGAGGGAATTCCAAAGGCTAGGGGCCAGATGAGAGAAGCGGCGGCCGCCGTACTTCTTGGTTTCAACTTTGGGAGCAACAAGCATGTGAAGGTGAGCGGAACGGAGGTTGCGTGACGGGCGATGTGAAGTAATTAAAGATTGCAAAAATGCAGGACTGGTGCAGTGCTGGGCTTTGTAAGTGAGGCAGGGTACCTTAAAGGCTGTCCTTGGTCCCATCGGCAACCAGTGAAGTCGATGCAGCAGGGGTTTTGCCGATTGCCATTTAGGGATTTTATAAATGAGACGGGCCGCCTGGTTCTGAGCCACCAGGAGACGATACAGCAGGGACTGAGGGAGGCCATAGTAGATGGAATTGGAAAAGTCCAGGCGGGAGAGAACCAAAGAGATGACAACCTGAGTTAGAGCAGAAGGTGGTAAGAGATGGCTAACTTTGCGGATCTTTCTCAGCTGATACATACAGGACGAGATGACAGCGCCCACTTGGGCTTTCAAGGAGAGCTCTGCATCAATGATCACGCCCAGACTTTTCACTGATTTGACCGAAGGTGGAAGGGGGCCAAATTCAGTGGGCCAGAACTGTGGACCCCAGTGAACAGAACTGGAGCCGGGAAGGAGCAGCTCGTTTTTTCCTGGATTCAACTTTAATTGATTCTCATTCATCCAATGTAGGATGTGAATCATAGCGGTGCGAAAGGTGTTGACAGCATTGGAAGAGTTGAGGGGAAAAATTATCTGCATAATTATATACCGTGATGTCCCAGTTCTTAAGTGAGTGGATAAGTGGGCGAAGGTAGAGATTGAATAATAATGGCGAGATGGAAGAGCCTTGGGGTACTCCACAAGACGTGGAGGTTTTTGCTGCGGTGTACGGGCCCAGGCGCACAGCCTGAGTACGTCCAGTTAGGAATGACGCGATCCATTTGAGGGCAGTACCCTGGATGCCTGCCTGGCCGACACGGTGGAGAAGGATGTTGTGGTCCACCGTGTCGAATGCGGCAGACAAATCCAGGAGTACAAGGACTTGAGGGATGCCCGCATCCGCATTTCTCCTCAGTGTATCCAAGACCGCGAGGATAACAGCCTCAGTTGAATGGGCGGGTCTAAAGCCGGCCTGGTTGGGCTCCTGGTAGCCAGAAGTCTCAATGAAATTAGAGAGACAACGAGTGACATATGCTTCTGTAAGTTTAGAAAAGTAGGGAAGGAGAGAAATAGGGCGAAAATTCGAGAGATCGCCGGGATCAGCTCCAGGTTTCTTGAGAAGGGGCACTAAGATGGCATTTTTAAAAGAGTTAGGAACAATGCCGCTCCCCAGAGAGCCATTCAGTAGGGATAGAATGTCATCCGGTAATTTAAAGCAGATATCCCGCAGTACTGATGGCGGACAGCAGTCGTTGGGGGAACCCGACTGGACCCGGGTAGCGAGGCCCGCTAGAAAGTAGGATCAAAGGCGGGAAAGGTCGTGAAGGTCAGGGGATTATCGGAGGAAGGTTCCAAGATGTATGACTGAGGACAGGAAGGGATAGAGTTTTTTATTTTTATAATCTTTTCAACAAAAAAGTGGTTTAGAGCGTCGCATGTCTCTTGGGAGGGGGTCTGAGCTGGGAGGGTTCTGTCATCCGTGGTAAGTTCATTCATGACCTTGAAGACTTCCTTGGATTTATTGACCGCTGACGAGAGTCTGTTGGAAAAGTGGTCTGACTTAGCTAAGATGATGGCAGCTTTGTATTCTCTCCGCACCAAGATATAGAGCAGCCTAGCTGAATCGGAGTAGGTGCGCCTCCAGATCCGTTCCTGCTGGCGCACTTTCAATTTGAGTTGCTTAAGATCATTCGTGAACCATTTATGAGACGAATGATGCCGTGTGCAGGGAAATTTCGTAAGTGGAGCGAATTGATCACTGGCCAACTTTAACCAGGTGCTAATGTCTCTATCCAGTGAGTTAATGTCAGAAGGGTCAGTGAGGTTCGTATGTGGACGGGTATCAGCCAAAGCCGTAAGGAACCCCTGGGAGTCAAGTGCGCTCCACTTCCGGGCGAGGCCACCAGCCATAAGAGGGGCGGGGGTTGTGCCAGCGACTGTGATGATGGTATCGACTAGAAAGTGGTCCGACCAGACACATGGGGAGACGACTGGCTCGGACAGTGTTATGTTGTAGGTCCAGATCTGGTCGAGAATATGACCCTTGATGTGGGTAGGGTGAGATACCTGTTGAATCAGGTTCAAACTGTGGAGTGAATCAAAGAACTCCGTAGCAGAGGAACCGGCCTTAGGATCGTTGTACCAGTAATTGAAATCACCGAAAAGGGCGAGACTGGCATGGTGTGTCAATAGGGCAGACAAATGTTCACTCAGAAAAGTGGAAAAAGATGTCATAGGGTGTGGTGGACGATATAGAAGCAGGAGCGTGAGGGCACCCATGTTGGTTTCGAGATTGAGGAGCAGGAGCAGGTTATCCACCTCAGGTATAGGAAGGGAAGATGAAGAAAAAGAGTTAAGACGTTTGGAAATGATAGCCGCTACCCCACCCCCAGGACGATCTCCCGGGCAGTCAGCGTGGAGGATGTAATAGTCGGGAGGGAGGGTCGCCAAAATGTCTGGGAGAGACTCGGAGGTGAGCCAGGTTTCTGTTAACAGAAGTATATCTGGTTTATTGGTAGACAGAAGAATAAAAAGCTCATCATGATGCCTTACTAAAGAGCGTGTGTTCAGATATGTTACCTTGATGGTCTGGTTGCTCGTAATGGAGGGAGCAGGCACGTTACAATTGCTGAGGTCGGGGGTAGCTGAGCATTTAAGACCCAGAGAATCTATACGCCTAACGGCAATGGGACATAATGGAAGGGGGGGATATTGTAACTGTCTTAGTGATTGTGGCGTATATGTGGTAGAATGGGCAGCGCGACTGGCCCCTGGGCCCGGTCTAGCGCGGACGGGCGCAGACGGGCTGGTCTTAGGCGCGTCTTCGGCGCGCGTCCGCTGCGCATCCTGGCAGGTGAGGGCTAAATAGTCTCCAACCCGGAAGTCGGGGAGAGCTAGAGCGCGTCCCCAACCAGCCCTAAGATGGCGGCTGCAGCTGGTGGGCGGCTAGAGTACCCTGTTTCCCTCTGCACTAACGGAACATCCCGCGGCGGATAGGGAATAGGGGAAAGAGTGAGTGCAAGTGTCAGCAGGTAATAAACATAAAATCACAATTTAGCTATACACTTTTAAAAAAACGTCTAAGTCACGAGAATGAAACTGAACAAATGTGACAGAGCGTAAATGGTGAGCGCTACAATTTTAAAATAAATGAAGTCCTCTGTGCTGAGCTAACTGGTGCAGATCTTCAATAAAAGTGTTATCCCCGAGCCGAGGGCTCGTTCTGCCTAAATAGCCTCTAACCCGGAAGTCGGGGAGAGCTAGAGCGCGTCCCCAACCATAGATGAGTAGGTCGTCACTTATGTTTAAGACTCCTGAGAGCCCGCTGAGGACTTTGCAGATGGTGTTTTGAAACACCTCCGCAGCGCTTGAGATCCCGAAGTTGAGGCGTCGGTATCTCCTGAGAACCACATTGCGCCGTTCAGTTCTCCCAAGATGTCGTCAATGGTGGGGGTTAGGTGGCGTTCCCTCTTCACCGCAGCATTTGGGAGGCGCATGACCACACAGATGCGGACCTGCCCCGGCTGTTTCGGCTTCCGTGCCACTACGATCGGGGACACCCATGGTGTGGGTCCACTGCCCTTTTCAATAATGCCTTGCCTCTCCAGCGTCTCTAGCTCTTCTTCCACCTTCTGTCTCAGGTGGGACGCAATGCGCCTGTGCCTCAGCGCCACTAGTTGGACTGACGGGTCAATATGGAGGGAGACCTCTTTTCCTTTCGGGCATCCAATACCTTTGAAGACATATGCGAACTCCTCCATGATGGCCTCTAGTTCTTCCTCTTACACTGCCATGGCAAACGATATTAGCTTAAGTTCTTCTGCTTATTGACCACTTATCAGCATATCACTTCCTTCTTTGGTCACGTATACTGTGGTGGGGGTCTTGAGTCCTTGTGTTGCAGTTCAGTCTTGAAACATCCCAGGAGTGGGATGGGTGTCTTCTGGACGTATGCAAATACTCTGATGCTGGCCTCACGTAATGGCGGGCGTGGACTTAGTTGATTATATACAATGGCAGCCATCAATTCGATCGATTCCCCCGTGTCAATGGTGGCTCTCACCTCCTGGTGGTGGATCTTAATACGGCATCTTGGGAGTCGTTGTCGCTTCTTTCGTGGCTGATCAACTGCGAATACGTAGTGAACCGGGTAGTCTCCCGTGTCATCATCCATCTCCTCGCTGTCTCGCTCTTCAGGTATCGCCTGCGCTGCCTCCTTTTTTGATTTCGCCGACCTGCATACCACCACAAAGTGGTTCATCCACCCGCATGAACTGCACTTTTTCCCTCTCGCTGGGCAGTCTTGCATGCGATGGGGCGCACCTCCGCAGTAACCACTCTCCCTCTTCTTGTCTTGCTGTCGTCTCCCGGCGTTTTGGCGCACTTTGTGCCTCACCACATTCGCCTTTTTCACCACGTTGACTTGTTCCGTCTTGATGGGTCGGTGGAGGGGCGCTTCCATATGGGACGCTCAGGCTTGCGACAACTCCTTTGACCGCCCCAGGGTAAGGATGTCCGCCAGGGACTTACCATCCTCTTGAAGAATGTTCACTCTCAGTTTGGACGAATAGCATCCTTGTATTGTCTGACCCCGGATCTCTTCATGTTCGTCGCGGAAAACGCACGTGCTGGGCAGCTTTTTCAATCGTCTGTGGAACGCGTCCAGCGATTCCTCCGCTTCTTGCTTGGCTTGAAAAAATTAACCTTTCGTAGTCCCTGTTTGCCATCGGCTCGAAATGAGCGTTAAGGGAGTTGAGAAGCGTGACATACATTTTGGGTGTGGCTTCTACCAGGGTTTTGTAGATGCGGTGGATATCCTTGGCTCCAAGGTGGAGAAGTAGGGCCCTGCGCCTTTCCCAGTCTATGCCAGCCCCTTCGAAGTAGATCTGGAGGTGGTCTGTCCAGTCTCTCCATTGCGGGGCAAGAGATGAGGGCACTACATCCACCACAAAGGGCTCAATGGTGGGAATCGACACCATCTTGGCGCAGACGCAGTCACACCTCGTGACGCATGCACTGCTTACCTCCTGGGAACACTAACAGCCGCCCGGCCCAGGGTGAATGCAACGCCTTCCAGGTCCTCTCCTGTTGCCAGTATGTTTCAGGCCTCAACGAGGTGTCCTCCATTCACCGGATGCTGGGGTGCCTTCAAACGAGGATTCCACCGCGTGCACAGGAGCCTCTGTCTCAGCAAAACATGTTCAGGAGCTGCAGGGCCTGCTTCGACTGCCACAGGCTCCCCTGAGGGCACACAGCAGGCCAGGAATGCTCGGGCTGCTCACCATGGGCCCAGGGCAGTTATCAATGGCCCACCGATTGTCCCTCATTAGGCACAGAAGGGCTCGTTACTGCCCATCGCCAGTGTGATGGGGGAGGGGGCTGCTGGAGCGCGTGGTGTGAGCACTGTGGCAGCAATATTTGCACAGGAGACTCGTGCTGGTTTACTGCGTAGTCCCCACTAAACTGCCTGGGACATGCCCTCCTTATTTATAACTGGCGCGAGATGACATACGCCAGCGCTAGCGTAACCTCTCCGACGCGGGTAGACTGCACCGCTACCTCGCGTCGGAGATCGGAGAACACTACAATGCCCTAGAGAGGCGAGCAGATGCGGCGGAGGAGGAGACAGTGCATCATTCTGCGCACTGGCACCTCCTCCTCCTCCTCATCCTGAAAGTTTGGTTGTTGCACACCCAGGGCATGGGTCAATCAGGCTTGCTGCTGTTTTGTTACCCTGCAGCTTCAGAGAGCGGTCTCGGTCAGACTCGGACTGGAGTTAAGTAGTATTGGAAGTCTGACTGACTGTCTGAGTCTGACACACAGACTCAGACAGACAGTCAGTCAGACAGTGACTTTTCTCTCTGAATGAAACGACTCACGTGTCACGTCACTCACGGTCCGACGGTCGGACTGAAAATAGGCCCCCCAGCCACAAAACTGGCCCCCCGGTCGGAAAACCCGCCCTCACCCCATCCAGCCTACCGGGAATTGCCCGATGATCGAAAGCACCGGTCCGACTCTGATGGGATTCACTGGAAATGTTGTTTGCTGCTTCTCCTCCTACCTTTCCAACCAACACAATTTTGTTCACACAAACACCTCTGGGTCTCAAAAGAGATCCATCACATGTGGAGTCCCCTGCCCCTCCCCACCCCCAAAAGAGATAGGAATTGCTAAGTGCTTGGTTCAGTCCAGGCATATGGGTGGCTTGTATTGCCCTAGATAAGCATGTAAAAGCACAATAACTGTGTGTGGGGTCATATTTTTGAATACAAAAAATATGTTTTTGTAGGTGACATACTTTTGCACAAAAATAAATAACTTTCTTGATAAATAATAGCCATTAAACAGTAAAATGCAATCATAATTCAAATAAGCCTTCGGTTTGCGGGCGGAATGCGTTGTTTTAGTGGGAGAAGATGGCATATGCATACAACTAATAGCCTCTGTAAGCTCATGCGGTTCCTGAAAACAATTAACCTCATGCACTGCACTGGAAGACCTCCCTAAAAGGAACAATAATACACCTAAAGACCAAAAGCATGATAGTGAGAGAAAATACTCAGCTTGGCTGACCCAAAAAATTTGAATGATATGGTTTTCAAACAAAAGCTAAAAAGTGTGATCCAAAGTAAAAAATGGCTGGAGAGGGTTCACCTAAACTATCTTTGTGAATTATTTTTGTTCCTTCATGTTAATGATAAAAGGACTTTCCTATCACTAGACATAATGAAATAGCTCATACTAACCTTTAAGCTGGAAAGACACCTCTACATGTAGAATGTATCCCCAGTAACCCTGTCATGGTCTTTTATCCATAGCCAGGAAATTGTTGTGCCCTTTCAGATATCCTATCAAAGCTTTGTATTCATCCAAGATCAAACAAATAAGTGCCATCCAACTGGGGGACTAGAAAAACGAGAATTGTGGCATCTGCCGAGTAAAATCCATTATTATTATAATTCTACTTTAAAAAGACAATGATATTTTGGGAGAGGAACTGACAAAAGAAGAGCGAAATACATTTTAAGTACATTTCTAGCATAGTATCCAAGTTATCAGGTTGGGCACAAGTGAAGTCCACAATGTCACCATCTAGGGCTTTTTAAAGACCTTCAGAACTCAATGATTCCCCAATGCTCGCGGAAACACTAACAAATAAAGTATGGTAACAAATTGGAAAACCTCACCGTCCTACAAGCCTTCAGCTCCTCAAACTCTCGCGTTGTCCAGTGCCGGTCTTTGAAGAAGTTAACACTGTTTCTCTTGTAAAAAAGGTCCCAGTTCTTCTGAGCCTCTTTCTCCAGTTTCATCTGTTTGAAATCAGACACGGTGCTGCAGTCTTTGTCCAGCTTTCCCGCTTCTTCTGGGGTTAGAGCACGCACATGGTGCGCTTTCCTCTGGAAGGGTGCTTCCTCTGGTGTATGAACTGAATCAAGTGCATCCTTCACCCCCACACTATGGGTGTCCAAGTTATCCATGTGATTCGGAATCGGATGGATTTTCTATACCCGCTCGTGAACGTTACTCACCAAATGCGTGATCATTTGTGAGGAGAACCTGATTCAGCATGTCATACCTAAAAGAAAAGCAATATCTATTATGTAGTGGAAAGCAAAAGCTTCTTCACACTGTGCGAAATTAAATCATTTTAGTAGTTGACATCTGAACTAGGTTTCCCTAAATTCTTAGGAACCAGTAGAGAGTACCACAACGATTTGTTTTCATCGTCCAAACTGAGTCAAAGTCATACAAAAAGTACACATATATCCAATCTATCCTACATGTTGTTGTGCACTCCTACATTATAGATCTCATTCACCATTCTATCGTTTACTTTTTTCTAAAATATAACAATTTTTCCAAGCCTTTACACAAACTCATTAGACACCTTTTGTCAAGATGGTATCCTTTATAAATAGAATCAGTTGCTGCAGAACGTGAGAATATAGATGGCAAAATGTTGCCTGGATAATAAAGGCTGAGGACCCAGCAGGAGGACAGGCAAGGGATTTATCAAAATAGATGGCCTTTGGTGAAACAGTAGATTCTAAAAACTACAGTAATCTACACTAGTCAAGCAATTAAATATACTGGGGTGAAGGTTTTGAAAATTGTTTAAAGAAGGCTCAAAAGCCAGACTTCCCTATACCAACTAAATTCCACATACACAAATGTCAGAACAGATTCTGGGCTGGCATTGAACTCGCCTTTACTCTACTTCGTAAATTCACCATAAATTGGGTGGAGTCTGCAAACAAAACCATAAAATTTCATGTTGGGGACACACGAGAGGGATGGGCAAAAACACACATACACCAATAACAAAACATCTTACCTAAAAAAAGGAGGTTCCTTGGAGGCGAGATCACAATCAGGACTCGATTGGAGCTAAATAAGACCAAGCATGGATTACCTGCTCTGTGGAATGACAGGGAGATGGTCTGGGTAAGAGGCCCCAGTGAAGAAGGGTACTATCTCCCGTTCTAAATGACCGTTGCCTATTGATAAGTCTCCCCTATATTGTCTTCATTACATTTACTAAACTATTACATGTATTTGGTGCACCATTGTGTCTGTCTAGGATGAGTGGTAGTTATACCTAGCTCTGGGTGGTAGCTCAGACCTGGGAGAATTGGGCTCCAGGGGGTAACAGCATTTCCAAAAGCATGATTATGGCAGAAGTTTGCAGTGGGTTGAATCCCATGGTGTCAAAGAATGGGGAGAAGTGTATTTAGGTTGGTAGAACGAGCCATGAGAATATCGACAACAGTTAGTGTTTAATGTAAGATTAATTATTATACATGTGGGACTAAGAAGCTCCCCAAAAAGCTCCAAATCAGTTTTTGGTTGGGAGACGCTCACTGGAAAATTAAACAACCAGTTTATGAAAATGCCCCTAAAAAAAACAATGATATACCCAACCCACTGGTGTGATCTGCCAGTGTGTAAATGAAGTGGCTTTGCTAGACCAAAATAAGAAGATAACAGTAAATAAAGAGTAGCAAGATAAGGCATTTCTATAAAGAACTATATGTCACAAAGACGACGAACACCATACTGTCAACTGGTGACACCTATGAAACACATCCATCATTGTCTGCATCATAGGAACCCTAAACTAAAAAGACTTCCCAAGGACTCTGTTGTCCGACCACATCCAAATGGAATATTGTGGATGCTTGCTCCTGTTATAGGTTAGGTACCAAAAGTGGCGTCACTAGGGTTGGTGTCACCCGGTGCAGGTAACTCATGGTGTTACCCCCTCACAACTTACCGGATGGACCATCTCACCCTCTGCCTGCACCATGTCCCCTCTGCCTGCACCATCTCACCCTCTGCCTGTACCATCTGTCCCTCTGCCTGCACCATCTCACCCTCTGCCTGCACCATCTCACCCTCTGCCTGCACCATCTCACCCTCTGCCTGCACCATCCCCCTCGCAGCCTGCACCATCCCTCCCTCTGCCTGCACCATCTCACCCTCTGCCTGCACCATCTCACCATCTGACTGCACCATCTCACCCTCCGACTGCACCATCTCACCCTCCGACTGCACCATCTCACCCTCTGACTGTACCATCTCACCCTTTGCCTGCACCATCTCACCCTCTGCCTGCACCATCTCACCCTCTGCCTGCACCATCTCACCCTCTGCCTGCACCATCTCACCCTCTGCCTGCACCATCTCACCCTCTGCCTGCACCATCTCACCCTCTGCCTGCACCATCCCCCTCGCAGCCTGCCCCATCCCTCCCTCTGCCTGCACCATCTCACCCTCTGCCCTCACCATCTCACCCTCTGACTGCACCATCTCACCCTCTGACTGCACCATCTCACCCTCTGACTGCACCATCTCACCCTCTGACTGCACCATCTCACCCTCTGACTGCACCATCTCCCCTCCGCCTGCACCATCTCACCCTTTGCCTGCACTATCCCTCCCTCTGCCTGCACCATCTCACCCTCTGCCTGCACCATCTCGCAGCGCACATATGTGCAAATGTTGGCGCAGACGCACGTTGTTCGTGACACGCTCCAGGTGTCTGCTTAAACCTGCGGGTCCTGTGTTGCTTGGCTTGTATCAGGTCACATGCTTTACTATACAGAGAGTCAGAATAATTCAGAAATGTGCCCCATTTCCCGGTGTCTCTTTCTATCTCTCCCGTACCAGGATCTTTTATACCAGTAATTTGATTTTGATTGTTTTTTTCCTTGGCCATCCAGGCCAGGAAATGACCCATTTTCTCACCCTCTTCATAGACCTGGCAATTGCTGGCCCGACTATTAAGAATTTCCTTACCGTTACCCTGAAAGAAACTTTCAAAGTTTCTTTCTTTTCCTGCCATAAATGCAAAGAGCTAGAAGACTGCTTGGTCAAAGGTTTACACAATGCCTCGCCAGCCCCTCTTTGCTAATTATACTGCTGTTTGCTTTTGTTCTCTCGGCTCCCGAAGTGAATCCAAAAGTGACAGAAAATATTAATTTCCAGGTCTCAAATGATTGTTCACACCCGTCCCTTATTGTCTTTAGAAAAGCCATAAAGCAACTATTCCCTTAATAATACATTACTAAAACTCTTCCTGCATCAGACTTAAACCTCCTTCCTGTTCTAGCGCCTGGATGCGATATATTACTTTAGTGCTGCTACATAGATATAAAAATATAAATTGAAATGTAAGTGGAATTAAAATCAGTTTAGTTATATCTGAGATTTCCACAGATCCGCTAAGAAGACCATTAGCCTCGGAGTTTCTGTAAAATACCTAATGTTGGCATTATTTATTCATTCTTATGCACATACTGAATTAATGGATACAACTAATCTGTACCTGCAAGCGGAATCGGTAATGTATTTATTCAAAGGTGACTGCCTTTTGGAAAGGCTTTCGAAACTGAGCACCTGCTTGGTTTATTTTGGCATTTTACGTCTCATAGCGGTCGCTTTTTGAAAGAACAAAACCTTACTCATTACAGATGGTGTCACCCCATGTGAGGGTGTCACCCGGTGCGGTCCGCACCCCCCTAGTGACGCCACTGGGTACCAAATCACCTTCCACAACATCAACAAACTATTTGCGGAGGCTGTACATGCGACACAGAAGCCATTGCGATGCACAGCACCTAGCGGGGAAGATGGCCAACAAGCCATCCTATAATATGTTGTTGAAGGTCCGAACAAGTACTGCTACTGATGCCTTCTGGCAAGGTATGTTCCCAGCATAGCAGGGTGGTCCGCTGACCAATCCAAAATAATTTTTGCTAGGAGTTTATTTACCCAAAGAAACATGCAGGCTTATCAAGCTCATAGCAATCACGTCTGTTTACCCTGAAAAATAGCTTATGTAATTCCCACTGCAATGAAGCTGACTGAATTTGCCGTTTTACCCAACAATTAGGTCATGATGTTAGTTCAGTCCACTAAATCAAGTTCTCCTCTGGACACCTGCCCCCTCACATCTTAAACATGGCGGTTGATCTTATCTTTTACATAACATTGACAAGTGCCTCAGTGCCGACCACACAGAAGTAGGACATGCTTGTACGGATTCTCAAAATGCCTTCTGCTGATCCTAGTTCCTTGACCGTCCCATGTGCAGCACTGCAAGTGCAGTATTGGTAATGGTAGATGACCTTAGAACTATTCTGGGCCAAGTAGGATGAATCGCATTGTGGCTTTAGACACAGTCTCTCACTCTGTCCTCGTCACTCACCTGGTCAACTTTGGCTTCTGCAAGCTAGCGCTGGAATTGCTTTATTCGTTTCTGTAGGACAGAAATCAGACGGTCACTTTTCTTCCATTCCATTTCACTCCTAACTTCATTCAGTGTACCTTACCCCAGGGATCCTCATTAAGACTGGCTCTATTTAAATTTGTATCTCAGTACATCTCGGACGGATATACCTGCCTATTGGCACCTACGGCCCACCACAAATGGGCATTCACTAGTATTAAGCAGAGGTATTTCTACATTGAAAAAGAAGTTACTTTTTGTTACAATATTTTTGGTGGACACATAATCTTCCTACAGATTCTAGCCTCTGCGTAGAGGTGAAATGAGATTTCTTGGGGTTGATTGTGAAGCCCCAGTTGTGAAAAACCGTCATGGTACATTGAAGCTGCTCTTTACCCAGCGCTGCAGACTCTGCTTTCACCAGTCAGTTATCCAAGTATGTGAATATATGGACGTATGGCTATCGTGGTGAAGCCACCACAACTGCTATCACTTTTGCGAAGACATGTGGTTGGACTGTGAACAAATCGTGCTGGTACCTCATTGTGAATCTCAGGTAACACCTGTGCCGGTAGATACGTGGTCTATAAATAAGCATCCTAGATGTCCATGGATGTCATCCAATTTCCCCGCACTGAGGGCCAGCAGCAGTGCTTAGTTTGTAAAAGAATGAGTGCCCAATGAAGTGCTCAGAAGCCTACAGCTGGAACTATTAAATATTAGCACCCTGAATACTAAGGTTGCAAACTCTACAATCCACCTCAGGCCTCTTCAATCCACTACCAGTCACACCTTTCCCCTTTATCTCACTGTTGCAGGTTATGCCCCATTATGATGGGTTTTCCATCTTTCACTTCCTCCTTCTTACCCCTTTGTGCGTTTTTTCTTTTTTGATCTCAGGAAATCTCTGAGCAGGAAAAATACGTGGGGAAGTGCCTGTGGCCCCCACAGGCAACCACTGGCTCAAATTAAGCACTGGCCAGCTGTACTTGAATCAGAGACAGCGCTGTGAACTTAGCTTGTCAAATCATTAAGTTCAAGAGGCAAAGATCGAAGATGGGCCTCAGATCCCCATCCTTCATATGGAACAGGACATAAGGAGAGTACAACCCAATACCCCTTTCTTCAAAAATCACCTCCTCCATATCCACGTTATTCAGTGGGGCAAATATTTCCTCCTCTAAAATGAAGGCACTTGTCAGAGTGCATGTCTTGGTGGGAGAGAGGACAGTCTGGCGGGTGGAAAGAAATGGTATGGCATAGCCTTTGTGGATTAGCTTGACGACCCTCAAAGCCTTTGTGATGGCCCTAACCCCCTCCTGCCCCACCAATGATCACATTGTTAAGAGTTGGGGTCAGAAAGGGTTTGAGAAATTACTCCTCGATTCGCCTCTGCCCCAAAAGGAGCTTAACATCTGTTGGAACTATTAGGAGCACCACTAAAGGTTGGTGCTGCCGTAAAGCTTGGATTGTGTAGTAGCCTCTAAACTTCCTCTATTATTAGTGAAACTGTCTCGTTGGGAAGGCTAGGCACAAAGAACAAGCTGTAACTCTGCTGTTTTTTAAGTGTTCCAAGAAGGAGTCAGCCTTCTCTCCAAACAGCTGTATGCCATCAAAGTGCATGTTCATCAGGGTTGCCGGAAATGCCCTTAGAAGATAATGGAACCCAACCACCTGGGGTGACATAGCATGGCAGCTGTGCCCATGGACCCAGCTGTGTACCATTGGAATCCAGGCTGCATTTCAAAATCTGTAGGTGTCCAAACCATCACCGGTTAGGTCGAAAAATAACTTTTTCCATGTGGTCTGGCAGGATAACTGTAGGTTTCGCCAGAGGACATGGACACAGCAGCCCAGAAGGCATGTGACGTTAACAGTGCAAAGGGCTAAGCTTACAGTGGCAAAGGCATTTTGGCTCCCTATCTGAAAGTACCATAAGAGTTCAATTGTGTGGGTCACCAGGGCAGGCCTATGATATCCTGCTGTTTGTGGACTGCTGGGCCCAAATATGTTTTTTGTCATGCAGCCAAAACTGGTTCTATGGGAGTCTCATTGAAGCAGGGCTCCACAGCTGTAGAGAGCATTTACAAGATATTTCAAATGTTAGATTCTACTCAATGTTGATAAAAAAAAGTGACTAACATTAATATTTTCTGTTGTAACTTGTATGAGATTTAAAATGTAAAAGAAAGAAAACCACTAAAATAAATCTCACAACTAATCAGTCAGTCCTCAGACCACGAGACCTGCAAATGTTATGCGTTTTCACTTTCGTTATGATGAAAATCATCATTTAAAAACCTTCTAATGTATAGTGCTATCATAGAAAAAATCGAATTTGTTGATAATTCTTATCATACCTGTCCGCATCCAAGAACATAGAAACGAAAGGCAACACTTCTCCGCAATCATCGTTTTTATCGTCCGAAACTATACATTTCTTTCTCAGTACAGTGCCACCATAGCTTTCTTCATATTGAAATATACCAGACACTTTCGCTACTACAGCTCACACGCTGCAGTACCAAGGCAAGTACCCAGAACCGGCCAACTTTAAATCAGGAAAGTGTTTCTTTTACCCACCTCGCGCATGCGCAATGATAGAAACATTAATAATATTGGGGGAAATCTATTTTAGCGAGAAACATGGATGCCATTTTGGAACTAAGTTTCAACATAGACTAGTGATGCTTAAGATGGGAATTATTAAAAATCGCAAAAGTTCAGATATCAGTGCACCAAGAAAATTTGTAATGTGTGTTATCTTTGAGATAATGAAAAGAAAAATATTTTAAATTAATCAAGCTTACAGCAGAATCATTACCTTTCAATTTTATGAAACAATAATTTAATGAGTCAATTAAAGATAATAATGAAGGTTCACAGTTAAAGTAGGAATGTGTTTAATGAGCTGTACAGTTTTGATGAGGCTATAGGACCAGCAAGATGGCGGCCGTAGCGGCGTTCAAATACAACTAAATATCTTCTAATCTCCGCCACCCCCCTCCAGACGTCCGCCTGATGCGGCACTTCGCCCTCACTCAAGCTCCGCCCCTGCCTGCCCAAGCCACTCCTCCTTGCGACCCTCCCCCGTAGGCCCCGCCTCTACCGTCTGTCTGGTCTCCCGGGTTTGTTTACAGTCTGTGGGTGATCGTTGTTTTTAGGCAATGAACGGGAATCCGAACCCCTTGTTGGACCGGGAGGAGCACGGATTGAGGCTGGGCGAAAGCTTCGAGAAAAGGCCGAAGGCGGCCTTCCACACCATCCGATGTGAGTATCCGGATGGCTTGAGTACAGATGACAGGGAGGGTGCAGACAAATGATCATCCCTGAGCTTGGCCCACAGGTGTGAATCACTATTGCGAATACTGGGAGGAGGAAAGATGTTTGAGTAGCTAAGAAAAAAAGAGTCGTAGGTATGAGGGGCAATCCTGCGACAAAGTTGAGACAAATAGTGCACGTCCCCAGGCTATATATTGTGCAGTCTAGTGCTCTAAATGGAATGAAAGTGAGTGGAGTGTATAGAAAGGCCAAGGCATCGTAGATGAAAAAACATTTTTTTATAAGACCAGTGGCCTGTGTGTAACTAAGGGTTTATCCTAATCGGCGATGGCTGTCTTCTAAGCTTGATCTGTTGCTAAATAAAACTTTCTTGTGCAGTCAGAATTCTAGAAATTGAAAAGCAAATGACTATTCTTATAAGGGCTATGCTCCCACACCTGACTGATATCCACTTTCCACAGAACACCTCCTATTATCTCTGTTGCTTCATGTCCTCCAAGTTTAAATCTGACAATTGGAACATTTTGGAAGACTGCGCAGACATTTTCAACCTAGCAGTTTTAGTTCACTTCGTTTGTATTTTTTCGTTTTAGTGAGGTTAGAAGCTGTTTGGAGATGTAAACGTGAAAAACACCAGTTTACAGCTATTGGTGGACTGGACACTCCCCCCCCCCCTCCCCAATCCTCCCCCCCCCCCCAAGAAAGTGTTTTCCTATGTAGGCATTTCATTTTTTCCCCCTGGTGTCTCTAATTACGTCTTTCATTTTCACCTCTATTGACCAGAGTGCATGGGATGCCTAATCTGTATTAATAGTGATAAGCACTGTTTTGACTGAGAACCGATGTACTCCACTAATCCGAGATAAAATGCACGTACATCAGTTGCATACATATCAATAATAACATCAAAACAAATTGGTTCAGCACTCATCAAAGTATGATCAAGAAAAGATTATACTTTGTTGAGTGCTGAACCAATTTGTTTGATGTTTATATAGGATTTGTTTCCTTGTTAAGGAGTATAGAGGGCATTGCTCCTTGGTTCTGTGCACTATTACCTACTGCTCTGATATCAAATTGTCGGGTGCGGATTGGTATAGACTCTACCCTCAGTATTTGCTTGATAAATAATAACTTACATATTATTGAAATCAGTCAAATGTTCAGTTTCTTAAAAAGTAAAAAAACTGTGGTGGAATAATCCACAACAGGTGCACCACGCCTTCGCCTACTGCTCAACACATCCCCAGCTTCACTTTAAACGTCCACAGATATGCTTTATACATCTGCGCTTCCTTGGGCACACTTGGATAACATTTAGACACTGGTGACTGGGTTAATGTACTTGCTGACAGAAGGAAATATTTCACATGTCTTTGTGGAAGTGTGAGAGACATGCATATGGCAAAAAAGGATCAGAAAGAGCTTCCAAGAGGTTAAAAGGAAAACAGAACTACTTTCAAATGTGCTGCTTCTAACCAGTGTCTGTTGGCAGCAGCCTGAGGTTACATGCTACCTGAGACGCAGGACATCCCCACTGCATGCAGAAATGTTAAATGAACTAGGGCTTGTACACTGCCACACCAGTCAATAGGACGGTGAGCTTTGTGCCTAGTCTGTATTTATAGAACATCCGTCTCCAGGTCTACTGGTAATATCAATTACTGTCTCACTGCACGTCTGTCTGAACATTGTGTTGGCATTCCACATTATGCGGCATCCACAAATCTAGACACACAACACGCACTGGCATTCTAGTTACTGAGGCATTTATAGAGGACATATCTGCAGTGACCGTCATTGTGGGAATACCAAAACATAACTGTTGGTATAGCCACAGTCATGTAGCATCTGCTGCCCCAATGCCAAGCTATTATCACATTTTGAGAGTAGTAACGTTAGCGCGGTAAACCTGCAGACCCCTTTCGGATTATAATGCTCGTAGCCCAGCTGTGTTGAGAGGGGATATGGTGCTGGAGTAGTCCGCACCATTAAGGCGAGCTGGGAAAAGACAGCCAGCCATAAATCCCCAACGTGGGTGCCCATCCAAGTAAGGTGCACAAAATCAGCATTGTTGGCATGACATTTAGGGCAACCAGAGGACCTTGTGGGGGTCAATCTTGGCCAGGGAGTAGTATATGTGCGTCTAAAAAATTTGAAGTGTATACATTTATGTCTGTGATTGGGGGAACTGAGTTTTATTTGTTGACAGGAATAATACAAAATTTCATCTGGCAGAAGTCGTTGTAATTCATGCTCCCATAAGTCCCGAATATGACCGTTCCTGGCAGACAGTAAAGTCAGTTTCAGTTTCAGTTTCAAAATGCTTTATTCGGTTTGTACAGGTACAACCATATAGCAACATTCATGAATGCAATTGAAGTCACTTTTGTAAAAGATTAAAGAATAATGAAACTTTCTAAAAACAATTACATTAATTCAGCCAATCAAGTTAAAACCTGCAAGATATCACATTTATGTACAGTAGAAAATAATCACTATATGTAGCGTCAATTTAAACGTTTGGTGCAAGGCATGCCGTGGGATGGTACTAAACAAGAGGCCTATGCTGGACGTAAAGTGCAATAATATGTGCAAAATATGCAAAAATTGGACATAGTATTTAACAGTAATTTAGCAATTTAGTGCAAAGCATATCACAATTATATACAGTAGAATAATCACTTATATGTAGCAGCCGTTTTAAACGTTTGATGCAGAGCATGCAAATGGGATGGTACTAAACAAGAGGCCTATGCTGGGCATAAAGTGCAATAGTATGTGCAAAATATGCAAAGATTGAACGTTGTATTTAGCAGCAATTTTAAAATTTAGTGCAAAACATGCCAAGTGAGGTAGTACAAGTCGGAGAGAGGCCTGCGCTGGGCATAAAGTGCAGTAGTATGTGCAAAAATATGCAAGGATGACTAAAGTGCAATGTCTATAAAATCTCTTACGTATTTTAGCAGCAGTTATGTACAAGAAATTTTAAAAAAGCATTAGTCCAGGGAGGTACAGAACCGAGGGAACAATCGATACCCGGGTCTAAAAACATAATAATAACAAAGTTCATGTATAAGAGAAATGCAAAAGGTTTGGCAGTAGCTCACAGTTGGTCAATAGGTGTCTTTTCCAACGGAGATCATATAATGATTGATTTCCTGTGCCCGATGCATTTAAGAACATAGGTGGCTACACGGTAACACACATTAAGGGACGACAGGTCAAACAACAGTCGCATTGCAGCTCTTATATCACACGTACTATATTCTAAAAATAGTTGCTTTAGGTAAAACTTTCTAAAACCAGTATAAAAGTTACAAAGTAGTAAAAAGTGGCAGATACTCTGTTTAGATTTCCCATCGCATGGGCACGGGCAAGACCCGGGCTTCTTTACAGTAGGGAAAGCCACCAGATGGTGGACTATACCCAGCCTCAGGCGTGCCAGAACGAAGCGATGGGAGTTAATACTGACAAATGTAAGGTATGATGGGAATCCTGTGCTTAGATTATATTCCAGGTACAATTTAAAAGTACTTTGTGTAGCATACCCCTTCATTCTAATCCCTTTTGCATGATCCATATAGGTGGATTTAAGGTCACGCTTCGTTAGAACTAATTCTGTTGGGGTGTCTTTAAAAATATCCTGACCAAAAAGGGAATTATACCAGTGGAAAATGTGTTTTAGCCAAGGGATTTTTAAGTGCTGGTCCAGTTTAATGCAGTCTAAAATTACTTCCTGGGTAAACTTGGTTTCGTCTTTAGCCCAAATGGATCGCCAGAGGGAGAGGGGGCGTAGTGCAATCAAGTCTGTGGCATGGTGTATGCCCAGCTCCCTATGAATGATTTCGTTGGATGCTGAAGCAGGAAGACATAATAAGCGTTTAAGGTACTTGTTTTCTTCCTGCTGAATGGAGAGGGCGATCTGCGAGTTATATCCCCATATCCCTGCTCCGTATAGAGCAAAGGACATGCACCTGGAATTATAAATAGAAATCATCTCCCTTATTCTACGCCCCCCTAGTTTGGAAGCGAATCTGAAGATACAGTTTGTATTTCTAATCATCTTCATGCCTATACAGGATTGCTCGTTTACCCATCTCCCATCCCCTGAGAAAGTAATGCCTAAGTAACAGAAATGTTGCACAGACTCAAGTTTATCCCCATCAAGGAAGAATGACTTACTTTTCTTTAGTTTCTTTCCACAGGTCATAGTCATAGTCTTGCCCTTGTTAATTTTGAGCTTTCTGCCCTTGATAAAAACATTGAATTTGTCAATTAGCTTTTGGAGCCCGTTCGCGGTCCTGGAAATCAGGACCGCGTCGTCCGAGTATAAGAGGACGGGTATTTGTTTGCCATTTATCATACGGGCGTCAGCAAAAGACTCTTGTAGGGACTGGTCGACCTGGTTTATAAAAAGGGAGAACAGCAAGGGTGCGAGAACACACCCTTGCCTAATCCCTCTGCCTATTTTAAAAAAGGGGGTGCATTCTCCGTTTGGACCGAATCTAACTTTACTTGATAAGCTGCTATAGATTCTGGCCAGCAAATGAATAATTTCGGGGGGTGCGCCCATAGCAAGTAATGTTGGCCAGAGCAGTGTGTGTTCCACTAGATCGAACGCTGAGCTTAGATCGGCAAAGCACATGAACAAATTCCCTTCCTTTGCTTTTGTGTACTTGCCGATGATAAGCTCAAGGTTCACACACTGCTCCATGGTTCCTATGCCCCTACGGAACCCGTACTGGATTGGTGACAGGACATTTTTGTCCTCGACCCAGGACTCTAATCTTCCCAGAAGCACGCGACTCAGTATTTTTAGTGACGAGTCCAAAAGGGAAATTGGGCGATAATTTCGTGCTTCAGCCCTTGAACCTTTTTTGAAAAGTGGCACCAAAATAGATTGACCCCATGAGGTAGGTAGCTCGTCCTCAATAGCAGCATTGAAATAGCGTGTTAAAATAGGGGCCCATAAATCTATCTTGGATTTAAAAAAAGTCCACAGGGACCCCATCTGGGCCCGGGGCTTCCCCCCCTTGCTTTTCTCTATAGCATCCCGCACCTCATTTAAAGATACTGAAAACAATAATTTCTCCCATTTAAAACTGATTGGCATTACAGTTAAAACATTAGGATCTGGGGCCAAAATACAATCAAAGGTACAGTCAGAGTTAAAAATCCCAGTAAAGTGTATAATCCAGTCTTGACAGCTGACATGCGAAGTAAGTTCGGGAATGTTGTCGTTCTTTAAGAACGGGCTGTTTACAGTGTCCCAGAAGAGTTTATGGTCTTTTGTTTCCGCAGCCTGATCTAATTTAGCCCATGCCTCGTCCTGTAGTTCTCTCTTCCGAGTGGCTAGTGCGATTTTGTAATTGTAACGCTCTTCCCTTATCTTACAGGGGTCTCTCGGTTTGGCATCTAGCGAAATTTTTAGCCTTTTTAGTGACTGGGCACAATTATCATCAAACCACACTGTCTTAACTTTTCTTGGCTCCCGTGTTTTGCGTGTCAGTGATTTCTCGACGGTTTGTGTAATAATTAGAAATTTAAACAGCAAAGTTTCTGGGCATGGTGTTGGGGATAGACAGTACTCCACTTCTCCATAGCAGTTTGTAATTACATTGGTGACAATTTTAGCAGGGTCAACTTTTGTCCATTTCACCCTTATCCCATTTGGCCTTCCTACGGAGATGTTCTGAATAGGTTGACCATAGGAGTTCCTTTTTGACCCCCAGCCCAGTAATTCGACAGATACACTGTTGTGGTCACTGACCGTTTGTTCAATTACCCAGACATTTATATATGTTGCAGAGCTGGATACGATGATGTGGTCTATAAAGGATTGGCTATTCCTTCCGTGGAATGTTGGACATCTGACATTGTTTGCATTCGTGTTACATTCAAGAAGTTCCAGATCATATTTGGCCAATAGGTTATTCAAGGCACTGCCTAGGATGTTGTGCGGAAAATGATTGAAGACACATGTGGTTTCCCTTCCAGAGTATTCCTCCCTATGGCCGCAAGCCCCCTTAAGTGCATAAGTGCATGTTTTGATGTTAAAATCTCCGGCCCACAAGATTACAGCTGGTTTGGAGGAGCTTAATAACATTGCATCGATGGCCTGCTCGATATCAGAGATGAACAACCCCTGTCTATGGCCGGCGATGTTGTTGTAAAAGTTCACAATTATTAAGTCTGGGCCACGCGCAAAACGGAAGCGTAATCTCCCAAGACTGCATGGTTACTGACCCAGAACTCGGTCAATGTTGTGGATAGCAGGGTCACTAACCCCCCCTTGGCTCGACCAGCCTGCGAAGCCACAGCCAGCACGTTAAAGGAGGTATATCCCTCGACATATACTTCAGCTGTGTCCCAGGTTTCTTGTAGGCATATGATGTCATAGCCTTGTTTGAGAAAGTCATCCCATGCGGGTGTGTTTACCTTGGAAGCTAGGCCAGCTATGTTCCACGTGATAACCCTCAATGAACCTTCCCTGGATACATGAGGTGGAATAATTTCTGTTGTGGCTGTCGGTGGTATTTGGTCGCCCGGGGGGTTTGCAACAGTACAGGTGCTGTTAACTATCGTAGACAGGTCGTTTGGGCTGATTACAGGGTTCTCTATCGGAGGTTCATTTGCAGGAGGGATTTCAACCGGGCAAATGCAAATGGTGTTGGCTGTCATGGTTAGATTGTAGGAACTTGTAGCAGAAGTGTCTTTATGGGACAGTAAAGTCAGGTTAGCGTGACAAAGTTTAGAAACAAGGTATCCTCCGTCTGCATCATCTATCAATGTGGTCAATGGGGTGACCTCTGGAGGGGCAAATGGATAAGAGGAGATCTGTGCACTGTGGACGTGATGCAAGACAAAATGGTCCATTTGAGTTCCAGCGGCAAAACGCACGTCACCAGTACGATAAAGAATATGGCCATCCGGGAATAGATGCCCGTACATGTGTAGTGCATGCTGCATCCGCGTATTTTTGACGAGGGTCTCTAGGGCAGAGGGTAGCCATTGGTTATCTGCAAGAGGTAGTTAAGGAGAATATAAAAGATCCCTACCAAGTAATTGGGGTCGTTTTTGTCATGCCCAGCAGGTGGTATAGAGGGTTAGAATATCTGTGGGAGCCAAGGGAATCCCTTGGGGAAAGAGAGAGCGTAATGGGACACCCCAGCTTGATCGTGCTCAGGTCTGTCGTATGGAAGGTGCACATCCCTATTGCAGCAATGGTGTGCACAAACTGAGGTTGTGCTACTAGGCAATAGAGATCCCCATATTCACTTTAACCATCCACTGCTGTGCCTTGCACACCCTCAGATCTGTACATATGCGCTTCTATAATCAGATGGAGCTTCCGAGTAGGTCAAAAGTAAAACAAAGCTACTTTCAAATTTGCTGCTGCTAACCATTGTCTTTTGGCAGCTTAAGATTAAACACTACTTGAGCCGAAAAATATTGCTACTACATGCAGAAATTTTCAAGGCATCACGGGGCCAGATGTAGGTAAATATCATTTACCGATTCTAAAATACAGAATTTTACCGATTCTGTATTTTAGAATCGGTAAATGATATGTAGCTAATGATTCGGAAAATTTTACCGAATCAGTAACATTCGGTAAATACCGATTCGGTATTTACCGATTCGGTATTCCCCATTCATTCCTATGGGCCTGGAGGCCCATAGGAATGAATGAGAATTATCGATTTGGTAAATACCGAATCTGTAATAGGGGGTAGACTTACAAGGGTGGCAGCGTGTCACATTGACACCCTGTTACACCCCTGTATAGTCATGGGTGCACATGTGGCACACATACATGCCCTAATGGCAAGTATGTCTGCCACATGGCACAGTTGAAAAAAGCACAAAATAGCTTTTTTTAAGGTTTTCGATATTTACCACCAACTTGTAGTTGGTGGTAAATAACGTATCCTTACAAGTGAAAAGCACTCACTTGAGTGCTTTCTACATTAAGGATTCAGTAATTTACCGAATTGGTATTTAAGAATTCGGTAATTTACCGATTCCTTAAATTACCGATTCGGTAAATTACCGAATTCTTAAATTAGGCCCCTACATCTCAAATGCCTAATACCGGTCGGTAACGGCTGAAATTCGGTAATTTCGTCTGTTACCGACCAGTATTAGGCTTCCTACATCTGGCCCATAGTTGTCAGAAACCTTGATAGTTGTCAAAACGTTGCACTGTTGCACATTCTGAGATCCTCTAGTCTTGATTGCTCAGATTCTCCTCTCTCGCATTAAATGCCAGATACACCAGCATTCGTATCACCAGACACTTTTATTGAAACTTCACCACTTTGTTCAGCACTTATTCTTTCAATGACAAATTAATATTTGTGATCTGGATCCTTGATACATAAAGTCAGTAGTCTTTGAATCCTGAGTGTAATTTTCATAGAATGGTGTGCCCCCCACAAGCTTTTTCTTCTACTTAGCATCTGGTCTGCACTTTAACAACACTTCAGCTACATTTCACGAAGAATCCACAACGAGTTGTGATTTCACACTTTTGGCTGCTTTCTTAAAACAAGCATTTACAATGCAACTGTTTCACCTTTGGATAAGTTAGAGCTATTGGCATTGTAAATGACAAAATTTTTATTTATGTGTTGGTTTTGAAAACAGATAAATAAATGGCATTGTCATTTACATTGCCAATAGCTTAATCTCTCGCAAATGTGAGACGTATTGTACCCTACGGACGAGCTCAGCAGACAGCAATTACTACCACACACACACACCCAGAGCCACACACACACACCCAGAGCCAGCCACACACACACAGAGCCAGCCACACACACACACACCCAGAGCCACACACACACACAAACACCCAGAGACACACACACAGAGCCACACACACACACCCAGAGCCCACACACACACACACACACCCAGAGCCACACACACACACACACACACACACACACACACACCCAGAGCCACACACACACACACACACACAGAGCCACACACACACACACCCAGAGCCACACACACACACACACACACCCAGAGCCACACACACACACACACCCAGAGCCACACACACACACACAGAGCCACACACACCCACCCAGAGCCACACACACCCACCCAGAGCCACACACACATTCAGGAGAGCAAGCACAGCGAGGGGGCAGGGAAGCAAGCACAGCGAGGGGGCAGGGAAGCAAGCACAGCGAAGGGACAGGGAAGCAAGCACAGCGAGGAGGCAGGGAAGCAAGCCCAGCGAGGGGGCAGGGAAGCAAGCACAGCGAGGGGGCAGGGAAGCAAGCGCAGGGAAGGGGCAGGGAAGCAAGCACAGCCAGGTGGCAGGGAAGCAAGCACAGCCAGGTTGCAGAGGAGCAAGCACAGCCAGGGGAAGGGGAACCAGGGGGCAGGGGAGCAAGCACAGCCAGGGGGCGGGGAAGCAAGCACAGCCAGGGGGCAGGGAAGCAAGCACAGCCAGGGGGCAGGGAAGCAAGCACAGCCAGGGGGCAGGGAAGCAAGCACAGCCAGGGGGAAGGGAAGCAAGAACAGCCAGGGGGCAGGGAAGCAAGCACAGCCAGGGGGCAGGGAAGCAAGCACAGCCAGGGGGAAGGGAAGCAAGCACAGCCAGGGGGCAGGGAAGCAAGCACAGCCAGGGGGCAGGGAAGCAAGCACAGCCAAGGGGCAGGGAAGCAAGCAAGCCAGGGGGCAGGTAAGCAAGCACAGCCATGTTTCCAGTGCTTGGCTATTCTGAACAAACCATTGGTATCCAGCCTGCCACTCAAACGAAAACAACTCCCAGAATACCTTAAATAGCTAAATGAAACCTCAGAAGTAGAAACATTATTACACCCATTCCTATGAAGCTCTTCACCCACTCTCCACTAATCTGTTTGAATCCTCAATCATGAGTCAGTGCGAAGAGTCAACAAACAAAGAACAAGTTAATAGAATACATGTACTAGATGTAGAATTAAGGATGACAACCCTGAGTCAATGCAGAGTCAGAGAAAAAAAAGTCCCTGGAATAGATGCTACATGCACCAGATGCAGAATAACGAAGGCCAGCGCTAATAGTTAATTTAGTCACAAGGGAGACATAGCAGACACTGGCAGGTCTAGTTCACTGGCAAGAACGTGCCCAGACATTAATGCAACACAGCATATGGAGTGTGGCGATCTGTCCCTATATCAAGCCAGAACAAAGATGGCGGCTACTGCTCATGCGCAATGCAGCTGCAATAGAACCACTCCACGGCCTGACCAAACCATTAGAGGGGAACATTCTGCGCCGTGCAACTATGGAAAGCGCTTTTAAAGCATATGAACATAACTGTAAAACTTGATAACTCAACTAGCTCAGTGCGTACTGTAAAATTAAGACATGTACATTGAAAAACAGTTGAGAAGTCTTGTCCAGGCACGCAACGTGCCACCCACAACGCAGCTTATCGCTGATTAAATATTTCCATTTGAGAGCTTTAAATCCAAAGGCTGGCTCGAGGATCGTCTTATTGGGCTATACAATAAAACGAAGAGGTAGCAAATCTGTAGTTGGGTCTCCTTTCATTACCCTCAATGTACCCGTTCTTCATGTCTACCACCAGGAGCCTGCCATAGGCGCCGAAGAAGCGCTGGATGTCCTTCTCCCGAACCTGGTAGCTTAATCTGCCAATGTAGACGCGCGGCATCCTGGATTCAAGAAAAGATTCGAGCTCTATGTATAACCTAGTAGGTCCAGGCAGCTCGTCAGCTTCCAAACCTCCGCAGCCTGTAAGAAGACGACACAATAGCCTTGCAGCGCGTTTTACTGCAACGTCTGACGTCACACCTAGACGGAGGGAACGTATCACGCAGTGAGTCCTAACTAGAGACGTGGAAATAGGACGATCTTCATGTAAAATGCTGTGTACCCATTCCAATCTACATAATAAATATGTACCGTGTTGTGTTCGTTTCCACGTAGCTAGTCGCTGAACCCAAAATGTATTAAAGCATCCAAAAGATGATATAGGGCGCCAGCTGTACCTTAGTTTTTCCCAAAAATATTTTGTATTGTCTTCAGAGGTATTGCGCCTCACTCCCCTACTCTTCGGCTGATTGTTTCTTTTACGGATCTCTCCACAGCCTCATTTAAAAACCGTCAGGGGGGATTGCGGGGCTGCGGGGGAGAGAGGACACGTACATCCCGGCACAGACACGTAAGGAATGACAAAAATATGACTTGCCCAAAAAAAAAAACACCGCCCACCGCCGCAATGACGTTGTTAAAGGGGCGGAGAGCAAAAAAATCGCCGGAACGCCCACGAATCTGCTCCGACAATTACGGACAGATCTCTCTTCCAATGGCTAGCCTCCATTTATGGAGCTAGCCAATGGAACAGAGAGGAGGGACAAAGCCCCGTACTGCTAAAACATAAGATTTCACTTGAGCGAACACTGCTGCGCAGTGGACGCCAGGCGAAACCTAAACACCTTCATTTTTTTCCTTTTGGCATGCCTTTCAGTCCACAGCCTGGACATACAGGGGCACTCATCTTTACGAATTTAAGGAATGTTTACCCTGAAACAGACACTGCATGAACATAAGAATACAATCAACAAATAGGGAAAAGCCTCTGCTGTACAGATTTATTTTTATGTTGTATTTTATGCTTCATGTTTGTCACTAATTCATTTAAATTTATTTTATTTTATTTATTTTTCGTTCCAAGTGGTGGCACAGTAAGCTTAAAGCTAGGTTTGCACTCACTACCCCTGGATGCAGATCTAGAAATAAGATCCCTATATCACATTACCTTGTGTACAAAATTTACTATACAGACCTTTTTTTCTGCAGCAGGTGCATTATGTAATTAAAGGGGCAGTGGCTATTGAAGTGCTACATTGTTTACAGTGACCTCACTAGCCATTTTTATTTGGGCACTTCTGCCTCCCTGGTGTTGGCATCGACTGTATCTTAAGCCGCAACCCTTTACCTTGAAAAACAAAGTCACTGCTATGGTAGCATTATTCCCTTAAACATAGAAACAGAATGCAAGTGTTTTGCAATTTAAAAAAAAAATGTTTTCCTTTCCTTGATTAGATGATTTCAAACCAGCTTCGATTGACACCTCCTGTGAAGGAGAGCTGCAGGTTGGAAAAGGAGATGAAGTTACAATTACTTTGCCACATATCCCAGTAAGATTTGCTCTTTCAATTACTTCTTATCATGATTATTACTCCATTGCTCCATATGAGCATTATAAGCATAATCCTGCTACATCGATCTGCATCGATGATTATGCAACATTTTTAATGTTTCATATCATTTATCCATCTTTTTTCCATGTTATATGTTACTCCTACCTTACTTGCATCTGTGAGTTACTAAATATATTTCTTTATTAGATTACCTCACCAGGATTGATATCGAGCACATCTGAGAGTTGAGTTTGTCAAAGTAAAGCATTGAGGTAGGGTGTTGGTAGGGTGGTGAAGATATAGAAGAGCATTGATGGCTGCTGGTTTGACCTAGGAGCAGGAAGCAGCGTGGGTCCATTAGCTTCTATGCCACAGAGAATGGGGAATAATGGGACAAAGGATCTCTGTCTGTAATTCAGAGACCTCAGCAGTAATCAGACCAGACAATGGAGGCTAGGGGTAAGTCCAGCGTGACAGAGTACAGGAGAGCACAAAAGCAGATGAGAAAAAACACGAAGGTAGAGACCACCACATGGATGAGGTGGGGCAGTAGACTGCTAACACCTCTCTGTTCTGTGGCTCGCTGTAGCACACACACATCCAGCAGAAAAAGAATTCCTGAAAGTCAATTACTAATCTTTGTTCAGGCCATGTTGGTTTCAGGGAACTGAAGGAATTTCTAAATATTTCCTTTCTTTCTCTGGTCAATGACATGTCTCATTTGAAGACCAGTACTTATTTTCAGACAAACTCCCACAGTAGATTGAATGCTCCCTGAGCCATCACTGTAAACAATATTCTTGTTGAATAATAGAGGTAGGACTATGTGGCCCTGGTACATCAGGAAGTGAGAGCTCAGTTCCAAGCCACTCAAGGCAGGTTATATGAGATGGGCAATAACGTCTGAAAACTCCTTGCATATTTGGCTAAGAAGGAAGAGGGGCAGCATTGCATTAAAAAAAGGGAAGATATGGGGCTGGAAGAGACTCTCCAGTATATCGCTCGAGCATTTACGATATATCTAGAGCAGCTCTAGATTTCTTTGTTGTGGATCTTCCGGTCCCCTGCCTTAACCTTGACCAGGTTCAAGCGATGGCTGGGAAGATCATGGAGGGTGAGGTTGCTGCAGCTATCTCCCAATTAAACAAGGGCCAACCCCCTGGCCCTAACAGCTTCCCCGTAGAATTTTTTAAAAGCATCAAGTGTAAAGTTGCAAAGCCAATGCTCTGAATGTTCGACACAGCCAGGGAGATGGGCACCCTGCCATGCGACCTTTGTGAAGCCGCAATTGTCCTGATCCATAAGGACAGTAAAACCCATAGATGATTGTGCCTCCTATAGGCCGATCTCATTGATTAACACCGAAATGAAAATCCTGACCAAGATTCTGGCAAACTGAATCCTTCAGGTGGTTGACTAACTTGTTGCGAGAAAGTGCCCTCTTTCTTGCATGGTATGCCCCCACATTTTGCTGAATTGCTGATGTGCTTTGACAGAGTGTGCCCTGGGCTCCTGCCGATCAGGTACCCAGGGCCTGTATTCCTTCCCTAAAACTGCATTGAAGCCTAAACCCAATTGGCATCTCTGGCCACAGGTCAGCCCCTGGTAAATTGTACCACAGGTACCCAGGGCACTGTGACCAGAGAAGGCCCCTAAGGGTTGCAGCACTTATTGTGCCACCCTTAGAGGCCCTGTACCCTGACACTCACACACTGCCTTTGCAGGCTGCGTGTCTTGGTGCATAACAAAGTGAAGAGTCGACATGGCACCTATCCCTGTGTGCCATGCCCACAAACCACTGCCCTGGCATACATCACCCACCCCTCTAGCTGGGTGCCCTATGGCAGTGGTGAGGGTAGAGGTGCATGATCCCTGTATCCCTACAGTGCCCAAGTCCATTCATGGGCACTCTAATGCAGTGCTGCCGTTAAGAGTATATGGTGCTGGGAGTTTGTCATTACGAACTCCACAGCACCATAATGGCTACACTGAAGACTGGGAAGTTTGGTATCAAACTTCTCAGCACATTAAAGCCACACTGATGCCAGTGTGGGATTTAATGTAAAATGCACAACAGAGGGTATCTTATAGATGCTCCCTGAAACTCGGCCAACCTCCAGTGACCTGACTGAGTGGCTGCCTAGGCTGCCACCTCCAGACATGTTTCTGGATCCCTGGGTCGAGAGCTTGCCGCTCTCGGGGGCCTGAAACAATGCACATCCTGGGACAAGGTGAAAAGCCTCCTCCCCCAGGATGGGTAGGGTTCACGAAGGAGAAGCTTCAAAGGCATACCGCCTTTGTGAGCCTTTCCAGATCACTTGCTGCTCTCAGCAACTGGTCCCAACTGGTTCTAGCCCCCACTTTGGGCAGGAGAACCGTCGGCAAAAACAAGCGAGGAAGAGAGGTGTGCCCACCTCTGCCAACTCCACCTCTAAGGTAGGGGAGGCGAGGTGAAGCACAACCTCGAGTCCATCTTGAGAGTGACAGAATAGGGGGTGTACCCACCCCAGGGAAGGGACCCATTGGTCCCTGCCCTTTACCTACCTGTAACACCCATAAATTTAGTATTTAGGGGCACCCTGAACTTTCCTTCCTCACATCCAGCAACTACAAGAAAAAGAAGAGAAGAAGAAGGACGAGAAGCCGTGCAGAGCTGCAGAGCTAACAAGAGGACAATGTCCACTGACTTGTCCCCAGCCCTTCAGGCCTGTCTCCCCTCGAACCAGCTCCTGCAAAACCCTGGTGTGTCCAGCGGACAGCAACCTCAAAAACCCCGGAGGACCTTCCTGCCTTCACTTTCCAAGCTGTTTCTCCTGTGAACACCGGACGTGTTTGAACTGCAGCTTCTGGTGCCAGCCAGGAACAGCAAATCCAGCCCACTCTACACCTGCAGGACCCGGTCCGAGCTCGAGTGGAAAAACACCACAAGGAGAGCCCCCAGCGATCCTGACCCGAGATCTGGCAACCCCTGACCTTCCTCAGGCCTCCAGACGACGCCTGCAGCCTCAATCCAGAGGGGCCCCCCTACCGCGACCAGAGCGGGTAAGAAAATCCAAAGTCACAAGGCACCCCTGCTCCCGACGCCCCACGGCCTTGTGTGCCCAACTCAGCAGTGCCTAACCAACCTTCCACATCCCAACTTACCCCTCGATGTGGTGGTCGCTCCTGGAAGATCATCGTCCCCGAGCCTGCAGTGTTTCTTTGTCCCAGAGAATCTCTAATAAAATCAACAGGGCACCCAACCTCAAAACAGCACCCTGCACCGGCCACCGTAGTGCCGCTGAGGGTGCCCCTTTTGTGCTAACTTGGTCCCCAACTTGCCCTGAGCTTAACTGTAGGAGCTGTGCTCCCACAACCCCGTGGTCTGCTTTCCAGTAGCCACCAACCTGAGTCCCCCTGTCCTCCATAGGATAACATTCGGTCTCAGCACTTTTCACCCGGCCGTCCTAGTGCTGCTGAGGGTGCAACAACAGGGCATCACTGACCCTGAGAGACCCCTGAGTCTAACCCCGGGACCCTAACTCCAAAGACCGATTACCTATCTGGAAACCGATAACCTCTTTTTCCTCATAGAATAACATTAACAATTTTTCTCTCACAAAGTTTCTAAGTGTCGACTTTTGAAAACTAAGAATATTCCTTAAAAATCACCCGAATTACCAAAATGCGTTAATCAAATGTTTTCAGGAAATGTCCCAGTGCTGAATCTAGGTATCCAGAGTACCTGAGTAAGAAAAGTAACGTTAAAGTAACTTACCTGCAATGTGAATTTCCTCCCATTAGATAACATTGGTGATTCTATGTGAAAAAGTTTGTCAACTTTTGAAATACAATAATCTTTAAAAATCGTACATCTAACTAAAACTAATTTACTCAACTGTTTTCAGGAAATGTCCCAGTGCTGAATCTAGAATCCAGCCCTGTGTTAGCTAAAGTAATCTGAAAAGTAATTAATTGCATTTTACTTAAAAAGCCCATTCATTCGAATGTACTATACCTGCTAAGTGTTGCAAACTGCTTTCCTTAAACTGTAACCAAAATCAGTACAAGTTACACTGCAATTTTGAACTGTGTTCATACAAGTAATTTACTACTGCAAAGTATTTTTATGCTTACTTGTGCCAGGCTTGCTTGGTTCTAGAAATAAAACAACAGTATATTCTTTTATATACAAAAACCCCAATATTAACTTTTCACCACAGGACACAGTAGTTCAGTCTTCTATCTTTATTCATGGGTACAACGAGCCACCGCTCCTCTCACACCAGAAGAGAGACACCAACTGACTCTTCTTAAAACACCCCACATCCCACCACCATGACAACCCATGGGGTTCTGTGTAGAACCAAAAACAAGCATATCTAAGCACAATACAATTGGCCTAGAGTTCAGTTCTTGAGTGTGTGAATCAATTTGCTGACTGAGTGTATACATCAAATGCTTAACACTGTCCTCTGATACTGCCTTACTGCTCGACCAAGCTACCACTTTAAAGAGTAAGGTTCTATCTAAGTTTAACCTCTGCCAAACCTCTGGAGACACTTGGACTCTATACACACTGTACCTCACTTGGGTGCAGTATATATAGAGCAAGTTTCTTACACTTGTTAACCCTTATCCATCCGGATTTATGCCATACATGCCCACGAGGCATATTCTGCAGAGACTAATGGGCTGCTTAGCGTGCAGTAGGGGATTACAAGAGCCGAAAGTCCTTTTGGCCTTGCTGAGAAGGACTTTGACTCCCTAGAGTGGCCATTTCTAATGGGCATTCTCCCAAGATGTGATTTGACCGTATTTCTTATCCAGGGTTGGCCTGCTATATAAAGAGTCTGAGCCAATGGGGTCGTCTCAGAAAACCTAGGACTATTCAGGGCCTGCCCGACAGGGCTGCCAGCTCCCACACCTACTTTCTGCGGTTGCTCTTGAACCCCTGGCATCACGGTTTGGAATAGACGCACAAATACAGGGCCTCTGATGATACCCGGACTGGGGGGATATATGACAATATCCTCCTCTACCTTGCAGACCCCCACGCTCTGTGCCGAGAATTTTGCCCATCTTGAAGTCTTCTGGGACCTATGCAGGGTTCTGCATTCATTTTCATAAGTCGATGGCCTTGTCCGTGGGAATGGGAGACCCAAATTGGGCTCTGGATTGCCTCTTCCAGTAGGCGACCCAGGGGTTCTGATGCTTGGTTATTTTTGTTCAGAAAAGGGGGTGGTGATGAACAGAGTGTCTGAATTAAGCAGACCACTCTTACGCAGTCCAAAGATCAGGGCTTGATCCATCACCGTTATTTAGCTCACTGCACCATCCCAGCTCAGAACCTGGCTATATGCAAATCAGTCTGTCTCTGGCCCAGTGCATCATGGGAGCAGGGCAGACTAAACTACCAAGCCAATTCTTCACCAGAAAGGAGACAAGCTTCCGGGGACCGGTTTCTGGCATTTCAGCCGCCGTCGGCCCGGCTTGCTTGAATCCTGATGGTGCAGTGAGCAAGGGACTCATGTCTGAGTATACCCTGCCACACCTATATTGGCCAAAAACGATTCAGAAAAGGGGGTGGTTATTTTTGTGACACCAAACTGGGACTGTACTGCCTGGATGAATACCTCCGGCTAGGAAGGGCTTCCTCCCCTCTCCTATCCCACAGGGACTGTGGTCAACATATGAAAGAGGGCAATGCCTACACTGAAGTGGCGAGACAGATTGATTTTTTAAGACCCCACTTTGGTACTCGGTCCTCCTCCGTGGTCTTCGCGAGATAGATGAACATCAAAAATGGGACCTGTTGGGGATCTCCAAACTGGGTGACGTACATAGGGAAGCTGCATTGATCCCGTTTATGGATTTGCGAGCTGAATATGAGTTGTCAGGGAGTCAATTTCTGAGATACCAACAGATGCAATTCATAATAGGCAAATGCGAGGTGCTACGGGAAGTGGTGAAAGAGGATTCTCCACTGGAATACAGGGTTTTGGGTGCACCGCGTGACAGAGCATGTGATGTCCCAGCTCTATTCCACGCTCTGGTGTAACAGCCTTCCATCACTTAAACCTTTGAGAGAAAGATGGGAGAAGGATTTGGGTAGACTGGAAGATGGTGACTGGGGGCAAGCGTGTGAGTACTCTAGAGAGGTCACGATTCAGGTTGGATTCCACATGATCCAATAGGAAATCCTGCATAGGGCATACTACACTCGGACCTGCCAGTCCATAGGGGTGGGGGAACAATGCCTGAGGGGCTGTCGCACGATGGGCACCCTGATGCACACACTGCGGAAATGTCAGAAAATTGGGGCCTTCTGGAAACGGGTGGGTTACAGAATATCAGAAGTTTTGGGCTATGAAGTGAGGCTTCCACCCCAACTGGTCTCACTAGGCATTTGTAACGAACAAGCCCTGGACCCCCATGCCCTATTATTATGTAATCTATGTGTACCAGACTGTCACTGGGTTGGTACGATTCGGGAGGGCAAGGAGCGGACACGGGACTGGTGGAATGTGACACCTGCCGATCTTCCTCTTGTTTCCCTACAGCAGGACGAGTGGAACTGTCCCTTTAATCCCACGCATGAGGAAGGGCGTGAAAATAGGTATTGCTCCTTTAACTGGGAGATCGATCCCGGGGACCCTGCCCGCAACTATGACGTCACAGAGGTTGGGCCAACAAGAATGCCGGGACTCCGGAAGAGGGGCTGTGGCATCACCGGAGCGGGAGAGGATGAAGAGTTGGAGGAAGCCGTGCGTGGAGAGGAGTGAACACTGTCGAGTGAAGAAGTTGTTGCAGAGCTGGCGAAAGAAACAAGAAAGCCAGGAGGCCAACAACATTGCGTTTCGCCCAGCCACGCTCCAGGAGGAGCGTGGCTCTCTCAGATACAAGAGCGGAGAGACCCGACTGATAGGGTAGCAAACTTTCTCCCGGTTCCCGACTTATTATCCCTTCCTGGGCACTTCACTTTCCTATCTAGACATGCAGCACCAACTGGTTGATCCTTCACTCCCCTCCCTTACTTGAGTGCTAGTTCCCCACACTTATACCTGATCTTTTTTTTCCTTCCATTTGACTGTCTCTTCTTCGGAAACACTGTCCCTGCAAGACCCGTCAGAGGTAGATGAGAAAGGGGTGGAGAACGCCAGAAGACCCAGAGTGCTGGAATAAGACGCCATTATCCCCAACTCTTAGCAAAAGACTGGCTACCCGAAGAAGACGTGTATTGCATAAAATAAAACCATCCTTAATCCAACTTGGTCTCCTGCTCCCTCATTCCGACCCGCTTCACAGGCGAGAGGTTGCCCATGTTAATTCAAGAAGATCTGGGGTCTCTGAGAGAGATGAGGGAAGAGAGAGAGTGAGGAAAGGGGGGTAGGTGCTTAGCTGACAGAGGGCGGAGTGGGCTTGAGCCACAAGTTGAACTGGTGGTTTTTCATGTTCATGCGAGCAATGAAAGGAAAAAGACTCTGCTTGCAGCGTTGGTGTCATGTTCCGGCCTAGGCCTTGGGAAGACCGTTGTAATAATTGATGTATGTTTCGCTCCCATGTCCTTGACAGTTGGGCGGTATACTGTTTGTTTTTCTCTGCGAAAATTGAATAAAGAGATGTTAAAAAAAAACATCTTTACTGCCAAGATATAGTTTTTCATAGGTAAACTAAGGTTGCTGAAACTCTCAAGCCCAGTTGTTATTTTGACAAGACATTTCTATAAAGCATTACAGCTGCTTGAGTGACCTTGTAACACGTACCTTTGTCCAATTACTTGGCGGCTGGAGAATGCATTTGTCGTTGGAAATGTATGGATGCAGCATGCCCTATGTATACACTCTGGATTGTGTAGAGTGACACTGCACTTAGGAATCTACATGTTTCTTTGACCATCCGAGCTTTCCTATTCTTTTTTATGCTGGCTGATGCTCTGGGCTCTTTTAAATTCCGCCCGCTCTGTTCCATTTTGATGTTGATCTTATCATCAGAGCCTGATGGCCCAGTGACTTGTGCACACTCACATTTTATGTAAATCTCTCTTAACAGAGGAAATCAAAAATAAACTACATAGGTATTGTCGGAAAGTGCCCTTTTTGACAGGGTCACCCCAAATTTTTGCCCACTGGTAATGATGTTCTTGATTGGATGTGCACAGGGACCCTGCTAAACAGGCTCCAGTGCCAGTTCTCTTTCCATAAAATGTTAATGTTATTCAAACTTATAAAGCGCTCTATCACCCTACAGGTATCCTGGCGCTGGTTTACACTAGCTTCACATTTGTTACAGTGAGGATAGCATTCGCTAAAAGTGATGAAGATCTAGATTACACTTTAGGATAGAGCCAGGTCTTTATTTTCTTCCTAAACGGCAAAAGATCTTCTATCTGCCAGAGCCTAGTGGATGCAGAGCTAAAGGCTCTTCCTCCCATTTTTGTTCTTTTAAACCTAGGTACTTTTACCAACTTAGCTGAAGATGATCGAAGGCTTCTGGTAGGAACATACCATTCGAATTTCCTCTGCAGCGGTTTGGGCCCGAGACCGTGCAGAGCTTTAAATACAATGCAGAGCAATTTGAATTGTATCCTCTGTGACACTGGGAGTCAATGAAGCTCTTTAAGAGCCAGGGAGGCTGATGATCGACGTGATCTCATTAGGGTTAGCTTAGCTGCTATTATCTGAATTCTCTGAAGTCTCCCAATCAAATAATTTGGGGGTCTCCAACAGCAGGGCGTTACAGTAATCCAGCCAGCTCAGAATGACACCTCTCACTATCAGTGCTCTGGCTGGAATTGGTAGCATCGGAAGAATCTTCCATAGCACTCTGATAAAGGAAAAACCAGTCCCAACCATTTTATTCACTTGAGTTAGTAAACTCAGCTTGTCATCAAATACTACCCCCAGATTTCGCACTGCCTCAGAGGGTGTCAATGGCTTATCCATGGGTATAGGCAAAAAATCAGTCGGGAGCAGAAGCGTAACTTTCTTAGCCGCACAGCATAAAATCTATGTTTTATCACCATTGAATTGCAGAGAGATATTCCATTGTGCAGTATCCTGCATACATGCATGGAAGTTTTCCTTTTTAAAATTTTTTTTATAGAGAATTTAATTCAGTTACAAACTAACAATAAACATGATTTCATACATTATTCCATCTGGCATGATTAACAGGAAACACAATAAATATGATAAATAGGCACTATATATTTACATATACTTTCACATTCACAAAAGTGATAAAACCTCTATATATAAAAATAGGTTATACAAGTAAATATATACTAGCCTATTTTTGCAATCGTGAATCTCTCCAGATTTTCCGGGGCGCCCAGATTTTTAGCCCAAGCTGCCGTGTTTTCTTACCCGTATGTGCATAAAGTGTAGACTCAATGTTATGAATACCCAAGAGCCTGGTCAGCCACATCTGAAATGATGGAGCGGTAACATCCTTCCATGCTGCTGATATAAGAATCTGCAGCACTGCCACCGATATAAAAACAAACGCTTCAGTCTCTTTGTTTACACCCAGCTTACTTTCACTTCCCAGGGTCATTAAGGTCGGGGATAGGCTGATCTTAAAGCCTAGCAGCCCCTCCCAGAATGTCTCAATCTCCCCTTTTATAATACTTAATTTCTCACAATGACGGAACATGTGCAACAGATCCGTGGGCCCTTTTGAGCATCTGGGGCATCTATTATCTTCCCTCTTACCCCAGTCAAATAATTTAGAGGGTGTAAAATAGAGATTAAATAATGTTTTAAAATGTTGTGCTTTAAAATTAAAAGAACGTAAGATCTCCTTAACTAATTGCAGCGCTTTATCCAGATCCACGTCTGGATCATCCAATTTTAGGGCCCATAAGGCTTCATTTTTTTCCATGTCATCTTGGATCCCTGATATTAAGACATTATAGATAATTTTGATCCTACGTCCCCCTTTTAACAAATACTCCAAAACACTACAGCGATTGCCAGGGGAGATGCGGGGTCTTTTAGTTTTAAGTGTTTGCGAGACCTGGACATATTTAAATCCTTGACTACTAGATATACCATATTTCTGCTGCATCGCACAAAAACTCATCACACCATCTCCCTCCATTATATCATCTACTGTCCGAATACCCTGCTGATCCCAATATTTCCAAGCACCATCCATACTTAAGTTTGGAAAGAGCCCTTACTTCCAGAGTGGCGTATGAAGATTAATCTTTGGGATTAATAATGTCTTCTGTAGTTTTCTCGACATCTCCCAAGCGCTGTCCAGTATCTTATAACGCATTTTCTTAAAATACCTACGATCTATTTTCCTTAATAGAACCCCCACCGCGTCCCTCCCCCTTAATAGCTCATATATAGAAGGGATATTTTGATTACTATGTGGCAGGTCTTGGGTATGTGGTTCACTTGTAGATGGATCAAATAAAATTGCCATTTGGGTTAACAGACATGCTCAATGATAATACCTTACATTCAGGATTCCTAAACCGCCCTGTTCCTGTGAGAGAGACATGAATTTTAATGAGCGCCTAATCTTCCCATATTGCCATAAAAACTCATAGAAATGGCTTCCATTGATTTTATCATCGCTTCATCTATTAAAAAGGGAATGGAACGAAACAAGTAAAGGACTTTGGGTAGCATAGTAATTTTCAGGACGTTGGATCTCCCTATTAGTGACAAATGCAGAGTGTCCATTCTTTTAAGATCCCGCTCGATTGTTTTTAAAAGCGGGACAAAATTAACCTTTATAATTAATTCTGTTGCTGCGTTGTCACTCCCAAATATATTGCAGAATCCACGTATCTGTTATCTGATTTAGTGATATTTTTAGTACAGATTACCTGGGTTTTCCCCTCATTCAGGCGATACCCTGAGTGCCTCCCAAATTTCTTGGTGATTTCGACTAATGCGCGCATAGCCAACGCAGGTTTCGCAGTGATTACTGCCAAATCATCAGCGTAGGCTAATATTTGGGTCTCAAAACTATTAGTTATAACCTGCTTGATCTCCTCATTGCGCAGAATCTGCCTAATTAGTAGATCTATGTACATAGCGAACAAGATGGGTGAACAGGGACATCCCTGACGGGTTCCCCTTGTTATGTTAATTCTCCCAGAGCTTTCACCCATCAACTGCACCTTAGCAACTGGATCGGAGTACATAGCTTTGATGGCAGTCAGAATTCTTGGACCAAAACCTCTTACACAAGTACCCCCCACAGATAATCCCACCTAACGCGGTCAAAGGCTTTTTCAGCGTCGAGGAGAATCATGGCTATCCCCCCCCCACCCCACGGCAGCATGGGCGTCAAGGAAGGATATTGCTCGTCTTATATGATCGGTTGTTCCCTGCCCTGAAATGAACCCATGCTGCCAAGGGGAGACCAGACCGGCAATGACACTCCCCAAACGCTTCGCCAAGATTTTAGCATAGATTTTATTGCCCACATTTTTAAGCGATATCGGCCTATACGACCCGGGATTTTCTTTAGGCTTCCCTTTCTTGTGGAATACCACTATGTTTGTGTCCCTCCATGTCTCCGGTATTTTACCAGTCCCCAATATACCATTAAATAAATCTAGTAACAGTAGTGCCACCTCACTAGAGATACATTTATAAACCTCCAATGGAATACTATCCGGCCCGCTGCTTTACCAGCAGCTAGCTCTTCTAATGCCTCTACAACTTCATTGGCCGGCACGTCTCTCTCCAATTCTTCCCTCTCTAAATCATCCAGTTTGGCACCTTCATCCGGATACTCCCCCTGTGGCTTCTCCCCCTCCATCTCTTCCTGGTATAAAGTTTGGTAGAAATTTTTAAACACCTCGAGAATCTCCTGTGGTTCTACACACTCCCGGACGTTCTCCTGGATGCTAGTTATTATGTTTTTGGTGGTGCCCTGTCTGATCCGGAGTGCCAACGCCTTGCCCGCCTGCTAACCTGTTTCGTACATTTTGCCTTTATATGCTTGATATTCAGAGGCAGCTTTTTCGGCCATTTGCTTGTGTATCTCTGCTTTAACAGAGCTAATTCTCAGCTGGCTTTCTTTCCCTTCTTTCCTTTGTATAATATCTTGGGCATGTTGCTCTTCCACCTCTGTCAATTCAGCTAGTAGCCTACCCTTATCTGCCAGCAATTGTTTCCTGATCCGAGCAGCATAACTAATCGTTTCACCCTTAATGCTGCTTTAAACAGATCCCAAACATTATTTCTGGGTCTAGCGATTGGCGTCAAATAATTCACGGGTCCATTTCTTCAGATACTCAACATATATGCTATCTGCCAGCAGTTTCCTATCAAATGTCCAGGCCCTTTGTTTCCTTGCTGACTTAAAAAAATTGTAGATCAAATACAGCGGTCTATGGTCCGATAGGACCTTTGGTAGCTTCCTGATACTGACTTTGCTCATTTCTGTAGATGAAATTAAAAAGTAATCCAATTTCGTATACCTTTGGTATGGACATGAGAAATAGGTGAACCCGGGATTACCGGGCTCCTTGTTTCCCCATACATCTGATAGACCATGAGACTGCATCATAGAACACAAAGCCCTAAATACTCTTGGCTTCCGGCCTACATACGAGTTTTTATTGATGAGGTCGGCAGATATATTTAAGTCACCACATACCACGATAGGAGTGGACCAGTTAGACAAATCCCTCTCTAACAATTCGAAAACCTCGGGGTCATCTTGGTTAGAGCCATATACCCCACAGATTGTTATAGCAATACACAATTCGACCATTGCCCATCTCCCTGATGCATCAGCCTTAGAGAGCTTGGCCCCACCAAGTCCAGTTTTCCCTAGAATGACTACCCCTCTTACTGTTGAAGTTTGAGAAGAACATGACAGAATCTCGAAGCCTACCAAATTAAGCAGCTGTTTCTTTGCCCAGGGTAGATGCGTTTCTTGTAGACATAAGATGTCTATATGTTCACATTTAACAAACTCAGCCAATCTACGCCTTTTTTCCGATCATTAAGCCCTCCTATATTAACCGAGCATATACTAAGGTTCACCATTATTACATTTTGAACATTTCTTTCACTTTTTGTACCACCAGCTGAATAAAGACAACACGTATTCCAAAAGAAAAACCATACCCCTCTCCCAAAAATGACCATAAATTCTCTTTTTTGGCTTTTTCCCCCCTTGCTCAGCCCCCTACTGCCCCCCATCCTCCCTTAACCCACCCTAGCCCCCCTCCCTTCCCCCCAGCTCCTCCCACCCTTGTGAAGCGCTCAGACCTTAGTCTGTGCTTGTGATGCTTGCAGTGGAAGCAGTTAGGGCACTTTCCACCAGTTACAGTTTAACACATAATACCCCTTTTATACCCACACGTAATATAGAATACAGAGAAATCACAGCGCCATGTCCCCCCCCCCCCCCCTAGCCATATCCAACTAGTTTTCTCATCTTTCCGCTAGGGAGTCCAGATACTCTTGTGCTTTCACTTCTGAAGCAAAATACTGAGTCCGACCTTCATTTATTATTTTGAGTTGTGCTGGATTGATGAGGTATACCTGTATGTGCTTATCCTGAAAGGGTTTAATCAGTCTCAGCCTCCAGCGCCTCTCAACCGTTGCGTGACAATAATCTGGCCTGACAAAAAAAGTGACTCCCTCACTAGATCTTCTTGCCTCTGGTCTGGCTTTTTCAGCTATGGCCTGTCGTAAAATAAAATTGCCCAAAAATATTAAAATTGCCCTTGGCTTATCTCCTTTCCCTGCACCGAATCCAATTTTAAACGGAGTGCGATGCGCCCTCTGGTTTTCCGCTGACCAGTTCCAATCGGAAAGCTCTGGAAAGGCCAATTTGAATAGATTTATCATGTACGCCCTGACATCCGACCCCTCCACCCCTTCTGATATCCCAAGCACCCGCAGATTGTTCCGCCTAAGCCTATTTTCCATGTCCTCCAGCTTGCACTGGATATCAATGACCTGGGCACTTTGGGACTTTAGTGGTGGCTGCGGCAGCCTCCGACTCTGTTGCGACAATCCTTTCTTCGAGATTTGACACCCTATCTCCCACAGTAACACATGCCTTGGACAGCTTCCTGACCACACCTTGCATCTCCTGCATTGCTGCTTGCAATTTGCGGCTATCCTGTCGTGTTTCCTCACGATGGGCAAGAATTGCCTGATGAATAACCTCTAGGAGCGGAGGATGGATTATAGGAGTTTCTACATTAGGGCAGCCCTGGAGTGGCATGGAGGATGAGTCATCCCAGCTTAGATCTCGCACAGACTGCTCCTGCAGGTTTAGTTGAGCGTTAGATCTTTTAGCCATGCTAGGGGGATCCTGTTCGAGATCTCTTTCAGATTCAAAGTTACTCTCTACCTGAGATGAGCTCTGGTCATCATCAGACCTCTCCGCCTCTTCTGAAACAGAGTAGAAGCATTCGCTGCTTTCTTTCTCTTTACCATCCATCAGGGACGTGGAAGGACACAGCCCTCCAGCCTCTTCTTCTCCCAAAATACTGCCATCGCCTACTTGAACCGGCACCAGCGCTGCCTGACCGCCCACAGCCTCATTCTCTCCCTGTGGGATGGAAGTATCATTCCCAGGGCCTGCCCCTCCGTCACTGCTGCCTTGGTACTGCTAGGTACTCGGTCCAAATTGCCAGGATAATTAATCCTAGTTTCTCCCATTTCACCAGCCATAGAGACCTATGCTCGCTCTATTATTGGGTTTTTGCCTGCGTGGCCCTGAAGGTTATCTTGGTTGATAATATCCTTTGGTAAAGGGGTGCGCGCTGCATCCGTATCTTCCGTACCTGACACTTGTTCTCCCGTTGTCTCAATCTCCTGTGAGCGTATCGCAAGGGCAGCTGCCTCTTCTGCGTCACCAACCTTAGAGATCTGCCCCTTGCCACTCTTTAAAAACAACTCTGGGATTGATGCGGTCGTCTGACGCCACTTTGCTGCGGTCTGCTTCCATTTTCTTGGCGGCTCCACTGGGGGCGTACGCAGCTTGCATGGCGACTCGTCCTTTTCTGGTTCCTGCCCAGATTGCTCCGCTGCCTGAACTTTCCTCCGGGCTGCCGCAGCTGCAGATTTCGCCAAAAATCCAGCCGCTACCTTCAAAGCCATTCTGTACGTGCCCCGCTCACTCCGCCTGCCAACTCCACCACTCCTAACACGCTGAAGCCGAAGCCGGAACCACAGAGACAGGACGCCACTGGGCACTCGCAGGGGCCCAATCCTGGGCTCCGTTAATCGTGCTATCTTTGCTGTTGATGTCCAGAACGTACAGTAAGTGATGGACAGCATCTGCCAATTATTACCGTCTGACGCCGGTGCAGGGGCTCAAACAAACCGTGCCCTTAACGCTAGTACTGCATAATGACCACTATGCAGTCACAATCTTACATCATGGAAGTTTTCCAGTGATAGAGATTGGTTCCCCTCCAGGGACAGGATGAGTTGAGTATCATTTACATAGTTCACCAGGTTATCATCGTGGGACTTAATTACAGAGATCAGAGGGCTCATATATCGGGCTAATCGATGATCCCTGAGGGACGCCATGCTGAATGTTAGTGAAATCCAACTGCCTGTTGTCTGTTCGACAAGTATGATTGAAACCATTTCAGAGCCATGCCCTCTACCCCAACTTCGTCAAGTCTCATCAGGAGAAATTTATGGTTTACCGTTTTGAATGCGGCAGACAGGTCTAATAAATCATTATAACTGGTTGTCCCTTGTCTGCTCGCATTTGAAGTTCGTCCAGGACTGTCATCAGGGCAGTCTCTGTCCCATGTCCTGGAAGGATCCAAATTGCACATTTTCTAGCTTGTTGTTAATTTCCAAAAACTGCGAGAGTGTTTTACTGACCAGGCACTCTGTGATCTTCACAGTATAAAGTAGAAGAGAGATGGGTCTATCGTTTTTTAGGCACACAGGATCAAGCGTAGCTTTATTCAGAAGTGGTGTTTCTATCTCTTGTTTCCAGCAGGCCGGTGCCACCCCACCGCTCAGGGATGGGCCGCAAATCTGTCGGAGTAGCGGAAAGAGTTCTGTCCCTAATTCTTTTCATATCCTGTGTGGTAAGGGATCCAAAGGAGAGCCTGAGGAAACACTTAAAGCTAATCTATTGAAGTCCTGCTCTGAAGGTATCTCAAAGTGATCTAAGTGCCCAGTTTATCCTTACCTACCCACCCCTCCTTCTGAGTCAGTGGTGGCCTCTCAATCATACTGCTATGATCCTCTATTTTGTCTACTTCTCCAATTTTCAGGCCATCAATGATTTTACTGATCTTCTCCTCAAAGAAGGTCGCTAGGTTGTCACATAGATCCTGTACGTCATTAATCTTATGTTTTGTGCAGTCAGGGTTGGAGAGGTCGTTCACTATTTTAAATATACTTCTAGTGCTCCTTGACACTTTTGAAGATGATGTCTGCGTAATACTCTGCTTTTACTATGGAGATTTCTTTTTTATAGTTACCTATTGTCACTTTCAAGGCAGTTTTATCTTCATCTTCGTATACTGTTCTCCACGTTTGCAGCCCTTTTTAAAGCTTTTTAGCTTTTCATTGTACCACGAGGCTGACAGTCTGCAGGGTTTTTTTATGGTTTTTCATAGGGGTGATCTGTTATCCATTGTTGCAAATTCAAGTTCTCACAAGGTTGAAGAAGATTTTTAAAAGCTGGGTCTAAATTCCCATTGGGCCATAGATTAAAATCCCCTAGAATAAGCAATCTAGTATGGGTAATTGCCTTATTGCTGAAAATGTCAATTAATGCCTGTTGTTTGGGGCTAGCTGAACCAGGGGGTCTGTACCATACTAGGCCGGTCAGCAGGAGCCATTTATGGTCTTTTAGCAAAAATCCCAAGAGTTCAGTGCCCTCTGCATCATCAATGTCCATTGAGGTGAAGTTCCATTTCTCCTTAAAAACAACCCCTACTCTGCCTCCTCTGCCGCGGCTTATAACAGGCCTTATATCCCGGTGGGCATGCCAACCCCAGTTCAAAATCTGAATCAGGACGCGTCCATGTTTCTGTCATGAACATTGCATCAAGGTCATGTGTTTCTAGCACTAGTTGGATCTCCAGGTCATGTTTCACTAGGGATCTAGCATTAATTAAACCACATTTAAGGTTGTCCCCTCCTGCCACATCAAACTCCGTCCTTGCAATCCCTTTAGGCTTATATTCACCAACATTACCCCCCAGATGACCTATTGCCCGAAGTTGTATGCTCGTGTAGAGATGGTTCGTACTCTCCGCAGCGTTCTTCCCCAAACTGACAGCATGGCTGGACTGTGTGCGGTCGTTGCGCGTACAGGCGCAGACGGGCTTGCTCTTGGCGTGCCGGTGGCGCATCCGCTGCACGCTCGCGCTTGCCTCAGCTTAAATAGTGAGAGTGGCCTCCTCCTTCAAGCGGCAAAAGAACTAGACCGCTAACCAGGTGGAAATGAAATGGTGACCCGCTCTTACATGCGGTGTACACCAGCTCACCTTGATATAGCGGTACAACAAAATGCTACCAATAATTCATATATCACATTAGGCAGTATTTAAAATATTAAAAATCAAACAGTGCAATATTTTAAAAATTGAGAGGTCCAATCAGTGCAAATTATGTTATTTAACGCTGCAAGTGTAGGGGGCAGAGCATAGTGTCTGCGCGCTCGTGCTTACATCAGCTTAAATACGGAGAGCGGCCTCCTCCTTCAAGAGGCGAAAGAACTAGATCGCTAACCAGGTGGCGATAAAATGGTGAACCGGTCTTACATGCGGTGTACACCAGTTCACCTTGATATAGCGGTACAACAAAATACTACCAAAAATTCATGTATCACATTAGGCAGTATTTAAAATATAAAAAATCAAACAGTGCAATATTAAAAAAATTGAGAGGCCCAATCTGTACAGATTATACTATTTCATGCAGCAAATGTATCGGGCTGACCGTAGTGTCTGCGCGCTCCCGCTTGCATCAGCTTAAATAGGGAGAGTGGCCTCCTCCTTCAAGCGGCAAAAGAACTAGACCGCTAAGCAGGTGGCGATAAAATGGATACCCGCTCTTACATGTGGTGTACATAAGCTAACCTTGATACATATGTTTAATTTTAACTCAATTGGCAAGGACTTGAACACCCCTTTATGTCCCTAGTAAATGGTATCCAGAACCTGGGTACTAAAGAGGACCTTCTATGGCTGCGGTTTGTATTTTGCCACCCTAAGGAACCCACACACAAATTCCATGCAGACTGCCTTGGCAAGCTGCGTGAAATGGTGCAAACCATTTCAAAAACACGACCTTGCACACTCACTATTCTATATGTAAGTCACCCCTACAGCAGGTCTTAGAGCCATAAGGCAGGGTGCAATATATTGTATGTGAGGACATATCTGCAGGAGCAGATATGTCCCTGTGATGTCTGATTCCATTGCCACAACATTGCAAGGGATCAGGAAACCATCTTAAGCATATGTACTTGGCACTGGTCATTACGAGTTACCCAGCTACATAATGGCTTCACTGAAAATAATGGTGTTTGGTATCAAACACTGCATCGGAAGCCAGTACTATATTTATTCTGACATGCACCAGAGGACTAGTCTCTTAGTGTGCTGGCTGACTGGTATCTTCCAGGCTGACAGCACTGACACTTTCTGACCCCCCTGCAAGCAAAAGCCCACTCTCTGAGGTCAGAAACAATGCCTGTCTGGCGGATGGTGATCACACCAACAGAATGGCTAGCAAATTTAGCATATCAAGGCCGAAGGGTTCAAAGACTCTGTCACCTTTGATATGCAACCCATTCTTCCCCCCAGACTTGGGAATGCCACCCCTGCCCTCGGTCCTATTTGGCACTAGAACAGGTGGGAAAATTAGATAGTTAGAAGGCGTGTTCACTTACAGGCTAGTCAAACCCCTAAGGTGGACAACCTGAAAAGAACAACAAAAGAAGGGTTTCACCTGTTTGGGATTTGGTGAAACTAATAGCTCTAGGTCAGGTTTATTCCCACTCTTCCTAGGAAGTGGTCTTATAATGGATGTAGTCACCCTAGAGGTAAGTAGCCCATTGGCTTCTACCCTATACTCCCCTAAATTCAGGATATAGGGGCCCCCTGAAACCAGGAACTTCGATTTGTCTACTTAGAACTGAAGGATGGACAAAGAAGAGCCATGGTCGAGAGAGCAGAGTTCTTGCAGTGAAATTGGCACCAAATCCTGCCTGGCTGTGACAGTCACCAACACCGTCTCGCCTAGAAGCTGAACAGCCTTCCCAAAGCCCATGGAGTACTGTTTCTACCTTAAACAATGAAGCACAATCTCCCTTGGTGTGGACAGGCTATCGCCCATCATCTGCAGGCACCAACTGCATCAACCAGTCACTTCGTGTTGCTGGCCATTGAGCCAACAGAGGGAGCATCTCAGCAGGAAGAGGTTGTTGTGAGCCCAGGAGGCCAGCTCCGCTGATTCACCGAGTCTCAAGACGGTGACTTCTCACGGAGATGCTTAGCACCAACACCCTGGGTACTGGAGCCCTTGGAACTACCAAGGCTTGTTGAGTGTCCAGTCCAAACACCACCAATGACTGCACCGACCTGCCATTGAGGGGCTTTAGTATCCCTGGAGAGTGGCCCTGCCGTTTTGTTTTCTCTCCCTCTTCAGGTCACCAAGGCCAAGTGAGAACCTGTAGCTACAGCGACCCGCTAGCCAAAACACCTCTGCACGCGAGAGCCCAGCCAGGGATCACGAGAACCCACTGTGTCCCTGTGATCCGGAGACCCTCAAGAGCCATGCCCCCACTTTTGGGTTCTACTAAGCTAGTCCCCACTTGCAGCCCTCCTTTTGCAGGTACCTTCCCATTGACGTTATCGTGTAGCACTCGAGGCTACCAACGTGACCGGCACCTCTGCACCTGGACACCTCAGGGCAGGTAAACCTGAACTGCTGGTGGTTTCTTGGACCTTGGCGCCTAAGCATCCGGAGGGCCTGATTAAGAACTTGGCGGATGGGTAACTCCGTCACAATGATGACAGATATCCCTTCTACCAAAATCTAAACCCCATTATTTCCTATGGGATATATATTTCAGTAGATGGGATATCCGTCACTGTTGTGACAGAGCAACCCGTCCACCAGGATCTAGATCAGGCCCAAAGTCGGAAAAGGTATCCTACAAAACACGTTGCCTGTATAAATAATTAAATATATATATGTACACACGTCGGTTCAAAGAAAGCCAGGATTTGCAGCGCTCACCATGGGGGCAGCTCCCTGCGGCGGAACCACGCCGCTTTCAACATTAATCGGAGCTGTGTAAACTATTGGTGTGCGCCCCGTTTTTCCTTCGTGAGAAGGATTGTGGATTAATATATATATATATAAATAAGTATCTCAAATGATGTAATAATGTTTTTACCAGTCAAGGGATTTTAAAGTTAATAACAATGGAGTCACCAATAAAAAGCTTTGGAACGTGGCCCACCTATTTCACACTACAATCTGTGAGAATTTCATTTACTAAGTCCTTGTGCCAAACAGTGTTTTACTGCACCAATGGACCACCTTAAACTTCAATGCCAATGGGTTCTCTTTTTTACCTATCTCCATTGAGGGTACGCCCTCCCGTACTATAACGTATGGAGTACATTTAGGAGGTAACTGTCATTCAACTCCTTGTCTTGAAGTCTCTATCCAGCTCTGCAAAGGAATCACCACTCCTGGTGATCCTGCTGCTGCCAATATGGATTTGCTTCTTCTGGCAGAAAGGGATCGTGGTCTGCCCAACTTGGATGTCAAAACCTGGCTTTCTGCCACTTCTGGGGGATGGTTAGTTTTGGAGAGTGGTTCGAGGGCTTATCAGACCAGGTAGAACAAACATGTTTCCACTGTGTTCCTATTAGCATTGAGACTTTATAATAATGCTCTGCCTTTTGATCAGAGATAATGTGTATGCCAATTATTTAAAAAAGGTCTGGCACTGATCAAATATTTTGGATTGCATTTTCATTTAGATAAAGAGGAACACCATCTTTTAATGCGACTTGGAAGGACAATTTTTTTCTTGGCCGAAGCCATGGCTTTCCATCTGTGTGACTGCAGTTTTTTCTGGCAAGTGTGTCAACGTTTGTGCAATCCCTTCTTTGCGCTTTCTCTCTGGTGGAGGTGAGTTTACTGATTTTGGCGCAGGATCAATTGAATTCACTGAGGAGTTCAAGATGTCACAAAAATGGCATGCCATCAATATCTCTCCACATAAATTTTGCTTTGGAGCCTCTTTTGTGCCTTCTAAAGGGATACCTGCTCCTTTATTCCTCGAGTTTGGTACCAATACAGGGGCCATCTCTTGAGCTGATATTTCAGTGATGATATCGGGATCATTTATTAATCCTTGGACTGCATCAATTCTCTCTTCAACTATCCTATTCTCTGTACTCAATGCCTCCAAAACTGTTGTGAGATAATTGGTTATTACTGATGTGGAAGCCATTACCGGTTCTCTGCTACCTTTAGATGGATTTGTTTTTCTCTTACCCAAACTATATCAAAATATACAACAAAGATCACGGCCAACCATCAAGGAGAAAGCAGTAAGTCCTAGGAATATTAAGGTCCAAATCCTGGGTCAAGAGGGAGGGCCTAGCCACCTCTGGACGTGGCCAGGCGCAGGCTGACCCCTCTTGACCCGGTCTTTGCCCAGTCCCATGCCCGGACACATTCCACACAGTGGGGATCAACAGCACTTTGTGTGTGCCCAGTACGATGGATCTTCCTCCTGGTATGAAGGGTCTACTCCAAAGGAGTATGGGGATTGTAGTTCTGCCCAGGCTAAGCCCTTATGTGCAAAAGGTGCAACTCCCAGCGTGCGCACCTGGTCCCATACCTGGCCCACACTCTATAGGCCTGAACCTTTTACTCTGTTCAGGTCTGGCGGGACCAGGCACCCACACCTTTTTGGTTCTATTTTTACCTTGAACTTTAAAAACTGATAACTCCGGTTGTCCTTATTGGACTTTAGTTTTTTGGGTGTTTTATTTTTTAGAATGTCCTCTTTTTCTGAATTAATTTGGGATTCATCTTGTGCTTATTTTCACTTTATCACTGTTTGAGAACTGCATAAATACTTTACACATTGCCTCTAAGTTAAGCCTGAATGCTTTGTGCCATGCTACTAGGTGGTTAAGCACAGGTTTATTTTGTGACTTTTGTGGTCCACCCTGACAAGAATTGTGATTATTCTTTGAAGTGGGTTCTCACTCCCTTCACAAATAATCACAATTCTTACAGGGATGAAAAGGACTACAGACGTGTTAAACTAGGAACTGGTGTAACAACCGCAACAATGTAACTATTTGTAATTATCGCAGAAAGATCTGTCATAATGTTCTAAGCTACTGCAGAAATCGTGCCTTTCTGGTGAAGCATTCATCTTGAGCTAAAAATTCCATCAACTAGTTTTAAAAAACTGATAGCTTATTTGTTTTAAAGTGGAGTACAATTGCAGCCTTCTAGCATATCTCTGAAAGTCTATGGAACAAGGAAGACCTTAAAAATTGTTCCTGGTGTAGCATGTGTTACAGTGTTATATGCTTCGGCTAAATTATGCTCTACCTTCACAGTGGACTACACAAAGGGGATTGAGTGTTTTTCATGAGATCATGTCAATCATTGCAACATATTGAGAAAAGTATATTTTTGTGGAGGGGCATTTGCATTTTACATCCTAAAATCCTGGAAAAAATTTAGATTTGAAGGCTGCATATAAAATACACAAGTTAATATCAGCTTTGCAAACAATGTGTTCGCAATCAATGAAACTGTATTATATTTTGTGGGTGAGAAGTACAACTCTAAATGATATTGCCCAAATTTACATTTGCACAGCATTACATTTGTATTAAAACACATTAACTAGTATTTTTCTATTCTTTTATTTGAGGGCTCAACACCTCCAATGACTGTTTTTAAAGGTAATAAAAGGCCGTACCAGAAGGACTGTGTACTCATAATCAACCATGACACAGGAGAATATGTTCTGGAAAAGCTAAGTAGCAGCATACAAGTAAAGAAAACCAGGTAAACACGCTGCCTTGTAGAAAACCTTACGTACATTTCCCATTACTGTTGCTATATATTATTTGTTATCTGCAAAAAGCCTGTTATGTATTTGAACTGTGGTGCTGGCATCAGGAATAGATCTGCCCTTGCCAAGCTTTCCTCAGGTCATAGCAGACACTGAACACTTAGGAAGGGTAACAGTGGCAGCTTCAATATTTCAGTAAGTGGAATATACACATTTATAATATTTTTCAATAAAATATGAATAAACCCGGAGCAGGCACACTTCCACTGACATATTTCCTACTCAATTCTGAGACACATTTTAGAAATATTCTGGAATGTAAAGTTTTATGAACGGTATTCATAACTAAAACGCAATGCTATAGAACAAAGGTTGGTATTGGATGTGGCAGAAAGTTGATACAAAGTTAAGATAAGAGAGTAGTAGTAGTTGACAGCTGTGATTCACACATAACAACAGTGGCAGCAAGAACAGCAGAAGCCACACTCACTACACTATTTAAACAGCAGCATAGTAGTCTTGATTTTAATAGGTTGCCAAATGCTCTGCAGAACAGCTAAATACGTAAGAAAGGTAGAGTTTAAGGAAAACAGCGCTTCACTCTTGACGCAATATTGCCTGTGATTGAAGGCTACAAAATAATGGCCTGATACCATACTGCCAGAAAAATCACAGTTAAACTGAACAATGAGATTTTCTGGGGTTATTTGAACTCATGGAAAATGAGGCTGATGGAAAGAGCTGACACACATTACAATGGCTGGTACAAAGTTCCTGAATTTCTATCTTTTATGTTATGGTGAACTTTGCTAATATATCTGTCTCCGCATGTTTCATGCCATAAAATAATACCATTGAAGTATGTCATTTTTTCACCGTGCTATATTATTAGGGAGAATAAAAGCATATTGGCTCAGAACTATGGGCACTTCTTCCTTGAAGCCTATTGGAATTCCATAAGCCCAGAAAAAGGCAAACAACCTCCAACAATCTGATTTAGCAAGTCAAAGACTTCCATAGATCACTTTTGTTTTAAATCATGACTTATGCATTTGGAGCATTGGAAATAATCTTAAATGGTCTAATGTCCAGATGTCCCCCCATTAGATGTCTCTCTTCATCTCCCCCTCTACTTCATGTGCCCAGAATGAGAGATATGCAAATCTCATTGGCTGCGCCACCATCAGTTTTGAACTCAGAGTTGACAACCTAAGAGCAGGAAGATTCCACCTGGAGCTGCACCTAGCCTTTGATACACGTCTGCATTTATGTGCGGCCCAAACGCAAGTCTCATTTATACTTCCAAAAAAAGTATTGACTTCCAACAATTTAATGTACAGAATTGCATGACTTCCTCTCTAAAAGCTAACTGATGCTTGATTATGGACATTATGTTTGCAGTGTTGTTTTGCATTTAATGCATTATAGATTCGAGGAGTAGCCATAGAATTAAGATGCACCAACAGCAGCCACGTGCTTTATACCATCAGAATGTTTGTGGAGTTGAAAAAACTGCATGCGCCTATTCCTGAAATTGGGAAGAAATTAAAACACCTTTGTAGTATTGGATGTACAAAGGCATAGTTTAATCCCTCATCCTTGTCAAGCAAGAGCTCCTGCTCGGCTTATGTTGAGAAGGCTATATTATGAAATAGTTTTGGGTAGTTGTTACTCAGTAGGGGTGTCCTGGAGCTTAAAGAGTCAAAGAAAAAGCTAGCTAGGTGATGTTTAAGGAGTCGGACGACAAGCAGCTTACAAAATGGCACAAAAAACGAGGTTTTATTCCTTCTCTAAAACATAAATGATTGGCAATCAATCAAATCTTTGAAAAAGAGTTCCCACAGTTGTTGCATACCTCAATTGAACTTTAAATGTTCAACAGATGCTGTCGTAGAGAGCCGTTATCCATGCTATACTGGGCATTGTTGATTAATTATTTATGCGTTGAAACAAGTACAGTGCCTTAAACACAACATGTATGACTATTGGGAGTCAGTATAGCAGCTTAAGGTGGTTGGAAATAGAGAATCTTACTGGCATTCCCACAATACGGCACGCACAGCATTATGCATGAGTAGACGATGCTGCAAGAGATTACATGTAGCAGTTGTCTGAACAAGATAGAAAAAGTGCCTGCAGCATCACTGCTGAGCTGGTTGGCCCCTGTAATAGAGTGCGGTTCTCACAGAGAACCTGAAGAAGCGAAACAAGTAGCTGTTAGTTTTTTAACTTGAATGCTGAAAGAGAGGCTAACATCAAGGATAATACCAAGATTGTGAGCAAATGAATTAGTAGTAGGAAGACTTTCCAAGTCAGTGGGCCACCTTGCAGAGGTCCATGTGAACTGGGAGGCGCCAAATAGAATGGTACTATGCATTCTATCAGTACCACTGTATCCTGTATGAACTATGTCCTGCTTTATTTGCACAGTAATCTTAAAATGTCTTTTTTTTTTTTTTTTTTTTTTTTGGAAACCTTTATTGTGCATTAGTAAGAGAACAAATACGGGCCCACAACCCATTGGCCGGCCACGGACACATTTAAAGCACCAAAGCAAGCAATACGGCGACACAGTAACACATTAGTATAATAAGCAAGCATTCAAGAGTTACACTGTAGATCATCGTGATACTATGTCCCAGGAGTAATGAAGGTTTGTTTTATATTTTTGTTGCAGCTATTGAAGTTCGACATTTTAATTTTACATAAACAATAGGCTAATAAAGCGGAGTCCGTGCCGGAGTGACGTGACAGTAGCAGCAATTTTACCACATAATCAAATTACCCAATATTCAAGTCCCCCCGGGCAGCATGGCGGCTCAAAGTTTGTACAGCAGAAGTTACATACCTAATATCGTTCCTGTGTCCACCGCCACCCACCCCTTAGCTGTCTCAGACACGGACCCAAGATAGAGTAAAGAGAGAGAAACGAAAACATAGAAAAAATCAAGGCACCATAGAAACTGAAATCAAGAAACTAAAATCCCATCCCCCAACCCCCCACCCTACACGCATGCAGAGGCTACGGCCTACCCCCCCCCCCCCCCAGCAGTGTGTCTGTCGCCCAATAAACCCGAAATATAGAACAAAGAAAAAAGAGGAGAAAAAGAAAGGAATAAGTATAACATCTGAAATATAGAGAGTAAGAAAAGAGTGTTCTAATCTATAACTCCCATTAAAGAGAAAAGGTGGGGAGGAGCCCACCAAGTACCAGGTCCCCCGGACTCCCCAGCCGTAAATACCTTCTACCCCATATGCAATAACAAAAGTAGATAACATGAAATATGGAGTGAAATAGGGAGAAACATCCCACAGAACATAGCACGCGTTGAGAAAGCGTCCCATCTCGAGTCACCATCCGCCATTCCTACACAGTTCGTAGAAAAGGGTCCCCTAGCCCTGGCCAGATCGTAAGCGTCCCCCCGAAGATGGCTTCCAAGGAGGTCCCGCCCCAGACAGAACAAAGGGGTAAGATGGCCTCCCTCGGCAGTGAGAAGACTCCCAAAAACAAAACGGACAACGCCAGTCACATACAGTGCCATCAATCCAGAAGAGCGGTGCTCCCAAGTTTACCAGATGTTGCATAACACTAAGAAATAAGAGCGTAGCTTGCATAACGTAGGCAGTCAATAGAACCAGTCGCTGCGTCAGCGGCACCATGAACAGGGATATCGATGCTGTAGGCGAAACCAAAAGTTCTGGCAGAAATGGCAACACTGTAGTAGCGCTGGAAGAGGCGGATAACAAACTGCAGGCATTTTCACTGCCAGACAAATGCTCCGTTGTGCGCTCGTGCGGCAACATTGTATCCCGGTCACAGCATAGCGTGGGCCGATTAGAGCAGCGAGGAGAATAGGCAGACGCTACACACCTCGAGTCGGATGCGGCATCTTCCAGCCGGACGCACAGCGCCAGAGAACGCTCACGCCATTCTGCCCTCAATTCGGCAAGTGCGGCAAGAACAGAGGCACAAGTGTAAACAGGCTGGTGATCGCTCATGTCCACCAGCCGAGGCGCAGCACACTGGTCCACACTTCGCTCGGGTCCACAGAGGGCGACACATTCAGGATCTGAGGCGTAACCCACCATCACCCCATAGGAGCCGGCCGCCATGTTAGTGCCACCAAGGGGCTCACTAATGCGCTTAGGCGAAATACACAATGGGCGGCTGGGGTCCAATCTCCCGATACAGTCAGGGCCCGCTGACACCGGGCGACAGTCAGTGAGATTCTCCCTTCATGCGACTCTAGGCAGGGGCAGCCACAGAGGTGAGCCACGGCAGCCAAATCCACGCTGAACAAAAGAAAGGGAAGCAGTGCGGCTCACCGTAGCGTCGCACAGAGGAGATTCCACAGGATAAACTTCCAAGCAGTCGATGTCCACATTCCACTGAAGGCCAGTGCAGGTTTATCCCCAGCAAGCAGCTGGGCACTAGACGCCCGTTTCGCTCCAGACCAGGCAGCCCACGGAGCTCCAGCCGCCCCCGGCGGCACACAGCGACACGGGTCCGGTCCCAGGGCTAGACAAAGCCGACAGAACAGCACGGCAATATCTGCGGCTAGCAGGCAGGCAGGGACACCGGAGAAACACCTTCAGCAACAGCGCGCTCTCATCTACATCCCGCGGTAGGGCTATCGCAGGAGAACGGACAGGATAGTACTGCAGGGAACAAAGGCTCGGGGAGCCGGGAGACTACACGTCCGTCTACGCCGCCATCTTGGCTCCTCCTCCTTAAAATGTCTTTTTAATGTTTTTATTGCTTTTATGATTTTAATCAAATCGAATAAAGTGTATTTTGACTGACTGACTGAATGGTCACTGTCTTCTATCAATTCAATTTAAGTGAATTTGAGCTCATCCAGGAAGATCAAACTCTATTTTGAACCTCCTCAATGTTTTGTGTGATAAATACCACAATTATCTCATCATCATTAAACACAAAAGAAGAAACGTAATGTTGACTGTTGCTAGAGGGTGAATATAGATATTGAAAAGGAATGGACGCAAGGAGGATATGTTAAATTGCAAGCACCCTCTCAAATGGAAACTAGTGCACAGATATTATCGATTGTTATTGTTTCAGCAAAAAAGGTGGCTAGAGCTTTACAGAGACCCAAGGAGGGAGGAATTGTGGTAGTGTCTATTTCAGCTGTTGAGAGTTTGTGAGTTGAGTAGTTAGCAACTAATCACAAGTCTATACAGTTGGACTTCACTTTTCTAATAAGGCTTTACAATATATTGTCCCCGTGCATGTGTCGGACCTGTTTCTTTATTAAGAGGGCAGGACTGGTGGTGGATGTTAAGCAGCTGTCGGCGCTGCATATCCGGCACGCCTCTCGGTCTGGTGCTCCACTGATGCCGGCATCATTTTGTGGTGTTGCGTGCTGAATGCACACAGTGGCGCCCCCCCGCCCAGGATTGAATTTTGGTATCGGGGAGAGAGCAGCACAATCTGTGCTGGAATGGAACTAAATCCGGGAGACGATTGACGCCATGGAAGAAATCCCGCAGCAGTATGTGGTTGAATTAGTGAACTGGAATATCTGGGGCAAATTCAGTGCCCGGACTCGACATGTGATCTAAGTCCGAGAATTTCCACAAAAAACTCTGTTGGCGGATGTTTTAAATCGACACAGTGGTGTGGGGACCACAAAGACCATCAAGCATTGCGAGGACTACAAGGGAGGTGGTAAAAGAGTGATGCCTCGAGAACTGGATTAAACCAGGCTCCAATGGGAGTGTGACTATCAGCATGGACCCCTAACGCTAAGTACAGCAGAGAACACTAAAATGGCAATGATTAAGGCAAAACGCCGAAACGCGTCTGCCACGTGTTACTCACCAGTGTCTTCTTGATGGTCTTGATGGTGCCAATAAAGTTTCCTGGATTGGTCTCAGTGCATGTGTCGGACCTGTTTCTTTATTAAGAGGGCAGGACTGGTGGTGGATATATATATACATATATATGCACCACATAAATGTTGATATATTTTGTAGAATAGCTCATTCTCCAGATTTTAAATTTTTTGCAAGGCTATTTGAATATGACTAGCTCTGCAGTGTACCAAGAACGGGTGGATTTCTGTGATGAGAATACCAGTGTTTTGAGAGGTGCAATGGATTCCATAGAGTGCTTCATTTATAGATGGAAAGCTTTAATGAGCTGGCTGGGATCTGAATAAGAGCTGGTACTAATGAATATGTAAGAGTATAGAGTAGATATTCAGCTTAGTGAGTTGGGACATTGACTGGGATGTTGAGGTCAAGGATTGACGGGGAATCACAAATGTTTGAGGATTCAAGTCTTGTGGAGTAATCCAGCCACATGTAAAGGTCTCCACAGATGATAAAGGTGGCATATGTGAGGAAAAACAATACCAAGAAAGAAGCAAGAGAAGTATCAAAATTAAGGGTGGGACCAGGGCGTCATTAGAGAAGAGCACCAAAGAATATTGTAGAATTGTCTGCTTCAATTTTACATAGAAAACTCTCAGCAATGGTAAATGTGTCTGTGTACGTTGCTGGAATCTGGATAGACAAATGATAAGTAATGGCTATGTCATCATTAAGCAAGCAGAGGTGGTCCTTCCTAAGTATAGATCAGCCCAAAGGAATCGCGCAAACAAGGTCAGGACCAGAGGAGGCCTGTAGCCAGGATAAGCCTCTACATGTCCATCTCTGTTGGAAAGAGTCCAGATCCTGCCTGCATGACAGTTCTTTGTAGCAACAGTTCAATTCCGGGATGGATTGCACCAAAGTCTAGAATGGTTTCCACTGGGCAGTAATTTATTGTTTTTGTCATATTAGGGTAATATAGCTAAACACTGTTATTATTTTTAACTTCTATAATTACCATAACGTAGATCTTATTTCGAAGATTATTTTTTCAGTCTTTGAAATATTTTTAGTCACAAGGTCAAATACCGACTTAAAGGTCTCACTATCCACAACTTCTCCCTTTTTTCGAAAGCTTATATTAAATCTTAGTTCCCCTCGGTCAATGCTTCATTTTATAGATAGGCAGCCTCACAAAAGTATTATGCATTATACAGTCAACTGTTAAGCACTTTGAATACCCTATAGGGAGATAAAATGTGCCTGTAAAAAGTGTTTATAAATGTAAGGATACACTGGCAATTCAAAAGCCAATTAACTTCGTATTATTTTGATTTCTAGAGCAGAAGGCAGCAGCAAGATACAGGCACGAATAGAGCAACAGTCCACTCGACCCACACCACCATCCTCCCAGCTGAAAGCACCTTCAAAGCAACCTGTTGGGCCAAAAACATCCCCCATGAAAGATAATCCTTCACCAGAACCCCAGCTGGATGACATCAAAAGAGGTAATAATATGTTACTGGCAACATCTATGCCACTGATATGGTCTTTTATCTTTATGACCATTTAGAAAGTGGGATGCACCCCAGACATGTGGTTTGTGCAAACCAGAATCTGATCCTGTAGAGTTGGTGAGCTGCAAGTGGTGGCTGGTTGTTTGTGTAGGTGGTAAGGTGGATCATTTGTGATGTGAATGTTGTATGCAAATGTGCTCAAGTGAAAACGTGTGTTTGTGTGTCAATGTGTGCAATTTGCACACTCATAGTCAATTCAGTGTAGCCATCCTTAGGTAGCAGCACACCCGATGCCTGGTTAGAATTTAGTGTGTGCTGTGTGTGGGTTAGTATTTGTGCCTTGTGCCCTTGGCTTTGTCAATTACTATTGTATTAATGTTGCAGATCATAAAAATGCCTTTGGATCTCTGCTGATGTGTATATGTTTAGTGCGAGTTAAGTTGTGAAAGTTTTTGGTATGTTATATTGTTAGTGACATAGAGCTGAACATTGTCATCAGTGTGACCATTGGCTTTGTACTAGTTGTATAAACAATGCAAAGTTTGTTATGATGTGTAGTTTTGTATGAGTAGGGTTACAAAACACAGAATTGCCCCTGTATGCCTTCAGCCTTCCGCCACTTGTTTGGTAAGACAATGCTGTTTAGGTCTGGCAGAAACAGCTCTAGCTGTGTGTTAGTTATAATGAAGTCATTAAATAATAATACACAACTAGGGTCTTGCCTCGGCCTTCCCGAGCTATTGCTTTAATTAGCTGTCATTTAATGTTGTAACTCTCAGTAATACATTAAAAAGTATTGCTCTTAAACCAGCATATAGAAGTTCAGTGGACATACATTTACATTAGGACGGCACACTTTATTCTATTTTACCATACATCACTCACTACTCAACAACCTCACCTTCTGGGCTGCGGTGATTTGGCCTAGAGCTGTTATGCGAGTTCAGCGAGGACTGAAGAATAGCCAGCTTCTGTTGCCTAGCCTTGGGCCACTGCCACAATCAGACAGCCAGTCCACTCATGAATGTCGGATACGAGGGATAAGGACGAGAAATGACACAACTGCCCCAGAATCACTCTCCCAATTCCCAATCACACACTTATGTGGCATCTTGCCATTTGTGAGTCCTCATTCAACTCATTTAATTTGTCCACTTTTAAGATCTATAAACTAAGGGTGGTTTTCACCCCAATCCCTAATAACATGAGCTGCTGCTCAGTAAAATCTAAGCCAAAGGGTACTAACTTGTTCCAGGTTTTACCTTCAGACTTAGTAAGTATATGGAGAGGAAATAGCATAATGTGCAGTTTTACAGCCATGAATTTCACTTGATGCTCCTTGTAATGCAGTGAAATGTCTTAGACAGTGACATTTACAACTGTCAACTATAATTTCCTCAAAGCACTCAGTACACGTCTAAAAGCTTGACAGTCTGTGTCCGCCACACTTTCCGAATGCCCGGCTCTGTTACTAATTCATATATGCTTTGCATGTCTTTTCAAATTGAATTAACGTGTTGGACGATCCATGCCAAATCTCTTTCCCACTCGCGGCTCTGAAGTCTCCTTGTTTGATCATTTCAGACATTGTGCATTGTGTCATTTCCGGGTATCATTTATCTGCTGCATTACTTGCTAAGTCTACAAGGAATATTTAGCCATACTTGTATTTTACATAAACTTACAAATGTATATGATCCTGAGGAGGATAGAAGTAGTTATATTTCCTGCAAAATTGCAGGTGTTTGAAATGTAGTGCAGCTCTAACCTAAGATCCCTTTGCAAAGAAATGTTTTACTCTAGCAGGAGCATCTTACACAAGGTGTTGTTCTAATCTAAGGGAATTGTCAAGGAATAGAAAACCTAGCATGCAATGGTAAAACCTATACATTGGGCAGTATTTTCATAGAACACATTTACAGTTGAAGGCAAAGAACGATAATGCGATTTGCACATAATTAAGTGGCATGTTTCACTAACTAGCAAAGAACATTTAGATTCTAAGGGCAGCGGTTTAGCCATAAAACCGAGTTTCTTTCCCACATGTCTTACTGTTGCTTACTGAGATTTGTTTTGCTAGAGGCAAACCTTTTGGATGAGATGAAGTTCATCTACCTCTAAAGGGCTCATGACTGGTGAATGTTGGGTCACTGATCGCCCTGTACATCAACTCCTGTATGTGGGTTATACTTCTCTGTTGGTTCAAGTTGGGTACATTTACCTACAAGAAAGTGGTAGAACTTGCACTGAAAGATCCCCAGCATCAAGGGGATAGCAGGGTTTTCTTTACTAGTGACAGAGGAAATAGAGAATAGAGGGAGAAGATGTTCATATTTACACAATCAAAAACAATTTTTATCTTTTTTAATTGTTATTACTTTGCATGTGAGAGTATTTCTCTGATTGAGAAAAAATTGTGGTAGGTGATGAAAAACATCTGGAAACCCTAACGTTTTAAAAAATATATTAGTTTGTTTCTAGATTCTAATCTGACGGGAGAAGGTATCGTATTAGTTGGGACTAAACGCATAGTGACAAACTGCATAGCAAAACGAGTACTTGCAAAACCAATAGGTCTGAACTTGGGAAACATACAGGGTTTTTTAAAATTCTGTTTTACAGGGACATGTGATATGCCAAAAAAATGGCAGGAATATAAAAATAAAAGAGTGACCTAGCTTCCCAGGCATACCAGGCACTGAAGTGTACTGATTTTATCAGGCAGCGGTGCACGTTATCTGGTAAATTCAATCACTGACAGTGCAATACAGCCTATGGATGAAGTGGGTAGCCCCATTGCCCCCTTTTGTGTGTGTGGTGAGCAGACGCAAAACGTGAATGACACTTGAACAGACCAATGAATGAAGAGAGCTTACACAAAACCCCTGTATGTATGTATTTTTGTTTTGACGGTTTTGGAAAACAGAATGCTGGGAAGACAGCTAAAGCTGCATTCTATACCTAAAAACTGAGTGCAGAGAGTGCAATAAAAATGTTCATGCAGTAAGCCAATGAGGTGTGAACTGGCATGTACATGTATTATTAACCAGAATGAAAGCCAACCACAACCCTGCTCCTGAGATCCTGCACACGTCGGTTTGTCACGTTTCATTAAACTTTTCCTATATTCCAAAAGTGGCATTTTACATTACATTGTTCCGCAGGCAATGCACCTTTTTGCCTTTCATCGCAGTGCCACTGCAACAACCATTTACAGCACAGTAATTGAATAGCAACGAATAAGAAGAATCCCCACCACGTACTACCTAATATGGTCAATCTGTTAGCTGATCTAGTCCTGCACCGATTGAGCACATTGTTTCTGTATATAATGCAGATCTACTAGCAACTATGAAAAACGCTTCTTTTATTTTCAAGGAAGTGTAGTAGTTTTCTCCTGAGGCACTACTACTACAAGAACTAGTGTGCCGCGTTTCTTAGGCACACTGTCATCATAAAAACAAACAAGCGGCAGAAGTTATAGAACAGTGAAACAAAAAAATATAGACAGCAGGCTGTCTTTGGTTATTTGCATAGCTGTGAATAAATACTTTTGTAATCCTTTTCATAATGTGGGCACCCATGTCATGACGTACCAAGGCACCAAATAAAGTCATTGCGGAATGAATATGGGTTATGTTTTGGTAATTTTTTTTGTAATATCTAAATTTAAGATTAAGCTGTTTCATACTGCGGAAACTAGTATTATATAATTATACCAGAAGCTAACATATAGCTTCCATTATAAAAAAGACTTGTTATTGTATATATTGCCTTAAAACAGGATAACTTATGTAGTTTTAAACCTTTTTTGATTTTAAACTATCAGTTCACATCTTATAAGAATTATTAAAACTTCATAGAGCGTTTTAACAATACTTTACTGGTTGTATTTTAAAATATAAGCACAATATAGGAAAACCTAAAGACAGGTAGACCTAATTTGAGGAATACAAGGAACACTTTATGGGACATAGACATGGAACCCACAACATACTGTTCTGACAACAGATTACACAATTGGAAAAATATTCTATTCCGGATTAAAGCTCTCTGAATACTGCTTTTAAACCTCACAATACTTTGTTTCTAAATTTTGATTCTGTAAACAGGTTTGTGGGTGTCACATGATGTATTTTAGGGATGTTTTCGCTTTCTAAAACTTTTTTCCAGAAGAAATCTGGTTTTTCTCTCCTTAGGCCTGTTTTCTCTTCTGCCTTCGTTCACCATGCTGGTTCTGGTCAGCTTGATATGTCTAGTAGTCCAGACAGGGCCGGACTGAGATCAGCAACCAGCCCTGGCAGGTGGCTTCTCCACCGGCCCTGGTAACGGGAGGGGAGGGGGTTATTACCCACTAGGCACTGCTCCCGCTTTTCTTATAGAGGGCCGAGTTTGCAGCGCTGCTACAAAACCGGCACCCTGTACGAAAAGCGGCCTCCTGGGGCCACAAAACCGGCCTCCAGCCCACCGGGAAATGCCCGGTCCCCGCAACGGCCAGTCCGGCCCTGCTTTCAGACAACCTTTCTGTGAAACAGTGTGCTTGGGGCTAAAACATATTTTGTTGGAGGCTAATGAAAAATAAGGGAAACAGCCTTGGAGCCACAAAGAGGTTCCCTGTTAGGCATCCCGAATTTTCTCTGGTGATTACTGTATGCCAGGCCTCCTACAAATGTGTGAATGACCTCTCCCATTGTCCTTCCCAGGCTGAAGTTTTTGCTGACATAGGTGTGAGGTAGGTTTCATTAATGCTCTAGTCAACATTAATTTTGAAGGCTTTCCCCTGTGTCACACTCTGCATTGAGTCTCATTTTCACGTCTGTCTTGAGGTAGAAGGCGTGGACCTCAAGGACTACATCTGTGATCACTTCGATGTTAAGTGCACCATTGAGACTTTTAATGCTTAGGCTTAGACCTCCACTGAAATTGACAGCTGAGGGTGCTGGTCCTTGCAGTACATCCACTTGAACTACAAAGCAAACAGTCTCAGCACAGAAAGGCCGGTTTTGCTCTTCAACAAATGCTCAATGCAAACAGCTTCAACTAAATGAGGTTCAGTTACACTTTCAAACGCCTCAGATTGACATTTGCTGTTGTATGTCTGTGGGCACTTAAATCATCTCAGCAGGCCTCCTCCTTCTGCTGCATAGAAGATTTCAGACGAGTAGAAGTTCTCAAGGCAGAGCTTTTCCTTTAATAATGCAGTTAAAAGATCTATCCTACTCATACAAAGATGCTTCACCGGTCATCTCTACATTTTGGGCTCTCCCTTTGCCGCCAGTATTAGTTTTACAACGCTCTTTCAACATTCAAGGACTTTATTTCAAGGCTGTGACGTTTAATGCAGCACCTTACCAAGGGACCTCATTGTGGCACTTAAAGTTTGAGATCCCTGCATCCTCTGGGCCCTGGTCTCTTAAAGTGAATAGAAAACCTTTGTGACCCGTTCATCCATCTACAAAGGAACATTAGCAAAATGGAAAGAACAAATACAGAATTTCTGACTTCAGACCCCTGTTTTGCACCAGGACTCTGTTCCAGAGACTCCAGTTGTTTCTGCAGTGAAATAAGAGAAAAACGTGGCCGCTTCTTCTTCAGCTGCTCCTCCAGAAAGGTGAGCGAGTCATCCTATAGATTGCATAGGAAGGACTATGTTTTCTACTGACCTCAGGATTGGCTTGTCTCTCTCCTCTGTTAGGAAGGCATGACAAGCCATGTGGAAGTCATTAGAAAACATAGCTGAATATTTCATGGGCACCTTAAGCCAAATTTCATGAAGGTGGTTCATGAGGGAAGTTTAAGTTCCACTCAATTAAGCTCAGTCAAGGATGCTGCTGATTTATTTCCAGCAGATTCCGTTGTAGCTTGACTGTAGGACGATCATGCTGGCTTTCTCTTACGTACCAAAAGCCAGACGTACTACTTAGCATTCATATCTGGAGTCTTTCTGTTTGAATCACATAACGATGACGAGCTGGCCATGATGAAGACTCTGGATATTACTGAGAATTTCACTGTAATTTTAAAGGTAAACATCCTTTACGACGCGGTGTTTACACCGCGAGTCCTTTACTACGCAGCCATTACAACGCAAGTCGTTACTACGACGTGAGCTGGAGGGCGCTCTTGGTAAAGGAATAGTTTGATTTTCTATTCCAACACCTTCCCTACTGTTACGCGGGCTGGAGTTGGAATAGAAAATTAAACTAATCCACAATCCAGCGCCCTCCAACGCAAGTCGTTGTAACGACTTGCGTTGTAATGGCTGCGTCGTAAAGTACCGCGATCCTTTTGATCGCGTTGTACTGACGTACATCCAATTTAAAAATTACCCAGAATCTGGCATAAATTGTAAATCTGTCATCAGCAGAATTACCACAAACAAACTAGTTGGAGCTTATCAAGAGTAATTCAGCCAGCTTTATATATTCCTGTGGTTATTCTGTTAATGACCGATTTATAGTGAAAATCCATTCTTTTACCATTGACGTGACCAATACGTCAGGTGCAGAACCAGAGATGGATGGTTAGAGCAGGACAAGACATCCACTGTTTAGTAGTCTTTCCAGCTTTGCAAACAACAACAGAACCAAAATCAGAAATCTCTTTCAGAAGATGAAAGACCAGAATTGAGGAAGCGGAGGATCCCATCCTTTTGCAGGTGCATGAAATACTCCAGTAATAAAAAAAACGATTTGCACCATCTCCTCCCTCTCACAAGCGCATAAGTGAGAGGAAACATTTCAAACCATCTTTAGCAGTGGCAGGTATCATTCGAAACCATTTGATTACTCAGTACAAATGGAAACACGTGTGTGAGAATGCTTACCCCAAAATTTCCATCTGCCAAGGTGCTTTACTATTTGCCAGCTGATCCAGAAAGTTGCATGTCCTCTAGGACAAAGAAACAATGAGAAGGTTCTACAGCATCACAGTAGTAATATCACTCTGAGAATAGTTGCACATCCACTTTGCACTTTAAAACAGCAAAATATTTAGCCTGAAAGGAAATATCCAGGATATTTGCGCTTTGTCAGATCCATATTTTCCACAATTGAGAGGAGCCTAAAACTGATGAATATCCATGCAGTCTGGCAAAGCGCAGCATACCTTGAACGCGAATGCCTGCGCAAACGAGTATCCTGGCTTTGCCTTTGGACTGTAATGTTTTTAATTAAGTATACAATACATTCCTGCGGAGTGCAAGAGATCCTCTAGAGAGCATATCTATTCCAGAGGAGACCAAGAGATGTTCTAGAGGATATGGCTATTCCTGAAGACAATAAGAGACCTTCTAGTTGGTATGCCTATTCCTGAAAGGAACATGAGACCTTCTGGAGTGTACAGCTACTCCCTGGAGGACAATATACCTTCTAGAGTGTATGGCTGTTCCTGAGGAGAGCAAGAGACCTTCTGAAAAGAGTTACTATGGGTTCGAGTAAAAAATGTTCTGCATTTGGTGTCTATTAAAGAATCTACATCCAAGGTTATTCTCAGAAGAGACCTTATTGTTTTAGTTTTGTCATTTAGCTAAACTAGGTAATCACTTTTTTTCTGTAAAAGTGCATTTATATTCAGCATTCTTTCTTCACTATCCCTGCAATCTAAACATTTTCCTCCCTGGGAGTTTTATTATAGTTCTTTCAAAGGTGATGAATCTCTCTTTGAACTATTGCCGAACTTAAGCACATAGCCTGGAAGTTGCTATCACATCACCCAGGAGAGGGGTGAGGAACAGCAACTGTGTTCTTATTGACTTTATGGTATTCAATTCAATTCAAAAAACTTTATTCGATCATTTGTTAATAATCATAAAAGTACATACATACATAAATAGTTAAAAACATATAGGTACAGCAGATTTTAGAACATTCATATATCAAGAAACATATTATTCCTCCAGCGTACCGACTTCAAGATAAATACAGCAGTAAAAAAACAGATGTCCTGCGACCCAAGACCAAATAAAAGCCTCATAGCAGATACAATTGTGGATACATTATATTTTTTAAAAAGTGGTTTCAAGTATATTTTACGGAGATGAAGATAAAAAGGGCATAACAATAGAAAGTGCTCCGGGCTTTGCTTTGTAGTCCCATCACATGGACAGGGGGCAGTAGTGTAAGTTTTCATATGAGGATACGCAACAAACAAATGAACAGTCCCCATCCGCAATCTTGTCAAAACATATTGGTGGGAACAAATAGTAACCATTTTAAGGTATCCTGCGAATCCTGATTCTGCCATGTTATACCTATCATAAAAAACATGTGTAGAAAACTTAAAGGTAGCTACATTACGCTTTACCATACTGGCCCTCAGGAATTCGTGTTTAAGCTCAGTCTTTGGGATGTCTATAACACAAAGTGGATTATCACACACTGCAAGGTTAAAGACATCTTTAAATTCACGAATAATATAATTAAGCCAGGGAATACGGGAACATTTTTCCATGTGGAGACAGTCTAAAATAATCTTTTTTGTGAACCCCGTCTGCTCCTTAATCCATATAGATCTCCATACCATCAGTGGTCTTAAATTGATCAAATCAGAAAGATGTTCCAGTCCAACGTCCTGATGGATCAATCTAGTTGAAGCAGAGGGTGGTAGACATAAAAGTTTTTTAACAAATTTATTTTCCTCCACGTGGAGCATGTTATGGTTACAATGGCCCCATATACCTGAGCCATAAAGGGCCAGGGCAGCGCATTTATGACGATATAAGTACAACATGTCGGGTTTCCGCCTAGAACCTAGCTTGGATGCAAACTTAAATATGCCAAAGGAACACTTGGCCATTTTGGCGCTTACATTGGTCATTTCAGATGCCCACATCCCCCCACTATTAAAAGTGATACCTAAGTAACAAAATTTGTCAACCACTTGTATTATTTGATCCATAACTGTAAAAGGTCTTAGATTTTTAACTTTCTTACCGCAGGCCATTATAAAAGTTTTGAATTGTTTATTTTTAATTTCCTCCCATTAATAAAATCCACAAATTTGTCCATGAGTTTTTGCAGCCCAAGAGGGGTTCTCGAAATCAGAACCGCGTCATCCGCATAAAGCAATATCGGAATGGAGAGGCCGTCGGCGGTCGGTGCGTCAGCATTGACTGCCCGTAGTTCAAACTCAATTGCATTGATAAAAAGGGAGAAAAGAAGGGGAGCGAGGACACATCCCTGCCTAATACCAGAACCTACCAAAATACTCGGTGTACACTCTCCCGATTGCCCATAACGTATCTTCGCCGACAAGTTCCTGTATAATTGGGCCAAGAAATAAATTATTTCTCGTGATGCTCCCATATCCAGTAGGGTTGACCACAGAAGACCATGGTCAACTAGATCGAAAGCACTGGAAAGGTCAGCAAAGCAAAGAAACAACGAGCCTTGTTTTGCGCGTGTATATTTGCCTATGATGAGGTCCAGGTTTATGCACTGTTCTATTGTGACTTTATGGTATGCCACAACAACCACATCGCTGACCACCCCTTTCTCTTTCCTTCTCTTCCTTCAACTAAATTTGGTTTAGGCTTTCCTAAACCAAATTTAGTGGGTCACAACGTCCTATAATCCGTTGAGTGTTAAATGTGAAGTGTAACTGAGAGTAGGGTAGCTGCGTCGAGTCTTTCTTGGCTATATGTGGTCAATAGTGGTAGCCAGTGGTGCTGCATCCCCTTCTTCCGTATTGCTTTTATGCAACTCATCAGATTTGCCCTGCCTTTTAGCTTTTGGAGAAATAAGAAGCCAGTGGTTATTCGGGATCTGCTGGATCTGGATCAAACCAGTCCTGCAGGTCAGTCAATCACTTGAACAAAGGAACAGCAGACTGCAGGACCAAAAATGCACACCTCCTACAGAGAAGATGGGCTGCCTCCTCAACCCCTCCATTGCTAATAGAAGGAGCTTGGAAGCAAACAGCAAACTGAAAGGGATTTTTCACCTGACATCGGTTGCCTTGACTCTGTGACCCACTAAAATACACTCAGAGTTGATGTCTGTTTGGGGCTAACTTTAAATGGGACTGACAGATTTGTACCAACTGCCACAGGACTGAATATAGGGCTAAGTCCTGCAGCATACCATGTGTTGCACATAGCTCTAAATGCCCTTGTACAGAAGTAATAGTACCAAATGCTGAATTCTTGGCTATCTGCCTTCTAGGTGATTAGGGTTACATCACGAGCACAGATGAAGAAGCTCTGCTGCGGATGCTGCTATTGAAGGTGACAAGGACTTCTATTGCTTTGCATTTAGAGGACCTGCCCTGTTCTGCCAGAGATGGACTCTGGCATTCACAAACATGCATTTAGGAAGCCAGAGAAGCCTGCCCAGGTCCAGGCACACCTGCATAGTCTCCCATTAGTGTCACAAAAATTATTGTGCCATTGTATGATAACGAAGGAGCACTGGTTTCCATATGAGAAGCTGCATGCCTGCATCCTGCACTGCAGCTATTACTTAATCAACAAGCATTGGAAATGCAATAGGTCTCACCGTAGTTTAAGTTTAAGCAATTTGTTTTGCGAATGGTATTTTTTAAATCTTTTTTTAATGCTTTTAACTCCCCTAAAGGTCCCTTGCTTTCTCTTCCTATTGTTAGCAACACCTTCAGCTAAGTGTTACATCCACCCGCCCGCACCTCTATTACACTCTTATAAAGCCAAATTGTGACAGAGCAATTATGGTCTGTGTGCTCGGTTAACAAAATAGAAACAAGCATTGGTAAAAACGAATGTTGATCTGTTAACTGTGACAATATCTGTAAATCATCGTTTAAAACTTAGCTCACTTGCTACGAGGGTCTGTAAATGAAAGTTAAAGCGTTTGATCGTTCCCACTTGGGACTTCAAACTGGGTGTGTGACATGTCCTTTTGCAGGGAAAAGTTAGATTTATACTCGAACCTCACACTGCCCAAGGCGAAATCTAAAGATATATGGGCTCCCCTGTGATCATACTTTCTACATATGGGTGCTGAAGCAGCAAAAGCAGCAATAGAAGGTAACACCAAAGCCCACACCAAATTAAGCCCCTACTCCTATACCAGCGAGCACACCCACACGCACTCCAGTCCTCCAATATATATATGAGATAGCAAAATGCAATGTTGAATCTGTGGTTTTAAATGGGCTAACACTGCTGGTGAGTGATCTAGTGCTGTGCTGTCATATGACATCAGTGACATTTATCAGCATAAAAAGCACATTGCCACCTGTACATCAAAGTAATCTTGGGGCAGGATAATTATACTCCTTGAAGCCATAGGTAACTGGGGAAGTGAGAAGGGTTCCAAAGGGCAGGCAATGAACATTAGCGTATATCCCTGGCTGCCCCAAAAATGTCTGTGTTGAAAATATGTAGTAAACTTTGAGATGGTAATGATTGGAATAAGTGCTGTGTGTGACAGCGGTAATCTTTGCTCTCATTCCTGTATGTACTAATTAGCTTCAACCCTTATTAATGATTTGCGCAGTACATTTTCTATCTTGCACTCCACCAACATTACTTATTTAAACCTGAAATGAAATGCTATTTTATATAGCAATAACCAGGGCACACACAGAAAAAACTGCCAACGAAAACTAAAGAGAGTTGTTTAAAAATTACGAAACTAAAATAAAACAGATTGGCGAAGAAGTGCGCGGAAAGGTAACCTGGAGGTCGCTCTTTGTTCCAGGAAATGGGAGCTAAGACAATGCTCTCTGCATTTATGTACATGGCAAGCTGCTCAAGAGATGTGTGGGCTCTGTTTTTAAAAAGGCTGCTTACACACCAGGGGTTTAGAATGTCCATGCGACACAAGCACACTTTTATTTTAATATATTCGCATTTTGTACCAGAATAAAAGGTGATTTTATTCATTGCCCTGTTATGGTCTTCCTTTACCGTTTCTGCCCTTTGTTTAATGTAACATGGTTCTGGACGGAAGGCACTTACCTTTTTGCACACGAATCTCTTGAAGCCAGATAAAAGTTACCCAAGGACGGCCTGGGGCACTGAGGCAGTACGCTTTTACACACAGTTGATTACCACAGCAAGGAGTAGCCCCCAGAGGTCAATCAGGCAGGCCTACCTCCCTCCCCGCGCTTCGCCGCCCCTCCCTCAGATGCACCCTCCCAAAGATTGCTGACTCCGTTCTTAAGGAAGGCATGCAGCCCCTTCAAACACAGACCAGTGTCCCGGCACCAGGAAAGGGGAAGTGTTGATACATCACGGGGAGTGTCGAAGGGCAGCCATTCTGGTGAATTATCTCCTAGGGCAGGGACTCCCAAACAGCTTGGCGCATCTTCCCAGCCGAACTTCTACGTAGCGTAGGGTTGCAGAAGAATGCTTGAGATTGTGGGCAGTAGGAGTGGGGTCACATTAACTAAAATTATGGCAACGATACATGAAGTAACCTTCATAAGATCTATGAGGCCGAGTCTACAAACACAAGCAAACTAGGTATACCATTAAACAAACCGAATCACAAAACGGGCTCGCACGGAGCCTTGTCTTTTGTCATAATATTGTGTGAGCATGCCTTTGATTAACAAGGGGAAACGGGGCATACCGCAGGGAGAGCCCTCTATCTGCCCCTCTCTACCAGCAGCGATGACTTAAAAGAGCCAACGGGGGTGGGGGAGGTGGGTGGGGGGAGCGGGGGAGGAAAAGTGAATGTGCGCTGACAGGAGATGTGCTGTGGCTTTGGTGCACGAAGGGAGACAGGAGGTGGCACGCGCGGACAGGAGATGTGCACTCCGTATGTGTGCACATCGCCTTTCCGCACGTGCCACCTCCTGTCTCCCTTTGCGCACACAAGCGGCAGCAATAGAGCTCACTAGCGAAGCAGCTCCGCTACAATCGCACGCGAGACCTAATCAATACATTTGTAAAGCGCGCTACTCACCCGTGAGGGTCTCAAGGCACTGGGGGGGGAGGGGGGCGGGAGGGGGGGGCTTCTGCTGCTCGAACAGCCAGGTCTTGAGTAGCTACCTGAAGGTTAGTAGGTCTTTGGTTTTCCGTAGGAGGATGGGGAGGGTGTTCCAGGACTTGGCGGCGAGGTAGGAGAATGATCTGCCGCCGGTGGTCGCTCTCCTGATGTGGGGGACGGTGGCGAGGGCAAGGTCGGCAGAGCGGAGCTGGCTGTTCGGGGTGTAGAAGCTGATCCGTTTGTTGAGGAATGCTGGTCCGGTGTTGTGGAGAGCTTTGTGTGCGTGGGTGAGGAGCTTGAAGGTGATCCTCTTGTTGACAGAAAGCCAGTGCAGGTCTCTCAGGTGGGGTGTGATGTGGCTGTGGCGAGGGATGTCGAGAATCAGGCAGGCAGAGGCGTTCTGGATGCGTTGAAGTCGTTTCAGCAGCTTGGCCGGGGCTCCCGCGTAGAGGGTGTTTCCGTAGTCCAGTCTGCTGCTGACCAAGGCCTGGGTGACCGTTCTTCTGGTGTTGGTGGGGATCCACTTGTAGATCTTTCGGAGCATGCAGAGGGTGTTGAAACAGGAGGATTAGATGGCGTTGACTTGCTTGGTCATGGAGAGTGTAGAGTCGAGGATGAATCGCAGGTTGCTTGCGTGGTCGGTGGGTGTTGGAGCTGCTCCTAGGGCGGTCGCCCACCAGGAGTTGTCCCAGGCTGAAGGCGTGGAGCCAAGGATGAGGACCTCTGTCTTGTCCGAGTTCAGCTTCAGGCGGCTGTTCTTCATCCATTCGGCGACAGCTTTCATATTTTCGTGGAGGTTGGTTTTGGCGGTGAGAGGGTCCTTGGTGAGTGAGAGGCTCAGTTGTGTGTCGTTAGCGTAGGAGATGATGTTGAGGTCGTGCAGACTGGCGACATTGGCGAGTGGGGCAATGTAGATGTTAAACAGTGTCGGGCTAAGGGAAGATCCTTGGGGTACGCCGCAGATGATATTGGTGGCTTCGGATCGGAAGGGAGGGAGGCGAACGCTCTGTGTTCTGCCGGAGAGGAGGAAATGGTCCAGTCCAGTGCGTTGCCTCGGATTCCTGCATCATGGAGGCAGGTGTGTAGGGTGCGGTGACAGACAGTGTTGAAGGAACAAAGTTGGAAGCATGGAACAAAGTTGGAACTCCTGCCCCTTCCTGGGACTGGTAAACTTGCCTACATGACTGCTGCTGAGCAGGTGGTCCCCGTGCACAGTTCCTGTAAAGCTGCATAAAAAGGTCCCAAAACAAATGAATCACGTATTGGACTTTGCCAACAAGAACACTTACAGAATCTGCAATTGAGAACAGATTCAGGTTTTGTCCGAATGTTATGTTCCTTGCCAAGTTTGTTTGCCTATAAGACGGGGCTATATGAGAGTAACCTCGGTACACATTCAGACAGAAGCTTTAATGCCATATGTAACTGAGCATATTGCCTAAATGATATTAAAAGGTCAATATTTATAGAAGACCAACATCGCATATGGCTTACATTTATTGTGTGCAATACATGTGGTACATGATGTAGACATTCTGTCCCACACCACCCTCCAAGAATAAGCTTGGACTGTTCGACCTTGTTACCACCTTAAAGTCAACCTAACAAAGAAGTACTTGGCAATTCGGTGAGCTTACAGTAGAAGCTGGTTATTGTGTTTCCAGGGAGAGTAGCAGTAATTTTCACAAGGATGGCTGACTGCATTTGAGCCACACAGGTCCTGCAAAACTGACTTAACCCATAGCATTTCCTTTCAGTCTTTTTGAACCCCTTCCAATCTGGCCAAGAGTGTTCTGCATATTTCATAGAAAAGGTTAAGAACAGTAAAAAAACGGAACTTCTAGCTTCCAAGCAGTCCTTAGCAAGATGGATTATGTCCTCCATTTTCTGTAGGTGTCAGAATACTCATCAGCCCATTTGGCCCATTTCACCTGAAGTGAAAAACCACTGCCATGCTTAAGGTACATTCTTGATGGTGAGATCTATAAGGCGGCCACATGGTGGTTAATCCAAACATTCACCAGATGTTACTTATGTGATTCTGATGCTGCAGGGTATTTGTAAAATGGCTAGTATATTTTTGCTATTCTCAATTTTAAAGTTCCTTCTTTTACCTACTTTAATTTTGGGTGATACATTGATAATATTATCCATTGCTTCTACCACCTTATTACTAGCAGTAACTCTATAACTACTGATCAAGAAGCACCAGTTCAATTCACTGGCTGATTTTTGCCAGATTAATTCTTGGCTGTTCGGTGATGATTGCAGCCCTACTATGCCTATCTTGGCCTTCTCGCCATTGGCCAACTTTAGAGCAGGAAAAGGACATATGATGCAATGCTGTAATTCTACACATCACCACATTATCCACTTCACTTGGCAACTAAAATCAGCAATTAAGCTTTCTCAGCATTATGAGGAACAAATGTAGCATGCCCACTTCTATGTGATCAAGCATGACGTCTCCACCTTTCATCACCCACCAGCAGCACTGTTTGTGTGCCTCTCACAGGTAGCTGTATGATAGGGCTCAGAACACTTATGTCTTTTAAAGTCTACAGATGGTTAGTGCTTCCAATTTGAAAAGCACATTCATATGCAAAGGTGCACTCTTAGGTCAATTCACTTGTTGGCACTTTTCAAAAGATGACGTTCTATGATATCAGATACACTGCACCAGTATTTATTTAGGAACAGAAGTAAACATATTCATGTGGGAGGGCAGCAGAACAACTACTGGCACCACAATCTGTCTCTCCTTCCTGCATTTGTCCATTCACTGTTCCATCATCATTGTGTCTCCAAACGACAAATGTGTAACATTGCAGTGAAGATGGAGATTTTTTGAAAGTCAATTTGAATGAGATGGTTCTCCAGTGTCCAAGGCTGTATTAATTCCCTCAGACCTCTCCCCCCTCCCCCCCTCCTCCCCAAGGTGATGCTGGGAATGTTTTCCATTGGAAATCACTCAATAGCTTTGTACAATTATATTTTTAAAATCTACATCTGTTATACTGGCATTGGGTGAAGTGAACAGTCTTTCATCTCCACATCTCTTTCAATAAACACAGTGAACAAAGAGTCTATTGCAATACCAAGGATTGTGCTGTGTATTTTGCCATTATATGTAATTTGACAGTTGTCTGCCATCTGTAACCACCTACAGTGTTGCACTTTGAGGCGGGAATAGCTTGCTGTACTACTATCTGTCTCTGCAGACTGCACTACCCACTCACTGCAGTTGCTATTTTGCACTCGTATGGTATCAAATATTGCATTTAACAATGGGAGCAGCTTATCTTTTTCGTTCTCGTAACTCACATTTGGATGAAAACACAGTTTTAATCATGAATATGTCCTTGCATTTCAGAGCTGAGGGCAGAGGTGGACATCATCGAACAGATGAGTAGCAGTGGCTCTTCAGCTTCAGGGTCCCCACCAGCGAGTGACGATGAGAACTCGAGCAGTGCGGGAGAAGAGGATACCCATACCTCACCTTCTCAGCGTCCACCCTACCGAGGTCAGCACAGCAGCCGTGCTCCTGCTTCCAACGGAACCGGACGGCAGCAAGAGAGCAATCAGCTGATTAATACTCTCAGTGAGTATTGCAATAGTGTATCTTCTGTATTTCATAATTGTATTTAATTGATATGTGTTTGCGAGTGCAGATAGGCAAAGAGGACACTGCGGCATTTCACTGAGTGATAATAACTCAATCACTTTTTACAAGTTTGCCTACCCTAACAAAGAAAAGTTGAGGGTGGGGTAGAAGGAGTAAAGATTTCAGTTGTTTTTATTTAAAGGAAGGAACCCCTTTAAGAGTAAATAGATAGTCCAGATGTATTGGATTGAGTGACAGAGCACTTTTACTGATTTGGAGCAGCTAAACACTAACTGTAGTCAGCATCTAATCCAAAGAAATTCCCAGGGAGCAGTTGATTACAAACACTTCCTCTGTTGACTTCCACAAAGTTATTATTCACCTTTGTTTCTGTACTTTTATGGATGCAGCACTAAATGGCAGGAATATCCAAAGCTTGCAAATCTGAGGCAGATTGCCAGAGCGGTTTTCTGGACAAGTCTCAAATCATTGTTTGCATTCAATGGCATATCTGAAAAATGTAATTTCTCTCTTTATAGGGTTCTTTTAGTATGAATGGTTCTGAAATCTGAGTTACCTCTCAGAAAAGGCTGTGTCATTGGTAGAAAGCCTTTGCTGCCATCCCCAGTTCTGTGCCATGCCTTCTCATTCACATAGTGTCCAATTTCAAACGCCTTCAATACACAAATCATAAAAAGCACTTTTGTGCTGTTTTGAAACATTCTATGAGCAGGGTACCTCACAAAGTGAAAAGGATGCCGCTATAGGTCATTCAGGCATGACTTGTCCAAATGTCACTTTTGGAATGGTTCGAGAAGAAGATGCATCGCTGGCTCAAATCACAAGACCGAGGTTTTAGTTTGATAAGATTTTATGGAAAGGACAAGTCAGGGGAAACAGGCCCGCTATGAAAGCACAACATTAATACAGTCCTATAAATCATCAAAAACTCAATTCAGCAGCCCTCCTGTTCAAGACCCACTTCTACCTTGTTTATTGTTCATGCAATTTCTACTATGTGTACGTGTAAGAAACAGGAGACATGCAACAAAGGAAAAGGCAAGAAAGTAGACATAGGTAGAGGAGGGACAGCTTCCAGATACCAACAAAACCATCTCCAGGAGAACCTGCATGAGAGGTGACTACCCAAGCTTAGCGTTCAGCTGCTTCCAACCCTCTGTTGTATGGCAGTGTGACTATGAAACTGTATCAACGTACACAAAAAAGTGATAGATAGATTGCATGAATAAATCTTAGCCACTGGTAATCTGGCCTGCATTCCAGCCCACTGTGCCACCTCAGACAGGAACCAGCCATATGCAAATCAGTCTTGATGCTGCATAAACAACACAAGACCAGTTTTAGCCTCAGTTTAGGGCCTCTTCATTCAGGTGTTGATTCCTTTGGTGCAGTAAATACGGAATCCACGTTGGGGCATGACTGGCGCACATAGGGTGTGACAGTGAAGTACACAAAAAATGAAAGGGTGTAAGGCTCAAATTAATCTCAGCCACAGTTAAGTACTCAGGGCTGCATTCCAGTCCATGGTCCTTCTGCCCACCATGCCACCTTTAACAGTGACCAGGCATCTGCAATCCTACTCCAACAGGAACAGTCCAGCCGAACTGCCAAGCCAAGCTCAGAATGCGAACACAAGCAACTCAAGATTGGCCCTGCCCTATTTGAGCCTCTATAGTCTGGTGTAGCTTGGACATTTGCTGTATACTTCTACCTGCAGTTTTCTCCCCTGTAGAATAATCCCAGGCGTCAGATTGGATCTGGAAAATGTAAAGCTCTCAAGCCGCTGGTAGGGAGCTCTGGCTTCGTATCGATGCTGGAAGTGGCCTCTTAGGATGACACCAAAGCAATATAGGGCCAACTCCAGCTCAATTACAGCAGCTTTATTTTTACCACGTCTTCAACATGGATCCAGAGCTTGCTCTCTCCAAAGAGTTGTAAGTTTTCCTCACAATAGTCAATTTGTCTTTTGTTATAGTACAGTACAATGTCTCCTTCAAAGCATTCTGGCTTCAGGTCCTGTGGGGTTTGTGAGGGACAGATGACCTTTAATGACCCCCACTCTACCCACTCCATCTGCCTTTGGTGCCAGAGGGCAGATCATACCCACAGCATGCATCCCAAGGCAGTCAGACAGCGAAAAGCCAAGTTGCTCATGGCCCAGGCCCACAATGACAGGCAGAGCGTGGCCTTTGATGAGGCCATGCTCCGCATCACCTTCCTTACATTCGTCAGGTAAGAGATGGAAGCACAAGAAGCATGGTAAGGGTACATAACCCTGATGCCTGCCTTCTCCTGCAGGCTCTTCATCTTTGGACCCAGAGTTGATTGTTGTAGAGCCTACTGATTCTCCTCTGAGCAGCCCTGTGAATTTACCTGAACTGGACCTAGTCCTGGAGCTGCCTGGATCGTCACCAGTGCCAACCCTAATATTCTCAAACTTCCTGGCACTGGCTCTCTCATATCCGAAATTCTCTGTGCTGGGTTCAGACCCAGCAACCTTTATCAACGCCATGTTCTTCATCAATGACAGGGCCAGAACTCCACCTGTCACACCCACAGGCCCTGCAACGCCATGTGGCCTGCCTATGTTTATGCCTCTGACTACGATGCCAGCGCCATTCAACATCAGGCCCATGGCGCTTGTGCTGTACAAGTTAGCTTTACCCTAGCACCGAAATACATCACTTCACAACCACAAGTGCTGTGGCCAACCCCGCCACAGAAACCCCTGGCACTGCTGCAGTGATCTCCTTTGGCGCTGGACTGAGCACCACCTCACCTGTGCTCATAGCTCAAGCCTCAAAACAGGTCTAGGAGGGATGCTCTCAGGCTTTTGGAAGAAAAGGAATACCGGCAGAGAATCCATGACGTATCTCATTCAGATCCCCTCAACCCATCATATGCTTATGTGGATGATGCAGAGAGAGAACAGCTTCATGAGCTGTTAGGCCTCTCCTTGACCAGTAATCTGGACACCCCTCCAGAAATGGAAATGGAACTTCCCTCTGGGACCTTAACGCCAGAAGCCCTGACCTTCCACTCTGTGGTTAAGCAGGCTGCTGAAGTGATAGATCTACAGCTTCCCCGGGTGGGAGTATAATTTAACACCCTTGTTCTCCTTTCATCAGTACACACCTCAGAAGTCCTGTTCGCCTTCAATGATACCGTACTTGAGCCAGTCATGGCAAACTGAGAAAAGCACCAGCAGTAAACAGATTTGTGGTGCTACGGCCTACACCAGGAGATCTTCCCTTCTCTGTACGCATCCATCTCCAGAGAGTTTGGTCTTACAAGCTTACTGATGCTCATAGCAAGTTGCAGGTACCTTCCGTTCAATTCTAGACAAGGAATCTAAACGAATGGAGGCATGGGGAAAGAAAATATTTTCCACTGGCACTATGGCATTAAAGTTGTTTTCTCACTCGGTACACACACCTATTATGGGACATGGCCCAACTGATCATACCACATGTCCCTGAGGACATGAGGCCACACTTCTAGGAGGCCAGTCGAGACGGACAGAACAACTTATGCCATATTATTGAGTATAACCTGGGCATGGCGGATTTAGTGATGTGCACAGAGGGGACTTCGGTTTCTCTGAGTCGACATGGCAGACTTCGCATTTTGTTTTTTTCCGATGACATGCGAGCCAACCTAGTAGATCTCCCCTTCAGTGCGACGTGTCTGTTCTCAGACACAAACAAACACAGCCAGATCGTTGTGTGTCCTGCAGCCTCAGCCCCTAAGTGACTACTGTCAGTTTTGTTGCTTTTGCGGATCTCCAGAGGATTTTTCTTTCACCAGCATCACACCTTCCAAAAGCCAATAGTCAAGAAGCACAGAGTTAGGGCCAGAGGTAAAGGCTGTTGTCTACCCCTTCTCCCCCCTTTCCCCCAGCAAGCCTCCTCTTTCTCCCCTGCTCCACCAGGAAAGCAGGTCTAGCTTTCTTCTTCAAACCCACACAGAGACTGTGGTGGGGTGGCTGTCTTCCTTTCTACCAGCCTGGAAGGCCATTACTTCAGACGACAGAAGTAGATTATACCCTATACTTCCTTCAGGCTTTACTGCCCCCTGCCCTCATTTCTCTTCCACCCTCTTCCCTTCCAACAGATCACCTTTTTTTGCAGAAAGAGGTGGAAGCAGATCTCCTATAGTGGAGTTAGTTCCAGAGCATGAGATTGGTATGTTATTTCCTTCTTATTAGGATTTTACTCCTGTTATTTCCTTCTATCCAAGAATGATGGCGGTCTATATCTGATCTTACATCCGATTCTAGGGACTTGATTTTTTTCCTCAGAAAGGAGAAATTTCTGATTGTGACCCTAACTCAGGTCTTATTGGCGCTGGAAGCGAAAGAATGGATGGTTCCTCTCAAGCTGCAGGAGAGGCATTTTCACATCCCGGTCCAGTGGTTCCATCGGAAGGACTTGCATTTTGATGTGTGTTATCCACATTACCAGTCTGACACTCTCCAGTTTGGTTTGACAAAGGCACCTCGAGTCTTCACCAAGGTGAAGGCGATAGTTGCGGCCCATATTAGAAGCTCGGCCATTCCCATCTTCCCGTACCTGGACAACTGGCTGATCAAAGTCGGGACTCCAGAGATGGTGACACATCATCTGAATTCATCAGTCTCGTTATTGTTTGAACTTGGATTTTCAATCAACAGGTTCCAATCTCACCTCGAGCCATCCCAGTACCTCCTGTTCTTAATGTCAGTAATGGAAAATATCCATTACTGCGCCTTCCCTCCTCTTCAGAGATTCCTCGATATCCAAGAAATTACCCCATCCTTTTTGGAAGGGGCACTAGTCCCATTCCTGAAGTTCTGCTGCCAGCTAGGTCTGCTAGCTTCCTTTATATTACTGGTCACGCTCTACATTGGAAACTGCGGTTCCAAGAAAGGTAGAGCAGTCTGCTATGAGATAACAACAGGGTGGTGAAGTGAAGACGTTGTGACACAGGAGCAACTTCAATGGAGATTTATTGAAGTACAGCTACACAGCAGACCAAAACAGCAAGGCCATTTCACAACCGTCCCCAACAGCTTCTCCTAACCCTTTTCAAACACATAGAACACAGTGATCAGGCAACTAGCCAACCCTTGAACATTCTACAAGATGACACCATGAATAGAACACTGAGCATAGAGCCCCAGCATAAGGCTGTAACATTGACTAAGGTAGAGGACAGGATACAGATGGATTATTCTATGTATCAAGGCCTGCTATGTTCTTGCCAAGTAGGATTCTCTAAAGGAATCAAGGCGCATTCCCTAACATTCAACTTGTCACCCTCCACACTTGCTAGATTTGTTCTAATTGCAGAAATCTGCAAGGCAGCTAAGTGGTCCTCCCCATACAGTATGCTAAGCACTACTGCCTGGATTCAGAAGTGCATTGGGATAGCCACTTTGCCAGATCTGTCTTGCGTCTTCCTCAATCAGCCATCTATCTACACTCCTCTGAAGAAGGTTACTGCTGGGAAATCTATTCTACAGGTAAGAAATATGCAGATAGGAGTATCCATCAGTAGAAAAAGTTACTTTCCTTCAGAAACAATCTTCCTGGTTGATACACTATCCACCTCCATATTAATACGTTTCCAATTCAAGTTTGGTACTGCACTACTTATTGTCGATGCTAGTCCATCCGCATGCCTCGAAAGCAGGGAAAAAATAAATGGAAACTGAAGTTGTTGAGCCGAGGTGAGTGCTATATGGCTATGGTGTCATCATCCAATATCACTTCTGCTGTTGATGCAAAGTCAGCACCCCCTAGCAGCACATTTACACCTTTGAAGTTTTCGGATCCAGTGTAACATCAGGAATTATTCTGCAGTTGAGAAATCTGCAGGTAGACAGAGTGATATAGTATCTACAAGAAAAACCTTTGCTGCAGGGAAGTAACTTTATATGGCACAATGAGGAGGGGGACACACTTCTGGGCATACCCGTCGCACATAGCGCATCGCACTGAGGTACACAAAAATAACTTCAAGCAATGTGCCGTCTACACATCGCCATTACCAAGATTCATTGAAGACTCAAGACAAGAAAATCTCCATTTCCATGTTCACAGTGGGTATGTATTTCACATCCTCCATAAAGGAACAGGATGCTGCTAGCCTTGAAAAAACAGATGTCATCATGAGTCAAACTGGGCTAGGGGGATTCTGACAGATGTTTGCAGACGCCAAGCAACAATCTCATTCAGGTTTGAGTCTCCATACTTACCTCTGGGAACAGCACGATACGTATTCCATGAAATTGCAAGTCGGACTTCAGTTAAACCTCTCTAAGTTAAATACTCTGTAGTGGACCCTATACACTCACTTGACCAGCACAGTGCCTGAAGTCTTCCTAGATGTCAAGATTTAGAAAACAAGGCCTGAATCACCACAGATACGTCTTTGTTGTCGTCCACTGGAGGTAAGCCCAGAAGCCATAACTATCTAAATCTGCTTTTTTGAGCACCAATCTACTGTTTAGCTGCAACCGGCTCTAGTTAGATATTAACGGAAAGCGAAGAGATCTTGCACCACATTCCCTACTGCAGAGGTGTACCCCGCTGCATCCTACACCTGAACTTCCACCTTAGCTATGATAGTCTTCACTAGAGCCATATTCTTTGCCATATTTCCGAGCATAACTCAACTACTGCAGTTAACTTTTCCACCTTGTCTAGTTTTTTGACAGTCATCTCTAGTGCTGGTATCATTTACCTCTGATGAGAGCAGATGGTATACAAGTCCACATATGATAAGTCTGGACAAATCAATTCATAAACCTGTGTTTAGTTTTCCATAAATTGTGAGCTCTCTAAAACAAGTTTGAACCACTAGATCAAAAAGCACCAATCCAGAAATAAACCTCGTCTTCCAAACCTGAACTTATCCCTTGTCTATTCTATGTTTGCCTTACTTTAAGACTTATTTTTTTGTAAAAAACATTTTATATAGCACACAACTGTTATTGGTGTCTTGGGGCAAAAATTGCGTACTACCATGGAGGCGAACTGTGGAATTCACCGCCCCACCAAACGAATAGGAGCAGTTTTACATGTATTTCTCCATCTTGAGGGGCCGATTCAAAGACAAAAGTCAGAAATTTACTTTTATATTAATACTCCTAGGCGTGGAGCAAATTTCAGAAAATGTATGGATTCACAAAGGATTCTAGGATCACTCTTGGAAAGTGACAGTATTGTTCATTCATCTTTACAGGTTGGACTTCCCAGGCATGCATTTGGTTAAGAGAGGTATTCAGAAATCATGGCTCTGGAAGGCATGTTTCTAACATGCTGAATAATTATCTGTCGCTTTCATTTTATGACCCCCCTGGTGCTGGTAGAAATAAAGTGGGGATGTATAGAGAACACTTAGAGGCATGCTAATCTTGCAAGAGCTTTGTGATCTAAATTAACATGTGACGGGCTGATGGTAATATCCTCCCTTTCAATGCAGAGCTCTCTTCGTTCCCATGTAGTGACTGACTGCCCCTATGTTAGACTTACTAGGACCCTCAAGATTGGGAGAGGTTATCTGTCATTGAGCTGGAAAATTGAATGTTTCATCAAAAGGCCATGGGACAGCCGACTCAACATTTTGTTCTCTTGGACCACAGTGTCCTCACAAGGCTAACTCCTTGTCCATACTTTAAGTTCTCACCAGACCCCTGTTTGCGGCTGAGGGGCATGCGGAAAAACAAATAAAATAAATAATGTGGACCCAGTCATTCTGGTATTTGCAATAAGATTTATTTTCACAATTTTACTTTGTTACTGGACAAGCATTATATATTTTAAGACTATTGCATTTTCCCAGATTGCAGAAGTTGTGTATTTAATTTGTACATAGTAATTACAGTATTTCCTGTTTTACTTTTCCATTCAGGAAACGACCTGCAGTTGAGCGAGTCAGGAAGTGACAGTGATGACTAGAACGAAGCCGTGTTGTTCTGAAGTTTCAACCTTTAATATGTTTATTAGCCTTAAATGCACTTGATAGGCAAGTTATGTGGTTCTTCTGCTTATGGTGGAACAGTGAGAGGGTCCTTCAAAGATAAAGGTTTGGGAGTAAGAATCACTGTTTGTCGGATGATACCACAGCTCTTGTTGAATGTAGATCTGGTGAATTAATCTTTGTGTGCATTAGTTGTGATACTGTTACAGGTTCCGAACCTTGCTTTGTACCATGCGGAAGTGCACTCCTGATGAGCACTTTCATTAAAGCTTTATTTGCATTGTGTATGGTTCACCCTTATGGCGCTGCTGCCTGGAACTCTGCATCCTAATAGCATTCGGGACATAAGCATACCCATAACACCACGTTAAATCCACAAGTCAATTTTAGAACAGGCTTATGAATGTAGTAACAAATTGATATGCTGTTTTTGGCATACATATGTCGATGGCAGCAACATATTTTAATAGGTCTGCATACACATACAAAGATGCATACATGTGTTTACTTATAAGGAAAATACAAAGATGTAAACGATTCGGTCATGGCCACAGCACTCTGAGCAAAGCTTTGCTGCGCTGATTGTTCCACAGTATGACATAAGCTATTTACTGATAAGCTATTTGATCATTGTTTCCAGCAAACATACCCTCTAAATTTGTATCCAGTTGTTACTGCTCACTGGGTTGTAGCAGTGGCAAATTTCATGTAAACTGATAGCATTCATGTGTGCCATTAAATTCAGGGAACTTACACTGGCATGTTGACAACACAAACCTGTACAGCAGGCTACCTGGAGGGGATCAGGACTTCCAGTACCTACAGTTATGCCTCTGAAGTCAAGGCATGGGTGCGTACTTACAACTTAATGGAGACCAGGGAGAGAAAATTATTGCTTTCTAAAGAAAATACAGCTACCCTTAGAAAGATCAATTACTTCCCCACTGGGGATGAAATTGGCACCCAGCCAAAAAGTACAAAAAGATCTAGGCATCATTATTGAAACCCATGTATCACTGAAGGCACCAGTTAGCTCAGTGGCTTCCAGGTGGTTTTTCCATCCTTTCATGGTCAATAATGTACTCCCTTGCTAACTCAGCAGCATGGGGCTTTAGTAATAGCAGCAGCAATCAACTAGCTGCTGCATTATGCCAAAGCCCTATGTAGAGGAGCTCCTAAGCAACATTTCTACTGGCTCCATGGCTCACAGCAGCTTTCTGGCTGGTCTGTAGACTCAGTAAAAAGGGCCATGTCTCTGAGGCAAGGAACACACTAGACTGGCTACCAATAAAACATTGGTACTCCTTTGAAATAGCATGCCTGACGCTTAAATGCTTTTTCAATTTGGCCTTCATCTATTAATCTGGAAAATCAGCCACGTAATCCCTTTGATTGTTTATAACCTCAGAGGACCAATGTATTTGTAGTCCTAGATTTATACGTGTATCGAATGGCAAGTGTAGATTCTGTGTCCAAGCCCCCTTAACATGTACTAGATCCTACCAGCCCATATCCACTCATAACTTAGCAAGCTTTGGATGTCTGATCAAGGCTCACTTATTCTAAAGGCAGTAATTACAATGTCAGTGCCTGGAGACCCTCACTGGGTATGAGATCGCTGCATAGTATACAAACTTAGTATTGCAGATACTTCTAAAAGACATAAGTAGCGCAAAATGTTGCTGACATTCTCACACAAATTGGTTATGAAATTCTGAAAGAATTCAGAAGTAGTATACATTTTCATTCCCAACTCCAGAATAATCCTCATCATCATGCCCATTTAAATGTTGTTCATAATTTGTAAATATGTTCTAATTGATATGTATTAAGTAATGTGTAACCCTGTACTTTTTAGAAAAGAAATGATGGTGCTTCTGGCATTTATTCCATCTATAAGCACAGATCACTGGCAAAGTCTGTCTCTAAATGTGTACATTGTAAGATTGATTTCTGTATGGTCAAGCTGTTCTTATCCAAATATTTGTTACAGAGAACTGTTTCGAGGATCACCAGCATGTCTTTAATGTGTACAATTTGTTAATGTTTTAATGTTCTATAGAAGCACTGACAAGGCTGGTTTTAAGTATTCCCTCCACCTGATGCCCCTCTCAAGTCTAGGTTCCTTTCACCCCATTTTGACTCAGAAACCCAATCAAGAGAACTCGAAGAGATAGTTCTTCCTCAACTCACCCCACAGTGTGTCATGAAGATACCATATCACGAACAGTCAAGCAAACACAACATCATTGCCACCACATTTTTGTGAAAGGGACAGAATGTTCCTGCCTATGCCTGTCAGAAAATCCATCCATGATCATTCATCTAAAAGCAGTTGACATTGGAAGCCTTTCATAACATCATGTGAGACAATGCTCTCATTCAGTAAAAAAAAAATGATGCTGTAAACAGAAACACCCTTAATGAACTGCCCATGGCTGCCTTCGCTCGTAAAGTCCTTTATGGCTCTGCAAAACTTACTTGCCCCAAGCATCTCTTTTTATCCACTTGATGTGGTTAAATGCTTAGTTGTTTTTTTTAATTTACTTTATTGTTGCCTTTGTTAAGTTACTACGAGAACTTGAGTATATAGTCACCACTCTTCATATTTGTTTGAGCTTTATACTCGAATTTGATAGTTATTAAACATTAAGGCTCGTTCATCAACATCACAAATTTGTTTCAGACGTTTTAAAATACGCCCATACAGTTTTAAAGTACACCAAAATTGTAATTTGAAGCAAGTCAAGCTTTAAATACTTGGTGGAATCAAAGATGCATTGCTTGAAGCAATGCTTGGATAAAAGAGTTATATAAAATATTTCGCAAATCTTCTACATTTACGATTACTTGAAATCTTGGGACTCCTCCCAGGTCTGCAAGTCATAAATAATTCGTCCAACACCAGTTACCTTTTCCATTGAGACTATTGAGGCATAATGTGGTCTCCAGTCGTTGGGTCTGAAGTTAGGAAATTAGTATAAGGCATACATGGGGACACAGTTCATGGTGTACAAAATTAGAGCAGCCTGGTAATGCTCATGTGAGGAAACTACCAATGGCGAGCTATACCAACAGGAGTTGATGTGGTGTTTGCTATGCGCTCACGATTTTAATCACAACAAACTGAATCTCATTAAGGAGGACTAGTAATTGAATAGAAATGGGTCTACCCTAACAAAAAATTGGAAAATCTACATGTTACATTAAAAAGGTGATAATAGGCAATGCGTTGTATTGAATGGTTGTTTATATTCTGAAATGTCAGTGTGTTGCTGTCCCAGACATCCATTTGTTGGTTGTATAATTTATTATTTTTGTAAGTTTGTCCTACATCACCTCCCGCTCATGCCCGTGTGATGTATGGATAATTTCTGCGCCTACCAAATCCCCACCACCGCATCCCTTCACACGCTGGAGCTGTAAGGGAGGTTCTTCCTCACCAGCAGTGTTAGTTATATTTTTATATCTGAGATTTAAAGGATAAACTATTTCATAAGGCATCACAATCCTAAATATATCCTCTTCTGCAATGTTTAGCTCATCAATGAGCAGATTAGATTAGACGGCTGTCCCTATCTGCAGTCAGCATCGAGTTGTCAATGTAATTTCTGCTTGAAGGGGCTGAAGTTAATCTAAAATAGGGTTACCAGATGAGTTTAGCAAACCATCAAATTTTTACCTTTTCACAGTGGAGTAGTTGACGCTGGGGAGAGAGCTCTCTACTGATGTGTTGCGAAGGTTACTACTTTCTCTACACTACTGTAACTTACCTGTTGAATGGCCAGGACATGGGAAGTGCTGGGGCCTCAGTTGCTAAAAACAGCTAGCTAGTTGCTAATAAAGGTGCCTGTTGGCATGATAATATGGGAAGCATAGGGTCTGCAATGCAGTAAAATGTAGATCATTTAGGAGTGGTGGACACTCAAATGAATAGCCAGGCAGAAGAGACAGCCCCCGGATCAGCAATCCACGACAGCAACTGCAGATAGTCTTCTTAGAAGACTACCATAGACCCTTCTACTGAGTAACAGGCAGAGAACAGCCATGAACAGACAGATGTGGAGAGAGCTCCCTGCCCCTTCTGTACTCCACTCCACTATTCAGGTCCAAAAGGAAACTTTGGGGCACTGCCCCTTAAAAGAATTCTGCTTCAGAAACAAATCATCATAAGTCAGAAAGTTGAATTTTACAGATTGAAATTTGTTGCTTGCTGATTAACTTGTTATTTTCTGTTGTATATTACACAAGTTGTGCTGATGATGGAAATTTAAATAAAAAGAACCTGAGAAAGTAAACGTAATAAAGTGTTTATTGTTCCTTTTACAGAGTGTGTTTAGACCACATTGCAGGTTTGCTCATGGTTAGAAAAGCAGTGGTGCCAATGTAAATAACTCCGGTTGACTTTGGAAGTCAGAATTAAGTTACACCTCAGCATACCTGTACGCTTAGCAAAACAGTCATGGGGGACGGAACAAAATACCTATACTCTAGCTCCAAGGACATAATAGAAATGCATTTCTTATATTACATCTCAAAACTCCTCCCCAGTGGGCAGGTATTGAGCACCTCTTTCCATGGTTCTGAAAAGCACATAGGCATGGAATTAAGCCGGAGGCGTTACCGCATCGATATGTCCTTAGACGTTCCTTCTTTTTCCGCACAAGATGTGCCTGCCATATTCAGAAAAGGATTGCTTTGCCAAAGCCTCTCGGAAGCCCACAAACATGTAGTCCTACCCGGTACTTGTACCTGTCCCTCACCAGTAACTTTTCTGCTCTGGTATTAATTTCACAATAAATAAGGCTCTTCAAAGCAACAAAAGCAACGAGAAACGTGTTGTCCACCTGCTCACCCAACTACCAGTGGATCACTCAATACATTTCTCCACAGTACCAACAACGGCCTATGCCATCACTCTTATCTTCAGCCTATTGCAGTAGTTCTCCTTCCCAACCAAACGCTGTAAACATAATTCAGAAAGATATAATTAATTAATTACATTTCATATCTCATTGGATCGCTGCAGCATGCTTGTATTGTGAACAGATGCACTCCTATAAATTTTAAAGACCCTCTTTCACGCACCTTCCAAATCAATTTACTATATATCAGCTTCAGTACTTCCCTTGTTCTTTTCCCTTTTCTGTTCAGTCTTCCCTCAGTATTGTTAGCACATTTCATATCCACGCGTTATTCCACTGAAATCTCACCACCGAGCATGACATATCCAGCCTGGTGAAGGTCACACCGCCGCCTAAAATAACACTCTTCCTTTAAATTCACCATCCACACGTTGCAGAACCTCACTCTGGGCCAGATGTAGGTAAATTCAATTTAGCGAGTCCTTAATAGCGATTTTTACCGAATCGCTATTAAGGACTCGCTAAATTGAATGTAGGTAGGAATCGCTAATATATTAGCGATTCCATAATAACGAATCGCTAATTGAGATTCGTTAATAAGGAATACCTAGCCTTTCATTCCTATGGGCCAGGAGGCCCATAGGAACGAATGGGAAGATATTCACTATTTGTGATTCGGTATTAAGGAATCGCAAATAGCGGGAGCTATTTCAAGGGTGCCAGGGTGTCCAATGGACACCCAGTTGCACCCCTGAAATGTGCATGTGTGCACATTTGGCGCACATACATGCCCTAAGGGCATGGATGTGTGACACATGGCACTTTCGCACTTTAAAAAAAGCAAAAAAAGTACTTTTTTAAAGGAAATCGCTACTTACCACCAATTTGAAGTTGGTGGTAATTAGCGATTCCTTAAGGCTGAAGTGCACTTTCCTTAGTGCTAATTACATTGCATTAAGGAATCGCTATTTCCGATTCCTTAAATGCAAGAGCAAAATAAGGAATCGCAATTTTGTGATTCCTTATTTTGCAAGTAGGTTTCAACTCACCTACATTGCTCTCAGCCGAATACCGGTTGGTAACACAGAAATTCTGCGAATCTGGCCCTCTGTCTCCTATGTGCATCTCTACCCTCTTGCTTTCTTTCTTTTTGCCCCATTATATTATATGCTTCTCCTTCTTAGTGCTGGTTCATTCGAATATTGTCTTGTTATCCACAACTATACCATCAACGTTTTCCTTCCAACCCAAGCAAAAAGGTCTCTCCGGTACTTTCCATTTCATCAGAACAAAAGAACTCTTCCCATGGGCCAGAATAGATCATTAGCCCTCTTTTACAACTCCCTAACTAATGCAAGCTGTATGTACGTATGTATTAAAAAACCTATTTGTTCTCTCCATTAAATAATTAGATCAGCAGATACACAATAATACCAGTTTCCCTCAATCACTCACCTCTAGAAAACACAACTGCCCCCTAGTATTCACAAGCACTGATAGATTTCCGTACCACAAAGCACCTGCATAAATATGTTAACTTTTTTCTTGTAGTAATCACTGACAATTTTTTTTACTTTTTTTACATTTTTTTTGTTTTTTGTTTTTTGTTTTTGTCCTCATTAACCACCATGGTTTCAAAGGTCGACAACCATTAGAAAGAACGTCATGCTGCCTCAGTTGCAAAACTGGCAAAGCTCCTATTTACGAGTGAATCCGACACCCAACAGCAACGACACTTTCTATGGAGGTCAACACCTGGGAGACTTAGACAAGGAGTAAGACCGAATATGCCCGTTACTTCCATTACATGCCACAATTCCAACAGGAAAAAGGCTTACCAGGAAGAATTAAACCATGATTGCATAATCATTGGACCGGGGGGGGGGGGGGGGGGGGTAGGGGGGGAAACCCTGGTACTGTCAATGGATCCAGTCTAGCAAACGCCAAAAAGATCTCTTGTCTTGGGTTCCGGCCCTAGCAAGGTCTAACCTTGAGATCTGCAGAACTGAGGCATACCCATCATTAGGAGAAGGAGGAGTAGAATCCTTCCATCTTCTGCAAATTTCCCTTCTTGCCATTAAGATGGAATAGAACAAGAGGTTATTGGCTGGACTCCGGGCATGATCTAAAACACCAAAAATGATAAGGCGGAGGTCGACTGATACTTGAAAGCGGATGTATGACGTTACAACGCATGCTTTTACCACGCATGCTGTTACAACGCAAGTATTACAACGAAAACCTTTACAACGCATTACACTTGGGGGTGCTGGATAGTGAATAGTTTAATTTACTATTCCAACTCCAGTGCCCGTGGACACTAGGGAAGGCGTTGGATAGTAAATTAAAACTATTCCTTATCCTAGAGCGCCCCCCAGTGTATTTCGTTGGAATACATGCGTTGTAAAAGCACTGCGTGGTAAAAGTTGCGTTGTAAAGGTTGCATACCCTTGAAAGCCAAGTGAGGACGTTAGTGTATTGCCTATTGAGTCCCAGAATGAAGCCAGATTAGGACAGTCGAAGAACATATGCACATCTGGAGCTGCTTCTAGGCCACACCGGGCGCATGTCACAGGGCCTCCCGAGGAGAATTTTGACAGCCTTTGTGGGAAATAGTATGCCCTATGTATGGTAAAGAGGTGATTTCGGCGAAGCCAAGCGGTTAACAATGTCCCACAGAACCTTGCAGGATGTCAACCAAAGATCTTGCCCATTTTGGCCAAGAAATGCAGTACCCCACAGGGACTCAGGTAGTTGGAATTCACCGTCAATTTCTTCCAGGATTAGATTGTACCATAGAGAGATCTCCTTCTTAGCGGGGGGGTTTATCCAAAAGCAGGGACTCAAGTTGGCTCCCCCACCCCCCTAATGGTGAACTACTTCCCCGGGAGGACTGGGAAGCGTGTGATTGCGCCCAACTAACTATCTGTATATACTTAAATCTTGAAAGGTTAGGCCCAACTTTGTTTATTAAACATTCCCACGGGAGCAAGCACCCTTCCACAAACAGATCTCCCCAAACCTCAATACCTGCGTCCCTCAATGGAACTGCTAGACTGTCACCCAGCCAACCTGGGCTCTCGGGAAGATCCCAAAGGGGAGACCTGCTAGAAAAGTAACCCAGCTTTATTGATGACCTCAGCCTGGCCCAAGTTTTTGCCATACCCTGCAGCACCTTCAACTTGATCTTTTTAAAGAACTTGGGGTCACCAAATTTAAATAAGAAGCCTGATTGACCAACTCCTTCCCCTTTTAACAAAGCTGAAAACATGCTACCGATGCCCACATCCGTGGGCATCTTTAATAGCATTCGGGCATGGGAAAGTTGGAACGCCCATGCATAGATCTACATATCCGGAGCTGATAAGCCGCCTTTCTCCCTACGACGCCTAAGTTTCTTCCATGCGATCCTTGTACCTCGTTTATTCCAAATAAAAGAAGAGATATCTCCCTGTAATTTAGCTAACAGAGAAGCATCAAAATGAAGAGGTATTGTATTAAATAAAAACGAAATCTTGGGCAAAATAGTCATTTTCACCAAATTGACTCTACCTAACAGAGATAATGGGAGATGTGACCAAGATCGCATTAATTTATGGCAATCTTTAGCTACAGCAGCAAAGTTAGTTGCAACAATCTGATTTATTTCTTTGACAATACTGAGACCTAGATATCGGAGACTTGGACTGGGCTTCAATTTTATCTCGCTAGGATCATCATTCCAAACCATCATTTCAGTCTTCGAGGCTTTCACCTTGTATCCTGAAATTCCACTGAACTCCAAAGCCACCTTAATAACTGCTGGAAACGCAGTGCGGATCTCAGATGAAAAAATCAGAATATCGTCCGCATATAGGGCCACCCTCTTTTCCCAACCCCTATAGATGAAGGACTTGATGTTGATATCCTCTCTTAATTTTTGAGCAAAGGGTTCTATATAGATATCGAATAAGAGAGGGGAAGAGGGCAGCCCTGCCTTGCCCCCTTGTGATCGTAAAAGGGTCCGACAAATCTCCATTCACCAGAACACAAGCAGTGGGGCGCTGATATAGGAGGCTGACTGCTCTGCGAAAGCCGTCCCCAATATTAAATTTTGCCAAAGCCTCCGACAGATATAACCAGTTTATCCTGTCGAAGGCTTTGGTGGCATCCAACGTAAGGACAGCTAGAGGTATGGAATCAGTGGTTGCCATGTCAATGGCCCCTATCAAGTCATATGTCAACTCATAAAGTTGCCGATCCTTAACAAACCCTTTCTGGTTCAGATGTAAAATGTCGGGCGCAACCAGACCCAACCTCTTTGCTAAAATAGCAGCAAAGATTTTATAGTCTGCATTTAGTATCGAGATTGGCCTATATGACCCACAATTAGAAGCCGGCTTCCCAGGCTTCAAAATAAGAGAGATTGATGCGTTATCCCAAGTATCCAGAGGTGATAACCCTTCTTGTAGTATTTGGTTGAATAAAATAGTAAGAAAGGGAGTTATATCTTTTTCCAGGGCTTTGTATATTTCAGCTGGTAAGCCGCCTGGACCTGCCGCCTTACCCCCTTTACTGCCCTGAATTGCAACCCTAACCTCCTCCTCTGAGATAGCACTATCGAGAAATGTACGTTGTTCTGGGGAAAGAAGAGGTAAAGAGATCTCTCACAGCCAACTCTCGATACGCTCTGGAGCAATCTTTTTGTTTTTCGTAATATATAGACTCGAAGAATTCCCTAAATGCTCTTCTGATTTCTATGTCAGAAGAAAAAGTCCCAGCGCCTATCATGACAGACTCAACGTTGTTACGGGCCTGATCGGTTTTAGACTTCCAGGCCAATAATTTACCAGCCCCTTCGCCATACTGGAAATGAGCTATTTTGCTAGCCTTCCATTTCTGTAAAATTCTCTGAATTAAGACAGAACCAAGCTGTCCTTTTAAAGAAAGTCATTTATTATGTAATGATGATAAAATAGTTTCAGAAGCAGCATATTAGCATCGATATCAGCTTGGGTTTTGAGTATATCAGCTTCTATGGAGGCAACTTCCTGTTTATACTGCTTCCTCCGGAAAGTGACCTTATTTGTAATAAGACCTCTCAATCAGGCCTTAAAGGCATCCCATACTACACCGGAGGTAGCTGACCCCATATTGACTTGCATATAGTACTGGGCTTCGTTTTTAATGAAGGAGATATCCTCAGATGATGAGAGTAGAGAACGATCAAAGGACTAAGATCTGGAAGAGGTTTTAGTGACTCCGGTAAGTTCCAAAAATACTGATGAATGAACTGAGAGATGAGAATGAAAGTAACGAACACTCTTAACAGAGTCCACTAACTTGTGACTGATTAAAAAAAAATCTATTCTTGATTGGTGGTGATACTTGTAATTATAAAAAGAAACTCCTCGTTGTTGTCCTGACCTGATCCTCCAGATATCTACATAACCATATTGCTTCATGCAATTCAACAAGAAAGCTCTAGATTTTGAAAGGGCCAACGGTCTACCGCTAGGGGTCTTGTCTAACAAGGGGTCCAATACTATATTAAAATCCCCCGCCACAATGGTTGGTTCCGGAAATGACAGAAGTTGTGAGAATAGAGCTTCCAGGACCGTAGGATCGTCCTGGCTAGGCCCATAATACCCAACCAACGTAATTTGGGCCCCTGCAATATCTACTGTGGTGATGACCCATCTGCCACCTGGGTCAACCATCTGCGAAACTACTCTAGTTCTAACTGATTTTTTAAGAATGATAGTCACTCCCCTAATATTCATCCTTTGTGAACTAGATATCGACACATCGATCCACCTATTTTTTTAACCAGTGCGAGTATCTCTGTCTCGATTAAATGTGTCTCCTGGAGTATAATGACCTGCGCATCTGAATCACGCAGATATTGCATGATCTTATCCGCTCTAGGTCTAGTGCGCAGGCCATTAACATCTTGAGACTACTCATAAGGTACCCTACCACCTGATTTCATGGAATTCAAAAAGAAAAGGTTAACAATGATCCGCAATTCCTGCAAGGCTATCACTTTTTGACAGTATAACATTGCTATTAAAACTAAATGAAACCAAATTGAAAATGAGGAAAGTTTTAATTTTTCTACCCACACCCCCCCCCCCCCCCCCCCCCTAGTGCCCCAGTGCCCTGGGCTACCCCCCTCCACCTCCCCATGAGAAACGCTTGATCTATCTAACCGGAACAAGTCCAGTAGATAGTACCCCTACCCGAGCTCCTACATAGTGACATCTGATTTATAAAAAATAAAAAATAAATTAAAAAAGTGACAAGAGAAGGGTAGTATAGAGGCAGTAGAGGGCGAAGAAGGAAGAGGAAGGAAGAGCAAGAGACTCCCCCATAGTAATCTTTGAAAGCGCCTTCTATTCCAACTATACTCCGACTATACTCCACCTACCCCTACTGTCCGCCCTAACGAATAAAGAATAATAACTAATATTTTCACCGTTTTTTTTCTTTCCTCTTTTTTATTCTTTTTTCTTTTTCCCATTCTACTTATTTCTTGTTTTCTGTTCTGTTTTACTTTATGATAGACTTTCCAATCTAACTTCATAAATTGCAAAAGGAAAAGAGCTTATACGCTTATAAGCCTATGTTTATTTTAACCAGAGGGTCCCTTATCCTTCCCCAGGGTCAGCAATAGCTCATCTGCCGCCTGAACTGTACGAATATTAAACATCTTATTTTTGTACATTATTTTCAGCATGGCAGGAAAACCTAGTCAAACTGTTGCACCCAAATTCCTAAATGCACCCATCCTCCTGCCGAACTCCCACTGCTTCTCCAAAGTGGCCCTTGATAGATCACACCTTATTTGGAAACTAAACCCTTTCCCCGCCAGAGACTTTTGCTTTAGGGCTAGATTGAGGATGTGTTCCTTAAGAGAGCATGTATGGAAATTCACGAGAATTTTTCTCGGTTTCGACCTTTGAGGGTTCCGCCTAAAAGGGTCTCTGTGGATCCGCTGAATATCCGCAGACAACTCTTCCATAGATTGGTTCAGGCACATTGCCTCTTTTAAGAGGGAAATTACAAAATGTTTAATGTCTGAGCCCTCACTGCCCTCCAGGACATTAAGGATGTGTATATTACTGCGTCTGGCGTTATTCTCCAGCGTCTCCATCCTCTCAGCCAGAGTAAGGTCTTCCTTTTTAAGCTTTATTATGTCTTCTTTGGCCTGATCCAAGTATATAGATAACTCAGACACTGTATCCTCCAGGGCTTCTGTTCATAAGGTTAAACCGTCAATCTTATTCTCCAGCGATTCGCAAAAGTTTCTGATCTCTCTCTGATTGGCCGTAGACTCCTCAAAACCCTTTTTTATGTCCGAAGATAGAGTGGCGAACATTAATTCCAAGGAAGCTACCGTGATACCGGTGAAGGCAATATCACTGCCCTCTACACTGGTAATAGAGGAGATGATAATAGCCCCTTGCTGAGTATCAACGTGCACCTCCTGTGCCGCGTGCAACGCTTGCACCTCTTGCACTACTTCCTTCTGATCATTGAACTCTACCTCAGCATCAGCAACAGCGTCAGCATCAGCGTCACCTCTAGTAGAAACACCCCCCTCAGTGCCGCTGGGCTCACCAGATGGGGAAGGGGATAATGTAGGTAATGAAGACTGAGGGGTTGCCCGTGAAGCTAGGTGCTGGTGGGTCTTATCCAAGGTGGGAGTTAAGGATGCTTCTCTTCCTTCCACCACAGCGGGGTCTACCCGTACTGCCTCCATAGACTGAGTTACTAGCAAGCTAGACGTTAGCGGGAGGGAGATATCTAGTTGAGCAAGTGCGATGGAGAATTCATAGGGCCCAATATGGGAGGGGCTTGTCTTCAGTAAGATCCAATACCTGTGGCACAACCTTGAAGTATGAGCGTAGCGAGGGCGTAATTTTTTAACCTGGGTTAAACACTGATTTAAGCTTCTTCACAGCCTTGTTACTTCCCTTTGCGCGTTTTGTTTTAACCTCTGTGGATAATAATGACGAGGTTTTTAGCAGGTTTTTTCCTTTAATTAAGGAAGCCTCCGGGATCACAATACCATTTAGAGGGGCTATCCCAGGCTCCACTACTGTGGTGATAGGGGCAGTAACCCCAACTGAGGCTATGTTCAAGTTGTGTGGTTTCACTGCACCTCTTACTTCTTTCTTTTTGTTTCCGCGCTTACCTTTGCGTTGAGATGCCTGGCCAGACGTGAATGCAGCACTAGGTATAGATAGGTCCGACAGCGATGCTGGGGCCGCACTCTCCCCCACTACACACGCCGCCTGTGCCTCACCAGCACTTACCGCTATCTCACCCCCTTCCCCGATGCCACTGCCACAGCCGTCGCTGCCGCGGCCTCCGACGCCTCCGTAGCAGCTGACTCACCCGCACCATCCCGGCGAGCAGAGGAACCAGCACAGGAGACCCGCGAAAGACTCCGGAGCTTTCTGCCGTGCCTGAGCTCCAGGGCGGCCAAGGACAACAGCCACAGACCCAGCGGGGCTGATGGCGATGTTGGGGGACTGGCTGCCGATGCCGGGCCCCGGGGGAAGCAGAGTCGCAGACTAGTCTTCCCCCAGGGTCATTCGCGCAGGCATAGGGCAGGTAGGGGAAGGGGAGGAGTTAGGGGGTGGGTATTTAGGCGCAGGGGAGGAAGGGAACTTCCTCTTCCTGCGGCTGGCACCATCGGGAGGGAGATCAAAAGGGAGGTTAGTTCAGGGCTGGTTTTTCCAAGTTTGTAGCATAGTCGTTAGGCTTTTGGGTTCAGGATCAGCGTCGGAGCTGTTGTACGGCAGCTGGGTTTACTTGCTCACGCCTGAAGCGTGGTGTTTAGCGAGATGTCGGGGGTGTCCTCGGAAGAGGTCCGGGAGGCCTTGCTGTTGCTCACGAGGGCCGGGCGGGAGGACCTTATACGGCCGGGGGTTATGGATCAGGCCTGGGTGGGGGCCACCAGGGGCACGCGCGCCGCCTCGGCCGGGGTTTAGGCCGCTGTGGTAGCGTGTCAAGAGGACGAGCCTAATGCGCCGGGGCAGGGCCATGAGCGAAGGGGGGGGGGGCGGAGCGCCCAAGGACCCGGCGAGGGGCGGGAAACGGCGGAGCCTGCCCCCGCGGGCCTACCCCCAGATCGACTTCGTGCCTGGGGCCACGGGGGCTCCTGTGAGGGCCGCGCCCCCGCCCCTGGGGCCTCTGCAGGTGCCGGCCGGCGCGTTGCAGGGGGAGGGGCAGGCGGACAGCCTCACAAGGCCTGCTCTGGTGACATTAGGAGCCCCGGGGGGGGAGGGGGCCTCGGAGTTTGTCGGGCAGGCTGCTATCACCACCCCTGAGGCTGGCTTGACGGTGGAGGATTCTAGGGAGGGCGGGGGACCGGAAGAGGAGGCCCCCATCGACCTGTCTACCAGTTCTAGGGCAGGCACCCCTGCCCCAGCGAAGCAGGCGGCGGAGGGGGACCTAGGGGGCCGGGGTGGGCCTTCCACACTGGTTCCCATGGGAGGGGGGCCTAGTTGGGTCCCGGGGTTTCCGCAGGTGGGTTTCTTCCCCCCGGGGGCTGAATTCTTTGGTTACTGCCCGCCCCCCAGATCTGGGGCGCCACTTCCTGGGAGGCTAGGGCCCGGGGTGAAAGGATTTTGGAGCAGATTCAGGAGGTCAGGTGGGCTGAGGAGACTAGAGCCAGGGTGGGCGCAGTGTGGGGCCATGAGGTTGAGGGCCCTCCCACCCCGACCTCTGAGGAGGAAAGGGAAGCGGAGCTGGAGGAAGAGTTGAGGAGGGTCAGGGCTAGGAAGGCAGTGCAGGACAACCCCCCCCAAGGGGAGCAGAGCTGGAGCAGGGACAGCCGGGACGGCTTTGAGGCCCGATGGTGCTGGGGCCCGCTCAGGTTGGAGTGACCTGAGGGGTGGGAGGGGATCCAAGCCGGCGGCTGTTGGCAGAGCCCGGGGGTGCCTGGCGGGGCGCAAGACGGCTCCAGGACGCAGGACGGAAGCAGTAGGGCAGTCCGCGGCGGCTGTCCCTCCACCGAGGGCCCCCGCTCCTGCAGCGCGTGTTGAGACTGGTGTGCGTGGGAGGAGAGGTGTGCAGAAAGGTGTGAAGCGAGCGGTGAAGGAGGTGGACAATTCGTGTGTGGATTTGGAACCGGTGCTGGAGTTGGATTATGGTGTGGAGAGTGATGAGTTGGAGGACGGGGAGGTGCGGGATGACTTGGAAGGCTTAGGCGGCGCTGCGGACAACGGCGACCTTGGTGTATTACAGGACAAGGCGGAGACGAAGACCAAGGCCGGGACGGCGGCGGTCCAGGTGACGAAGTCCAGAGGACGGCCCCGGGAGCGGAGCTCGGCACTCACAGGTGAGGGAGCCTGGTGGGCGGCCTGGGAAGACGTTCCCCGGGGGGGGGAGGGGCGGAAGAGGACTTGCAGGTCGGTGGGGGTGGGTGATGGTTCGGTGCGGGAGGCGGAGAAGCCATCGGGCGGTCCACCCGAGGATGGTAAGAAAGTGGATGGTAAGTCGGTGACTTTGGGGGTGCAGACGGACAAAGGGGATGGTAAGGAGGAGAAGGGAGTGAAGGTATCTAAGAAGCTCCCATATATGGGGCTGGCGATGCCTTTGGGGTCGCATCTCTCGGAGAAGCTCAAGGATCGGATCTGGAAGCATGAGTTTGTGGATGTCTTTAAGTTGCTTCACAGGGAGGTGCAGGCTAAGGAGGGGTCTAAGGAAGAAGAGTGGGAGCTGACGAGGCGCCCTAGGGTGCCGGTGACGATGGAGAACTGGACGTCGGCGTTCTTGATCTATGCCAGTGTTTATTGCCAGAAGTATTTGGACAGGGCGATTGCGCTTTTCAAATACATGGACATCATACGCAAGGCCCAGATGCAGTTCGGGGGTTTTGCCTGGCTAAGCTATGACGAGAGTTTCGAGCTAGGGTTAGCGCGAATCCTGAGAAGAGTTGGGGGGAGGGGGATCAGGAACTCTGGGTTCAGTGGATGGCGTCTTCGCACTCCACTGCGTCCACACACACGGCCAGCGGCCTACCGGTGGTGTATCGGTCTTTTCCGCCGCGTCCCGCCCAAGGCGGGGCGGGGGGTGGAACAGTGCCCAGCACCATTGTCTCAGGGCAGCAGTCCAAGCCGGGGGGTTATTCCACGGGGGCCTGTTGGAGCTACAATAAAGGGTATTGTTCCCGGTATCCTTGTAAATTCAAACACGAGTGCTCGAAGTGCGGCGGGAAGCATGCCCTTATGCAGTGCCTCACGCTCACCACACCCTCGGAGCAATGGAGGAACGCCAGAGGGCGGGGCCACCCTGGACCGAAGGGCGCCTACACCGGTTAGGGTGGAGGCGATGGCCCCGTGGCTCTCGTGCTACCCGGATCAGGAGGCTGCGGCGCTGCTTTTCTGGGGTTTCACTGAGGGCTTTAGGGTGGGCTACCAGGGTCCCAGGGAGCGACGTTGGGCCGAGAATTTGAGATCCGCCAGAGAGTTGCCGGGTGTAGTGTCTGCTAAGTTGAAGAAGGAGGTGGAGGAAGGAAGGGTGGCTGGCCCGTTTACTGATTGGCCGTTGCAGGACCTGATCATATCCCCATTGGGAGTGGTGCCAAAGAAGGAGGAAGGGGAGTTCAGGATGATTCACCATCTGTCATGGCCGGAGGGCCAGTCCGTGAACGACTTTATTGCAGTGGAAGATTCGAGAGTGCTCTATGCGTCGGTGGACGATGCGATCCGCCTGGTGAGGGTGTGTGAGTAGGGAGCTGAATTGGCGAAATGTGACATCAAGTCGGCTTTCCGTTTACTGCTTATTCACCCGGCGGATTTTTCCCTCTTAGGCTTGCAGTTTGGGGGGGCCATCTATGTGGACAAGGTTTTGCCCATGGGGTGCGCCATCTCCTGCGCTCTGTTCGAGCTTTTCAGCACATTTCTGCAGTGGGTCATGGTGCGTGTTAGTGGGTGTCGCGAAGTCACTCACTACTTGGATGACTTCCTCTTCCTGGGGAGGTCGGATACCGGGGATTGCGGCAGGGCCCTGTCGCGATTCCAGGAGATGGCCTTTCAGTTTGGGGTGCCCCTGGCGCCCGAGAAGACGGCTGGTCCCAGCTGTTGCCTCACCTTCCTGGGGATCGAACTGGACTCAGTGCCGTGGATGGCTCGCCTTCCTGCGGCCAAAGTGGTGGAGATTCTGGCATGCCTGGAGTGGGCTATGGGGGAACGGCGGATTCCTTTGCGGGCAGTGCAGAAGCTTCTAGGTTTCCTTAACTTTGCGTGTAGGGTAGTGCGGGCAGGGCGGACGTTCTGCAGGCGGCTCGGCATGGCCATGTCGGGGGCAGTGCTTCCACATCACAGGGTCAGGATTTCCATGGGGGTGAGAACGGACTTGAGGACATGGATTACCTTCTTGCAGGACTTCAATGGTGTGTCTTTGGAATTTGACGAGGGGAGGGCGGTCTGGCAGTGCCACATCTACTCTGACGCGGCTGGGTCAGCAGGGTTTGGTGTTTTCTGGGACGGCAGGTGGTGTGCGGAGAGCTGGCCAGCCTCCTGGATCAAACAGGGCAGGAGCATTGCCGTCTTGGAATTCTTCCTTTTGCTGGTGGCACTGGTGGTGTGGGGGGAGGAATTTCGAAACAGGTCTGTGCTCTTCCACATAGACAATATGACGGTGGTGGAGCTGGTGAATCATCAGAGGGCAAGGGACCTGAGAGTGCTGCGGCTGTTGCGGAGGTTCATGTTGGCGTGTCTGCGGTTGAATGTGGTGTTTCGGGCTAAGCATGTCCCTGGGGCGAATAATGACATTGTGGATGCTTTGTCTCGTTCGCAGTGGCAGCGGTTTCGACACCTGGCACCGGGAGCGGATACATGCAAGACCGAGCTGCCGGCCGGCATCTGGGCCTTGGGGGAGTGAGGATGATTGGACTGGTGGAGGGTTCGCTGGCTGAGACCACGAGGAGGACTTATAGTTTGGCATGGTCTGAATTTAGTGCTTTCATGGGCTGGACGGTGAATGGAGTTGTGGGTGTGGAGTCAGCTGTGGAGCAAGGGCTGAGAGGTTATGTGTTGGATTGCATGGATCGGGGTTTGACCGCGGCTACAATATCTGGTAAATTGGCGGGGATATCTTTCTACTGTGTTTTGTTTCTGGGCTTTGACCCGACAAAGGATGTGATACTTAGCAGAATGTTGCGGGGCAGGGAGCGGGGGAGTGGGGGGGGGGGGGTAGATTGAGGGAGGCGGTGACGTTTGAGTTGTTAGTCCGGCTGATTGGGGTGTTGCCGGAATGTTGTTATGACCTGGTTGAGGTGGGTCTGTTTTGCTTGTGTATGGTGTGGATGTTTTTCGGGGCATTTCGGGTGTCTGAGCTTTTGGGTACGAGGAGAGGGGCTGGCAGGTTGTTTGAGGAGATTGGAGTGGATGGGGGGGGCTTGGGCATTTGGCTGCGATGCTCCAAGACTGATCAGTTGGGCAGGGGCAAGTGGGTGTGGTTGAATGAGACGGGTGAGGCGGTTTGCCCGGTGTTGGAGTGGCGGACTTTCCTGGGGTCGGGGAGTGTGCTTTGTGGGGAAATTTGTTGTCATGCATCTGGCGCGAGAGTGACGGCGGGCCAGCTGTTGGCTGTTTTGCGCAAGGCTTTGAGGCGGTTGGGCTTGGATGAGGCTGGTTTTGGGACCCACTCTTTCCGGATTGGGGCTGCTACAGCGGCGGCCAGGTTGGGTTGGTCCTGGGATAGGATTAGGAGACTTGGGCGATGGAAGTCGCGCTGCTGTGAGAGGTATGTGAGGAAGTAGAGTGGTCCCAGGCAGGATGTTGGTGGTTTCAGACTGTTTTTCTTGTTCTAACATCTTTTTCTTCGTAGGTTGCGTGGGAGGACCGGGTGGTAGGACGGTGACTTGGATTGTTGGGCACTCCTTCGTGCATTGGGCCTCCAAATATGTGGAGCAGCGGGTTTACGGCCGTAACTTGGGACTGAGAGGACACTTGCACGAGGTACAATGGTGGGGCAAAAGTGGCATGCGATGGGGGCACTACTGCCCTGGCTCGCGAAGATGATCCCACAGAGGGGATGTCCTGATTTGTTGATCATTCATCTGGGGGAGAATGACCTGGTGCAACTGTCCGGATTGGCGCTTTTACAACTCATGCAGCGGGACCTGGAGGTTTTGAAAGCGAGGCTTGCAGGGACCTGCATTGCCTGGACTGAGTTGGTCCCCAGGAAAGTGTGGAGAGGGGCTATGAAGCATGGGGCCATCGAGAAAGCACGAAGGAAGCTCAATAGGGCAATGAGACTCTACTGTGGTGACAAGGACATTAAGGTTATTGCACATGGCGGGGTACGACTGGAGGAGCCTTTAGTGTTCAGGGACGACAGGGTGCACTTGTCCCAGCTGGGCAATGCGTATTACATGATGGAGATGAGAGATGTGGTGAGCAAGTTGTGGAATGAGGCTATCTGGTGTCGCAGGGAGTGAAGGCGGGAGTGTGTGCTGAGGACTGGCGGACCCGGACGGGGGGTGGGGCAGTGAACCGCCCTACAGGGGGTTCACTGGTTGGCAGGTTTTGAAGGGACAGGGGGGTCAAGAGCGGGCACACCCCTCCCTTGGGGGGGGAGTTCGTAGGGCGGATAGAAGCGTGAATGGCAGCACGCAAGGAGTGGGGCTGGATGACAAGTGATTGAGGGGCAAGAATAAAGCATGGTTGGAGCTTCTAGGGCTTGGTGATGAAGCGGAACGAGTGAAACGAATGAGGGGGGAGTGTGAGTGGGGTTTGTTGTTATTATTATGTTGATATTACTGTTATGTACAGATTACGCAGTTCTGGTCTAATAAAATGGCCTTTTACGCTAACACTGCGTGGTCTGTTTATTGCGCGATGCCGGGCCCCGGGGGAAGCAGAGTCGCAGACTAGTCTTCCCCCGGGGTCATTTGCGCAGGGATAGGCCAGGTAGGGGAAGGGGAGGAGTTAGGGGGTGGGTATTTAGGCACAGGGGAGGAAGGGAACTTCCTCTTCCTGCGCCTGGCACCATCGGGAGGGAGATCAAAAGGCCACCCACCCACCCGGCAGCTGGAGGTGTGTTTGGGTCGGTCCGTAGCGTTGCCAGTTTAGGCCAGAGCTGCTTTAGGCAGGTTTTGAAGGGACAGGGGGGTCAAGAGCGGGCACACCCATCCCTTGGGGGGGGAGTTCGTAGGGCGGATAGAAGCGTGAATGGCAGGACGCAAGGAGTGGGGCTGGATGACAAGTGATTGAGGGGCAAGAATAAAGCATGGTTGGAGCTTCTAGGGCTTGGTGATGAAGCGGAACGAGTGAAACGAATGAGGGGGGAGTGTGAGTGGGGCTTGTTGTTATTATTATGTTGATGTTACTGTTATGTACAGATTACGCAGTTCTGGTCTAATAAAATGGCCTTTTACGCTAACACTGCGTGGTCTGTTTATTGCGCGAGCGCAGACGTTGCACCTTGACCAAAGGAAAACACATGGAGAGTGAGAGTGAAGAAAGACGGCCGTCCTGAAGTGAAAAGGTCGACAGACCGCTGGACGCGAAACCAAATTACAGGTTTTGTTTCTTCTACCTTCCCGCCTTACTCCGATCACAGAAACCCGTTTTCTAAAGCATTTTCTGCCTCTGGCAGGAGCTCGGAACGGAGCACCACGACAGCCTAACCTGCTTTCGCCATCACTGACAAATTTGTAATCTTGCCCTTTGGAATCGTAATTGACCATGGCCCAAAAACATCCTTCCACTGTTTTCTCAACACTGGATGACATCTGTATCCCCTCATTCCACATAAACAACAGTTCCAGTGAGAAAACAGAGGTTTGCACACCTTGCCACTCACTGTGCTGCCAGTAAACACCAACACTCCAGTTGGTGGCTCCTACCAAACGGCATCTTATGCCAAATGAATAATCATTTTTCTGAACAACAGGCAGGGGTATCGCTCCCAATTCTCATCACAACCAGTCTTCCCAAACTCATTGTTTGCCACGCCTGTCTTGCTTAAATTCCTGATATTGGTATTCCCTCTCAACCTTATCTGTTTTCGTGATTTATCCTTTATATGCTGAGGTTTCATCTTCAAAATCACCTTGTGTCACTCTCCTTATACATCAAATATTCTCGAAACATAATATGCCTCTAAGCCGGCTAACAATGCAAGCATGACTATGACCTTTGCTTTCCAAACATTTGTGCTGGAATTGTATGATCCATATGGACCCTATATAGAATATGTTACAAATACACTAACTCATCACCTGCCTGAGAGCTACAGTGGACTGCACCATGATGGGTCCGCTTCACAATGCAAGTTGCGACTGTAAGAGTATGCAGGCAGCTCACAGGATGTATATCGACAAAAGTGAAGCAGGAAACAGGCATGTTTGAGCCTTGGAATCCTGTAAACTGATCCATCCATTTTATCACCACCAATCGCCCAGTAGAACTGGGACAGCAAAGCCAGGATGCAGAGAATGTCAGCCGTGTTTGTTGCAAACAATGTCAGCCCTGAATATAGAAAGAATATAGAAAGAATATGAATGTGATGTAGTGTGTACAACTTTCCAAGTCATCTAAGAAAAAAGATGTGAGGAAAAGGGGAGTATGCTGCACCAGCAATCGGGTGACGTGTGCTTATCTTCATGCAGAGCTTCAAATATTTAAAGCTATTTTTGACCCTCCACTTGCTCAACCTCAAAATGAGTTACTCTCAGAGCCAACACTTTTGCTGTGTTCCTAGAATGCATCCAGCTGGTGTCATCTAGTCCTTCTCCAATAATGTATTTGCCTCGTATTATCAATGGTAACATGAACTCTTTGAGTATCTCATGCAGTCACATGGTCTATCAGCAGTCAATTCCACCTATCTTCAGAATCTAGGGTTTTGAAACAGTCTTTCTTTTTACCTTCAGTTGATGCACATTGCCAAGGGGGTGTCAACAATACTGACATTGAAAGCCTGAACTCAAAACAATGGATCAGCATGTAGATTACATCATACAAGCCAGAGAATTCAAAGTATCAAATAAAACTGGGAGTAGCGATAACATCATTAAAAATAAAATCCTTATGATCTCTAAACTTTATGCATAATGGCCTAGTCTGAAAGTTTGCTGGAGCAGAATCCAAAGTTAGCCCATTCACACCTTAAATAGTTTCAGTGTTGTCTTAACCATCTCTGAAGCCTCCTGATAAATCATGATTTGACCAGGATTTATTTCATGAACCCAGAAATCACGGTATAGTGAACCTGCAAGGAATGAGCAGAGTTTAACTGAAATGTAAATAAAGCAAGCAGTGTCTCCAGCTGTGTTATGATTCCACTTATCACTAACTTAAAACATTGCCAGCACTGCCGTGGGTTTGCAAGGACCATTGTAGATATAAGCAAGAAGGTTCAAACTGATGGGCTTTGTAGCACTCTTGTCCTACTCTGTTACATGTTGCCACAGACAACAGGACAGAACAGAAAGCTGATGTGAGTCTGAACTATTAGTCAAAGCAGGTTTGGAGACGCCAAGGAGAGAACCATGAGTATCCTCATCCTTCCCAAGTTTCTAAGCCTACAGGAGACTGTTCTGCTACGGGAAGAACTAACTGGGAGGAAATGAAGGTTGCGTAGGAGGAAGAAACAATGTTTGTTGGTACTAGTGTTGATACGGGCGTCTTTGACACACAGTGCAAAACTTCAAACGAGATGCAGATCTTCACACTAAGTGAGGGACAAAAGCTTGCTAGGGGGTCTCTGAAGGCAGCGGGACACTGACAAATGCTGAACATACCAGGAGCAGGAGAAAGTATGGAGATCGGCAGCAACTGCAACAGATGGTAAACACAGCAAGAAGTCAAGCCTCCAAACAACAAAACAAGGGGGTAAGGTAAGGTATGAGAAACTGACAGGAAGGTTACCATATAGTTGAAAGGGGGAAAAAACGAAGGTGCGAGGTGCTGAGGCCAGGTGCGAACTATAGCCACACTGGAACACCAATGCAACCATGCAAAACACTGCCATTCCACGGACACATGGGGAGATGGTGCAAGGTGCAGAGGCCAGGTCCACGGACACATGGGGAGATGGTGCAAGGTGCAGAGGCCAGGTGCGAACTATAGCCACATTGGAACACCAATGCAACCATGCAAAACACTGCCATTCCACGAACACATGGGGAGATGGTGCAAGGTGCAGAGGCCAGGTGCGAACTATAGCCACATTGGAACACCAATGCAACCATGCAAAACACTGCCATTCCACGAACACATGGGGAGATGGTGCAAGGTGCAGAGGCCAGGTGCGAACTATAGCCACATTGGAACACCAATGCAACCATGCAAAACACTGCCATTCCACGAACACATGGGGAGATGGTGCAAGGTGCAGAGGCCAGGTGCGAACTATAGCCACATTGGAACACCAATGCAACCATGCAAAACACTGCCATTCCACGAACACATGGGGAGATGGTGCAAGGTGCAGAGGCCAGGTGCGAACTATAGCCACATTGGAACACCAATGCAACCATGCAAAACACTGCCATTCCACGGACACATGGGGAGATGGTGCAAGGTGCTGAGGCCAGGTGCGAACTATAGCCACACTGGAACACCAATGCAACCATGCAAAACACTGCCATTCCACGGACACATGGGGAGATGGTGCAAGGTGCTGAGGCCAGGTGCGAACTACAGCCACACTGGAACACCAATGCAACCATGCAAAACACTGCCATTCCACGAACACATGGGGAGATGGTGCAAGGTGCAGAGGCCAGGTGCGAACTACAGCCACATTGGAACACCAATGCAACCATGCAAAACACTGCCATTCCACGGACACATGGGGAGATGGTGCAAGGTGCAGAGGCCAGGTGCGAACTATAGCCACATTGGAACACCAATGCAACCATGCAAAACACTGCCATTCCACGGACACATGGGGAGATGGTGCAAGGTGCAGAGGCCAGGTGCGAACTATAGCCACATTGGAACACCAATGCAACCATGCAAAACACTGCCATTCCACGGACACATGGGGAGATGGTGCAAGGTGCTGAGGCCAGGTGCGAACTACAGCCACATTGGAACACCAATGCAACCATGCAAAACACTGCCATTCCACGAACACATGGGGAGATGGTGCAAGGTGCAGAGGCCAGGTGCGAACTATAGCCACATTGGAACACCAATGCAACCATGCAAAACACTGCCATTCCACGAACACATGGGGAGATGGTGCAAGGTGCTGAGGCCAGGTGCGAATTATAGCCACATCGGAACACCAATGCAACCATGCAAAACACTGCCATTCCACGGACACATGGGGAGATGGTGCAAGGTGCAGAGGCCAGGTGCGAACTATAGCCACATCGGAACACCAATGCAACCATGCAAAACACTGCCATTCCACGGACACATGGGGAGATGGTGCAAGGTGCTGAGGCCAGGTGCGAACTACAGCCACATTGGAACACCAATGCAACCATGCAAAACACTGCCATTCCACGAACACATGGGGAGATGGTGCAAGGTGCTGAGGCCAGGTGCGAACTACAGCCACACTGGAACACCAATGCAACCATGCAAAACACTGCCATTCCACGGACACATGGGGAGATGGTGCAAGGTGCTGAGGCCAGGTGCGAACTACAGCCACACTGGAACACCAATGCAACCATGCAAAACACTGCCATTCCACGGACACATGGGGAGATGGTGCAAGGTGCTGAGGCCAGGTGCGAACTATAGCCACACTGGAACACCAATGCAACCATGCAAAACACTGCCATTCCACGGACACATGGGGAGATGGTGCAAGGTGCTGAGGCCAGGTGCGAACTATAGCCACATTGGAACACCAATGCAACCATGCAAAACACTGCCATTCCACGGACACATGGGGAGATGGTGCAAGGTGCAGAGGCCAGGTGCGAACTATAGCCACATTGGAACACCAATGCAACCATGCAAAACACTGCCATTCCACGGACACATGGGGAGATGGTGCAAGGTGCTGAGGCCAGGTGCGAACTACAGCCACATTGGAACACCAATGCAACCATGCAAAACACTGCCATTCCACGAACACATGGGGAGATGGTGCAAGGTGCTGAGGCCAGGTGCGAACTACAGCCACATTGGAACACCAATGCAACCATGCAAAACACTGCCATTCCACGAACACATGGGGAGATGGTGCAAGGTGCAGAGGCCAGGTGCGAACTACAGCCACATTGGAACACCAATGCAACCATGCAAAACACTGCCATTCCACGAACACATGGGGAGATGGTGCAAGGTGCTGAGGCCAGGTGCGAACTACAGCCACACTGGAACACCAATGCAACCATGCAAAACACTGCCATTCCACGAACACATGGGGAGATGGTGCAAGGTGCTGAGGCCAGGTGCGAACTATAGCCACACTGGAACACCAATGCAACCATGCAAAACACTGCCATTCCACGAACACATGGGGAGATGGTGCAAGGTGCAGAGGCCAGGTGCGAACTATAGCCACACTGGAACACCAATGCAACCATGCAAAACACTGCCATTCCACGGACACATGGGGAGATGGTGCAAGGTGCAGAGGCCAGGTGCGAACTACAGCCACATTGGAACACCAATGCAACCATGCAAAACACTGCCATTCCACGGACACATGGGGAGATGGTGCAAGGTGCTGAGGCCAGGTGCGAACTACAGCCACACTGGAACACCAATGCAACCATGCAAAACACTGCCATTCCACGAACACATGGGGAGATGGTGCAAGGTGCAGAGGCCAGGTGCGAACTACAGCCACATTGGAACACCAATGCAACCATGCAAAACACTGCCATTCCACGGACACATGGGGAGATGGTGCAAGGTGCAGAGGCCAGGTGCGAACTATAGCCACATTGGAACACCAATGCAACCATGCAAAACACTGCCATTCCACGGACACATGGGGAGATGGTGCAAGGTGCTGAGGCCAGGTGCGAACTACAGCCACATTGGAACACCAATGCAACCATGCAAAACACTGCCATTCCACGAACACATGGGGAGATGGTGCAAGGTGCAGAGGCCAGGTGCGAACTACAGCCACATTGGAACACCAATGCAACCATGCAAAACACTGCCATTCCACGAACACATGGGGAGATGGTGCAAGGTGCTGAGGCCAGGTGCGAACTACAGCCACACTGGAACACCAATGCAACCATGCAAAACACTGCCATTCCACGGACACATGGGGAGATGGTGCAAGGTGCTGAGGCCAGGTGCGAACTATAGCCACATTGGAACACCAATGCAACCATGCAAAACACTGCCATTCCACGGACACATGGGGAGATGGTGCAAGGTGCTGAGGCCAGGTGCGAACTATAGCCACATTGGAACACCAATGCAACCATGCAAAACACTGCCATTCCACGGACACATGGGGAGATGGTGCAAGGTGCTGAGGCCAGGTGCGAACTACAGCCACATTGGAACACCAATGCAACCATGCAAAACACTGCCATTCCACGGACACATGGGGAGATGGTGCAAGGTGCTGAGGCCAGGTGCGAACTACAGCCACATTGGAACACCAATGCAACCATGCAAAACACTGCCATTCCACGGACACATGGGGAGATGGTGCAAGGTGCTGAGGCCAGGTGCGAACTACAGCCACATTGGAACACCAATGCAACCATGCAAAACACTGCCATTCCACGGACACATGGGGAGATGGTGCAAGGTGCAGAGGCCAGGTGCGAACTACAGCCACATTGGAACACCAATGCAACCATGCAAAACACTGCCATTCCACGGACACATGGGGAGATGGTGCAAGGTGCAGAGGCCAGGTGCGAACTACAGCCACATTGGAACACCAATGCAACCATGCAAAACACTGCCATTCCACGGACACATGGGGAGATGGTGCAAGGTGCAGAGGCCAGGTGCGAACTACAGCCACACTGGAACACCAATGCAACCATGCAAAACACTGCCATTCCACGGACACATGGGGAGATGGTGCAAGGTGCTGAGGCCAGGTGCGAACTACAGCCACACTGGAACACCAATGCAACCATGCAAAACACTGCCATTCCACGAACACATGGGGAGATGGTGCAAGGTGCTGAGGCCAGGTGCGAACTACAGCCACATTGGAACACCAATGCAACCATGCAAAACACTGCCATTCCACGAACACATGGGGAGATGGTGCAAGGTGCTAAGGCCAGGTGCGAACTACAGCCACACTGGAACACCAATGCAACCATGCAAAACACTGCCATTCCACGAACACATGGGGAGATGGTGCAAGGTGCTGAGGCCAGGTGCGAACTATAGCCACATTGGAACACCAATGCAACCATGCAAAACACTGCCATTCCACGAACACATGGGGAGATGGTGCAAGGTGCAGAGGCCAGGTGCGAACTACAGCCACATTGGAACACCAATGCAACCATGCAAAACACTGCCATTCCACGAACACATGGGGAGATGGTGCAAGGTGCAGAGGCCAGGTGCGAACTATAGCCACACTGGAACACCAATGCAACCATGCAAAACACTGCCATTCCACGAACACATGGGGAGATGGTGCAAGGTGCTGAGGCCAGGTGCGAACTATAGCCACACTGGAACACCAATGCAACCATGCAAAACACTGCCATTCCACGGACACATGGGGAGATGGTGCAAGGTGCTGAGGCCAGGTGCGAACTATAGCCACATTGGAACACCAATGCAACCATGCAAAACACTGCCATTCCACGGACACATGGGGAGATGGTGCAAGGTGCAGAGGCCAGGTGCGAACTATAGCCACACTGGAACACCAATGCAACCATGCAAAACACTGCCATTCCACGGACACATGGGGAGATGGTGCAAGGTGCAGAGGCCAGGTGCGAACTATAGCCACATTGGAACACCAATGCAACCATGCAAAACACTGCCATTCCACGAACACATGGGGAGATGGTGCAAGGTGCTGAGGCCAGGTGCGAACTATAGCCACATTGGAACACCAATGCATCCATGCAAAACACTGCCATTCCACGGACACATGGGGAGATGGTGCAAGGTGCAGAGGCCAGGTGCGAACTATAGCCACATTGGAACACCAATGCAACCATGCAAAACACTGCCATTCCACGAACACATGGGGAGATGGTGCAAGGTGCTGAGGCCAGGTGCGAACTACAGCCACATTGGAACACCAATGCAACCATGCAAAACACTGCCATTCCACGAACACATGGGGAGATGGTGCAAGGTGCTGAGGCCAGGTGCGAACTACAGCCACACTGGAACACCAATGCAACCATGCAAAACACTGCCATTCCACGAACACATGGGGAGATGGTGCAAGGTGCTGAGGCCAGGTGCGAACTATAGCCACATTGGAACACCAATGCAACCATGCAAAACACTGCCATTCCACGAACACATGGCTAGATGGTTTTTTGTCCTGCAACAACCCAAAGTACCTTGGAAGTGTATCATCCCATCCGAAAGCTGATTCTTCCATGCAAGACGTTAGCGGTCTAAATTCTGATGAGTCTAGTAACCTCTATTTCCCAGTCTTACAAACGCTTAAAGGTGTATCAATAACTATCTGATAGAGACATCTAGCCGCAGATTCCTTAACTTAGAATATCCCCCCCAGGCGTGAGACTGGGTCCGGAGAATTTTTTCTCTCAGCAGTACCTCTGCGCGCCGGGTAAGGCGCCGCATGGCTCTGCCCTGATGTCGTCCACAGACATGACGTCAGTGGAGCCATGTAAGTCCCTCCCGGCGCGCTGACGTCAGTTTTCTTCTTTTCCGCTTCTCAACTCAGAACCGTAGTATCGTTTACCTCTGGCCTATTCAGGCCTTCTCAACGCCTTTCGGCATCTGGGTACAGTGTGCGATGCCTTCGGGCTTTGAGGCGTGTGGGACCTGTATGCCGTAGATGTTGGCGATGGATCCACATGCGATCTGTATGTGGTGCTTGGGGAGCACAACAACTCCGAGGAGTGCATCGACTGCCGTCAGCTGAAGTCGAAGCCATTGTGGGAACGTCGTATGAAGTTGTTGTTTGCCCGGAATTTCTGCTCGGAGCCCTCACGCTGCAGGTCTCCATCTCATGCTGGGACTTCGGGTCGGGACAGGTCACGGAGTCGTTACAACGGACATCACTCATCTGATGCAGGTAAGCACTGGAAAAAGTCACGGTGGTCGTCGACCTCGCATAAACGTGACATTGGGGCCCACTGCTCGAGGTCTCTGCCGGACACGCACCCTCAGGAGTTGACCCCCCCACCCTCCGTTTCCAGGGGCTGGGGTGACTAGGGGTGACTAGGACCCAGATGGAGGCCTATTCTCGGGCCTTACTGGCCATCTTTGGGTCACCCCCTCTCCCTGGCGCGCCTTCGGGCCCCACAGAGGGCGCAGGTCGAGTGCCCCGACGTCGGGACACGCCCGGAGGGGCATCCTATTCACATATCCAAGCCTGCTATGCCGTCTCCGCACAGCCCTGTGAGGCTCCCTGCATAGACGCCGGCTGGGGCGCAGCTCTGTACCCTGTGTCGACCCCGTTCCTCTCTGCAGGTTGCCATCTCAGTGGAGGTCGAGTCGACAACGGTCCGACGCCAGGCTTACGGGACTCCTTTGGGGGTCGTCGACATCGAGACAACGCCGTCTCAACGTCGATCGAAGCCGGTGTCGTTCTTGGCGGAACCTCGGTTAGTGACAGATGAGGCAGCCGAACTTGAGGAGGCCCCTGTGGGTTCACCACCCCTGGGGTTATTTCGCTGCCCCTGGGACAGGGACCCATGCCCTGCCTGGGCCTTGGTTGTCCTCGGGCTAGGGAACCCCCACGGTTTGTTGGACGGGTTAGCCTCCTGCCATCGCCTACGGATGACTTGTTGTTGCCACCTAGGACGGCCATGTGGCTAGTGCTGCATTTGCAAGGGTGGTCCGCATGGTACGGATATTTTACAGATGCAGTCGCCCTCGGTCTCTCTGCTCTCTGATTCCTTGTTGGATCTACTCCACCATGGCACAGAGGCCGTGGAGCCCTTGTTTCCTTTTGGCAAGTCGTTATACAACACTCTTCTTGGGACTTGGACAAGGCCCTCTTCGGGCGACCCGGTGGATCGTGCTATTGCACATCGACATCGCCCGGCTCCAAATGACACTGCCTGTTTGACCCTCCATCTTCAGACTCAAGGGCTGGTGGTCCAAGCGGCCTCAGTCTTGCCGCCTTCTACCCCTCCTCCGTTACTCCCTCCCACTTGGGAGTCTCGCCAGGGCCGGCTCTAGGGCGGTGCGACCGGTGCCACCGCACCGGGTGCTGATTCTTAGAGGGAGCGCCCTGTTTGGCAATATTTTATGATTTAAAAAGCACCAGCTGCTACATTGCTGGCCTTGGGCAATTTTCACACAACAATTAAAATGTCCAGATAACACGGTGATTAATGTTCTTCCTGGAGAGAGAAGGAGGTTTTGTCTAGTGGAAGTTTTAACTTATTTTATGGTAGCACAGAGGGTTAATATGCATGTTGCAAAGAATGTGTACCATGCAGATCACAAAGTGCATATAGTTTAAATAGGTCAGTGCTTTTTACAGAGAGATTCATTTGTTACTAGCAGCATAGATGTTAACATTCTAACATGGAACAGTGAGCTAATAACTGTCATGAAAGAGCTGCATGAAAACTGCAAGGTATATGTTACAGCATTATGATTTTTTTCCTCGGTCTTTCCTTTTTAATGTTTCAAAAAGGGTTAATTTTGGTTTTAAAAAAAAACCTTATTAAAACCATGGGGTTCTGTTTCAAATTCTGAGTTTGTGCTTCTTCAGACAAAGCACTCTTAAACTATACTGTCTACCAGTATGGATAACATGTGACTCACCTTGTAGTCTTCTGGTTTTATGTAACAATTCCTATACACTGATTTACACACCTATGGTTGGTTGTCTCTGTGTAATGTGTTTGTGATGAAAAGTGCTCTGATACCCTACACTGGTATAGGTGGTGCTATATAATTAATTAAATACATCTGAGAGAGAGAGGTTATGGAGACTTGAGTGGGCACTGTGAAAGGGTGGTAGTGAGGGAATCCGTGGGGGGTGCCCATGGGGGGCACCAACAAACATTGCCACACAGGGCGCCACCAGTGCTAAAGCCGTTCATGAGTCTCGCTGGTTGGAGTCGTGTGGCCACCATATCTTTGCGTCCAGCAGTGCGGGCCTTAGATCCCTCAACATGTCTTGCATGATCAGGCCCAGTCGCCCCCACGCTCCTTTGCTGCTCCTGCCTGCCTACCTGCTGACGCTTCCTGCCTGCTGACGCTTCCCGGTTCTTCGTGCTAGGGCGACCCAGCCGCCGCTGAGCCGCCCGCCCGCACCAGCTTCTTCCCGCCGCTGCCTCCCTGCGGCCCCGCCCCCCGCCAGCCCATTCGCCGCCCCACTCCCGCCAACCAGCTGTCCGCCCACCCGGCTCCCTACATAAGCACGTCTCCTTCAGCCACGCCACCGGACTCAACTGGACAGATCACAGCTGCGTCCACTTCAGCTTCAGTAGAACTACGACCCACCACCAACCGCAAAGGGGCCCCCGCCGCAGCTGGAGCAAGATCACCGCGAGCAGCTCACCGCCTCCCTCAGCCAGAACACTCCCACCAGCACAACGGACCCCAACGAAGCAGCCAGCAACCTCACCAAGTGGCTGACCGCCTGCGCCGATGACCTCGCACCACTAAAGAACCCTCCCAGCAGACCCGGCAGCAAGAAAACCCCCTGGTTCACCGACGAACTCAAGGAATCCAAGAAGAACTGCCGCACCCTCGAGAAAGCCTGGCGGCTCGACCACACCACAGACAACTGGACCGCCCTCAAACACGCCACCCGCAAACACCATCAGCTGATCCGCGCCACCAAGAAGACGGCACTCAAAGAACGACTGGACAACAACGCCCACGACAGCAAGGAACTCTTCAGCATCGTCAAAGAGTTCTCCAACCCCAGCGCCGACTCAACAACATCACTCCCTCGCAAGACCTCTGCGACTCACTCGCCTCGTTCTTCCACCGCAAGATTGCCGACATATACAACAGCTTAGACGCAAAGACCACGCACCCTACCACCGAACCAACGCCCGCCACCACCACCCTCTGCAACTGGACCCCGATCACCACCGAAGACACCACCCGCACGATGAACTCCATCCACTCAGGATCACCAACCGACCCGTGCCCACACCACGTCTTCAACAAAGCCGACGCCACCATCGCACCCCATCTCCGAGACACCATCAACTCCTCCTTCCACACAGCCACCTTCCCGGAGAGCTGGAAGCATGCCGAGCTGACCGCCCTCCTGAAGAAACCAACGGCGGACCCCACCGACCTCAAGAACTACCGTCCCATCTCGCTCCTTCCTTTTCCGGCCAAAGTCATCGAGAAGACCATCAACAAACAGCTTGCCGCCTTCCTCGAGACAAACGGATACCTCGACCCCTCGCAGTCCGGATTTCGGGCCAACCACAGCACCGAGACCGCCCTGATCGCAGCCACCGACGACATCAGACCTCTGATCGACAACGGGGAAACAGCGGCCCTCATCCTCCTGGACCTCTCCGCAGCGTTCGACACGGTCTGCCACCGAACCCTAGTGAAGCGCCTCAGCAACATCGGAATCCGAGAGAAAGCGCTGGAATGGATCATCTCGTTCCTCACCGGAAGAACCCAGAGAGTCCGCCTCCCTCCGTTCAGATCCGAGGCCACCGAAGTCATCTGTGGCGTACCACAAGGATCTTCTCTCAGCCCGACCCTCTTCAACGTCTACATGAGCCCCCTCGCAGCCATTGCACACCAACACAACCTCAACATCATCTCCTACGCTGACGACACCCAGCTGATCCTCTCCCTCACCAACGATCCCACCACCGCCAGAGCCAACCTACACGAAGGGATGAAAGACATCGCCGACTGGATGAGGAACAGCCGCCTTAAACTGAACTCAGACAAGACGGAAGTCCTCATCCTGGGATCATCACCCTCCGCCTGGGACGACTCCTGGTGGCCCCCGGCCCTGGGCACCGCTCCTAAACCAACGGACCACGCACGCAACCTGGGCTTAATCCTGGACTCCTCCCTGTCAATGACCAGACAAATCAACGCCGTTTCTTCCTCGTGCTTCAACACCCTGCGCATGCTCCGCAAGATCTTCAGATGGATCCCCACTGAAACCAGGAAGACCGTCACCCAGGCACTCGTCACCAGCCGACTGGACTACGGGAACGCCCTCTTCGCCGGAACCACAGCCAAACTCCAGAGAAGACTCCAACGCATCCAGAACGCCTCCGCACGACTCATCCTGGACATCCCCCGACACAGCCACATCACCGGACACCTGAGAGACCTGCACTGGCTCCCCGTCAGCAAGAGAATCACGTTCAGACTCCTCACCCACGCACACAAGGCCCTCCACGACCTGGGCCCCAAGTACCTCAACGACCGCATGACCTTCTACATGCCCACCCGCTAGCTACGATCAACCAGCCACGCACTCGCCACCGTACCACGCATCCGCAGAGCTACCGCCGGAGGAAGATCCTTCTCCTACCTGGCAACCAAGACTTGGAACTCCCTCCCCACCCACCTTCGGCGAACCCAAGACCATCTCTCCTTCAGGAAGCAACTCAAGACCTGGCTGTTCGAGCAGTAACATACCCCTCTCCCCCAGCGCCTTGAGACCCTCCCGGGTGAGTAGTGCGCTATATAAATGCTGTGATTGATTGATTGATTGATTGATTGATTGATTGATTGTTTGCACAGGCTACTTCGGCCCTTTGGGACTCGGTAGAGCGCCTCCTTCCCTCTCTTCCGGAGGGCCCTTGGACTGACCTGGATGGGTTGATACGTGATGGCCAGGACATGGCCCAGTTTTCCATTCGGTCGGCCATAGACACCACTGATTCTGTGGGTCGGGCTATGACCAGGTCCGTTGCTCTACGCCATCATGCCTGGCTGCGCGATGGCTGTTTCCCTGCAAATGTTCAGGATCAAATCTGAGTGGAACTCTCCCCAATAGCAAAGGACATTGTAATTCCCAGTTCACGCTGTTATTCCACATTCTAGGGACCTTATCACATAATAACCAGATTTTGACGGGCAGATAGTGGCTAGAATTGTTCATTCTGGCCCTTTTATCTCTCTGCCATAAGTCTGGCCAACTGGTAAGCCTATGCGCGCATGTACAACCTTACAATATTAACCCAAAATGAGAAAACATCATTCAGGATAGACCTTTGAAGTGATCTCAGATGACCTGTCTGTTGAGCACAGATGCTAAGACTCTATCATTGTGCTGGTGTCTTCAGAGTCTGACAATTGAAAGTTGCCTCTTTCTTTTCAGGAAACTTCACAATATTCCAGCCAACAACTAGTTTTTAGGTCTCGGCTAGCGGAGGCTGCGCACATACGCAGTCTCGCTGGCGAGATTTAATGAGATAGAGGTATTTTCACTAGCGAGGTTAAGCCCCGCCCCTCTTTACCATTAGCTGGCGTCACCGTTCATGCTAAACGGTGGCCAGCCATTGGAGAAGAGGACCTAGTGATGTACTTCTTTCTCTTTAAGTCCCATCCTTTTCAGACTGGCTTCCTTGACTTATATGTGTGGTAAAAGCTTTCTTCTCTTCTTTATGGGGCCATCTGTTCGCCGCATAAAGAAGATAAGAAAGCTTTTACCACAGCAGCAAGTCAAACCGAGCCCGTCCAAGTGGGATGGCTCAACCCCCCTGATCGAGCGGGTGCCTACCCCGCAATCTGCCCGATGCCGTTTTTGATATCCCTAGCGGGTGCCCACCCCACCAGGGACATTGTGGTGCTCCTTATTCCCCTAGCGGGGGCCCACCCCACCAGGAACTTTATGTAAAAATAACGGGAGCCTACCCCGTATCACAGCCGCCAGGAGGACCTGGAAGTGACTGAAATCAAACAGGAAGCAGACGGGAGCCCGCCCCGAGCTCCTGTACACTGAGGGAGATCGTTGCGTCATCACCCGGGGCTCCCGAGAGTGAGGGAGAGCCCCTTACTGCCTACCCGTGCCCCACGTGCCGCCTATTACTTGGAGCGTTGGAGGCTCCAAAGGAGGGAGTCCTGCAGGCAGCCCCAGCACGTACGAAGCTTTCAGGAATCCCAGCAGGATTCCCAGAGGCAGGGCTCCCGCAGCCGCGGTGCGAGCCCTGCATGTCTAGTCGTCGAGTGATGCCAGAGAGCTCTGGTGAGTGAGGCTTGGTGGGGGGCACAGTGCTGGTGAGCGTGAGCAGGCAGTACAGCAAAGACAAGATGCAGATGGAATCCCTGCTGCTGCCCTGCCTGCGCTTCCAGCGGCAGCAGCATCAAGAGGCACCATCCTCGGCGCCCTCCCTGTCGTCGTCTTTCGGCAGCACTTTCTTCCAAGGAGTGCCCCCGGTGAACGGCGCCCTGCTCTTTCAGAATTTCCCGCACCTCAACCCAGTGTTCGGCCCTGGTGTTCGGCGGCGGCTTCTCCCCACAGCTCGGCCTGGCGCAAAGCACCACCACCCCCAGCAGCAGCCGCTCAGCAGCAGAGAAGGGCCCCCTGGGAGTGCAGTACGCCCCCCACATAAGCGTCTTCAACCACCAGCCCATTATGACCAGCAAGCCCTCCACCACGTCCAGCTAGAACACCAACAGCCACCAGATCGCCGCCTGGAGCAGGCAGTCCAACCCCTGGGGTGGCGTCCATGTCAGTTGGGACCCATGGAGGGCCATGGGAGTCAGGGTGGGTGTCAGCGTGGGGGTACCCTCCCCGATGAACTTCATCTCACCCTTGAAGAAGCCCTTCTCCAGCAGTGTCATTGCGCCTCCTAACTTTCTAAGGGCCGCCCTGCTGCCCCCCAAATCCTGGGCAGAAGAGAACGCTTTCAGAAGGCAGAATGGCACCCCTTACTGCCTTTCCAGGTAAACGTGCGCCCCGTGACCCCCTGTGATCCTCGCAACTTTTCCTGGTAGGCGAGCAGTTAGCTAGCTGCAATGTAACCATTTATTTAGTGTGGTCATATTTACATGCTGGATGCCCTTAGATATCAAAGTGGTAATGTTTTCCAAGTAGTTTGTTCTTAAAAAGAGGATGGACTGTGAGCAATTTCAAACATGTGCTTGTTTGTTGGAGTTCAACTATTTCTTGTACAGGACACAGCAGAACAACACCTTTGATTTTTCACTCCGTAATTATAATGCTGTAGTCTGTTTTTCACTCTTTTAAAAGTGCTTAGTGTGCTACTTCGAAACACCATGCTTCCCTTTCGCAGTATGCTTAATCCCTATTTGATTTGAACATGCCAACATGTCCCTCTTGAAACTTGTTTCACTCCAATGCAAGTTAATGGGTATTGCATTGCAAATGCAAATAGGTCTCGCATTTGCGAGAGATTACACTATTGGCATTGTAAATGAACATGCCATTTATTTATCTGTTTTAAAAACCAACACATACATTAAAATGTTGTCATTTACAATGCTAGTAGCTCTAACTTTTGCAAAGGCGAGACCGTTGCATTGTAAATGCTTGTTATATGTGCCGTTAAATTCTTGTCTGTGCTTTTAGGCACTTCTATAGCAACCTTCTCAATAACATTACAGTGTGAGGTCACAACCAAAACTACTTTATTCAATGTGGAAAGTCCCATAATGTTGTGTGGTGCTCACATCAATTCTGGTGTACTTGCGATGGCTATAACAAGTTTCCACTGTGTGTCTTGGAAACCCAGGTGGGAATGAGGAAGATAGGGCCTAGAGTAAGCCTTCTACAGGATAAAGTGGCCTCCCTTCAATGTTCCATCATTTTAAGAAAGTGGTCATTAAATAGTAAGGACAATATGTTATTATTTGAAAATATCTACATGTGTCTGTAGTTTCTCAATTCATCATGAGCAAGTATCCTGAATAAAGATGCATGATATACATCTATTTTGTTGCCTCTAGTTAATTTCCACTCAACATTGACGATGAAACAGTCTTCTCATTTGTGTTGATTGTGCATCATTTCATCAACTCCTTATACAGTGAGCTGCTTTTACAAAATATATCATGTCATACTCTGATGATGAGAAGCTGGGGTTTAGGGGACAGGTAGATACTTCTATGTCACTGTCCCCAGAACAACCTGCGCCCTTTGTGACGCCTGCTGTGGCATGTGTTGATTCTCAGGCCCTGGATGTCTAACCATCTTTGGGCTTTTCTGCTTCGAACTCTCTAAGTATCTGGTGATGTCACTGGGTCAAATACTTTAAAATATATGATGGTGACCTAGGCATTAAAAATGAAAGATACCTGATATGTCTTTTGATACATTGTACTGGTCCTGCAATGTGGGACATCATTTTTCAAATTGTAGTGGGCAAAGCTGATAAGTCTCAGAAGCTGCAGTGATGCTTTATATCTTATTATATCTTACTTCCTTCCCTAAATAAATTATGACTATAAACAATATGAGGGGTGCATTTTTCATTTCATGCTACAGAAACCTAGGGAGACAACTGACTGTTTTGTAACAGATGTGTACGAATGCATCAAACATTGTGGCTTTGCCAAAAAGAATTGTGAGGTGGCTTAGAGGTCTTAACTATTTTTCAGGAATGTTGTGGGGTTTCCAGAAAAGTTGCTAAAAAAAGCCCTGCAAATTAGAGGTAATTTTTGCCTGGTTGAAGCATCTTCCACAGTGTAATTCTAGACAGAAGTCGTGAGGAGGCCCATACTTTGCACTTTAAAGTGGGGAATAATCTGTGAATCAAATCAAAGAAATGCTATCTGATGGTCAGACATCTAAACACACATTATGGCTGTGGACACTGCCTTATGCATTCTGTTGCATCCTCTGTGGCTGCATGTAAATGTTATGGGTGTGGTAAACAAGGACATTACCAACTTTTTTGCAGACACCATGGTGGGAGAAAGAAGTACTCCACAACCTTGTCACTACCCGATCATCGTAACACTATTCTGACATATCTAAACATGCTCCATAATCAAGACACTGAGTCCGAGTGGTGGCTGTGAGAACCAGTTTGTCATCTGTCTTTCCATCTTCAGATCACGAAGAGTCTTGAAAATCTAAACTGTTCCCTCTCTGTGGGAGAGTTCTCATGGAGGAGAAAAACAATTAGCCTTCAGAACTCATGCTTGACACTCGTGTGGATGGAGTTAACATTCCTATTTTGGGAGACATGGCTGCCTAAATAAACATCATAACTGATACTGAATTGCCCAACTATGCAATTATCTCACTCTGCTGCAAGCAAATTTACAAATGTATGCTTATGGTCTGAAGATACCACTCAAGTGAGTAGTTTGCTCACCGGTGACAACCACTCGGCTAAATTTGAAAGCTATGATGTAGAAGCGTCCACCTGCACTGGCTGTCTTCTAAATTCTGGATTAGCTGTGAAAAGTGTTTCCTTTAAATTCTTTGTCAGTTGGTGGCCAATGTGATTGTCTCTGATGACACAACATTAAAATGACGTTCTTGGACTTTTTCATATTAGTGCCAAGGTAGAAATAGACATATTTGGCTGCATATTGATGAGGGGAAGAAACCTGTGACTCAACAATTCAGGGGCATGCCTTTCAACTTTCAGAAAAAGGTGAAAAGCCCAAAAGAATCTATTGAAAGAAGGCATTATTGAGACAAGACTTATCAATGCACATTAAAATGTTGCCTTCAAATTGGTGTTAGGCACAGAATCTATGGGGGAAGCCACCTTGCGTTTCGCCCATCTATCCTATGCCTAATGCCAACGTGAAGGCAATATTTTCATATGCATTGATATGATCAAGACCAATTTTACCATTTAGACGGACAGATATGTCCCTTCTTGCATTGAAAACATATTTCATCAGGTCTGTGATGCAAAATTATTTTCCAGTCTTCACCTGAACAAAGATTACCATCAGATGGAATTGGAGGAGAGTTCTTCGGGTATCACCACATTTGCAACTCAACTGGGATACTTCAGCAATAAATGTCTTGCTTAGCTTTGGCATTTCCTCAGCTGCTTATGTATTTAAAAAAATTGTATGCCTCATGCAAGCCATTCCATATTGTCTAAATTATAGTAACAAAACTTAATATTTGGAAAATCGATGGAAGAACAAAATGATACACTAGTTAAGGTCTGTCAACCTCCTCATTGTGCAAACCTGGTACTTTGGAAGACGTCCGTAGGGCTTGTAGACATATTTTCCCCCTGGATAGCATGAGTCCTGATCCTGACAAAGTAATGTCTCTTGCATCCATTGATCATTTCTTGAGAACACCAGATATTTTACCAGATACATTCTGCATGTTGCTTTCACCGGTACTCCTTTGAAACACCTGACCAGGAAAGGCCAAGCGTACAACTTGTCAAGGAAAGTGAAGACAGCATTTAAAGCTCTCCAGTCATGAATTACAGAAACCAAAATCATATCTTACTTAGATCTGACACCGCATACTGAATCACAGTAGACACTAGTCCAGTGGAACTGCATGCCCTATTGGCGCAATGAGATTATGATCCACAAGCCCCATTCCAAGGTATTGCTTATACAAGTTGCAGCATGATGAACCCAGAAACGTCCCACTCTCAGGCAGAGAAGGAGAGTCTTGCTGTGGTATGCGTCTGTGAACATGTCTGTCTCCATATATGGAAAGAATATCACAGTCATCAATAATCATAAGGCAGTTCCTTCAATATTTTCTAATCAACAAGCCAAGATGCCTCCATGCATGGAGAGATGGTGGTCTTAGGTAACAAGACTACCATTTCAAAATATAAATTTGTCAGGTAACAAAAAGAAGCTGGCTGAGGTTTTTATTCTCGCTCCCTGCTTGTGATACCAAAATGTTCAATGCTGATAATTACCACTGGATATATCAAACAAGTTCACCCAACAGCTCCGGTAAAGGAAAACATTGTGAAAGCCACAGTAGATAAAAGAAGTCTACTGCATGATCATCTCTCGTAGGTAGAAAGATTTGTAGCGCATGAAGAGAACACACATAGACTGCAGTTTCTGACATCTGCAAAATGTTGAAAGAAAGCTCACCTATTATAGAAGAGGGCTTACTGTGTGAGGCAAGGGCTTGCTTATTCCCCAGTCTCTGAAACACACAAAAGGTGATGGGAGACTGCTTGCAATGAGTCTGTCCACTGGCAACAGCTCGGGGTAGCACTCCAACCAATCGTTCTTTTGCTCACCATCCCACCTCAGTTTGGACCAAGTCATATGCAAATTAGTCTTGACCCTGTCCCTCGTGGGAACAGCCCAGCCTGAACAGCCAAGCCAGGTCCTCCCTTAACCGGAACACAAGAAACCCAGGACCAGTTGCGCCCTAGTAATGGGCTCATCAGCCAGGTGCAGCTTGGTTCCAGTGACATAGTGTTAGAAGGGGCGGCCCCAGAGGTCAGGTTATTTCTACCCGACGGCTCCGTGACCCACCTCTCCTGCCAATAATACCGAGCCTTAACAAGAGGTCCCCACTCGGGAGGACTTTGAGTAATGAATCGTACACACTGAGATCACACCACACTTACGAACGGACACCACACTGTAGGTTTTCAGTAACACGTTCTTTATGAACAGGAAAAGGAATCAACACTCTTATTTACAAGCGATCGTAAAGTCTCGGAGATTCGGGTAACAGGGAAGCGGGACAGTCTTAGTTGTTTGGCCAGTACGATGCGTACCCTGCGCACAGCTCTCAATCCTCGAGCCGGGGGGATACGGGAGATGATAATCGCACTGGATATCCTACTCACTTCAGATCAACTCAGTTCAAGTTGGTAGCGTCGATGGTCTAGCCAGACCAGAGTACTCCTCGATCCACGACGAAGTCAGCAGGGCTCGATCCGAGGATAGTTCTTGAGGAGCCGCGACCACGTCAGCAGGGCTCGGGATGTTCGTTGCAGATTTTTAAGGTTCAAGATCGAGCCGCGACGAGGTCAGCAGGGCTCCGATGTTCCGGTTCTGTAGAGGCGATGAAGAGCCGCGACAGCTTCAGCAAGGCTCGAAGAGTTCCAAAGTTCAGTTTACCCCAAGGGTCAGCGCGATCAGATCAGCAGGGCTTTCTTGTCCAGGATACAACTGCCCGCTAGTTCTTGGGCGAGCCTTGATATAGTCCAGTGGCCCTTTGATGTCCGGACCCTCGCAGGCGGAGGTCTTAGGCCTTGGGGGCTGGTCGTTGGTGAGGTCCGGCGGTAGGCCCTTTGATCTCTTTGAGGATGCGTCCGGGAATTCCCAGACGCTCAGCAGGGTTTGGAGCCAGCACTCGGGGAGGCCAGAGGTGCGAGCGAAACCGGCTCCCAGGGAATGGACAGAGATGTGACAGAAACCAGTCTCTCAGGGGAGGCCGGGGGTGTAATCAAAACTCCCTGTCTTATCTCACTCGGGGAGCCCTCACCCTCCCAGCGGGGGCTGGCGTGTCTGAAGCCTGAGTGCCGCTGGGGCTGGGGGTCATGCTAGGCCCAGGGAGAGGGGATCTCGGGAAGGGAAAATGTCTGCTGGTGGGCCTATGGGGCCATGCGGGGTCTAGCGCGCAGGGCCGGGGAAGAGTACAGGGGTATGCCGGGGCTGGTCGTCGGCGTTTGGGCGAACATGGACAGGACGACCAGGGTTTCTGGGTGCGGGGCTGAGCTAATGGGGCGCTGAGGATCGGGGGGGAACCACGCCACAAGGCCAGGTCCAACACGCATCCCCCCAGCTGAAAGGCGGAGAGAACTACCCATCCCCTTGGGGGTTCTCTTCACTGAGGCGGAAGAATCGGAACAGGCCGTCTGCGTTGGCGTGGTCAACACCAGGCCGGTGCTAAACAGTGAAGTCCATCCCCTGGAGGGAGATGGACCATCGCAACAATTTGGGGTTCTCCCCTCTCATTTGCAGTAGCCACCGGAGGGGTCAGTGGTCGGTTTGAACCCGGAAGTGAGTACCGAACAGGTAGGGCCTCAGCTTCTTCAGGGCCCAAACCACCGCGAAGGCCTCCCGCTCGATGGTGCTCCACCTTTGCTCTCGAGGGAGTAGCCTCCGGCTAATGAAGGCCACTGGCTGATCCAGGCCTTTCTCGTTCATCTGGGACAGGACGGCTCCGATGCCATGCTCGGACGCGTCCGTTTGGACCACGAATTCTCGGGAGTAGTCAGGTGCCTGTAACAGAGGAGCAGTACACATAGCGTGTTTCAATGCTTCGAATGCCTCTTGGCAGGCGGGGGTCCAGCTAACTTTTTTCGGCTGGTTTTTGGAAGTCAATTCTGTGAGGGGAACTACGATTTTGCCATACCCCTTTATAAATCTTCGGTAGTATCCCGTGAGGCCTAGGAACGCCCGCACCTCCGTCTGGGTGGTGGGGGTCTCCCAGGCCACGATTGCATTGATCTTGGGTTGGAGGGGGGCCACGAGGCCGCTCCCGACCTGGTGCCCCATGTAGACCACGGACCCTTGTCCGATTTGACATTTGCTGGCTTTGATGGTGAGACCCGCCCTCTGTAGGGCTAACAAGACCTCCCGGAGGTGGAGGAGATGTTCGGTCCAGTGGGAGCTGAATACCGCGATATCGTCCAGATATGGGGCACTGAACTCCTCCAACCCAGCCAGTACCTGGTTAACCAGCCTCTGGAAGGTGGCGGGGGCATTTTACATTCCGAAGGGCATCACCCGGAAATGGTAGTGACCATCCGGGGTGGAGAAGGCGGATCTCTCTCTGGCTCCCTCTGTCAGGGCGATCTGCCAGTACCCGCTGGTCAAGTCGAAGGTGCTGAGATAGCGAGCAGACCCTAGACGGTCAATGAGCTCGTCTGCTCGGGGAATGGGGTGAGCGTCGGTTCTGGTGACTGCGTTGAGCCCTCGGTAGTCCACACAGAACCTCAGCTCTGGGACAGCCCCGGGGGGAGGCAGCCTTCGGAACCAGAACCACGGGGCTGGCCCATGGGCTGTCGGAGGCTTTGACCACCCCTAGGGCAGGCATCTTAGAGACTTCTGCCTTGATGCAGGCTCGGACTCGGTCGGGGACGCGGTAGGCTCTGTGCTGTACTGGAGGGCTGTCCCCGGTGTCCACATCGTGGACGCACCAGCTGGTGACGCCAGGGACGAGAGAAAAAAGGTCAGAGAACTGTCCCAGTAACTGGCGACAGTCCTCGCGCTGCTCGGGGGTGAGGGAGGGAGAGAGATTCACTCCCTCTACGGAGCCGTCTTTTTCTTTCGCACACAAGAGATCGGGGAGAGGATCCGTGTCCTCTTCCGCTCCGTCGTCGGTGGCGAGGAGCAAACTCAACTCGGACCGCACGAAGTAGGGTTTAAGGCGGTGCACGTGAAGGACCCGCAAGGGGTTCGTGGGGGACTGCACATCGATGAGGTAGGTAACCTGGCTTTTCCGCTCTACCACCTTGAAGGACCCTGTCCACTTGTCCTGCAGGGCACAAGGTTCCACAGGGGCCATCACCCAGACCTGTTGTCCGGGCTGAAATTCGACCTGAGTGGCATTCTGGTCATACCACCTCTTCATCTCTTCTTGACTGGCCTCGAGGTTTGCCTCGGCCAGCTCTTGGAACTTCCGAGTCTGGTTTCGGAGGGCCAGAATGTATCGAAACACATCTGGAGGGGAGTCCAGAGACGCCGTCTCCCACCCTTCCTTAACCAGGCTGAGGGGCCCCCGCACGGGGTGTCCATAGAGCAGCTCGAAAGGGCTAAACCCCAAGGACTTTTGGGGAACTTCTCGGTACGCGAACAGGAGGCAGGGAAGGAGGACGTCCCATTTGCGCCTCAGGGGTTCCTCGAGACCCATAATCATTCCCTTGAGGGTGCGGTTGAACCGCTCAACCAGGCCGTTACCTTGGGGATGGTATGGGGTGGTGAACTTGTACGTCACCCCACACTGTTGCCAGAGGGACTTCATGTACTTGGAGATGCAGTTCGTCCCTCGGTCGCTCACTACTTCTCGCGGGAATCCCACCCGGGAGAAGATCCCCATGAGGGCCCGCCCCACTACGGGGGCCGTCACCGTTCGAAGGGGAATGGCCTCGGGATATCGGGTGGCATGGTCTACCAGGACAAGGATGAACCGGTGGCCTAAGGAGGTCCGGGGGTCAAGGGGCCCCACAATGTCTATTCCCACCCGTTCAAAGGGGGTACTGACCACGGGGAAGGGTTGGAGGGGAGCCTTGTGCCTCCCTCCGCTCTTTCCGCTGGCCTGACATGTGGGGTAGGACTTGCAGTGCGCCTCCACATCGGAGCACATGTGGGGCCAGTAGAAATGTGTGACCAGACGGTGGTACGTTTTGTCTTGTCCCAAGTGTCCCGCCAAGGGCACATCATGGGCGAGGTTCAGGAGAAAGCCGCGGAAACGTAGGGGTATCACCAGCACCCTGGCTGACCCTAGTTCGGCGGACTTTTGCTCACTATACAGTAGGCCGTTTTCCCAATAGACGTGGTGGGACCCGGACTGGTCACCGGCGACCTGGGCGGAGGCCTGCTGCCGTGGCCCCACGAGAGAGGGACAGGAGGTCTGTTCCAGGCAGAACTCCTCTCGAGAGAGCCCCCCTTCCTGGCGCCACTGGGCCAGCTCGGGGAGGTTGTCCGGGTGCGGGGTTGATTCATCGGCAGGGCCCGAAAAACCCGGGTCGGGGTTACTGCTCTCGCCGGGAAAAAGATCTAGGCTTTCGGTTCGCTCGCTGTCCTCAGGCTCGGCCGAGACAGGGCGAGGGTTCTTGGGTTCTACCCCCTCGGGGGCGGACGCTCGGGTGGTCATGGATCGTGTGTTCACGCAGGCCCACTCGGGCAGGCCCACCATCTCCAGGTGAGTCCTCCGCTCTACCTGCTTCCACGGGGAGCTCTCCAGGTCGTTACCTAGTAGACAGTCCACGGGCATGTCTGTGTAGACTGCTACTCGTAATTCCCCGGAGACGCCCTCCCACTCGAATGAGACCTGAGCTATGCGGCAGGTGCGGACGGAGTTGTCAGCTGAGATCACCCTGCAGGAGGCGTGGGGTATAATTTGGTCTTCTGTAACTAGGTGCCCCCTGACTGTAGTAATGCTGGCCCCTGTGTCTCGGAGGGCCCCTATGCGGTGTCCGTTGACGGTCACCTGCTGTCGGTATTTTTCAGTGTTATCGGGCAGGAGATCTCTGGGAACCATCTCACTATCCCCCAGGGAGACTAAGGTCATGGCAGCTGGTTCCCACCCCTCTGTATCTTCTCCCTCTTCTTCTTCGAAGGCCACTGTGGCTAGCTGGCGCGCGGGGGGTCTTGCAGCAGCGGGTTTTCTGAGCATGGGGCAGTTGGGGTCACTGGCATAATGCCCTGTTTGCTGACATCGGTAGCAGACTGTGCTTATTCTGGGTCCCTGTCTTGCTGGGGGGAACCCTGCCTTCGTGGCAGGAGGAGAGGTCCCGGACTGGTTTCTGGGGGGCTTCGGGGAGGCCCGGCCTGGGGTCCCCTCTGTCTACCCTGGCCCCTCTGGCGGGGAGACCCTTGCTTGTTTCGGCCATAATCCCCCACGGGACCCCGTGTGACTCTGGTGCTCACCCATCGATCGGCCTCAACAGCCAGCTTCCGGGGGTCGGCCAACTTGCTGTCCAGAAGGTGCTATCTTAATTCTACAAAGCAGTTGTTGGACAGGTGTTCGTAGGCAATGAGATCAATGAGTCCTTCAAAGGTGGTCACTGTTGGACAGGCCACATGAAGAGCCGCTCTCCCCCGGCCCAACCAGGCCTGGGTACCGTCACGCAAGTACCACCCACCACCATTGCACGTCTTCTGTTCCCCCCAGGGCCCCGGCCCTCGAGCACGTTAACCTCATGGGGCCGATCCACTGCCGGCCCACGCGCCCAGCCTGGGCCGCCATCTTGGACACTTCACCACGAGGCCGCCTGGCCCCCGATCGACCTCAACCCTGGGCCTGGCCCGGCCTCAGACATTCCGGCACCACCCTCCACCCAGGAGGTGAGCGGGCTACTTGGCAAGTCAATGGGGGAAAGAGGTGCCGATGGCTCTCCCCCGCCAAGTGCCGCTCGCCCATCGCCTCCCCGGGCGCTGGCTCCACCCCCCTGCTGGGTGTCTGGACTCCCTCATCCCGGACCTCCCGACCTCCAAGTGCGAGGGTCCGGACATCAAAGCACGCCAGCCCTATAACTGGGGCAGCTCCAGAGCCGGAAAGTAGTTGTATCTTGGAGTCGAGAGACGCAAAGAGGAACTCATCCTAGACGGACTACTGGCGCTGCCGTAGCTCTGTCTTGTGCACCATCGTCCTGCCTGTTGGCGCTGCCACAGCCTTCGTAACCTTCATCCTTCATCGTCGTCGGGATCTGCTGGCGTGGCCGCAGACCGTTGTAACCGTCATCTTCACCGGGACCTGCAGGCTCCGCCGCGGACCGTCGTTTTCCTTCGTCCATCTCGGGACCTGCTGGCTCCGCCGCGGCCCGATCATCTAGAACGCCGAGCTCGAGGATTGAGAGCTATACCCACCTTCTGGTAACAAGACTGTCCCGCTACCCCTTTCCTAAACCAGAGACTAGAACCGAGGGGACCCCTGAGTCCAGACCTCCTTGTATCATCTTATCGTACCTAAGAATTGCATATAAAGTCTCGTTATAAGTCAATCTTGTGTGGTGTCCGTCTGTGGGGGGGAAGTTGCTTGTCTGTACAGTCGTTGGAGACGGCTCTCCCCGGAGACCTCTCCCCGTAACCTCGGCCGACCCTCCCGGTCCGTCTAACATTGGTGGCCAGCGGCGCGATCCGAATCACCGCATAACGTACAGAGAGTAGCTCACCCCACAACGAAATCACAATGACAACTAAAGAAAGCGGATCAACCGAGAAGTTCCAAATGGAGAAACTAGAGGAGTACAGCCACCGTGAACTAAAACAGTTCTGCATCGAACTGGGTATCGCTACCACCGGGCTAAGCACCAAAGACGATTTTAAGCATGCCCTAGAATCTTGGGCAGAGACCGGGGCTGCCGGAACCCCTGATCAAAGCACCGCGGAAAAAACCACCACGGCCCCTGAAGGGCAAAGAACGGGTCTCTCGCAAGACGAGATCCAGGAAAGAGAAAGAAACCGACTACACGAGCTAGAAATGGCCCGACTCAAGATGGACGTGGAACTCAAATTGGCCGAACAAAAAATCAACTTAGAGCACCTGCGTCTCCGAGAAGAGAGAGAGGAGAAACAGAGACAAAGGGAGCTCGAGGAAAAGAAACTGGCGTACGAACACGAACGAAACCTAGCCGAGATCAACCTGCGCAAGCAGAATAAAGAGTTAGGGGTGCCCGAGCGACCCCACACCGCAGGGACCACAGAGAAAAAGGTACACATCCCCAAGGATGTTGTCCGAGAATATTTCCGAGAAGACGACATCCAGCAATGGTTCAAGGCCTATGAAATCGCTATGACTGCACACCGGATCGATAGGAGCGATTGGGGAGCCGGTCTATGGGGGAGATTCCTCAATGAGGGCCGCGATACACTGCTACAGCTCCCGGACCACCAGATGACCTCCTACGACCATATGAAAGCGGCACTCCTCACCCGCTATGGCCTCACACCCGAGATGTACCGTCAGAGGTTCCGAGACTGCACCCGCATCCCGGGTACAACTTGGGTGGACTATGTAACGTACTTTAGCCGAGCTTTCGAAGGCTGGATCAGAGGAAGTAACGTCACGACCTACGAACAACTGTTCAATCTGATGGTGTGGGAGCATCTGTCGAACAATTGCTTCATTGAACTACGCCAGCACCTCCTCGACAGCAAGTTAACGGATCCGCGGCAGCTCGCAGCCGAAGCTGACCGGTGGGAGATCACCAGAGTGGGCCGGAATGGGTCCTACGAACAGAACCGGAACAACCATGGTCAGCACCGACCAAGAGGAGGAGGAGGGGGCCAAGGACGAGGAAGAGACAATGCTCCGGTCGCCCCCGCTACCAGCACCACCCCCCCGGCCAACAGGGGCAGCACCCCGGCGCGACCGGGGTACAGAGCCAATGTCACGTGTCACCGATGCCAACGAATCGGTCACTATGCAAACGACCCAAGCTGCCCGCAGTACCAGAGTCCAAGACCCCGCCAAGTGGCCGCTGCGGCCCTAGGGGAAGAGCAGATCTCCGAGGAACAGGAAACATACGAACAAGAGCATCAAGAATGGGAGCCAGCCGCCATGACTCTCGCATGCTTAGGGGGAAAAGACATGGTCCCGCGGGTCCCCCTACCCGCTAACACCCAGAAGTACAGCCAATGGGTGAGCATCAATGGACACCAGGCCGAAGCCCTTCGTGACACCGGGGCCAGTGTAACAGCCGTCCGCTGTCACCTGGTGACCCCAGAACAGTACCTACCGAACATTCTCTGCCCTGTACGATCAGCCGATAACTCGGAAAGTCTGTGTCGGATGGCCTGCGTCCCCTTCGAATGGGGAGGGGTCTCCGGCATGTTGAAGGTGACGGTCCGAGACGATGCCCCCGTAGACTGCCTCCTCGGAAATGACCTTGAGAGCTCCCCGTGGGCAGCCGTGGAGCGAAGAGAACACCTGGGAATGTTAGGCGTCCCGGACTGGGCGTGCGTCACCACCCGGTCCATGGCCGCCCGTGCCAACCATCGCCCAGAAGAACCAGAATGGCCGGCGCCACCGCCTTCGGTCGCCCCAGCCGAAACCACCGACCATGACATCCCCCTCGAACCAGCTCAACCTTCCGACCTCGCTAACCTCGACCAGTGGGCCCAAGAGGGGGGGCCCACGCAAGAACAATTTCGCCAAGAACAGAAGACCTGTCCCTCCCTCGAGGGACTCCGCCAGCAAGCGCTCGCCCAAAGCGCAGGGGATACCTCCGGAACTCATTGGGTCTACTGGGACAATGATCTGCTGTACAGCGAGCAAAGAATCGCCGAGCTGGGGGCCAACCGAGTACTAGTAGTGCCCCACCGCTTTAGAGACTTTCTGCTGAACCTGGCCCACGATGTCCCCCTGGCAGGGCACCTGGGACAAGATAAAACTTACAGTCGCCTAGTGACCCACTTCTTCTGGCCCAAAATGAGGAACGATGTGCACCAGCATTGCCGATCTTGCCCCACGTGTCAAGCCAGTGGAAAGAGCGGCCGCAAGCTAAAGGCCCCCTTGCAACCTTTTCCTGTAGTCACTACTCCATTTGAGAGGGTCGGAATAGACATTGTGGGGCCCCTGGACCCCCGCACCAAACAAGGCCATCGATTCATCTTGGTGCTAGTGGACCACGCCACCCGCTACCCTGAGGCTGTTCCTCTGCGGACTGTGACAGCCCCGGTAGTCGGCCGGGCTCTGATGGGGATCTTCTCCCGTGTGGGTTTCCCCCGGGAAGTCGTCAGCGACAGAGGCACGAACTTTATCTCTAAATACATGAAATCCCTCTGGCAACAGTGCGGGGTCACCTACCGATTCACGACCCCCTATCACCCCCAGGGGAACGGACTTGTTGAGCGGTTCAACCGCACGCTAAAGGGGATGATCGGGGGGTTGGAAGAGCCCCTCCGTCGCCAGTGGGATGTGCTGCTGCCGTGCCTCCTCTTCGCCTACCGAGAGGTCCCTCAGAAATCCCTAGGCTTCAGCCCATTTGAACTGCTATATGGACACCCAGTGCGGGGACCGCTCAGCCTAGTCAAAGAGGGCTGGGAAATGCCCCCGTTAAAGAACCCTCCAGATGTCTTCCGGTACCTCCTCACCCTCCGCAACCAGACCCGGCGGTTCAGAGAACTAGCGAAAGCCAACCTAGAGGCCAGTCAAGAGGACATGAAAAAATGGTATGACCAGAATGCCTCATCCATTGAATTCGAACCTGGCCAACAGGTATGGGTAATGTCCCCCACGGAGCCATGCGCTCTACAAGACAAATGGACGGGGCCCTTCAAAGTAATCGAGCGCAAGGGTCCTGCCACCTATCTCATCGACATGGAATCCCCCCGGAACCCTCTCCGGGTCCTCCACGCTAACAGACTAAAACCCCACTTTGTACGAACAGAGCTCACCCTTCTGATGGCCACAGACAATGGGGTTGAAGAAGACTCCGAGCCTCTCCCCGACCTCCTGCGGACTCAGGAGCAAGACGGCTCCGTGGATGGGGTCCGACTCTCGGAGACCCTCACCAGAGAACAACGCCAAGAGTGTCAAGCCCTCCTGTCACAGTTCGCCAGTCTGTTCTCCCTCACCCCAGGTGTCACTTCCTGGTGTGTGCACGATGTGGACACCGGGGACAGCCCTCCTATCCGCCACCGGGCCTACCGCGTGCCAGATCGGGTACGGGCCTGCATCCAGGCAGAAGTAGCCAAGATGCTCACGCTCGGGGTCATCGAGCCCTCCGACAGCCCCTGGGCCAGCCCTGTCGTACTGGTCCCCAAAGCAGCTGCCCCCGGCACCACACCAGAACTCCGGTTCTGCGTCAACTACCGGGGCTTGAATGCGGTCACCAGAACGGACGCACATCCCATCCCCCGGGCAGATGAACTGGTCGACCGAATGGGAGCTGCCCGCTACCTCAGCATCTTCGACCTGACAGCAGGCTATTGGCAGATCGGCCTCACACCCCGAGCACAAGAACGTTCTGCCTTCTCCACCCCCGATGGCCATTACCATTTCACGGTCATGCCCTTCGGCATGAAGAATGCCCCAGCAACATTCCAACGGCTCGTCAATCAGGTCCTGGCGGGGCTCGAAGGATTCAGCGCCGCCTACCTAGACGACATCGCTGTATACAGCCACCATTGGACCGAGCACCTCCACCACCTCCGAGCAGTGCTGCAAGCCCTTCAGCGAGCTGGCCTCACGATCAAGGCCAGCAAGTGTCAAATTGGACAAGGGTCTGTAACCTACCTCGGACACCAGGTGGGAAGCGGCCTAGTGGCCCCTCTACAGCTGAAAATTGCCGCCATCCAGGACTGGCAGCCCCCCATCACCCAAACCGAGGTACGAGCCTTCCTGGGCCTCACGGGCTATTACCGAAGGTTCGTGAAAGACTATGGTACCATAGTGGGGCCCCTCACGGAACTCACGTCAAGGAATCAGCCCAAGAAAGTCAACTGGACCCCAGAGTGTCAAACTGCATTCGAACAATTGAAGGCCGCCATGTGTTCCGCTCCTGTGCTCCAGGCCCCAGACTACAGCCGGGAGTTTGTCGTCCAGACGGACGCCTCCGACCAGGGCATTGGGGCGGTCCTGTCTCAAATGAACACCGAAGGCCTTGATCAACCGGTGGCCTTCATCAGCCGGAGGCTCCTACCACGGGAGCAACGCTGGAGCACCATAGAGAGGGAAGCCTTCGCTGTGGTATGGGCCCTCAAGAAGCTCCGGCCCTACCTTTTTGGCACCCACTTTCGGGTGCAGACCGACCATCGACCCCTGCAGTGGCTGATGCATATGCGGGGGGAAAACCCAAAGTTGCTACGCTGGTCCATCTCCTTGCAAGGTATGGACTTCACCGTCGAACACCGGCCTGGGCCAGATCACGCCAACGCGGATGGCCTGTCCCGGTTTTTCCGCCTCGACGAGGAGAGTCCCCAAGAGGATGGGTAACTCTCCCCGCCTTCAGCTGGGGGGGACGCATGTTGGACAGGCCACATGAAGAGCCGCTCTCCCCCGGCCCAACCAGGCCTGGGTACCGTCACGCAAGTACCACCCACCACCATTGCACGTCTTCTGTTCCCCCCAGGGCCCCGGCCCTCGAGCACGTTAACCTCATGGGGCCGATCCACTGCCGGCCCACGCGCCCAGCCTGGGCCGCCATCTTGGACACTTCACCACGAGGCCGCCTGGCCCCCGATCGACCTCAACCCTGGGCCTGGCCCGGCCTCAGACATTCCGGCACCACCCTCCACCCAGGAGGTGAGCGGGCTACTTGGCAAGTCAATGGGGGAAAGAGGTGCCGATGGCTCTCCCCCGCCAAGTGCCGCTCGCCCATCGCCTCCCCGGGCGCTGGCTCCACCCCCCTGCTGGGTGTCTGGACTCCCTCATCCCGGACCTCCCGACCTCCAAGTGCGAGGGTCCGGACATCAAAGCACGCCAGCCCTATAACTGGGGCAGCTCCAGAGCCGGAAAGTAGTTGTATCTTGGAGTCGAGAGACGCAAAGAGGAACTCATCCTAGACGGACTACTGGCGCTGCCGTAGCTCTGTCTTGTGCACCATCGTCCTGCCTGTTGGCGCTGCCACAGCCTTCGTAACCTTCATCCTTCATCGTCGTCGGGATCTGCTGGCGTGGCCGCAGACCGTTGTAACCGTCATCTTCACCGGGACCTGCAGGCTCCGCCGCGGACCGTCGTTTTCCTTCGTCCATCTCGGGACCTGCTGGCTCCGCCGCGGCCCGATCATCTAGAACGCCGAGCTCGAGGATTGAGAGCTATACCCACCTTCTGGTAACAAGACTGTCCCGCTACCCCTTTCCTAAACCAGAGACTAGAACCGAGGGGACCCCTGAGTCCAGACCTCCTTGTATCATCTTATCGTACCTAAGAATTGCATATAAAGTCTCGTTATAAGTCAATCTTGTGTGGTGTCCGTCTGTGGGGGGGAAGTTGCTTGTCTGTACAGTCGTTGGAGACGGCTCTCCCCGGAGACCTCTCCCCGTAACCTCGGCCGACCCTCCCGGTCCGTCTAACAGTCACCTTGCTGCCCTTGACCCCACTTCCAAGGCCGGGCTGTAGAAATTCACGTATTCCACCCAAGTGGTGCCGGGGATCTTCTTGCAGTCTCTGAATCGTTGCCGGTACATCTCGGGGGTGAGCCCATATCGAGACAGTAGGGCGTCCTTCATATGGGGGTAGGAGTTCATGACGGTGGTGGGTAGGTCCAGCATGGTGTCTCTCCCCTCACTGAGGAAGCGACCCCATAATCCGGCCCCCCAATCCTTTTCAGGTACTCGTTGGGAGGTCATGGCGACCTCATACGCTTTGAACCATTGCTGGATGTCGTCCCCCTTGTAATACTCTTTCACAACATCCTTTGGTATATGCACTTAAGCTTCGGCCGGGGCAGGGACTGCTCTGTTCCCCGGGGGTCGGGCCTCTTCGTTTCTGGCCTTGAGTTCTAGTTCCTTTAAGCTGCGCTCATGTTCAAGCTGGAGTTTCTTTCCTTCATGCTCCCTCTGGAGCTTCTTTTCTTCCAGTTCTCCTTGCATTCTTAATTGTTCTATGGCCAATTTCTTTTCTTTTTTTTTTTTTTAGAATCAAACAATTTTATTCAGCAGACACGTAGCAGTGAACACAGCTGGGCTGCCTACATCCACAGGCCGGCAGAGCGGAGTCAAATTGCACATAACACAGTAACACAGCCATAGGGTCTACAACCCGGAGGGCGACCCGGCATAGGTGGGCTAACAGCCATGCGGTGAGTCAATGTAGGGAGGCGAGGCTGCTTTTTGTCAAAACCAGAAAAGAAAACAACCCGAAAGAAACCGTACCCTCCCGCCCCCCCCAGTACCCAACCAACTCCAGCTCCCCCCTCCCACCCTCTCCGCATCAGCATAGTTCAGAGAACCCTCAGAGTCCAAGGGTCAGAGACCCCGTTGCTGCCCTAAGACGACCTAGCAGCAATCATGCCATCATGCCACAGCCCCGGGCGGTTCCAAGGGAATAAGTTGTAAAATCTGGAGGAATTTGGGGCACGTGACCTCACGCAAGTCAAGTGTATGAAGGGTGCCCAAAGCTTAGCATATGTGTCCCCTTTACCATCCACACACAGGGAAAGCCTCTCCATCCCCAGAAGCAGCCACAGGCGCCTAATCCAGTCCCTGGGGTCAGGGGCGTCCAGCGAGCGCCACTTCGAAAAGATCACCAGGCGCGCCGCCAGGAGCGCCAGCGCAATCTGTCTACCTCTAGGGGAGCGCAAGGGAAACGCCTTAGGGTGAGGGAGGCCCAGTAGTACATATTCCGGAGCCCTGGGAAAGGTGATACCGAAAGCATTGTCTATGTCATCTAAAACTGCTTGCCAGTAGCGCACCAACTTGGGACAGTGCCAGAGCAAATGGGAAAGAGTGCCTGTAGCGCCGCAGCCCCTCCAGCAAAGCTTCGAGCACTTGGGGTCCCACCCATGGAGCCTCGCCGGTGTGTGGTACCAGTAAGTTACGATTTTGAAGGCCGCTTCCGCTCCCGCCACGTTCGCCGCTGTGTGGTGCGCGCGATAGAAAATTTTACCCCATTCCTTACTCGTCAGGGGGCGGCCCAACTCCGTCTCCCAGCGAACTTGTGCCTTGGAGCGCTGCGGGTGGTGGCGTTCCATAATGAAGGCGTACAGCTCGGAGATAAGTTTGCGATCGTCCTTCTTGAAGACCACCCAGCGTTCCAGAGGTGTCATTGGTCGAGACATGTCCGCGATGTTATCAGGAAGCGTCACCCAATGCGCTACCTGCGAGTAGTGGAAGGCGTCAGCCACGGTCAGCTCAAAGTACTCCCGGCGCAGAGTGGTGAACGGTATCAGTCCCTCCGGCTGAAAGAGGTGACCCACTCTCTTACAGCCCAACTCCCTCCAACGCTGGAAGACCGGCGAGTCGCACCCGGGGGGGAAGTCCGGGTTGTCAACGATAGGCGTCAGTGGGGATGGGAAAGTGGTCCAGCCGCGCCTGAGAGCTAGACAATCCCACACCGCCAGGGTCGGGGAGGTCACCGGGGAGGAGTAAAGGCCCCAGGATCTGTGCTTGCGTGGGAGCCATAGCTCGCGCCAGATGTTGCGCCCGGCCACAGTCTGGTCCATGAAGAGCCAGTGCTTGCTGGACAGCGGCCTATTCCATTCCAGAATGAAACGCAGGCACGCCGCTTGGTAGTACGCCTCCACGCACGGGAAGTTAAGGCCGCTGTCATCGCGCGGCGCCATGAGGCGGTCAATAGCAATGCGAGGGCGCTTATGGTTCCACAAAAAAGTGGTCAGCAACCGCTGGAGCTTTCGTAGGGTTCCCGGGGGGGGGCGCAAGGGCAGCATCTGGAAGAGATAGAGGATGCGGGGAAGGATCGTCATTTTGATCGCCGCGAGGCGGCCAAACCAGGCCAGCTGCAGCCGGGACCAGTCCGAGACGGACTTAGCCGTTTGGTCAATGAGGAGCCTATAGTTGAGAGCAACCGTTTGCGTGAGCGTGGGCGCCAGCTGGATCCCGAGGTACGGGATGGCCGACTGGAGCCATTGAAACGCGAAATCGGCACCGAGGTCCCGGACCTCCTCCTCCAGCACCGAGAGGTTCAGGATTTGGGACTTCGAGAAATTGACCTTGAAGCCGGCCACCAGGCCGAAGTCTTCCAGCTCCCGGGAGAGATGCCTCAGTGAGGAGCGCGGGTGTGTGAGGGATAGGATGACATCATCCGCATAGAGGCTCACCTTGTGCTCCTCTGCCCCAAAGCGCACCCCCTGTACGTCCGCATTGTCCCGGAGGCGTTGCGCAAAAGGCTCCATATAGAGCGCGAATAACAGGGGCGAGAGAGGGCACCCCTGCCTCGTCCCCCGGGTAATCGGAAAATAATCAGACCGACAACCGTTCACACGAACAGCGGCTCACCATGCCACCTCAGTTTGGCCCCAGCCATGTGCAAATCAATCTTGACCCTGCCCTTCATGGGAACAGTCCAGCCTGAACTCCCAAGCCAGGTGTTCTCTGAACCAGACGCAAGCAGCCCAGCAAGGGCGGTAAGGCTGACAGTGGCAGTGTCGGTCGACCCCGCTTGATGCCAGGTACAGTGATTAATACTCGCTGATGCTGTACTTTCAAAACGGAAGCTCTCTAGCGATAGCAGCACACAGAAAAACCCGTTTTTAAATAGTTTTTAATGTTTATGTAATTGTGTAAATTGGCATTTTAAACGGTGCTACTAACCTGTTGAGGGCATAACGCCAGAATTAGACATTGTCAGGGGTGCTAACCTACGTGTGTTCTCAGCGCTCTGTGATACCGCCTGCCCGCCCTGGTCCGACTCGGTATCCAATACCGTTGAGCGGAGGGCGGGACAGGTACGAGCCTGAGTCACTCACTTCCGCTTCCCCGCTGCAGCACAGAGCGGGTAGCGCTCTAGCCTTGCTGTTTCTGGGGCTACTTAGCCACTCGTCGGGATCAAGCGCGCAGCGTTTGCGCGCAGGGAGGCGCCTCTAGACGCGCCGAAGACAAGCCAAAGACCTGCCCGTCTGCGCCAGGACGGTGCCAGGGGCCATGGCGGTCTCTTCCAATCTCCCGCATGTCCCGCGCCCCGCTAGGATCACATACCCAGCCCAGGTACTAAAGGATTTGCAGAGGATTGACTGTCACGGGGCCCTTAAACCAATCATTGAAGGTCCTTTTTCTTGTTTACATTGCAAGTCCCAGTTCAGTACTGATAGATCTGTGAATAGTTATACAGCGCCTCTTAAAACATCTAAAATCACCGGTCATAAAAACATTCTTTGTAATGTACGCTCCCTACCCAAGCATACCTCTGAAGTCTGGGATATTATTTCCACAAATGCACCTGACTACTGTTTTATGATCGAAACGTGGCTTAAACCCCATTCTACTCCGTCCATTACATTGGCCATCCCTTCGGGATATAAAATTCTCCGGTTAGACAGACCTAAGAAAATTGGCGGTGGAATTGCTATTGCTCACAAAAGTCACATTGACTGTTCTGTCTTGGCAGAACTCTGTACACCAGACATTGAATTGCTGGTTTTTAAAACCTCTCTTTCTACCAAACAAACCAGATTAGGAGCCTTAGTCTATCGTCCTCCTGGACCTAGCTCTAACTTTGTAAATACTTTACTGGAAAATCTTGCGCCTTATGTTCAAAAGGATAAAGATTTTTTGTTAATAGGTGATTTTAATTTTCACAGTGAACTCACAAATTGCAAAGAAGCACAGGCTTTTCTTAATGATCTTTTATTGTTAGGTCTTCAACCACACAATGTGGGCCCAACTCATGTGGCCGGACACACCTTAGACCTGGTAATAACCAACTTCCCTAATGTCACATGCATGCCACCCACACAGGTCAGTTGGACGGACCATTTTATCCTTGAGTTTCATACTCCCTATCCTACAACTACTGCCCTCAAAACCACCAACATCCCCGAAATACGACGACAATGGCATAAGGTTAATGAGGCCTCATTTGCTGAACAGTTTGTTCAATCCTACCATGAGATTCCTGATGACATCGATAAAGCTATTGACATATTCAATAAAGACACTAAAATGGCCATAGATAAGATTGCTCCTCTAAAGCAATTTAGACCCCGACCAGCCAAAAAACAAGAGATCTGGTTCTCTGAAGAGCTCAGAAATCTCAAGAAAGCAGCCAGGAAACTAGAAAAAATATGGAGATCTACCCATCTAGTAACAGATCGGACACATTACTGGGACGCCTTAAGCATATATCACAAGGCTATTAGAATGGCGCGTAAAACCCATATTACTAACACTATCATGGCTGCAGATAACTCTCCCAGAGTACTGTACCAGGTCCTTCACTCTTTCACCAATCCCACAGCATGTGAGAGTGAAGACACATCGTCGCAATTACTTTGCGATAATATATCGCAATTTTTCTGCAATAAAATAGATCTTATCTATGCTAAAATAGTAAATACAAATAATACCCTGACTACAAACACAGCCCCGAATTTTCAGGATTCAGAACTTGATAGTGGTTCTCATACTTTAGACCTCTTCTCCCCTATCACTCATAAAGAGGTATCCCTACTCATGGCGCAGATTAAAAGTGGAAGTCCTGATGATATCATCCCGGCAAGACTCATGCCCATCTTACTTGGAATCTTATCTCCCACCATTGAGAAACTTGTTAACTTATCCCTTTCCACAGGTTCTGTCCCTAAGCAGTGGAAACAAGCTTTGGTCAGACCAATCAGGAAAAAAGCCACTACTCCTTGGACTGACCTATCTAACCTTAGACCTATTTCGTTGCTGCCTTATCTGGGTAAACTAGCTGAGAAGCATGTTAATCGTCAGCTATCTAGCTACATTGAGAAAGCTGGCGGCCTAGACTTTTCTCAATCCGGGTTTAGGCCGAAACACAGTACAGAGTCCACCCTCCTGTCTGTGTCTGACGATCTGCACATGTTTCAAGACAAAGGCTACTCAGTAATTCTGGTGTTATTAGACCTTTCAGCCGCGTTCGACACCGTGTCACATAACATCCTCATTGACCGGTTGTCGAACGCAGGGGTTAAGAACAACGCCCTTGCCTGGCTAAGGAGTTTCCTTACAGATCGGACCCAGACTGTCACCATGGGCAAATACAGATCAACTGAGGTGGGGATTACGAAAGGGGTGCCACAGGGCTCCTGCCTGAGCCCAACACTCTTTAACATCTACGTGGCACCCCTGGCAAGAGTGATGCGCAAATACGGTTTCATTCCCGTGTCATATGCGGATGACACGCAGCTCCTCTTCCCATTTCGTAACCTCACCACAGAAACAAGAAACTCCTTCTCCGCTGGCATGAAAGCCGTCGCACTGTGGATGTCCACCAACTTCCTACAGTGCAATGTCAGCAAGACGGAAGTAATGCTGTTTGGAGACGCCAAATTACTGTGGACCCCCGACTGGTGGCCCTCTGATCTCGGTGTTGTTCCAGAGCCTAAACAGATTGTCAAAAATCTGGGGATACGCCTTGATCAGGACCTTTCGCTCAAACAGCACAGCAATATGGTAGCTGGCGCATGCTTCCACATCATAAGCATGATGCGTAGAATTTTTCCACTGCTACCGGACTCCTCCAGAAGAACATTGGTGCAAGCCCTTATTTTGAGTCGTATTGACTATTGTAACGGGCTACTCCTTTCTGCCAATGAAGGAGTTCTAGACAGGCTTCAGGTGGTCCAGAACACGGCAGCCCGCCTTGTTCTAAATGCTCCCCCTAGAACAGCATCAAAACCTCTGCTGCAGAAACTACACTGGTTGAGCATTAGACAAAGAGCCAAGTTCAAGATATGTTGTATCATTCACAAATGCCTGAATGGAAATGGCCCTACATATCTGGAGCAGAAATTTACCTTCTATACTCCCTCCAGATCGTTGAGATCTAGTGAGAATTTTCTGCTGACTGTACCTCGTGTAAAAAAAACTAGACATGGAGGGAAAGCCCTATCCGTTGCGGGGCCTACACTGTGGAATAAACTGCCCCTGACCCTTAGGCTCTGCACAGATCATTTAAAATTCAGGAAACAACTCAAAACTTTGCTATTCACCGATAAAATCTAAACCCATTCTCTCATCTGCATAGTGTTGGACTCTATCTGGTATCACAGCGCAGAGATACTCCGGTCGGAGTCGATTCCAGCGCTATAGAAACCCATAAATAAATAAATAAATAAGGTGGTGTGAGTGACTCTGAGGAGCCAGCCGAGTGACTAACGGCGATGCCTGTGCACCAGGAAATTGCAGGCAGTGACATGCAGTTTGCTAGGTCCTACAAGCCCCACGCCCAAACGGAGAGTCAGAAGGAACGTCTTACCACTCTGCCATGCCGAAGGGGTCAGAGGCATATTATATAGAAAAGGGTTCCTGTCATATTTTCTTCCTGAACTCAAAGGCATAATATTCACCCCTCACTGCAGTTCCAACGAGACAACAGAATCCGCTCTTGTTCATGCAGGAACTGGATGGAGCCCCGTCCTATCATTGCCTGCCTTCTGTGGCAACTAATTTCGGCAGCAAAACAGCACAATGGCACCTTTACTTACAAATACTCCAAGATATATATAGAGCAGCAGACTTCTCCTACGAAAAAATGGATTCAAAGGAAAAAATGATTGGTGCTTTGACAACTGCTCCAGACACGAGACATTCCATATCGCCTCTTGGAACACTCCGTGATGCTACTTCCAATCAATGGAACGCACAGAGAAATTGCTGGACTGGACCAATTAGAACATTTCCTGGAATCATTGGACACTGTGGATAAGGACACATCACAGCCTCATGGTGCTCGAGATATTTCGCTCACGTGAGGAGCCACCGGAACTTTGGGCCTCATAGACATCCAAAATGAACCTGCGTCAGAGCGAATGAGGTTGGAAACTGTGACTAGATAATGGGAGCAGAAGGAGACACAAGAGTCTTCTAAAGTTAACCACACTCCAGAGACAGGGATACATCTCACTCTCCCCTGAAGGTCTGATCAGCTGACCAGATGATCAGGTATAGAAGACTCAGCCAAGGGATATTTTTGCTGTGGGGTAAGATCTACCCATGTACACAGTCTGATGGAACTAGGAGAATGGGGCAGTATTGGACTATCCTCCCTTAACAAGTGATCATATAATAATTGGGCTTTCCAATACATGCCCTCCATGACGGGGACCCTGAACTGCGCTTGTGGTGAGTGGGACATATTGTTAACTTAGGAAAAAAGCAGATTCCTGGAGCCGGGAAAGTCTTGAGGAAGGAGAACTCTCACCCAGTCAAAGATGTTACTTGTTAGGTAATTAGCAATTCAAAGGGCTCCTGAACTCTGAAGATGATACAGTTTTTTCTACTTTGTGTTTTAACCCTTTCCTCTATATAGCGGTACACCACCTAAGTGACACACGAGTAGCACTTGCCCCGGAATCTGTTCCCAGACTGGATTTCTGCCTTCCCGGACTCGGAAACTATATCTGACAAGTGGTGCTCACTTATTCTTTTAATGCTCATACCATACTCCCGTCTTGCCACGATCCCGATCACTGATGCCCCAGAAGATGCATGGAAATCAGGGTTGGACTGGCTGGAAAAGGCATTTGGCATTACTTTGGGAATCTGTGGGGGACAGTTTTGAAGCAGTGCTGCAATATCGGCCCGAGTAACAAAAGCAGCAAGCAAGCGCTTCCAGCCCCCCAGAGCCAGGCAGGGCTTCCAGAGGGGCTGCTTAGAAAAATTGCAGGGCTACTTTGGGTTCCCAGTCTGGCCCTGATGGCAATACCACTCCAAAAATCTCCACATACTGTCATTAAATGTGAATGGCACAACTCATTTGTGGGAAGTGGGGTTGGGGTAATGAGAGACGCCACGAATTGAAGTCTATGAATAACCGTTTTATTCGGTTTGACAGTACTTATTAGGTCTCAGGGGTGTAAGTAGCACAGTGTCCAGCAAGGCATACAAGACAAGCTTGGACACTCTCCTCTGGCGAACTTCCGGTGTCTTCGGTTCCCGTCTTTACTGTACCAGGGGTGGTCGCTGGTCCAGACGTAGGCTCGGGAAAAGGAAAAGAGACAGCCGCGTTAATGGCTGGGACCGATGTGTAACGAGTGGGAGGGGGAAAGAGGAGTGAGGGATCACCAGGGTACTACCACCATCTATAGCAGCCTTTAAGTGTAGGCGGACAGCAGTGCACGGCGTTAGTGACCACCCTCAGGCTACACCGTCCCACCCCGTGATTTAAACAATCCCTGAAAACGCCCTCGTACCTTGTGGAGCCACACTTCTCCCCTGGAAGTGTGGCAGGGCGGCTCGTGGTAACGTTGGCCTCCTGGCTTGTCGAGTCTCTGTTCCGGGGTCCCAGTAGCGGTTCTTCTGCACTTCCTCCTTCTTCGTCCTTGGCGTTCTCTTCGTGCGTCGGCTGGTGTCCGAGATGTTCCGCGCCGACAACCAGAGACGGGGTTTCCTTAAACGCCCCCGGCTCGTTTGATTGGATTGCTGTAGATGACGTTCGTTCACCTGATTGGTCGACTGTTGGAAATGCCGGGGAACACACCCCCAGCGTCACAGAAGGCAGCTGCAGTGAGGGGGTCAACGAAAGCAGAGCCGGGGAAACCCAGGAAACGTCCAAAGGATCCTGCGGACGGGGTGGAAAGGAAGAAATGTTAGCAGGTACACCCCGTCCGTCCGAGTCAGGGAGCTCGTCCGAGTCAGGGAGCTCGACCTCGGGACATCATTATATTAAAATGTAAAAGGTCCTTGCTTGCCTAGCCACGAAATCCCCTGGCATGGCGCTACTTCAAGAAATGCACTTGTTACAGACAAAATCAGATAAACTGAAAAGAAATTGGGCAGGCATGGCATCTGACCCACTCTAGGGATAAGGAATACACTATCTTTTCACAGCTAGAATTAGCGTATAGTGCACCCACTACTAACCATTAGTGGCTGAATATGACTCACTATAAACTGCCAACAGATAAGCAGAAACTAACCTCTCACTTATAACACTACTTGGTTCAAAATTAGGCCTTGGTGGGATCACTCTAAGTCCGGTCAGAAAACCCAGACTGAAACACTTGAAACTACATGCAGATATGAGTGCGGGGAGTTACCACACCCAGACATGCATTTGTACTATCTTGCACACCACTTATCGTAGCTGGTGTGTTTATTGCTTGACAATACAGAACAGCCGGTGTGGGTACCACAGAACGCACTGCAGTACAGGCACCACCTAGACTGAACCTACTGTACAATGACAAAAATCAGACATTAACAAATGCTCACGGATGGTAAGAGTGATGGGGTAGACATTGGTGGACTCTCATAAACTGTTGGGACCAGATGAGTGCATGCACCGAGACGTGCAGCCATGGCCCAACTCGGGCATCCTGACTGAGCCAAAGATGACTAGATGGACAATATGCTTGTGGGATCCGAAGGATAGGAGACTTATATGAGGATGGGTCCTTTAAGTCCTTTGAAACATTCTGTTCAGACTTGACGCTTCCACATCATTCGTAACACTGCCAATATGGTTAACTACAACACTGTCTGTAAAGCAAGCTCGGGCCTGACCCCACTCTGTTACCTGAATTGCTGATTCAGAAATAACTGACTACATGGTGAAAATCCAAGGACACAGTTTCTATCCTTTTTTTTTTTTTTACAAAATTGTGATACAAAACAAAGACAATACAACACTAAAACAATAGAGACATTAAAATCGAAAACTGGGCTGAATATCAAAACATTATACTTTTGTGGAATACAGCATGGATTACAACAGACCAGTGGGCAAAGTGAAATTGTCTGCAGGATTGTTACGCCAAAAAAGAGATCGAAGATCAAATTATATAAAACATCCACAATACCCTAAAAGAAAAAAAAATAAAGAGATATAACATATCATATTTAAGTGAGATGGACTCTGCACAATATCTTACATAAAGCAGTAGTCAAATATGGTGATGGAGCCGTTGATGTGCACTTCATACTCATTCCAGAGCCACGGGGGACGCTCCATGAAAGACAGCAATCTGTGGGGTATAAGTCGGGGCCTACCACCTGCCCCCTCAGTCCGTGGGGGGGTTTGGCGACTTACTAGCAGCCTATGAGGCATGGAGAGTCCGTTGTAGAAATGTGCGGTATGTGCACCAGATGTCACGGGGCCTGGAGGAAAGAGGCTGGAGCGAGCGTAAATCTCAGAGTGGATATTACAATAAGCCATGCTTCTAAGCCAGGCCGCCTTAGTTGGACGTGCCCTGGCTCCCCAAAGAGAGGCTATCTCACGCTTCGTAAGCAGGAGTGCAATTGCTGTAAAGCGTCTATAGCACAGTTTGAGTCGCTGAACCATCCCCAGCAGCCCCAACTCAGGAGAAGGAACGAAGGGTGTTTCAATGATTTGAGATAACACTTCAAACACCTCCTGCCAGTAGGGGAGAATGTTGGGGCAGGACCAGGACATGTGGGCAAAGTCAGCATCCAGGGCGTTGCACTTAGGGCAATTCGTAGGTTTAGAAGGGTCACATTTCGCCAACTGAACAGGAGTCACATACATTCCGTGGATGAATTTGAAGTGGAGTAACTTGTGTCTATGGTTAGGAGATACCTTATGCGTCTGCTCCAAACAGTAGGCCCATTCTTTGTCCGTCAGGGAACGTCGGATATCAGATTCCCACCATTGACGTGCCCCGCTATCCTGTCCCGGTCGGAGCGCCATATATGCTTTGTATAATTTTGTGATCATAGGTGTTCCGGTAGTGTCAGATATAAGGAGGGTGAGCAGGGGGAAGTCGTCATAAGGGGCAGGGTGAGTAGCGAATGTAGCACGGAGTGTCCCGTGGAGACGAGCCACGTTAAGAGTATCCACACCGGTGAGCCCAGGAAGCTGTGTCAAATCAGACAGCTTACGTGCCCGACTGTCCAGGAATAAGGATTTAAAGGTGTCGAGCCCCAGTTTGGCAAAGGTCACAAGCACCCCTCTATCAGTTTTTAATGGCAAAAATGGGTTATTGGCAAGCGGAAGTGCAGGCGAGTAAAGGGGACGAGACCCGTATAGTCTATTTAGTTTGCGCCATACCCAACACGTGGTGGCCAGGGGCTGAATGTCATGGGGATCAAGGGGGATTCCCTTTGGGAGAGGGGATGCTAAGGGCATTGGGGCAGTGTAACCGGGAGGACCGGCACAAGACGCCTACCCCCGATACCGGGCGTGAATCTATAACCTGTGACCTCCCCTTCTTATTTCCACAGCCACCGCAACTCCCTGGGTGGACCGGAGAGGAGAAATACAGCTGCGACGAGGAGGACGAGATCGGGCCCTTTAACTGGATGGGAGGTCGTATGGAGGAGGAGGAGTCACGTTCTCCGATAAGTGTCAACAGGGAGAATCCACAGGTGTGTTATTACACCGGAGGAGCGGACAGTGAGTGGCAGAGCGGAGTGGCGTGGAGCAGTGCAGAGATCGGAACAGCGAAGGAGAAGTCAGAGACGCCGGAAGAGACCGAAGCGTGCAGACCTCGAGAACCATCTGAGACAGAGGAGCCGCCTGGACGAGGTGGAGAGGAGGACGGGAGGAACACCAAGGAAAGGAGAAAGCAAGGAGGCCAACACTACTCGTCGCCAGCCGCACACCAGGAGGGGTGTGGCTGTCCGAGGTGCGTACACGTATCGTGGGCTGGGTGAAAAAGAAAGGCAAAAGCCTAACTTAACTGTCCCGTTCTATTCCCTGGGAGTCCACCCCTTACACCCCTTCACGTCCCGTGAGTGACCTGCACGTACGGTTTTCCTCACTCCCCACCCCTTGCTACTGGCATAACGAAAGTAGTGTGAACTGACACTTGCCTCTTTTGTGTTTCCCCCTTTACCGGTGGAGCCTGGGCCATTACGGAGCCGAAAGAGAATAGCCGAAGGAGGAGCCCTATCCGACGAAGGGAGGAGGGAGTACTCCGAAAGACCCGACTGGAGAGAAGTCGATCTCCGAGAAGAGGTGTACCTAGGAAGACCTGTACTGACTTTTTGTTACAACAAATAAACCCCTGCAAAACTAAGACACGCCTCCTGCCCCTCCCTACCCCGCATGTTACAGTGGTGGAGAATGCGGGCAAGTCATCCGTCTGTGTAACGAAGATGGACGAAGTAGTACAGGCACTCGTGAAGGGTCAGGAACGACTGGAGTGGCTCGGGGAGCAACAGATACGGTCTGCAGATGCCGATAGGGAAATAATGAAAGTGGCCATGACGGCCCGTGCACTCGACCCTCCCCTGGCCAGCGGACCGGTAACCTTAGGTGGAACGCCCGAGAGCATCAGTGGGGTGTCCTTGCAAAAATACCAAACCGGTGAAGACCCCGATGCGTTTTTGCTAAACTTCGAAAGGGCTGCTCAAGCCTGCGGTTGGCCAGGTGCAAAATGGCTGTTCTTTCTCGCACCGTTGTTGGTGGGAGAGGCACAAGCAGCCTACCAGGTGGCAAATCCGAGAGGCGACACCCCCAATGCCGATATCAAGAAGATCATCTTGGATCATCTCGGATTGGGCCAAGAGGCATACCGCCTCAGGTTTCGTAAAGGGAGAGGAGTACAAGGGGAGACTCCAAAAACGCTGTTTGTTCGTTTAAAGATGGCTGCTGATAAGTGGCTCACACCCAACGAGTGCACGAAAGAGGAAATAATGGACAGAATCTATCTGGAACAATTCCTGGAGGCCCTACCTTTTGCAACACAGAGGTGGTTAAGACAGCATCACAATCTTACCACCAGTCAGGCTGTTGAAATGGCTAAAACGTTTTCGAGAGTACAACAGAGACCCCTCCCTCCCTGGGAACCGGACAAACCAAAAGCCATCGTGAAAACCGAGAAGAGACCTTTGAAAGTCCCGGAAACGCTGAAGCCCAAACCCTGGACACCTGAACCCCAGCCGCATAGTGGACCACAATGTTTCGAATGAGGTACTTGGGGCCACATAGCTCGACTCTGTCCCAGGAAAAAACCAGCAGAAGAACCTATGGAGGTCGGGTACCTGCCAAGGACTGTCCTGTATTCAGCAGAAATGGGGCATGCTTATCGAGTAAGTATAGAGGTAAATGGTAACCCCGTCCAAGCGCTCCTAGATTCAAGTTGCCGCCAATCGGTGGTACAAGCCCATCATGTACGACCCCAACAGGTCATTCCCAGGGAAAAGGTGTATATCCGGTGTGTCCATGGGGATGTGAGACCATACCCCGTGGCTGTGCTTCCCATAGTACCCTACCAAGGTACTCCCCATAGAATCAGAGTAGGGGTGTTGTCCTCACTTCCAGAGGACCTGATTATTGGAACCGATAACCTCTCTTTTCTAGACATGTTCCGTCAGAGCCTAGGACCCGAAGACCCCAGTAGGAACACTGCCGGGAGCACCCGGCCGTTGCCAGCGTTGGTATCACCTGAACCCTGGATAGGAGTTTTCATTTTGCTCAGGCAAACGATGCGACGTTGTTCAACGCCTGGGAAACCGCTCACCAAACCCAAGGACAAACTCCAGTTAGATTCCCCCGTTTTTTTATCAAAAACGACCTATTATACCGACAAGGCCAGAAGGATGATCCAGAACAGTTGCTTGTCCCCGTGTCATTCCGAGTACAAGTGCTCTTCTACTCCCATTCACACTTAGTGGCCGGCCATACGGGAGCAGAAAAAACAACACAGAACATCCTTAGATGCTTTTATTGGCCAGGGATCTATAAAGACGCTATGACCTTTTGCCAGGAATGCGACATTTGTCAGAAACGGAACATGACCAGACCTCCAGCTGTACCTCTGCAACCCCTCCCCATCATCGGGGTTCCCTTGGAGAGGGTTGGCCTGGACCTTATAGGCCCTCTCCCCAAGACAAGAAAGGGACACCAGTACGTCCTGGTAATGGTGGATTACTCAACTAGGTTTTCGGAGGCATTTCCTCTCACCTCCACCACCACCAAAATGTGGCGGACAAAATGCTGGAGCTGTTTTCTCGGGTGGGGTTCCCTAAGGAAATTTTGACCGACCAGGGAACGCCCTTCGTGTCTCGCCTGATGAAAGAAGTGTGCCAGCTTCTACATATACACCAAATCAGAACTGCCGTGTATCACCCACAAACAGACGGCCTAGTGGAAAGATACAACAGAACCTTGAAGACCACTCTGAGAAAAATGCTAGAGGTAAATGGAGCCGACTGGGACCAGATCCTCCCCCTTGCCTTGTACGTCATACGCGAACAAAAACAAAGCAGCATGGGATTCTCATCGTTTGAGCTGCTGTATGGTCGCCAACCACGCTCTCTACTAGAAATGACAAAAGAAGCATGGGAGAAGGAGTCCCCAGAAGAAACGATAAACACCCTGGAGTATGCCCGTAACCTCCGTTCCAAACTGGGCAAGTTAAGAGACCTGGCTTTCGCCAATCTGGAAATAAACCAAAGGAAACAGAAAACACTGTACGACAAAGGAAACAAATGGCGTCGTCTACAGAAGGACGATTGGGCATTAGTCCTCCTGCCCTCTTCATCGCAGAAATTTAAAGCTGAATGGGGAGGTCCCTACAAGGTGGTCGACACAATTGGAAACACCAGTTACCGGCTGCAAATTCATCCGCGGAAGACCCAGGTGTACCACATCAATATGCTAAAAAAATGGCTTGGTGCCCCACCAGCGGGGATACATCTGACCGACACCAAACCGGCAGACGAGTCGAACACGATAAACAAACTCGTGATCAACGAGGACCTAAGAGAGGTCGAGGGAACTGGTGAAAACCCTGCAAGAACACGCCATCGTGTTCTCGGATATACCAGGAAAAACCAACCTGGCGGAACACCAAATTCCGACCATACCAGGAAAGACTGTCAAGATACGTCCCTAAAGGATACCGGAAGCCAGAAGGAAGGGTATACGACAAGAAGTGGCCGAAATGCTGAGATTAGGTGTTATCCGACCCTCCCATAGTAGCTGGTCAAGTCCCATATTAATGATTCCGAAACCCGACGGGACTAGGCGATTTTGCATGGACTTTCGAGCACTTAATGAGATCTCAACTTTCGACGCCTATCCTATCCCAAGGATAGATGAATTGATCGAGAAGTTAGGCTAAGCCAAATTTATAAGCACAATTGACCTTACTAAAGGTTACTGGCAAGTTCCCCTTAAAGAGGAAGATCGACACAAGACGGCGTTTTCCACAGACGAAGAACATTTCGAATTTACGGTGTTGCCATTCGGGCTACATGGAGCCCCGGCCACCTTCCAAAGATTAATGAATAACATTTGAAAGATATCTCAGCCTTTACGTCCGCCTATCTGGACGACATTGTTGTTTTTAGCCCGGATTGGGAGACCCACTTGAAACATCTGCACCAAGTCCTGGATACCCTTGAGAAGGCAGGCTTAAAGATCAACGCGAAGAAGTCAAGAATGGCATTTCAAAAAGTCAAATATCTGGGGTACGTCCTAGGACACGGCCTTATCGAGCCCCAAATAGAGAAAGTACGGGCAATAGCAGAGACACAGTTCCCGAAAACAAAAAAAGAAATGCATGCGTTCTTAGGCCTCATCGGCTACTATAGACGCTTCATTCCCCAATTTGCCCAAATTTGCGCCCCTCTCACAGATACCCTACAGAATCAAGTCAAACAAGCAGAGTTGTCCTCTCCAACCCGGTAATGCTTGACGCCTTCTCTGCCCTGAAACGTATGTTCACCTCGACCCCCATCCTATCCTCTCCAGACTTTTCGCATCCATTCGCCCTGCACACGGATGCGTCCGATTATGGTATAGGGGCGGTACTGTCGCAGGTAGGGGAGGATGGGCTAGATCATCCAATACTATACATCAGCAGGAAGCTGTTCCCCAGGGAGCTCAGGTATCCTACAGTAGAAAAGAGTGCCTGGCAATTAGGTGGGCGGTGGATAAACTTGCGTATTACTTGGAGGGGCGGCCATTTACCCTCTATACAGATCATGCGCCCCTCCTTTGGATGGCTTGCAACAAATCCAACAATGCAAGGGTGATGCGGTGGTTCCTGGCTTTGCAACCCTATGCCTTTACGGTGTGTCACAAAAAAGGAACTGACACTAAGGGTGCTGATTTCCTCTCCAGGAATCCACTTCCCGAACGGAAGTGTCCAGGGGGGATGGTGTGTAACCGGGAGGACCGGCACAAGACGCCTACCCCCGATATCGGGCGTGAACCTATAACCTGTGACCCCCCCTCTTATTTCCACAGCCCCCGCAACTCCCGGAGTGGACCGGAGAGGAGAAATACAGCTGCGACGAGGAGGACGAGATCGGGCCCTTTAACTGGATGGGAGGTCGTATGGAGGAGGAGGAGTCACGTTCTCCGATAAGTGTCAGCAGGGAGAATCCACAGGTGTGTTATTACACCGGAGGAGCGGACAGTGAGTGGCAGACAGGAGTGGCGTGGAGCAGTGCAGAGATGGGAACAGCGAAGGAGAAGTCGAAGATGCGGGAAGAGACATAAGCGTGCAGACCTCGAGAACCATCTGAGACGGAGGAGCCGCCTGGATGAGGTGGAGAGGAGGACGGGAGGAACACAGAGGAAAGGAGAAAGCCAGGAGGCCAACACTACTCGTCGCCCAGCCGCACACCAGGAGGGGTGTGGCTATCCGAGGTGCGTACACGTATCATGGGCTGGGTGAAAAAGAAAGGCAAAAGCCTAACTTAACTGTCCCGTTCTATTCCCTGGGAGTCCACCCCTTACACCCCTTCACGTCCCGTGAGTGACCTGCACGTACGGTTTTCCTCACTCCCCACCCCTTGCTACTGGCATAACGAAAGGTTGTGAACTGACACTTGCCTCTTTTGTGTTTCCCCCTTTACCGGTGGAGCCTGGGCCATTAAGGAGCCGAAAGAGAATAGCCGAAGGAGGAGCCCTATCCGACGAAGGGAGGAGGGAGTACTCCGAAAGACCCGACTGGAGAGAAGTCGATCTCCGAGAAGAGGTGTACCTAGGAAGACCTGTACTGACTTTTTGTTACAACAAATAAACCCCTGCAAAACTAAGACACGCCTCCTGCCCCTCCCTACCCCGCATGTTACAGGCAGCCAGCTCCTTGTCCGTTTTTGTGTAAGGTATCCTGGCATTAGGATGGAACTAATGGTGGGCAAATTGCGCCTGCGCCACCAGAAAATATAGTTGGGGATCTGGAACTGTGATTCCTCTTCGGGCATATGGGAGGGTAACAGTGTCCCAAGCCACCCGGGGTCTGCGGCCCGCCCATACCAGATGGATGAGAAGACCACGGAGGTGGGCGAAAAACGCATTGGTGAGCAGAATGGGAATAGTGCGAAAATAGTAAAGAAAACGCGGGACTACTTTCATTTTAATAAGGGCGATCCTGCCAGCTATGGAGAAAGGTAGTTGTATCCACCTATCTATTTGCAAGGAAAGCTGTTTAATAGCTGGTCCATAGTTCAATTGTATAACTTATCCCTTATCCCGATGTAAGTGAGCCTCCATATATTTGGTAGTCTCCTGGTCCACCCGCAAAGAGTATTCAGTTTTGTCAGCCGCAGCCACGTCAGTTATGGGAAACAATACCGACTTTCCCCAGTTGATTTTAAGACCCGAAACGGCGCAGAAACAGTCTATTTCATCGATCAGAGGCTGGAGATTACTTTGCGGGTGCCGCACAAAAAGCAAGACGCCATCCGCGTAACGGGACATTAGCAGCGAACCAGCTGGAAATAGTAAGCCATGAAACAAGTGTTTTTCTTGAAGGTGTTGGACCAGAGGGTCCATCGCTATAATAAACAGGAGCGGGACAAGGGGCAACCTTGACGGTTACCACGGGTGATGGGAATGGAAGGAGAGAGGGACCCGTTAACCTGCATGCGGGCTGTAGGAGAAGAGTACAACAGGGCGAGGAGGGCTATCAAGTTGGAAGGGAGGCCAAGTTTACGAACACACATTTTATATTCATCAATTGAAAAAATAATCTAAATACATACAGCCCAGGTAGAGAGGAATACAAATACACACCGACTCATTCAGACCCTACTCACACACACCCAATCAAATCTTCACATACATAACATATCTGGGGAACACAACTACAAGATAACAATTTAGTTGGGATGACCAAAGACGAGAACTGCAAATAGCAGCATGTTTTCAGGGCAGTGTATTTGTATTCCTCTCTACCTGGGCTGTAGGTATTTAGATTATTTTTTCAATTGATGAATATAAAAAGTATGTTGAAAATATAAAGAAATAATAATGAAAAAAGTTTTGATAAAAGAAATGAAATAAAAGAATTAAAGTTTTATAAATGTTGGAATTTTCTGTCTAGTGGGTTTAATAATTCAGGGTGGGTGCTCATTGTATGTTCTTTGATTGATTTTGCTTCACATGTACTTAGGTCATGAGGGAGTCTCTTGTTATATTTAACATTTGTTTGCATGCAGTGCAAGGACCTTAGCTAAAGTGAAGAACTTATCTTTCAGTTGCTTATTTCTGGATTTGGTTATTAAATGGTACTAATGAGGTGTAATATTTGCCCATGTGTAAAAATTACAAAATAACAAAGTTAAACTATCAGAAAATGTGCTGCATTATGTCGCATAATTTACCTATTCTTGCTGCAAAATTTAGTCAATCCTGCTGCATAATTTGGTGTTCTCCTGCTGCTGTCTCTTTACATCGAAGGCTGTGGATTAAGGCGCCCCTCAAGGCTTGATCCTCACGCCCACCCGTTTCAATCTTTACATGGAACTCCTGGGAAACTTTCTAAAAAAGTCTGGGCTCCATTAACACCTCTATGCTGACGACACCCAACTCTACCTAAAGGTGATCTCTGCAATCGACATTTCAATCCTCAACACCACCCTCAACTCCATCCAAGACAGGATGACATTTCATCTTCTAATTCTGAATCCCTCTAAAACTAAATTCCTTTTTCTCTAAACCTCAAACTCTCCAATTCCTGTTCAATCATAGACGGATAATTTGAACTTTCTTAATAAACAAACCTACCATTGTTGACAGTGTAAAATCGCTAGGTGTCTTCCTGGACAAAAGATTCAACGTACATTCTCAAATCAACACCATGGCCAAGAACACACGCTACCAACTGCGCCTTCCCAGGGGTTTTTGGCGTTTCCTTCCTAAGACCTGAAAACTCTGGTCCAATCTTTGGTACTCTCCAAACTGGACTACTGTCATTCTCTCCTTTGAAATTTGGAATTCGCTACCTCCAAAACTGCAGACCACCGCTGTGAAGTCCTTTAACTTCCCCAAGAATTTGTTGGAGACAGGATTGGTTTTAGGTAAGTTTAATCACTTATTACAGCAGGAGAGCGCCGGGAACATCCGGAGCTCTCCAAGTACTTTTCCCGAGTCTGCCTCCAAAATGGCCACCGCGCGTGACGTCAGTGCGTCGCGCGGCAACTAGAGCGCAACTCTACATATCTCCCTTCTTCACATAACAATAGAAAACTTTAAAGTCTGTCAAAGGTTCACGATTATCTCCCATCCCCCAGTTCATAGTCTCTGTATTTGGTAGGCTTCACGATTGCTCTGCCTGCCCTGGTACATCTTACCGGAGTAGTGAGTGTGTTCGCCGGGTTGTCCTCCGCCTGGTTCATCAGCCCCCCGTCGATTACCTGGGGACACTCTCTCCTCGGAGTCTCCCCAACTTCCTCCTGAGGTTCCCCTGCCATGGAATTGTCTCTGCTCTCGATTTCCATGCCGCTTTAACCAGCACTTGGGTCTTCCTCTTCTCCATGCTGTACTTCTTTGTCTGGGGGTGCGGCTTTGTCTTGGGACATCCTTGATCTTTCTTCATTGGCCCACTGCAATATCTTGTTGCATTTGGACATGCGTTCTTGGGACCAAACGTTACTATCACTAAGCAACGCGGCCCTGTCATACACCTCCTTCACCTGCATGGGCTGGCTGTATTTGCTGTCCCCTTTCCTTTTCAATTGGGCCAGTTTGACTCTGACCCACTCTCCTCTTTCAAGTGCGACTTCCTTCACATGGCGTCTCTTATTGTAGTGCTCAGTGTATATCCTTTGTGCTTTCTCCAAATTGTGCTGAACCACCGCTGGAGACCACTTACTCATGACGGTCTTTTCCTTCCACGCCAGGTTGTCCTTGGTGAAGGGGTCACGTCCTCTCAGAATCTGGAATGGACTGTATCCTGTGCTGGTGGGTGTAATTCGGTAGGCCCACAACATACTCTGCACTTTCTCCCAGTCCTTTCCCATCGCTATGGCAGCTTGTATAACCCATTATGACGCGGTTAACACCTTAGATGCGGCGCAAATATCCCTCCCCAGTGCTGCGCTGTCCATTGGAACTAGTGCTGAATGGACGTCCAATGGACGTGCTCAGCACTGGGGAGGTAGTGCTGCCGTCGGCCAACGCCCCGACGCAGCACTTAAGAGGTTAAACCTTTCAACAAGGCCGTTGCAGGCTAGGTGGTATATGGATGTGTGTTTGGTCTTAATCCCATTTCAATTCATGTAATTGTTCATTTTTCGGAGGTGAATTGACGCCCATTGTCTCTCAAGATAGAGCGGGGTATGCCTTCTCCGAGGAATGCGGCAGTTAGGAATCGGAGTACTGTTTCGGTGTCCATCTCCTCTTGTATGTGTACTTCAGGCCATTTTTAATACCTATCGATGAGGACACACACATACTTCGGGGTACCCTAGGTGTCCAGTACCGGGCCCAGGATGTCTATCGACATTTCCTCCCATGGATTTGTGGGGTTGGCGAATTTTCCTAGAGATGGTCTTAATAGGGTTTGAGTTTTGTCTGCTTTCTGACACCGCTTTCTGGCACTGGTCACATTCCCTTCCATGTCTTTCAACCTGGTTGTCCATTCCTGGCCACCAGTACATCTGTTTCGTTCTCGTCTTCGTCTTTACGATCCCCAGATGTCCTTTGTGCAGTACAGCTAATAGATGGGGTATCAGGGTTGTTGGGGGAACCACTTTGTTCCCTCTAAACAGGAACGTCCACTGATCTCCTATGGACAACTTCTCCCGTACTTCGAAGAATTTCCTGAGGGCCTCCCATAGATGTCTCTTTTCCGGCCATCCTTGTAGCAGGAATTCGTTCACGTCCCGGATGTCTGGATCGTTGTCATAGGCTTTGGCCTATTCTTGGCCGCTTATCACTTTCTCCGGGTCCTCTGCAAAAGCCTCCACATCATTCCTATAGTCTAACAGTTTCAGAGTCATCTTGGCGATGCTGGGTATTGCGCTCGCATGGCTGCATGACATGAGTACATTACCAAGGGTTTTATGGTCTGTCTTGAGCTTGAACTTCGTGCCCCACAAGAATTGGCAGAATTTCCCCATGGCCCATACCACGGCCAGCATCTCCTTTTCTATAACACTGAACTTTTGTTCGGGCGGGGATAAGGACCTGGACGCGAAGCTGAGGGTCGCCACTTCTCCCTTCTTTCTTTCCTGCATGAGGACTGCTCCCAGTCCTTTTTTGCTGGCATCAGTCATTAATATGGACTGCCGTAGAGGATCATAACCTTGAAGAGGCACGGCCTTGCTGATATCTTCCTTTATAGTATTGAAGTCCCTCTGCGCCTCTTCCGTCCACGTGAATGTTGTTTTGTCCCGTATGAGCTGCCTCAGGTGGTGCGTCTTTGTGGCGAAGTGTTGCACGAATTTGCTGTAATATTCAGCCATCCCCAAGAAGGACATCACCTCCTCTTTGTTTCGCTGTGCTAGTGCTTTGCATATCGCCTTGACATTGGCTTGTTTGGGTGTTCTGGTGTGAGAAAAATCCCAGGACGTCTAAGCAGACAGTGTGAACAATCGAGTTAGATCAGTGGTCAAGAAGGAATAATCGAGGAATTAGCAATGTTTATATAAAATATATATTTTTAATGAGTATTTTTAAAAAATCATATTGTGTATGACCAAGAGGTCAAACCATATGATAAGGGTAAAAGATACTTCAATTACATACAGTTCTAATGGACATATAACATAAAACTCATATTCAATACAATGAAATTAATACACAAAAATACACGCAATAAATCAAAATAAAAAAAGAGCATAAAAACTCGACGCGCGTTTCGGCAGTGAACCGCCTTCTTCAGGAGACACAGAATAAGTCCTGAAAATACATATATGAGAGAGAAATATATATTAAAATATAGTCCATATATATATCTAATCCTTTATTCATTTATCAGCTAATGTACGGTTGTTGCAAATGACTAAAAAAACACTTAAAACAATATCAACATATCAAAAACGACATTCCTTACTATCTAACTGACCCTCCTTCACAATTTGTTCACTCTGTGCCAATGATTAGCAGAAAGGTGTCTAGCGATTGTACAGTATCTGACTAAACAAGAACTGATCATAGATTGATCATTCGGAACAAGTCCCATCCTCTATCACAGAAGAACATAACTGATAACATCTTCACTGACAGCCATATGTTTGCTATACTTCAAACTTAACGTTTTGTCACCCTATTGGTGAAAGTTATAAATGTTAGGTGGGTCCACTCCTCATATATCTTCAGAGAGAATGCAGTAAAAATGCTTACAATACATGATAAATTACTTACAACATTGGACGCTCTATCCATGCAGTAACAATGATGGAAGATGAAATCCTCTGCAATTTTGATAAGGCTAGTATAAGTTAAAGATGGAGATGGTCCTAGTAATGAAAAAGGGACATAGCTGAGACGGGAACAATAAGTAAGATGAATTTATAAAAGCTGAGCCACAATGGGTCAAATGCAATGCGCAAGACATGGGGATAGCCCTGCAGTTTTGAAGAATTAGATACTAGTATGGGAAGCAAGGAAGGGATGGAAGGTGGGGAATATCAGTGTGAAAGAGCCTGTAGTTTGTAACATATTTGGTTGCTAACTATTCTTTTAAAAGGCCATGGTTAAATATTTACCTGATCTCCACAGTAATGTTCTATAGGTAAAAATTGATAAGCGATGTCTTGTCCAGATGTAGCTTTATCTAATTTCCAAATACACTCTCATAGCTGGTTGATAGGCAGAAGCGGACGATATGGAGAAAGGGAAGAGAATATCGAACGAAAGCTAGTCAGCGTGGTAACTGTGTTGATATATATAGTCAGAAAAACATATTATTCTGACCCAACACTGTTCTAGTATTATGTTCGGGCGCGCAATATAAATACCTGAGTATTTCCAGATGGAGCAGGCAATGTATATAGCGCTGAGGTAGATGGTTCTAAAAACGTAGGTATCAGTGTTGCTGGTAGGACAAAATAAAAACGTGCATAAAAAATAATATTAGTGGTAGGGAGACATACGTTTGATAATTACTAGAAATGTCCTAATTGCAGAGGACTATATTCATTAATTGGAATTACATAGCGAGAAAGGGTGCTAAAATGTCTCGTTTACCTTTAAAATGCGAGCGATATAAATGATTTCAGTTTTGGTACATATCGCCTGGTATTTGTTGACTCGAAGGATAAATGACGTCTCTGTAAATAGTCACGATTGAGGGTCAGTTCATTTAAATCTCAATTCAGTTCATTTAAATCTCAATTCGTGATGAAGCATAATGCGAGAAGTCTCAGAGCGCCTAGCGAAACGTTTCGCTAGGCGCTCTGAGACTTCTCGCATTATGCTTCATCACGAATTGAGATTTAAATGAACTGACCCTCAATCGTGACTCTATTTACAGAGACGTCATTTATCCTTCGAGTCAACAAATACCAGGCGATATGTACCAAAACTGAAATCATTTATATCGCTCGCATTTTAAAGGTAAACGAGACATTTTAGCACCCTTTCTCGCTATGTAATTCCAATTAATGAATATAGTCCTCTGCAATTAGGACATTTCTAGTAATTATCAAACGTATGTCTCCCTACCACTAATATTATTTTTTATGCACGTTTTTATTTTGTCCTACCAGCAACACTGATACCTACGTTTTTAGAACCATCTACCTCAGCGCTATATACATTGCCTGCTCCATCTGGAAATACTCAGGTATTTATATTGCGCGCCCGAACATAATACTAGAACAGTGTTGGGTCAGAATAATATGTTTTTCTGACTATATATATAAACACAGTTACCACGCTGACTAGCTTTCGTTCGATATTCTCTTCCCTTTCTCCATATCGTCCGCTTCTGCCTATCAACCAGCTATGAGAGTGTATTTGGAAATTAGATAAAGCTACATCTGGACAAGACATCGCTTATCAATTTTTACCTATAGAACCTTACTGTGGAGATCAGGTAAATATATAACCATGGCCTTTTAAAAGAATAGTTAGCAACCAAATATGTTACAAACTACAGGCTCTTTCACACTGATATTCCCCACCTTCCATCCCTTCCTTGCTTCCCATACTAGTATCTAATTCTTCAAAACTGCAGGGCTATCCACATGTCTTGCGCATTGCATTTGACCTATTGTGGCTCAGCTTTTATAAATTCATCTTACTTATTGTTCCCGTCTCAGCTATGTCCCTTTTTCATTACTAGGACCATCTCCATCTTTAACATATACCAGCCTTATCAAAATTGCAAAGGATTTCATCTTCCATCATTGTTACTGCATGGATAGAGCGTCCAATGTTGTAAGTAATTTATCATGTATTGTAAGCATTTTTACTGCATTCTCTCTGAAGATATATGAGGAGTGGACCCACCTAACATTTATAACTTTCACCAATAGGGTGACAAAACGTTAAGTTTGAAGTATAGCAAACATATGGCTGTCAGTGAAGATGTTATCAGTTATGTTCTTCTGTGATAGAGGATGGGACTTGTTCCGAATGATCAATCTATGATCAGTTCTTGTTTAGTCAGATACTGTACAATCGCTAGACACCTTTCTGCTAATCATTGGCACAGAGTGAACAAATTGTGAAGGAGGGTCAGTTAGATAGTAAGGAATGTCGTTTTTGATATGTTGATATTGTTTTAAGTGTTTTTTTAGTCATTTGCAACAACCGTACATTAGCTGATAAATGAATAAAGGATTAGATATATATATGGACTATATTTTAATATATATTTCTCTCTCATATGTGTATTTTCAGGACTTATTCTGTGTCTCCTGAAGAAGGCGGTTCACTGCCGAAACGCGCGTCGAGTTTTTATGCTCTTTTTTTATTTTGATTTATTGCGTGTATTTTTGTGTATTAATTTCATTGTATTGAATATGAGTTTTATGTTATATGTCCATTAGAACTGTATGTAATTGAAGTATCTTTTACCCTTATCATATGGTTTGACCTCTTGGTCATACACAATATGATTTTTTTTAAAATACTCATTAAAAATATATATTTTATATAAACATTGCTAATTCCTCGATTATTCCTTCTTGACCACTGATCTAACTCGATTGTTCACACTGTCTGCTTAGACGTCCTGGGATTTTTCTCACACCAGTTGTTACCCTGCCCTAGGAGTCTATATACTACCCAGGGGGTCCTTGTTGCTTTCACTTGTTTGGGTGTTCACCAGTCTCATGACCAAGATAGGTAACCAATGTCATTCCAAATCGGCACTTTTCCCATTCGGCCGTGAGGCCATTTTCTTTCAGAACTTAGAGCACCTTGGCCAGCTTTTTATTGTGGTCGTTTTGATCCTTGCCATCACCAAGATATCGTCCTGGAAGTACTGTACTCCCTCTATGCCTTTGAACAGTTTGTGCATCAGTTTTTTAAATACTACCGCTGCTGACGCTAAGCCAAAGGGCATGCGGCGGAACTTATAGCATCCGAATGGTGTTATAAAAGACATCAATTTCCGGCTCGTGGGATGCAGGGCTATCTGGTGATAGGCTGATGTGAGAACAATGGTGGAGAACCACTTTATCCCTTTGTCTTCGCCAGCATTTCTTCTATTCGTGGCAACAGGAATTTCTCCACGATTATACATTTGTTCAATTTGCGTACGTCCACACATAGGCAAACCTTACCATTGGGTTTCGTTGCCACCACCAACGGAGCCAGCCACTCTGAGCAGTTTATGGGTTTGATGATCCCATTGTCTTCTAGCCTCTGCAACTCTTGTTGTACAGCTTCCCTGACCGCAATGGGTATATTTCTCACTTTGTGTGACACCGGAGCGGCATTCTCCTTAAGGTCTATTCTGTGGGTGAATTTCACTAGCTTGCCCACTGTTCCTCCGAACACAGTGGGGAAGTCTCCTTTCATCTTCTCGAAGTTCGGTTGACGCTCTGGGCTGGTCATCAGTACATGTGTGTCTCCTCTTGGGTTCAATTGTATGCCCAGGTCAACTTGATCCATCCAGCCGAGGACCGATGGGCCTTTTTCCGCCATGTATAGCTTGCACTCAGCGTTACGGCCTTTGAACTCAAACTTCAAGACTTGGTATGCCACCATTGGAATGGGTTCACCTGTGTACGTGACTGGCCTTATGTCTGGGGGTTCCAGGCACGATACTAGACTGGGTTTGAAGTTTTCGCTCAACACTGTCCTTTGGACGATGGTGTACGGCACAGCTTTCCAAACTTTTCATGTTGGTGACACACTTTTTGGAGATGCATCATTTAGTGACACAGTAAGGCATGGTAGCGAGCCAGCGAGCCCGAACCAACTAAGGGGGGTTTGGGGGGGAGGGTCTCGGCCCAGATTTTTTTTTTTTTATTTAAAGTGGGCAAATGGTCTCCCTCTGTCTATCTCTCTCCCTCCCTCTGTCTCCATCCCTCTGTGTCCTTCCCTCTGACTCCATCCCTCTATCTCCATCCCTCTGTCACCCTCCTCCCTCTGTCTCCCTCCTCCCTCTGTCTCCCTCCTCGCTCTGTCGCCCTCCCTCTGTCTGTCTCCCTCCCTCTGTCGGTCGCCCTCTGTCTCCCTCTCTCTGTCTCCCTCCCTCTGTCTCCCTCCCTCTCGTCTAACTCCCTCTCGTCTCCCTCCCTCTGTCTCCCTCCCTCCCTCTCATCTCCCTCTTGCCTGTCTCCCTCTTCCCTGTCTCCCTCGTGCCTGTCTTCCTCTTGCCTGTCTCCCTCTTGCCTGTCTCCCTCTTGCCTGTCTCCCTCCCTCTTTGTCACCCTCCCTCTCTGTCTCCCTCCCTCCCTGTCTCCCACTCTCTCTGTCTCCCTCTCTCTCTGTCTCCCTCCCGCTGTCTATCCTGGACTCCCTACCTCTGTCTCCCTCTCTATCTGTCTCCCATGGGTATCCCTTTGTCTGTCTCCCTCCCTCTGTCGCCCTCCTCCCTCTGTCTGTTACCCTCTGCCTCCCTCTCTGTCTCACTCTGTCTCCCTCCCTCTGTTGCCCTCCTTCCTCTGTCACCCTCTGTCTCCCTCCCTCTGTCTGTCTCCCTCCCCCTGTCGCCCTAGTCCCTCTGTCTTCCTCTCTGTCTCCCTCTGTCTACCTCCCTCTGTCTACCTCCCTCTGTCTACCTCCCTCTGTCTCCCTACCTCTGTCTCCCTCTCTCTCTGTCTCCCTCTCCCTGTCACCCTCTCTCTCTGTCTCCCTCTCACTCTGTCTCCCTCTCCCTCCCTCTGTCTATGCTGGACTCCCTACCTCTGTCTCCCTCTTTATCTGTATCCCACGAGTTTCCCTCTGTCTGTCTCCCTCCCTCTGTCGCCCTCCTCCTTCTGTCTGTTACCCTCTGCCTCCCTCTCTGTCTCCCTCTGTCTCCCTCCCTCTGTCGCCCTCCTCCCTCTGTCGCCCTCTGCCTCCCTCTGTCTATCTCCCTCCCTCTGTCGTCCTAGTCCCTCTGTCTCCCTCTGTCTGTCGCCCTCTGCCTTCCTCTCTGTCTCCCTCTGTCTCCATCCCTCTGTCTACCTCCCTCTGTCTCCCTCCCTCTGTCGCCCTCCTCCCTCTGTCTGTCTCCCTCCCTCTGTCGCCCTCCTCCCTCTGTCTGTCTCCCTCTGTCTGTCGCCCTCAGCCTCCCTCCCTCTGTCTCTCTCTCTCTCTCTCTGTTTCCCTCCCTCTGTCTCCCTCTATCTGTCACCCTCTGTCACCTCACCCCAGCTTCCTGGGCACACACACAGCCGCACCCGAGCACTTCACAGGTCTTTAAAAGACCATAGAGCAGAGTGTCTAGGAATGCCTCTTAATTAGCAGCAGTTATGTGCTAAGTGCCCGCGACACACCCACCATTTGAAGGCGACAAAGTACTGTGTCGGGACACACAGTTTGGAAAGCTCTGGTGTACGGGGAGCCCGAGTCCGCTACCATCTTGATCAGTATCGCTCTGATAACCATTTTGCATTGTGGTTTTCTGGAGCGCCTGCAGTCAATGCCTAGCACTTGTTCTTCAACACACAGCACATTGTCCTCTTCATCCTGTTCTCCTTCTCCTTCCTCTTCCGGTTCTTGCGACACATATTTCACAGTTGGTCTCTTTATTTTGCGGCGACACACTTTTTCAAAGTGTCCTACTATCCCGCAATGCATACATTTCGCTCGGAACGCCGGGCAGCGTTTGTCTTATGCCGCATGGGACTGGCTTCTGCACCAGTAGCATATGTTTGTGCTATCTTTGTTCAGTCTTCTTTGCTGTGCTGGTCTTGCAGTCCATCTATTCGGCGTTCTCTCTTCCGTCGCGTTGGCTTTACCTCTCTCTGGTGGTTCTGCTTTATTGACTTTATTGACCATGGGTCTCGGGGTGGATTCCCTCTTCGCTGCGTCAGCGCATCTTTTGAATAGCTCCGCCTTTTTAACCATGGCAATAACCTCCTTCAGGGTTGCGTCTTTGTTCACCCAATATTTTTTCTTGGACTGCTTTGTTTGTCGTGTGCATGACTATTTGGTCTTTTATGAATTCATCGTGCATGACCCCAAATTTGCACGTGATTGCTAGTTTTCTCAAAGCGGCCACATAGATTCGCCTGTTTCCTGTTTCCGTTGTTGGAAGTTATATCTGTCTATGGACTTGCACACTGCTGGTCGATAGTGATTGTTTAGATCCTCTATCGCGTGCTGGAACACGTCGTCATCTACGGCTTGTCTGGGAGTGGGTACTAGATTTTGGAAGACCCTGATCCCTTCAGGGGCTAGGTTGTGTAGCAATATTCTTTTCTTCATCTTGCTAGGAAATGCTTCTCCATTTTCATCCTCCAGTGCTTCAATATAGTTCATAAAATATTCCCTCCAGTCCTTCCACTTCATTAAGGGTTCACCTGGTTTGGGTAAGAACGGGATAGGATACGTAAGTGAGGACGCTTACGCGCACATCTCGGCACGTCTTTCAGGCTCTGTCTCCTGTCCCCTTGGGCTGCCAGACATGCTTGTGCTTCCACCGTGCGTTTGGTCCACTTGGGGCACTGAGGCACCCCCCTCTCCATGTTGCCCTAATTCCGCCAGGGCCCTGGGGATATTCTAGGTACTTGTGGTGGTTGATAGCCTGCTGGTGGGGGGCCCTCCCTTTCTGCCTCCTCCTTACCCTTACAAGGGTGGGTATCCTTGTGGGAGTGGTCTCCTGCCTCGCTGTGTTCGAGGACTACAAGTCGTGCTTGGGTAAGCCTGTTTTATCTAGCTGCCCACTGGTGGTAGTGCCCTCTGCCACGCTCTCCTGCTGTATGTCCAGCTCCCCTTTATCTCTGCTCCACGTGGTGTCTCTGTCTGTGCTGGTGGGTTCGATTTCCTTTCGTTTTTTTTCTGGTTCCCATCCTCGTCACCACTGTGAAGTCCTTTAACTTCCCCAAGAATTCGCTGGTGACAGGATTGGTTTTAGGTAAGTTTAATCACTTATTACAGCAGGAGAGCGCCAGGAACATCCGGAACTCTCCGAGTACTTTTCTGCCTCCAAAATGGCCACCGCGCGTGACGCCAGTGCATCGCGCGCGGCAACTAGAGCGCAACTCTACAACCGCGCCTCTTTCCGGAACTTCAAAACGGATCTTAAAACTCTTTTTTTTCATATACACTTCTATGAATAATTTGCCTCATCCCCCAGGTCATGACCCTGATTGCCAAGACACTCAGGAGAGCTCAATTTAGTAAATATATAAATTCTGTACTTGTATAACCCTAAATCACTCCACCTTTTCGAATTGTCTAATCTACATTGTAGCTATTAATTTGCTATTCTGCTATGTACTCTCACCACAAGTACCTCTAAGCAGTTTTACCAACTTCCATGCTACTCTTATTACTTATGTGATTTACTTCGCTATATTGTAAAGCGGACAGACACCTCTGGGTAAAGTTCTCGCTTGATAAAAATGCATAAACAACTAAATGAATAAATAACCAAATAAATAAATAATTAATTACCATATTCACCATTGTACTCTGCACGCCCCCTGCCGCTATATAAGCCTGTTCCTTTTCTTAATCACCATAATAAAACAAACGAAAATATTTTTTAGGGAAAGTACTAGCTGATATCCGCATTAACACTGCAGGCTTCCTGAGCGCTAGGATACAGTAGCTATGACCTCACTGTTTCATGGGCCATTTCTGTGCTGCGCACCATAATCTTTCTTCTTCCAGAATAGTGTATTTCTTTTATGTCCATGTTCAGCTTCCTCTTGTTCTACCCATGGGAGTTTCCCTTTTATCTTCTTTCAATGTTGGCCGTCGTCCGTCTTCTGTGTCGGCAGCCCGCCCCGCAGTCCGCGCGAGAGCCACCGTCAGGGAGCGCAGGTGCGCGCGCACAGAGCCCCTCCCGCGCCCTCCCCGGCCTTGGAATGTAAACAAGTGTCTGCGAGTAACGGTTAGCGATGGTTTGCTGCTGCTGACGGCCCCTCATCCCCCCCACCCGACCATGGACTTCCAGCAGCTGGCCGACGCGGCGGACGCCTGGTGCTCCGACACCCCCTTCCAGCTTATCGCTGCCGAAGAGACGGAGCGGCGCATGGACTTCTACGCCGACCCAGGGGTCTCCTTCTACGTGCTGTGTCCGGACACCGGCGGCGGGGAGACCTTCGTAAGTGGTCGCATCGCTGACACGCAGTGCGGTGCATAAGGCACAGTGCCGTCTTTAGTAGTACATTTGTAGGGGGATATTTTGGTCCACAGATTAAACTGGTGGGACACATTCGGATGTGTGTGTGTTTATATATATATATGTGTGTATATATATATTATAATGTTTGAATCCTAGGTGTGTGTATATGTGTGTGTATCTATATATACATATATATATATATATTTAAGGCTTAAACATTTTCAGTGAACGACACTGCTTTGTTATGAAAGGTAATTAGACAAATCAATGAGTTTGGCTAGAGGCAATGTATTTGTTTTTATCCGTCACCTCATGCACACTCAGATGCTGTGGTGGGGCACAAGTGGAACCAGGACAAATGGGGCAGAAGCACTGTCCCTATAAGGAGAGGGGATATTCTCAGGCCCAGAGCCAAACTTTAGCATGGACAAGTTCCGACTTTTGGAGGGGTGAAAAGTAGCCTGCAGCAGTCTCCCACCAACCTATCTTAAACGATAAGTGTAGTAAACATTGTTCTGAAATCCTTGTTTTTCCTATTTTTCTTTTGGCCCCTCACCTTCCCCTATCTCATTCATTTTCCCCAACACACTGAATAAAGATACGTGGGAGGGGCGGAAAAGGTATTTTTAACCAGGGCGCACGATATTCGATAAAGGCCAGCTTTTGATTACACCCACCCCGGACGCCAATAGGGCACCATCCAACGGGGGAGAGAGAGCATAGGGCATGTTAATGTTACATTACATTTATAAAGACATCGTTGACAAGCCCGCTGCTGCAGCCCGGACGGAGGACATGGCGGCTCGACCTGGGTGGGCTGAGTAGGGGCCTCATAGCAAGCAGATTGACGACCTGGGCTGAGCTCTGGAGAGTTCAGTGAGGCAAGGATCAGCGGTATGCTAATGCCGGATTCTCTTGCCCCTGAGGCCGTGGGGCAGTCGAGATCCTCTGCCTGCCATAGTCTCCCAGGAGGAGTTTGATTTGTTTTGACTGGTCAGATGCAGTCTGACTGCTGGCGAGGCCCCCCTTTGTCGCCCCCTTGAGGAGACCAGTCAGAGACTAGTGGTTGCCGAGAAAGAGGAGAGCCTTGGGTCGAGTGCCCCCTGCTGACAGGCAAGGAGTCCTTTCCTCCAGATAGGAAGCGAGGCGTACTGGGGCCAGTGGTGAGATACGAGAGCCTCGGAGGCCTAGTTACACAGGTCCTATTGTTAGTTCCGGATGTGAAAGTCTTTCCCAACGAGACTCACACTGGCAATAATTTGCTCACTTCCAATGGACGCAGCTGTCCTCCACGACAAAAAGGCTCCCGTCGATGGCGCTATGAGACACAGAGGGAAGGGCAAGTGACTTGCCAATCACCCCAGTCTCACTCCTTTATGAATGAATGAATGAATGGGGGATTTATAGAGCACATAGTTACCCGGAAGCATCCCAGCGCTAAACTAGAAAAGAGAGACCAGTGCGAGTACCAGAGAAAAAGATAGAAAGGGTTAAGGGACGAGGTGGATTTTTAGGAGTTTCCTAAATCGCAGATGGCAGGGTTCAGCCCGTAGTTTCAAGGGGAGGGAATTCCACAGCTTAGCTGTGTTAACCGAGAATCGCCGTCCTCCTGTACGTGCCTTTTTTACTCTGGGCACAGTGACCAGCCGTTCATGATCTGAACGGAGTGGTCTGTTGGCTTTGTAGGGTACGACTAAGTTCTTTAGGATGGGGGGTCCCTTACCCTGCAACAGTTTGTGTGCAATACATAAGGATTTGAATTTTACCCTTTCGCGTATCGGAAGCCAGTGCAGCAGCTTAAGTGCTGGTTTAGCTGATATTCTGGCTGAGGTGCCCGTGAGAAGCCGTGCTGCAGCATTCTGGATTTGTTGGAGCTTGTTAAATGTGGTTTCCGGTGCACCAAGGAAGGTAGCGTTACTGTAATCCAATCTGGACAGGATCAGTCCTTGGATAAGCAGCTTCCAAGAGGGCTGCGGAAGAAGTGGCAGAACTTTCCGAGCCGATCGGGGAAGGCCGAAACAGGCTCCCGCCATTTTTTTAGCTTGGGTCTTGAATGAAATATCCTGTTCCATCCAGACCCCCAGGCTTTTGATCTCATTTTTTGGGGAGGGGGGCTCCCCAGGCAAGTGGGCCAGATGTTAGGAGGCAAAGTGGATCCTTTATTCCCTAGTAGCATAATTTCGGTCTTAGACCCGTTCAGTTTGAGGGAGGATTCACACATTTAGGTATACATTTTTGATAGGCAGGAGTGGAGGGTGTCCAGGCACTGGGCAAGTTGGGATAAGGAGACGGCGAGTTGGGTGTCATCAGCGCAGCTCACGATTTTGACACCAAACGGGCCGACCACCTCCTCCAGTGGGGCCATGTACACATTAAATAATGTGGGGCTTAAGGATGAGCCTTGTGGTACCCCACACTGGAGGGGAATTGCCCTCTGATCGGGAGTTACTCTCCCAAACCTGGAAGGTGCGGCTGCTAAGAAATGACGTAAGCCAGGACAAGGCTGTCTCTACCACACCTAAGTCTGTCAGTCGTTGAATAAGGACCTGATGGTTAACAGTATCGAAAGCCACACTTAGATCCAGGAGGATCACTGCCACTGATCCTCCTGAATCCAAAATGCATCTGGCCTCCTCAACGACTGCCAGAAGGGCGGTGTCTGTACCCTGTCCAGGGCGAAAGCCAGTTTGCGAGTTCCGGAGAAGACCATTGGACTCTAGGAAATGGGAGGGTTTTTGATTAACTAGCCTTTCCGTAACCTTACTAAGTCCAGGGAGTAGAGAGATTGGCCTATAATTGGCCAACCCCGCCGGGTCTAGGAGAGGCTTTTTAAGAAGGGCTTTCACTATAGCTCCCTTCCAGCCAGGTGGAACCACTCCCTGCAGAAGCGAGGCGTTAATAAGGTCAGTAACTGGTGTAGCAATGGTGTATCCAATCTGTTTCAGGATCCGCATGGGTACCGGGTCGCTAGGAGAGCCACTTTTGATGATGGCCAGAGTTTGGAGTACCTCGTCCACTGACACTGGACCAAAGGTATCGAGCTGAATGGCGGGTGTTGCTGGCTGACAGTTTATGTCTATTCCGTGATTGACTTGGGGCAGGATGACTAAGATATTCTGAATTTTAGCGTCAAAGTAGTTCGCCAATTTGTTGCATTTGGCCTAAGAGATGTCTTGAGCCAGGGGGGGTTCCGGCACCTTAAGCAGTTCCTTAATGATGAGGAAGGTTTCTCTAGAATAGGTAGAGGAATTTTTAATTCTTTCGTCAAAGAATTGTCTCTTAGTGCTGTGCAAGGCAGCCTTGTATGCTCTCATGGCGGTGCAATATTCATCTTTTCTGGATCCCGCCCAGTCTTTCCTCCAGGAGCGCTCCAGTTTCTTACATCTTTTCCTTAGGAGTTTCAGCTCGGGTGTATACCATGGGGCAGAGTCAGCTCTCTTCTCCTTTTTCTGAATAATTTTCTTGGGGAGAATAGAGTCGAGTGAGTTGGTAAGCCAGTTTACAAAGTTCGTATCTGTAATCACAGGGTCGAGAGCTGGAGGGGGGTAGGACTGTTCTAGTTTGGAGATCCAATTCTCGACAGAGAGTTTGGACCAGGCCCTATCCATGACACGCGTCTTGGGGGGTTGTGGTGGCATGGCTCCAATTTGCCAGAAGAAAGGGACCAGGAAGTGGTCAGTCCACGGGAGAGGGTAAGGTGGTATGGCTTTCAATGCATAGGCATTGGTGAAAATCGGGTCAAGCAAATGTCCTTTGTTGTGTGTCGCCCCTGTATTGACCAGTCTCAACTCATAGGAAGTAAGGTCGAGGTGGAGGTCAGTCGCCACCGAGTCCTGAGGGTCGTTAAAATGGAGATTGAGATCTCCCAGAATCATGAAGTTAGGAGTAGAGGATGCTAGTATAGTAACAGTTTCCAGCAGGGCGCTAGTAAAGTGGGGAGGGCATCCCGGTGGGCGGTATACAAGTAGGCCAGAGAGGGAGACTGTGGGTGAAATTTGTAAAGAGAAATGACAGCTCTCACAGTCTGCGATGCCGCTATCTTTTGCCCTACATACAAATGTATCCCGATATAATATGGCCAGACCGCCTCCTCTACCAACAGGCCTACTCTGAAAGTAGATTAGGAATCCTTGGGGGAGGGCACGTACGATATCGGCCTCAGAATTGAGTGTCAGCCACGTTTCTGTGAGAAACAGGATATCTAACTTGTGGGCCTGAAGTAGGAGATTAATCTCTAGGGAGTGTTTCGGGAGGGATCTACAATTCAGGAGGGCCATTTGGAGGGAGTAGTGTTCCTTAGTCGGGGTCGGGGGGGTGAGCTGCATAAGTCGCCGTTGAGTAAGACCTTTTCACCTTTATGTATATAATGACAGTTCGTATTTTTAGAGGATCTGAGTAACATGAGGTCTCCTCGTGTGTAGCTAAAGCGTCTCCCTATGGAATCGGGCATAGGTTCTGGCCCTAGGGCCGGCTGGGCCCGGACGGGCACAGACGGGCTTACCTTTGGCGAGCCCTCGGCGCGCCCGCACGCACGTCCGCTGCGCGTCCGGCCAAGGTACATTCTTATTGGGGAAGGGGGCGTGGCCTCAGGACGGTGGGCGTGGCCTCACTTCCCTCGGTAATGGCTTCTTTTTTTTATTTTTATTGTTGTTACGATGAGATAAATAGCGCCCATAGGGCGCACCACAGGGCGTCTATCGTCAGCTGAATGACAATTGGTGCAGAATGCCTCATTTTTATACCCACACTGCTTGTTAGCGACCAAGGTTTGGTCGGGTATCCCCTGCAGTTCCAGTCCCATCAGACGTCTAATCTGCTGGCAGTCTTGTCCGAGGGTTTTGGCCTGACTCCTCGTTGAACACTGTGCAATTTGTGTTGCTGAACTTTTTGAGGCAGATAAATGGATGTAAGATAGAACTGTCGAAATGGGTGGCCATTTTCCTTTGACTGTCCCATCTCCGCCATTTTTATAGGTACTGGCACTGAAGGGGGAAAAAAAATCTTAAGAGACAGATGTCTTCACAAGCCCCTCCACACAGAAACTGAAAAAGGACTGATCAAAGAGCCTTGTAGTAATAAAAAGAGGACTGACCGAACCTCAGCAGTGGCCATCTTGATATGGGCAATTGACCAACAACCCTCTCAATCTATTCAGCTGAAGGAGACCCGATAATCCCCACTGTACAATTAGATGGCATAATTTCTATTTGAAGTGATTTTTAGTTTATTTACCTCACAACATTCTTAACATTCAATCATGCGCCCATCTAAACCCACCTGGAACTCTAATCTTGTGCGTCACGGACCCAACTCCTGGTACATTAATTACCCTAACAAAATGACCAGTAATGCAAAAAAGAACTTCAAGCACAGCACTCTAAAACAACATCCTGAAACACTCATTGTAGATAACTTTCACTCAGCGACTAACGGCAGCACGAAAACAAACTTCATTTTCTACACTAATCACCTGACTCAATGGAAAAGCACCTTCTCTCTTCACCTTCAAGTCGCCAAGTCAGTACCGATTCCCTATGTTGAAAAAATCTCCACTACCATCTCCCCGACCTTCAAAGGGGATCTCACCATTTCTATCCACAAAACTGGAACCATTCTCATACAGGCCACTGACCCGCACCACACCACTTTTGACTGCCACTTCCCCACACTTCTCTCCTCGCTAACACAACTGAGCCATCAAACCTTTACTCCCCCATCCCCCACTACCATCATGAACGTGGTGGAACCGATCCAATCTCCCTGCCCTGAAGACCCTCTCCTCAACTCATGGACTTCCACCATCACTCACTACAATCACACTACCCCTATTCTTACTCTCCGTTGCCAAACACCCACCTTTTTCACATCTACTGATCACATAAGTAGCAACAAACTCGCAACTAACAATCCCCTCAAGGCCAATTTTAACAGCTTGGTCTCCAACCTCAGCCCTCCTGCGACTGAAATCCCCACAGGCACTCCCCTCTCCACCCCATAGAATCTGAACCACCCTCCCCCACAACCTTCCCCTACCACCTACTCAGACTCTGTTCCCACGACCCTTACTTCCCCCTGGTCTAACGTCATTTCCAAACCAGTGGTATCTCTCCCCCTTCTACAACTGCACCATCCCCTTCCATTGTTACACCCCCCCCCCATACACAACCCGCCTTCGACTCTATCCTCTTGTACACGCCCCGGAACTCTGATGGCCTTTCTTTAATTTCTCTTCCTCCTCACCTGGAGGAGTCCTACTAGTCCTACTTCTCATCCTTTGAACTCCTCGAATGGGAACATTACAAATCCGGCTCACTGCGTCCAACCTCTCCCCTCTCCTAATCACAAGGACCTCACAGACTCTTCCCCTCTCTACCCCTGATAATCAGAACCCTCCCTCACAATCTTCCCCTACCACCTACACGGTCCCTGTTCCCCCGATCCTTACTTCCCCGTCTAACGTCAGTTCCATTCCAGTTCTCTCTCTCCCCCTTCTACCACTACATACTCCCCTTCTGCTGTCCCACCCCCACATTCACAACCTGCCTCCACCGCCAATCTCTCTGACAATGCCCAGAACTCTGACGTCCGTCCCAGAATTTCTCTTCCTCCTCACTTGGACACCGTCCCACTTCTCCCCCACCGAACTCCTCGAATAGGAGCTTTACAACACTGACTCCCCGCGTAAAACCTCGCCCAAATCCTAATCCCAGGGACTCCATCCAACTCCGGGTGCCTGCTCAATCTCTCTCCATAGACCCAAGTCATCCTCGACCCCTGCCTAAAACCTTCAACTTTCTCAGCTCAATAGCACAGCAACTGAACAGAATGGAGCAGAAAATTAACTCCTCTGCTGCTGATTTCCTTTACCTACAACAAGACCTTCTTATCAGACCTAAGCTACCGAGCTCCCTCCCCCGAGGTGTTGTGCTCCTACTACACTCAATACATCTCACATGGCCCCACATAGCACCCCTCGACCCTCCAGCCCATCATCGAACGAGGCCCTCAGTCCCCCAACAGGGATAGCCAACCCTTTTCAGTACCGAAACCTTAGGAGCTCTACGACTCTCACCTTCAGCTCCTCTCCACATCCCTGTTATTATTGGCACTAACCGAATTGTGAATACTGTCCACTTGCCTAGACCCTCTGCTCAATACACCTCTATCCACCTAACTCCCCCCCCCCCCCCCCCATCATCGAGGCTCCCCGTCCTCTCTCTTGCATGCTCCTAAACTGCAGATCAGCAGTACAACATGCTACTGACATTGCTGAAGCTGATCTCGCTGAAGAAATTGACATCACCTTCCTCACGGGGGGGTGGGGGGGGTGACGACTAGCCATCATTCGTAGAGATGGAATACAGATTACCAAACTCAAACCTGCAGAATACCTATCGTTTTTAATACCTAGGCGTCAAACTCACTACCAAGGGCACCCCACCCATCAAATTCCACACCATCTGTCATCGTCCTGGAGAGCGTACCCTTTTTCCCGAAGAACTAACAGACCTAATAACACGATTCTCCTTGACGGACACCAAAGACATGTTCTTGGGTGACCTAAATATCCACTGGAACAACCCAAAAGACTCCACTGTCCTGAACCTTTCCAACCTTCTGGAAATATATAACCTCAAGCAACTCTGCAATAAACCGACTCACATCAAAGGTGCAACTAGATGCGATCATAACCAACAACGATCTGATCTCCCTGAGAGAGATTTCTCCCATTGACTGGTCCGACCACCACCTCATTCTGTTCAGGATTGACACTTGCCAGCCTCCAACCTATTTGTGTTGTCAAACCTAAACTCTTGACCAGAAACTTTAAAGAAATACCTTTATCTGAACTTGAAGCCAAGATTCATCCCCATCTTCAACTCCATCCCTCATCATGGACAGCTGATGACCTTACTTCACATTTAACTCAAGAATGACTGAAGTTTTAGACCAAGTAGCTCCTCTCGAACAACTGAGGAGAACCAAATCAAAACCTTGGTTTAACGTGGACCTGAATGATGAACAGCGTCAACTTAGACAAACTGAAAGGTCTTGGAGAAAAAACCCCTCATCCTTGCACCTAACGCATCTTAGATCTGCTCGGCAGTCATACAAAAAACACATCCTCAGTGAAGAGGCATCTTTTTTCCACAGCCAACTTAATCTGGCGAGAAACAGACCAAGAGAACTCTTCAACATTGTTGAAAGCTAAACTAACTGCACTCCCTCTCAAGAAATCGAAGCCACCAATGAGCGATGTGAAGAAATTGCCACCTTTTTCACTAATAGTCTCTAAAATTGATGAATCCTACAATCTGCTAACGCTCCTTCCCCCCCTTAACCTGCCCCCCTTCAACCTCCCTTGACCACTCGGAAAGAGCTCTTAACAAGGACAATTAGACCTACCTTCAGCTAAAAAACAATGCACATTGTTCCGACTTTGAGCTAATGTCGGTAAGCGAGGTCCTCAAGATAATTTCTAATCTAAGCCCTTCCTCCCACACTATGGACCCCCTCCCTTCCACAATTATAAAAGAACTCAACCATACCAATTCCCCTTTCTGGACAAAAATCATCAACGACTCTCTCAGCTCAGGCTGTGTCCCTGACTCCCTTCAACTAGGACAAATCACACCCATTCTCAAGAAACCTGGGGCTGACCCTAATGATCTTAACAACCTCAGACCTATCTCTAACCTCCCATTCCTTGCAAAAACATTTGAGAAATTTGTTCTCCTCTAACTCAATAAACACATTGATGAGTTCAACCTTCTCGACGCCTTTCAATCTGATGTCAGAAAAGGCTGTAGCACGGAAACAGCTATGCTCAATGTCTCCGACATTTACAAGGCCCTAGACGGTGATGCCTGCCTACTCATATCTGCGGCATTCGACACAGTAAACCATCCAGTCCTTCTGGAGACCCTGTCGAAACGTTCCGGCATAAATGGCACAGTTCTAAAATGGTTCAACTCCTTCCTTCAACACCGCTCTCTACCTCATGATAACCTCAAGGCAGTAGTCCAATCCCTAGTTCTCTCTAAAATCGACTACGGGAACGCCATCCTTACAGGGACTCCAAAAGCTCACCTATGCCCTCTAAGGGCAGTGCTGAACATGTCCGCTCGACTCTTATCTGGAGTTAAAAGATTTGAACACATCACTCCAGCTCTCAACTGCCTCAATTGGCTTCCCCTGGAAGGGAGATGTATCTATAAACTGGCCTGCATCACACATAAAACCCTTCACTCTCCTGCCCCCAACTACCTAAATAACAAACTGATAAGAGCATGTCAGTCCAGAATGCTGAGAAGCTCCTACTCACTCTTTCTTATTCCTCCAAAACTGAAAAAGAAAACCACCCAATACCAATTGTTTTCTTTCAACGCTCCTAGGATATTGAACGCTCTCCCTGGAGTCCTCAGATGCAACCCCTCCTTCTCCTGTTTCAAAGGGGACCTGAAACTCCATCTCCTAAACAAATAATTTCATGACCAACGTCAACTTACCTAGACTTCTATATCCGAGTTGTCTCCTCTCTCTTTCTGGACATTCAAGGATAGTGGGTGACCGGACTATGTCATTCGCACCTTTTTTTTTTTTTCTTTTTATTGCTCTCTCCACCTCCGCTGCACTGCATATTTATTTCCCATGCTGTATTTTTTTTCTTTGGTTTGCTTCCTTACTGCCGGCCTACTATGTAATGTAATGTCCTTACTGCTGTTTAATGTGTGTATGTAAAGCGCTCTGATACCTACGGGTCAAGCTAGCGCTACATAAAACTTTTAAAATAAATAAAATAAAAAGCGCTAATCACCAGAGGGCTCTAAGGCATCTAATAGAGTTGGAGAGAGGGCAACTTTTTATTTAATTAGTACCCTAATGGTCAAGGGGAGGCGTCTTAAATTGTTATTTTTGAGTAAGGGGCGGCTATGACGCATTCTGTATGCCCACCCATGTTGAGTTGTCATTTGTATGGCATCATTGCCACCTAGAGAGTATGTTAATGTAGGGATGGTCTTTTGCCAAATACTGTGGCCTTAATACTCGATCATTGCAGGGTGCATTTTATTATGGTTAGTCTCGTGCATTTTTGGATTGCCCAATAGGTGCTCATTTATGATCTTGTGACATCAGTATGAGTGTCATAAGCCATGGTGGGTTGTAAGGGATGGTGTCATGGCTCCTTTTGTTCATGAAGTGTTGTTCATTGTTGTCAGCGAAGGCCCATTAGCTCTACGGCCCTCAGCGAGAAACTCGAGTAATTTCTGCTACCAGGGAGGAAATTAGTTTTTTTGCATGCTTGTGCTGCAACATAGGATGGCCGGGTATGCCATTTTTGCTAACAGTGCTACCCTGAAATCCCTATACCACACCAAGGGCAATTTTACATAACATTAAAATTAAGGATGTTCTTGTACCAATTAAGTCATCACGATAATGATCTGGTCCTTTACTGCTAGTATTTCGTATTCTATAATTGGAGAGCCTTGTGACATCACCGTCATTATTGGGGTTTCCTGTTTATCACTATTATTTGGCACGCCTGTTGTGATAAAATTGCCACCAGGACAGTTTTGCATGCCACTTGTAAAGGTCCTGAATGTTATGCTAAGAGCCAAGTTTTAGTTGCACCATGTGATGCTTCAGAGCACCACTGGACTTGCTGGTACCAGTAAGGTGAAAAAATCGGGGAAGCAGGTCAGGTACTTTGATGGGGAACATAACTTTGAATTCATTTTCAAACTGAGGTGGCTGTCCTGAAGGCAACCATGATTTCCAATTGTTAGACTTTTCAACTGAGCCTCCACCTAGATTGTTCTTGCTTTAACCCTCAATAATTCAACCTAAAGACTGTAGGGGCTGGTTAATGGGCTTAATGTGGTGCTTGAGTACTTCACCCATTTACCTTTGTGCAGTGGAAACAATCATCTCCCATATATGGGAGATCTTTCAGAGCTATTTAAAAGCCATCCTATTGCCACAACCCAAAATCCTATTTGATTATTAACTTGCTGTTTGTGCTGTATTTTTGTGTGATATGCCAAATACCAGTAGTTATTTAATCAAGCCTTAAGACTAAATCATGGAAAAAACAACATTTTCTATCATTTCTAACCTGCTGTTTAGGTAATTTTCACCGAAGGTGGCCCCATGAACGTGACTGAGTTTTATACACCCGAGGGTATTAGGAAATGTCTACTCTTTCGCCATTGAGGCAGTGTTGGACCTGAGATTACTGGTCCACCTAGGGTAGCCTGGCTCAGGTGGTAAGGCCTAACTCTAAGGCGAACTGTTGCACTTGCGTCACACTCAATTCAGTAGCACAGCGTACTTCCACTCAAAAATGACACTACACCTTCACTTTAGAAAAATAGAAAAGCTTTATCTTTTCTTTTTTTATACTTGAATTCAGTTGCATAAGCCTTAACATGCCATCATTTTACATTTAATGTTCCTATTTCTGTGACTCTAGGACATGGCACAAATTATATATCTCTAGTGAACCTCACTTAGTCATTCAATTAATCAGCAGGATAAATTCAAACAGATCCCTTTTTAGGTTTTGACTGGCCATGCGCTTTGCGCATGTGCCAAAAAAACCTCTTGAGTTGTGTGTGTGGCTTTGGGTCGGCCCTCGTCCTTGATTGGCTGGCTCCGTAAACGGAGCCTTGCCATTGGACGAGGGGCCTGTCCGTCAATGCCGGACCAGACACGGGGGCGTTCCCGACATTCTTTGGCTTTTGCCGACGTCACGCGACGCCGGGAACGCCCCCGATTCTGTTCCGGCATTGCCGGCACCCGCCTTCCTGCTCCGGTGTCTGCCGCCGTCCGTGTCCTCTCCCGCCCCCCTCCCCCTTGATGAACAGCCGGCATTGCCGGCACCCGCCTTCCTGCTGTAAGGGTGAGCCGAGGTGCATTTACCGCCTCCCGAGCCGCAGCTGATCCAGTATCCGGTGTCTGCCGCCGTCCGTGTCCTCTCCCGCCCCCCTCCCCCTTGATGAACAGCCGGCATTGCCGGCACCCGCCTTCCTGCTGTAAGGGTGAGCCGAGATGCATTTACCGCCTCCCGAGCCGCAGCTGATCCAGTATTTCTACCGACGGCCATCCCTTGCTGCCCTGATAGTCTCACCATTTCCTAGTCTCTCGCGCATGTTTGCTGGTCGGCGTCTGCCTCACAACACGTTCCATGTCGATCCGCTCTCCCCGCCTCCCTCTCCCCTCCCACTGCAGATCCCCGCCTCCCGAGCCGCAGCTGATCCAGTATTTCTACCGACGGCCATCCCTTGCTGCCCTGATAGTCTCACACTGCGAATGATGCCAAGGGTTTGGCGGTCGGAACCTGCAGAGAGGCTCTGAGTGAGTGACACTGTGGGGTGGGGAAGCTGGTCAGTCACCGCTATCGCCGGTCAAGCAAGATCTGAAATAGTTCTGTGTGAAATTTGTGTCTTTTTTTTTTGGGGGGTGGGGCAAAAAAGAAATAAGTCCATGAAATGCCAATGCGGCATTTGAATCGAGTGCGGTGTCTGCCGCCGTCCGTGTCCTCTCCCGCCCCCCTCCCCCTTGATGAACAGCCGGCATTGCCGGCACCCGCCTTCCTGCTGTAAGGGTGAGCCGAGGTGCATTTACCGCCTCCCGAGCCGCAGCTGATCCAGTATTTCTACCGACGGCCATCCTTTGCTGCCCTGATAGTCTCACACTGCGAATGATGCCAAGCGTTTGGCGGTCGGAACCTGCAGAGAGGCTCTGAGTGAGTGACACTGTGGGGTGGGGAAACTGGTCAGTCACCGCTATCGCCGGTCAATCTCCATCTTGGAAGCAAGATCTGAAGTAGTTCTGTGTGAAATTTGTGTCTTTTTTTTGGGGGGGTGGGGCAAAAAATCCAGAAATAAGTGCATGAAATGCCAATGCGGCATTTGAATCGAGTGGGTCCGGCCCCTGCATCAATTTTGGACAAGAGTAAGCATTGCGAGCTGAAATAAAGCACAACATTGCACATGATGCGAATACCAGCTGTTCGTGTTTGAGTTGTTCGCATTGTTCCCATGCTCCTGTGGTGGGACGTTTACCGAAGCAACATATCTTCATTACGGCGTGGCGTAATGTGAATTTGTAAAATTGAGGTTCGAGTAAGCTCCTATTTCACGGTTTCAGAACTCTAATATCTATACAGCAGTGGTGCATACCTTGGGTTAACGGATATACCCGGTAAAGCAACCCACTGTGTGCATGTTCTAAGCTGCAGAGTGACACTACCGACAATAATTTTGGTGGTAAGGAACTTTTGCTTTTTTCCCATAAAGTTTGAACTTTAAAAAGTACTGCATATCTTGTGTTCCAGTGGAAACGGTGGAGATTTGCATATTGTTACCAATATTTTACAATGGAGGGATTTTAACAGCATTTATTGAGGGTAAAGAATTGGAGATATTGTGACTTTATTTAGCCGAGTTTTAAGGACTGGAGTTTCATTTTGTTACTATGTTTAAGATTGTAGTATGGCCGTAAATTGCAAAAAAAAGATTATGGTAGCATCCTAACCACTAGGCCAAATATAAAGGGTTGTAAGTTTCACCAGAAACTTAAATCGCAAAAGTTGAGTGTTGTGCACTTTTTTTATATTACATATTTATTTTTGGAAAGTTATCATGCAGATTTTTTTTCTCCTTAAAGTAAGGAAATGTTTATTGAACAGTAAGTGAAACACTGAACTAGTTTAGTTATCTAATAAAAGGAGAATTGCGCTGAACTACATTCTTAAGATTGTATAATTTCAGGAAAAAAAATCTTGCTTTAATAATCGCAGTCTTGTTGCAGAAGTGAACGGTTGTTGAAGTTCTCTGCAAGATGCAGCTGAAAATGGGCGCTGATTGAAGTGTTTAGATGTTGTCGTGAAAATGCTGTCCTCTTGAAAGTGCAGCTAACTACCCAGAAATAAACATAAATAACTGGTTATGTTGTAATATGGTTCTTTGTTGCCATCTCCTGGTTGTGGTTAAATTTACAAACCTCTCTGCCTTCGCACTTGTAGTTTAACCCCTTGATGTGAATATTGGGTCATATAACAGTTACCCGATATGCTTTATCGGTCTGTGTTCGTGTATAATATATATTTGTATGTGTGTGTGTGTGTGTGTGTGTGTGTGTATGTATGTGTGTGTATATGTGTGTGTGTGTGTGTGTGTGTGTGTATCATAGCATGTGTGGCAGTAGGTAAACTTTTTTCCATACTCGCCATCTAGTATTTGGCTCGAAATGTTGCAACTTATTTTTCTTTAAAGAAGTCTTTGGGGTCACAGGATCTCTGTGACGACTCCTCTAGGAATGTGCACGGACGTGTATCGGGGTTGCTCCCAGTCACAACGAGAATGACTTTTTTCGTTATGTCAGTAGAGTCTGTTACCTTCCTTCCCATCGCAGAGGAAACTTTTCAACGCCACTTCATTTTTTTATGATGCCCACTCAACTCCTAACGTTAATTGTCGTCCAGCAATCGAGCCACTCAACCCTTCAGGCAGTGCGCTCCCCTGACTAGCTCATTTAGAGCTTTGTCAAAATCTCCAGATAATACCCTGTTGACTTAATGTTTCTGCTCAGGCGTCCACCTTGGTCAGATAAAGGGTGAATAGCACAGAGCACCATGTTCCTGCACGTTTCTCACGTTTGTTGAGGCTTTGGTTACACCAGCTTTTTGCAGGTGCAAACTGTTTACTGTATTTTGTACAATTAAAGTGGTAATACAACTACTGTACTGATTTTTTTTTATATAGTATTGATAGTGCATATTATATGCATAACTAAAGAAGACTTGATACTGTGTATCTGGCAGTTTTTCTCACCGAGTCCTAATGTGTAACTTAATGGTAATAGATCAATGTTTGATTACCAGGACACACAGCTAAATTTCAAATGAGTGCCTGCCACGCTGGTGCACAGCTGGGATGGATGGATGGAAGGGTGGGTGTCTGACATAGAACAGTCTGGCACGCGGGGTGAACAGCTGGAGTGAGTGGGTAGGTGTCTGGTGTGGTGTACATCAGGCTGACTCACAGCTAACCCTGGGGTGGGTGTGTCCCCGGTGTAGAGCCAGCGAGAAGCCGGGTCCACAGCTGGGGTCGTGTGTGTCTAGCTTAGAGCAGTTTGAAAGAGAAGCCGGACGAACAGCTGGGAAGGGTGGGTCTCTAGTGTAGAACAGTTTGAAGGAGAGGTTGGGTGCACTCCTAGGGTGGGTGGGTGTCTGGTGTAGAGCGGGTTGTAAGAAAGGCTGGGTGCACAGTTGGGGTGGATGTCTGGTGTGGAACAGTTTGAAGGAGAGGTTGGGTGCACACCTAGGGTGGGTGGGTGTCTGGTGTAGAGCGGGTTGTAAGAAAGGCTGGGTGCACAGTTGGGGTGGATGTCTGGTGTGGAACAGTTTGAAGGAGAGGTTGGGTGCACACCTAGGGTGGGTGGGTGTCTGGGGTAGAGCGGGTTGTAAGAAAGGCTGGGTGCACAGTTGGGGAGGATGTCTGGCGTAGAACAGTTTGGAAGAGAGGTTGGGTGCAAAGATACAGTGGTTCGTGGTTGGGTGACTGGTGTAGAGCAGTCTTGTTTGACAGGTGTCTAGTGTAGGGCAAGATGGGTGCACAGCGGATGGGGGAGGTCTGTTGTAGTTCTGCCTGTATGAGAGGCTGGGTGCTCAGCACCCTTGCCGTGTAATGCCTTGTACTACATCTGTGTTAGCAGTCGCCTCAGGCTGTTTTTTTTTTATGCAGGGGACGGGATTTGATCATGCCCATTACGCCGTATTGCTTCTCAAAGGCAACTGTTGCAGAGCCAAGTGGGCTGTTGAAAATTGTGTTTTCTCCACCTGCCCCTGTTGCCTGCTTGTGCCTCCGTTTTCGTGCCTCCGTTTTCATGCCCCTGTTGCCTGCTTGTGTCCCTGTTGCCCGCTTGTGCCTCCTTGTGCCCCTGTTGTCTGCTTGTGCCTCTGTGTGCCCCTGTTGTCTGCTTGTGCCTCTGTGTGCCCCTGTTGCCTGCTTGTGCCTCTGTGTGCCCCTGTTGCCTGCTTGTGCCTCTGTGTGCCCCTGCTTGTGCCTCTGTGTGCCCCTGTTGTCTGCTTGTGCCTCTGTGTGCCCCTGTTGTCTGCTTGTGCCTCTGTGTGCCCCTGTTGCCTGCTTGTGCCTCTGTGTGCCCCTATTGCCTGCTTGTGCTCTGCTTGTGCCTCTGTGTGCCCCTGTTGCCTGCTTGTGCCTCTGTGTGACCCTGTTGCCTGCTTGTGCCTCTGTGTGCCCCTGTTGCCTGCTTGTGCCTCTGTGTGCCCCTGTTGCCTGCTTGTGCCTCTGTGTGCCCCTGTTGCCTGCTTGTGCCTCTGTGTGCCCCTGTTGCCTGCTTGTGCCTCCGTCTGCCCCTGTTGCCTGCTTGTGCCTCCGTCTGCCCCTGTTGCCTGCTTGTGCCTCCGTCTGCCCCTGTTGCCTGCTTGTGCTGTGTTGGTGTGTGTGGAGGGCTCTGTGTGGCTGTGTGTGTAGGAAGCTTTGTGTGGCTGTGTGTGTGGAGGGCTCTGTGTGGCTGTGTGTGTGGGGGGCTCTGTGTGGCTGTGTGTGCGGGGCTCTGTGTGGGGGTGTGTGTGGGGCGGCTCTGTGTGTGAGAGAGAGAGATTTGTTTAAATACCAGGATAATTGCCAGCAGCAGCACCCTTGCCGTGTAATGCCTTGTACTACATCTGTGTTAGCAGTCGCCTCAGGCTGTTGTTTTTTTTTATGCAGGGGACGGGATTTGATCATGCCCATTACGCCGTATTGCTTTTCAAAGGCAACTGTTGCAGAGCCAAGTGGGCTGTTGAAAATTGTGTTTTCTACACCTGCCCCTGTTGCCTGCTTGTGCCTCCGTTTTCGTGCCCCTGTTGCCTGCTTGTGCCCCTGTTGCCCGCTTGTGCCTCCTTGTGCCCCTGTTGCCCGCTTGTGCCTCTGTGTGCCCCTGTTGCCCGCTTGTGCCTCTGTGTGCCCCTGTTGTCTGCTTGTGCCTCTGTGGGCCCCTGTTGCCTGCTTGTGCCTCTGTGGGCCCCTGTTGCCTGCTTGTGCCCCTGTTGCCTGCTTGTGCCTCCGTCTGCCCCTGTTGCCTGCTTGTGCCTCCGTCTGCCCCTGTTGCCTGCTTGTGCTGTGTTGGTGTGTGTGGAGGGCTCTGTGTGGCTGTGTGTGTAGGAAGCTTTGTGTGGCTGTGTGTGTGGAGGGCTCTGTGTGGCTGTGTGTGTGGGGGGCTCTGTGTGGCTGTGTGTGTGGGGGGCTGTGTGTGCGGGGCTCTGTGTGTGTTTGTGTGTGTCATTTGCGATAGATAAAGCTAGTGGCATTGTAAATGACAATGCCATTTATTTATGTTAAAAAAACATAAATAAAAATAATGTCAAGAGCAATGCCAATAGCTCTAACTTTAACAAAGGCAAAACCATTGCATTGTAAATGCTTGTTCATGTAATAGTCCATTTAAATATTTTAAAGGTTAGGGTGAGGTCCTGAGGCAGATTGATAACAAGGCAGAAATATGGAATCAGCAGATGGTTGTTTTAATTGTCTAGCAAACTAGTGCTGGAATGGAGAAGTCAGTTAATTCTTAGTGAAACATTTCAACTTTAAATCAAATCCAAAATTTACATTCACCTTTCCGAGAATAGACATTGGTTTTTGGAAAGGATCACAGTTCATGCATTTAGTTAGATAAGGTGCGGCTCCAATCTTGTGAATAACCCTGCCTATAGTTGGTTACTTCACCATTATTTGCATTGCTACAGTTGGATCAGCAGTTGTTCCTTGGTTCGCCTATCACTTACAAAGTTAGAGAGACATCCCTGTGTAGCTCCGCTGAATACAGCCTCTCAGTCCCCCTCATGCACTCAACTTCTATTAGGCGGGGAGTCTAGGTATTCACCAGGCCCAGCAGAGAGATCCGTGGGTCTCACTCCTTTCTCCCCGCTCCATATCCCAGCTTACTTCTGAAGGTGGCGTTCGAGTGGCCGGTCCGCCCAGTGCTGGCCGTTTGGGGGACCAAGCCTTTCCTCTCGAGGGCTCTTTATGGCCCAGTTGGTTTACGAGAGGCTCACGAAGGCAGATTCCCCCCTGGAGGCAGAGCACACCTCAATTCCTGGCGCTCCGCTGCGCCCGCGCCTCCCTCTCCACACACCCACCGAGAGAGGGCGAACTCCTCCTCCTCACGCGACACTGCCTCAGAGGAGCCGGCCGCTTCTCAACTCTGGCGCCGGCCCAGTTCTTCCGGCAATAAGTAACTGTCCACGCCTACCAGCCCAGGCAGAGTTCAACGGGGCGGTTCTCTCACAATACGGGACCCGCCCCAGCCAACTCTCACGATTCTTGCTGGAAAGCTAGTCCGGCGTTGCCGCTTCACAGGAGTTCAGCGGCACCACAGGGAGCAATGGCTCTCGCTAAGCGAACTTTGGAGAGAATCAAGGTATCGATGTAGAAATCCCACTTACCCTTCCTCTTCACGTGGGGGCTAGGGTCAGATAAGGTCTTAAATGCCCCACAGTCTTTTTTCACTCTACTTGAGGGAACAGCAGCAGCGCAGGACCCTGCAGGACTCTCATTCACCACCTTGGTCTCAGGCAAAAGGATGTCCCTCTGTGACCAGGCGTTCTCGAGGTTCAAGGAGGGGGGGGGGTTTGAAGCTCAGTTATCTCTCTTTCACAGGGATACTGGGTCCCCTCAGTCTCTCCCACAGCTGGGTCAGTTCAACAGGTAGGAAGGCAGATTCACCACACTGGCAGCAGCTCTTCAGAACAGAACCATCATCATGGTCAGGATCACCCTTCCTCATACCCCGTAGTCTGCACTCCAGTCAGATCTGTTTGATGACCAAAATGGACGACCAGTCAGCTCCCTTTTTATAACCTAGTCCCAGGCCACCAGAAGGTTCTAGATCCCCCTAATGTTAGCCTATGGCCAGGGCTCTGAGGTAAAACATTGACAGTTGGCAGGCCACCATTTTGTGGGTGACCTTTTACTCTTCCTCCATTTTAGAAGAGTACCTGCGCCGCATTACTAAAAAGTAACAATGAGGCACCCAGAGACCTAGGGTCAGCACCAGGAAAAAAAATGTAGTGGACACACAGGAAAAATACAGAAGGTAAAAAGGGGATAAAAAAAATAATAATTAGGAGGGACCACCCAAAGGGCTGACAGGTCTAACAGGCAGCACTTGTTAGATCATACCCAATTAGAATGTATCAGAAGTGGTTAATGAGGCTTTATTTTGATTTCCATAAGCAAACTTTCTTTCCCCAGCATTAGGATACATATTCATCTTTGCAAAATGATTATTAAAATGCAATAGAAGTGGTACACGCCCTTGCATGACCTGAAACAAATCTGTTGACTTTTCTGCTTAAGTACATTTTCCCCGATCTTCAGACTTAGTACTTTGTCAGGTTGAAATAAACCTGTTCAAACACTGTTTATCGGATCTGCCTTATATCTGCAGTCTGGGCCCTCTCATGTTGGGCTTAGGTCCCTTTGATTCTGTCCCTTTCTTAACGGAGTACATAAGGGGGTGGTAATGGACGGAGCATCTGAACCAATCAAACACTCACACCCAGTCAAAAGATCTGGGTTTAATCCATTTATTTATTTATTTGTATGCTTATTTCGCGCCTGAATCAGCCCCGAAGGGGTATCTCCGCGCGTGGCTTCTGAGCAGGTATCATGGAGCTACCAAGGACATATGGCTACTGCGATTGCGGGGGAAGACATTAGTCTTGGGAAAAAAGATATGTTTTTAACTTCCTTCTAAAGGACAGATGGTTGGAGGTATGTCTTAGCAATGGGGGCAGAGAATTCCAGAGCATCGGGCCTTTAAGTGAGATGGCCCGTCCTCCCTGTCTTGCTCTCATCACCCTAGGGACCTGAAGCAGCATAGTGCTACTGGAGCGTAGAGCACGTCTTGGCAAGTAGGGGACAAATATGTCTCTTAGATATTGAGGGCCGGATCCGTAGATACATTTGTGCATTATACAACATACTTTGAAGTCAATGCGCTGTTTCACCGGAAGCCAGTGAAGTGAAGAGAGGAGAGGGCGTGAGGGAGTACGGGGCAAAGCATTTAAAATGAGTCTTGCCGCGGTATTCTGTACCACCTGCAGCCTACCCAGCTGTTCTTGATTGGCAGAGATAAGCAGTCCATTGCAATAATCCATCCGGCCGATGACCAGTGCTTGTACCAGCGTCTTCCTATGGATGTCAGGTAGGAAGGGGAATATGCGTCGAAGCAACCCTATCACTCGGAAACAAGCTCCCGTGACTTGGTTGACGTGGTCTTTTAGGATCAGTGCTTGATCTAGACGCACTCCCAGATTTTTTACGGTCTGCTTTGGTACCGGAACAGGTCCTAGCTCAGATGGCCACCAGTCGGGGGACCATAGCAGTGTGGCCCCTCCAAACAACATGACTTCAGTCTTGGTCACGTTGCATTGGAGGAAGTTGTGGGCCATCCAATCTGCCACGGCTCGCATACCATTTTGGAAAGATTTTATAACCGTTGGTGTAAGAGTTTGGAAGGGAAACAGCAGCTGGGTGTCGTCAGCATAGGAGATTGGGGTGAACCCGTAAGATCTTATGATGTCAGCCAAGGGGGCCACATATACGTTAAATAACGTGGGGCTCAAGCAAGAGCCCTGTGGCACACCCTTGGTCAGCTTCCTACAGATGGAGTTGTAGGAGCCTAATTTGACACCTTGTTGGCGGTCCGCAAGAAAGCTTTCTAGCCATGCCATGGCAGCCCCTTTTATTCCCACCTCCCTCAACCGGCCGAGAAGGATGTCATGCGACACCGTGTCGAAGGCAGCAGACAGATCCAATAGCACCAGAATCACTGAGCTCCCCCCATCAAGTGACATCCTGATAGTATCGGTCACTGACAGGAGAGCTGACTCTGTGCTATGGTTAGGCCTAAAACCAGATTGAGAGTGGTCTAGGCCGCCCGCTGCCTCGATGTAGATGGACAGGTGTGCGTTGACGTGTTTCTCTGCAAGCTTACCAAAATAGGGTAGGAGGGAGATGGGTCAGAGGTTGGAAAGTTCCGACCACGGGAGAGCAGCATTCTTGCGGATGGGGTTCACCACCGCTCTCTTCCACACAGTGGGCACGTTTCCCTTCTTTAAGGACTGATTTATTACCTCTTGAATATAGGGGCCTAGCAAAGGACTCAGGGGGATTAAGATTTTGGCAGGAATCAGATCTTCTGGAGATCCAGATTTTACATGGGTCATTAGTGTTTCAAGTTCTTCACTATTAATGGGAGGGAAGGTGGTCAGAGAGAAATTGGTGTTCTTATTGGGGGGAGGTGTATTCAGAGTACCTCTTTCTGTTTGGGACACCAAAATCTTGTCATAAATGGAGTCAATTTTATTTTCGAAATACAGAGAGACTTCCTCACACAGACTTTGAGAAAAATCATCTAAGCCTACACTAGCAGTTGGCTTGACGAATGTTCCTTAGCCCACTCTTAAAGGAGGCTTCACGTTTAGCCACTTGTTATTTTTTCACACGAATCCCTGATCTCTCTGGACTTTTGTCACCTTTTGACCAATTCATCATATTGAATGCTGCTTTGTGGGGGTGAGGCTGAGGTGCATTTAGGCAAAAGGAGGCCGGATACTGATTGATTCCTGGGTTCGTGGTTTTTCCAATTTGACCTATTTGGTGAAGTTTCCAGAGCTGTGGTGGGCTGCTTTTGTAAAAAGCTGTATTTGTAACAGATGTGGTTTTAAGATGGATATTATGTGGAAAGGTAAGCAGAAAATGCCAATGGAGGTGGGGTGATGTGATTGTTGCTGCCAGATCAACTGAGAATTGTTGCTGCAGTGTTTAGAACAATTTTATGGTGAGCCTTTTTCCTGTTGAAACTTGTGGTTATGAAGATGCAGTAGTCTATGGTGAATACTTAAGGAGCCTTGGGATGTTTTTAAAGTGGTTTGAGTTTATTGTAGACTTCATGATTTTGTTCATTTGAGAGTGAAGGACAGATATTGATTGAAGTTAATCCATGGTCATAGACTTGTAAAGATGCAAGTGGGCCAGTAGCATGAAACAGAATAGGGAATGGTTATGGCAAGCGAGCACCAGTTCATTAGACGCTTGACTCTTACAGGAAAGTATCCATCAGCATCTAAGTGGGACAATTTGTCATGGCATCTTCTGCATTTCATTTATCTTGTATGCATTGAAATCCATCTGTAATTGTAAATTCTCATTGAATGAGATTCGTTTGTTGGGAGAGTGTTGTGATAGTTTATATAAATAACAAGTTATTTCAGGTCCATTTAAAGATAGTTTGCTCCAAGGTTTTGGGTGTAATGGAATAGATGAGCTTGCAACGCAAGTGCCAGTGATTTATGTGAAATAATTGTGCTCACATTTGGTATTCCCTGTCGTATTTGAGAATTTTTCAGGCTTACTTAGTAGCAATTCTTCTAGATTAGTCAGAAAGTTAGTAAACCAAGCTTCAGTGATGCAAGTGAATTTTGAGTGTTGATTCTGGATGAGAGAGCCTATTTAACACCTTGGCTGCTAGGCGTTTTCCCCCTCCTGTGCTGGGAATTGCCATTTTGCTGGTGTCATGACGAGCTCAGCTCGTCATCAGCACACGACACCCATGGGTGATGACGAGCTGAGCTAGTCATCAGCGTCGAAAGGGTTAACCGTAGCATTGCCAAGAACACTTCCTAGTAAGAAAAGAAATATAAAACCGGAGTGCACTTCGCCTGTATACCCCATGGAATATATGAATTTGTGTACGGTTGAAACTTGAAAAATTTTAATTAAAATATATTTTTTTTAAATTATTTTTTCGAGCCCCGTCATAACCCAGCCATTCTTGCCACTCGGCCTCATCTCTTGCCCTACCACAAAGACCACCTCTACCTTTTGTTCACAAAACAGTCACTTTTCAAGAAAAAGGCTGCAGCCCTTTATTATATAAAACCTATTCCTTGATTCTTCCACCCATAGGCAATCAGTCACAGCTTTGCATATTGTTTGACTGAACAAATCATGTATTTAGACAGTTTAGCAATTGTCTGGGGGAGACCCCAAAAAGGTTCAAGACTTAATCCTGCCACAATTGTCCGTTCCTGGCAGGATGTCGCGGCTGGGCAGCAAGTTTTTCATCCGCCTTGTCGTTCTCTTTTTTTCTCCCAATGGACCATGCTGTTTGGCGTTCCAAGGCTAGCAGGCAGCCCTTTTACCCTTCTCTGGGTGCCTTGCTCCTGCAGTTTAGTTTACTACCACTCCACAAGGCTAGTGAGACTGCACCCTGGCTTCACGTCCCCTTATACCTGAATTAGGTGCAGTTGGGTTGGCCTGTGCATTCCTTGCTGCCGCATATGCATCCGTGGGCTAGGCCTGATTCATCTGTTCATACAAACGATGCTCAGCTGTTCTCTGTCAGAGCTCGAATAGCGCTACCTGGATTTTGCGCCAATTTCCTGCCCACCGGACCCCCTCTTGGGATTCCGGTGCCATTCGACCCATTCTTGTCTCTCGGTCTTCAGGTGGGATTATGGTTCTGGGCTTCTTCCCATCTCCTTTTTCTTTTTTTTAAAAATTTACTCCGAACTACCCTTTACCACTACCCACCCCTAAATTTACCTTTACCACTACCTAACAATAAAATAACCTCTACCCTCACCCAGTCCCGGGCCTTAGTTAAGCCACTTGGCTGTCTCTTACTTCATTAGTCCAGTTCAAGAAAGGTTCTTTAGGCACAGGAGTATTCTTTGTCAGCCCTGTAGTCTTGGAGTCTCCTGCATTTCCTCTGATCTTTTGGGGGGTGACTTCATACAATTGTTGGCCTTGAGAGGGAGTTTGATACCACAATGCAGTACGTGAGCGAGAGCTTTACACACTCACTGCCATCAGATAAGGAGTTTGTCTGTCTTTACTGACCTCCTGAGAGGGTAATTTAGCGCCTGCCGCCTTTAGGGTTTTTTTTAGGTCGAGTCTGGGCAGCACATGCGCTCCTGTGCGAGGCATGCTGTATTTGAGCATGGACTTGAAACCCCGCCCACTCTCCGCCCATATTTTTCATTGAGTTGTGTCATTGTCCTTTGTAAATGCTGGCTTCTGATTTGTTAATAGGCTTGTTAGTCCCTCCTTAGTGCTGCCTTCTCTTCATTTGTAACCTCCCATGAGGACTGGCCCTTTTACTTCGGTTGTTACACGGTATGTCTTCTTTAGTCTATAAGCACTATTTTCTTTAATCAGTTTCTCCTACTGCAGGCACGACGTGCTTTCCTGCAACATTCAGTATGCCATGTGCGACTTTACTTTACAAGCATTCTGGGACAATGGCGGTCGTTTCTTTGAACTGAAATAGTTCTCGCATTTACAAGAGTTAGAGCTGTTGGCATTGTAAATGACAATGCATTTTATTTATGTGTTAATTATCAAAACAGATCAATAAGTTATTGTCATTTACAATGCCAATAGCTTAAACTCTCGCAAATGCGAGACCTATTGCATTGCAAATGCTTGCGTTGTTTCTGTGATCGGGAGGTGTTTTTGTTTTGGACTCTGCAGTTATGAGAGGACCCCGAACGTTGTCATTGATGTGACGGATGCTTCTACCTTCAGTCTGAGAGTGCAGTGAATGATGGCCAAGGATCGTGTCGCCAGTGAGGAATACATCCTATTTATCCACTCCAAAAAGCATTACTCGCTCTGCCTAGCCAATCATGAGACCCAATTGCTTAGTCACACTCCACAAAGTGCTTTCCAGGACCTTGAATTATTTATTGACTAGCTTCAGCCTGTTGTTCCTGTGAAAGACCCAAGAAGCGTATGTATAGCTGCATTGATTTGCTTTCTTTTAACTACATTGCGGTTTAAACTGAATAAGCAGTGCAGGTTCAGGGAGGAAGGGTGGAGAAGGACTGAATGACTGAAGAAGGCACAAGAGTGAAGACATAGGAGGGATAGTTTATCCCCTTGGCCGCGGCGGTAATTCCACCGCGGCGCTGGGGGTGAGGGGGGGTCGCGCGGCGCCGCTATGCTCGTGACGGAACCACTCTGTCACGAGCCACGGGCGCGCTGTGCTAATGACGGAGTGGTTTCGTCACGGCCCTGCCCGGCCGCGCTGTGCTAATGACCGAGTGGTTCCGTCACGGCCCCGCCCGCTCATCAATTCAGCCACGCAGGCGTGGAATTGAGGCAGCTTGGGCGGAGCGGGCGCGGCGTGACGAAACCACTCCGTCATTAGCAAAGTGCGTCCGTGGCTCGTGATGGAGTGGTTCTGTCACAAGCACGGAACGGGTTAAAGAATAAACAACACTGCGAAGAAAGACAGTGATTATATCAATCCTTCCATGCGTTTATGCCGAACCCGAAAATGCACAGTGATATACTTACTGACTGCGTACCAGCCTTACCTACCTATCAGGGTCACTTGCCTGATATGTGACTGACTGCTTCCCCAGGTAGGTTTTCAAACCATCTTCGCTCCCACCATTCTTCCAGAGGTCTTCATTATCTGACCGACTATACCCCCAGATCTTTCACAGTCACTGTCCTAGCATATGTGGTCCTTTCCACAACACTACTTTTCAGCTTTATATTGAAAAATCTGAAATGTGGCTGCCTTAGCCCAAGGGTCTATTGCCTTTTTGGGGGAACTGCCTGGGTTGTGGTCTGAGCCTGCCCTGCCATCCTGTTACCTGTGCTTGTGTGCCTCGCATCCCCTGGCCCTCCCTCGCATCCCCTGGCCCTCCCTCGCATCCCCTGGCCCTCCCTCGCATCCCCTGGCCCTCCCTCGCATCCCCTGGCCCTCCCTCGCATCCCCTGGCCCTCCCTCGCATCCCCTGGCCCTCCCTCGCATCCCCTGGCCCTCCCTCGCATCCCCAGGCCCTCCCTCGCATCCCCAGGCCATCCCCTGGCCCCCCCTCGCATCCCCTGGCCCTCCCTCGCATCCCCTGGCCCTCCCTCGCATCCCCTGGCCCTCCCTCGCATCCCCTGGCCCTCCCTCGCATCCCCTGGCCCTCCCTCGCATCCCCTGGCCCTCCCTCGCATCCCCTGGCCCTCCCTCGCATCCCCTGGCCCTCCCTAGCATCCCCTGGCCCACCCTCGCATCCCCTGGCCCTCCCTCGCATCCCCTCTGGCCCTCCCTCGCATCCCCTCTGGCCCTCCCTCGCATCCCCTCTGGCCCTCCCTCGCATCCCCTCTGGCCCTCCCTCGCATCCCCTCTGGCCCTCCCTCGCATCCCCTCTGGCCCTCCCTCGCATCCCCTCTGGCCCTCCCTCGCATCCCCTCTGGCCCTCCCTCGCATCCCCTCTGGCCCTCCCTCGCATCCCCTCTGGCCCTCCCTCGCATCCCCTCTGGCCCTCCCTCGCATCCCCTCTGGCCCTCCCTCGCATCCCCTCTGGCCCTCCCTCGCATCCCCTCTGGCCCTCCCTCGCATCCCCTCTGGCCCTCCCTCGCATCCCCTCTGGCCCTCTCTCGCATCCCCTCTGGCCCTCTCTCGCATCCCCTCTGGCCCTCTCTCGCATCCCCTCTGGCCCTCTCTCGCATCCCCTCTGGCCCTCTCTCGCATCCCCTGGCCCTCTCTCGCATCCCCTGGCCCTCTCTCGCATCCCCTGGCCCTCCCTCGCATCCCCTGGCCCTCCCTCGCATCCCCTGGCCCTCCCTCGCATCCCCTGGCCCTCCCTCGCATCCCCTGGCCCTCCCACGTATCCCCTGGCCCTCCCTCGCATCCCCTGGCCCTCCCTCGCATCCCCTGGCCCTCCCTCGCATCCCCTGGCCCTCCCTCGCATCCCCTGGCCCTCCCTCGCATCCCCTGGCCCTCCCTCACCCCCCTCAACCCCCTTACCATCCTCACACACACTCACCCTCACACACCCCTAACCCTCACAACCCCACACCCCCTCACCCCCCAACACCCCCTCACCCCCTCACCCCCCACCCCCTCCCCCTCACCCACCTCCTCACCCACCCCCTCACACACCCCCTCACACCCCCACACCTCACCCTCACAAACCCTCACACATCCTCACACCTTACCCACCCTCACACCTCACCCACCCTCACCCTCACAAACCGTCACACACCTCACCCACCCGCCCTCACACATCCTCACCCTCACTCACCCTCACCCACCCTCACACCTCACCCACCCTCACACCTCACACATCCTCACCCTCACACACCCTCACCCCGTCACCCTCACCCCGTCACCCTCACCCCGTCACCCTCACCCCGTCACCCTGACCACATCCACCCTCTCACCTTCACCCACCCTCTCACCAACCCCCTCACCCTCCTCTCACCCTCTCACCCTCCTCTCACCCTCCTCTCACCCCCCCTCACTCACCCTCACACCCCTCTCACCCCCACACCCACCTTCACCCACCCTCTCGCTCTCGCCCTCACACCCTCACTCACACACCCTCACACCCCCTCTCACCCTCACACCCCCTCACCCCACACCCTCACTCACCCTCACACCCCCTCTCACCCCCCACCCCCTCTCACCCCCTCTCACCCTCACCCCCCACCCCCTCTCACCCCTCGCTCACCCTCACCCCCTCACTCACCCTCACCCCCTCACTCACCCTCACACCCCCTCTCGCCCTCACCCACCCTCTCGCCCTCACCCACCCTCTCGCTCTCACCCACCCTCTCGCACCCACCCTCTCGCACCCACCCTCTCGCCCTCACCCACCCTCTCGCCCTCACCCACCCTCTCACCCACCCTCTCGCCCTCACCCGCCCTCTCGCCCTCACCCGCCCTCTCGCCCTCACCCGCCCTCTCGCCCTCACCCACCCTCTCGCCCTCACTCGCCCTCTCGCCCTCACCCGCCCTCTCGCCCGCCCTCTCGCCCTCACTGGCCCTCTCGCCCTCACTGGCCCTCTCGCCCTCACTGGCCCTCTCGCCCTCACTGGCCCTCTCGCCCTCACTGGCCCTCTCGCCCTCACTGGCCCTCTCGCCCTCACTGGCCCTCTCGCCCTCACTGGCCCTCTCGCCCTCACTGGCCCTCTCGCCCTCACTGGCCCTCTCGCCCTCACTGGCCCTCTCGCCCTCACTCGCCCTCACTCGCCCTCACTCGCCCTCACTCGCCCTCTCGCCCTCACTCGCCCTCTCGCCCTCACTCGCCCTCTCGCCCTCACTCGCCCTCTCGCCCTCTCGCCCTCACTCGCCCTCACTCGCCCTCTCGCCCTCACTCGCCCTCTCGCCCTCACTCGCCCTCTCGCCCTCACTCGCCCTCTCGCCCTCACTCGCCCTCTCGCCCTCACTCGCCCTCTCGCCCTCACTCGCCCTCACTCGCCCTCTTGCCCTCACTCGCCCTCTCGCCCTCACTCGCCCTCTCGCCCTCACTCGCCCTCACTCGCCCTCTCGCCCTCACTCGCCCTCACTCGCCCTCTCGCCCTCACTCGCCCTCTCGCCCTCACTCGCCCTCTCGCCCTCACTCGCCCTCTCGCCCTCACTCGCCCTCTCGCCCTCACTCGCCCTCACTCGCCCTCTCGCCCTCACTCGCCCTCTCGCCCTCACTCGCCCTCTCGCCCTCACTCGCCCTCTCGCCCTCACTCGCCCTCTCGCCCTCACTCGCCCTCTCTCGCCCTCTCGCCCTCACTCGCCCTCTCGCCCTCACTCGCCCTCACTCGCCCTCTCGCCCTCACTCGCCCTCTCGCCCTCACTCGCCCTCACTCGCCCTCTCGCCCTCACTCGCCCTCTCGCCCTCACTCGCCCTCTCGCCCTCACTCGCCCTCTCGCCCTCACTCGCCCTCTCGCCCTCACTCGCCCTCTCGCCCTCACTCGCCCTCTCGCCCTCACTCGCCCTCACTCGCCCTCTCTCGCTCTCTCGCCCTCACTCGCCCTCACTCGCCCTCACCCCTGTCACCCTCACCCCTGTCACCCTCACCCCTGTCACCCTCACCCCTGTCACCCTCACCCCCGTCACCCTCACCCCCGTCACCCTCACCCCCGTCACCCTCACCCCGTCACCCTCACCCCCGTCACCCTCACACACACCCTCATAGCATAACAAAACACAGCATAGCATAACAAAACAAAACATAGCATATAAAACATGCTATGCTTAGTTATGCTATGCTTTGTTATGCTATGTTTTGTTTTGTTATGCTATGCTTTGTTATTCTATAACAAAACAAAACATAGGATAGCAAAACAAAATGTAGCATAGCAAAACAAAACGTACCACAACAAAACATAGCATAGCAACACACAACACAGCACAGCAAAACATAGCACAGCACAATAAAAGAAAACATAGCACAGCACAATAAAAGAAAACATAGCACATCACAATAACCTCTTAGCAGCTATTGAACGTCCAGCTCCAGTGCTGACCGTTCCATTGCGCAGGTGAGGTTCGAACGTCCAACGGCCGACGGCAGCACTCCTGAGGTAGTGGTGCCGTCGGCCGTTGGAATAGGCGCAGCACCTAAGAGGCTAAAAGAAAACATAGCACAGCACAATAAAACATAGCATAGCACAACAAAGCATAGGATAACAAAACGATGCATAGCATAACGAAGCATAGCATAACGAAATAAAGCATAGCATAACGAAACAAAGCATAGCATAACGAAACAAAACATAGCATAGCGAAACGAAACAAAACATAGCCTAGCATAACGAAGCATAGCATAGCATAGCAAAACATAGCATAGCATACCTAAACCGAACATTGGATAGCAAAACCAAACATAGCATAGCATACAGCATCACTCCACACCACCACAGCATCACTCGGGGGCACCACAACTTCACTATGTGCTACCACAGCATCACTGAACACTACAGCACACTCGTTCGCCATCACAACATCACTCAGCGCCACCACAGCATCAATCTCTGCAACCATTCAACAACACCTGGTTCAAATATGTTCTCTCAATGTTTCAAGCTTTATTACAAATGTAACAAAAAGATGTTAATATTTCACTTCTGTTCTTGGATTTTCATCACAATAAAATACACTGAACATAATCTTCACGAAAATTATTTACAAAACTTTTAGCTATTGCCATTATAAATTACAATAACTTTTATTTAAGTATTAAATATTGAAAAAAATTAAAAGCCATTGTTATTTGTAATATCAATACATGTAAGTCACGTAAATATAACACATATTGCATTACAAATCCTATGGGTGTCACATTTGCGAAAGTTATAACTGTTGGCATTGTAAATTACAAAGCTATTAATTTCGCTATTTTAAAAAAGTAAACATAAATAAAAAAATTGGCATTTACAATACAAATAGCTAAAACTTTCCTAGTGCGAGACCTATTGCATTGCAAATGCTTGTTTCTTTTGGTAGTTTCACTGAATAAGGTGAACCTTAAAGAGCATTCTCTGTTCCTAAGTTTAAACAAGCATTTTCAATGCAGTAGGTCTCGCATTTGTGTGTTTAAACTATTGGCACTGTAAATGACAGTGCCTTTTATTTATGTGTTTTTAAAACAAACACACATATAAAAGGCATTGTTATTTCTAATGCTAATAGCTCAAACTCTTGCAAATACGAGACCACTTTAATGGTGGCCATGCCCTTTCTTTAGACACTGCTCGCCGTATTCAGGTTTCAGAGAGCAGCGTCTAAAGAAAGGGGCGTGGCCAAAAATAAAGTGAAAGCACGGTATGGGGAGCTTTCACCCAAAAATAAATAAGCAAAGGTTCTGTAGCGCGGCTGCTAAAAGTTAAAGTGGAGCGGACAGCGCAACAAATTAAATAAATAACCACTGCCGCTATACTTAACCCCTTTGCTGCGGGGCTAATTCCCACACAACTCGGGGGCCGCGCGCCGCGGTGCTTGCGACCAGCTCTGCTCGTCATGCAGGATGGTGGTGCTGTGCTCATGACGAGCTGAGCTCGTCATGACCACGCCCTTTTAATGGAACGCCCAGTACAGCAGGGGAGTTATCCCCGCGTGGGCGTTCCGCGGCAGTCATGATGAGCTCAGCGTCACTGTGTATCATGACGAACTGAGCTAGTCATGACGGCCCAGGGGGTTAAAGCAAACCCGCAGCCATGACTATTAAAAATATAACAGCGGGCGGCGTGCTGCCTTGTACGAAAGCATGTTGTGGCTGGAATAGTGGAAGATCATTGAAGAAAATAGTGCTTGTAACAGCACAAGTAAAATGTCCAGTCCTAATAGGAGGTTACAAATGCAGACAAGGCAGTCCCAAGGAGGGACTACTAAGCCTATTTGTCATTCAAAAGCAACTATTTCGTAAGGACAGTAACTGGAGCCATTAGGCTCTGTCCTGGGGAGTGGGGTTGGGGGTGTTCTTCTGTTCAGGGTTTGTTTTGGGGGGGCAACTGCTTTGGGGGGGATGTGAACTCTTGTTGTTTGATTCGGACTGATCGATGTTGGTATGGGGACGTCACCTAACTTAAAATGCCTAACGTGGAATGTCCGAGGGCTGCGAACTATGATCAAACGCCACAAAGTACACGCATACCTGGTGCAAAGGGGGGTCCAGATTGCTATGCTACAAGAAACCCATCTGACCAAAAAAGAGTGCGCTGCGTTGCAAAAAAGATGGCGGGGCCAGGTGTTCGGCACCACTTACTCAGCATATGCCAGGGGGGTATTGATTTGGGTGAGGGCGGGGATACCGTTCCAGGTGTTGAACCAAGTAGTGGACCCTGATGGCAGGTTCGTGGCAGTGGAGGGGAGGCTGTATGGAAGGGATGTGGTTCTCTGCTGTGTGTATGCGCCAAACACTGATCAGCCCCGATATTTTGATGCCCTCACTGGGTCCTTGGCCTCTTTCCTGGCGGGCCCGGTAGTGTTAGGGGGGGACTTCAACTCGATCACGGATGTGGCTCTGGATAGGTCCCACCCTCCCCTTGTTGACTCCCCGGTGCGCAAGTTGGCCATGCACAGGAGGGACTGGCAGGACAGATGGGGGTTGCTGGATGTTTGGCGGGAGCAGCACAGGGACACCAGGGATTATTCCTTTTACTCAGCTCTCCACGCACTACATGTGAGGATAGACTCCGTGCTTTGTAGTGGGTCCCTAGCTCCATTGATTTCCCATATGGAGTACCTGGCTAGAACCATCTCGGATCATAACCCCCTATTGGTACACATCCAGTGGCAGCGGGAGCGCTCAGAGATACCAACATGGCGGCTCCGGCCAGACACACTGGAGGACTCAGTATTTAGTGACGCTGTCCAGCAAGGCATCGACCGTTACTTTGGCGAGAACGAGGGTACGGCCACGAGCAGGTCCACTGAATGGGATGCGATGAAAGTGGTGGTGAGAGGGGTGTGTCTGGGTAGGTTCTCGAATGTTCGTACGACTGTGTTGAATGCAATTATGAAAGCGGAAGAGACTTTGAGAGATTTGGAGCGCCGCAGGCCGGCCAGGCCGGACTTACAGACCCGGTTATTGGAGGCGAAGGAATTGGTCGCCACCGAGACGGAGCGGCTGAGGTGTTACGACTACAGGCAATACGCCATCAGAGCGCATGCTGAACGGGACAAGGTGGGCACGCTCTTGGCCAGACTTGCTAACCCGGAACTTAGGGGCTGCCCGATCCTTAGCATTAGCAACGCCCGGGGGGAGATGGTGTATTCTCAGGCGGCGGTGTTGGAGTGCTTTCGGGTATATTACCAGGAATTGTACCAGAGTCAGTTGGGAGTGGAGGTCCAGGAAATTGCGGAGAACCTAGGGGCGAGGCAGCTTCCGGTCCTGGATGAGGAGGACGCGAAGGAGTTGGGTGGCCCGATCACGCTCACTGAAATACGGATGGCCATTAAACATGGCTCGTAATAAAACGCCAAGGGTGGACGGGTTACCAATAGAATTCTATCAGCAATATGTCGACAGCCTGGCCCCCTGGTTGCTGGTGGTGTACACGGAAGCTTATGAGACAGGGGGTTTGCCTGGGTCCATGCGTGAGGCCTTGATTGTGCCGCTCCTAAAGCCCGGCAGGGATGCAACAGATGTGAGGTCCTATCGCCCGCTGTCCATGTTGACGGTGGACTACAAGATTCTGAGCCGAATTCTGGCCACCAGACTGGCCCCACACATGACGGGCCTGGTGCACAGGGATCAGGCTGGGTTTATCCCCACGAGGAGCACGGCGCTGAATATTCGCCGCCTGGTGGGGATAATGGACGCCATCTTGGATGGGGACGGGGCCCAAGCGGTCCTGTCCGTAGACATTGAAAAGGCCTTCGATAGTTTGGAATGGACTTTCCTGGACCGCCCGGACTCGCTCCTGACCGGTTGCTCCCTCCTTGCTCCTCTCCCAGTACTGCTGCTGTCTTCCTGGGGATCCTCGCACTGCTGCCTGACATCACGGTATCGCCTGCTCTTAGTATATTAGCGGTATCGCCTGCATCTGGCCAATTTGCGCTGTGTTTTCTGGATTTCATAGCTAATAGCGCATGTGATTGTAGCGCCGCCCGCCCTGCATTGAATGTGATTGTAGCGCCGCCCGCCCTGCATTGAATGTGATTGTAGCGCCGCCCGCCCTGCACTGCATTTAGCTGTGTTGGCCCACCTGTGTATTTTGTGCTAATCTCCTTTTCGTTGTCCCAGGCGACCTACTGCCCCTGCCTCGCCTCCCCTCTGACCTCCATCTTGTTTGCTGTTGTTGTTTTCCCTGCCCCTCCTCCCCGCTACCGCCTCCCAGCTGCTGACCCTCCCACGCTCCGCCCCCTCCACCATCCATTTATGGCCAATGCCTCCACGCGCAGCGTCCACGCGCTTCGGCCACGCCGAAGGTGCGCCAAAGGTAAGCCCGTCTACGCCCGTCCGCGCCTGGACCGCGCCCAGCGCCAGACCCCCTGCCCCTCGCGCTGCCCAGCCCTCCCGCATTACCTACGATGCCGCCTCCCTCCTAGCCCTTGACCCCGGTCGCGCCCCCAACTGCGTCCAAGCCGCTCCCGGACACACCCATGGACCTTTCTCTTGCTTCTCCTGCAAATTCAGCGGCACCGTCAACATCTCCGCTACGACCACTCCACAGATCCCCGACCCCAACCACCTACAATGCATCCTTCTCAACACCCGATCAGTCCACAGGCACGCCATTGACCTATGGAATCTACTAGACACCATTGCTCCGGACATCGCCTTCCTAACAGAAACATGGATGAACGCTTCCTCCGCACCAGACATCACCATTGCCATCCCTGAAGACTATAAGATCACTCGCAAAGACCGTACCAGCCACACAGGAGGAGGGATCGCTATCGTCCATAAGAAATTAATCCTCATCTCAACCAGCTCTGACGCCAACCTCGCCAACTCCGAACACCTCCACTTCCAAATACACATCGACCCCAAGACCACACTCAGAGGCACCCTCCTCTACAGACCACCAGGACCCCGAGCTAAATTCAGTGAAGACATCACAGACTTCATCACTCCACACGCGCTCCCCTCCAAAGACTACATCCTTCTGGGAGACCTCAACTTTCACCTTGAAAAGATCAACGACCGCAACACCGCCACCCTCGTGGACAACCTCGCCAACCTCGGACTTAAACAACTAGTCACTTCCCCCACCCACATCGCAGGTCACACACTCGACCCCATCTTCACATCCAGCAACCATGTCTCCTTCAGCCACACTACGGACCTCCTCTGGACTGACCACAGCTGCGTTCACTTCACCTACAACAAACCCAACATCCACCTCCAACCTACCCTGCAAAGAAACTGGAACAAAATCACCACGGACCAAATCTCCGCATCGCTCCTTCGAAACTCCCCAGCCCTCTCTTCTAACACCAACGAAGCCGCCGCCAACCTCACCCTATGGTTATCCAACACCGCCGACACCTTAGCACCACTGAAAAAACGCCAAAGCAAACCTGGCAGCAAGAAGGCCTCATGGTTCAACGATGATCTCAAGAAGTCCAAGAAACTCTGCCGCTCCCTCGAAAAGGCCTGGAAAAAAGACCCCAGCACCAAGGACGCCTTCAAAAGCGCCACCCGCACTCACCACCAATTGATCCAAAAAGCCAAGAAAACAGCATTCAAGGATCGACTTGACAACAACGCCCACAACAGCAAGGAACTTTTCAACATCGTCAAGGAATTTTCCAATCCCTCGGCCAACTCCAACGACATCACCCCCTCTCAAACCCTCTGCGACTCCCTAGCCTCATTTTTCCACAACAAGATTGCAGACATCCACAACAGCTTTGACAGCCAACCCGGAAACCAACCCACCCTACCATTTGCTGATCATCTTCCCCCCGTGAACACCCTTAACGACTGGAACCCAATCTCCACTGAGGACACCATCCGCCTGATGAATTCCATCCACTCAGGATCCCCCACAGACCCATGTCCTCACCACATCTTCAACAAAGCAGACTCCGTCATAGCACCGCACCTCCGGGACGTCATCAACTGCTCCCTCAACTCCGCCACCTTCCCGGAAGACTGGAAACACGCTGAACTCACCGCCCTTCTGAAAAAACCAACAGCAGATCCCACCGAACTCAAAAATTACCGCCCCATCTCGCTTCTTCCATTCCCTGCCAAAGTCATCGAGAAAGCTGTCAACAACCAGCTCGCCGCCTTCCTCGAAGCCAACAAATCCCTCGACCCCTCACAATCTGGCTTCCGAGCAAAACACAGCACTGAGACCGCCCTCATCGCAGCAACAGACGACATTCGAACTCTACTGGACAATGGAGACACAGTCGCCCTCATCCTCCTTGACCTCTCTGCAGCTTTCGACACAGTCTGCCAGAGCACCCTTTTACAACGCCTCAATAACATCGGAATCCAAGGAAAAGCACTTGAATGGATCACCTCGTTCCTCACCGGAAGAACCCAGAGAGTCCGTCTTCCTCCATTCAAGTCCGAGGCCTCTGAAGTCATCTGCGGCGTACCACAAGGATCCTCACTCAGTCCCACCCTCTTCAACGTATACATGAGCCCCCTCGCGGCCATCGCACGCCAACACAACCTCAACATCATCTCTTACGCGGACGACACTCAACTGATCCTTTCCCTCACCAATGACCCCAGCACCGCCAAAACTAACCTACACGAAGGAATGAAAGAAGTTGCCGAATGGATGAAACAAAGCCGTCTGAAACTGAACTCGGACAAAACAGAAGTCCTCATCTTAGGTACATCCCCCTCTGCATGGGACGACTCCTGGTGGCCGGAAGCCCTCGGAAAAGCACCCATCCCGACAGACCACGCACGGAACCTAGGCGTCATCCTGGATTCTTCACTCTCAATGAACAGACAAGTCAGCGCCGTATCCTCTTCCTGCTTCAACATTCTTCGCATGCTCAGAAAAACATTTCGCTGGATCCCCTCCGAAACAAGGAAAACAGTCACCCACGCTCTGGTCACGAGCCGACTGGACTACGGAAACACCCTCTACGCAGGTACTACCGCAAAACTCCAGAAGAAACTCCAACGAATCCAAAACGCCTCAGCCAGGCTCATATTAGACATCCCACGCAACGAACACATCTCTGGTCACCTTAAAGACCTCCACTGGCTACCCGTCAATAAGAGGATCACTTTCCGTATGCTTACCCATGCACACAAATCACTCTACAACATCGGACCAGACTGCCTCAACTCACGACTGTCCTTCTACACCCCCTCCCGCCAACTACGTTCTTCCAGCCAAGCCCTCGCCACTGTACCTCGCATCAACAAGACCACCATGGGAGGCAGATCCTTTTCATACCTGGCTGCTAAAACATGGAACTCACTCCCCGCTTACCTTCGCCTTACCCAGAACCACCTAGCATTCAGAAAGCAACTTAAAACTTGGATATTTGACAAGTAATCCTCCTCCCCTTCCTAAGCGCCTTGAAACCCTCTGGGTATGTAGTGCGCTATACAAATTCCATGACTTGACTTGACTTGACTTGGACGGAGTACTGGAGAGGTTTGGCATTGGTGAGGGGTTCCGCCGATGGACGAGGGTCTTGTATTCCTCGGCAACGGCGCGGGTACGGTTGGGTGGTCTGGTTTCGGCGGCATACCCGGTGGGTAGGGGCACGAGACAGGGGTGCTCCCTTTCCCCCCTATTGTTTGCTCTGGCGATGGAGCCTTTAGCGGTCCATGCTAGATCGGGTGACAAATACGCGGGGATAGACAGCGGCGGGCAGCAGCATCACATCTCGCTGTATGCGGACGACCTACTCCTGTACCTCGACGATACGGAGCGGGCCCTGGAAGGAGCGATGGACCTGTTATCAGAGTTTGGCCGGCTGTCGGGCCTTAAGGTCAACTGGGCGAAGACCTGTGTGTTCCCGCTGAGAGCGGAGACGCCCAACCCTGTTCGCGACTTGGGGGTAGTCTGGGAGCCATCCTGCTTCACCTATCTGGGAGTCCGTATCTACCACACGACCGCGGACCTATTAGAGGGCAACATTGGTCGGTGCATTCGGGCACTGAGGGGCAGCATGTCCTTCTGGTCGACCCTCCCGCTGACTGTTCTGGGCAGGATCGCTCTCTTAAAAATGGTAGCGCTTCCCCGCCTCCTGTACTACTTCCGGACGTTGCCTATCCGGATTCCTCAGGGGATCTTTAGAGACCTGAGAACGATGGTTATTGGTTTCCTATGGGGCCATGGCCGCCGCAGAGTGGCTCTGAACACGCTGCTTCGCCCCAAGATTGAGGGGGGTATGGCTGTACCTGACTTCGAACTATATTATTTGGCGGCGCAACTGCAGGTCCTCACGCAACATGTGGCCAGGGTGTTTAGGGGACCGGAGGAGGACCGAGTGCTGGGGATACAACGCCATGTGCTGTCCTACATCGTCATGCAGCAGAGACTTGAGTTGCGGGGCCTCACTATGGAGGAACGGACACTCAGGCTGTGCTGGCAGAGGAGCCTTAGGAGAGCGAAGGCGACGCGGCCCTATGCGCCAGAAATCCCGAGAGGTATGCTGACGGCCCTGCCACACGGGGGCGATTGGTCCCCATTGATGGATTGGGAGGAGGCGGGCCTACAGGTGGTAGGAGACCTGTACATCAATGGGGCTCTGGTACCCTTCGAAGTGCTTCGGGAACAGTTCGGGTTGCCTGACGGGGGGTTCCTCCTGCATGCGGCGGTGGTGGCGGCTATACAGAGGCACTGGAAGGGAGGGCTCATGGAACCGACCACGACTATGGCATGCCAATATGTGGTGATGGCAGCGGGCACCTTCAAGGCTGTGACATGCCTCTATAACAGGATGCTGAACGAGGGCCTGGAACCGCTCCAGGAGCTCAAGGCTAAATGGGAGGTGAGTGTGGGCAGGCCCATCCCAGACACGGCGTGGGGCCACATTTTACGGCGCACGTGGAAAGGCACGAGAAACGCGCGCTTCCAACAAGTGCATTTCTATGTGCTCCATAGGGCCTACCTGACCCCCGAAAAAATACGGCGGTACTTCCAGGTACAAGACGCTCGGTGCCCACGGTGTTTGTCTCCAGGAGCGGACATGGATCATTTGTTCTGGGGTTGCCCACATTTGGAGGCCTATTGGGCGGAGGTGGGGGACCTCCTAAATGATGTGACCGATAGGGAGGTGGATTTCGATAAGGCGGCGTGCTCTGGTTCCCGCACACCAAACACACCAAGGTAACGAGCAAATTTATTGATCTGGGCCTGATACTGGCGCAAAGGGAAATATCATGGCATTGGAAGTCCAAGGGCGGGCCGTCAATACGGAGGTGGAAGAATGAATTGCTGCGGTGGTCTGAATGCGAGAGTGTGCTCCGGATGAAGCAGGCTGTCAAGCTTGGTAATGAGAAGGCCTTGGATGCAGCGCGTGCGTGGGAGTTGGTGGTGCAGGCTTTGCGTGACTCTTTGGTGGAGGATGAGGACTGAGCGGCTGGGGCCAGCGGACACCGCGTGGCATACGAACTCGGAGCTGTCATTGAAACTGTAACGGGATCCATGCTACACATCGGGACGAAGCACACACCATTAGCAGTTGCAGGGGTGGGGACACCGGGGGGTTGTTCAGCGGGAGTTTGGGGTGGGTTGGAAGCCAAGAGGTTGGCTGCCCGCGATGGCGACCTTGAGTAACGGAAGATGGCTAAGGGGAGTGGCCAGGCATGGTGGGCTCTATAGTGCTCGGGGTGGGTCCGGAAGCGGATAGTGGCATTGATCGCGCAAGTGGACTGGCTAACGACAATATTGTTGAGGGTGGGGGGGTAAAATGCAGATACGTACAACGATCTTTCGACCATGGGCCCTAAGGGATACTCACCGTGATGTTTTCCTACTACGTAGAGTGCTATGCCGCCCGGCCTCCGGGATGCGGGCTGAATGGCTGTGTATGGTATACGTTTTACTGTTGATCGGGGGGGACATCACGCGTGGACTGGTTGATTAATTGTATTCTGTGGTTTCTAACTCTGCAATAAAAACAGATTTAAAAAAAAAAAAGACAGTAACTGGAGCCAATTCAAAAGATGGGCAGGGAATGGGTAGAGAGTCTATTCTACATTTACGTATTCCAGTCCACGTAATCAAAGTGCCAAGCTGACCTCCCTGGGGTGGTGCCTCTCATTCCCAATAATAACAAGCAAAAACAAGGAGGACCTTAATAAGGACATCTGAATTTGGTGTTTAAACAACCAACCAGAAATACCTCCCCCCCACCCCCTGTCTCCCAGCCCCCCTCCCGCCGCGTTGCACACAGAGCAGGAGAACATGTGAACAATATAACAGTATGGCACGGTGCATCGGTCCGCTATACCAATACCAATACCAACAATTACAATACTTAACAGGATAGTTCTACCACAAGAAAACTGAGTGCAGACGGGGAGACCAGGCTCAATTATACATACGCTGATCATGCAGCCATCAGGGCAAACCATGAGGTTCACTAGACGAAGATTCCGTGTGTGCCACCGAGGCCTTCAACAGTATCGTTAACGCTTCCCAAGCCCTCGCAGCCTTCAATGCTGTGTGCGGTTAGCTTTCTATAGCCTAATAGTGCCCTCGTCTTACGCCCATCTAAGGAAAACAGCCCTCCACCTCCGAAAACTCGGTCCCCTCTTAGATTTCCAGTGCGCTGTAATATCCCTTTTGGCCAACAGAAGACCCAAATCTATAAAATTGCTAGTGATCTTGGTCCTGGAGGTATGGGGGAACCAGTGAAGTAAGCAACGGCCTATAGCAAGTTCAGTATCTCTCTCCTTAACATCGCATAGCATCGCCATCACCTCTTCCCAATAATTCTCATGTAGGGGGCAGTCCCCCATCATATGACGGAAATCCACCCTCTCGGAGCTGCAGCGAGGGCAAAGGGCTGAAGTTGTGTTAAAATACCTATTAATCTTCTCTGGAGTAAGATACACCCTATGTAAAATACAAAATTGAACCAGCTGGAAACAAGCATTTCTAGTGCTTTTCCACTGCCGTTCAATCAACTCAGCCCAGGCCTTATCAGGCATTTCGCCGCTTAAGTCCACCTCCCATTTCTGTTTCAGCCCCGTCAGAGTAGCCAGCATCTCATGTGTCATTTGTCGGTGTAGTCATATTACTGCCTTAATGGTTCCTGCCGCTAATACTACATACTGACAAGCCATGGAAGTCTGCGGTTCAGAAAGCCCTCCTCCCAGTGCTTTTGGATGGCTGACACGAGTGCCGAATGCATCCGATAATCGCCCACCCCGAGGCAGGTCGTGCCGATCCTGCAGAGTGTCAAATGTCAAAAGGACAGTATCCTCGTAAAGGTCTCCAATTTCAGTCAGACCAAGCACCCCCCAAGTATTTAGCGCAGCCCAGTTGCCCCCATGTGGTAGGGCCATGCACATGGCCAGCGGGATCTCAGGTGCATATGGGCACGCAATCTGCGCTCTCCGCTGGCTCCTGCCCCAGCAGAGCCTAAATGTTCTGAGTTCAGTAGGAAGTGGTTTGAGTCGCAAGGGTTGCCGTAAAATGATGCAGTATAGAATCTGCTCAGCTACCCGGCCATCCTCACGCCCGCCCACTCCCCGAAACACCAGCACCACTGCCCGAGTAAGCCATTGCAGTTGGGCCGCCAAATAATATATCTCAAAATCCCTCTCCTCTTGGCCGCAAAAGGGTCTTCAGGGCCACTTGTCGTCTGCCAGCAGACCAGAGGAAACCTGTGACCATTGTTTGAAGGCGCATAAAGATCAATGCAGGAATCCAAATGGGGAGGGTCCTGAAATAATACAGGAGCCTAGGAAGTGCCACCATCTTAAGAAGGGCCACCTCAAAGCGGCAGGGTCCCCCAAAATTCCATGTTGCCCTGAAGGCCCCGGATAGCTCTACCCACATTGGCCTCTAGCAAACCTGTCTGTCTATGATGTATGCAAGTCCCCAAGTTCGTCAAACAATTAAATTCCCAGTGCACGCCATCAGTAAGTAAGGGGCTCTCACTTATTGGGGCAATGGGAAACAGGCATGACTATGCCCAATTCACCCTCAGGCCTGCTGCCTTTTCGAGACCGTGGCGTAAGCTCTTCACTCCGAGGAGGGCAGCCTCCATGCCTGCTAAAAATATAAGAAGGTGATAAGCGAAGACCACGATGTAGTGAGTAAGGCCATGCACATAGAGACCGGAATATAGCCGTCCCGTCCGAGCTTGGGCTGCTAGAGGCTCAATGGGCAGTGCAAACAGAGGGGATAATGGGCATCCCTGACGTGTCCCCCTTCTCACAGCGCATGCATCTGAAATCAAACCACCCATTTTAACTAGCGCCGTAGAGCACCTGTATAACAATGCCGTCCAGGTCACAAACTCCTCACCCAACCCAAAAGTGCGCATAACCTTAAACAAGTAAGGCCATTCAAAGCTGTCAAACACTTTTTCGATATCAACCGAAAAAATGGCCGCTGACGTCTTTGGATACGTATCGGCTTCCCATATGCGGAGTAGCCGTCTCACATTACCAGCAGTGTTCAGCGTCTGAATGAATCCCGCCTGGTCTTCATGCGCTAAGTGGGTCAAATAAGGGAACAGGTGGGTCGCCAGGATCCAACTCAGGATCTTATAGTCAGCAGTGACCATGGATAGCGGGTGGTAAGCAGTCCTATCAGAGGGCGATTTCCCGGGTTTCAGTATTGGAATAATTATCGCTTCACGAGTAGTGCCTCGGAGCTGCCCTGCCCTCCTTATAGAGAGTCACAAATTTTGGTGCCAGAAGATCGATATAAGATGAATAAAACTCAATCGGCAGCCCGTCTGCCCCGGGAATGTTTTTCCACGCCATTTGTTTATTCACTCCTCTCAATTCCCCAGCTTAATAAGTCAGCCTCAGCCTCATCAAGCCCTGGCAGGTCAGCTGCAGCTAGGAACTCCCCTAGAACTTCCTCATTCAAAGTCACTTTGCTCTGATAGACCTTGGTGTAGTAGTTGAGGAATTGTGCATTAATTCCCTGTGGCGTATGACATAGTTCCCCCATCGGGCTAGTAAGTTCCAAGATAACCGTCTCCTCATCTTGCTAGGTTGGCCAACCAAACCAGCAGCATACCAGATATGTCACGCTCTGCATGAGCATGCACTATATCTTTTTTTTTTGTCAAAACAGAGTAGTCTCTCGACCCCCTACCGCTACTTCCTCCCTTGACGCTAGTAATTCCCTCTGTCTATGAGGCTGCTCAGGTCTGTCACGTTATTGTCCTCGTAAGCGCTGGTCCGCAGTGTCTGTCTTGCAGTAGTGTTTTTCGCACCCCCACCACATTGGCAATGCAGAGACCCCTCACCACTACTTTAAAAGCATCCCATTCCACAGCGGTCGAAGACACCGTTCCCGTGTTGTCAATGAAATACTGGGTGTTCCCCGTCCCCACCGCCTCTCGAAAGACTGGATCCTCTAAGAGCTCTGGGTTTAGGCACTAACTGGGGATTGCGGGGCGCGCCTGGGACCAATGCACCCGTAACAGCAGTGGGTTATGATCTGATAATGTCCTGGTGAGGTACTTGCTGTGTTTGACTGCAGCGTGCAATTCTGGGGAACATAGTATAGCATCCAGTCTAACATGGAGTTCTTGCAGCGATGAAAAGAAGGAATAGTTGTGGTCAGCAGGGTGTTGGGCCCACCATGTATCCACCAGCCCCCAGCGAGTCTGCCGATCCCTCATGGCTTTAGAGATCTTATGGATAGGGGCAGTAGGGAGAGGCTAGTGTGTTCTATCCAAAAGAACATCAGTGACGGAATTAAAGTCCCCACCCATCATTACAGTGCCAGTCAGATAGGGTCCTAATTTCCCAGACAACCGAGTGAAGTACGTCGGTTAGTCCATATTAGGTGCATACACACTACCCAGCTCAACATCCCTGCCATTGAACCTGCCCTACACCATCACATACCTTCCCTTTGGATCTGTGAGTTGGCGTTCCAGTTGGAAAGGGACCCCTGCCTGAATCCACACCAATACCCCACTCGCAAAGGCAGAATACGCTGTGTGGTAGACCTGGCCACTCATCTGTGCTGCAGGGCGAGCCCCTCATGACCCGTGATATGTGTTTCTTGAAGGAAGGCAATTTGGATCCCCCTGTGCACAAAATAATCGTGTACCTTATGGCGGCGCTCCATGGTATGCATGCCCCTGACATTCCGAGAGATGAATTTCAATTCCATCAACGATCCCATTACGGCACCTGTGCCCAGTACACAGATGAACTTCTAGTTGTGCCACTCCGAGGTCCCCGCAAAACAACCCCAACACCCCCTCCCAAGTACAGTTACTATCGAACGAGCTCACATCCAAACTGTTAAACTACAAAGAAACCTCCGACTAGTTCAGAGGTAAAAGTGAGCACAGCTGACTAGGGATATATGCCTAGCTTGCAGTGCACCAGCGGTGTTCAACCAAAGCTAGCTCCAGGACCTCATAACCAGTAAGAGCCTCAATATTCTCAGGACTACATAGCTGCCATGATCTATCAATACTATCACACACTGTCATCCACACTTTGAAGCGTTACCACGGGCAGCTTCACACTGCTACTATGTGATGTGTCCGAGTCATTGACTGCCGACTGTTGGACTTGGCCCTTCTGGCAGGTTCACCCCTGAACTTTTTGCATTTGAACTCTGAAATAACTATAATGATGTCTGGTCTTTGCGCACTTTAACACTGTGGCGCAGTGTAAAGTGCGTGCGCCCTCTGAGTGCGTGTGTGAGATTGGCCTGCCCTCCCATAGGAATGCATGGGGAATGTGTGTGTCCATGGTAATTCCTGATGCGTGGGGAGTGCAAGGTTGAGGTTGGTATGTGCGAACTCGTGAGATTGAATGCTGAGCAATGATGTGTGCGGCGTTCATGTGTCTAGTGTGGAATTGCCACTTATAGAAGTTGGCCTGTCTGTGCAGTGAATGTGCTGGCTTGTGATTGGCTGGAGCTGGCTGGTGTGCCAGGCTGCTTGAGTCTGGGTGGGTCTGCCCCGGTGGTGAATGGGGAGATCTGCATGTTGATGGCAGGGAGGGGCTGCACCTGGGACCTGAATAGGGCTGGGCTTTCCCCACACAATGCTGGCTCCGCCCCCTGTGGTGCGTCTAATGACCCTAGCCTGGCCAGTGAATAGTGAGAGGGGCTGAGCCCATCAGAATGCTCCCAAACCAGCTGCGTCTGGTTTTGCTCACACCCTAGAGCAAAGGAATTTTCAGTATAAAATGAGGCTGTGACCTCATGTTCAATGTTCTTGTTTTTTTTCCTGACTAGAATCTACCAGGGGCGTGCTGCTGCTAGGGCCCAGTGGAAGGCTTGCCTCCGTGGGCCCTGGATTGCTGGAGGACCCTACTACCTTTCCTGGGAGATCTGGAGGACTTTTCTTTGTTGGGAGCTGCTGTGCTCCATCTTCTTGGCCCCAGGACTTCTTCTGCTACTTTGGCTGTTTGTGGTGCCCCCAACGCCTCTGGGAGCGCTTTATTTTAGCCTGGCAGCGCTGAGCTGCCCTTTTCCCTGAGGGAATCCCCGGTGTAGGGATTCCCCCGAATTTGCCCCAATTGCAGGTGCTCACCCTGCGTCACTCCGATGCTTTAATTATTTTTATTGACGGGTGCCACCCCATTTATTTAGTTACTAGCAGCCCGCCCCAGCGTTGCCTGGGGCAGAAGGGGACTCGGGGCTGCATTTTTACCCCGGGGCAGAAGGTGGCTGGGGCAGCATGTTGTCGAGCGGTGCACCCGCCGACTCCCTCCCGCCCCGCCTCCCGCCCGGACTCCAGCAACATCCGATGCAACCCGCGCGGTGCACCCGCCGACTCCCTCCCGCCCCAGCAACATCTCCAGCCACGTACCTCTCACTGCTCCTCCGCTTCCCGCCGTTCCTCCCTGCGCTGCCACTGCTCCTCCGGTTCTCGCCGCTCCGCAGCTCCTACCGGCGCTGTTGTCCTCCGCTCTTCCTGGTTCTGGTGAACGCCGCTCCTCCCCTCACGCAGACGTCGCTCATGTCGTCTGCTCTTCCTGGTTCTGGTGATCGCCGCTCCTCCCCTCACGCAGACGTCGCGGCCGGCGCTAGTTGCAAGGAACTACTTTTTTTAAATTATTAATATTTTAAACAACGTTTTATTTTTATTTTTATGTAGCCTATGTCCTTCTGCTTGCCCTGAGGTTTTCTAAGATGTCCTGGGTGTGTAGATTGGCGCTGTGGTTCCCGAGATTACCTTGCCCAAAGGTGCAAGTTCTCTCTTTATAATAGTACTATAGATTCAACGGTTGCCCACCCTGTTTCTGATATTATTTTGTCCTTCGAGGGTGCCCACCCCTCGTTATTGTCCCCGACAAAGTCACCGCCACGGCCGGGCCGCAAACAGGAAGTCAGGCGGCCCCTTTGCCTGGCGGCGGGCAGGACTTCCGGTTCCATAGAGGAAGTCCTGCGCACGCCCCGGCAGGAGAGGAAGGGTTCGATGGAGGAGGTCGGGAGCCCACCCCGCATCCTCAAAGGGCCGAAAAGAGGTTTGTTCCTGAAGCTAGCGGCGCTCTCATGTGGAAGAGAGAGCCCCGCCTTGTGTCCTCAGCTGGGGTGAGCAGAGACAGAGGGGGCGCGAGGCTACCCCCACAGCGAACGAAGAAAGGAAACGGCAGCGCGATGCTGCTGCCCCGCCGAGCGGAGACTGCTCCCTGCGCCTGGAGAGCCCGGTAAGTGTGGGGCTCTCCGTGGTAGTGGTGCCGGGGGGGGGAGAGATGGAGTCAGAGCGGCCCGTGTGCTCAGTGGGCCGCTTCAACATGGTGAGAATTGTTTCCTGGGCTAGAGGGGCCTGTGGTTGTCCAGTTGTGGGCATGGTCATTTCGGGAGCCCTGGCTCTCCACCAATGAGGGCCTTAGTTATCTGTAGAGCTGTGAAGGCTCCAACGATGGGCCATATTAGTTTTAAAGAGTCCTTGTGATGGCTTGGGGGGGGGGGGTGGGGCATGTTTAGTTGATAGGCCCAGAGGTGCCTGTGCTGAGCCCTGTGGCTCCAACGATAAGGGGGCAGTTCCAGGCCCCACCATTACTTGGATAGCTAGAGGGCTCCAATCCTGGGGACACCGTACTGCTAGAGCCAGATGGCTCAGTTTTGCGCAGTCCTTGTGTTTGAGGAGTCAGAGGGCACATGTAGTGTTCCAGAGCATAGAGGGCTCCTACTTTAGCGCAACGTGTTCTAAAGGGCCTAGAGAGCACCTGTGGCAGTTTTGTCCTCAGCTGCCCAGCAATTAGTGGGCAGCTGCACCGTTTAGGTTTTTCTTTCTAGGGGACTTGCTTGGACGTGGGAGTGAGCTGCACTCCTTCATCCCTACCTTGGCCTTCCACAGCTGCGCAGCACTTAGTGCCAGCTGCAGCGTTTAGGCTCTGTTCTGTCCCCAGCTGCCCAGCAAGTAGTGGGCAGCTGCTACGTTTAGGTTTTGGCGCAGTGGCGCAACTTGGACCTTGATGAGAGTTATGTGCTAAATGTGATTTCTGCGCGAAATGTGGTTTATATGCTATTGTGATTCATGCGCTGATGCTTTGGGTGTTAGGAAATGTATTGTGTGTAGTATGTTTTGCGCACTCTGTGTTCTGACACCGCTGAATGTGTTATGCATTATGTGTCTTACCTACACCTCTGAATGTGGTTCTATGCATCATGTGTAAAGCTCCTGACCTATACCCCTAAATGTATTTTTATGCTTAGGTGGTTGTGTTTCCTAGTATAGTTATGCTAGTGAGTTCATGGTTCTCTACGTAATATTTTCCTAAGGTGATTAGGGTTGCGTAGGTGGTACTTACCTTTTACTAGTGGTTACTGGTTGAGTGCTAAATTTGCTATTTGGTGCTTAAAACTATCTCCAAGGGATTGATACTGAGCTTGCCCCCTGACCAGAGTCCCAGGACCAGTGAACTCTATTGTAACTTCCCTGACAAATTGCTGGGACTTGTCTGATCTCCTTGGGCCGCTGGGGCCTCGCCTGAAGTGTGCCTCGCTCACTCCCCTCTGCAGCTAGTGCCTGGCCGCCCCGCCTAGAGCTGCACTGCTCCTTGTGAAGACGTGCTCTGCTCTGCCTGGGCCGCCTGCATCCTGCACCTCGGCAGCTCGTGCCTGGCCACCCTCATGCCTCGAGCCGCGCCGCTCTCCTCTGAGCCCCGTCTGCGTTGCTGGGCCGCCCGCACCCTGCCCCCTTCCTCCTCTGAGCCACACACCTTGGTCGCCTCAGTCAAACGTTTGTAGCACGCCGGTCGCCCGCTCAGGCCTACTGAGGAGATCACTCACATTATCCCGCGCAACCAGAACGGAAGGTACGGTCCGTATCTGCCGCCAGTTATTATATGTTCTATGTTCTAAAAGTGTTACTTCTACAAAGTGCTAATTCTACCAAAAGCTAGTTCTAAAAGTGCTTATTCCTGACAGTGGTCCAGGAGGCCCTGTCCCATGTACATAATCCCTTGTAAATTCTGCCCGTGCCTATCGCACATTGTAAAGTGTATGTTTACTATCTCATGTGTATGGTAATACAAAGGCTATTTTTTCATATACCTTGTGTGTAGTTCCTTTTGTGGGGGGGCTGGGATGTTGTTGCTTGTGGGTACATGCGCAAATGCTGCAAACATCGCCTCCGAGACAAGCCTGACTGCTCGTGCCAAGCTACCAAGAGGGTGAGCAGGAGTTATCTTGGCGGGTGGCTTCCTTGCCCTGACTTAGAATGGTGGTTTCTGCCTGGCTTTGGCGCAAGCCTTAGCCAACCAGAAAATCCCATTTCTAACACCGACTCCTTAGAAGACCCAGCTTCATCGTCCGTTGGAGGTGGGCTCCGGTTCTGCGACAGTGATGCCGCTTCCTGTAATGCTGCAGCTCGTTCCTTCACATCCTGTGTCGAGGAAGGCTTCCTCTGGACCCTCCTCCGAGATTTGCGATGCAGACGTACCCGGGGGTCTTGACCGTCGTCCCCAGCCTCTCGCGGTTAATATTGCTGGTCAGTCCGCCCTTGTAACCTTCCAGCCAGTCCCATGCCTCTGCAGGGGAGTCGAAATAGTGAGTAGTGTCTTCATGGTTGATTCGCAGGTCGGTCGGTAACGTCGGGGAATATTGTAGACCCTCATCTCTCAGAGCTTTATTAATCTCCAGGTATGATGCTCGACTCCATTGAACCTCCAGGGTATAGTCAGGGAATAGGGTAACTTTGTCATTATCCACAATGACGGGCCCCTCCGTTCTTGCTCTCTACAGCAGTAAGTCCCTGTCCTGGAAGTGGAGCAGGCGGGCCACGACTGGTCTCGGAGGTCGGCCCAGAGCCAGCTGCTTAACAGGCACTCTGTGGGCCCGTTCCAACGTATAGAAGGTGGATAGGCCCTCTGGGACAACGACCGATTTGAACGAATTTTCAAGATGATCACACCATGTCTCGCACAACCACTTTAATTGGTTTCTCCAATTGCATCCTTCTGCATCTTCTTCCCTACATTCCAAAACACTCACTTTGTTCGTGAGGGCACTTAACTGTTGATCCGTCGCATATTGGGCCGGCATCACGGCTGCTAGACTGGTCTCCGTATCCTTAACTCTGTCGGATAGTTTATGTTCATCTCGTAATAGTCTCACTGTGATGATGTCCTGGTGGAGGGTGGCTTTAGTGTCCGCGATGGCTTCAAGGATTTACTTCAGCTGCTGTTGGACTGGATCTTCTGGGCCCGGCTGCGATTGATCAGCCGTACTGTCCTCCTTGGCCGACCCGCCTCCGGTGGTCTTTGCCCTTGATTTACCCATGGTGGACTGTTGGTCCGTGCTGGAGGTAGGTCCAGTCCCTCTGTGGTTACATATAATCGCTGTTCAGAGTGCCACGGGTTGGTTCTCCTTTCGTACAGGGAGCAGGGTACCCAACCGGTATCAGCGAACCCCAGGTGAGACGCTCACAAGCAGTGTGCCCACCGCCAGGGGCCCGCAAAGCACCAGCAGCCACTCGTCTGCAAAGGGAGTCCAAGCAGAACTTGCTCCGTGCGTAATTCACAGGGATTAAGCTGAAAAGTCCCTTTTCCGCACCTGGCCCCCCCATTCCCTCCCCCAAATCATGAAGCATGGCCAGACACAGCCAACCGCCAATTGCCCCGACAATAGTGAGTTAATGCCTCTCGACGTGCCACCGCCAACTCTGGGCGCATGAGTCCGGCCTGAGTCCTGCAAAATAGCTGCCTCCTTCAATTTTCCAGCCAGAATCCGCATTGGCCCCACAGGCCTGATTCCAAAGGTGTCCCCGCCCGATGGCAGGCCGCCCCGCCCCTTTTCCTCGGAACCCCTGTAAAATTGTGAAGGAGCGCGCCGCACTTCAGGGCCCTAAGGGTCTCTCCCCCGCTACGATGACCTTCGCAAACCTCAGGGCTGCTTACTCAGTGATTTGCAGCGCTTCTGGGATATCTCCGCTCTGACAGATCCCCCTCTCACTCTGCTCTCCCCTGTCTGTTCTCACCGTGAAGCAAGGCCGATCGTGTCCCAACAATGCAGATCACAGTCTGGTAGAGCGTATCTGCCGCTTGCTTCCATAGCCCGTCCTCTGTCGGCAAGTTCGTGGGCCTCCTCTGACCCCGTCGGCTGGGGTGTCGAGTAGCGCCAAAGCCGTCCCAGCCACGCGTCCTACTCTCCCCGGGACTCGACAGTGGGCGCTACTCCTCGAGCCCGGCACTAGCGATCCCCAAAGTCGGCTTTGCTGCAGCCGGATTTCCCCCGCGGTGCTGAAAAAATTGACGTGTGCGTGGTTCGGACGGCCCCCGGCTGTCTTCTGCACACGCCTACCATGTCAGACGGCCGGGGGCCATCCGACGCACGTAAGTTGTTAATGATTTTTAGTTAGACCTCATTTATAGGTATTTGTGAATTGAGCTATCATCGGTGCATATCGTATTTGTATGCCTTTGCTGGCATTTGATACTTATACAAAACATTATTCAAAGGCTCTGTGGTTGCACTTAATTGGAAGTATTCTCCTGTTCTGCACCAATAAATTGTACATTGTGTCCCAAGACACGCTAACAATTCGCTTCCATGGGCGACCTATTTGTTGATGCTACATATACCATTGCTATATTTGTTACTTTGTGATACTCCTAGTGCAACATTATTCTTTGACGCAAGTCAACAAGAACAATGAGCCACTGCAACATGAGTCATGAGAAGGAAAACAGTTCCATGTTTAGTCACCACTGACGTGTTATTTTTAATGCTACAATGAACAGCATGTGGGTTTTAGAAGCTACACGATGGCCTACTAAAACCTGGCGATTTCCAGGGCTCTTTGATTATATTATTGATACAATCCTTTTTGGTTTATATTCAGCCAGCTTTTGATTGTCAATTTACCAGCCTTTAAAAAGATTCCTTCATTCTTCTCGCCTTTGGAACGAGTCATGGTCAGCTTCCCACTGGAGGGATATCAACTGGTGCTTGGACTTGATGCCCTACTTCAATCCCATTAAAACAATCATTTTCAATGCAATAGGTTGCGCATTTGCGAGCGTTTAATGGTGGCCAAGCCCCTTTTTTTTACACGCTGCTTGCTAAAGTGAAAGCGGACCACGCCGTATATTAAGTATTTAAATAAGCGCAGCGGCTTTAAAGCTTACTGCGCTGTAATAAAAAAAAAATATATCCCTTTTTAGGTCTCGCCTGTCGATGCGCATGCGCATCGAGCAAGCGAGACTATTGCGAGTTATCCACTCTTTATCCACACTGCAAGGAATCGTGGCGATTCCTTGCAGTGCCCGTGACTTTTAAGGTCAATGCGCATGCGCATTGAGCTTATGCGCATTGACCTTAAAAGCGCGTGCGCGTGCACGTCCGTCTCCTAACAACACACACACACCCTCTCCCCCGCTCCGCCCCCTCCCCGCCATGTCTGCCCCCTTCCCGCCGTCTCGCATTTCTCCGCCCCCTCCCGCCGTGTCGCATTTCTCCTCCCCCTCCCCTCTCTTCCTTCCGTCTTCCTGCCGTGTCGCACCTCTCCCCTCTCCGCCCCCTCCCCTGCCCGCCGTGTTACGGTGAAAGGCTTGTTTTTAACCCCGTGGTTCTGTTGACCTCTTTCCTTTTACATGTTTCTTTCCCCGTCTTGATTTCCGTCCCACGTTTGTCCCGCTTATGCCTCTTTTATGTCTATCCTCCGGCCTGTCTCTGTTCCCCTGGCATATCTGTGTGTCCCTCTGTATGCACCCACTCTATATACCCTAACACGTTTTTGCCCCCCCCCCCCCCGCCACCATCACCAGCCTACCTTGAAGGAACTCCCTGTTGCTGTCTCACACAGGTATGCGTCTCTCTCTCATGTCCTTCTCCCCCGCCCCTCTGCGCTGCTCTCTCCCCCTTGTGCTTCTCCTCGCGCCGCTGGGCATGCTTTCAGGTTTCGATCCACCGCTGCACAAGCCCTTCAGAGACTTGAATGCAGCCTTAAAGCAACTTAACTCACTCCAGTGCGTCTCGTTTAGATGGCTTGCCGTCTCGCCCAGCTGGTAACTCCCCGGAACGGGCTACCAGTTTTTACATTTGGACATGCTTTCTTTTATATGTGTTCTCTAGGTACAGTTATACCAACAACCTAGGACAGTCTTCAGCCTACACCAGTGACTTCTTTCAGAACAGGTTGCCGAACATTAATTAGCACAAGATAAATGTTGATGATTAGTGTTTTTCTTCAGTGTGCTGAGGACGTTTTCACTTTGCCCCATCTATGATTTGGCTCAGGGGGCACTGCACTGACCTGCGGGCATAGTCCGCCCATTTCTGAAGCTATCCAGCGTGACCGTGCTCCACCATACCTGTCATACATTAACCACCTTAACCCCCCTCTCCGGCCCTTTCTCCTTTCCTTTCTTTCTTGTCTTGTGCACAGGTGCGTGCAGTCGAACCCATTGATCCAGAGGCAGCGCTTCCCCAACCGGCAATTTATATGCTCTGATGTTTTGTTTTTTTTGTTTCTGTGGTCACCCACCCCTATCTTCAGTTGCTTTGTAAAGGTGGCCCAGCGGGCTACTTGTACAATGAGCTGTGAGCAGGAGGGTGGAGTAGTCTGGGTGCATTTACTGACTGCCTTCTTTTCAGTCTCTTTATTTCCATAATCTGGAAAACACCACACAGCCATCAGCTGAATGTTTCCACACCCAGTAGCCCACTGAGCGGCACCAAAATGTTGCCTAATCCAATGCCTAGATTGTCAACATATTTTAAAAGGTATTTTAAGCTCGAATATTTCTACTGCCAGTTTTTGCATGATGAAGCCATTATTTTTTGACCACTGAAATAAAGTTTTCATTGGCCCTATTTCTCTTCTCCTTGATGACACCGTTTGTGTAAATAGCACTGTCACTGTTCAGCAGAGCAGTTCACTCATGAAAAGAGTTGTTTTGAGTTACATTATGCAAATACAAGTTCGGGGCCCCACACAAAATCCATATAATATAATTAGTCACATAGTGGAAGTCTTCACTTCCGGGATTCAAGTGTACAAGCTGCTTATCTACCCGAAGAGTTCGCCAGAACTTGCCCTTGCAGCCGCCTTTGCAAAGTTACTCAAGCTCATTAGCGTTGCTTGGCACACTTTTGTTGTGGTTCAAGGTACTACATTTTTACCGTGATAAGTTCCTCAATCTTTCCTTAGAAGTGCCTCCCCAGTCGCAACAGTCTAAGAAAGCGTAGGCGGAAGTAGGATTGCTCCCCTGGCATTGGGAAATCCCCATGGGACTTTTAGATTGTTTTGGGGCACAACATAAGCCAGTAGCAACCATTCTAATTCCAAAGCCAAGACTGTTGTCTAATCGTTTGTAGTCATAACTCCATTAATAAACCGCTTTAGCTACTATGACTATTGGCCACTTCTTTTGTGGTTGTGTTTTCGTTTTGTTTATTTATTTTTTATTTTTTTATTTATTGCCATGTCTTTTTTCAAATTTTGGCACCAAAGCTTATTTGCATTGGACACCCTTTCGATGCCGCATATCACGTAGAACTGTGTTCAGCATTATGCTTCTCTTTTCATGAAGAACCAGCTGTGCCCACTATCCTCCGGGTAAGCAGCTACTTTCCTGTCCCACATCAATATACCTTATGCCTACTCTGTCCTCATGCTTCTGTGGCTGCTAACTTTTGAATGTTGCATTCTAATTTTTTTTTTTTTATATTTCTCCATAGATAAATCCTCCCACTGGCCACACTTGTAGCCTTTTATTCATCATATACTCTTTTATTTAATTACGCTGTCTGCCTTCCAATGATTTGGGCCAGTGTCCTGGCTATCTAACCCATGTACAGTAGCCCTTGGGGCCTTCTTTGTAATGCTTGCCATTTTCCGCAACCTCACCCTCACTCACCCTCAACCCCTCACCCTCAACCCCTCACTCTCACTCATCCTCACTCACCCTCAACCCCTCACCCTCACTCACCCTCAACCCCTCACTCACCCTCAACCCCTCACTCACCCTCAACCCCTCACTCACCCTCACTCACCCTCAACCCCTCACTCACCCTCACTCACCCTCAACCCCTCACTCACCCTCACTCACCCTCACCCTCACTCACCCTCAACCCCTCACCCTCACACAGTGCAATAGGTCTCGGAGCATTTGAGTTGGAGCTTTTAGAAATGTTTATGGCTTTTTTTTTTGAAATTCTTTAGCATTGGCTACAGGAAACAAAAATGCTAAAGATTTACAAAAAAAACCCATAAACAATTCCTCAACCCCTCACTCACCCTCACTCTCACTCATCCTCACTCACCCTCAACCCCTCACCCTCACTCACCCTCAACCCCTCACTCTCAACCCCTCACTCACCCTCACTCACCCTCACCCTCAACCCCTCAGTCTCACCCTCACTCACCCTCAACCCCTCACCCTCACTCACCCTCAACCTCATGCTAAAGATTTACAAAAAAACCCATAAACAATTCTAAAAGCACTAACTCTAATGCTGCGAGACCTATTGCATTTCTAATGCTTGTTAAAACAAAGCGGGCGGGTGCTCCGATGCTGCTGGTGGAATATGAGAAGAGCATTAAAGAAAATAGTGCTCACCAACTTATAAAGCGGACCGTGTAACAACCGAAGTAAAAGGGCCAGTCCTCGTGGGAGGATTCAAGTGAAGACAAGTCTATACTAAAGAGGGACGAACCAGCCTATGTATGAATCAGAAGCCAGCATTTACGGAGGGCAATGGCATAAGCCAATGAGAAATATGAGCGGAGATTGGGCAGGCCTTCAACAGCATACTCCAATACAGCATGCTTCGCAGAGCGAACATTGCATGGGTGCTGCTCTTAGGCTCGACTTAAAATATCTGGGCCTGGAATTGTTTAAGTTCAGCTGTTGTCTTTCTGCATTCTTCAATACCAAAAACGCACTTTGAGGTCGCAATTTAATGTTATTAAAATGTAATGTGTATATACATATATCTGATTGAGACATCTAGCCGCAGATTCCTTCCTTTTTAATTCTGCAGGTGTCAGACTGCTCCAGTAAATGTTTGCGCGTGCGGTACCCTTGCACACCGGTAGGTGTTGGCGATCCTCTCTGCATGCTTCCACCCGCTCTTGAAGTGACGTATGTGTCACCTGTATAGGTGCCACCTCGGCGCGCTGACGTCCGTTCTTTTTGCGCCAGTTAGCGCTGTTCCAGAGAAAGAATGACCCGTCTGTCAACGTTTTGTCAAAGAAATATTTTAAGGAATTTTCCTCCTGGTGTGTCAAGATGATGTCTTCGAGGCAAAGAGGTTTTAAACCGTGTGGCTATTGTCATCGTGCCATATCTGTTAGGACCCACATCTCGCATGACCACGACTACAAATCGTACTCTGACTTCCGTGCCATTGCACCGAAGGCTTTGAGGGAACGGTTCCTAAAGATATTAGTGGCTCGGCAGGCGACACCTCGGTTGTCTCTGAACTGCTCCAAGAGCCTCAAGTCATCTTCCTCCCATTCCAGGTCATCAAGAAACTCTGGGAAGAAGCATAGGAAGCACATGAAGTCGAAGCGGGCTTCAACCTCTCCTCGTTCATCAGCTGACACGATGAAGAAGCATCGACGCTCTAAGAACGTTTCTATGGAATCATTGCCCGGGCCGACTCTGAGCCTCCCAGCTTTTCTGGGATCCGAAGCGATCCCAACTCGGGTAAAGGAATTTTACGAGCCGTATGAACTCTCCAGAGAAGGCAGTGAGGTCTTCACACTTGTGTGCACTGGTGAGTGTCGCAAATTAATCAAAATGTATCAATATTCTGGGGTATTGGAAATTGGTAATGACAAAAATTACGCAATTCAGTGGCAGCCCAGTTCCACCTGAACCCAAACGCTGCCTTTTAAACGTATGGGAACCCACAGACCTTAACACCACCAACCCTAGGAATGATGTTGCCAAAAAAGAATATCGCTAGACACTGTGGTGCAACGGTCGCCCCCACACTCACAGAGTGGTGCAAAGACATGGATATGGCCATGATAGCTGAAAAGACTGTATATGTACGCAGGGGGTGCCCGAAAAAATGGATAAGACTCTGGACCGCAAGACCCAGAAGAACTATTATAACAAGGGTCTCAGTAATGTGATATGATGATTGCATGTGAAGTGATACGTGTGTATACGTCGATACACAGATGACTGAAGTTTACAATTTAACTGTGGATACAACTAACATACCAGATGTAAGTAGGAATGCCTAATTGTTTATATATGTTCATATATTGTTAAATTTTGAAAAATAAAACAATATTTGCTATTTTTTTTATCAATATTCAATTCACGCTCAACTTCCCTGTGGTCCACCACAGCTAAGCCACAATCCTTCGACAAACATTGGTTCATGGAAAGGAGTGGAATGTCATTCTTTGGTGTTTTCAATCAATTATTGACTTCACTAATAATTCAGTCTACAGGTAAACTTCCTTATTGTACAAGTTCTGTTTTTTATTTCTTAGTTAAAAAAATTCTGTGTCTCATATGCAAACATATAATTTAATCCAATTAATTCCAATTTCATCAATTTAATCAGCCTCATCCTATGCTTTTCATCCACTCTTGGACGTCACCATGGCTGAAAAAAAGAAAAATATAATCTGCATTTCAGAATTGGCATTCTTGTATACTATCTGCATAATTCCAGTTCCATTGTGAACTATAACTCAACATTTACAAGTCTATTATTAGACAATCAACCACTGTAACACAAAAGGAAGCCTGCCTATATACAATCTACATAGTTCCCCTCAATTATAAAAGATAATTCATCAAATTAAATACATTCCAAAACACTAAATTTATCATAAAAGACACTCTCCTGCTCAATTATCCTGTGCCTGTTCAGGAACCTCTGATAAGTCCCCTTTGAGCCATGTTAAAAAATCATTTTCTGTTCAACCCAAGTCCACCTTCATTAATTCTAAATATAAATATAACGATTCAAAACATACCTCAATTAATTATTTCATATCAATTCTTTCTTCGGATAATCCTCGCTATTCTTTGTCCCTCCCATTCATGACTAATCAGTTCTATGTGAAATACATATATTTAAAGAAAAGTGTTATCCTTTGCTAGAAGTGTTCCACAGTACACGTTACCCCATCCAAATCACTAAATACCTCTAGTGAAATTTTAATTCTGGCAAGGTTTCCAAACACTATAAATCTCCAACATTACTAGAACCTCCAAGCCTGCTATTTTGCCTAATCTGTCAATCTTATCTTAGTATAACCCTTAGCAAAAAGCAAGCACTATCCACTCCCAGTATCTGACATTACCTTAATTCATTTACTTCTCCAAACAAACTGATAAAGCATACAGTGTTCCCTTGATATCGGATTAATCCTACCCCAAGGTAGCCCAGTAAAAAATGCTGTCAGATAACCCTACTTAGCAGGGCCATTAGCTCACCTCTGTTCGTCGCGTTCAACTTTTCTAAACGATTCCACCGTAGCCGGTCCAATCCATCCTGCTACGTGTCAGTCTAATGAAAAAATATATTAACCTTTGAATACCGTATTCTGACAAATCCCAAAATAAATTCTGCTGTTCCTCAATGCTACTTGGCAGGGCCATTTGCTCACCGCTCTTAGCCGTATTCAGCTCAACTGCATAGTCCCCCCCCGTAGATGGTCTGATCAATCCCGATGTGGATCAGTTTCTTGCCTATGGCCCTTATTTAAATATGCCAAGAACCAATCGGCATCTAATATTTCAAAGCACCTAATTTCCATAATCTGTTTGTGGTTCCCTCTCCGGTCCTCTACTATACTACTTCCTTCCAACCACAGGAAATGCACCGGTAGAGCCAATCCACTCCTGGCCTGACCTGCCTGTGGTTAGGTGGTCCAAGCCTCTACATCCCATGGGGCATTCCTTGCCGCACCCCTGGACAGGGAATCAAAGATGGTTGATAGCTTGGGGAAGAAGATGTTTTCTTGCACCAGTCTTACGGTCGGTGAACACTGCATTCTTATTGGGTCGTTACTCCCACACTATGTGGGGCATGGTTGCGCAAGGGTTGCCACAGATCCAGAGGAGGCCGTTCTCTCCCAAGTGGTCAAGGAGAGGAGAAATGCAGCGAAGTTCACCGTCTGGTGTGGTCTGGATACGACCGACTCGCTGAGCAGAATGGTTTCGACGACTGGGGCACTTAGACGCCACGCCTGGCTGAGAGCATCTGGCTTTTCAGGTGATGTTCAGGCTTCCCTCATGGACATGGCGTTTGACAAAGCAGACTCTGCACTTGAACTCTTTAAGGACTTGTGGACTATGGCAGTGGCGGCTGGGGACATTTGAAAGTAGTAAGGCGTAAAAGTATTGTCGTACTGCCCTGCGGCGAGTGAGCGCAGCGAGCCCGAACAACCAGCAAGAGGTTTGGGGGTTCTTTTGAAAAAACAGTGAACAAATCGTGCTTTTTCAAGCAAATTTGAGGAAGCAGGAAGGTTAATGAAGCAATACAATTGAATTATTTATCATTTGAGAAATAGCAAATGTTTATGAGCTATAGAGCTGATGGAGATTCGTTTCTCCGGAATTATCTAGTTTTACATTTTTACAAAGTGTGCATGAAGATAACAATAAAAAAAATGTGAAACCTGTGGCCCAAAAAATGATTATTGCTGGGTGCCTTAAGGTATCAAGATGAAGGTATCGGAGCGCTTTACATGAGCACTAGTCGCATTACAGCGGGGCACTTCATTTGTTAGGCACGGGGAGATTGAGTGATTTTCCCAGAATCACATGATGTTTGAGCCTCCACCAGACTCTAACCCGGCTATCCTGCATCAAAGCCGGCCTCTCAGGCTTAAGGACAAAGGGTGGCCTTTGGCCTAATTAGGAATCAAACTCCTAGTAATTGTTTCTAAATATACGCTTGAAGCTTCCTTGAACTGGGTCTACAATATGCATGCGTTTATTGATGCCACAAACTACCACATATACAAAACCACAAACTTTTCATGTGTAGATCTAGAAATATAGACTGGTGGTATGGCATATTCATTCATGAACACACAGGCAGTTCTCAATCTCTGTATTTTATGAACTTTATGATACTGTATACAATGGCATGCTTAAAAATACATTGTATACTAAAAATGTGTGGCTGAAAAAGCTGTATAGGAGAGAGGCAGTTCATTGTTAAACCTTTAAAAGTACGGCAAAATATCACAGTGTACGAACAGCTATAAAAACTCACAAAATCCAACTATTTAGATTTTTTAGGTCTCGCCTATTCTATCCCTTTAGGGATTGAATAAGCGAGATTATTGTAAGCGGTTCAAAAAGTCTACCAAACTGCGGATCGTGTACAGTTCATGTGAGGCAGGCGTGTGAGGCCGGCGCGTGCACATCATCGCCAGCCACATCCCACACCATGTCTCGGCATCAGACTTCAAAGGAAGTCGCTCGCACACCACCATTTGTCTGAGCCTCGGCATCAGACTTCAAAGGAATCCGCTCCTAAGCCGCTCCCCCCCCCCCCCATCAGACTTCAAAGGAATGCGCTCCCGCCCCCATGCCACAGCAATGCTGAGCGCTTGTTATTACTTTCATTCAGAGCGCTGTGCCCGCTTCAGGGATACCGTGCTCTGTTTATTTACTTTTTTTTGTTAAAGGTCTCGAAGAACTGCATATACTGTCTAGGTAGGTCCTAACAAGCACTCTCTGTCCCCTAACTAGACAGATTTGCATATGATTCCCTCAACTGTTAAAAGCCCAGCCTTCTACATACATGTTACAGAGGCTGCACACTACACTATCAAACAGCAGTGGGAAAGTTACTGTCCCTCCTCTGATCAGACGTTTGCATCTATGCTAGTACCACAGTCTTGCTGTCCTTTTTTTACTTTCACACGCAGGACACATTTATACATGTCAAGTGCTTTATCCATTTCCTTGTAACATGAACTTGAGCCTTGCTACATTGTTGTGACAGTACATTCCATGTGTGTGCATCAGTTTTGCACAATCAGGCGGCAACTATTCCCCTCTCCTCCTCCCATAGCATTTGCTGCTCTGTTCGACCTCTTCCCTCCACTCCACCATGGCCACTCTGATGCACATTTAGACCGAGACAAGCCTACAAGCCGCCCTCCTCTGTCCTTACCATCAGCCGGACTCATGTCTCTATTTAGCTCCCTAGACAGCACTTCCCGGCCTGTGGTACGTCTGTTAAGCGCTACCGTCGGCCCGGCCCGCTGTTATTTGCAAGGCATCATAGTAAGTCCTGTAACTGGCCTCAGAATGATGAAAGGCGGAGTACTGCAGCACTACCAGACACCTCTATGCTCCAGGCGCATGTGCCTACAAGCCGCCCCTCACTGTCTCTACCATCAGCCAGACTTGTGTCTCTATTTAGCGCCCTAGACAGCGCTTCCCGCACAGTGGTTGGTCTGTTGAGCGCTACCGTCGGCCCGCTGTTATTTGCAAGGCATCATAGTAAGTCCTGTAACTGGCCTCAGAATGATGAAAGGCGTCCCTACTGTCCCCACCATCAGCCGGACTTGTTTCTCTTTTCCCGGCATGCTGCCCTTCGTGTTATTGACTCCGGTGCGTGTATTTTTAGTAATTTCCACCCGTTCACGCTGTTTTGTAGCGCTATGCAGTGGAGCCAGCGCCAGCCAACGCACACACGGCCACTGCCGGGCGTGCATGGCTCTCGGGTCCTGATTCACTTTCACACGTGTGTCTGTGTGCTTGTATGTCTCTGTGTCTGAATATGTACTCTGTATGTATTTGTGCATTGTGTATCTGTATGTGTGTGTTATGTGTCTGTATGTGTGCGTGTGTTGTGTACCTGCTTGCGTTGACATGCTTTGGTGGCAAGTCACGACAGGAGTTGCGATTGTTTGCGATGTTCAGGCGGATTTATGCACTATCAGGCGGGAACGCTTCCCCTCTCCTCCTCCCACAGCATTTGCTGCTCTGTTCGACCTCCTCTCTCCACTCCACCATGGCCACTCTGATGCACAAGTGTTTTGCTTAAGAGCCCGCGGTCGCGCACACCTATAGGGAGAGACCGAGACAAGCCTACAAGCTGCCCTCCACTGTCCCTACCATCATCCGGACTCATGTCTCTATTTAGCTCTCTAGACAGCGCTTCCCGCCCCGTGGTAGGTCTGTTAAACACTACAGTCGGCCCGGCCCGCTGTTATTTGCAAGGCATGATAGTAACTCCTGTAACTGGCCTTGGAATGGTGAAAGGCGGAGTGCTGCCGCACTACAGACACCTTTATGCACCCGCCGCGGGCGTGTGTGCCTACACGCCTCCTCTCACTGTGTCCCTACCATCAGCCAGACTTGTGTCTCTATTTAGCGCCCTAGACCCCGCTTCCCACGCAGTGGTTGGTCTGTTAATCGCTACCGTCGGCCCGCTGTTATTTGCAAGGCATCATAGAAAGTCCTGAACTGGCCTCGGAATGATGAAAGGCGGAGTGCTACCGCACTACCAGACACCTCTATGCACAGGCCACGGCCTTGCGTGCCTACAAGCTGCCCCCTACTGTCCCCACCATCAGCCGGACTCATGTCTCTATTCCCCGCATGCTGGCCTTCGTGTTATTGACTCAGGTGCGTGTATTTTTAGAAGCGTTTTTCTGTAATTTCCGCCCGTTCACGCTGTTTTGTAGCGCTATGCAGTTGAGCTAGCGCCAGCCAACGCGCACACGGGCACTGCCGGGCGTGCATGGCTCCCGGGTCCTGATTCACTTGCACACATGTGTCTGTGTGCTGTATGTCTGAATGTGTACTGTCTGTATTTGTGCGTTGTGTATCTGTATGTGTGTTATGTGTCTGTATGTGTGCGTTGTTTCTGTATGTGTGCGTGTGTTGTGTTTCTGTATGTGTCCCTGTAGGTGTGTATCACAGACGCCGCCCCCTGACAGACGCCGCCCCCTGACAGACGCCGCCCCCTGACAGACGCCGCCGCCCCCTGACAGACGCCGCCGCCCCCTGACAGACGCCGCCGCCCCCTGACAGACGCCGCCGCCCCCTGACAGACGCCGCCGCCCCCTGACAGACGCCGCCGCCCCCTGACAGACGCCGCCGCCCCCTGACGGACGCCGCCCCCTGACGGACGCCGCCCCCTCACTCACAATTACACTCTACTGAATACAACACACTCCACACAATACCACTCAGTGCCACATAATTATGTTACATAATTACATTGCACTAGTGCAAAATAAACTCCACACAGTACCACTCAGTGCCACATAATTACACTCCACATAATTACATTGCACTAGTGCAACATACACTCCACACAGTACCACTCAGTGCCACATAATTACACACCACATTATAACACTCTACTGAATACAACATACACTCCAGACAATACCATTCAGTTCCACATAATTATATGCTACATATTTACACTGCGCTCAATGCAACATACACTCCAAATACCACTCAGTGCCACATAATTATATGCTACATATTTACACTGCGCTCAATGCAACATACACTCCAAATACCACTCAGTGCCACATAATTACACGCCATGTAATTACACTGCACTCAATGCAACATACACTCCAAATACCACTCAGTGCCACCTAATTACACGCCACATAATTGCACTGCACTCAATGCAACATACACTCCAAATAACACTCAGTGCCACATAGTTACACGCCACATAGTTACACGCCACGTAATTACACTGTACTCAATGCAACATACACTCCAAATACCACTCAGTGCCACATAGTGTAATTATGTGGTGTGTAACTATCACACCACCACAGCATCACTCAGCATCACCACAGCATCACTCAGCACCACCACAGCATCACTCAGTGGCACCACAGCATCACTATGCGCTACCACAGCATCACTATGCGCTACCACAGCATCACTATGCGCTACCACAGCATCACTATGCGCTACCACAGCATCACTATGCGCTACCACAGCATCACTATGCGCTACCACAGCATCACTATGCGCTACCACAGCATCACTATGCGCTACCACAGCATCACTATGCGCTACCACAGCATCACTATGCGCTACCACAGCATCACTATGCGCTACCACAGCATCACTATGCGCTACCACAGCATCACTATGCGCAACCACAGCATCACTATGCGCAACCACAGCATCACTATGCGCAACCACAGCATCACTCGTCGCAACCACAGCATCACTCGTCGCAACCACAGCATCACTCGTCGCAACCACAGCATCACTCGTCGCAACCACAGCATCACTCGTCGCAACCACAGCATCACTCGTCGCAACCACAGCATCACTCGTCGCAACCACAGCATCACTCGTCGCAACCACAGCATCACTCGTCGCAACCACAGCATCACTCGTCGCAACCACAGCATCACTCGTCGCAACCACAGCATCACTCGTCGCAACCACAGCATCACTCGTCGCAACCACAGCATCACTCGTCGCAACCACAGCATCACTCGTCGCAACCACAGCATCACTCGTCGCAACCACAGCATCACTCGTCGCAACCACAGCATCACTCGTCGCAACCACAGCATCACTCGTCGCAACCACAGCATCACTCGTCGCAACCACAGCATCACTCGTCGCAACCACAGCATCACTCGTCGCAACCACAGCATCACTCGTCGCAACCACAGCATCACTCAGCGCCACCACAGCATCAATCTGTGCAACCATTCAACAACGGGTTCAAATATGTTCTCTCAATGTTTCAAGCTTTATTACAAATGTCACAAAAAGAGGTTAATATTTTACTTCTGTTATTGGATTTTCGTCACAAAATACACTGAACATAATCTTCACAAAAGTTATTTACAAAAGTTTAAGCTATTGCCATAATAAATTACAATAACTTTTATTTAAGTATCACTTATTAAAAAAAATTAAAAGCAATTGTTATTTGTAATATCAATACATCTAAGTCACGTAAATACAACACATATTGCATTACAAATGCTATAGGTGTCACATTTGCGAAAGTTAAAAGTATTGGCATTGTAAATGACACAGCTATTAATTTCTCTAATTTCAAAACCAACACATAAATAAAAAAATTGTCATTTACAATACCAGCTCAAACTTTCCTAATGCGAGACCTATTGCATTGTAAATGCTTGTGTTTTGTTGAAATTAAGTATACAAGATAAAGTTTTGTTTTTTTAGATACATACTTTGTTAATTTGAAGCATTGTGTAAGATTCGCCTTAATCTTTTCCATAAAACATGCTCACTAGAGGTGGGGCTGGTGTGCTCCACTGATTATGCTTCAACAAGGGGCCCTATATAAGTCTGTGCCATATAAGAGAAAAAACCACAAAGGTGGTTGCATCTCAGACCTATTCATGAAATTGTCATCTATAGTGCGCACCGAATCCATCGCGGCGAGCACGGGCCGACCTCATGTTTGTGTTGCCGTTTAAGTTCTACATCGCACAGTGCTAATGCCCACTCCCGTTATTTATAAACCTCTTCTTGTGAGAAGGTGCCAAAAAACATGCTGCTGTCATAATTCTGCCGCTTGATACCACGCACCACAAACACCGTACATAAATAGAAGTGCTTCACCACAATGTTTAAATACAAAAATACAGCCCTTAGCATCAGTTTCCAACAACAGTCAACTGCATAGAGCAATAAATAAAATCAAACATGTGCAGCGCGCAGCTACCACGCAGACATCCTGGCGCTTATGCTTACTTTATATAACATTAAGCATAAAGCCTTCACAAAGACATTTCACACACACACGCTATCAAATTAAATGCTGGCTAAGCTATGAATTTCCTTTAGATGTATTGTACATTAATGTATTTTACGAGGCTCCTTAAAATCTATCATAGATACAGCCATGAATCAGCCAAGACGGATGGCTGTGATATAGTTCCACACATTCATTCACAAGACGTGCTCACAGTTACAACACAAATTAGGCTGTAAAAGGCAGGTTTGTTATTTTCAATGCTGTGCGGGCCTGTCGGAAGCAGTGCAGGAGTTAGCAGAGAACGAAGCCTGCAGGAGCCTAGAGGGTAGCGACATGAGGAATGGCCTACTCCTGCTACCTACTTATCTTTCGTGCCCCAGTACACTCGGCACTTAGTAACAGTTGCGGCTCACGCTCTAATAGGCAACCAAGGTACACGAAAGCAACCAAGGCACACGTTTTGCGCTTAGATGCACCAGTAAAATAACTTGTGTCCACCCCATTTAAAGTCTGTTTGAGGGCTTCCCATAAAATAGCGCCAGAGGGCACGGTAGTCAGATTAATGTTAAAGTACTTGTAATAAGCAAGGACGCTGAGGACTTCTTATGTAGAAGAAAGAAGTTTAATCCAAGTTATTCGCCCACGATACACATGCGTCCTGACAGCCGGAGTTCACTCGGAAACTGTGGTCACTGAGCGAACCTCGAGCCAAGAACACTCAGAGACATTCAAAGGAATACAGTCTTTTAAAGAAACATGAATTAGCAAGCACATAACCATACCAAACAATTCATTAACATTCTATTACATCACCTTCCCCCTTATCAGAACAAAACAAATTAAACAAAATAATAATAAAACATTACCCTTAATATCTAACAAAATCGTTAAATCTAGCAGGAGCCTTTATCAGCCTACGATTCCTGTTGGAAGAAGTAGAAGGCTGACTGGAAGTAGCCACATTCAAATTGGGAGAATTTGGAAGTTGTTTGGAAGCACAAACATTCACAGTCAAATTACTTTGACTACTTTCATTTTCACCTGCATTAGACGATAACCAGTGAGACCATCCACAATTATCCGCAATCCATCTGTTTTTGGCTCTGTTAACCACCAAGGCTTGATTTTAGACATTTTTACCAGTTGACTCACACTCCACCAACCCTTTTCCCCTAAGAAAACTGCGCCTTTACTAATCTTAACAACTTGCACTAGATTAGAAAAGACTGAATTTCATTTTGAAACTCTGATAGGTTTCTTAATCATCACCCAGTCTCCTACCATAATACCTTGTGAATCAGTACATTTCTTTCCATCAAAATTCTTTTTCATAATTTCCTGCTTTTTCCTGACCACCTCTGCTAATTCTCTTATCTTCACTCACCTTACCAAATCGTGGTCATTTCTTATCAAACAAAGCAGGGAACAGAGGAACAGAGGGGAGTGTACCTTTCTATCTATAAGGAACTCAAAAGGCATAACCTCCGTAGTGCAATGCAGAGACGTGTTGTAATTCCAAACCTTTTCTTCAATAAAGGACCCTACGTCCACACCTGAAGCCACAGCCGTTTGAATAACCTCTTTCACCCCCTTATTGCCACGTTCAACTAAACCATTAGAGGCCGGAGAATAAAGCGCCACCCTGAGATGTTTCACATCCTGAGCATTTAAGAACTTACAAATCTTCTCCGAAACAGTGTGTCCCATTGTCAGTCATCAAAAATTTGGGTGCCCCCTCCAGCATGAAAAGCTTTTTCAAAAACTATAGTGTTATCCGAATTAGGAGCATCTACAGACTTATAATACAACCACGTAGAAAAGTAGTCCACAGCCAAAATCTCATACTTTCTCGCAAGACATTATAAGGGCCTTAGAAGTCTAAACCTACCTTTTCCCAAGCTGAATCTGGAAAAATAGTGGGGTGTAAAGGCACACTAGGCAATTTCCAGTGCTTATCCGAGAGTAAACACTCTTCACAATTATTCACAACAGACCTTACCTGTGAATCCAAACCAGCCCACCAATAATGCAACTTTATCCTCATACAAGTCTTTGACCCCCTAATTGACCTTTATGAGCTAACCTAATAATTTCTTTCCTTAACTCAGTAGGTGGAACAACCTTATCACCACGCAGTAAGACATTGTCCTTTACTGACAACTCTTCCGCCACTTGAGCCATGACTCTTAGATCACGAGACACATTTCTCACATCCGGCCATCTCCCTGACGCAAACTCCATAGCCTTGGATAATATTAAATCCTTCTCTCTGGCTCTTATCAAATCATTTTCCGAAACTGAAAGTTTTAATTTATCAATGGCATCTACCAAAGTCACACATTCCACATCGTCTTCCACTAATCATCTCCTACCTCTTTATCCAGCGTCATCCTAGAAAGACAATCAGCCCGGAAATTTCTTCCCCCAGAGATGCGCTTCAACTCAAAATTGTACTCCTGTAATTTCGAAACTAATCTTGTCAATCTAGGAGATAAATTATTGTTTTCAGATACCTTACTAAAAATAAAAGAGAGAGGCTTGTGATCTGATAACATCAAAAATCTTCTACCCCAGACATACGTTTTGAACTTCCTGGCTGTCCACAAACAGGCTAAAGCTTCCCGCTCGATGGTGCTGTAACGCTTCCAATACTCCTTTAATGACCTCGAAGCAAATGCTACCGTTTTTCCAACACCATTCACCTCTTGATTTAACACTGCACCTAATCCACTCATACTTGCGTCCACTGCAATAGTAGAAACTCAATCATCACGAAAAGCATGCAGAGGGTGAACTCCTTCACCTTATCAAAAGTCTCTTCTAAGTCCTTTGACCACACACATTTTTTACCTTTCTTTAATAAAACTCCAAGAGGTTCAACCACCTGTGCGTAATTACTCACAAATCTAGCGTAATATTCCGCCAGCCCTAGGAAAGAGCGAAGAGAATCGTTATCTGTGGGAGCTTTCGCCTCTTTAAAAGCTTTAATTACTGAAAAAATTGGTTTAATACCAGCACCCGATATAGTGTGTCCTAGGTATTCCAGCTCTTGCACTCCAAACTTACATTTATCTTCCCTAATCGTCATTCCTCGCTCCCCTAACAGAGAGAACCTTCCTCAACAAAATATTGTGTTCATCCAGGCTATTTGGAAAAATAAGAATATCATCCAGATAAGCCAGGACCCCATTCAAATTCTTAAATAAGGTATCCATCAACCTTTGGAATACACTGGCCGCTGACGCCAAACCGAAAGGGAGTCTCAAAAATGTAAACGCCCCAAACGGAGTGACGAAAGTGGTCAATTCCTAAGAGCCTTTGGTCAATAGAACCTGATGGTACGCTGATTTTAGGTGGATTAAAGAGAACCACTCCTCCTCCCCCCCACATTTGCCAATAACTCCTGAATATTTTGGAAGGGGATGACAATCCGCTTTGATGTTTTTGTTCAAACCCCTGAGGTCCGCACACAACCGTATCTCGTTATTCTTTTTTCGTGCGACCACAATAGGGGCGACCCATTGAGACGACTGCCAGTTGAATAATCACTTGTTCACACAAATCCTTTGTTCACACAAATCCTCCAGCATTTTCTTAAGTTCTGACCTTACACTTAATGGAACATTGCAAACCTTGTGTGCAACAAGTGAAGCATTAGGAAGAAGCCTGATTTTATGTTCCACTCCTTTTATCAGACCCACCTTGTTGCTAAAAACCCCTTTGAACTCTTTTATCAGGTCTCCACGATCAATCATCATATTTTCAATTAAACAAATGGGTAACTCTCTTGCGCTTATGAAATGCTCATCTCCCGGAACCAAATACAACCCCATTCTCTGGCGAGGTCCTTCCACCGGATGTATGACATTACAACGCATGCTTTTACCATGCATGCCTTTACATGGCAACTTTTACAACTCATGCCTTTACAACGCATAGTGTTGAGGGCTGCTGGATAGTGAATAGTTTAATTTACTAATCCAACTCCAGTCCCGTGGATAGTAGGGAAGGTGTTGGATAGTAAATTAAATCTATTCCCTATCCTAGAGCGCCCCCCAGCGCAATGCGTTGTAATGGTTTGCGTTGTAATAGTTGCGTTGTAAAGGCACTGCGTGGTAAAAGTTGCTTTGTAAAGGATGTTTCCCCCTTTCACCCCACAATATTTATACCTTTTATTGCTACATATATTTTCGTACATATGGATCTTTCTAAAATTTCCCATGAAGAACCCTAGCATATCAATATATTTTTCCCCGAAAGCTTTGGGGTTGACATCAGTTTCCAAAAGTAACATTTCTTTTCCCCATTTCTCATAGAATGTAGAATCACGAAGGATCATGATGGGCGATCCAGAATCCGCCACCACCTGTAGCTGAACTCCGTCGATAGTTGAAGAACACAAAGGACCCTTAATTTCTTCTTCTCCAGTGTCCAAAGTTTAATAGTAAATTGTCCATGGATTCAGAACAATCATCCCAATCCACATTGTTAATTTTAATACTCTTTTTTTTTTTTTTAAATCTACACACTTTTTGAAAAATGCCCTACTCTTTTGCAAACTGAACAACGTTTACCCAAAGCAGGACAGCCTTTAAAATTACCAATGTGGAATTTCGAACCACATCTGGAACAAAAGTTTGACCTTTATTTTGAGGAAGTTTTACCTTGTCTTTGTTACCTACAGAGTACAAACCTTCCTCTTCACTCCCCTCGGCAACCAGACTAATTTTAGAAGATGTATCCATCGACATTGCTTTAGTTGATAAAACTGACCTTTCAATGCTTAAGGCTAGGTCGATCACTTCTGATACAGAAGGGTTTTTACAGCTAAGGATTCTTTCCTTGATTTTAGCAGAAACGCAATTAAACACCAGTTGGTCCCTAATATAATTATCTAAAATTGGACCAAAATCACAGGAAATAGCCAGAACCCTTAAAGCCGCCACATATTCCTCTATTTTCTCATCCTCCTTTTGCTTTCGTTTGTAAAAATTATGCCTTTCCAGCATAATATTAGGAGAGTCATCAAATTGTTTTTTTAATCTTGCTAAAGCTTCTAGATCAACATTCCATTGTCTGTCCCCCGATTGACCCACAGGAGGAGGAATAGGTGTAAGACTGTTAAAAATACATTGAGCAGCAAGTCCTAAACTGCCAAATAATAAAGCAAATATACGGGGTCGGGAATACTCAACTGCATCTATAGCTACAAGATGTTTTTGAAATAAACCTAACCACTCTGGCCATAAAAGGTTAGGTTTACCAGGTTTGTCAAGAAAGGGTGGAGGTTGTGTTATATCCTTGAAAGAAGACCTTTTTTAAAAAAAAAATATATATATCTAGTCACTAAACCAAAACAATCAAATTCCCCACCCCCAACCTTGATCTCCAAATGAATGAAGAACAGAAAGCACTCAAAATGAAAACGAGAAAGGTATTACATGTTCAGGTAGAGTAAAAGTCTTGAAATATAGGCTTGCAATCCAAACAACTTGAAGATCGATGGGGACAAAGTACAGACAGATGATTTTTTTTTTAAAGTACAGACAGATGTTACCTTGAAAAAAAATGTTTCCAGAAGAAACTATTCAAAATAGTAGAAGCACTTTGTCAGGAGTAATATTTAACAACAACACAAACTTTCCTCAAGGATAAAATTCAAAATGTCTGTTGAACTCAGATTATGAGCTTGACTTCCTGAAAAATGGTGGCATGCCATAAATGCGCAGCCGGGTGGCACTCAGCACGTAGAGGGAACAAAGGAGCTGCATTACGACCTACATCACACTTCTTGACGCCCAGAATTCTTTGACGCTGTTGTGTGAACTACGTCGCTCCAGAATTTTCAGAAGTAGTAGATTCTGGAATTGTTCCGAGACGATGACTGTAAGAGCGCGCCGGTAAGTGTAATAGCTGGTTGATTTCAGAAGATGCACATTCTATCACCGTTTGCTGAAATCGAGATGCACTGCACTTTCCACAAATTCAATTGCTCCAGTCAATAAATCCAACAACGAGCCGGAGCTTGGATACAGCACTCTCCACAGTACATATCTCTGGAAAGAAAACACAAAAGTTACTCCACCATTGGGTTGTAAGGAAAAGCAGCCATACCCCCAAAAAAAAATTGGTCCTACCGTAATCCGACGTAGATCATAGATTGAAGCAAACTAATTGTCGACCCTGATGTAGAGACCACTGGTGATTTATGCAAGCTTATCTCTCAAACAATTTACAACCTGTAATTAATTCCTTGCGTGGGTCGGTGGGTGAATAAAGATGATCCCAATCGTCACCAATCTGTAATAAGCAAGGACGCTGAGGACTTCCTATGTAGAAGAAAGAAGTTTAATCCAAGTTATTCACCCACGATACATATGCGTCCTGACAGCCGGAGTTCGCTCAGTAACTGCGGTTACCGAGCGAACCTCGAGCCAAGAACACTCAGACATTCAAAGGAATACAGTCTCTTAAAGAAACATGAAATAGCAAGCACATAACAATACCAAACAATTCATTAACATTTTATTACAGTACTGTTAGGGGCCGGTGTAACTGCATTTTATTGGGCTAGTTCCTCAGATGTCAAGGTGAAGTGCCAGCAGAAAGGCGGGTGCTCCGGACTGACTTGGAACCTGTGTGCAGGGCCGGTCCTAGGATTTGTGGGGCCCCGGACAGGATAGGAACATGCGAGGCCCCTAAAATTTGCATAAGATTTAACCTGACAGGAAGTTACCTCATAGGGTCAGGAAATAGGCCCAGCACAAAAATAAAAGTGGCCCCCATTAGTGAATTAGTTAGCTAGAAAAGTGTCAAAATTAGGGCAGTTTTTAACTTGTAAAGACATGCTGTTTACGTTTTTTGTAAGGTATGAGAGATTGCATAATTTGATTTTGCTGCAGGCAATGTTTGTTTTAATAACATGAAAATCAACATTAAAAACATGTTCATCTGACCATAACGCAGGCAAACAAACAGGTCAAATACTAACCTGGCAGATTGGACCATTACACACTGCCTGATTGCCCTAATGTCCAACACGGCCACTGTGTTATACAATTATTGTGCTGATGCAGGATCATTGTTTTTGTAGGTAAAGTAAAGGACATGAATATAGGGTCCGGGAGGGGCCTGTTTCAATATTTTAATTTACCACCAGGTAAAGACTCGAGGGACCTAGCACACTGAAAGCCCTAGTCCAGCCAATTTTACATTCTGATTGTGCTACTCTTCCTGCACCTCTTGTCTGGCTGCTATCACACCTATCTGCTCCATACCCCCCCCCCCCCGCCCCCTCTCACTTGATTCCGTATTTCGCACCCCTTTCATTTACTCTGTGCTCCCTTTCCCTAGTCCTGGATGAGCTGAGCTGTTTACAGTGTGAGGCGCCGTCAGGGGCAGGGCGCACTTCACAGGTGAGGGCTCTTGAATGACCTGTCTAATCGCTGCTATCCTCATGCAGATGCAGCGATTAGACCAAGGCAGGCGGATATGGATTAAATCCCTTGGGCCTCCTGGGCATCCTGGGCCCCCTGGGCCTCCAAACTCTGAAGCATTTGAAAGCGCGAGGCCCCCTGGCTGCGAGGCCCTGGGCCGCTGCCCACGCTGCCCATGCCTAGCGCCGGCCCTGCCTGTGTGTTATAGAATAAGCTCCCCTTGTCACTTAGGTCATCTTTCTCTTTGCAGGTTTAAAGAAAACCTCTTGAAGTGTATTTGTTATTTTTAATTGCAATGATTCAGTCAAATTAACTTTCTTTTTAATTCAATGCCCGATCTCAGGTAGCTGCACACTCTAGAAAAATTAAAGTCAATCTGTCGTTATAAGCTGCAATAAAAATGTTTCCTGTTTACAGAGGTCCTGGCAGGGAAGCAAATGACAAAGGAATGTTGCCTTTCACCAAGACTCTTCTTGATCAAGTTGTGGTACAAGCTTCTTTTCAAAATGACCATGGGGAGCAGCACATCTTCCAAGAAGCATAAACCAGCACCTTTGGATTCAGTATGAAATCCCAGGAAGTAAAAAAAAAAAAATGCCCGGTGCTAATTCTCAGTTCCCTGTTTTCCTCTCGGAATTGTCCATACATTGAGTCATGTGCTGAGTAAAACGCACACTTTACACCTTCAAATATCCATTTACAGTTTTTTAATTTCACATCCTTCCTTGGGTACAAAAAATTCTTCTTCATTTGGTATGATGTTAGTTTCAAAACCATAAGCACTTGGTTAGAAATGCTCATCAACAAGTTATGGTATATACATACAGCCAAGCCAGCACGTGTTTCGCAAAAGTTTCGCTTCTTTAGGGCTTAATCAATATGATCCCAATACTTTAGTTCCAATTTCCTGATAAAGGGTTCACCAATCCCATCCACCTAGTACTTCCTATGGTAACTTCTTTCAATAACATACAATCGGCTGTAGCCGCCTGTCCGTACCGGAAACCGCATCGCCTGGTAACCACATGAACAATGCATTATACATTTTTCAGCCTTCCAGATTTACATTACTATTCGCATCTGTAGAGCAAAAGCTCCAGCCATGGGAGGGATTGAAAATGCATTGGCTGGAAGGGCAGGTGATGATTTTGAGATTCCCCTTCTCCCAACTTCGTGTGAGAACCCACTAAAAAAGCAAAGTCATGTCGTGCTGAACAGTTTGGTGGCGGTGGTCCTATCGCCCTGGAACCACCACATGCTGGGATGTAGACGAAAAGGCATTTTAAAGGCAAGGCCCTCAAAGCACTATGGGGCGGGTTCACAGCAAGCAGTGAATTTTAAAACAGTGGCTCTCCTGTGCAGGAGAGTCATAGTAATATTTCCTTTTTTTTTTTTTTTTTGAGAACACTGCCTTGTCCGTACCAAAGCACTAGCTTTGTAATAAGAAGTAACACCATGACATACACACTCTTCACAATCTAAGCTGACTGTAGAACTATTCTATGTGAAGAGATGAGAACAATTATTACAGCCCTGTTGGCGGATGAAGCCTGTAGTGAGTGCTGCGGGGATGAGGGGGTGCGGTAGTGGCTGGATGCCTTTAAGCTGCCACGAACAAGACAAGCAGGAAGGAAATCAGACAGTAGTCGCAGACACGAGATACGCATTAAAGTGGAACAATAGTAGTTAGGCGGTGCTCTGTGTGAGTAAACGAAACACAAAGAGGAGGGACATAGAGGAAGGATTAACCAATAGCAAGCACGTATTTTTGAAGGACAATTAAAAGGCTGAAGGACAATGGGCAGGCTGTAGGCCCATGGAGTTGATTCAGGACGTCTCGAAGAGACTGTGAATGTACTGCCTATGATTGACCTAAGAAAGGGTGTTTCCTTACTTCCGCGGCGCATCAATGCTGTCAGTAATAGCGATTAGTGAATTTTAGATTGCTTTTTGTCTTGTTTAGGAGTTTAAACATCACTTAATAAAAAAAAAACTATACTACAGTTTTAGGATAGTCTATATGTCTTTTCATCTGGAAACAATAGTTAACTTGTGGAAACTTTGCTTAAATGTAGATCCAACTTTTCCTCCTGCTGTAAAGAACACATATCTGCACTGCATGAAACGTCCGAGGGATTGGCCTCTTCATATGCACAACAGGCAACAAGCATTGGCAAAGCCAATTGGTTTCGCCTATGCAAAATCCATTAGCTTTGCCAACGTTTTATTTTTTTACATGTTGCACAGTAGATGAGCTTCTGTGCAGCATGGCATAAAGCACTGTTGTGTTGTTGCTTGGCAACTAGGTTGCACGCGTTTGAAAGATGCAACCTAGTTGAGAGAATGTTTACAGTCCATTACACATTCTCATTCCATGTATGCCGCTGTGGCAGATCGTTGCTAGGTGGATGAGAAGCTGGTAGCATCCACCAGTGCTCCTCAGGAATAAAGCTTGCTTCTACCATTTGAGTAGTTTCTTCACTGAAGACGAGGAACCACCCTGCGGAGCTCTGAACCTACGTTTACAGGAGATATTTTATATATTTTTCTTATGAAATCGAAGTTTGGATAATCTGGAGCCGTGTTGCTGTTTGCTTCGTGGGATCGGTTCTGTTGGACGTATGAATTCCGGTTCTTCTGGCAGACCACGGTTTCAATTCGTCAAGGTTTGTGGTGTTGGTGCAATTTTGGGAGCCGATGTGGTGCGTCGTTTAAAGCCATATCTTTCAATCCCAAGTCAACATTCTACAGGCACCGCTTACCTGACTTCCATCGCTTGATCATGCGTGGCATGTAGTGGGTATGACGACTTCCGCTTGACTATTTCCTCATCGTCCGCGTCATTGGGCAGATCACACTGCTTGCAACGTGCGTCAGCCATTTTGGATTGTTTGAGGCTGGTAGTCATTGCCTAGTGACCAGGTACGGAGCAGTGTTTCCCTTGCCTATTCTTTCTCCTTCGTTGGAAGTTGGTTTTTGAGGGATTTTTCATCCGCGCTCCACCGCATGAGTTAGGTATTTTATGCCTTCAGATTTAGGAATTGAATTTGTACTTTTATGCACCATTTATGAACTGCACAATGTTATCTATAACTTATTGAACTGCACAATATTTCAAGATTCTTGCCTTGGATTTGAAACTATACATTTGTTATCTATATTTTTTTGAACTGCACAATATTCAAGTTTCTTGCCTTTGATTTGTGACTATACTTTTTTTTCATTTTTAATATTTTTGAAATGGTCTCGTACCAATAACATGACTTCTGAGGGTTTAAATTCTGTTTCTATCAACACTCCAAATTTCAGTATTTCAGCTCCTCAACCTTTTTGGTTTTCGGGTGTGGAACCTCCCCTCAAGTGGTCCGAATGGAAAGCCTACTTTGTGAACTATATCGAAGCAGTTGATGAGGCAAAAAAAAGGCCCCTTAACAAAAGAGAAGATTGCTTTTACATGCTCTTGGTCCTATGGGTCTCAAGGCATCCCATCAACTGACTAATACTATAACTTCTGGTGGTTTTAACGTCTTTGAAATTGCTTTATTACAGTTAGACATCTATTTTAAGCCCAAAGTATGTATTGGAGTCCCCAGATTTAATTTTTTCAAAGGAAACAAGCTAAATCCGAGACCATTGACAATTATGTTTCTGAATTTAAAAGATTGGCCCTCGATTGTAACTTTGGGGTTTTACATGATGATCTGATCAGGTCGTTATGCACACCTCAAATCGTGTAATTCAGGATAGGGTAGGGGTCAATGGTGATGCTCCATTGAATGATATACTTGCCATTGTAAGAAAGGCGAACATTTCAGCTCGCTGTGCCATAGCTTTAAATAAGATAGCCAAGAAACGTTGTTAGTTGGTCGAATTAATGCATCCAATGACCATAGTAAAGGTTCCTTTAGATTCAAAGACAAAACCCCTGTTACTAAGGAGCGTGCTAGATGCTACAGATGTGGAAGTTTGGATTATCTGGCCCATAGTAAGAGTTGGTTAAATACAAAGGTGGTTCTGTTGGGTAATGACAATCACTTTGACAAAGGCTCAGTGTGCTCAATACACATTGAAATAAACTCTCTGAAAACAATGACCTATAAAGAAATTCTTTATTTATAAAGAAGCAAACACGTTACATCAGAATTAATTCATTCAATGATTCCAATGGTTTCAGTAAATGGTAAGACCGTTAAGAACACGTGTGAAGAATGTGACTGTTGGTGAACAAAGTGCTCAGTGCATTAAATACAGTGACACATACATACAAATTATACACAAGGAATTGGGATGGCCAGAGTGTTAAATTGATCTCCAAGGAGACAGGGGATACATGTACATGCTCCTGGAGTATCTGGACCAGTGGTAAGCGTCGACCTTTCGACCCTGATGCGCCCCAGTTGGTGGTCGCGGCGGGTCTTCTCAAGACAAGGGAGGGGACAGTCTGGAAAGAAAAAGGGTGGTGTTTCAGAGAGGAATTGAATTAGGAGGACCTCACTGATGACGTGTGTGAGCAGTGGTACTCACATGGGGATCAGGAGGAGGAATCTTAACCTGGTGGGTAGCCAAAAGGTCAAACCTATTTAGGGGAGAGAATGGACGGTTCAAAGCTCTGACCTGTATAACTACATACTTCTTGCCGAAGTCAATGTGGATTACTTAAATGTACAATACAATACGTGGATTAAATGAGGTATACGAAATTTTCAAGCCATGAACTGCCAATTGGTGACTGTTGGTTGACATAACCATTGATTTGAGGCTGTTGCCCCTGAGCTAAATAAATAGCCTTATAAGCCCAATGGACACAAGGTGTTGCCATGCCGGACGAGGGGATTACAATCATAATCTACAATTTGCAAATTGTGTTTGGGACTAAAATAAGGTTCACCCCCATTTTGTCAATATCTGTGTTTTTTACAAACCTCAAAACTATTGCGAAAGTGACCCGGTCCACCAAATTGAGGAGGCGACACTATCGGCATTAAATGAGCAACCCTGCAATGTTGTGAAATTGGAATGCTTGACAAAAATTAGGAGAATCAAATCTATTGCGGTGTTTTGATCCACGTAAACAGTGGTTCTGTAGTTTGTAAATGTGAACCATCTAGCCACCGATATTTTAATACGGGTAGGCGAACAACGTTTTCAACTTCATGATTATCACTATGACAATGCGGCACAGCAACACGTGGTCACGCATAATGAGTCCGGATTGGCCCATCGACTAGGAAGTATAAAAACTACATTTCGCGTGAACCCCGCTATCCCATCATTCAATGCGGGAATGCTCGCTGCACACCTAATTCGGAGGACATGTTTGCGGCTTTTGGAGAGGGAGAGAGACTGTTTCAGGTAACTGGCGTGCGGCTTAATAATAATTCACTTTTACAGTTTGTCTATGTACATAGAAGCTAAAACAGGTAATTCGCCCCTCAGTCACCGATAAAAACGGCAGTTCGATGTCAACTTTCACAGACTTCGTGACGTGCGATTGAGGTGAGCCCCGCCTCATCATGTCTAACTGAAAAGACCGCAAGTTTTGAACTTGCATGTTCTAACAGTTGACTATTTCTGGCTGGTCACCCTGACACCAGTAACAAAACAGGGTTTTCAGATTAGAGTTCAGCAATTGGTTAGTGGACATGAACGAGCCTCTGAAGCATGAGAGTTCCTAGTCAGACGTTGACATAATGTTTATAGTGTGTGTTGGGTTTCGTTTCATGTCTGTCCTTCCAGAACGCTATCATCTTCAAGTGTGAAGTCATAGATTTAACTCAGACCAGGAAGTAAGGTAGGCGGTGTGCACCGGTGGTTTTACTGTATGTCTAACGTTAGCTGGAAGTTTGTAGATATGAACAGGTGTTTTGTTTTCTTTCTTTTTTAGAATGGTATGGTCCTGATGAGAAGCCGAGGAACAGTTGGGTTTGAAACGCGTCGACACCTTTTGGTTCCCTTGTCAAACAAGTTACGCAATATAATTGTTTCATTGATACAGCGATTGTGTCGGGAGATGTAGGAAATATTGATTACATTGTATCAGTTCTACATTTCATTTGGAATAAATATGATTTATTGTCATTTTACGTTGGGATTAAGAATATTCTTCACTAGAGCTGGGGGTATACAAAATTATTTTCACCCGCTCTGTGGTCTTTTTTGGATGGTGTGAGTGCTTGGTATGAGTGTCTGGCCAAATTTGTAGGAGGTATGTGTGAAGGTTTGCATTGATTGTTTGTTGGTGTTGTGTATGATGTAATAGTCTTTTGTATATAGCTTTTTCCCGCTGTTTGGTATTCATTATTGATAAATATGTAGAAGGTATTTTTAAAAAAAAATGTTTAAGAGAGTTGTCAAATAAAACTGATGGTGTAATAAAAAACGCGGACCTATATGTTTTATTCATAGGTTCTGGAATAAACAGCCTTGTTGGAGTTTTGCTCAGTATTGGCACTTACGTTTTGTTGTTATATGGACTCAGCCTTACTGAGTAAAGTCAAGGCCCTGTGGTGTTTCTTGGTCAGGTCCTTCTTAGGCATGGTGGGATTTTGTGCTAAGTATGTTCCTAACTTCGCAGATAAATGCTTTAACATTCGCCAACTACTCAAAAAGAATGTTAACTTTGCTTGGTCTAGCGAGTGCGAGAAAGATTTTAAGACTATTAAATCTGCAATTGCAGGTGTCACTAGCCTCAGTAGTTTTGATCCTTGTGCTGAAAGTAATGTGACTACTGATGCCAGTAATAAGGGTTTGGGGGCTGTGCTATCACAATTGGGTCAAGATGGTAAAGAACACATTATCTCATTTGCTTCTAGGTCTCTCTCTCCTTGTGAAGCTAAATAACCGATCATTGCGAGAAAAGCATTGGCATGTGCTTGGGGCCTTGATCATTTCAAGTCATTCACTTGGGGTAAAGTCTGTACTATAAGGTGTGACCATAAACCATTAGTTAAAACTTTGACTAGTGAGGTTTCCTCAAATATTTCCTCACGACTTGCAAGGATCTCTATGCGCATGCGGAATCTTGCCTACAGAATTGTATATACCCCTGGCAAAGATAATCTTGTTGCAGATTTTCTGTCTAGAATGCCTGTTACGCTGGAAAAGTGCGAGTGTGACAAATGTATTGACTTTCAAGTGGCTTTAGTCCATGATTTTGGTAGGGCTGCTTTGAACAAAGTAGAATGGGAAACTGAATTTAAAGGTGATGAAGTTCTTGCTAATGTGATGTCCTTTGTGTTAAATGGTTGGCCTCGCAAGGACAGTCTTCCTGTAACCATTAAACCTTTTTGGGAGATTAGGTCTGAACTTCCCTTTTACGATGCTTTTTTGCTGAGAGGAGAGAGAATTGTTCCTCCCTTAAGTCTCCAATCTGGTATTATTGATTTATGTTATGAGGGCCATTCTGGTATAACTAGAACGAAGTCTTTTCTTAAGAAATTATTCTGGTGGCCTGGTTTGGACATTGAAACTGAAAGGATGGTCAGGAAGTGTACAGCTTGTGGTACTTCTGATAAATCTTTGAAAACCTGTAGACCACATATGTGTGATACTTTAGTTGCTAAGGAACATTGGGATACTGTGGCCTTTGACATTTTGGGGCCGATCAGAGATCAATGTAGTGATTTACAAAAATGTGTTATCGTGCTTATGGATATTTTCTCTCGTTAGCCTGCAGTCAAGATTGTGGATCAAGCAGACACCGTTGCTGTCCTTGAGTTTCTGGATGACATTTTTTCTACTGAGGGTATTCCAGCAACTTTAATTAGTGACAATGGAGTACAATTTGTTTCCACTAAAGCTAAGAACTATTTTGCAAAATTAGGGATAACTCACAGAACCACTTCTTTATATAATCCCAGCGGGAATGGTATGGTTGAGGGGTTCAACCTTGTGTTGAAAGGGATTATTCAGATTGCCACTATTGGTTCCCTTGATTGGATTTTACAAATTGGGAAGTCTGTTTGGCCTTATCGTGTGACTGTTACTGAGGCCACTGGGTTACTTCCTTTTATTATTATGCGTGGTCGCAAACCCAGGTCCAAATTTAATCCTGCTTGGTTATGTTCTTCTGGTGTTGTCAATTGGTCCAAAGAGGAAGTGAGGAACAGAATGCAACGGGTTCATGGGAAAAGTAGGGATTATTTTAATTCTAAACACTCCACCAAGCCAGTTACGGTGGAAGTTGGTGATTGGGTGAGAGTTAAAACAAGCATTGGAAATGCAATAGGTCTCGCATTAGAAAAGTTGGAGCTATTGGTTTTGTAAATGACTTTTTTTATGTGTTGGTCTTGAAAATAGCAAAATTAATAGCTTTGTCATTTACAATGCCAATACTTTTAACTTTTTCAAATGTGACACCTATAGCATTTGTAATGCCACATGTTTTGTATGTACGTGACTTACATGTATTCATATAACAAATACAAATGGCTTTTAATTTTTTAAAATAATTAATACTTAAATAAAAGTTCTGGTAATTTATAATAGCAATAGCTTAAACTGTTGTAAATAACTTTTATGAAGAATATGTTCAGTGTATTTTATTGTGACGAAAATGCAGCCACGTCAAAACATGCAAACAAGTCCCCTAAAAAAACAAGGATGGAGGGGAAACAGCGGCATAGGGGAAAGTACGGATGAAAAAGAACATACAAAAAAACAAGACACAGAGACAGGAAGTGCAGGTACAAGGTCACGGGTAAGTCACACTTATGCCACAGTAAATTAGGCACAACTACATCAGGGCGTCCTTGTTTATCAGCGCATCCCTGTTACTGTTCAGGCACAGACGGAAAGGGATGAAAGGAGTACCATTAGGACGATCGGCTGGCATCAGCTCTCTCCAGGGAAAGACGAAGTCGAGTAATAGTCAGAGGCCGGATTACTTACATCAGGCAGCCGCAGGCAGGAGGGAGTAGGGCAACAGGTGCGAGTGGTTCTTTGCACAGTATTCGCACAGGTCAGTGTGCAGTGCTCGGGTTCTTGTGTGTGCAGTGCTCAGTGGGGTTTGAAGAAAAGGAAACTTTACACCTGTAAGGTGTGGTGGGTTTTAACCATACTCCAGTGGTAATTACTGCTGACGTTAGTAGCGTCGTATGTCACTGCTTTGTAAGGGGGTACTCAGTTGATATGATGTTGGTATCTGGGCCCCTTAATTCAGCTCTAATTTGGTACAGAGGTTAAGTTCTGTGAGGAGATAGCGAGCTGCACTGGGGGCTGCGCTGGGGCACCCCACCCGACAGATTAGGCAGGTCCGAGTTACTGGCAAGCAGATGAGGGAGCATGAGTAGGTTTGTGGTCGGCAGGCGCATGGGTGCCTGGGCTGTTAGTGTCTAGTGGGTGTGTGCAGTGTCCGAGCGTGATTTGTGTGCAGCGTTCGGTGTGACTTGTCTGCAGTGCCAAAGTTTTTTTGTGCACAGCATCCTGGCAGGACTGTGTGCAGCGTCTGGTGTGACTTGTGTCCGGTATCAGAGGTGGACCTGTTTGCAGTGTAAGACAAGCACCACCAGGCAGGACACCGCCCAAGTACTAAACAATGAATGCTTCGTGGTCTACTAACAGTATAATGACAAAGCCAACAACCCTGAATTTATTGTTGCAGCGCAACTGAACAGGCATTACAACTGATAACTACTGAAACCGCAGGCGTAAATGTTGTTTATCACATTTATGTCTACCCTATTGGCTTTGCCAATGCAGAGAAAGAACAAAAGGGATTGCTTTGGAAAACACTTTTGGGGCAAATAGGAGACCGAGAAAGTAAATTGGAAATTGCATGATGACTATTTCTCTTTTGTGATTGTCTTTCGCGCGTTCCAATCTGGGCTCTTCCCGCAAGGAGGAATTAAGTACCACATAGCCAATAGCGTCACACGGGGGAGTAATTCTTCTCTGGATGGAGCCAAAACGCCAGGATTGGTGACAATATTTATTCTGTCAACCCAGGCTTATAAAAGCGAGTGACAATCTTCTGTGAGTAGTGCTGTCCAACTCCGAGGACTGGCGAGGTTGTAGTGTTCAGCACGTCATCATTCCTCTGAAATGTTACTAGCAATCAAAGTTCTCTACATGCGATCGTACAGCCAAGACAAACTGCAGAGACGCGAACACACCCACTCATATAACTTTCAAATTTTGAACTCTGGGTGTTGGCAGGACGCCCGATTATTAAAACCGTGGCTCGCAGTCATTTCTTCAGCACATCAGCCTTCCTCGAAGACTGGAAGCGGGCGGACCAGAACAGAACGTGCGCCCTCAAACCACTCACGCTATAAATGTGCAATGTTGGTGTATTGGAGGGGAATATAATGTTGCATTGTTCAATGGCAGGTACAGGCTGAAGAATAAAGTAGTTACTCCCATTTTTACCGTAACAAGTACATGAACAAAATGAAAATTCCTTAGAGAAGTAACCGATCTGACAGACAGATGCATGGAAATGCATAAAGCTACGGTTGCAATACACAACTTGGTAATCACAACCTAAATGTTGAAAGAGTAACAGGATTAGCCATTCAAATCAGAGCTAATCGTGCGTGACTTTCAATTGCATTTTACAAAAGGGCTGTAGGTGTGCCCCCACGTGACCAAAGCGAATGCAGCCAAATCAAGGCTTGATACATGAATGATTCCAGGGGACGCTACTGTAACAAATGAACTCGGGTGAAATTAGGAAGGCTCAGAAAAACAATGACAAAAGAAAATAGTCTCCACTTCCCAGAGTTTCTCAAATACTTACAACCTTCATCCGAATGTATATATAGTGCAGCCTGATTTGAAGACAATGGCACCTGTTAAAAACCAGCAAGCGTAGTTCAAAGCGATCAATCTTATTTTATGCCATACAACTTGTCACAACAGGAAACTACAAAGTGCAACAGCTGACTACCACACAACTTTAATATAACGGTGACGCCTGGGGGAGGGTGTGGAAAAGAGTGTCAACATCCTAAAGAACAGCGCTACAGTCTCTTCCAAGCAAGGATAATAACCGGTCGGTTGCGATGCTGGTCTCAAATGATGTTATTGCTCGTTCAGACAGAACGAGACTGCTGCTGCAGCTGGCGGAATAATGCGCGAGAGCGCCGGGGAAGCCTTGAGGAGACGGAGAGCAAAAATAAAGGCGAGACGGGGGCATGCTGCGGGCAGGGAGAGAAGAGCATCGGAGGACTTGAGGAGAGAGAGAGAGAGCAAAACAAGCACAGCAGAAACAAGAGTCACGGCCGGCAGGCCGAGAAAAAGCCTTTGATATGCAGCAGGGGGCGGAGTGGGAAGAGCTGATGGCGGCACCAAGCTGGCGATTCCTTGCTGTGCACGCGCATTTTAACGCAAGCGCAATGAGTTAAAAACCACATGCACTTCAAAAAATCGCCAGAGGAATCGCCAGTAGTTAAACGCTGTTTAGGTCCCTATAGAGCTTCGCCAGCTATGCGCAAGAGCGCATCAGCAGGCGAGCCCTAAAAACGGGATTTGTTTGCAAGGGAGAAAGTGCCTTTTTTCATGCTGAGGAAGTTGTTGAAGTATTACAGAATGCTGCTAGGTTGAGAAATGGGGAAGTGTGGAACCTAAAAAGAATTCACATGGATCATTCCTTTTATCAGGATAGAGCCAATGATGGTTCAAAATCTTCTGAATGGCTCGAAGATGATTTAAAGGTTCACCTTTTCCTTCTGTCCTACTTTTTCTAGAGGAAATTTAACAGCTGATTGTTCTGTTGTTGAGGAGGGAGAAGGGGTGGTTCCGCTGGTCGGTACTCACCCTGGTACTCATTCATCTTCTATGGCTGACAAATTAAGTGATGTTGCTCACAATGATAAACCTTCACGTAACAAAAAGTCTCCGATTTGGTTTAAAGACTATGTAATGAATAATAGATAGTTTTATTGTTTTTTCTTCTCTTCCATCTCTTTTGTAAGTTTCATTTATATTAATTATTAATATTTCTCTTTTTTGTTATTGTACAGAGGGGGAAGTGTTGTGTTTTTAATTGGCAACTAGGTTGCACGCAAATGCAAGATGCAACCCATTTGAGAGAATGTTTACTGTCAATTACACATTCCCATTACTTGTATGCCGCTGGGGCAGATCGTTGCTAGGTGGATGAGAAGCTGGTAGCATCCACCAGTGCTCCTCAGGAATGAAGCTTACTTCTACCATTTGAGTTGTTTCTTCAAGCACTTTACAGGGTTAGCACAGTAACAATTCAATGAGGCACATGAGTAATGTATAAAGACACACAATACGTAGTGAGGTCGATATGGAAGCATAGCAGCAGTTACACACGGTGCATATGGGGTATGTAGGAAATCAAAGCTATAAAATACATAATGACAATATATAAAAAGATAAATAAAGTAGGTGGAAGGATTTATGCAAAATACATGGGTAGAATGGTACCACAGTAGAAGTTGCACTAGGTGCAAATGTGGTAAGTAGGAGAAAAATACAAAATATATGGTGACCATATATAAAGGAAGATTACAATAGACACAAGGATATTGTGGACGAAATAGTTCAGTGGTAGATTCGGTACTGTGCCTCAGGAGTAGGGGAGTGGAGCCACAGTTTTTTCTCTGAGGTATTAAAGTTCAGATTCATCAGAGGGTGGTTGGTAGGAGCGTCAGGCAAGGTGGTCGGTTTAAGAGGGAGATTTTACGTATTTGTTGAGAAGATGTGGAGCTTTGAATAGGTCTATGTGGGCCAGATTTTCGTTGTTTGTTAACGAGGTAGGGTGGCTTTTTAGTGTAGAGAGCTTTGTGGGTTATGAAGGCTTCTTTGAATATACACCTTGCCTCTATTGGTAGCCAGTTGAGTCTTTTGAGTGTGGGAGTGATGTGGCCAAACTGACTCTCCCAGAGAGTAGTCTGGCTGCTGCGTTGAGTGTAGCTTTCAAAGGGAGGAGGTATGATGTAGGGGAGCCCGTAATTGTTTTGTTGCTGTAGTCCAGCTTAGAGAGGACTAGGGATTGCATCACGGTCTTTAGGTCTTGGAGGGGAATGAAAGGGTTGACCTGTTTTAAGGTGCTTCAGCATGTAGAAGGCACTTAATGTTATTATGTAAGTTAATATGATTTTTCATGTTCAGGTCACTGTCAAGCGTAATCCCGAGAGATTTAACAGAGTTAGAGATGGATAGTTTACAGTTTAATACAGTGAGGTTGTCATGCCAGATGTGAATAGGATAGGACTTCTCTTTTGTTTGGATGAAGAGGAGTTCGGTTTTGTTGGGGTCGAGCTTAAGCCAGTTGCTGGTCAGCCAGGATTGAACTGCGGAAAGAATACTATTTAAGTGTTGTACTTCATTAGCTGGCGACATTTTAATGTAGAGTTTGATGTTTTCTGCATAAAGATGGTAGGCAGTTCCGTCTTGTTTCAGGAATATTGTAAGGGGTGCCGTATAGCCTTTAAATAGGGTAGGAGATATAATTGATCCTTAAGAACACCTTGTGCGACTGGATTTGCTGTTGAGGTGTTGTTTTTTGTTAGGTTTCGGCTGCAAAAAGCTGCGCAAGCAGCTTTTGCAGGAGAAATCTATTGAGTTACAGTATGTGGCTCTGGAACCCGCCCTCTGTTTCATTGGCTAGCTCCATAAATGGAGGCTAGCCATTGGAACAGAGAGGCGTCCGTCATGGCCGGACCAGATTCGGGGGCGTTCCCGAGAATTTTTGGCTTTTGGCTACGTCATGCTACGTCAGCCAAAAGCCGGGAACGCCCCCGAATCTGGTCCGGCCGGGCCGTGCTTGCTGCTGTCCTGCCTTCCTCCGTGTCCCTCCTCCCGCCGTCCCCCCTCCCCTCGCTGTCCTGTGCACGTTTCCCGCCGTCCGTGTCCTCTCCCGCCCCCCTCGTCCTCTCCCGCCCCCCTCCCGCCGTCTGTGTCCTCTTCCGCCCTTCGTGTCCTCTCCTTCCGTCCGTGTCCTCTCCCGCCCCCCCCCGTGCTGAATCAGAAAAGCCCATTGGCCACTGCCCAATTGTCCTATGGCTAGCGTCGCTGGTAATGGGCAGGGATTTATTCCTCCCCACCTCGGATTTCAAGCCGTTCCCGTCTTCGCCTCTCTACCTCCCAAGGAGTCGCCTCGTCAGTGAAGGTCTTAAGGTTCTGTGTGCCGCGAGTCTCGAGGGGCTTTCCGCTCTCCTTCCGCAGCAGACCCGAGCAGTCTCCAGCCATGCTCCCCCTTGAGGTGCGCTTCGTCTATTGCAGCCACAGTCTCTACAGCGCCGCCTGCATCAGGCGTCCATTTGTTCACCATCTGTTAGTTGATGTCGCATCCCCGCAGTATGTAGCTCACCTTTTTTGAGCCGTAGCCGCCGCTTAGGATTCCCAACACGTTATGCTGGTGCCACCGGGCAGGGATCACTTTCCGGGCCATTTTGCGTGCTCTGCGTCCCAGCGCCTGCCACAGCCTCAGTCTGCCGCTTCAGTTTTGCTTTCACTCGGCAGGGCCTTGATGTTCCGGTCCACAATTGCGGCTGCTAAAGAATTCAGGCTTGCCGATTTCTGGTCACAACTGGTGCTTGTCGATTTGCTGGCATCAGGTGCACCTTGTTTTGTCGATCAAACCTAGATGTGAAGGATTTTAAAAAAATTAATAAGGGCATTAGCTAGGAGCTCGCCTAGTGCCGTTTCAATCGAGCGGTATGTCTTGTTCTGGATTTGTTGACTACGAAGCTCATTAGTTTGACAGTAAATTGCCATTCCTTAGTCCTATAGTGAGGTGAGTACTCATGTGGCATATACAGAGAAACATTTACGTTTAGAGCATGTTCTAGACTAGTAGTAATTACATTAGAAAATGTTTCTGGAGGACTTAACACTTGCTTCATTGAAACAAAAACTTTTGTACAAATAAAATAAACGAAGACTACCAGGTTGGCGATTCCAGTGCTTTTGATACCTTTAATGGAATGTCACGGATCGTATCGTTTGCATAATATGATACCTTATATGTGTACCAATGTTTACTGTTTAGCATTGTTTTTTTTGTGTGTTTTTTTTTTCCCACAATTGCTGTGTATATTTCATTTTGTCCCCTCCTCCAACTTATTGTAAAGCGCTCAGATATCCTTCGGGATCTTGTTCGCGCTATATAAAACTTTATAAATAAATACAGCGTGGTATGACCTTTGATGACACTGAAATCTTAGACAAACCCTAAGGGGTCAAGCATTGCCGGCCTTTGGTCTTGGGAAAGGCAGGCACGTTGATCGATGTGTTCAGAGACCAATAGAAGTGACCAGCGTAATGCCAGGCAACTGTTTGTATACAAGTAGGAATAGTGAGGAACTAACGACTGGAAGGCGGGTAAAAGCTCATATTCGTCCAATGCGAGCTCTATGGGCTGAGTTTGCTCGCAGGTGAGAGCGGAAGAAAATGGCGTCTGTTGGCGGCTCCCGGTGGCAGAACAACTTTACGGTTTTAATTTATATTTTAATACTTCTCGCGGAGGTCTTACTGGCAGACCAGACTGACGAATATCTGAAGCGGGAGCATTCCCTGAGCAAGCCGTACGGGGGTAAGAAATGGCGCTTGTGGACTCGAGTTAAAGACTAAGATGCAGGCGAACTCTGGGGGTAAAGTGGAGTCACGTGAGAAGGGCCGGCTTGCTGTCTGCTGCCGTACCTTTAAGTCCTGTGTACGCTCAAGTATAAGTTATCATTTAACATCGTCCCTGACGAGGCATGGTGGCTTTTTCGGACAGCCGGAGTCCGGTTTTGTAATTTAGATGTGTTTTGACTATGTGGGTAGATCCGGACTGACCATTCTGCCGCCCTGGTATTTAAACGTCAGACAGCAGGCTGGGTGGTTGCTTTCAGAGAAGGATGGGCTCCCGAGTACCATAGCCTTATTTTAGCAACAATCTCCTGCGGGGTAGGGCTAGAGTGATCGTTTTCTTTAGTGTTGATTTTGGTTCCTAGCCAGACACTGGAAATGGGGTCCGTCTTTTTAACCTTATGGATTTGTACAGAACATGATCTATCTTTGCAAATTATGTACCTTCCCTCCGTCACAGATTACAACATTATCTAGGAACATTTTGCGACCACCCCCTGCAAATTGCCACAAGTCCTGCGAGCTCAGTAAGGTGCTGCGCCGCCTGCACACTCACCTCCTGCACACTGGGTACAAACTCCAGCCGCCCCTGCACACACTACACCCCTGCCACAAATCGTGCGAACTAGGCATGGGGCTGCTCCGTCATTTTTCACGTGTCTGCCATCTGAACTGTTGGTACTCACTTCTGCCCTCACTGTGGACAGTTGCTAACAGTGTAGACCAACCATGTCCTTTGATTGCCATCACTTTCCATTCGTGCTCTGCACTCTTCAGTTATTTACAGAGTCTGGCACAGGGACTTATCTTTGAGGTTCCAGTTTTAAAGGTCCCCAACAAAGTTGCTCTGAAAAGCTCATGCCTTACATTAAACCTTTTCAAGCCCTTTGGTTGTAAACGGTACAGCAGCTACGCGTTGATTTCTGATGGTTACTCTGTTAAAGAAGCTATTCGTTACTTTACATGTCGGGTTTTACACAGGGATATGTATTGAAAGTAACCATTGTTAATATTTTTCTTCATTAAATAATTTGACAGGTTGGATTTTTCTACTTCATAGTTTACACCACTAAGAGAAATGTCATAAATAGTCTGTATTTAGAGTGTGTTTCTGTTCTCTTGTTGACAGTCATTAGAATGACTCCTTAGCTCAGCTGTCTTTTGAAGGCAAATGATCCTTCGTGGTTTACCCCGAACAGCATGAATCCTCTGTGATGTGGTTAGCCTCACTTCTTTTTTTTTTAAAAACTTTATTGTTAGGAAGGAATAGTGTTCAGTCAATTGCATACATTCAATTTGTAATCTTGCATTTCGTACATCTTATCTGTGCAATAGTTCGCGGGCTATAGTTTCGTAATTAAGACATAGTTCCTTCCGTGTCACGGGTCTCGTCTAAGCATACAGTATTTGACATCTGCTTATAACGTGCATTTCTTCGATAACCCCTCCTCCCAAGTTCAGTGACGACTATGTCTCCTTCCCTTTAACTACAAAGAACAAACTCCCCAACTTACCCCCCCAACCCTGTGTCATCATATCCCCCGAATTCCCTCCATATCTTGCAGTCACCTGTGCCGCTGATCGTATCGCAAGAAATGGCCAGGCCAGTGCCACCTATGTACCCGTGTGATATGCCTGAGGCCACCCCCTCACAGTTGTTCATTCACTCCTCTTCCCCTTCGGAGTCAGATTCCTCTCCCTCTGGTAAGGGCTCACAAAGCTCCCCTCTGTACAAGTTCCATGCCGCCCAGACTTTGTTCCATTTCCTGGGCGCCGCTCGAAGCACATATACCGCTCTCTCTGTCACCATTAGGATGTCCATGTTTTTAGCCCACCTATTGGCGGTGGGTACTTCCGGCGCCCCCCATTTCTGTGCTATATCCCGCTTAGCTACGGTCAATGCCAGTGTCGCCCAAATCAGTTCATATCTACCCAGGTCGTTCGGGTCCCAGATGTTTAGAAGGCATTTACGCGGTTCGGGCAAAACAGAAAGTTTGAGGGCCTGGGAGATGGATCGGAGCACCTGCCTCCAGAATTCGCGTATCTGCGGGCAGTCCCATAGTGTGTGGAACAATGTCCCTTCCTCCCCGCAGCCTCGCAAACAGTAGGGGTGTGGTGCTCTTTGTATTTTGTGCAGCAGTGTTCTGGTGTAATAGATGCGGTGTAAAATTTTTAGCTGTACCAGTCTGAGCCTACTAGAGATTCCCACCTCTTTAGGGGAGGCCAGGGCCTCATTCCATTCAAATTCGTCTGTCTCGCCTAGTTCCCCTTCCCATTTCTCCTTAAGTTTTAGCGTCGGGTCCTTGAGATTGTTGACTAGCTTCTTGTATGTAAGGGAGGTGGCGCTCTGGAGCATGTATTCTGTCAGTAATCTATCTTCCAGAGGAGAGGAGTCCGGTAGTGTGGTGCCGGGAGGGATGGCCTGCAGTAATGCATGCCTAATCTGGACATACCTAAACGTTTCTGTGGGTCCGAGGTTGTATTGCTGTTGCAACTGTGGAAATGGTAATACTGTGTCGCCTACCCAGAGGTCTCCTATCGTAGAAATACCTATTGAGTCCCACCGGTCAAACCCCTTACAGCCTCTCAGGTTCCCCAGTGCTTTCGTGTCCCACAAGGGTGTCATTTTAGTGAGTCGGCCTGCCCACCCCAGACGGGCCTGTGCCACGTGCCATAGTGCCGCCGTGTGTTTGGTCGGCCCAATCAGGGCCTTCAGTTGCGACTTGTTGTAAAGTACGGACAGCATACAGTCCGTCCCTAGTTGCGACCAGTCTGCCCGATAGGCCGGGTCGTTCTTCGGGGCGTGGATCCAATAGTTTATAATCTTGAGTTGGGCCGCCCAGTAATAGAGCTGTATGTTGGGGAGCGCTATGCCACCCTCGTACCAGCTCTTTACCAGTTTGTCATAAGCTATGCGCGCCGGGCCCGTGTTCCAGAGCAGGACCGTGACCAGTGCCACTATCTGTTGAAAATAACGCTGTGGTACCAGGTGTGGAGTATTTTCCAGTACGTAAAGGAGTCTTGGGAGGGCCATCATCTTATATAATGCCGCCCTGCCCAGTAGGGTCAGGGGGAGGGCCGCCCAGTGCTTAACATCCGCTCGCAGGCGGTCTATAGGTGGTTTTAGGTTGTTCACGAAAAAGTCTGTTTCCCCGCTCGCGATGATGATACCCAGGTACTTGAAAGAGGCCGACGTCTTAAGCATAGGACAGTTCCCCTGTAGTCTCGGCTCTGGGCCTTTTAATGTGTATATGGTGGATTTCGACCAATTGAGAGTGTAACCCGATGTGCGCCCATGTGTGTCGCAGAGGTCCAGTAGGGCTGGGATGCCGGCCTCGGGTGCGGTCATGTATATGAGCATATCGTCCGCGTATAGCGAGACTTTGTCCTCCCATCCCTCCTTCCATTTGATGCCCGCGAATAGTGGCGTTGATCTGATTTGGATGGCCAAGGGTTCAAGTACCAGCGCAAAGAGCAGGGGGGACAGGGGGCAGCCCTGTCTGGTCCCCCTGCCCAGTGGGAATCTAGGCGACGTGTGGCTGTTGGCCACCACTTGTGCCACGGGTTTTGTGTAGAGCAGCCGTATCCACCTAATGTATTTTGGACCAAAACCCATGCGTTCCAGCACCACAAAAAGGTATTCCCATTCTACTAAGTCGAACGCCATTTTGGCGTCGAGGGAGAGGATTACCGCTTGTTCCGTGAGGAGGTGCGCCCGGGCCAGCACTCCGTGGACTCTTCGGAGATTCAGCGCCGTACTCCGGTGGGGCATGAAGCCCGACTGGTCAGGGTGTATTAGGGTACTAAGATGGGGCATCAACCGGGTTGCCAGAAGTTTAGCTAGTATTTTGGCCTCGGTGTTCAGTAATGATATCGGGCGGTATGAGGTGCATTCTGTCGGTGGTTTTCCGGGCTTGGGTATTGCTACTATCGTCGCTGTGCGTTGGTCCAGCGGTAGCTCTAGTTTGTCTCTGCTTTCTAAATACATAGCTAGTAATGGGGCACTGAGGTCTACGGCCATGGACTTGTACCATTCTACCGGTATTCCATTAGGGCCCAGTGCTTTACCTGACTGTAGCGCCTGGATCGCCAGCTGGATTTCTTCCCCCGTCGGGTCTAGTTCTAGGGCGTCGCTATCCTCCTGTGTAATGCTGGGGATGGTAGTGTCTGCAAGTGTTGCTATCGCCATTTGTCGTGTGACCCTCCGTCCCGGTGTATAGATGCCCTGATAATGACGAGCCAGTTCGCCCACTATTGCTTCCGGGTGTACCAGTGTCCGCCCATCCTCCGTATTGAGTCTATGGATACCTCTTACTCCATTCCCTCTCTTGTCCAGCCACGCTAGCATACGCCCCGCTTTGTCTCCCACATCATAGATTCTATGTCTAGTGTTCGCGATGTATCCCTTCTCTGTCGTTTTGAGGTGGGCTAGGTATTGTTGCTGCCGGAGCATGAGTGTGTGTGTCGTGGTCGGGGAGGGGTCAGTCATATGAGCGTTATTGGCCGTATCTAGTGCAAGTTCTAGGTCTGCAAGTTCCTTCCGTGAGTCCCGTTTGTGTCCCGTAATCGCCGCAATGGCCGCCCCCCTGAGGACAGTTTTGTATGCCTCCCATAGGGTGGAGGGTGACTCTACTGTGCCTGTGTTTTCAGTAAAATACAGTGACGTTGTTAGTTTGAGTTTCTTTCGGATCTTGGGGATTTTCAGGAAGTTGGGGTAAATCGGGTACGGTCGTGCATTTCGTTTCCCTCCGGTGGTCAGTGAGAGGACGATCGGAGAGTGATCTGAAATCCCCCTGGGTAGTGTGTCTAATTTTTCTACCATATCCAGTCCCAAACCCAATGTCATGAGGTAGTCTATGCGAGACAAGCTGTTATGTACCGCTGAGTAGTAAGTGTAATAAGTGGTGTCTGTGTATATTTGCCTCCCGAGGTCTACAAGGCCCAGGGCTTCCACAAAATCTGACAGAGGTGCAGTACCTCGTGGTCGGGGTCTGGAGGGAAAAGTGTCCTTAAGTGGATCCATGACTGCGTTAAAGTCTCCCCCAACAATCATGTCGCCATCAGGGAGATCAAGAAGGAACTTGCCTAGTGCTGGTAAGGCCACCGAGTGTAGGGCTGGGGGTATGTATACTGAAATCACATTTAGGGCCCTGCCCTCCCATTGTCCGTGGATTGCTGCAAAGCGACCCTGGTCGTCTGCCACACGGTTGGATACCATAAGGGGGGAGGATCTTCTCACCAGTATGCCCGTTCCCCTGGAGCCAGTAGTGAAGTCGGCGTGGATCGCCATTGTGTACCCACGTCTGTCTAAGGCTTTGCAGGCGGATCCCGTGAGATGGGTTTCCTGTAGGAGGACCACATCTGGGTTCTGCCGTTTTATGGCCTGGAGGACCAAGCCTCTCTTGATTTTGTCACCCAGGCCCCGGACATTCCACGTCATTATGCGCAGTGGGGGAACCGTTCCGGTTGCGGAGGGGCCCTCCGCGGGCGTGTGATTAAGTGGCCTGGCCATTGGGTTGATGAGGGAGTCTGGCACAAAACGTGCACTGCGGCTTAGCCCAGGCAATGACTGGTGTCGTGTCGTGTAGTAGGCATGCTGATGCCAGGGTGATATTACTGTGTAGGTGGTGAATGATGACTGCAAACAGGAGTAAACATTTCAACAAATAAACTTCAAACCCACCCCCCCTCCCTGCTACCCTGCTCCACGGACAAACTCCCGCCCGCATCCCCAACTTTGCAGAGTGCTTCAGCCCTCCCCTAAACATCTTACTTGCTCGTAGGGTTGGTGAGTCCCCTCTGGGCACTGCCTGTGCCCACCCTACTCAGCTACGTCCGAGCCACGGTTCCGCGGCCCACACAGTCTCATGAAACAATACAGGTAAGTGTTACACCGGAGCTGATTGTCCAGAGTCCAATGGATCCCTTTCGAGGTCGGAGTCAAGTTCTGTTTCGCCTCCCTGGTGTGGTCGGTGGGAGGACTGACTAGGCGATGTCCGTTCAGTCTGGTGTCGCGGCTGGTCTCGCTGTGAGCGGTGTCGTCGCCCTGCTGGTCGCCAGCCCTCCAGCCATTCTTGAGCCACCTCCGGCGTGTCAAAAAACCAGGTCTTCCCCTCGGCCACTATTCGTAGTTTCGCCGGGAACATCATGGAGTACGGCAGTTCTCTGTCGCGCAGTGCTTTCTTAACCTCTGTGAAGGATTTACGTCGCCTGGCCACCTCTGCCGTGTAGTCCGGGAAGAACGCTAAGGTTGCATTCTGAATCCGTACTGGTGGTGAGTTCCTCGCCGCCTGTAATATTGCGTCTCTGTCCCTGAAGTTGAATAGCCGGGCTAGGACCGGTCTAGGAGTTGCCCCCGTCTTAGGTGGGCCCCCCGGGACCCTGTGCGCTCTCTCTACCGAGAAGAAGTGCGACAGGCCCTTGGGCTGGAGCTTGTTCTTGATGAGGTCTTCTACATAGAGGTCCATGGCCCCCTTCCCCTCCGTCTCTGGAAGTCCAAGGATACGCACGTTGTTACGGCGTGAACGTCCTTCCTGGTCGTCCAGCTTGTCGTGCAGGAGTTTGGTGATTTTTTCCATCCTTTCCATGGCCAATTGGAGCTCTGAGGTGTCTTCTACGAGCGATTTCGTGACCACTTCCACCTGCGACACCCTCTCCGCCATTTTGTGAAAGTCCGCTCGCAGCAGAGATACTTCTGAGGAGATGGCGCCCACTGTGGTTTTTACTTCTGTGAGCGTTTTCATGATGTCCTCCAGCGTTATTGTCGTCGTCTTTTCTGCTACCTGGGCATGTCCCATGGAGGATCGCCCTGTAGTTTGCTGCTGCCCTTGGTGTCCATAGGCGAATTTATCCAGTTTGGCTTGTGTGGATCCGCTCCTGAGGCCTTTTCCCGCCATGGTGCTGGGGCCTGTGGGTGCCAGAGATATGTCCCAGGTGACCGCGGCTTGTGGGCCAATGGAGGTCTCCGGTAAGCGTTATCAGCCAGCCAGGAGCAGGTCTCACCGGACGGCAACGCGGGAGTCCAGGAGCCGCTGATGCGTACCGTGCCGTTGTCCCCGATATTCTGTCTCCGGGACGTCACTGTGATCCCCCCCCCTGCTGCTCTGCACTGCACCTTAATCCGTGTACTGGACTGGCCGCCGTGCACTGGGTCACTATTGTCGTGGCGACGCTGCTGATGGCCTGGGGGTTCCCCTTGTGTTCCTCGCTGCTGCCCGGTGTTTCTTCGTCCCCCCGGGGCACCTTCCAACTGTCTTCTGTCCTGGCTCGGTGTGCGGGCCCTCCGTCTCCCCGCTTGCATGCGGTGACTGGGATTGCCCCCCGTAGCGTCGCGGCGCCAGGTATGTCTTTTTTCGGGGGGGGGGTTTGCTGCGAGTCAATGTCCCCGTTCCGCGTGACCCAGGCTGGGGTTGCACTGACCTCTGCACCGGTCTGGTCCTGCTTGGCGTTAGCAGCAGCCTGCTCGTCACCTGAGGGTTCCGCCAGTAGTTGTGGGCTTGGTCCGAAGGTAGCGCTATGCACCGGGGTGTGATCACTGTTTCCCGCCGGCTCCGCCGCACTTCCGCCGGGGCTCCGACTCTACGCAAGGCCGGTGCTTCGCCTCCCGCTGCAGGCCCCAACTCGTCTCACGATGCTGCTCGGGCTCCGGTGCTCCGATTTCGTCAAGACTTGGACCGGTGACACCGCTTGGGTCCCGGACTCGAACGCCGCCGCTTCAGGCGCGCTTGAAGGCGGATATATATGACGGATTTATGAAAAGGCTGCAGTGCCCTCGGGAGCTCTCACGCTATGCGGCCGCCATGCTTGGCTGCTAGCCACGCCCCCCGTTAGCCTCACTTCTACACTCGTTAGTCTAAGGTCTCTACTTCTGCTGATGGTCTTAAGAACGTAATACAGATGCTTTAAGGCACAACCATGAGAATGAATTGTCTTTTGTATGTAGGAAAAACCTTTACTATTGGATAAGTAATAAATACAATTTTTATCCTTTACACATTTCACTTTAATCACACAAGCTTATCTGCTTCGAGTAAAGTGTACAGGGTGTGTGTTCACTTGCTGTAAGGAAATGCGGTTCTTTCGGAAATATCACATTTAACTTCCTTTCCAGGCCAGTTTACAAATAGAGCTAAAGCAAACCTGTACTATCAAGGCCAAGCTGTGTGTGTGTGTGTGTGTGTGCGGCTGGCTGTGTGTGCGGCTGGCTGTGTGTGCGGCTGTGTGTGCGTGTGTGTGGGGCTGGCTGTGTGTGCGGCTGGCTGTGTGTGCGTGTGTGTGCGGCTGGCTGTGTGTGTGTGTGTGTGCGGCTGGCTGTGTGTGTGTGTGTGCGGCTGGCTGTGTGTGTGTGTGTGTGTGCGGCTGGCTGTGTGTGTGTGTGTGTGTGCGCGCGGCTGGCTGTGTGTGTGTGCGCAGCTGGCTGTGTGTGTGTGCGCAGCTGGCTGTGTGTGTGCGCGCGGCTGGCTGTGTGTGTGCGCGCGGCTGGCTGTGTGTGTGCGCGCGGCTGGCTGTGTGTGTGTGCGCGGCTGGCTGTGTGTGTGTGCGCGGCTGGCTCTGTGTGTGTGGCTGGCTCTGTGTGTGTGTGTGGCTGGCTCTGTGAGTGTGTGTGTGTGTGCGCGGCTGGCTCTTGTGTGTATGTGTGACTCTGTGTGTATGTGTGGGTGCAAATGCAATAGGTCTCACATTTGCGAGAGATTAAGCTATTGCCATTGTATATGACAATGCCATTTATTTATCTGTTTCCAAAACCAACACATAAATACAAATGTTGTCATTTACAATGCCAATAGCTCTAACTTTTCCAAAGGCGAAACCATTGCATTGTAAATGCTTGTTTAATTAGCTGAGAGCGCTGGATTAGGAAGGACGCAAACCACTGAAGGACTGTACCAGATGTGCCTGCCATCTGTGAAAGGGTGGTTAGGAGAATGTCAAAGGCTGCAAGAGGTCTAGGAGGACTAGTAGGCAAGCTTGGCCATCATCCAGAGACCTGTGCAGATCGTCTGTGATGTTCAGAATTACAGTCTCTGTGCAGCAGCTTTTCCTGAACCCAGATTGGAAGGTATCATACGCTCTGGTTGTATTTTTCAGTGTGATTGTTGAGTTGTGCAGGAACACATTTTTCAGTGGTTTTGGCACCGAGGTGAAGAACGGTTATAGGTCTGTAAATATTCAGGTCATTCTGGTTGGCGTCCGGCTTCTTGATGAGGGGGGTTAATTGGCCGATTTTAAGGGAGGCCGGCATGGAGCTGGTGGTTAATGAGGAGTTAATGGTTTTAGTCAATTTAGGAGAGAGTATTTTGTTTCTAATTTTTTGACAAGCATGTAAGGAAGGGGGTCCGAGACGTTGGCTTTAGGCAGGCAAGTTTTCTGAGGACTTCTTCTTCAGGGATTGTGACAAATTCCTTCCACTGTGCCTCGTTTTCAGTTGCAATCAAATGAGGTTGGTGTTCTGTATTGCTGAGGGACTGAGGTTGGGGGGCATCATCGGTTGCCAGTGTGGCATTGGATGGGCCCTCATTTTTAGAGAGGGTGTTTTTAAAATAGGATGGGGGGGCGAGGTCCAGTGAGAGTTCGATGTTTGCTATTTTTTCAGAGAATATTGTGGCGAACTTTTCACAGAGCTTAGTAAAGTAAGAGGATGAGTGAGGTGGTGGGTAGGAGGTTTGCTGTTTATTGATGTTGAAGAGGTCTTTAGGTCTGCTCCTAGATTGGTCAAGCTGGGCTCGGAAAAATTTGGATTTTTCTGTGAAGATGTGGTTTTTGTATTTTAGGCGTTCAGCTTGGAGAGGAGCAAGAGGTGGGTTGGAAAGGTTGCGGTCTCTAGGTGGGTTCTTTCAGCCAATCTAAGTTGACAACGAGAACAATTTTTGGCAACTGACTGGGGTATTCGGCGTGTGTTCCCCGCCCAGTGCTTAGGTAGGGTGGTTTGGGAGTGGAACTTAAGTTGGGTAATATTGAGGTAAAAAATAATGATGTGGTGGTCAGTCCAGCCTGAAGGAAGAATACTGTGAAGGGATATGCTGTCATGCTTCGAAATGATTGCGCCGAGGGTAGACCTTTTATTGTGTGTTTGCTTGTTGCAGTGTTGGGTGAGATCATTCGCTTCCGGGAGGGAGGCTAAGGCTTGTACTGTTGGATTTTCGGCATTGTTTAGGTGCAGGTTTAGGTCTCCTAGTATGATGTCTACTCTGCCCTTGAGGGAGTTTTTCATAATTAGGTCCACAAAGTATTGAGATTTTCCACCTGGCAGATGGTAGAAAACATGAAATTTGATGGGATTAGGGCCTTCGGAGGAAAGTTGAACTTCCACATATTCGTAAGTGGGGTATTTTGTTGTGTTGAAGGGATTAGGCAAAGATTATTTTTATGGATGATCGCTAGCCCCCCACAAGTGTGGTCCTTGTGATCACACCAAATGATTGAGATGCCAGATGGGGGAGAAGGTCGCTATAAGGAGATGAGTGGTCATTCAGCCAGGTTCCGTTAAAAAGCAGGTGTCGATTTTGTGTCTTAGGATGGTTTCAGCTATTTCAGTAGCATAGGCAGGCAGTTCTATCGCGTATAGCTACTCCTAAGAGAGTAGATAGATGTATATATATATATTTTTTTAGTCCCTGCAGATTGTTTGCTGCTGTCATACATTACATAGCGCTCTTTCTCTCTAGTACATCTACATTGTCTGTAGCTGAAATTAAATACTGAAATGCAGTGGGTCACATAGGTTGTAAGAAACAAGTTATGTAAGGTAGTTTGCAGAGTACTTTTTGACCTTTTAAGAAAGAACCCAAAATAGTGTAAGTGTTCTGTAGTACCTTTGTACTTTGTGGCACTAAGAACTGAATATATTTAATATTTTCATAGATTTTCTTTCTTATCAAGATGTATTGCTGCCCAGTATTATTTTTTTAGTTTGTGTGTGTTTCCAGTTTGTAATACATTGTGGTAATTCTAACAGAAATATCTTCCTGTATCAAGAGTGTACTCTGCTACATCATATAGCGATTAACCCACATGGCATTGTCTGGCTATTTACATTCTAGCACGTGTGGAGTGAAAGTGAGGACTGTTTGCCATTTCTGCAGCTCGCACAAGACTACATCTCTTCCTGTGGCAAAAAGACACTACATGAAATACTGGAAAAGGTCTTCAAGTCATTCAGACCGGTAAGCACACTTTGTGTCCTCTGATCTTCATTGTGGAGTTGATGGCTCAATTTGGCAATTGCTTTTCTTTTGTCTCTGTGCTATCACTTCTTAATTCATGCACCACAGTGATGCCTCATCAGCTAAGAGCCAGGGCATCAGGGAAACAATCCTTTGCAATGCAATAGGCCTTGCATTTAAACGCTCTTGAGCTATTGGCATTGTAAATGACCATGCCTTTTATTTATATTTTAGTTTTTAAAATCTAAATGAAAGGCACTGCCATTTACAATGCCAATAGCTTAAACTCTCGTAAATGTGAGACCTATTGCATTGCAAATGATTATTTTTTTTGTTTTTGTTGCACCCTTCTCCTTGGTAGGAGAGCGAGGCGGGGGAGGGGCTGGCCTGTAAATCCACACTCTCTGGCCGGCCCCGTACAGAAACAAAAGCGCATGTTGAAACATGACGCTCACCTCTGCTTCTTAAATCTAAATTGAAAGCAGCACCGTTTATAAATAAATAAAGGCCTGCACTTGAAGTAAAATCAGTGCAGTTTAGTAAATACATAAAAGGGCATCAGACATGCTGCGTTTGATCGAGATATAAAAATCCAAAACTTGCAGTGCGGCGTCCATGAAGCGGCCGCTGTTCTGGTACACGAGCAGAAGCAAAGCAAAAAATTGTGCTTACAAGACTAAATAACACATACTATGTAACCACCGCATTGCATAGTCTAGTCGAAACGTCGACACCCTTCCCTTGATCAAGACCTGTACCTACTTGCCTCAACATTTCAATTTACAGAATTGCATGTAAATCTTCTATGCACAGGCTTGTTGTAACTGATCTTTGTGATCAGTCTTGTGAAAACTTTTGATTTGTTTATTCCTTTAATACTTTATTCACTACCCAACACCACTATCCTATACTTTCACCTCTCCTTCATGCGCGCAACCTATGGTCAGTACAATATTAATTGATTGATTCTGTAATAACGTGTAATTTGTTATATAGTGTGGCGCTTGTTTCTTGTGTGTGGTTTATCAAATTGATGCAGAGTTAGTATCTTGTATATGTGATCTATTAATTTGTGGACATTGTGCTTTTGCAAAGTAAATTAGCATTGTTCAATTATGGTCATGGACCATTGTTCTCATTCCAGTATTGTGCCCAGGTCCGTATTGACGTTAAGGGCTACCCCATTATTAATAACTGTTATCTCTTATGTTAACTTGTCCCTAGCTGCTCAACCTGTGTGAATGTTCTGAGTGGAATGTTGGTGTGAGGGCTGAGTGTGGAATGCTTGGATAACTGGAGCAGAGTGACAATTGGATGAATGGGGCTGAACAGCTAGCAGGCTGCTCCCGGTGGGACTGTTGATGGTTACATAGGACTGCTGATATACCTGTTGGTGAGGATTTGTACATGTTTATCTACTACTGGAATAAACCTACATTGGCTTCATCATACCTGTGTTGTCCTGATTACTACACATATTTTTGGCGACGAGGTAAAGCCGTTCCTACGCAAAAACGGAGAGTACAAGTGGCCTAAGACACCTCATCATGATTTATAATATCTGCTGGAGTAAAGATACTACAAGTAACGGACGACTGAACAAACCAAAAGGAACAAGATGTGATGGAAAAGATATTCATGAGGCCTCACCTTACTCTAAAGACATTAAGCTTCAAAAGAAACAAAGAAAACAACCACAAAGACAGCGCGCTGTGCAGTCCCACCAGTGTCCATCACACTGGACAGCCCCCAAACAAGCGTACTGTACATCATCTCAAGAGGTTACTTCTACAACCTACTTCAAGGATTCTGCGCACAATCAACCTTCCAGTACAGTAAGCCTCTTGATTTTCGTTATGAACGCTGCGCAGAGTATGACAAAATGTGCATGTAGTTTCCTGATTTTTACCTGCGTTGGAGTTGTGCTCCCTACACACTGGGATCTGCATAGATTCAAGGATGAATGTGCGCAATCTAATTTATATTGACTTTGGCATCCAAATCACCAGCTGCAGAGTATCTTGATGTTAATGGCAATTGACAGTGTAAAAACATGTAAGTGGACGTGTCTGGAGACACATAGCAGTCATGCCTTGCGTGTCCCTGGAGGAAAGGAGTGGTGTAACATTGTTGGCAAATGACCCTTCTGACTCTAAAATGTGTCCACTGGTTTGTATTTAATTACAGACTATTTACTGCCATGAGGTTCATCTATTTGACCTCTGTGTTACGAAGAAAATCACCTTGGGCTCAGAAGAAGTTTTTTTTTTAAACAGATTTTATTGTTAGAGACACAGTAAATGCAGAGCCCTGCCATCCAGAGTCAACTGCCACAATCAATGTATCAATACCAAGTTCAATATAATACAAAGAAGCAATTCCATCCCCCAAAAAGAGGCATAGCAAGAGCAAATGGATATGCAACCCCCCTCCCCACCCCCCCAACACCGCGCCCCCCCCCACGCCAACCCCCTCCCCCCTTGCGCAACCGCTGCTCCACCATCATACAAGCAGTAGTCATATGCACCATAAACCAGCCCACCTCTTCCAAATCTTGTAATGCTTGCGGGGACACCCCCAGCGACAAATATAGGCTGCTCCAAACCCATACTAAAGTCCAGGCCGTTCTTCCAGGCGGCAAGTGATGGGGCCCGGGGCGCCTTCCATGCCCTTGCAATATCACGCTTTGCCAAAGTGAGTCCCAGCAGTAGCAGGTGGCGCTTATACCGGTTGCCCCCCCACCCCCCAGCCATAACAGGCAGCAGCGCCATCTTAGTATCTTCTTGAATCTCCCATGCCAGAACCTCCGCCAGGCAACGGTGTACCCCCTCCCAAAATCTGCGCAGCACCGGACACTCCCAGACCGTGTTCAGCAGTGTTCCCTCCTCCAAGCCACATCTGAGGCAGACGGGCGACGCGACCATACCCGCCCTCCATAATCGCCGCCGAGTGTAATATGTGCAATGTAAGTACCGGAACTGTATCAAACGGAGACGCGTGGAGATCGCTGCCCCTCTAGGGCTCTCCAGGGCCTAGACCCAATCCTCCTAGTCCAGGTCACCGACGTCCCGTTCCCAGGCGGCCCTAAGGCTGACCAAGTCCGACGAACAGTGGCGCACCAGCATCTGGTAGATGCGTGACAATTTCCTATCCGACAACTCTCCCATAAATATTGGGCCTCGAAAGGGCTGAACTCCGGGAGCTGTTCCAAACCCACCAACAAGAGCGACAAAGCGTGACGAAACTGGAGGTATCTGAAAAACTGGGTGCGGGGCATCCCAAACTCTTCCTGTAAGGCTGTAAAGGTTTTAAGCACGCATCCCGACAGGACATCTCCCAGGGTGGAGAGGCCAATCGCATCCCACTCTCGGAAGCCCCTCAGCGCATTCAGCTGGGGCAACCGCCCATTGTTCCATAAGGGGGTCTCTTGAGTGAGGACGTTCCACCATCCCATCCTCCGCAGCGCCTGTCACCAGACGTGAAAGACCACTTGCGTGGCTACCGGGAGGGACCTCCGCCGCGGCGCTGAGTATAGCAGAGTGTGCAAGAGTGTGTGCCCATGAGTAGCCGCTCCACAGCGTCAGAATAACAGTTTTACCGTTTTGGAAGCAGGCTGTCATGGTAGCACAAAAATCAACAGAGATGTGATAGCTTTATTATGCTGGTTTTATCTCATTTCACTCGATTTTTGAAATATCCCTTATTAACGTTTATTTCTTGGATTGTACATTTTCCCTTAAATGTAATCTGCTACAAACAACTGTTGGACTGTGTTTCAAATTTCGAATTAATCTTGCGCCTCTTACCTGGCTCTGGTGTCACGCAAAGCAGCTACAGATTCTCATGACGTCTTCTTCCTTCAGCAGCAAGCATTGCTGTTTTTAGACGTATTTGGTGCTTGGATATGCTGGGAGCCATCCGGTGCGGCGTAAAAATACGTGCCACCATCTTGCTGTGGACAACATTGTATAGCTTTGCCTGGCTTCACATAGCCACGCAAATTTTGCCAACCACAGGGTTTTTTTTTAAATTCACCTTTCCCTTCTTAATGGACCTTCTACAGAGTTGTTGGGAGTATTATGACTCACGAGGATGTCGTATTCAAGGTGAATGATTTATTTTCTTCTTCAGGTTCCACTCCAGGATTTCAAGTAACAGTAACGTTAAGAAATTTCCTTATCATAATGGGCAATACATACTTGTACAGTCTTATTCCTTTCAATGGAAAAGATTCTGTATCTGGTGTAGGTCTGCTAAGGTGCATCCCTTCACATCCTCTCCAGAAGAGATAAAGCCATACCTCCTTCATTTAGCTACTTCTGGCCTCGCCCACGCTTCCATCAAAGTTCACCTAGCAGCAATATCCTGTTTCAGAAGATCTTCTACAGGACCTTCTCTTCAGTCCAACAGATTGATAAAAAAATTCTCAAAGGTCTGTTTTGGACTTTCCCTCCTGTAAAATCTCCACCTCCAACATGGCAACTCAACGCAGTACTTGCTCGGCTTATGAAGCACCCTTTTGAGCCGATACACAGAGCTGACCTTCCTTTCCTGGAAAACTGCACTCTTTCTAGCCCTTGCATCCGCAAGACGAGTTAGCAACCTTCACGCTTTCACAATACAAGATCCCTTTCTTCAATTCAAGAATGACAGGGTAATTCTTCAAACTAATCCAAAATTTATTCCAAAAGTACCGTCTGACTTCCACCTAAATGAGTATTGCCGTAAAGACTTTCTTTCCGAATCCTCAAACAGCAGCAGAAAGAGCTCTACATTCACTGGATTTGAAACGCTGCCTTAAGTTCTCCCTTGACAGAACAAAAACTTTCCGCAAGTCCAACCAACTTTTTGTGGCTTACAGTTTGCCCAGGGAGGGTTTTCCCTCACAAAACAAAGTATTTCCAGATGGATCTCTGCTGCTATTGTCTTCTGTCACCAGCAGGCTGGTCAGCCTTTACAATCAAGAATTTGTGCCCATTCTACTGGGGCAGTTTTTACTTCTAAGGCAATGTTTGCAGGTGTGCCCATCACAGACATTTGCAGAGCGGCAACATGGAAGACGCCGCATACATTTACCAAACATTACTGTTTGGATACAGTGCTAACAAAGTATGCAGCAGTGGGACAGGCGGTGTTGCGTCTATTTCGATAGATGTGAGACTTCCTTCCTACCCACCAGCCTTTCTCTTATTTTTCCATGCATATTTCCCTGTCATACCTTTTGCCAGACTGGCAACTTACTGCTTTGCATTTTAATGTTGATATATATATATATATATATAACGTTCACTCTGCTGCTTGAACGGCCCTCGACCAGCCAACGTTGATGCCGTCGGTAGTAGCAGCTGCTACCAATGTTTTACAGGTACTGGATCCCACCAAGTAGAAGGACACAGAGACGGCACACCAAGAAATCTTGCACAGACCCTTTATTGTGCACTCGTTAACCAAGGACGACGCGTTTCGGCGTAAGCCTTTATCAAGTAACCACCATTTTGTGTTTTGCCACACTTATAGTCCCACAATTGTTTCAATACACAATAGACATAAAGAAAATACTCGGTAACATGCATAATTACTGATGAACTCATTTAGTTTCAAAAAATTCTCAAGAAATATGTCCGAGTTTTAACCTTAAATATATACAGTGCTCATCGATTTGGTGAGAGCGTGTGGTATAAGGAGTTGGCTGTATTTAATTACCTCTCTGGCGATAATTGTCGATGATCGTCATATATAAATGACAGTGAGCCGCCCCAGAAAAGAGATTCCCAGTAGGAATTCTCATACGATATGTGCCCCGCATCAAACAATATAGCCCGTCAATTTGAATATTATGTTCCATAGTGACGTGGTACCGGTAATAACCATCCACAGACCGACCTAGGAATGACGGGCGGCCGCTAGGTATCTAGGGAATTGTAGTTTAGTAGATACCGCGGAACGAGACAGTAGTCCCGGAATTTTTTAAGGGAGCTCCCTGATTTGGATGCGGGATAGGACACTGGGACTGGATTATGTCAATAGAGGAGAGCTCCCCTCGTGAATTGACCATCATGTATGGCTTGCAAGAGGGTAATAGGTGGTAAGGTCAAGGTGTGAGTGCTCTCTTATTGAGGATGAGTGTAAGGTGAGGTATATCAATCCAAATGAATGTGTTAATGCTGTGAAAAATAAATAATACAATAAAATTATATGTGACAACCAACTCGAATTGCAATCCATTTTCTTGAGTGTGGTGTCATACTCCTATATCTAAACATTGCGATTCAGACAGTGGGAACATTAGGATACAGTCTACTACTCAGTAAAGGCTGTGCCTTCCCCACTCATTATCTTTTGCATATATGTACATAGGAGAATTTGTCCAATAAAACGTGAAAAGTGTGACACACAAACATTCATCAAACCGCGGGTATGCTTCTGCTCTGCACTGGTTAGTTCTAGGAGCCTATGTGGGATGCTAATTCTTCCCCATAATTCAGTCCTTTTGGGGCCTTGCTCTCCATATCAATGATTTTTCTAGACTCTCTCATCCTCAGCTGTGTTTCGCGGTCCCCACCTCTAATGGTTCTAGGTATCTTATCTATTCCGTAGAATCTCAGGCTGCCGTTATTGCTGCCATGTGTTTCTTCATAATGGCGGGCCATAGGGTAATTATGGTCCTTATTAGAGATGGCACGGAGGTGCTGTAGAATCCTAATTTTTAAAGGATGTTTAGTGCTGCCCACGTACTGGAGCCCACACGGGCATTCCAGCACGTAGGCAGTGAATTCGGTGTTGCAATTGATTGGTTGATTAATGGTTCTTGTTTGACCTGATCCTGTTTTGTAATTTTTACAGGATTTGCCATTGCGATCACACTTGCAGCTACCACATGTAGTGAAGCCATTAGGAATCGGGGGCCACTTTGTATTAGTATCTTCTTCGGGGTAACTGTGAACCAATCTATCTTTCAGGGATCGTGCCCGTCGGTATGTTATCTGAGGTCTATTTCCCACTAGTCCTCCCACGATAGGGTCAGATGTTACTAATTTCCAGTTGGCTCGCATTATTCTTTCCAAAGCCCAGGCTCCCCTACTGTAGTTAGTTATCATTCGGGGTGCACTCGGTTGGATACTATTTTCCATCGCTTTCCTTTTGGAGTCACTTTTAGATGTACTGAATAGGACTTCCTCATGTTTTAAACCCTGAACTTTGGTCTGCCGTAATTGCAGCACCGACGTGGATTTCCACAATGAACAGAAGGCCATGATTGAACGCTTTAGCCAAAGAGGGTACAGCGATGAGGTATTAAACAGTGCTCAGACCAAAGTTCAGGGTTTAAAACATGAGGAAGTCCTATTCAGTACATCTAAAAGTGACTCCAAAAGGAAAGCGATGGAAAATAGTATGCAACCGAGTGCACCCCGAATAATAACTAACTACAGTAGGGGAGCCTGGGCTTTGGAAAGAATAATGCGAGCCAACTGTAAATTAGTAACATCTGACCCTATCGTGGGAGGACTAGTGGGAAATAGACCTCAGATAACATACCGACGGGCACGATCCCTGAAAGATAGATTGGTTCACAGTTACCCCGAAGAAGATACTAATACAAAGTGGCCCCCGATTCCTAATGGCTTCACTACATGTGGTAGCTGCAAGTGTGATCGCAATGGCAAATCCTGTAAAAATTACAAAACAGGATCAGGTCAAACAAGAACCATTAATCAACCAATCAATTGCAACACCGAATTCACTGCCTACGTGCTGGAATGCCCGTGTGGGCTCCAGTACGTGGGCAGCACTAAACATCCTTAAAAAATTAGGATTCTACAGCACCTCCGTGCCATCTCTAATAAGGACCATAATTACCCTATGGCCCGCCATTATGAAGAAACACATGACAGCAATAACGGCAGCCTGAGATTCTACGGAATAGATAAGATACCTAGAACCATTAGAGGTGGGGACCGCGAAACACAGCTGAGGATGAGAGAGTCTAGAAAAATCATTGATATGGAGAGCAAGGCCCCAAAAGGCCTGAATTATGGGTAAGAATTAGCATCCCACATAGGCTCCTAGAACTAACCAGTGCAGAGCAGAAGCATACCCGCGGTTTGATGAATGTTTGTGTGTCAAACTTTTCACGTTTTATTGGACAAATTCTCCTATGTACATATATGCAAAAGATAATGAGTGGGGAAGGCACAGCCTTTACTGAGTAGTAGACTGTATCCTAATGTTCCCACTGTCTGAATCGCAATGTTTAGATATAGGAGTATGACACCATACTCAAGAAAATGGATTGCAATTCGAGTTGGTTGTCACATATAATTTTATTGTATTTATTTTTCACAGCATTAACACATTCATTTGGATTGATATACCTCACCTTACACTTATCCTCAATAAGAGAGCACTCACACCTTGACCTTACCACCTATTACCCTCTTGCAAGCCATACATGATGGTCAATTCACGAGGGGAGCTCTCCTCTATTGACATAATCCAGTCCCAGTGTCCTATCCCGCATCCAAATCAGGGAGCTCCCTTAAAAAATTCCGGGACTACTGTCTCGTTCCGCGGTATCTACTAAACTACAATTCCCTAGATACCTAGCGGCCGCCCGTCATTCCTAGGTCGGTCTGTGGATGGTTATTACCGGTACCACGTCACTATGGAACATAATATTCAAATTGACGGGCTATATTGTTTGATGCGGGGCACATATCGTATGAGAATTCCTACTGGGAATCTCTTTTCTGGGGCGGTTCACTGTCATTTATATATGACGATCATTGACAATTATCGCCAGAGAGGTAATTAAATACAGCCAACTCCTTATACCACACGCTCTCACCAAATCGATGAGCACTGTATATATTTGAGGTTAAAACTCGGACATATTTCTTGAGAATTTTTTGAAACTAAATGAGTTCATCAGTAATTATGCATGTTACCGAGTATTTTCTTTATGTCTATTGTGTATTGAAACAATTGTGGGACTATAAGTGTGGCAAAACACAAAATGGTGGTTACTTGATAAAGGCTTACGCCGAAACGCGTCGTCCTTGGTTAACGAGTGCACAATAAAGGGTTTGTGCAAGATTTCTTGGTGTGCCGTCTCTGTGTCCTTCTACTTGGTGGGATCCAGTACCTGTAAAATATATATATATATATACATACACATTGAGATATATATATAGATATATCTATCTATCATAGACAAAGATTCTCCCACTCAGAAGAACGGAACAGGCTGCTTCTGGATGCTTCAAAGTGTATTTATTAGAGGCACGAAATCAGCAGCTCCCTACCGACGCGTCGGTAGGGAGCTGCTGATTTCGTGCCTCTAATAAATACACTTTGAAGCATCCAGAAGCAGCCTGTGCCGTTCTTCTGAGTGGGAGAATCTTTGTCTATGAAATTAAGGGTGTCCGGCACCCATACAGGCTCGCCGTGATATGAGACGAGGAACAGCCGGGAAAGGTTGTTGGAATATATATATATATATATATATATATATATATATATATATATATATATATATATATATATATATATATATATTCAAAACTTTATTCGGTTATTAAGACAGAATAACCATAAAAGTACATTAAAAGAAAGTCATGATTACAAGAGATTCTTACAATAAGATCGATTACAATATACAGAGGTTACTTCCACATAATTCAGATTGCAATTAATTTTCGTGATTTAAAAACATTTTTTAGGAAATAAATACGACACTTAAAATACTATCAAGCTTCTGTACAGCTAAAAAAGCTGGGCGACCGCGATTAATTCCCATAGTCTTCAAGAGTGGAATAACCCACGTTCATCTAGGTACAGAATCAAATTTACAAAAAAATAATATATGTATATCCGTTTGTACTGACAATTCATCACAGGGACATTTTATGAAACTTTTTGACTAATCATTCATTACTGGGAAACTAAGTAACCGAAACAGCAAGTTCAATCTAAAACGAATTAATAAAAACCTTTCATGGTCACTCATTGGTAAGCTCAAATACGATTGTACATTTCTACAAAACACAATTTGTTTGTGGGCTGCTACGGTTATTTTCTTCATTTCAATCATAGTTCTATTCTCATGCAGGTAAGTCATGCACTTTTCTTTTAAGGCTTTTCTAGAAATGTTACATATAGAAGATGGTTCTGTGAAATAATACCCCATACCCAATGCAGTGAGGAATTTCCTCACATAACACAGCCATCTTAATTTGTCACTCTTCACTAGCCCAACCGCATTGTTCATTATTGTGCGGTTTAATTCACATTCGTCAACTGTCCATATTCTGTGCCATAGTAGAATTGGTGCCGTTTTTATAGTATCTTCCAAGTAGGGCTCCCCTAATTCTACATGACAAACATACGTTGAAACACTCTGTTGAACTGCTAGAAGATATTTCATGAAGAGATTTTCAACAACCTGCAATGAGCTCACATTAGCATGTCCCCATAAACCTGTGCCATATGTTACAATCGCTACACAAGTAGCTTTATATATGGTTAGCATTTCCTTGATTGGTCTCTTCCCAATTTTACGGCTAAAGTTCTTTAGGGCCATAATTGATTTGCTGAACAATAGTCTCCTAGTACTAATAGTGGTATTCCATAGGCCCTTGCAATCAATTAAAACTCCTAGATAACAAAATGTTGGGGTAACATCAACTGGGGTATGCCAATATAAAGTGCCCTTCTCCTATTTTTTAATCCCGATCCACAAGACATGGTGAAGGTCTTAGATCAATTAATAAGCAAATCTAACCTTGTCATGAAATCACAGAATGAGGTAACCAACCTCTGCATAGCTTGTGGTGTTCTGGCCATCAGGACGGCATCATCGGCATATAGCAGGGTTGGTATGGGCCTTTCCCCCACCATTGGGAGGTCCCTACACTCAGTCAGTAATGTACTCTCCACATCGTTAATATAGAGTGTGAAGAGGAAAGGAGCTAGCACACAGCCTTGGCGTACACCTCTTTTAATTCCGAAAGATTCGGTACATTCCCCATTTTTCCCAAATCTAACTTTTGCAGATGCTCCAGCATAGAGTTCACGAAGAAGGTTTATGATAGAGCGATCTACACCCATGTTATCCATAACCAACCAAAGTTTGCTGTGCGAGACGCAGTTGAATGCAGAGGTAAGGTCTACAAATGTTAAAAATATTCGACCCTCCTTGGCTTTGGTATACTTTTCAGTTAAAATATGCAAGTTTGGGCATTGCTCAATTGTCCCTAGCCCTTTCCTGAAGCCATACTGTAAATCGCTTATAATTTTATTCTCGTCAGCCCACATTTGGAGTATGTTTAAAATTACTCTTCCTAGGATCTTGACAGTGGAGTCCAATAATGATATTGGGCGATAACACTTATAACTATCTCGATCACCCTTTTTAAAAATTGGTACTATCAGAGATTGGCACCATGAAGAGAGTAAGCCCTCATTTAAAGTTGCATTAAAAAGGCGTGCAAGAATCGGAGCCCATAATTCCCTGTTGTTTTTATACAGGCCGACCGGGACCCCATCGGGGCCCGGTGCTTTCCCTCCCTGAGATGCATTAATACATTCATGAACCTCTGCTACAGTAATTTCAGGGGATAAAACACTACAGGGATAAAAAGAGGCTTCCATCTGGGAGTTCTCAATCGCACCATCCTTATTATCATCTTCATCAGAGTACAACCTTACAAAGTATTCAACCAACTCTCTTTCTGTTATTGCCACCTCTAACGAGTCTGTTTTATTATAGTTTAAAAGAGGAGCATTAACACCTTGCCAAAATGATGCGGGACCTTTACCCATTGAAGCCACACACAAGGCCTCCCATGCCTCTTTTTTGAGGACATTTTTCCTGCCTCTAAGAGTTTGCTTATAGATGTTCCTGCATTCTCTAATTAGACCACTATCCTTTACTGAAGCATGTAGTGCTTGCTTTAAATTTGAATATGCCTTTGTGCATGCGGAGTCAAACCACCCCTTCTCCACCCTACATCTACCTTTAGTATCAACCCATAACAGCTTCTTAATTTGTTCAACAATCACCAAGAAGTTCTTAATTATATCAGAGTCTGTGGTGTTTTCATCTGTGCATACATAAAATTGCGGCAGCATTCCCTCTATCAGTTTTTGAAGAAAGTCTTCTGGGGCAATTTTAGTCCATTTTAAGGAATAGCCATTTTTTTCTACCCATGAAAATGTTATCGACTATTGTTTTGGGCTTGGCCTTACCACAGATTTCATTAATTTTCACTCTCAGGGTTAAACTAAGGGGAAAGTGGTCACTAAGTGAAATATTAGGATAGCAAAGTCCTGTATCATGTCCCCATGTCTAGCAGTCATGATAATATAGTCAATTACTGTATTTGCCCCTCTTCCATTAAATGTAGGAAGAAAGGGGGCCTCGGGGCTGATCAGTCCATTCACAAAACCCAAGTCATTCCCAAATATTATTTCGTTTAGGTAGTCCCCGCACTTAGTGTGATCAAAGTGGCTGAAACTAATATCTTTGTCAAGATTTACTCCACATGTCCCTTTCTCTCCTTTAGTACATAAAGAACAATTAAAATCTCCAGCCCATATAACACAGGCTTCCTTGGAACTCCCTTTCATCACGGTTTTAACATCATTTCCTAGTATTCTAAAAACATTGTCGACGTCTTCTCCTTCAATGTTGTTATCGAAATGTATCAAGACTAAAACCTTCACTTTATCAACTGCAATCCTAATAATGTGATAATACTTGGTGTTGGAGACTACTTCTATTTTTGTGCATCCTAACATGTTGGAAACATAGGTGCACAAACCTCCTTTAGCCCTACAGTGGCGTGAACCAATAGCTGGGGAAAAATAAGTTCTATAACCATTAATATGAGCTGGTTCTACTGTTCATGTCTCCTGTAGACTTACAACATCGTAGGTATTCAACTGTTTGACCCAATTTTCATTTTCTAATTTGGAACTTAACCCTGCAATGTTCCAACTCATAAATGACCTAATTCCCTCATCTATTTGGCTTGCCACTATGTCTGTTTCGCTATTGTGCTCAAGGATAAACCCTGGGGGAGTTTCATTGTATTGCCCAGTACGACACACAGATTCCCGCTCCTTGCTCGTGGGTTCCACTATATTTATCTTATTGTTTGCAATAGTGATTCCCATCCCACGGTCCTCATGCTCTAACCAGTTGCAGGGAATAGAGTTAGTAATTCTGAAGTCTGTGAACAGTCAGTCAATGTCCTCTAGCCCTTGCAGAGTATGATATTGATTTGATAATGGAATATCAAAATTAAAATTCTCTGTATCTGGTCCCAAACTCCCCTTTCTGCCATGAGTTAAAATTGAACATCCTAGGCTTCATTGCTGGATAAAAATGGGTCAAATCCACAGTTTGAATCCCACCAACATCATAGTCGGAATTCCAATCACATATGTATCTTACCACGTGTCTATCTCTAAAATTAACTATTATGCAGTCTCCAGGAAGATCTTTATACCTGTGCTGCTGGGAATATGCACTTCATGGAATTGGCATTAGAACATATAACAACTGGGAGCTTCATAGAACTAGCATTAGAACTCACTCTAACCAGCAACAACATACATGAGGCATAGGATATTCAAGAGGGAAAAATGATAAGACACTTAACGCGTTCGAAGCACATGCAGAGGGGTAACACAGAATAACTCTCAGGAGTCACATTTAACATTAGCCAATAACTTTCAACAGGCCAACTGGCCTCTATGGGCTAGGACGCCCCAAAGTCTCAATGTCAGGACAGGCTGCAGGTAGCCCGGAACAAACCTACACGTGGCAGCTGCCCACGAAGTGCTGGGCAGCTGTAGAGGATAGGGCCATCGTGGGAGCCTCGCAGGCTCTGAGGAATGAGCGCCAAAAGGTAGAGCCTCTCGGGCTCGCAAACCAAAGAACTGGCACTCGAGCCTCTCTGGGCTCGACAATGAAGATGCTGGGGCCGAGCCTCGCAGGCTCGGAAGGAACAAGGTAGGCGGAGTCCCTCTCAGGGGACTCGATATCACTGGGGGCCCCACGGGCCTAGGAACACAACGAGCTATTCACTGGAGGGGAGGGGCGGGCTGCAGCAATGTGCCCCGACGCCCCCTCCCCTTCTCGGCACTCACTGGGTCGGCGCGCCAGTCTCCTCTCGCTCTCCGGGGCTCTCCCTCACTCTCGGGAGCCCCGGGGGGGGGGGGTCGTCAGCATCTGGTGGCAACGCAGGAGCGCGGAGTAGGCTCCCGCTGCTACCTGCTTCCTCGTACTTTCGGGGGGGGGGGGGGGGGGCCAGATTCAACAGTCCTCGGGCTGGCAGCCAATCACGGCGCGACGGTGGAATCCCGGTCCGGCAGCCAATCCCAGCGCGGCCCGGGGAGGACATCACGAGGGGTCCCGGGCCGGCGGCAGTGAACTCGGGGGAAATGACGAGGGGTAGGCTCCCTCAAGAGTTAATGACATAAAGCGAGGTAGGCTCTCGCTGGGGGCCCAGGGCCCTTCACACGAACGGGGCAAATGCCGAGTGGGCACCGGCTTGGTAAGAACAGCGCTCCCAAGCGCTAGGCACACAAATCGCGCTCTCAAGCGCCATGGGTCAATGAAAAGCGCTCTCAGGCGCTAGGGCAATAGCAAGCAGTCGAGTTCTTCGGGGGATGCAGCAAAGTCCAAAGTAAAGTCCCCCAATCAGCCCAGCAAGGCAGAGGGGTTCCCCCAGAAGTCCTCCAGACATCCATCAGGGATCCAGGGGCTGGGCAGGGCTCAGGGAGGCAAGCCTTCCCCTAAGCCCAAGCAGCAGCACGCCCCTGGCAGGATTCAAGTCAGAAACAAGAACATTTTCAGAGTGTCACAGCACCCTTTTTATATCCAACATCCTTTGTCTAAAGGGGCAGGCAGGGGGAGAACCAGCCAGAACTGGTTATGGGGGATTCTTTTCACTGGCCAGGCTAGGGACATCAGACGCACCCCAGGGGGTGGAGCCAGCATTGTGTGGGGAAAACCCAGCCTCATTCAGGACCCTCAAACCAGACAGTCAATCCACAAGCAGGCCCAGGCTCACTCCTCCCCTCACATCAGCATGCTAAACACTCCATTCACCACCGGGGCAGACCCTCCCAGACTCTTGGAGCCAGGCTCACCAGCCAGCCTCAGCCAATCACTCGCCAGACACAAATTACACAAATATGCCAACTTCTAAAAGTGGCGCTTCTACACTAGACACAATCATACCGCATATACCATTGCGCAGCACTCAATCTCACGAGTTCACACATACCAGACTCGACCCTGCACACCCCACACATCAGGAACTACCAGGGACACATACATTCCCCATGCATTCCTATGGGAGGGCAGGCCTCTCTCCACCACACGCACTCAGAGTGGGAATCACCATCCCCAGGTTACATATAACAAAGAGAAACTTCAGGGGTGAACCTGCCAGAAGGGCCAAGTCCAACACAGTGGCCAATCCAACTTACTCTACGAACATGCATAATCTCAGCTTGGATGTATTCTGGTAGGGGTCTATTGCTATCTAACCAATGTATCACCTTATTTTTTAGTTCTACATAGGTTTCCCCTCTTTCATTTCTTAGCTCTGGTACTCCCATCATGACAACAGTATAAGGAGTTGACTGTGGGGGTAAATCCACAGGTGGGTGTTTAGTTTTTTCTGTTCTGCTAATGGTCTTCTCGACCTTTTTTTATCATTCTTGTCCTTATTTTCCCTCCTTGTTGGTCCCTTACCAGCCTCCCTCTCTGGCCCTTCTTGTCCAGTATTCTTACTTGCTTGTACTTGAGTACCTAAAGCTGGGGTCTGTTGGACAGGGCGATTATCGCCCTTTGCTACCAGTGGCGTTGACTTGCCAGCTCCCTTAACAGCGCCACTAATAATGTTTGTAGATGTTGTAGGGTTAGATATAACAACTGGCTTGGCATAAGTGTTCATTTGTTTCAGTGTTTCTGAGTTAGCCAAGCCCATCTTTTCCAGATTCCCCACTTTGTCTACTAAAACCCTTAGTCTTTCCACTATTGGCAGAATAAGTGACTTCATTAGCTGTTCGGGTTGTTTCATAAGATCTATCGGATTTATGGATAATATGTCTTGTTGGGCCCTGCACCTCTCCTCCTTGTTCTGCTGTTCAGCACTATTGGACTGTATTTTGTTCTTACCCCCCTTCTGATTTGTTGGGATAGGTATCGATTTCTTCTGTGTCCCTCTCATTTTATTCCCAGGCAGCAGTTTTCTACTAGATACCAAATTGGTTTTATAGACTTTCCCTCTCAAATGTAGTGGGGGTATCACACTTGGTATCTTATCTGCTAAATCAGTGTTATCAATACTACAAATATCTATCCCTTCTGCGTCATCCGACACATTAATTGTAGTTAATGGTTCCTCATCTGGCCTCATATTAGGTGTTAATGACAACCTATTTTGTCGTCATGCAAAATCTCTCGGTGGACTTTGGTTTGAGGAAATAACAGTTTACATCTTTTTCAGGGAGGTCTGCATATGAGTCCATTAACATATATATATTTATTTCTAATGCTTTTATGTTCTTTATGGAAAAGGAAAGGACGCTTATCATTGCTTTCTATTCTGATTCAGGTATGTGAATCTATGAAAGATACCCTGATACTGGATAAGAAGTGCATTTCTTAACTAACTGCAGTTAGCCAGTATTGGTATCTTTCATAGATTCACATGCAAACCACTGCCTCCCTTGGAAGGGCTCACCTAGTACTCTCAGTTGTACCTCTAAATAGCAATGTGCTTAAGAAAATCTGAGGGACTAGAGCTCCTTCCAGGAAGGTTCCAGAGGGTGGTGGCAGCTGATTGGTTGCTCTCTAGAGTTTGGTCCTTATTACAAAAGAACCTGGATATGTTACTAATGTGAGGCCTTTAGCCTATTACGCTATATGTCTAATGGGACATTACTTTATTTGTGTACCAGGGACTTCCATCCCGACGTCAGGGAATGATTCAGGCATGTGAATCTATGAAAGATACCAATACTGGATAACTGTAGTTACAGGTAAGTAACACATTTCTTTTGGAGCATCCCCATATGGTATGTAGAAATGTTCCCTCTTCCAAATGTACTGCCTTGTATTTACTAAGCAGTCTCTGTTGCTGCTTTGACTGTTGTAGGCTTAAGAAGTATATCTTCTGCTATATCACGCGGTCCAGGGACCAAAGCAAATGATCTTTAGGAGCTGTTCTTGTTTGTAAAGGTCCAGTATGACCCATACAGTTACTGTGGAGCCTGTATAGGAATGTTTAACTTAGTAGCAGCGCTTGCCACAATGTCATCGCCTGGAATGGTACAAGATGTTGATGCAGCCAGTGATGCTAGAGTGTAGGATGTGATACCATCCGATACGGTGGAAAGTGATCTGAATTTTGATAGAGATCTGATCTTATGTTTTTTCAGAGGTAAGGTGAGGTGAAACTGGTTATCATAGAAGAGGCTTTTGATCTGATTTTCTTTTTTCTTGGAGACCTAGGAGTAGGTATCAACACCAATCTTGTAGAGCAGTGGTTCCCAAACTTTTTTGGCCCGTGGCTCCCTTGACCTAATTGGCGGTTGGCCGTGGCTCCCGCCATTTTATTACCGGTGGAAGGGTGGGTGGGGATGTAAGCCCGACCTCGGAGTACTCCTGTTGCATTCTGACTGCCCCCTCTATCCATGCCTGCCCTGCACCCTCCGACTGCCCCTTCTGTGCATGCCTCCTTTCTTCATGACCTCCGACTACCCCTTCTGTCCATGCCAGCTCCATACGTGCCTTCTGACGCCCCCTTCTATCCATGCCTGCTCCCTTTGTGCCCTGAGACTGCTCCTTCCCTCCATGCCTTCTCCCTTTGTGCCCTGAGACTGATCTTCCCTCCATGCCTTCTCCCTTCGTGACCCTAGACTGCCCCTTTTCTCAATGCCTGCTCCCTTTGTGACCTGAGACTGCCCCTTTCCCCCATGCCTGCTCCCTTCGTGCCCTGAGACTGCCCCTTTCCTCCATGCCTTCTCCCTTGGTGCCCTGAGACTGCCCCTTTCCTCCATGCCTGCTCCCTTCGTGCCCTGAGACTGCCCCTTTCCTCCATGGCAGCTCCCCTGGTGCCCTGAGACTGCCCCTTTCCTCCGTGCCTGCTCCCTTCGTGCCCTGAGACTGCCCCTTTCCTCCATACCTTTTCCCTTTGTGCCCTGAGACTGCCCCTTTCCTCCATGCCTGCTCCCTTCGTGCCCTGAGACTGCCCCTTTCCTCCATGCCTGCTCCCTTCGTGCTCCAAGTCTGCCCCTTTCCTCCATCTCCATGCCTGTTCTCTTTGTGCCCTCAGACTCAGGCGTGCAAAACCCATTGGACTCCAAGGGCTTCAGCGCCCCCTCAGTCCCTCCCCCAGTCGTGTGTGGCAGCCTGGGGATAAAACCTCCTGGGCACACACACAGCCGCACCCGAGCACTTCACAGGTCTTTAAAAGACCACTTGCATGTTAATGAGGCCTTGCTGTTTCACCCCTTCCAAGAGCCCCTGCAGCTCCACTCTGCATGTTGCTTAAAGATCAGACTATCCTTTCTTTCCATTCCTGTTTCCTTAAAGCGGCGGATTTTACACGATTATGCAGGTGGCATTTCTAAATTTCTAGCGCTGCCACTGCAATTTCCCACATCGTTCTGCGGCGTCCCTGGCAACTCATAACGGTGCACAGTTTGCGAACCACAGTTGTAGAGTTGTAATGGTTGCAAAGACCTCAGAAGTGGATCATCAAATGGTATGATTGGGTTTAGTGGCCTGAGCAGCTGTGGATGATTTGGTGTAATTGGTTGATATATAGGAGGAAGCATGCAACTGTTGTCTTTTGGAGTGGTGGTTATAAAAGATGTGGAAAATGTTGATGCATCTACACCTTGTTGTTCCAGCGATGTAAGTTACAGAGAATGTAAAGTTGGTGAAGGCTCCAAAGAGACAATTGAGAAAGATGTCTTGGAATTATGTTAGGAAAGTTTGTTTGTATATGCCATAATCTTTTTGATGGAGATGACATATGACGTCTAAGATGTTATTTTTTTAAACATCTAATGAATAGACATCAACCGATGTTCAGTCTTCGACTTTACAGATCGAGTTTTCAACATCAACATTGTTGGAATGCTGCCACCGATGCTATTGTCTTTTACGACATTGAGTGGTACCATGTTTCGCATCAGGTGACGGGCACTTCTTATTGGTGATTTTTCTACATGTTCACGACGTAGTTTGACGGGGTCGAGCTTTTGTCTGATTGTGAGCAGGTAGGAGCCAAAACTGTTGACTCGGATGCCTGTGATGTCTGACCTGAATTACATTAGAAGTCATGTTGATGGTTTGTAGACTATTTCCCATATTTTAATCTCCCTTGGTGGGAAACTGTCATGAGTGAGCTGTTTCTCGAAGGGGTAGTGGGAAGATGATCTTGTCTGTGTTCTCTTCTTACACAGTATTTTGCATGATATTCCTCAGCCTGATGCGTTCTCTGTCCAGTTAGGACATCTTTTTACAGATGTCGCAGTTCTGTGGGGAGTGAGTGCTTGGTAAAACACACCACACAGATCTTGTAGGGGTCTGAAACAATCTTTTTCTTGCCACATGATGGGAAGTTCTCATAGAGAGAAGGCATTTTTTGTGGCGAAATTCTGTAAAGAATAGGCGAAAAATTGTTTCACTTAACAGAAAAGGTTTGATGATGTTGAGTGAAGTTGTAAAACCTAGGATTTTGCTTGAGTTTTTAGCCAAAGTGGAGGTGTGTAACGTCACGAGCTCCGTAGGTCCTGCTCACTTGAGCTGGAAAAAAACAGAACTGGTTCTGTGAGGTAACTGTCAGGAGTTTGTAACCTCCTTGAGTCTTGGACCCAGGATACTCTTTCACCTATCGGGCTGCATTTTTTTTACCTTACTTCATACAATTTAACCTTCCCGCATAAAGGCTGCAAAGCCGCCTTGAAAGTGTTAGTCAAATTAATCTGATTCACCCAGAAAATGAAATTGAGCCTCTGATAGGCTGTCACTCCTCATGAAGCCAGAAGTGAGAATTTTTGTTTAGTGAATAATAAATACATCTATAAGAAGTTATCTGGAGTCCATGCAGGCTGCTCAGACATATTCTGGTATTTAAGGCTATAATTTCAGATCTTCCTATTCAGTGTGGCTACTTTCTAGAAAAGATGCTGCGAAGGGGGGAAGGGGGATGGATATGATACCACTAGTGAAGTCACTTTGAGACCTTCATTGTCATTCTTGTCCGGTCTTGTTTCAGCTTGACTATTCCCTCTGAATGGGCATGTACACTGGATGTCTTTGTTCAGCTGCCCAACGTTGTATTCTTTTTAAATCCTAATTAAACGTTTTAATACTTTAAATTTTCTGCTGTCAAAGTCTTTGTGCGTTTTTCCCCGATATTGAAGGCTTGAATGAGAATGTTTATAATACTTTTGTGAGTTTCTTAGTGGATTCTGCATGGAAAATGTACAGATTTGTGTTTTGCTTCTCATAAGATGATCTCGGAGATGGTTATATTTCTGACAAGGAACCACTACCAAAACTTACCAAAGTGTGCAGAACCCATATCTTAATAATATATAATATTGTAGATGCTGCCATTTCCTGTAAGGAATTGTTTCTAATCCTAGATGAGATTGCTGAGCCTTTAACGTAATCCAACAATATTATGCCTCTTTCTTTGTAAACCATTAAAAAATGTAAACCCTTAGTGGACAGGAGGGTTACAAAGTCTCTTATGCTTCCTCATCGCCTTCTTCAATCTTAGAATAACTTTTCAAAGCTAGGTGGGTGGTTTTAAATTTTGCTTCTGCTTCCTTTAAATGTAGTTCATTGTTATACACAATTCCTGTTTAGCTGCAGATTCCTAAAATGATATTTGCAGAAGATGTAGTCCACAGCCTTTAAGGAGTGTGTTACTGCAATAGCAGGAACATTTGAGTTAAACATGTAACTACCCAACTACATGCCTCTTTCAAGGACAATAATACCTTCCTTTGACAATCTTTTGAACCACGTTTACAAAAAACTGTTGAAGGGCGGATACCATGACTCATAAATTGTTAGTATTTTGTTTAGGCTTAACAGAGAATATATGCCAGCATTTGTCATCAAGAAAGCGTTGGGATATTTTTTGTGTCTTCTAGATCAGCTCAAACAATCAGCAGAGTTGAATATAATGAAGCCAAGACACTGCATTGTAACAGAATTTATTATAAGAAAGTATAGAAAAATCTGAATCCCCAGTTTCCTATTATGACTGGGCTGAAACCAAGGGTATGATTTCACTATGTACACTCTGATTGTCTCCTTTAAAAATTAAACATTAAAGAATCAAAGTTGCATGCAATATGTACTTAAACTAAATGAATCTACATAAATCAAAACTAAGTTATTTTGGCTGCAGTCAAAAAAGCTAATTAACTTGTCAAATAATTGAAATAAATTATACGTTGTTGCTAATTAATTGTTTTCTCCCCCCTCCAGTTACTTGGTCTTCCAGACGTAGACGATGATGCACTCGAAGACTATAATGCTGATGTTGAAGAAGATGAACCAGAAGCAGACCACCAACGAATGGGCGTCAGCCAGCAGTAAAAACCAGAGGATCAGCAAATGTTATTAAAAAGTACATATTATCTTCTTGATGAGCTTTGCTACAAAGTGACATGAATTTCACTACAAACCTCTGAAGTTTCAATGGACCTCTACTGGTAGCATTCCATCGTATAATAGAGCGAGAGAGACTGCACTTCGTTAATTACATTAAAAAAAAATCACACCAGTTTCCTTCCATAATTTGTGGAAGTATATTTTACCTGGAAGTTGTAAAGAAAATTGTACCAACAACTACAAACACTGCCTCCCCAAGTTCCAAAAGAACAGTATACTGTTGCATATTGTTATCGTCAGTGCATTTCTCAACAGCTTTTTAGTATTGGTGAAGATAATATGGTATTGGCAGAGGAATGTCTTGTGTTGTGATGTGTAGTATTCAAACTGCCATTGAATTTAAGCAAAATGAGTTATACAGTATTTAATGGAAAATGTGTGAGCATGAGTTAAACATTTACTTTGCTGATCATTTGCAACCGGGCACCAATGTTGACCAACATGAAGGAGATGGCACCACATACTATTTTGGTGTACCAAGTACCTGTGTGCGTGGCAATAATGGAAGACTGCTAGGAAATTAATACTGCCAAGCACTCGCATGTGGCTACATTGAGAGAAGAAAAATACGGAGATAAAATGTCAATTGTAGTGTCCTTGTTTTTAATAAATTTTATTTGAGTCACTTTCTGAACTTTTGGACGAAGCGTAAATACAGTAATCCAAGACAGTCTTGGAAGCATAACAGCATCTCTGCAGCAAATAAGTAGTGTGTATTATTGAAAAATGTATCCCTTCACTCACGACACATCCCACCTTACGGTCTTCTCTGTGGTGCTGGGTCTGCTTGCTGATTTCAAAGGTCACCCTTCCCAAGACTTTATGCATGAACTTTAAAGCTAGAGTTATAGAAAAACATAAAAATTAGAAGTAAAAAATATTTTACTGCATAGCTTAAAAAAATATTCTGAAACATTGCCCATCTCAGTGATGGGAGCAGATTGAGACTATGGTGTCATAGATTCCTTTAATCTATATTTTTATGTCTGATTTATTCACATAGTTATGTCCTGAAGGTGTAGCTCCAAAGGAAGGCAGGTCTGTTAAATACTAAATACCATTACCCTTTATGTCATCTTTTTAAGACCTCCAACATTCCATCTAATGTAGAATGTGTTCTTTTCCATAGCTGTGTAGAAGATTACATGGCTACAACCTTGTGACGAAACATAAAAAGGTCTTTGGTGAAGTAGACACCACAGCACCTTTGATATAGTGAAGCTTTTTATAAATCTTTTCAAAAAGTAACTACTCCCACACAGTAGCATCTAATTTTAGAACGCAGAGTTTTTCATATACTGATCAGATCGTTTAGAATGAGTAAAGTAAACCTAAACATAATTTCTTTTCATTTAAATCGAAATTCAACCTTGTGGTTACTTTTAGCGTAGCTCGTTGTACTACAAGTCCGCATTCGATAATTCGCACCAAAGATTTTACCAACTAATAAATAGAAAATAGAGCAAAGTGAAGCCATTATGTTCTTCTAAAGTGCACGCTTATTGGTATAACGTAAACAAGGTAGCTTAAGTAGCTCATGAAGTGGACGTGAAAAGCAATCCACTTTAAATTAATAATCTACTCCAGTGATACTTATTTCATTTGCTTCTTTCTGCCTTGCTAAATAAATCCTTGGTGTGGAGTTCCTGACTTCCAGGTGAAATACATGGCCAAATAGGAGGCCAATTGCAGAGCACCTTACTTTGCTTTAAACATTTTGTTTAGGTGCCTGCAATGGAAGGTTTTTCATGTTTTTTTTTTGGCACCATATAATATCAGCTAACTTATTGTGAGGTTTAAACCGATTTCCTTTGAGTTTTTGATGTATCTAGTTTTATTGGCAGTCATTATTTTATGTCAGAGCAAGTTGTTGAGCTTTATTTACGTGCTGCAACCTTTTTTAAATTTCACATTTTAAATTGTTTATTCTCAATCACTTGTTTTGTCGTCTTCTATGATTTATTTTTCCATGGTTCTTCCTGGAAAAGGGTGGTTACTGGTGGACAAGATGAATACAAACTTTACAAATAATTTGCATCTGTAATTTACTTCAGAAGTGGCGTATGATATGACGTTCTATTTAAAGTACAAGAGTCCATTCTGAAAGTTGTGAAACTTAAAAATGCGGAGAAGAAAGTGTCTGACTGCTAAGGTTTCATACGCCTGAACTACTGGAGTATTTGTGGTTCCTTCCTTATAAGATTGGTCTCTGTCTTCCTTCCACTTTTGTTATCCTCTGATGTCCAGTATGCCCTCTTTAAAATGATCCCAAAATGAAGGGAGGGCAAATTCCTGGGGGATTGGGGAGGGCATTGAGGTGGACAGAAGCTTCCAAGTAGGTAACACTAGTTCTTCCTTAGACTGAACTGTCTTTCATGGAAAAACCTTTCTGCCGGACAACTTAGTATTCCTGCTCCCACAGCCTGAGGGGCTTGATACCATCAGGTGTAAATGTTTATTCACTAGGTCATTTAAGCCTGGGCCAATCTCAGCTATGAGATCTTTGACCGGGGTGACCCTGAAAGGATTTTAAAAGCTGACCTCTTCTTTGAAACCTTTGTCACCACCATGCCACTCTCTTCTCTGCATCCGAATAGCTTAATTAAAGACTGGGCATGTTCAGGAAGCCGAAGTCTGTAGCTCTGCTAGATACCTCGCACTGACTTTCACATGGGTAAAACACACGTCAGACCTTCACTGGCGTAATCCTATTTTGGAAGTGCAGGTTTGATAACCTGTTGCAGATCAATCCTTTGCTTTTACTCCTTCCAAGCAATTGCTTGGGGTGATCAACAAGTTCAGACTCACCACAGGATTGTCTATCCTCTTAGATAACCAGGTTTGGTATTTAGAACTGATTCACCCCTCTCCTATTGCCCTCACCGTTTGACCGAGAGACCCAATTTGCTTTTCTAGATAAGCTCATCCTTAACAGACCAGTGCTACTGAAAATGGCAGGAAGGCTTTTGATGACTTTGACTACATCTTAATCTTCCACCGAAATAAAGTAGTCTAGGTATAGCAGGTTGGCTTTCAATGACTTTGAGTCCAAATCCTAATCTTCCACCGAAATAAATTCATAGAGTAAGCTATGGTTCCCCTACCAGGACATTTCTCTCTTGATTGGGAAATTGTTCTACATACATTTCTTAACGTCCAAATGCCGTAGACTGATGTGAAAGTTATTTTACTGTAAATTATCCCATTCAGTGTAATCATACTCTGTTATTTTGCATACCTTCCATGTTAACATGGCTATTTCAGCTCAACGTAAGAGAAACCAGATACCTGTTGTAGACCGGTCTGATGCCATATTGAGACAAGTATCTCCACATCCTTGTGAGACCAGCAGCTATTTTCTTTAGTACACTGATTCTCTCTGCTACATGAGTAAAAGCACTAACTGCACTTTTGCAGGGCTGTTTCTCAAAGCTTTTCTGTGACCCATTGTCTTATTCCTTGCTTAAACGGGATGTGCTCCTGAGTTGGACCCAGCTTCTAAAGGAACAAGCATTGGCAAGGCCAATGGGTTTTGCGTATGCAAAATCTATGCTGCACCTTTGGGGTTACTGTGTCTGGATTGGGTCCTGCCATAGTATATAAATAAATAAAGGCTGATACCACTCAGTGGCGATCCTTAAAATAACTTCACATAGAAATTGTCTCAGGCTTCATAAAGTTGTGAACAAACCATCTTGCGGAAAGTAGTGAGGAAATCTGCGTATGCTAGTAAATCATTCCTCACTTGCGAAGCAAGCAAGTGTTTGTGTAATTTAGGCAAGATTCATCCAGTCCGGTCTGTCCAGAAGAACACATGCTAATTCCTGCCATAACATCAAAACCCGCTTGAGTATTTCTACAGCGCCTAAATGCTGCTGAAGTGCAGCTTCAGTGCGCATTGTTCATGATCGTTTCTGGAAGTTTAAATGTTAGTGACGAATGATATACGGACAAATGCATTCTGTGCCAAGCAAAATATGCATAGTAAGAAGCATCGTCCACTTGAACTGACACAGATGAAGTCAGTGGATAAAACTATGGCCGAACAAAGGACAGCAACCCATCCGCCTGGAATCACTAAGAGCAGACCTGCACAGCCGGCTATCCAGGCACACTGCAAGTGAACAGGAGAGGATGTGAATTTAAGGCGAACACTGGCAACTCTGAATCTGGGCAACCAGGTTCGAGTCTTGGCACCAGCTCACCATCATTTGATTCTGGGCAAATCACTTAATCTCCCCGTGCCTTAAACAAAAAATATAAAAACTCCAAGCTCTCCAATACCTTTGGTCAAACTGGTGCTACATATCAAAAAGGGAATAGAAAAATCTAGACCAATGCACAGAAACGAATAGGCAAGCAATGTACGCTTTCAAGTTAAAAAGTAGAATTTTGCCGCTCATGTGAGGCAAGCTTATTGGGTACAAAATATTAACTTCCGTTTTGTATGTAAACAAGGACAGCTTCCACACCGCTGAACCTCATGCTAGAAGACCGCAATAGTTGACAGGGACATGTTGGCATGTTGTGTGAGGGAGTCTGTGTACGGTGACCAGTGTGATGTTAAGGGGGATTAATCAAACCGGAAATGTGCGATGCCTCAGAACACCTTTATACGACGTATTGCGAGATCTCAGCATCACAGCACATACCCCCAGATGCATTAAAGTTCTGTTTTGCGAGTCCTTAATAGCGAATGTTAAGGAATAGCTATTAAAGACTCGCAAAACGGGATGCATGTAGGAATCGCAATGGTTTTCGCGATTCCTACTGATTCCTTATTTGCGATTCGCTAATTGCGAATCGCAAATAAGGAATGGCTTTCTCATTCATTCCCCTAAAGGCCCATTGGAATGAATGGGAAAGCCATTCCTTATTTGCGATTCGCAATTAGCGAATCGCAAATGTGCCGCAATTTCAAGGGTGCCAGGGTGTCCAAAGGACACCCTGTTGCACCCCTGAAATGGTAATGTTCACTGGTGTTGCGCACACACATGTCCCAAGGACATGTGTGTGTGTAATATGCAACTTAGAAAAATGCACTAAAGTGCATATTTCTAAGTTTTTGCTTTTTACCACGTAGTTTGGATTTGCGGTAAATAGCGACCCCAGATTGCGAATTCGCATCTTGGAATGGTTCATGCATTGTATTTAAGGAATCGCAAATTACGATTCCTTAAATGCAATCGCAATTTGAGAACTTGCAACTATTTGCGGATTTTTAAATTGCGAGTGCATGAACCCTTGATGCATCTCAAATGCCATTTTTGCGGGCGCAAACTGCCGAAATTTGCGATTCGCACCGTTTGCGCACGCAAAAATGCTTGATGCATCTACCTGATAGTCTTTGGACAGCAGCACCTATTTTTACATGCCTACACGTGCATCTCACTGCTCAACTTCAATCCTTCTCCTCAGTGTCAGCAACATACAACCCAGTTTAAAGTGGAGATCCCCAATCTGCACAGAGGATAAGGGGAAAGAAAAATGTGGTGTTCCTGGGCAAAGATGCTGACTTTGAAAATGCGGAATCAGGTTCGAGTCGCTGCGCCATCTCATCGTCCTATGATTTTTTAGCAAATCACTTAATGTCCTCTGCCTTAAAAAAAATACATATTTTAAAGTGAAAACTAAAGAAAAGCGCTAAGGCGCTGCCTGCATTATCTTCGTCAAAGCAGTTTTTGTTAGCTTTACACGGGGCTAAGGATCGGGACTGCAGAGACATACACTCAGTACAAGTGCATGTTGAAAATTAAAAAGTGATTGATATATATATATATATATATATATATATATATATATATATATATATATATATATATATATATATATATATAACAATGTATATATGTCGTAGCACATATCCACTCCATAAAGTTGGAAGAATGGCAAGCACACTGGTATCAGATTTCGTAAATGATTTATTGCAAACCCCCTTCACCCCAGACAGACGCGTTTCGCTATACAAGCTTCGTCAGTGTCAGTTTGTGTAAAGAAATAATCGCCATTTTAAACCCCACCAGTCATTACTTTCTTCATCAACATAGAAGATGGTGTCAATGGTAAAAGCGGTGGCCATTTCAAAGTGTATATGACTCTATGCAATTCATGGTTCAAAACGGTGAGTGATAAAGTGCTTAAGTGCTAAATCTTAAAAATGTAAAACAGACAATTCATTATTGAAGTACATTCCAGAAGGAAATTAATCATATGAATTCATAAACAGAAACTGTAAGACAGTAGTTACACATTCCTTGACTGTAAGGGGTGTATCCCCCATGTACTGTCTTTTGCAATTTCTTATGCAACCTTGGGCCACAGTTCCATTTTTCATATAGATTGTGTCGCCCTGTATGGGCATTGATTGATTTTCAGGTGACATGAGCTGTGTTGTCTCATGTTGGATATACGGGTATTTGGAGAATACAGTTATTGTTCTAGTTTTTGATTACAGTTATTCTACAGGTTGGGCGGGCTTATGATGCACATGATCCCATGTGCAAATTTACAGGTGAACCCACATCTCCTCATCATTATTAAGTCTCCAAGGTGTCATTGTTTTAAGGTCAATAATATATCTAGACTCCAAGATTCGGTGTGCCTTTTCTCTGTCCCCCCCCCCACGTTCTAAGCGAGTCACCTGATCTATACGATAAAAACTTAGGAGATCCCTATTACTCTGGTGCTGTTCGGAAAAATGGCGAGCAACCGGATAAGATCTATCCTTATTTGCGATTGCTCGCATGTGTTCCAAAATCCTAAGTTTAGTAGGGTTGATGGTACTACTATGTACCGTTTTTTTGCAGGGGCATTCTAGGCAATAGATCGTGTAATCCGAATTACAATTTAGGAGTTGTTATTTTTCAGTTTGGTCCACCTGTTCCCGTTCTACCTGGATATTCAAAAACTTTACTGTATTTACACGCTTTGCAGCGGAGACAAGGAAAGAACCCCTTCGTACAAGATAAATTTGGGGGCTGTACTTTAGATGTAAAGTGACTGTGGACTAAATGGTCCGATAATGACTGGCAGCGACGATATGTAATTAAAGGTCTATCTGAAAGATGTCTTTTCAGGACGTTGTCGGTAGTTAGAATATGCCAGTTTTTCTTGAAGCTTTGGACCAACTCACCAGATTTTGTATTAAATTTGGTGATCATTCTTACCTTGTCCCCATCTTATTGGACATTCTTGACCATCAGGAGAACCCTCCTATTTACTCTTGCTACTTTTTCAGCAGCCAGCTTCAGTATGTTATTGGAGTACCCCCTATTTTGGAACCTCCTATTTGCATCAGTCTGAGCACGTTGGTAATTATATCTGCTGAGCAGTTTCTCTTTAAACTTAGAAGTTCCCCATGGAGTTCATTTTTGATCAGACTCTTCGGATGATAACTTGCCACATGCAACACAGCATTTCCCGCCGTGGGTTTCCTGTAGAGTCTAGTCTGTAGAGTATTGTTTTGTATAAATACCTCCAGATCCAAATAACATACACTGGCCGCACTTATTGTGCTGGTGAATCTCAAATTTTGGGCATTATTGTTTAGAATGGCAATGTACTCCTCAGCCGAGGTTTGGTCGCCACGCCACACAATAAACAAATCGTCTATATACCTAGTCCACAGTAAAATCTTGTTGTTCCATCTGTCATTAGTTCCTCCCCATGCCTCGTGCTTCTCCCACCAGCCTACGAACAGGTTCGCGTAGCTGGGGGAGAAGCACTAGCCCATCGAGGTACCCCTGATTTGCTTATACAACTGGCCTGAAAAGATAAAGATATTATACAGGCAGAACCGCATCATGCTCAACCGCATACAACTGGGTGCCCGATATTTATCTGGCTTCTTATCAAGAAACCACTTAGTAGCTGTCAAACCATCTTCATGGGCTATGCAAGTGTAAAGAATTACCACATCTAAAGTTATCAAGAGCAAAAAAAAAAGAAATATATATATATATATATATATATATATATATATATATATATCCTACTGGCGGTCGCCAGTAGGTATATATAGTTAGAATTTTCAAAAATCCCATAGGAAAAAAATCCTATGTCGAATAACTTTGGCGTTTGTGGACGGAATTGGCAGAAATTTTCAGGAAAATGGCACATTTTGTTTCTGAGCAGCCCCTGAAAATTTGGGGGGGTTTCGTCAAGGGGGGGGCCGAGAAAAAAGGGGGGTCCCAAAACAAGTTTTTAACAATGAGTTTTCCATAGGGCGGTTGGACTCCCTTTTAGCTCGAACGGCTGAATGGATTTACACGAAACTTTGCAAAATTGTAGATATGGTTTGCCCGACGTGCCTTTGCTATGTCTCAATCTATGTGCTCCAGTGCATTTTGAGAAATTAACGTTTTAAAAAACAGATATATCTGTGACAGCATCCCGGTTAGCGCCCCGGTTCGCGTAGCTGACGCGTAACGGAACTTCGCGAAGCGAAGCTGATTGGCTCTCGGGTGTCTGTAAACATTCTAAACAGTCCGTAGCGGCCGCCATCTTGTGTCTCGGTAGGATCGAGACACAAGAGGTGGCCAAAACAAAGTGGGAAATGAGCATAAGGGGGCAGAGTACATCCTCCCTGACCCCCTAGGTTTGATGAGGGGGCTTTAAAAGGGCCTCGCGGGGTTAAAAAATAATCATTTTTATATCGTTTTTTTTTTGCGGGGGGAGCGCTCGGTACGCGCACCGGGAAGCGGTCCGGGAAGCGTAATATTGGGAAAATAGGATGAAAGAATGTTCAAATATTGTATGTTTATTGATTGTTATTTTTGTTTTTTTTTATTTATTTTATTTAAGTACCAACATGTAGGTACCAATGCAGAGTCTAAAAATAAAAATACATTGTTTCCTTTGTAGATATCTTGCATGTTGTTACAGAAGTTATTGTGGTATATGGAATTCATAGCGTAGTCTGTCAGGAAAGCAGAAACACCATGGAGGCAGGAGATGATAAAGAGATGTTAAATACACATTGGTGGTGATATAGTGGAAGAAAGGAAGTAACTATGAGCAAACTTAAAGTTGCACAGTATATTTAAAGTCTGATTTTACATTAAAATCAATTTGCTACTAGTTTTAAAAATACATATAAAAATGAATAATGTCTCAAACAATTTTTGAATTATTATATATAAATTTATTATTCTGATTTATTTTCAAAATTAAAAATAACTTCTAATAATTCTTGGTCAGATTTTGACTCATTTTCAATTAACAAATCCACAGCTTCAACACATTGCAGAAGTTCTATGTCCATTGATTGATCAAAGAATTCTCAATCATTTTCTTTGTCTTGGTTGCATTCTTCAATTTCCACGTTATTTTTCTGCTCTCCCATTTCTATGCTGTAAAATGAATTAAAAAAAATATCAGTACATATAGGGCACTGTTGGGTTTAAGTACAGACAGGTAGTTTGGTTTTTTAAACAGTGATTTTTTCGTTGGGCAGTGTATGGTATCAAACTGGAAGTAGAAATATGAAAATAATTATGAAATAAACTCTAAGTCAATTCTTAATTATACAAGACAAGTCTAACTCCATCCATAACTAAAACAGAGAAGTCTATTTTATTCTATAAGTATTACAGAGGGATAGTATTTAACTATCAGAAAATGTTTTCCTAATTAGCTTACAGTACAGAACATACTTCAGTTTTTAAAATAACATCTTACCTTTCAAATAGAACTTCAAGTTATCAGTTGAAATGTACTTGATATGTACTTCAAGAAGTAGTAGTCAAAATGGCTGTGTTTCTCTCTTTATATATATTCAGGTACATAACCAATCAAATGTCATGAAATAATAGAAGATATTGAAAGTAGCATTTTGATTGGTTGTCAATTCTAACACTTCATAAGTGTTTTGGTTAGGTAATTTACCTCAGGATATTTAATCAGGCTTACAGCATAATTTTCACAATTAAATTCCATCAAATTTAGGGAAATGGTAGGGACTGCTATGTAGTAGGGGCTATTCTATATTTGATGAAAGTGTCTGTAGTGCTTTTTCTGTAAATTACTTTCCCACCTTTTTTTATCGAGCGCTTACCGGTGCGCTCCCCGGTACGCGAACCGGCAGCGTTACGGGAGTCCTCCATTTTGTGTATTGGTAGAATTAAGACATAAGATGGAGGACAAACAATGTACGGAATGGGTAGAAGGGGGCACGGTAGATACTTTGTGACCCTCTAGGTTTTCGGAGGGAGGATTAGGATGCTGATACATGCAAAAACGAAGAAGAAAAAATTTAAAAAATTTCGCGGGGGAGCGCTCGGTACGCGCACCGGTTAGCTAACCGGGGAACGTACTTTGGTGAAGAGAAAAAAAAAGAATACATTTTACATCTTTTGATATTTGCTATTAAAAAAACATTGAAATTCACTGAAAAAACCATAGGTTATAGACCATATATAGTTAGGAATTAGCATTTACAAAACCTTGAAAATTCACTGAAAAAACCATAGGTTATAGACCATATATAGTTGGGGATTAGAATTTACAAAACCTTATATCTGAAAGAAACACGTTAGTGTTAGATTCCTTACCTTAGAATATCCCCCGGCGTCAGTCTGGATCCGGAAACTTTTGCGTAGCAGTACCCCTGCGCGTCGGTAGGCGTCGTCTGCAGGCGTCCCCTGCGGCTCCGCGTCCGTCGTCGGCGACGTGCGCCGTGATGACGTCGCTGGAGTATATAGACGCCGCCTCCGCGCGCTGACGTCAGTTCTTCTTTTTTCCGCGCCAGTGGACGCAGATCTGAAGAGCAGTACTCCGGTCTTTGACCAAGTTTTTTCGAAGTTATTTCTCACTTTGTGCCTGATAGGATGCCTGGGTTCAAGCACTGTGATGACTGTGAGCGCACGATGTCGGTCACAGACCATCACCGCCTCTGTCTCCGGTGTCTGGGCCCCGACCACGACGTGGACTCCTGCGTCGACTGCCGGGCCCTCACCAACAAGGCTAGGCGGGAGCGGTCCCGCAAGCTACTGGCGCTCCGGGTGTCGGCCCCACGTCGGGACCGGGAGCGGTCCCGGTCCGGCCGGAGGTCGAGAGAGCGTTCGAGGGAACGATCGCGGAGCCGCGCCGAGCGTTCCGGAAGTCGACACCACTCGTCAGGCTCGTCAGGTAGGAAGCACAAGAAGTCGGGGCGTCGTCATCGTACCCCCGACTCCCCCCGACGCGGCCGGGGGCTCGGGTGACCCCAACCCCGCGGCTCCGCGAGAGTCGCCGGCGCGGCCTGCCTCATACCCTCCGGTCCCTGGGCACGCTGCGACGCCTGAGGAGATCGAGGCGTTCCTCATGGCCATGAGGGCGCTCGGTTCTCCGACGGGGCCTACGGTGCCTTGATGTTTGATGTTTGATGTTTGTTGGTTTTTGTATAGCGCACATACACTCCATGGAGCATCTTGGCGCTGCTGATTTCACTGCAAAGATGAAATATTTGGGGATGGTAGCTGAGCTATAGATGTCCTTAGATTAGAGTCTTACATTTTGCATCAGATAATCCGTAAATCCATGTTTTTAGAAGTTTTTTATACATTTTTTCTGATGGTGATGCTCTAAGTTTAGCTGGAAGGGCATTCCAGGCCTTGGCGCCTAGGACTGCTAGGGATTTGCCACCCTTGGTGGTCAGTCGAAACTTGGGTATGGTCATTAGATTAGCAGTGGCTGATCTAAGTTCCCTATTTGGGAGGTATCTGTGAAATTTGGTTGACAGATATTTGGGTCCGCATTTATGAAAGCCTCTGTATGTGATCAGAAGGACTTTGAATAGTATCCGTTTTTGGATGGGGAGCCAGTGCAACGCATTCAGAGCAGCTGATGCGGATGATCTCCTAGGCCATCTTAAGACAAGCCGGGCCGCCGCATTTTGAATTATTTGCAGTTTGTGCAGGGTAGATTTGTGCCTTCGGGCCCAGTGCTACCGTCTGGGGGCCCTGGCGGTTCGGGTGTCCCTGCCTCGGCGCCGTCGGGTGCTCCGGCCCCGGCGCCGCCGACGGCTCCGACCCCGGCGCCGCAAGGGCCTTCGGGATCGGCGCCGGCTGGTCTTCCGGCCTGCCCGGCGCCGTTACCATCGGGGTTACCCCCGACGCCGCCCCCGCGCGGCGCCGGTTCTCCGGTGCCGGCTCCGGCCGGCGGCGGGGTTCCGGCGCCGGCTCCGGGCGGCGCCGTCCCCTTACCTTCCCCGACGCCGGACGCGGCGCCGGACGGGCGTCGCTCGACGCCGGTCCCGGCGCCGATGGGGCCCATGAACCCCGAGGAGCCGGTCTACATCGTTGACTCCGAATACGGAGAAGATGAAGAGTTCGGTGAAGGTTGGGAGGGGTCCGAGGACCCTCTGTCACGCGAGTGCCAGTATGACCCGGACTGGACAGGTGACTTGGGGGATGCCAGTGGTCTGGACGACTCTCCTAACCCTGGTTTGATCTCTCCTCCTTCCGTGGCATCGGTGGAGGGAGCTGCATATTCTGTGGTGCTGATGAGGGCTGCCAATGCCTTACACCTTGAGCTCCCCGTCGCGGCCGTGAGGCCTAACATCCTCACCGAGGTCTTCAAACCGCAGTCATGCCCACAGGAGCCACTGCTGCCGTTTAATGAAGCCTTGTCAGACGTTCTGTTGGGCACTTGGTCCAGGCCCGCTTCAGGTCCGCCTGTTGATCGGAACGTGGCCAGGCGCCACCGTCCTTGTCCGGACGACCCCAAGTTCCTGTCTACCCACCCCACTCCTGAGAGTCTGGTGATCCAGGCCTCGACCTCCCAGTCCGCATTCCCGTCGGCCCCGCCCGACAGGGAATCCAAGAGGTATGACCAATTTGGCAAGAAGGTCTTCTCGTCCATTAGTTTGGGCCTGCGGTCTTGCAACACCGCTTGCCTCTTGGGCCGCTACACCCACTCTGTGTGGGATACGGTCGCGGAACTGCTGCCAGAATGTCCCATGGAGGTGCGGGCGAAACTCGGTCAGGCTGTGGCTGAGGGCTGAGATGCAGCGAAATATTCGATACGGTGTGGTCTTGATACGACCGACTCGCTGGGCAGAGCTATGTCAACGACCGTGGCGATTCGTCGCCACGCCTGGCGGAGATCCGCCAATTTTTCGGCAGACGTCCAAAATACCTTGATGGACATGCCGTTCGATGGCTGTCACCTCTTCGGTGACAAGGCGGACCACGCGCTGGAACGCTTCAAGGACTCCAGGGTCACGGCCAAGTCCTTGGGTCTCTCGACCCAGCGTCAGCAAACGGGTTCGTTTCGTCCCTTTCGTGGCCAAGGAAGGGGCGCCCCCACACGTGCTGCCAGCCACGCGCCGCAACAATCCTTTCAACGCGGTGGCGGCCGTGGAAACCGCCGTGGTGGCGGTCGGGGACAACGGCGGGGTCAGACCACACCTTCCCCCGCAGCATCTACCCCAAAATCCTCCTAGTCCGTGCTTTCGGCCCCATGTGACGCCAGTGGGTGGCAGGGTTCGCCATCACCACGCTCACTGGCGCACGATCACTTCGGACAGGTGGGTGCTGCAAATCGTCCGAAGGGGCTACTCCCTCCCCTTCGAGACCTCTCCTCCAGCCATGCCACCGCAGAACCACCGTGTGTCGGGGGACCACTTGACACTTCTGCAGGAGGAAGTTACGGCCCTCTTGGCCAAGGGGGCCATCGAGCGCGTTCCTGGGCCAGAAGTAGGGCGTGGTTGTTATTCCCACTACTTTCTGGTGCCCAAGAAGGACAAGGGGGGCCTACGTCCTATCTTGGATCTAAGGAACGTCAACGGCTTCCTCCGGAAGGAGAAGTTCAAGATGTTGACGTTAGCTCAGGTCTTGGCTGCTCTAGACCCACAAGACTGGATGGTAGCGTTGGACTTGCAGGACGCCTATTTTCACATTCCCGTCCTGCCGGCCCACCGGCGTTACCTGCGGTTCACGGTAGGCCAGGAGCATTTTCAGTTTATCGTGCTTCCCTTCGGCCTTACCAGCGCCCCACGGGTGTTCACAAAGGTGATGGCGGTGGTCGCAGCCCATCTGCGCAGGTTGGGGGTTTCAGTCTTCCCCTACCTAGACGACTGGTTGTTGAAGGCGGGCTCGCCCCAGACAGTCGTCCACCACCTTCAGATGACGGCAGACCTCTTGCACGACCTGGGGTTCTCCATCAATGTGCCGAAATCACACCTGTGTCCCTCTCAAAAGCTCCTTTTCATCGGAGCGGTTCTGGACTCGGCGCAGTTTCGGGTTTATCCTCCGGAACGGCGGGTTCGGGATATTCAGGCTTTGATTCCCATCTTTCAGCCGCTATCCCGGGTTTCGGTCAGGTTGACGCTGCGGCTGCTGGGACTGATGGCTTCCTGCATCCTTCTGGTGCATCACGCTCGGTGGCGGATGCGGGCTCTGCAGTGGGACCTGAAGTTTCAGTGGGCCCAGCATCAGGGCAACTTGTCCGACCACGTCTTGATCTCGGAGGGCACTGCGAGACAACTGCAGTGGTGGCTTACGGACCGCGATTGGGTCAGGGGCAAGTCCCTCTCCCTTCCCCAACCGGAGCACGTTGTCGTGACGGACGCGTCCCTCCAGGGCTGGGGTGGCCACTTGGGAGAGGCAGAGATCAGAGGCATCTGGTCTCCGGCGGAGTCCCGGCTCCATATCAATCTGTTGGAGCTGCGGGCGATTCGTCTGGCACTGAAGGCATTCCTCCCCTTTGTCAACGGGAGTGTAGTGCAGGTGTTCACCGACAACACCACCGCCATGTGGTACTGCAACAAACAGGGCGGTGTGGGGTCGTGGACCCTTTGCCAGGAGGCTCTGCGCCTCTGGCAATGGCTGGAACGTCAGGGCGTGACTCTGACGGTTCAACACCTGGCAGGTTCTCTGAACGCCAGGGCGGACGAACTCAGCCGTCGGTGCTCGATGGATCACGAATGGCGTCTGAACTCGGACGTGGCGCAAGGCATCTTTCTGCAATGGGGAGAGCCTTGGTTAGATCTATTCGCCACCGAAGAGAACGCGCAATGTCATCAGTTCTGCGCGTTGGAGTTTCCAAGACGGCACTCGCACGGCGACGCCTTTCGGCGCGAGTGGAGTTGCGGTCTGTTATACGCCTTTCCGCCTATACCACTTCTGCCCAGAGTGCTGAAGAAGATCAGGCGCGACCGGGCCCAAGTTATCCTTGTGGCTCCGGACTGGGCTCGAAGATACTGGTATCCCGAGCTACTCAGCATGTCAGTCGGTCCCCCGATCCGCCTGCCCCTTCAGGAGGACCTTCTGTCGCAGCAGCAGGGGACGGTCCTCCACCCGAACCTGTCCAGTCTCCACCTCCATGCTTGGAGATTGAGCGGCGGCAGTTGAGGCCATTTGACTTGCCTCCTGAAGTCTGTGATGTTATTCTGGCAGCCAGGCGTCCCTCCACTAAGTCGGTATACGCCTGTCGGTGGAACAGATTTGTGGCATGGTGCACAGCAAAGGCTGTGGATCCTCTTTCTGCCCCTCTTTCGGAGGTTCTTCTGTTTCTTCTTTCTCTTGCCCAGCAGGGCTCTGCTCTGGGCACTATCAAGGGCTACCTTTCTGCCCTTTCAGCCTTTTTAAGGCTTCCTGATCAGCCTTCTTTGTTCAAATCCCCGATTGTAACTCGATTCTTGAAAGGCATCACTCACATGTTTCCACCTGTTCCGTTTGTGATGCCTCAGTGGGATTTGAACCTGGTTCTAACTTTTCTGATGTGTGCTCCCTTTGAGCCCCTTCATTCTTGCCCTCTCCGTCTCCTGACTTTAAAGACGGCTTTCCTGGTTGCCATCACCTCTGCCAGGAGAGTGAGTGAGCTCCAGGCTCTTTCTGTCCAACCTCCTTTCCTGTCCATTCATCCCGACAAGGTGGTTCTGAGGACTAGACCTTCTTTCCTGCCCAAGGTTGTTTCGGCCTTTCACATCGGGCAGTCCATCACCCTCCCTTCCTTCTTCCCGCCTCCGCATCCTTCTAAGGATGAAGAGCGGCTCCATCGTCTGGACCCAAAACGTGCGCTTTCATTTTACATGGATCGCACACGCCAGTTCCGGGTGGATGACCAACTGTTTGTTGGCTACGTGGGTGCGAAGAAGGGACGGGCGGTCTGTAAACGAACCATCTCTCGATGGGTCGTCCTCTGCATCAAAGCGTGCTACTCTTTGGCTCGGAAGGAGCCTCCTGTTGGGCTGAGGGCCCATTCCACTCGGGCCACGGCGGCTACCACTGCCCTGGGCCGGGGAGTCCCCTTGCAGGACATTTGCCAAGCGGCTACGTGGGCCTCGCTGCACACCTTTGCGAGGCACTACTGCCTGGACAGTCAAGTCCGGAGGGATGGCTTCTTTGGCCGTTCTGTCCTCCAGGATTTTCTGGTGTAGTATTGTATTGGTTCGCAGACCCACCACCGGGGTTGGTATTGCTGGGGTATGTATTCTAAGGTAAGGAATCTAACACTAACGTGTTTCTTTCAGATGAACAAGTTACTTACCTTCGGTAACGATATATCTGTAAGAAACATTAGTTAGTGTTAGATTCCTTACCGATCCCACCCATCCTCCCCGTTCTGCGAACTGATACCTAGGGTTAAGGACATCCATTTCAGGGCCCTAGTTTTACATGGCACCAGTGTTGGTTCTCTCATGGCTCTGCGTCTCCTGGCGCGGAAATGCTGTGTGCAAAGAACTGACGTCAGCGCGCGGAGGCGGCGTCTATATACTCCAGCGACGTCATCACGGCGCACGACGCCGACGACGGACGCGGAGCCGCAGGGGACGCCTGCAGACGACGCCTACCGACGCGCAGGGGTACTGCTACGCAAAAGTTTCCGGATCCAGACTGACGCCTGGGGATATTCTAAGGTAAGGAATCTAACACTAACTAATGTTTCTTACAGATATATCGTTACCGAAGGTAAGTAACTTGTTCTTTACTCGCACAAAACCATTGAAATTCGCATATATAGTTAGTTGCACTAACTATATATCGCGCACCCGCAATCCACTGCTGATGATGTCACATATTACATCATTCATGACATTGTTAGTGACATCACTGATGACATCACTGATGACAACTCAAATGATATCACTGATGACATTATCCAATGACTGTATGTTTCTGTAAAGTTAAAATATGTCTTACATATTGAAGAATGAGTGGATGTATAAGTGTCTGGATGAAGAATTTAGTAGGTGCATGACTGACTGTATGAGAGAGTGATTAAATGTGTCTGACTAAGTGCATGGGTTAGTGACTAAACTGTCTTAATTTGTGCATCATTATGTCTGTTGTTCTGTAAACTGCTGCATGTGTTAATCAGTAGCTATATGAGTAACTATATGGGTTATTAATTGGTTGCCCAAGTATTTGTATGGGAGACTGAGTATGTGTGTGAGTGGCTGGGAGGTGTATGACTCTGTGCATAGATGTGTGAGAAGTTGATTCACTAGATGTATGGGTTCAAAAGTGCATGTGGAAAATGCTGCATGGGCAGTTGACTGTGTGCATGAGTGTATTGGTGAGTGAATGGATATCTCAGTGCTACATGTCAAAGTAAGTACATATGTAAAACACAGTATGTTATGTTATGTTAGATGTGCTTGTATAGCGCACGGCTGCCCCAGCCAAGGGGCGTCCCGGCGCTAGCTGCCTATGTCCAGGGGACAGCCAGATGGAATTGTAGGAGGTCCAGAAGTGTACATAACATAACTAGTTAAAAAGGTGGGTTTTTATGGCTTTGCGGAAGGATAAAAGGTCATTCATTGCGCGGATTTGAGCTGGAAGTCCATTCCAAAGTTTGGCGGCCAAGTATCCAAATGAGCGGCCGCCCATTCTGGATAACTTGATGCGGGGGATAATGACCAAGTTCTGACCTTCTGACCGAAGGGACCGCCGAGGGACGTAGGGTGAGAGCAGGGGACATAACATAGGTGGAGAGGAGAGTTTCAAAATTTTAAAAGCAAGACAGAGGGTTTTAAAGTGAATCCTCTTTTCAACAGGTAGCCAGTGTAGGCTCCTGAGGGTGGAGGAGACCGATTTGTGCTGGGGTAGCCCTGTAAGAGCTCTTGCAGCGGCGTTTTGGACTCTTTGTAGTCTCACTTTCTCAGCTACGTTAGTTCCCAGCAGAAGTGAACTAGCGTAGTCCAGCCGTGATAAAATAGCCGACTGTACTACCACTTGGCGGGTTTGGCGGTCGAAAAACTTTAGGATGGGCCGAAGGTTTCGAAGGATCCCGAAACATGTGGCAGCAACTATTTTAGTGTGGTGGGTAAAGTTCAGAGCAGAGTCCACCCAAACTCCTAGGTTTTTTACCACATTCTTGGGGGCAGGCGGTTGGTCTAAGGTTTCAGGCCACCAATTATTGCCCCAGACCGTAGTGTCTTTGCTTAGAAGCAGAACCTCCGTTTTACCGGCGTTTAATTGAAGGTAGTTTGCTGACATCCAGCTGGTGATGTCACTGAGGGTTTGTCTAAAGTTCATGGCGCTGAGGCCATTATCGTCTTTTAGAGCCACCACCAGCTGGGTGTCGTCAGCGTAGGACACCAATGTGAATCCATGTTTCCTAGCTACCTCTGCCAGTGGGAGGACATATACATTGAACAGGGTCGGGCTGAGCGCCGACCCCTGAGGAACTCCTTGTTCAACGGGACATTCCTTCGAAATGAAGGGTGGGGTAGAGACCCTAAAGGATCTGTCGGCAAGGAAAGCCCTAAACCAGCCAAGGGCCTGGTCTACATGTGAGAGTTGACATATATAAATAACTGTGCATAAGAGCCAGTGAATGTGTGAGTGGCTGTATGGATCATTGTGAACTTGTATCGGGGATTGTATAGGAGAGTAAATATGTGTTAGAATATGTTCGAATTAGTAAGGTGTGTATAACTGTATAGTTGAGGAAATGGAGGTGTGATTGATTCTTTGCATGACTGACTAGATGTATGAGTAACTCCATGGATGAGTGACAATCTGTGAGTGTCTGTTTACACTGATTGTATCTAAGGTTATATTAGAGTCTGAAGAGGTTCATCGTATTATCACATGAATGATATTATCAGTGATGTGATCAGTAATGTCAAATGAGATGTCATCAGTGATGTCACTGACCATGTCATGAATGATGTAATATGTGACATCATCAGCAGTGGATTGCGGGTGCGCGATATATAGTTAGTGCAACTAACTATATATGCGAATTTCAATGGTTTTGTGCGAGTAAAATAAGGTTTTGTAAATGCTAATCCCTAACTATATATGGTCTATAACCTATGGTTTTTTCAGTGAATTTTCAAGGTTTTGTAAATGCTAATTCCTAACTATATATGGTCTATAACCTATGGTTTTTTCAGTGAATATATATATATATATATATATATATATATATATATATATATATAGCTTCAGTATTTACATTGAAAATTAAAAAGTGTGAAGGAGTCTGCAGTGCAAGAACACTGACCACCTTTGGTGTTCTATAACAAATACAATTTTAAAAAGTACCTTCAGAGTGCGTAGACCAACACGCACTGCACTTTGAAACAGCCAAAAATGATAACAGGTGCCTCGGGCATCCATGTCGGTGGCACTGAAAGTGCTTTTAGATTCTGATGTGGTAGAACTGCTGCTAGTTACCAAGAGGGCATCCCTATGCTTTGCTGACTTACTAATATATGAAACACTTATACAAATATATGTCGGCCGGTGTGCATTAGCGAGGGGAGAAAACCTTTTTTTTAAAGCATTCCCAAAACACTGGCTGAGAAGAGGTAAACTGGGGCTGATTTCGTCAGATTAATCTCTTTACTTCACTGTATGTAGCAAGCGTGGGGAGCGCTTTCTTCGCAAGTATGCACACGAGTGAGAGGTGTCACATTGCAGCAGCCCGAAGGTCACCGGCAGATTTATGAGTTAAGTGTGTGTGCTTGCCTCTCAGTTAAATTATCCAGTACAAAGAAGCCGGAACCATGAGTTAAATGTATGGTACAGACATCAATAGTAACATGCAGGTCACAAGTTAAACAAGCAATTATGTAGAAGGAATCTGAAGGGGCAAGGGAGACCATCCGAAAACACGGGCACTCTTATGGAGTGTTAGAAAGTAATTTTTTTTAAAAGTACCTTTTGAAGCATGCGGCCAGTGGAAGGGCCATGAGCCAAGACTGTACTTTCTCCAGGCTCCAAGGAACAACCAAAGCAAGAGGAAGTGAGCCTTGATGGCATGACTGATGCTGCTCACTAATAAGAACCCAGAAAATGTGAGTGCCTGAGAAGCTTACGAATGGTAAGTAATGGGCGGGCTGTAAGCTCCTTTTAATATCTTTTTTCTTCAATTGCAAGAGATTTTACTAGCGCTGTGCAGGTGAAACCTAAAAAGGGGTTGTGAACAGGTCGGTTCTTGAGATTATCCCCCTCTTATTAATTATTATTTGATTGGTCAGTGTATGCTGAAAAACCAGATCAGGTGATCGCACAATTCCATTTTTACGTGAGGTATTCCCTGATTTACATTTTTTTCCAGCATGCTGGAAAAGAAAAACGTCTTGTAACTGTAGTTTTTGGTAGTTTGTTCAGATTTAACCCACTGTCCTTCCACATTTGTAATTAGGTTCCAGTCTTTTTTTCTCGCTCCAAAATGAAACTTAAATGGTATGGAGTGATTAGTTCTTTCAAGGTCATAGATCCTTAAATACAATTGTTATGACTTCCTGAGCCAAAATACATTTAAAATAAACTTTGACTTTTTGCTTCACAGCATGAGAGATTCTAAGCCCTTGACTTTTTGGAATATATTGATACACCAGATCTACTGTGACAGGTTAGTAATTATATTGGTTATCAACACCATGACTAGTTTTTTTGTTTTTTTTGCTTTAAGTATAAAAATGTTATGTTTATATTTTGTTTTACATTAATGGTGAATATGTTTCAGTGTGTTCATTACTAGGTGACGTCCCATTTGTTCACTGTTTGGTAGATTGATGATACAGAATTCAGCTGAAAATATATATGTTAATAACCAGGCACATGCCCAGCATTCCCTTCATTCCTTCCCATTTGCAGGTCCCACTGGATTGAATTTAAAGCGTCCTGTGAGAAGGGAATACGATGGATTTAGTTTATTGCCTTATTCCTTCGAAATGCATTATCCAAGTCGCAAGAAACCTCTCCACCTTTCAGATGTCACTAAACATCCAGGAAAAAAGGTTGCGTGTGCTGCCTAAGAGGCTTATCTCGTTCATGATTGATGTTTTCCCTGACGTTTAAAAAAGTTTTTTAACCTCTGTTGCCAAACATATGCATTTCCTTTAACTGTAAGGTACATGCGCTTTCTCTGCATGTTCTGCTGCTCTCACAATTCCAGCAGTAGACCCCATCAAATGATCGCTTCCTAATACATGTGTCAGTGAGGTTGAATTTGCAGCCCGAACATGGATTGTTTTTGACTGAGGCTGTTTTGTTCGCAGAACTACTGATCTTCTATGTGGCCAGTTGGGGCAAAGACAATTTGACACTAGGTATTAGTGAAACAAGTTCTCCAGCATCAGATTCCATCTTGTGGTTCAGCTTTCAATAGCTAAAATGAGGGCTACAGCTTTTGTATCTGGGTATGATCAGGATGGCTAGAAAGTCACTGACTAGTAGGAGAGTGTGAGGGAGTAAGCCGAAGAGATTCTCCAGCTGATGAAAGACAAAATCTGTTGATCCAGTGTTGCCGTTGTGCATTTCTGTTTAGTTCTAGTCGGCTTTGGTATAGGTGGCTGTGAAAACAAACAAACCTACCGGCTGATTTCCCTGCTTAATGCAGATGTAAAAATCTTTTCTAAGATACTAGCAAAATGCTTAGCCCCCATTATGCCGACTCTGGTTAATACTCAACAACATGGGTTTGTGATGGGGAGAGACACAACGGCCCATGTTAACACTGCGATTACAGCCTTTGATGTTGCCTCAACTACTCTCACCTCACTCGGAATGGTCATGTTAGATGCAGAGAAGGCATTTGATCGAGTGGGGTGGGAGTATTTGTGGGAGGTATTAAAGAAGGCAGGTATCTAGGGTAAATACTTACAGTGGGTGTGTTCATTGTATGACAACCCGCAGGCCAAAGTCAGTTATGGGAGAAGAGAATCAGCTAGCTTTTTTTATAGGGAGGGGAACAAGGCAAGGTTGCCCTCTGTCCCCTCTGCTCTTCGCTCTATCTTTGGAGCCATTCTTAAATGCACTCTTTACTCAAGTAAATATTCTTCCATTTATGCACGGCGGAGAGAGCTTAAAAATTACTGCTTTTGCAGATGATATCTCCGTATTTACTACAGATCTAGTTAAAGCTTCACCTGAAATAATAAAAAAAGCTGCACACTTTGGCAACGTCTCAGGGTATAAACTTAATGTAGGAAAGACGCAGGTTATCGCCAATTATAAACCTTCTGAACCGATCCCTGGCATATGTCAAAGCGCGATATACCTAGGCATTAGACTAGCGTCGAGTCTCGACGAAATCATTACGCTGAATTACGATTCTTTTTTAAAGGAAACGGAAACGATCCTTAAAAAATGGCACAAAATTCCGATTAGTTTAGTGGGTTGTATAAACTTAGTGAAAATGAAGATTCTGCCGAAGGTATTATACTTATTTAGATCTATCCCTCTACAACCCAACAAATTATTTTTCAAAAAACCTAGAGGGTATTTGTAGCAGCTTCCTGTGGGGTTATAGAAAAGCGCGTAGGGCATTGAAACTATTAGAACTCCCAATAGAAAAGGGGGGACTAGCATTTCCTGACTTCAGGTTCTATTTTTTAGACACTTTCTTTCGCCGCATACGAAGTCTGATGAAAAACGAAAGTTCACTATTTTACCACCAGCTCATGCTGGGATCTGATTATAATCAATTTTTACACCGCCTAAATGACCCTAACTACTTCAAACGAGTGAAATTTAAGTCAGCTAGACGCATTAAAAAAATTGGGACCAAATTATGACTATTGGGAAAATCTCCTTCTATAATGCTGAGCTTAGAATATGGGGCAATCCAGGACTACCTGGTATTTTCTCTGACGGAGCAGGTATTCTTTGGGAGAGACATGGTATTAACTCACTGGGGGTTTTATACGGGCAGAATGGTTTTATCGATTTTGGCGCACTTAAAACTCTATATAATTTAAGGGACAATATGTACTTCAAATAAGGGATTACCTGCTCTTTAAGATGAAAATTATGGAAGTAGCAGAGTCAGACATACTAACATGCATATACTCGAACAAAGTAAAATCATTAATAAGTTTGGGGTATGTATATCTAATACAAGGTAAAACTGAAGATGGTACGAAAATAGCGGCTAAATGGTCTTCCAGACTGGGTATGAACATCAACCCAACACAGATTTCATATTCTTTACGCCATATAAACCTGATTGTCCAATCTTCTAGCTTGAGGCTACAGTCGTACAGAACCATCACACAACTATATTACACTCCGCAAAGAATAGCTAGTTGGGCACAGGGTATTCAGCCAAACAAGAAAACAAGGTGTCCGAAATGTGATCTAGAATCTGCAGGTATAGAGCATATGCTCTTTTCGTGCCCGGCGCTCTTACCATTTTGGAAAGGGCTGACCGATGTTTTAAATAGCAAACAAATTGCTACCCCACCATTGACAGCACAACTAGTTTTACTAGACATCCAGGAAACTAATTGCACTCATAAAGACTTAATAACTATCATTTATGCATGTGCTAGGCTAGTTATAGCAAGATTATGGATATCAAAAGATGTTCCAGATGTCTTCGAGTGGTGGCTTTTGATCAACGAAATAAACACTATGAAACTTTCGTTAGCAAGACATAGAGGTCATAAGGCTATACTAAAGAAAGAAAAAATTTGGTTAAACTTTATTGAACTATGATATATCTGAACCAGAAGTGAACGAGGCCAGCTCAAATACAAATATAAATATATGTATATTATATGTAATACTATATTTTTATTTATTTTTCTAAGATTTGTACTTGTCAGACCTCTGCTTCTCACTTTCTTCGTCGCCAAATTGACTTCATTTTGTACTGTAATTTTTTTGGGAGATATAGATTACATGTGAGCTTTGTCGTTTTGCTCTTCCTGCGATAATAAAAATATTCAAAAAAAAAATAAAAGGTATAGGTGGCTGTGTTCCTGACATTTCCTTGAATGTACTCTTTGTTGTTTGAATTCCGTTTCCTTCCTAATAATAGCTGTGCACCCACTGGAAGTTTCTATCTGGTTTCTGTGGTACTCCCGAATTATCCATTAAGCGTGCATATGTGTCTTTTAAAACAGTATACTTTCAAGAATTTGACCTGAAATTTTAACATGAAAAATATAGATAAATAATACCTGATGTATCCAGTCTGTCTCTTGCCCTGCCTGCTCTTCCATTTTAACACCACATTGTAATTATTTGAGTTAGGAAGTGCATGTGACATCCAGGCTTTCTCCGTGGATTGCTGTCTATGGAATAATGTATAGGATTTATATTGATTTCTTGCCTAAAGGCGTTGTAGCAGGGTTTCCGTTCTCCCACAGAACTGTGCATAGAGATCTAGAACCTCAGTGAGTTAGGATGATCCAAAACTCATCTCAGTGTCAGAAATCTCCTTACCTAGCTAGCTACAGTGTCTCATGGATCATTATGTAATGAACCATGTCTTAGACAAACCAGAACATGATCTTTAGAATACCTCAGGAATCGTGGAACACATGAACACTCTTTCGTTATATAATCATTTCAAACCAAAACTGGGAGTCAAAGAACACAAATGCAAGTTTGAAATATTTATTATTCAATGCAAAGTTCTCAAACGCAGTATCTTGTATAATACCAAAATGCAGATTATAAAAATCAGAGTTAGCAGCATAGTCACTAATCCATAGTAAGCAAAAGGTGCTAGCATGTTATAATGCAAAACCTATAGAATCGATATCACCTATATTTCGCGCACCCTATCTAGTATATTATTTTATATCTAAGAAGGTCTCATTCGGGCTTTAGCAGGGCGGCCCCATACCTCTCAATGTCAGTAGGAGCAGTTCACATCAACAGCTACCAGCTCTCTCCATGCGCAGCACCAAGTGTCTGCGTTCATTCCGTGTAACTCTATCTTAAACCCGCGTAGAGCCCAAAATGTTGGCATCAACATTATTTGTGTTATGTCTAATGTCTAATGTGGTGCGAGGATCAGACTTCCCAGCAACCTTGTGTTAGGTTAATCTTAGAGTGTGCAGCTCTCAGTGTGCAGACAGTTGTACCAAGTGTACGAGGCAAAGCTGATAGCATAGGAATAACATATTATTCTCAAATAAAACACCTCACCGCTTCTAGGGTGAAAGCTACAACAACAAGTACGTGTCGTGTGCAAAACTGAAGCTGACGGCAAAGCGGCTGTTTAAACATGTAATACACTCATGCTAACTTAACGCAATATATGTAATGAAGTATCCATATGACACCCCCCCATTGGTCCGAGCACCGCCAATCATAAGGGAAAAGGCAATACTAAATCAGATACCAAAATTGAAAGCAAAATTCAATAATCTTGAGCTAAAATAAGCTAAAAATATGTATGAATGAATATGTATGAATGAATATGTATGAATGCCTACAGTGGCCTCAAATCTAAAAAAAGAACAAAAGTCTTGAACCAAAAGTCTACCGCCAGGTCCAAAAATTATGAAACGTATGACCAGGTCGCATCCTTTCAAATGTTTGTAAGAGAAAAAACCAAGGCACTTATCCGATATCCAAAGTCATGTGCCACCTAGACGTTATCTCCAGCGACATCACGTGAGTGAACTTTCCATCAGCTGAACATAGTCCATCCCGCCACTTCAGCAAGGGGAAAGTTATATATCACAACAAAGCATTCCCTCCATGCATCTCACGATTGGAAAGTATATGCAAAGAAAGTTGCAACAGCCTCCAGTATGAAATCACTGCCATCATCCGAAAATAGTTCAGCCATCCAATTTAGCAATGGGAAAGAACATACGTGCTTCTCCAGCATCGGATCCTCCTGCAACGTCAGAGGACAACTCGGTGGGTTCACCAGCTCGCTGTGTGTCAGAAAGGCATTCGCCGCTGCAGAGATCTCCCATTGGCCCAGGACTCCATTTATTGCTGCCAAGGCCATAACTCTCTCGCCAGAACAGATCAGCTCGTGAGCCACAACGGGACGCATTAGCTGATCAAAATCGACGTCAGGAGCAGTCCTCAAGCATAGGCATAAATCAATGGCCCAATCGAACTCGCAGCTCAGGCAGTGAAAGACAGGTTGGACACACGTGAAGTCGGTGAACCGAAATGACAATCTATAGGCCGTGCTTAATGCTGCAAGCGGCAATGTTCCATAGTAATTGAGCATCCGATTACGACACATGGTCAGGAGGCGTTGAACGTCGTCTTGCGCAGGATGGGCATCCATGTTTTATGAAGAAAAACACCAACAGAAAGCCTGCGGCCACAGCCAGCAAAACATGTAGTCCACCAAACAAACTCGAAAAAATAGTGTGGAAAAACGTGGGAATGATACCAAAAACTTTTTCAAACGTAGTCACGAGGCCACTGCTTACTAGTTTAAAAAAATGTGCAAGGCCAGTCGTTGAAGAAGCATTAAAAATCTGGTGTACCAGCTCGCAGAAATGAAATGGCAAATCAGTGTTTAAGAGCGCCTGCACCTCTGTGCGGGTGTTGGCTATGTGAAGGACATAAGTTTCCCGGGCCGAACTCAGGGTCACTTGTTTTTGAGACAAAAGGGCCCTTATTCTGCTTAAACCATTGAATTTCGCTTCCAAGGTTGGGATCCGTGGCCAGATGGAGACATCTGAAGAGCCATGCGTGGGTGGGTATAGCACGTTCTTGCAGCACACTACACGCTCTGATACAGTAACTATATAAGCCACACCAATTAATAAACCACAACATAATTCGTTGTTTAAAAGCAAATAACTCCCATTAGCTAATAATGTAAATGTGGGCACTACTGCTGGAACTGGCGTGCCTTTTAAAACACATGCTAAATTTGGGCGGTCCTGATTACAAGAACCGTGTAACTGAATGTGTCTGCATATTAATGAATGGTCAGGTGACTGTGTGCATTCCTCACCATTAAGATTAACCTCTTTTCCATCTTTCAGACATCTGTATGTGTATGGTAATGACCATGCCTCATGTAGGAATGCATTGCCTAGCGGTTCATATCGTCCTATAGCAATATAACGCATACAGTTAGTAAATTTATATAAAGGGAATGGTAATGTAATTAATCCATGAATAAGCCACGTGGCAGTAGTGGTTTCAGCAACAGAGAAAGGCAAGGACTCTAGCTTTTCAATATGTAGCATAGAAAATGAAGCATCACGCATTGAAAGCATGCGCTGTTTCTCAGTAAGATTAAAAGGAGCAAAAAGGGATGAAACGTTCAATGAGGTCCAGGGAACTCGACCAGCCTTAAGAGTCTGTAGCGTCCATGCAAACTGCATCACAGAACGCAATTGATTTTGACCATGGTATAACGTGGACACTTCATCATGTACAATATCAACAACAGAAGAAACAATATTATCCAATGTGTAAATTCTGGAAGAAAGCATGTTAATACTGTTATCGACCACTGCAAGCACTTTTTCCAAATTTGCTTGATCAATAGCTCTCAGGCGCTTTGCTGCCTCAACTTGTGAAAATTTCCAAATCTCATTGTATATAGCATAAAGAAAGCGTTTAGATCTACCCCTAGCTGGGCCTTTTATAAAATCATTTAGGTCTATATTTTCATTCAACTGGGACAGATGCAGTTTAACTGCAGCCAAAGTGGAATGTTGTAACCAGTTCTGACACAATTTTCCTACTGAATAAGTAGTAACAGTGTGATCTGTTTCAAACCTGGGATCTGGCCTGACGTGTGTAAACCCTTCAGACAAACCCAAAAAACGACGTTGGCAAGCATCAGAGCTCCTCTGCCACAAGAGCCACCCCTCCGGGTCGAAATGGGAAACATTAAAGGAGGAGTTCTGCAAAAGTGCTTGTATCTCACTGATGGACAATGTACTGAAATTACTCCAACCTGAATATTCTTCCAAATCAGGGATAGCAGGGGTATTTAACTTCTTAGATGTAGCCAATCCAAAACATGTTGTTTGGGAAATAGATGAATTTAAAAACAACATGTGATTCGGGATGAGACATGCACGATGCAAAGCCTCAGTGCCTTGTACCTGCCAATCTTTGGTACCCCAAACCGATTTAAGGTCAATAGTATCCTTCCATAACTCATAGCCATCTACAGATAACCTTTCTAGAAAGGATTTTGAATACAGCAATTTTGTATCAGTAAGTCTGACTTTGGGCATGAATTTCTGGTTTACTTTAAAATAAAATGAGTCAGGATTTGATTGATTAAAGTCTGTAAAATAAGAGTATTTTCCCAGAAACGTACTTGAGCTCCCCTGTAAAGGAGCAGGGCAATGTTCCCACTGAGTGTAATTCACAGGAACCCTCCTGGAACTTGTCTTGTGTAAGAAATGATTCCCATAATGTTGATAACAAAACAAATCACCATAATTGATAGAATCTAAGTACAAATCCTCAGCATCAAAGGCCGCATAATATTTCAAATCAGAGAACAATGCTTCTACAGCCTGAAGATCCCAGTCATCAGAACGAACATTTTGCTTAATCACATCTCCCATGTTTACTCTAAGCACATTAGGAACATTAATAACTTCTGTGGGGCCATGTATCTGAAACCTAACCGCATCCCACACAATCCCATCAAGGACTGGCCAAGCAGTAATCTGTACTGAATGTAAGTCTCTCTTTAGTCTGTGTACTGAATGTGAGGAGGACAGAGGGGCCAATGTTCCATTAAGGTACCGAATTCCTGTTCTTTCTATCACATAATGGCCTTCGATCAAGCGGAAAAAATAAAACACAAAACCAATTGACATAAAAAGATAAAACGAAAATAGTATCAGCCAAACGTATGTCCAAGGTGGAATTAGAAAATGTTTTTTAAACAACGTGGCATATTTTGCAATAGTCGATGGTTTCTTTGAAAGTTCCGAATCAGAGTCAAAAGAGAATCTGGACTGGTTAGCCAAACGGGCATGTAGGTCGGACATAGATAAATCAGCAGGATCTGCATAGGTCAGCTCATCAATGTTAGCAAGAGGAATAGTATTTAATAAAGGATTGGATAAAGCAGGCATCTCGAGGGACACCTCCTGATCTGTACCAGATGTAATAGCCAGCACAGAGTTCCTCACCATGGAAGGACAGGATGCAGCCGGTGTCATGCTATGAAGAATCGGCCACCCTGTGTGTCTTGACATTGTCAATAGAAATAAATCTGTTTTCCTTACGACCTGGAAGTGGTGGTAAAATGACTGTTCTTGTGCCCTTCACTCCAAGGACTCGAACTGGTGCTCGATATGAGGGACCAAACTCTTTCTTGTTATCGATCTTCTCTCGAACCAGTTCTCCAACTTGGGGTAGCCAGCCAACTATCGGGATCTGCAACGCATCATCCGATGTGGAGGGCAAGTGTTCCTTTGCAAGACTGTCTCTGGTCTTTTGTAGATCCTGTAAAACATTGCAATGTTCATCTACGTCAAAGGCCGCGGCCTGGGCCTGGCAGTCTGCACCATCAAGGTCAGGGACGTACATCTTGATACCAAAGAGCATTTCGTATGGGGTCCGCCCACCCAGAGACCTTCTAGGGAGATTATTAAGCGCACGCTGCACGCCATAGAGGTGGGTCAGCCAGTTTCTACCAGTGCCTATAACACGGGCTGTCAAAGATTGCTTTAAGTCGCGGTTCATTCTTTCTACTACAGAATTGCCCTCAGGCCTGTAGGGGCTTGAAAACTTCACCTGTACTCCCAACGAAACCATAGCATCCTTATACGCCTTAGAGGCGAAAGCCGGACCCTGGTCCGAATGGAAAGTACCACAAGCAAAGATTCCCACAAAGACACGCAAATCCTTAATGACAGTTCGCGAATCAGCGCTTCGATGCGGCCATACCCATACAAAGCGTGTGCATGAGTCAACTGCTACTAAGATGTATTTACAAGCAGTATCAGAAGAAAAAGGACCGCAGTGATCCAAATAAACGCAAGCAAGCGGTTTATTAGAGATGCACAACTGTGTCTGAGGCGGACGCGCAGCAGTAGAAGGCTTAATCTGCTGACAAATGTCACACATAAGGACATAATCGCGCGTCTGTTTGTACAGTCCCCGCCACCAGAACCTCTGTTGTAGCTGAGATACAGTGGCTGAGACGCCCGCATGCGCAGACGCCACACCTTCATGAGCCGCTGTAATCAGAGAAGCTCTGCGATCCGAGTTGGGAACTAAACGCTCTCCAATTTCAGGAATTTTCACATAAGGAACCTTATCGGGACTTAAGTGGTATGTGTACTTCGAAGGGAACCCCGCAGGATATTTACCTCCCTTCGCTGTGGCAGCAACAGCCGCCAAGATGTCATCATCTATTTTGCTTTTGGACCTCGTGACCGCTGCAACTAAGTATTTTGATACCGCTGACTTCGCTGCTTCATCAGCAAGCGAGTTGCCAACAGCGTGGACTCCCACGCGCTGGTGGCCGAGAGTATGAATCACAAACACGAGCGGCAGTTTCTCTTTAAGTTCCGCCACTCGGACCCAGATCATTTTATGTTTTATTGTGCTACCCTTGGAATCACGAAAATCATTCTGAATCCAAAAGAACAAGTTCTCATTGTAAGACTGGACACAGTAGTAAGAATCACTTACGATTAAAGTCGTCACACAAGGATCAGCGTACTCCAATGCAAGCATAAGAGCACGAAGCTCTGCCAACTGTGCGGTGCAGTCCCCTAGCGTTTGCGTGTGCACAACACTGGACTTGAACTCATCGTTCACCATGGCACCGACCACAATGGCGCAAGCGGAAACGTAGGCATGTTTAGAGCCATGCGCAACCTGCGCCGAACCATCCGTGTAAATTATACAGTGGAAATCCTCCAACGGTCTCATTGCTAAAGGAGCAGGATGAACAAATTCATACTGTAAATACTCCTGCGACCGTAAAGCGGCGTCAAAAATAAACGTGACATCCTGGGATGTCAAGGATGTAGCCCACTGAATCCACCGAGGGTGCAAAGCTTTAGAATTTGGTACACTGGCTTTCGTGACCGCCTCCAAGGCTGGACACGGGGTTACAACCAACATGCGCTTTCCCTGCGACAGGGCACGTTCCTTAAGAATTGCCATCTGCACAGCCGTTAAAACTTTCTCCACAGTGGAAAAACGCAGTTCAGCCGAAGTGTACAAGTGTGACTTGTAAGCAATAGGTACAGTATCCCCTTCATTAAAAGTCAGGTACGTGAAACCCACCGTCCCAGGGATAATGCTTATCACCAGGTTGGTCTGGTTATCACGAGTCTGTAAGTAGTCAGAAGCTAGCATATCAGCCTGCAAGGACTGCAGAATGGCTGAATGCTCAGGCAGCCAGCATGATTTGGAAAAAGATGGTTGTACCAAGGCATATAAAGGCTTGATACGCTGGGCATATTCCGGAATGTATGTCCTCCCGAAATTTAAAAAACCCAGCAAAGACTGTAATTTTTTCAGCGTTGTCGGAGAGCGCAACTGCGCGCACTTCTCCAGGAACTGAGGAGCCAATCCCTTTCCTTCATGGTTAAGTTCATAACCTAGAAACAACACTGTGTACTCCGCAAGGCTGCTTCCTTTCTTTTTCAAGAAAAACCTTTGCACCCTTAGAATTGCGGCCAACCGTTTTATAAGCCGCCACAATAATTTTTGCCAGCTGACGGGGTTTCTCTACATCGGCAATTAACGCCAGACCATTGGCCACCTGAAAGTTCACAGCATCCCCTTTTACATTGGCAATGTTAATACCGCAAACTGTTTCAAATGAACCGTTCAGGCTCATACCCAACTCAACCGCCGACTCAGGTCCGTGATCATCTTGAACACGTTTGAGGATCGCAGACAGGTTCGACACTGTCGGTGTGCCAAAGCACCTCGAGTAAACCGCTGCAAAATTCTTACCCCATTTTTCACAGTCAGCAAGTTCAGGGGCTAAATCCTTCGGTAAACTAAGCGTAAGAATCCGGTGTTTCTCACCCGGAGTCATATTAGGAAACACAGCCTCCAGCTGGTCGAATTTCTCGGCAAGCCAGTAAGGAAAATCATCCTTATTTTCTGGCTTTCTGCCCATTACGGAATTCACCATGACAGGACTGATTTTCAAACCAGCCTGTTCCGCTCGAAGCTGCGCACCTGCTGGGGCAGCGCCATGTATATTACGACCAATGTAATGAACAAGCGCTCTAATCACGTCAACCGCGACATCATGCAGACGTCGCAAATCAACCACATTACAAGTGGCGCGATTATGATGAGGAGTAAATCCGCCCAAGGCGGGCCAGGCTGTGCCCGGAATGGACAACGGACCTAACCTCGGAGCCGTTAAAGAGTGGGGTAGGACGCCACCAAACCAAACTCCGTGCTGCCAAGCATCGATTGGTACTTCCAGTGCTCTGTACGGAGCATAAGCCGCCGGAACAGCCGAGGCAGTGTACGAGTGGTAGACGCCCGAATTAGCGTTTACTTCCGGAAACGTCACCCAGGAATAAAACAATTCGTACGGGTACGCATGTTCCGCACTCACCACTAGAACCACAGCCAAACCTTCCGCAGGGACATTATATGCCCTCAAGTGGTCGCGAACCGCGACGCGGCTATGCTGCGCAATTTCCACGGCCATGGTAGCACCGGAAGTGAAAAAAGGACAAAGAACACTTTGTAGCACAACTATGTAGTAATTCAAAGAAACCGTTTAAAGTAGAATTCAAGCTTGAAAAGACCTATTTCAAAAATAGGTAGGTTTTTCCGACACCACCGTTTACCGGAAACGGTAATGAAGGTGTTAAGGTTTGAATGATATACTACTCCAGTGTCATGAAATACGGCCAACCAATCCGTTGGGCGCCATGTAGCCGCGCAATTTCCACGGCCATGGTAGCACCGGAAGTGAAAAAAGGACAAAGAACACTTTGTAGCACAACTGGGTAGTAATTCAAAGAAACCGTTTAAAGTAGAATTCAAGCTTGAAAAGACCTATTTCAAAAATAGGTAGGTTTTTCCGACACCACCGTTTACCGGAAACGGGAATGAAGGTGTTAAGGTTTGAATGATATACTACTCGAGTGTCATGAAATACGGCCAACCAATCCATTGGGCGCCATGTAGCAGGGTTTCCGTTCTCCCACAGAACTGTGCATAGAGATCTAGAACCTCAGTGAGTTAGGATGATCCAAAACTCATCTCAGTGTCAGAAATCTCCTTACCTAGCTAGCTACAGTGTCTCATGGATCATTATGTAATGAACCATGTCTTAGACAAACCAGAACATGATCTTTAGAATACCTCAGGAATCGTGGAACACATGAACACTCTTTCGTTATATAATCATTTCAAACCAAAACTGGGAGTCAAAGAACACAAATGCAAGTTTGAAATATTTATTATTCAATGCAAAGTTCTCAAACGCAGTATCTTGTATAATACCAAAATGCAGATTATAAAAATCAGAGTTAGCAGCATAGTCACTAATCCATAGTAAGCAAAAGGTGCTAGCATGTTATAATGCAAAACCTATAGAATCGATATCACCTATATTTCGCGCACCCTATCTAGTATATTATTTTATATCTAAGAAGGTCTCATTCGGGCTTTAGCAGGGCGGCCCCATACCTCTCAATGTCAGTAGGAGCAGTTCACATCAACAGCTACCAGCTCTCTCCATGCGCAGCACCAAGTGTCTGCGTTCATTCCGTGTAACTCTATCTTAAACCCGCGTAGAGCCCAAAATGTTGGCATCAACATTATTTGTGTTATGTCTAATGTCTAATGTGGTGCGAGGATCAGACTTCCCAGCAACCTTGTGTTAGGTTAATCTTAGAGTGTGCAGCTCTCAGTGTGCAGACAGTTGTACCAAGTGTACGAGGCAAAGCTGATAGCATAGGAATAACATATTATTCTCAAATAAAACACCTCACCGCTTCTAGGGTGAAAGCTACAACAACAAGTACGTGTCGTGTGCAAAACTGAAGCTGAAGGCAAAGCGGCTGTTTAAACATGTAATACACTCATGCTAACTTAACGCAATATATGTAATGAAGTATCCATATGACAGCGTCTCATGCTTCTACCACCGGCAATTTGTGACTTAGTATTTTTCCAAAGGCCTTATTTATAGGCTGATGCTGCGTATATTTTATGTTCGTAATAGTTTGCATCCTGTGGAGGATTCACTCCATACGAAGGTAACAGCAACTTTGTGACTTTTTACCATGAATTTGATTGACTGCCATTTCAAATGTTAATTTACTAGGTAAGCATTCGTTCCATGAAAGGAATAGGCTATGCCGTTTAAAGGATCATTCAGTTTGGTGTACAGCAGCGTCTGTTGCTTTCATCAGAAGTTCCACTTGTGCACAATCATTAACAGATTAATTCTGTATAAGTAGCACTTCAATGGTCGAGCGACACTCACTTCTTCATCCTCCATCACCTGTGCGCTTTCACGGATCATATATATATATATATATATATATCCTCAGCACCAACCAATTCAGCACACTCGCAGGCAGGTGCGACTACATGCGGGGGTGCACCCGCATCAATAAGCCAGCTCCAGTTCCTCTCCACCACAGCTTCCGCCAGGAAAGAATCGCACTCGTAGGGACTTGTTATGATAAGTTTTATTCCAGTAACAGAGCAACAAGTAAACAGACGAATTTCGGAGTAAACCTTTGCCTATGTTTACCGGAACGCCGTACATCCAACGTATTTAAACATCATCACTTCCGCCGTGAACACCATAAAAGGACTATCATAATATTGTTAGTATCTTAAAATCAGCGCCATCTTAAAGTGGCAAACTGATCGACATTCGAACTTATATATTTATATACGAAAATCACGTGCATAATCAATTTAAAAGCACTTAATCAAGCCCTGGATGGGCAACCATTATCATGTTCACAAAAATCAATCAAGCCCTGGATGGGCATATGTTCTTGATGAAATAAATACTGAATGACTCGAGCTTCCTTAGTAACGAAACTCTAATCATCCCAAAATATATCAGTGTGGAACACATACCATCAATGGTACCATTGAGATGAAATTAAAATCGAAGTTGAGAGAAGAAGAACAAAATGTAAAGAGTAGAAGATAATAAAGCGTAGAAGTGTCAAGAAAGAAAAGAATATAGTATCGGCAAATTTAAACATCTATCACAACAACTCATCAGTTCATATGGGCAGAACAAACATTTAGATCCAGATCAATCATCAAAAGGATATAAACACATAATCCCCCAACAATATTCCTTAGTTTTCACCCAGATGTATAGCAAGTTCTTCATGGCTATTGAGTCCATGTGTTTTTTTTTTGTACGCATATCAATTATATAGCGTGACTCTAATCGTCTGAGTCTGACAATCCTATCACCCCCTCTAGGACTGTCCATAACATGATCTAAACAGAAGTATGCTAAAGCATCCCTATCCCGTTGATTTCCTTGTCAAAGTGTCTTGCGACAAGATACGCCTCGTCGCCCTTGGCTATCGCTCTCATATGCTCAAGGACTCTGACTTTGGCAGGATGAACCGTGCTGCCCACATAACGTAGGCCGCACGGACATACAAGACAATAAACCACGTAGGGAGTGCCACACGTCATGAATTTGGTTATATGCTTCCGTATGCCTGCACTAGGGATATCATAGGATAGAATGCGTTTACTGGCCCTGCATGCTTTGCATTTTCCACATGGGGGAAAAAACAGTGTGTATCAGTTCTTTTTTTAATGATCTAGCTTTCTTAAATGTGATGAGGGGGTTGGGAGGAAGGTCTCCTATCACCTAATCAGTCTTCAATATATGCCAGCTCTTATTCATGATCCTATTTAGACTTCCTGCATCACTTGAATAAGTGGTGAACACCAAAAAAGGACTATCCTAATTTTGATAGTATCTTAAAATCAGCGCCATCTTTAAGTGGCAAACTGATCCACATTCGAATTTATATACGAAAATCACGTGCATAATCAATTTAAAAGCACTTAATCAAGCCCTGGATGGGCAACCATTATCATGTTCACAAAAATCAAACAGAAACAGAGGAATCTGTATTAAAGTTGGGACTCACATTCTGTCCACAAAGGAGAATGGAATTCACCCAAACACGGATTGATGTGTTTAAATTTACACGGAAGCTCAAACTGCACAAATACTTCAAAATTAAACCTAGTAAAATTACAAGAACAGGAGGCTTAACTCTAGCCACTGACACCTTGGCTAGTAAAGATTTGGAAGCAATCATGGTCTTGGAGGAACTAAGAACAGAGACCTCAGATGATGCTCTATTGTAGATTACCAGATCCCAACAATTGTCTATTACAGGCATTGAACAAAGTGGGGGCCTTACTCCCTTCAAACCAGTATCCCAATTTCTTACGCAAATGGCAGTGGATGCCATTGACATCTTTTCTGATGCTGTCATAAAGGATCTTGAAAAACAAAGGCGGAAACAGAAATTTGTGAAGAATGGCAAGAATAAAGGAAACAACTTCTCCCTGAAACAGAAAATGGCTCTAAAAAACTTGAGCATGGATGAGTGGATAGTATACAAGCCATCTGATAAAGGGGGAAATATTGTCCTTCAGACAAAGGCCAACTATGAGGGCGAAGCCTTAAGACAATTGAACAATAAAGACACCTATACTCCTATCAAGCATGATGAATATCGTGCAAGCACTGAGAAGTATTTCAATTTAGTATCGAAATGGCATAAAAAAGGACTACTCGAAATGGACGAGTTTCTATTTCTGAGACGGCTGAATCCAACTATACCAGCATTTCTGATAGATACATCTGCTGTGTGGATTCCTCACCTTGTGAATATCCCCCTTGCGTCAGCAACATTCGGAAATTCTTTTCGTAGCCTCGCGCCGACGTGGACTTGGACGTCCTAGAGACACGGCTTCGCTCGCGACTCCGCTGACGTCACCGACGCCTACAATAGGCCCACGCCGGCGTGATGACATCAGTTCCCTTTTTTCCGTGTCGTCGACGCTAACGGTTATCGGGAATCTCTGTAGCCAACTGGTACTTTGTTGCAAATTTCTGCTTCTCTGTATCCTGTCTCTTCGACGATGTCATCTAAGAAGACCGGCTTCAAGCCCTGCAGGGAGTGCGGTAAAATGATGTCTATTACCGACCCGCATGATGACTGCATCTGGTGTTTGAGTTCCGACCATGATGTGGAAGATTGTTCTTCATGTCTGAAGATGAACCCGAAGGCCCTGAGGGAGAGAGAGGCCAAACTCCTGGTTGCGAAGATGAAGGCTGGGGAAGAGAAATCGTCGAGGTCTCGTTCTCGAAGGGCGAGGTCGAGGTCTGGTTCTCAAGAGGGGTCGTCTTCGAGGTCGGCATCGGATCATGTTTCGAAGTCGAAGAAGAAACATAAGAAGAGGAGACATGAGTCCCGACGTCGTTCCGGTAAGGAGTCAGGGTCGAGGTCACCGAAGAAGGTACGTTCGAAGGTGGTTACTCTGGATGTCTCTGAGCCTGAAGGTGAGGCCTCACCTTCGGAGTCGCATGCGCGGTCTCCTACTCCGGCTCCGAATCCTTCTCCGGCTCCGAATCCGTCTCCGGCGCCGTCCCCGGCCAGAGAAGAGGAAGAGGCTCGGGAGGATGTGGATTCTGCGCCTGTTGAAGAGCCGAATCCGATCCCTCCTCAGGACCGGCCTGAGGGTTTTCAACCGCCCTTTCCTGCCCCAGGCCAGGACCCTTCAGCGTTTCTTAACGCTATGTATGGCGTCTTCTCAAGGGCGGGGTACCCCTCTGGTACACCTTCGGGTCCCATGGGTCCTTTGGCTTACAGCTTGGGAGTTCCTCACTCCTATCCTCTGGCTCCGTTTATGCCTTACATGCCGGCTCCGACGCCGCATTGGCAATTCCAGGCTCCGCCGAAGTCGCCCGCTCCTGATCGTCCTCGAGGGCATTCCTCTGTGCCATCGGATTCGATACCGGCGTCGGCCCCGAATCTGACGGAGCCACTGGTGGATCCGGCTGCGAGGTGTGTGAAGGAGAGGTCCAGAAGGGAAGCTCAACGCCTTTTGGAAGAGCAAAGGTACTTGGATTCACATTCTGATGTGGAGGAAGGTGAATTGGAGGAGAACTGTTTTGAGGAGTTGGCTGATTCTGGAAGTCTTGATTTCTCTCCAGAGTGGGAGTTGCCCTCAGGCTCTGGTGCTCCTTCTAAGGATATCCAACCTTACCATTTGGTTATGAGGAAGGCTGCTGAACTTCTTCAATTAACTTTGCCAACAGTGGAGTTTAAATCCAATATCCTCACTGAGGTTGTACATTCTCAGAGTTCTGTGGTAGAGCCTTTGCTTCCATTTAATGATGCCTTGACGGATCCCATTATGGAGGTGTGGAAGAAACCGTTGTCCGCTCCTGCGGTTTCTAAGAGTGTTGCGAGAAGGTACAGGGTTGCACCTGAGGACCCTGCTTTTTTGTCTTCTCATCCTTCGCCTGAGAGCCTGGTCATTCAAGCAGCCTGTTCTAAGAAGAGTGTTAGTGCCTTTCCCCAGGTTCCTTGGGAAAAGGAAGCGAAGAAACAAGACCAGGTTGCAAAAAAGACCTTTTCATCTGCAAGCATGGCGTTGAAGTCAACTAATGCCACGTCTGATGGGGAGATATGTGCATGCCCTGATGGATTCTTTGCGTGTCCTGGTTCCTAAAGTTCCTGATGCCAGCAGGAAGGATTTTGAGGAAGTGATCTCTGATACTCAGGCGGCGGCTCGCCAGGTTATTCAAAGTGGTCTGGACACTGCCGACTCTGTGGCTCGTATCATGGGCATTGCTGTCGCCACTAGGAGGTCAGCCTGGCTGAAATCCTCAGACTTTTCGGCTGATGTTCAGGTGACTTTGCTGGATCTTCCTTTTGATGGTTCTGGTCTCTTTGGGAAGAAAGCTGATGCGGCCCTTGAGAGATTTAAAGACAGCAGAGCGACAGCTAATCTTTAGGTCTCCAGATCAGAGGCTCTTCGTCCAACAGGAGGTTCAGGGGCTTTGGTCGCTCTTCCTTTCGGAATTACCGGCAAGGTCAACAGCAGCAGCAGCAGCAGCAACAGCAGCAGCAGCAACATTCTATGTACAGATCGTACAGGGGAAAGCAAAGAGCGCGTCCTCGTGGACGTCAGGCCTCCTCCTCCTCCACCTCTTCCAACCCCCCTGCCTCAGAAAAGCAGCCCTAGATCCGCTATTCAGGATCATGTGGGTCCGGTAGGGGGCCGACTTACCCATTTTCTATAGGATTGGGAATCGGTTACATCAGATCTTTGGGTTCTCAATCTTGTAGAAAATGGGTATGCCCTTCCCTTTCGGGAATTCCCTCCCAATTACCCTCCTTGTCAAGGCTTTTGCACCAAGGAACATCTGTCTCTTCTGCAGGAGGAGGTGCTAACTCTGTTACGAAAGGGTGCGATAGAGGTGGTCCCAGAGCAGGAAAGGGGTCAGGGATGCTACTCCCGGTATTTCCCGATTCCCAAGAAAGATGGCAGACTGCGTCCAATCCTGGATCTCAGGATCTTGAATCTCTATCTGAAACAGGAGAAATTCAAGATGCTCACCCTTTTTCAGGTTCTTCAAGCGCTGCTGGAAGGAGACTGGATGGTGTCGCTCGACTTGCAGGATGTGTATTTCCACATTCCAATCCTGAAGACGCACAGGAAGTATCTCTGTTTTACGGTGGGTTCGCAACACTACCAGTTTGCGGTCCTTCCGTTTGGTCTTACTACTGCGCCTCGAGTCTTCACCAAGGTGATGGCGGTGGTGGCAGCTCATCTCAGGAGGTCGGGGATACCAGTGTTCCCTTATTTGGACGACTGGCTGATCAAAACGGAGTAGTCGGAGAAGGTGCTCCATCATCTGCAAGAGACAACTCAGTTGTTGTACAGGTTGGGTTTTTCAATAAATGTACCCAAGTCTCACCTGGTGCCCTCCCAGCGCAACATGTTCATAGGTGCTGTACTGGACACTACTGTTTGTCGTGCATTCCCTCCTCTTCGAAGGATTTGCGACATTCAGGAAATGATTCCTTTATTTTTCAAGGGAGCGGTCGTTCCAGTCCTGAAGGTCCTTCGCCTGATCGGTCTGATGGCTTCATGCATTCTGTTGGTCAACCATGCACGCTGACACATGAGGGCACTCCAGTGGTGCCTCCGCAGGCAGTGGTATCAGCACAACGGAGATCTCGGGGAGTCAGTGAGGATCTCCAGAGAAACTGCAGCGCATCTGTCTTGGTGGAGCATGGAAGGCAATCTGTCACAAGGAAAGCCTTTTCAACTACCTCCATCGGTGGCCACAGTGATAACGGATGCATCCACTCTAGGGTGGGGTGCTTATCTGGGGGATCTGGAGGTCAAGGGTCTTTGGTCTCCAGAGGAAAGGTTGCTTCACATCAACCTTCTAGAGTTGCGGGCGATACATCTGGCGCTCAAGGCCTTCCTCCCTTCCCTTCGCGGTCGGTCGATCCAAATCCTGACGGACAACACGACCGCGATGTGGTACATCAACAAGCAGGGAGGAGTGGGGTCGCAGCGTCTGCAGAGAGGCTCTGCGTCTCTGGTCCTGGGTTCAGGACCACCAGATTTGTCTGATGGCAAATCATTTGGCCGGAGTCCTGAACGTGCGTGCAGACAGTCTGTCGGCAGTTCTCTGCCGACCACGAATGGAGGCTTCACCCGGAGGTGGTTCGTCACGTCTTTCGGACGTGGGGACTCCTAAGGTGGACCTGTTTGCCACTCGAGAGAATGCTCACTGCCCGTCATTCTGCAGTCTCCAGTATCCGATGCAAGGAGCCTTGGGGGATGCGTTTCAGTTGAGTTGGGGAAATCAGCTCCTATATGCGTTTCCTCCCATACCCTTGATTCCTCGGATTCTGAAGAAGATTCGCCAAGACCGGGCCCAAGTCATATTGGTCGCCCCGGACTGGCCAAGAAGGGTGTGGTATACAGATCTACTCCACCTCTCCTCTCACCCGCCGCTCCGTCTCCCTCTCAGGGCAGACCTCCTCTCTCAGATGGAGGGGCAGGTTCTACACCCCCACCGCCAGACATTGCACCTTAATGCCTGGAGAATGAGTGGGGCAACCTGATTTCCTTTTCTCTCACGCCTGACGTGGTGGATGTCATCTTGTCAGCCAGGCGTGACTTCACTAAATCGGTCTATTCATATAGATGGACAAGATTTGTCACTTGGTGTGGTGAGAATGCTACTGACCCATTGAGAGCCCGTTTGTCTGATGTTCTCCAGTTTGCTCTTTCTCTGGCGCAGCAAGGGCTTGCTGTTGCCACGGTTAAGGGCTATCTTTCGGCACTGTCGGCTTTTCTTTGTTTGCCTGACCAGCCCTCTCTTTTTAAGACTCCTGTAGTTTTAAGGTTTTTGAAGGGCCTCACAAATAAGTTCCCTCCTACTCCTTTTATTGTGCCTCAGTGGGACTTAAATCTTGTCTTCACCTTTCTGATGGGTGCTCCCTTTGAGCCTCTTCATAAATGTCCTATGAGGTTTTTAACCCTTAAGGCAGTCTTCCTCGTTGCAATAACCTCAGCAAGTAGGGTGAGTGAGCTTCAAGCTCTTAGTTCCAAGCCCCCTTTCTTGACCATTCATGCTGATTGAATGGTTCTAAGGACCAGGGCTGCTTTTCTTCCTAAGGTGGTGACTCCTTTCCACCTTGGTCAATCCATTACCCTCCCTACCTTTTATCCTCCCCCGCACCCTTCCAAGGAGGAGGAGAGGTTGCACCGTCTGGACCCCAAGAGGGCGGTGTCTTTTTATCTGGACAGAACTAAAGACTGTCGTTTGGATGACCAGCTCTTCGTTGGTTTTGCTGGCTGCAAAAGAGGAAGAGCTGTCCATAAGAGGACCTCGTCAAGATGGATCGTTCTGTGTATAAAGATCTGCTACTCTTTGGCCGGTAAGGAACCTCCAGAGGGTATTAAGGCTCATTCCACTAGAGCTAAGTCGTCAACCTCAGCATTGGCTAGAGGTGTTCCTGTTGAGGACATTTGTAGGCCGGCTACTTGGTCTTCCCTCCGCACTTTCGCGAAGCATTACTGCTTAGATACCGAAGTGAGGAGGGATGGCCACTTTGCGCGCTCTGTCCTTCAGGATTTCCTGGTTTAGAAGAGTGGACACCCACCTCCGGGAGTGGGGACTGCTGTGGGACTCTATTCACAAGGTGAGGAATCCACACGGCAGATGTATCTATCAGAAGAACAAGTTACTTACCTTCGGTAACGCTTTTTCTGGTAGATACTGTATCTGCCTGTGGATTCCTCACTGACCCACCCGCCTCCCCGTTGTCCACTCTTGTTTACCAGAGCTTCTATAATGTATTGTTTATATATTGTAATGTTAAGGAGTTGTTTCCATTGCTTTCTTGCACTTGCTTCACACTATGTGTGTTTCTCCTTGACTATTGTGTATTGTGTATATACTATGTATATTTCTACTGTCATTGGTCAGTCCGTGTGCCTCGATGGCACGGAAAAAAGGGCGGAACTGATGTCATCACGCCGGCGTGGGCCTATTGTAGGCGTCTGTGACGTCAGCGGAGTCGCGAGCGAAGCCGTGTCTCTATGACGTCCAAGTCCACGTCGGCGCGAGGCTACGAAAAGAATTTCCGAATGTTGCTGACGCAAGGGGGATATTCACAAGGTGAGGAATCCACAGGCAGATATAGTATCTACCAGAAAAAGCGTTACCGAAGGTAAGTAACTTGTTCTTTACCATCTACCCAAGGTGCACAAAAACAGATTTGCACCGCCAGGAAGACCAATGGTGGCATCACAAGGGAGTCTTACTGAACACATGTCAATCTTCGCTGATTTTTTTCTGTTGCCCCATGTGAAAGTATTACAGTCTTATATCGGGGATACGAAAGATCTGTTAAGTAAAATTGACCTTTTACAATGGGAGGACGGGTATGTGATGATGGTACTGGATATTACCAGCCTTTACACTTCGATAAGACACCAGGATGGTCTGGCAGCCATGAAGTACTTTCTTGAAAAAAGACCATTAAAATACACCCAGCATAGTTGTATGGTGTTGGAATTTGTTGAATTTTGTTTGTCATAACATTTTTCTTTAAAAAAAATAATTGTACAGGCAAACCTCTGGGACAGCGATGGGCACCTGCTTCGCCCCCAGCTATGCACACTTGTTCGTTGGCTGGTGGGAGGAGCAGGTGGCCTGGGGCTCGACCAATCGGGACTGGACTAAAAACATTGTAAGATGGTATTGCTTCATCAATGATTTATTCATCGTATGGAACGGACCATTGGAGATGGCCAAAGAATACATCAAGATTTTGAACACTAACACGGTCAATCTTGAATTTTCTGGAGAAGTAAGCTTAACATCAGTAAACTACTTAGATCTCAATATCTATGTAGAAAATGGTCATCTAAAGACTAGACTTTTCCGCAAAGAATCTGCGGGGAACTCTGTCCTTCAGGCATCCAGTAGTCACCCCACTAACCTGGTGAGGAGCATCCCCTATGGGGAACTCCTCAGAATTAAGAGGAATAGCTCTGATGACAGTGAGTTTCGTAGGGCTGCCAGAGAGAGCATGCAACGCTTTCTGGTTAGAGGATATAGTCAAGAAACCCTGAACTCAGCATATGGAAAGGTTAATGCATTGAAAAGAAAGGATCTGCTAAAAGAAAAGACAGTATTGAGTGACTTGAATATCAGTGAGGGCAAATTTCGTCTAATCACCACTTATTCAAGTGATGCAGGAAATCTAAAAAGGATCATGAATAAGAGCTGGCATATATTGAAGACTGATGAGGTGATAGGAGGAGACCTTCCGCCCAACCCCCTCATCACATTTAAGAAAGCTATATCATTAAAAAACGAACTGATACACACTTATCCCACGCCCAAATTAACAACATGATTGGGATCAATGCAAGGTTTTTTCCCATGTGGAAAATGCAAAGCCTGCAGGGCCAGTAAACACATTCTATCCTATGATATCCCTAGTGCAGGCATACGGAAGCATATAACCAAATTCATGATGTGTGGCATTCCCTACATGGTTTATTGTCTTGTATGTCCGTGCGGCCTACGTTATGTGGGCAGCACGGTTCATCCTGCCAAAGTCAGAGTCCTTGAGCATATGAGCGCGGTAGCCAAGGGCGATGAGGCGTATCCTGCTGCAAAACACTTTGACAAGGAACATCAACGGGATAGGGATGCTTTATCATACTTCTGTTTAGATCATGTTATGGACAGTCCTAGAGGGCGTGATAGGATTGTCAGACTCAGACGATTAGAGTCACGCTATATAATTGATATGCGTACGAAAACACCACATGGACTCAATAGCCATGAAGAACTTGCTACACATCTGGGTGAAAACTAAGAGGAATATTTTTGGGGGATTATAATGTGCTTATATCCTTTTGATGATTGATCTGGATCTAAATGTTTGTTCTGCCTATATGAACTGACGAGTTGTTGTGATAGATGTTTAAATTTGCCGATACTATATTCTTTTCTTTCTTGACTCTTCTACTCTTTATTATCTTCTACTCTTTACATTTTGTTCTTCTTCTCTCAACTTCGATTTTAATTTCATCTCAATGTTATCATTGATGGTATGTGTTCGACACTGATATATTTTGGGATGATTAGAGTTTCGTTACTAGGGAGGCTTGAGTCATTCAGTATTTATTTCATCAAGAACATATGCCCATCCAGGGCTTGATTGATTTTTGTGAACAACATGATAATGGTTGTCCATCCAGGGCTGGATTAAGTGCTTTTAAATTGATTATGCACGTGATTTCCGTATATAAATATGGCTTAAAGATGGCGCTGATTTTAAGATACTATCAATATTATGATAGTCCTTTTTTGGTGTTCACGGAGGAAGTGATGATGTTTAAATACGTTGGATGTACGGCATTCAGGTAAACGTAGACAAAGGTTTACTCTGAATCGCGTCTGTTTACTTATTGCTCTGGCGAGTGCGATTCTGTCCTGGCGGAAGCTGTGGTGGAGAGGAAATGGAGCTGGCATATATATATATATATATATATATATATATATATATATATATATATATATAAAAAGCTCTCTACCTAAACTTGCGTACAACCCAGAGTTCTCTGCTAAATATATCCAAACTAGTGTCATGAATTGTTAATTTCAATTTTACATCACCAGTCCTAGTCTTTTGGTGCACGGCATTGGTTGCTTCGGGTTTTCATGTGTGGTTCAGAATAGGATGTGAAAGTGAAAAAGTAGGTGCGTGTTCTGAGCGGGTATGCAGTCTTTGTGAGTTGAGATTTATTTAATGTATGTATGGGTTATTGTAGAGATGGATGGAGCGCTCCCTGAAAAGGTATTTCGGGAGCTATATGATTGAAAAGTGGGTTTTATCATTTGAACATCCTTCTGCTTAAGATGCCTCTGCAAACACAGCCCATAAACTCTGGACTCTCGCGAGGAATGCTCTTGCAAAAAAGTAAAGTTTTCGATGACACAATCTTATCAAGCTGCTGACTCGAGTACTCTTCCTATTTGAGCCTAAAAACAGACTTTGCACAAAGGAGTCTCTGTACTTCATTATCAGACAAGAATTAGGTAATTATGCTTACGGTGGGGGACATTTGTAAATCAAGTGTTAATTATTGCAGTGAAATGTCTATTGCATGGTTGCTTTTGGATGACTCGCATTTTGGGTCTAAATTTCGTGACCACTGTATTGGCCCTTGGGTTATGGCCATTTATTAGGAGCGCTTACAGATCAATTCCGTTTTACTCCTGCCTTAGTTGTATAAAAACTGAGCATGCTTCGGCGGGTAGATTTTTGTAACAAGATTATGTATACAAACATGCAGAAAATATTTTTTCCAGCTCGCTTCAGTCCTGAAAAGGTGCGTCAGGTTAATGCAAAATGTTTTATTTGAGCTTTTACGACAGTACATTTTCCGTCTGCATTTTCGTGTATTGCTTTTCACATATACTAAGTTTGTGGTAGACGTTGCACGTGGAAGATGTTTGTTACCTTTGTTCGGCAAGAAAAAAAAAATCTTTCAAATCCAAGCAAGGTGACACTAGTTGTTTTTTTTAAGAAATGTTTTTATTGAGAGTTCAAATAAAACAATATAGGGTTACAGGACACAATTGAAATCCAATTAATATAGTACGAGACAAAAGAATATTAAAGGCATCTACTCAATTTATCATTTTAACATTTAAATTATAAAGTGCAGAGTTTGTGAAAGAGCAATCAATCAATCAGACTAACCATGATACTCAAAAGATTTTGTTAGAATTAAAACAGTACGTACCATTTAAATACAATAAGCGTCTTCTCAGTTAATATTTCATAGCTAAGTTGTAAAGTGCAACGTGCGGAGTCAAGACAGTCCTAATAGACTAATAAATATTTTCAGGGTAGTATGGGTCGGGTTGAGTGATAACAAGGAAGTTAAGAATCAAACACACTCCAATATTTATCATTTTGAGAGCCCCTGATCTTAAAGCATATTTTCTTTCCCTACCCTGGTTTCGGAGTAATTTTGCCTTCCATGCCTGGAAGGATGGTAAAAGGTCTGTTTTCCAGGACTGTAGTATAAGGGATTTAGCTATTAAAGAAGCTATAAAAAGGGACTCATCGTGTTGGGTGTGGCTGGGAGAGCAACCTAAGATGGGAATTAGGTCGTCAAATACAATATTAGTTTTATCACGATTGAGACATATTTTTCTATTTCCTTCCAAAATACCTGGATTTTTGAACACTCCCAGACAATGTGTTTCCAAGTGCCTTTTTCTTCGCACCGGAAGCTTTTATCGGCTACTTGGCGGAAAATATTATGTAAAAAGGACGGGGTTCTATATATTAACCATTTGTTATAAAATTGCATACGTTTAAAATTTGCCCCTCGAAAAATGGTTTTGCTGAATTAATTTATTTTATCCCATACCTGTTGGTTGATTGTAATATCTTCCCTCTTTTTCCATCTCTCAATAATCTTGCTGGTAAAGTCCTGGTCTTTACTTTCTTTTAATATTTTAATCCAGATACTCAATTTCTTTTGTATTTTGTTATTAAGGGTAGTGGAAATATTTTCTTTATTAAATAAATTACCTATATTGAGTTCTCTAAGTTTTGGATTTATCATGATGAAGGACCAGTTCAGAATTAAGTGCGAGTGGATTACCTGGCTATAAATTTCATCCCAAGATTCCCACCTATTTCCCAGCAGGAAGTCTTCAATTTTCTCAAAGCCGTTCTCCTTCCAAAGAGTTAATATATTTTTGTCCATACAACCGACATCTCCCAAGCTAACATTTATTAAATTCGTCTTATTACTTAAATTGGGTAAGTCATAACATTTAAAAAACTGAGTTTTCAACTTAAAAATCCACTGTAGGGATTTATATCGTACTTTCTTTGGATCTTTCGTGATTCTGACCGGATCGAAGATTTTTAATTCCAACAACATCCTTTTCATAAAAAAATTATCTGCCTCGTGAAAATCTAAGAAGAAAAATCTGTAACTATAATGTGCAAAAGATGCAAAATAATATTCTCTGATATTTGGAAGGGACAGCCCTCCTTGTGTGGATGATAAATATAAAGTGCTCAATGGAAGTCTGGGGGATTTTTTTGCCCATAAGAAAGAGGAGATCAAAGCTTCTACTTTTTTAAAATAAGAGGCCTGGATTGCCCAGGGAATTGCACTAAAAAGGAAATTAAAAAGGGGTAACACCGACATTCGAATTAGCGATGCCCGCCCCAAAAGAGACAGGGGTAGTAAATTCCAGCGATCTAAAAGTGAGCCCACCTTTTTTAATAGAGGTAAATAATTAAGTGAAAAAAGGTCATCTAGACGATACGATATAAATATTCCAAGAGGTCTCTTTGGATCCATATTGTATGTCCTCCTGAATTCTGGTGCTAAAGTGTCTACAGTGCAGTTAGCTAGAATAATTTCCGTTTTGTTTACACTAATTTTATAACCCCCTAGCTTTTGAAAGTCAGAGAGAATTTTTAAAATCTTCAGTTGACTTGAGGTTTGGAGTCTATGAAAAGGGCGATATCATCCGCATATAATTTTATATTTGTCATTCCTAATACTCTGGCAGTGTCAGTATTGATATTCCTGATGGCGATCGCCAGAGGTTCGATAAATAATGCGAATAAAATTGGCGACAAGGGGCATCCTTGTCGCGTGCCTCTAGTGACCTGACAGGACCCAATATTAGTATTATTGACGATAATCTGTGCCCTAGAATTCATATACAATTATCGTGAAAGAGAAATAAAAACCTTCGGGAAATTAAAACTACGTAGCATTGCAAACAGGCAGTCCCAAGACACTAGATCGAAGGCTTTCTCCGCATCTAAAAACCAAATTTGAGCCTTCACCTTATTAGTTTTAAAATAATCTAGTGCCTCCAATAAAAATGTAGTGTTGGAATGGAGATACCTGCCTGCAATAAAACCACACTGATTGTGGGCTACCAGTAATCCTACTATTTTGTTTTATCGGTTTGCTAAAAGTTTTGTAAAAATGTTATAATCTGTATTCAGGAGGCTAATCGGTCGGTATGAATTTATATTTTCCTTGTCCTTTCCTTTTTTTAAAATACTAACCACCACCGTTGTATGAAAGGAATCCGGTGGGGGACTTCCTTGAAGTAAGTAATTAACTAATATCAAAAGTTCTTTACGTAGAGTTCCCCCAAATTAAAAAAAAAATTTAATAGGAAGGCCATCCTCACCATTGGCCTTGCCATTGGGGAAGGACTCTATCACCTCATCTAATTCTAGTGGTGTGAAATCCTGTATAAGATAATTCTTACCCTCCGCATCTATTTTAGGTATTTCAAGTGGCTGTGGGAATTCCATGATAGAGTCAGGTGTAGCCCCCTCAGTCGCTTGATATATCCCCTCATAGTGTTTAAGAAACAGCTCACCGATGGAAGTGGTGGTCTTAGCTTGTATTTTAGTGATGGGGTCTGTTAACTGACCTATTCTATTGTGGACCTGCTTTTCTTTAGATTGCCAGGCCAGGAGCTTTACTGTATACTCACTCTCCTCATTTTTTATTTTTTTTTGTAAGACGTTTATTAGTGTTCAATAGAGCAGTACATATAGCGAAGCCTACAACCCTGCGGGCCGGCTGCAACTGTGCGAGGTATCACAAGAGTAAGGGAGCATAGAGAAAGGTATTCCATTCCTTCAATCTTAACCTCAGTGAGCGAGTCTTTAAGTACAACTTTTGCATCTCGTGCTCTCTTTATTCGGTTATGCCTGCAAATGACGTCTTGTTTTTTCTTTTTTATTATAAGTAAACATTTTAACTCTGCAAACAAAACAGATCTCATCGGCATGTCCCAATCAGTAGCTGTGCCATCGCGTATCCCACCGGCATCCACAACACTGAAACCCATAGGTCGGGACGTCAGACCTTGGAGGCATGTCAATGGGGTATGGGTTAGCAGCGCATGTGTGCGATCTATTTATGTCGTGGTGTGCGACAGCCGTGCAGGGCGGTGGGGCCCCACAGGTGGTCGATGGAGTGTGCGATGTGCCTTATGGATGAATGGTGTAGTCCTGCTGTGAATTTGGGATACGCCACCTGCGTCCGGGTCCGTGGCTGGACATGTGTCCAGGTGCACCTTCCGGGCACGACGTGTGAGGAAGACGTGACTACATTTGGGAAGCAATAATCCGAAACAAGGAACATAGGGATGTGTGTGGGATGGGGGGTGGGGGGGGGGGGGGAGTGTCCTTGCGGGGGCGATGCCACGGGAAGGGGCCGATAGGATATTTCAATCCGTCGTGTATTAGTGGTTCTTCGTGTGGGAGGCCGTCCGTGTCCACAGCCAGCGTGTCGGATGTGTGGTGCAGCTGTTGGTCAGGGCGTCTGGGGGAGAGGCAGGCTTCCTACGGGTCTCAAGTACCGCGTCTCGAGCGCTTCCAGCGGGCGAGTGTCGTGAGGGGGGGATACAACCTGCGTCCCTGTCTTCGCCACCGCTACCCCAGCAGTGCTTTCCTGTTTGTGGCGGTCCCTATGTGAGCCCCCTGGCCGTGCCCTCCCCCTGGAGGGAACTCACTATGTCGTCCCAGAGTTGTTCTCTCGGGAACTGCCTTAGGCCCGCTATCTCCTCCCGGTGTAGTGCCGTGCTTTCTGCTCTAGCCAGTTGGTAAAGGATGCATACCAGTATTTGGGGATTGGCGGTTCTCTCCGTTTCCAATGTTTGGTGAGCAGCCTTTTGGCTGTGATAAGGCCTAGATTCCAGAACCTAGCTTGCGTCTTATTGAGTTTGGTTCTTTTGTATAGCCCAAGAATACAAGCCTCCCATGTGTGTGGCAGCCCCGGGCCCGTACTGTGCGTCAGGAGAGATGTCACCTCCCCCCAGTATGTGGCGAGAGATGGGCAGTGCCAAAGCATGTGTAGGATGTCCGCGCCGAACAGGTCACATCTGGGACAAGTGGCAGTGGTGATCATGAAGTATCTGTTGATTCTGTCGGGTGATAAATATGCCTGGTGCAGTATGTATAACTGAATGGTCCGGAAGCAGGAGTTGCGCGGGATATTCAAGGGGCTGGCCAGAACCAGGTTCCATTCCTTATCCGTCCAATCCCTCCCTCGGTGGGCCGCACACTTGTCCCGAATCGGTTGTGTGGATCTTAGCGTGTGCATGTGGAGGGCCTGCGCCAGCCAGCGAATGATGTGGGAGCCGTTGCCCATGACGTGCAGGTATTGCATTAGGTGGTGTATCGCGGCTCTCCCTGGATATCACCCCAGGACTCCGTGTATGCTCGCAGTATAGATGCGTGGAGTAGGAATTGCCCCGCCGGAAGGCCGGTGCCCTCCGACAGTTCCGCAAATGGAAGCATGGCCCCATCCGCGTAGTTTCCACCCCAGCCGCGGTCCAGCTCTCCAGAATGCGTGGTGTCACCGTTCCACCCCTCCGGGTGGTGCCCATCAGGGGGAGCACAGGGGCATATGGCCTGACTTCCTGGGTCAGTTTTAGGCTACGGAGGAAGCATTTACGGGCCACGGCCACGTGTAGGGGTAGAGGGCGGTGTCACTTAGTCAGGGGATGAAACAAGCCGCATACCTGCGCGTGTGTCCATTGGCAGGCAGCGGTGGCCGTGTCGTCGAGGTGCGAGCCGCTGAGCCAGTGTGTCACCCACTGCAGCTGCGCGGCCAGGTAATACAGCTCCATATTAGGGACCGCCAGCCCTCCCTCAGCAGTCGGGGAGTACAGTTTCGCCAGGGCCACACGGGGGCGCCCAGTGTTCCAAATCGGGTTACGGAGCATGGATTCCAGGTCACGGAATATCTTTGTGGGGACATACAGCGGAATGTTTGCAAAATGATATAGTAGCCTGGGCAGAGCTATCATCTTGGATAGTGCAATCCTGCTGGGCACATTCAGTGGCAGAGTCTTCCAGAAGGCCATCTGGGCTCGCAACGAGGAGATAGCGCGCACCAGGTTGCCCTCCGGTATGTTTGGCGTGTCCCTGTATAAATACATCCCAAGGTACTTAAAGGTGGTAGGATACTATGTGAGCCGAGCGCCTCCGAGGTGCACGTCACACTCCTGCAGGTCTGGACTGAACGAATACACTCCGGACTTCGTCCAATTGACCTTAAGACCCGATAATTCACTGAACGTCTGGAAAATGTCCGACAGAGCGCCCGGCACTGCCGTGAGGTCCCGTACGTACAGCAGCAGGTCATCCGCATAAAGCGAAACTATATGTACCCCGTCGGCCAGCGGGATCCCCAATTCTGCTCCCCTAGCCCGCAGCAGCGCCGCCAAGGGCTCAATAGCCAGAGAGAAGAGAAGGGGTGACAGGGGGTAGCCCTGTCGGGTGCCTCTACGCACCCGCACCGCCTCCGAGAGCAGCCTGCCCGTCCGCACTCGCACGCTGGGCCGCTGGTAAAGTAATCCGACCATGTCCGCGAAGGCATCGCCCACGCCGAATCTGTCCAGCACCGCCCCCAGATAGGGCCACTCTACGGAGTCAAAGGCCTTCTCAAGGTCTAAGACTAGGCACCCCGATCTTGGCCAATGCAACGTGGCGGCTTCCTGTACTCGGAAGAGGCGGCGTATGTTGCGGGAAGTGCTCCTTGCTGGCATAAAACCATTCTGGTCATCATGTACTAAGTCTGAGACCTCCGAGGCTAAGCGTCTGGCCAACAAGGAGGTGAAAATTTTATAGTCAGAGTTCAACATGGCTAATGGTCTGTAGGACCCCATGCTTGTTCCCTCCCTGCTTCAAAAGCGAGACCAGATTGGCCTCATTAAGCGTGTCAGGGAGCGCCAAGTCCTCAATTGCGGTGTTATAAACCATGAGCAACTCCGGGGCCAGAGCGTCTGAACATGCTTTAAAAAATTCGGCAGGTAGGCCATCCGGGCCAGGGGATTTGCCATTGGATAGGGCAAAAATGGTCTCGCGCATTTCCTCCTGGGTGAATGGTGCCCCTAGGTCCCCCCGCTGCGCGTCCGTAAGGGAGGGCAGTTGTATGTCCGCTAGGTAGTCCGTTATGGACGCCAAGGAGACCCTCAGCTGGGACCTATATAGGGCCTGGTAGTGACGCACAAAGGCTTGGTGTATCTTACTCTGTGTGTACACTATCTCTCCCTCAGCTGTTCGGATGGCGGACACCGGCTCCGTGCGGTTCTCCTGCCGGACTAGCCAGGCCAGCAGCCTCCCGGGCTTGTCGCTGTGTTGGTGTACGCGCGCCGAGTGGGCCGCATAATTAATGTGTTGCAGTCGTTCCAGTAATGTCGTGTGCTCCGCTCGGGCCTCGTTCAATTGGTTGCCCGGCCCTGCCACCGCTTCCTGCTCCCGGCGGAGCAGGTCCGCCTCCACCCTTCGCAGGTCAGCTTCTAGTGTTTTCTGCATGTTCCCCTGCGTGCCCAGACAGTGTCTATACTCACTCTCCTCATATATCTTTTGTGCATAAAGGTTACTATTTCTCACCTAAATCATTATAAAAATCCTTCATCTTGCACTTCGCCTCGGAGAGTTTATGCCCAGAGATTGTAGATCCGACCCTATAGTGCTCTTGGGTTGCCTGAGAGAGTTCAGTTTGGAGTTTGGTTTTCTCCTCCCTTCTTGCCTTCTGCTTGGGGATTTCTTTAGATGTAATTATTCCATGCAGAGTGGCTTTAAATGCATCCCAGATTATATTTAATGGGGCTGTACCTCTATTCTGTGTGAAAATTGCTCTATCTTTTCATCAATATCTGTACACCATTGTTGGTCAAGGAGGTTAAGTTTATTAAAAAACCATCTTCTTGTAGGTCTTGCTTCATAATTCCCCAAGTTGACCTCCATGCAGAGAGCTGCGTGATCTGAAAAAGCGTTAGGTAGATGGGCGTAGTTGTATAGTTCTAGATCATGGGATGATAAAAAAAAATCTAGCCTTGATGCAGAATTATATTTTGCTGAGTGGCATGCATAATCGCGCTTAATAGAATTTAAAATTCGCCAATGGTCAATAACATCAAGGTCTATTTTACAACTTTGGACAGCTAAGGCAACTTGGGGGTTGTTCTGTCGGCGGTCTTTCTTGGAGGAGTCCAATCGAGGGTTTTGTAATAGATTGAAATCTCCCCCCCAAATTATTGGCCCAGAGAGACCAGTTAATGCCTGCTTTACCTGTAGAATAGGTTGAGGGTCGTCCAAAATTGGTGCATAGATTCTCTGGGGTCTATGAACGTCCCTTCAAGGTAAAAACCTACATGTCTCCCTATTAATATGGAAACTCCTCTCTGAGCCGTCCCAGGAGGAGCAGATATATTATAGCCCACCCAGTTTTTGAAGAGTTTAGCTGACTCTGCCTGATCTTTGTGATGGGTTTCCTGCAAATAGATGACGTCTGGTTTAAGGTTTTTCAACCAGCACTCAATAGCGTTCCTTTTGCGAACGTTATTCAGGCCATTTACGTTTAAAGAGATAAACTTCACCATATTATTTGATGTTCAAGATATTGGGCGCAACCCTCGACTTGTGCAAGTGTGCAAATGTGCAAATGTACAATCAGCAGCAGCAGAAACCTCGCAGATTCCGGAAGGAAAAAACATACAAACGCTCCTTCTCAGGAATGGCACCGAGGATCTGGAACGCACTCCCTCCTGAAACCAGGCTTATCTCCTCCACAGCCGTCTTTAAGAAAGAGGTGAAAGCCATCCTCATGGCTAAGTTCACCTGAACTTTAATGTTTGTTGCTCAGAGACTTCGCACCGCTTGGGTATTACTGGTTACATGTTTGTCTAATGTCAAATAATGTCATATTATTCAGGATCTAGATTTGTTTATTCTTCTTGTTTGCCATAATTCCATGATGGTTAGTCGATCCTTTTATACTACTCACTAAATATCTAATATTAGACTATTCACGTTAGCCTACTGAATCTCGATGCCCGTCCCCTTTGCTCCCTGTAACTTTTAGATACTGGCATAAGCCATCCCTTTAGCATAAGTTCTCCTGATTTTTATCGTAGTTGTATGAAAGACTCCGTATCGTCTTATATTATCGCTTATTTGATTGTTTATTGATCTTTTATTAGAACATGACTGCTATGCGATCATGCTACTGAATTTTATATTGCACCCAATATTATGTTGCGTCACCCTCATGCTATCCTCACCCCTGTTTCTGTGAAGCGCTCTGATATCTGTAAAGATCTTGTTTGCGCTATATAAAACTCTGAATAAATAAATAAATAAATATATATATATAATAATAAAATAAAATAACAGCAGATATTCATAGAGATATTCATAGAGAGGCTAAATTTCAATGTGCAAATACGCAAACGAGCAGCAAGAGTGTAAAGTAACGTTATTCGAAAAGTTATACCATTCATTATGCAAAACATGCAGATAGTCAATGCATTATAAAATCTTATAAAAATGAATAGAAATAGACAGCATAAATATATCATATCAACAGATAAAAAGAGACTGCCGTTCTCTGTGCAAATATGCAAGTAAGCAGCAAGATTGTACAAATAGCAGCAAAAACTTGAAGGATTGAGTCCCCCCTAGTGCAAAATACACAAGTATACTTATAGAATCTTGTCATCTTATCATGATCCATGTGAGCTAAAGTGTCGAGCGCGAGATATTATTTGTGCAAGATAAAGAGAAAAAGAAAATAGAAGAATAACATTGCTCGTACCATAATCATGAAAGTGTGAAAAAACATATAAAAAATGTTTTACATTATTTTTTTCTCCCCTTTTTGCATTTGAACTCTCTTTTTTTCCCCTTGTGACACCCACATTCACCCCCCTCCCCTCCCCCCTTGAGTGGACGGAGACCCCAATGTCCCACTTCCGTCCTTCTCTGGTGTATCTTCTTTTTGGATGCCATCTCATTGCATTCTTATGTGCTTCCTGTTTCCATCAAGTGTCCGCCGTAAAGTGATAGTAAATTCAGCAGCTTAATTAATTACGCCGAGGCCATCGAGGAATGTCTGGGCTTTGTGTAGGACCGAGAATATAAAACTTTTTCCTTTAGCCAAGACTTTAAGTTTCGATTTCTGCATTATCATGGCTTGGGCTCCCTTGCTCTTAAAGGAGTCGATGAGCTTCACAAAGTCCCTGCGTCTGTGAGCAGATGCTGCCGACATGTCACCAAAGATCCGAAAATTATTCACCCCCTACACGTTGAAAGTTCTTTTAGAAAATGCGGTATTTAAATTTTTTTCTTTTACCCTGAAGTCTGAAAAGTTGAGCAGGATTGTACAGGGGTATTTCAAATTATTAGGTTTATGTGCAAGGACTCTGTGCGCCCTTGTAATAGTCGGGTCACCTTGAAGCTCAGGGATAGCTTCTTTCAGTAGAGAATCTGACCACCTGACTACATCCTTATCTTCAAGGCCCTCTGGTATGCCTACTAGTCATAGATTAGATCTCCTATTATAATTCTCAAGGTCTTGCAGCTTTTCCTCTAAGTGGGATTTCTCTCTATTAGCCTCCAGGAGATTTTTCAGAATTGCAGTCAAAGAGTCCTCTAGAGATGATATCCGGACTTCGGCATCAGAGACCCTCAGGGGAATATTGCCAAGGCACTCCTCCATCTTTGTGAGCCTTCTGTGCAAGAGTGAAATTTCCTGATCCTGAGAAAATTTAAAGTCTCTTAATTCCTGGAGGATAGTAACTAGGATATCTTCCATCGTATTTGCTTTTGTAGCACTCGGTAGAGCGAGCAAACCGTCATCCTGGGAGATCAGGGAGGCTTCTAGACTTAGGACTTGACTTTGAGCTGAGGTGGTTTGCTTGTTGCTTGGGCCTGGGCTTGGGCTTGGGCTTATAGCCGGTGACAGCAGAGGGTGGGGAGGGAAGGGCACTATTGGGAGAGATCGTAGTTGAGACCGTTGGTGTGGGTAGTGCTACGTCTTCTAACCTTGTTGCCCCTGCGGGACTTGGCGTCGGTGTCTTGTGCGTTGTAGGGCTACTTGCTTTCCCTCCAGTGTTGGAAACATCATGTTCTAAAGCGACACTTGCGCTCCCCTGTTTTAACTCCCCCCGTGTAGGAGTGCTCGAAAATTGTCCCTGCTGTAGAAGGGGTTTTGAAAAGAGAGGGTATTGTTAGGGGGTAGATCGACTCTCAGGGCGAGTAGTAGGGGACATGTTAGCAGCCTTGACCGTTTTGTCCGTTTTATCCATATTTTTACCCCCCTGGTCAGTTCTTGTTCCCTTATCTTTCCCACCTTCCTCTCCTTTGTTGCCAACAGCAAGTAAGCTCAATTCTGCTGATAGTTCAGACAAGGTCAGGCTCTCTACATCTTCATCCTCTTCGCCCTCCTCTTGATCATTTTCCTCGTTGTCATCCTCAACCTGTTTCCTTAATACATTATACTTATTTTTCCTATATGAATCAGTAGATTCCATTGCCTTCTGTTTTAGGGCTTCCTTTTGTTGATTTTTCCTTCTGTTTTTTCTCTCTCCTTTTTTGGTTGATGGAGATCTGATCGGAATTGGGAGTTTTATCTCCTTTCCCAGCTCTGGTTTAGACTGTTTCCCTTTCACTCTTGCCGCCATCTGAAAATTCGAAAATTACAAATGTGGGCTTATAAAGCACACAAGACTATGCTCTAAAAAAAATTCCTCCCCCCGAAATTGTACAAGAGCTTTTTCTCACCAGACTGTGCCAGCTAGCGTCCAGTTTTACCCAATGCAATGCAAGGGGATAACAAGGTTCTTGGGGTATGAGTAAAAGTCAGCATTACCCCTTCACAGTTTTCAGAGCTTCACAATCTGCTTCACAATCAGCGCGCCAGTAAGTGAGGAGGCGTAGAGGAAGCAAATGCGAGCGCAAACTGGGTAGAACCCTGCCCAGCGCACCTTACCTCGCAAAGTAGACCAGCGTCCAACGCCCAGTGCCCCCGGTTTCCCAGTAATTCGCCGTCGAAGCGCCGGCGTCAGCTGCGGCAGCGTTGCAGGCGCTTCAGTCACTCAGTACGTCAGCAGAAATACAGGCGTTCAGCGTTAGCCTCCAAAAGACGGCAGAAACACTCCGACAGACCCCGTTCAGATCCTGCTAAACTCGCTCAATTGTTTCGACATTCAGCTCCGAAGACCCAGTGTCTGGCTCCGGCATCTAGCGAGGGATAGGCGTTGATGCTTGCATGGGCGTGGCTACGCAGGGCGAGGAAACAGGAAGCACAACCGCGGCGTGCGTGGGTCCACGTCAGCCGTTCTTCCTCCAAGGTGAAGCTAGTTGTGAGAATTCATTTCACCTGCATGGGACCAAATCCTTTAGGTGCCTTATGCAGATGTTTGGTTTTTGTGTTGGGATTTGGACTGCTATGAAATGCTTGTTTTTAACAGAATGGCTCGGAAATTCAGAAGTGCTTTTCCATTGCTGGATGCAAAGAAATTGTATTCTTTCAATGCAATCTTGTCCGTATATGCATTTGTGTACCAGAATCCCTGAATTATTAAATAAACATGTATTCTATTCATAGACTTGAAACAAAAATGTCTCAAATATTTATTTATGATTATTTACTTTACTCATTATGGTTTATGACACTGATGTATAATGTTGAGGTAATGCATTCTGAATTTTAAAGCTGACATTACTCTGCGTCTGATCCGGTGAGGCTAGACTTACCACTGGCTACCTGTAGAGATGAATTTTTGCAGTTCACAATATACCAATCTGAAGACACTGGTAGTCATTTTTTTCATGCAAGACTCTTCTCCGGGCTCCTTTACTAGAACAGGCTGTATCAACACCATTAATAGGTAACAGAACAATCCGAGACAGAACATTAAATCACCTAAATATTGTAATCAACTTACAGCTTTTTTTCCCTATTCTTTATACTATTTCAGATTGCATCCTACCGCAACCTTCCCACAAAATTGCATGAAAATAACCTGCTTCATAGCTAGGGTTTATTCTCTCTACTGCCTTCTATTTTGAATGGTACAATGCTTATACTACTTACTCTGCATGCCTTAGTGCCTCAGTTTATAGTACCCTCGCACATGCCTACCACCTAGCTGTTTACCATTCCTCAGTAAACTAATCATACCTTTCTTTGGAGATAATAAACTCTGCTTCTGAGGATCCATATTTGCAATACATAAACCTTTCCAACCTAGCTAGTCATCCCACTCATAAATCAGTTTCTCATTCTGTTCTCGGTTATCTCACAATATCGAACCTCCTCAACTGTTACCTCACCCTTTATTTTTCCCCTTGCATTAACTCACTCTAATAAATACACCCACGTCTTTATTAACTTTATAAATGGCCGCTTGAAAAAGGCAAAAAATCTTTAGTTTCCATAGAGAGTACAAGACTAACCCAATAACCAACAAATCTTCAACAGTAATTAATAAACCCTGGATTAGCCACTAACTTTGACGCTACGAAACCATTTATCCAATTTCAAGTTGGTCAGATGACAATCAAATCAAATCAAAAATCACTTTATTCGGTTTTGCAAAGAAGACCATAAAAGTTCATAGAAATACATTTCACACATTAATTCAATTTAAAAAGACTGTTAAAAAATCATGAGTTTAAAATGCATTTTATAAAATCATTAAAAGAAGAGGTTAGACTTTTACTACCAACCCTTGTAGTCTCTTCATACATTTGATTTTCAGAGATTAGACCTATGGCGTATGCAAAATTTCAAAAAACATACAGTTGCTTTTGCTATCAATTCATTTTCCAGATATTGTAGCGCCAGGTAGGCTGGGCGACATTGGCGTAGGCCCCAGTATTTAAATATGGGCAATAGCCATTGTCTGCGGGGTGCCTCAAAGAATTTACAAAATAAGACTGTATGTATTGTCGACTGCTTTGATTGGGAGTCACAGGGGCACAATGACATTTTTGATGTCCAATCATTTTGTGTGGGAAAGCAGACCATTAAATGGAACATGTTGAACCTGAAGCGTGTCAGAAGTAGTTTTTCGAATTGGGTCATGTTATACAGCAAATAAGGTTCAATGGATGATACTGTTTGGGCTAGTAGACATTGTTGTACAGAGGATTTGTGGATTTCTTTTAGCAGGCGTGTTTGGTGCAGGTGTGATAGACATGCTTTTCTCAGATCTTTTTTGGAAATACTGTGTAAAGATGATGGATCTGTAAAATAGTTACTATGTCCCATATCTGTAAGAAAAGCTTTTACATAGGCTGTCCATTTCATCCGCCCATAGGACTCCAGCGTCTGAATGTCTTGAATGATGAGTCTAGTTAGATTGCATTGTTCAGTGACCCAAATTCTTCTCCAGAGCATTATAGGTTGTGTTCTTATAATGTCCTCTAGGTGGTCTATGCCCAGCTCTTCGTGACAGGCATATGTTGAAGAATTTTTCGGCAGCCCCAATAGGAATCTTAAGAAGGCATTTTCTATTTTTTGTATTTCAGTCACGTTTGCGTAGCCCCATATCCCTGCCCCATAAATAGCGGTACTGACACATTTTGCCTTGTAGATTTTTAATGTTTCTAGAGGTGGCTTGTGACCCAGTTTTTGGACAAATGTTCTCAAGGCCGCTGTTGTTTTTAGAAATGATAGTTTTCTCGCCGAGATTGCCGCTTTCCACTTAAATTTGTCGTCAATGACAATTCCCAGGTATTGGTAAGTGGGTGTTCTTTCCAGGGCTTCCCCTTTCACAAATAGTCTTTTTGGTTTCATGTTTTTCCTCCCCGCATGCATAGTAAAAGTTTTTTTAACATTTAAAAACAAGTTCAAACTTAACATGAATTCACAGTATCTATCCAATGCTCGCTGGAGTTCCACAGATGTTCTCGCTAAAATGACCGCGTCGTCGGCATATAGCAACGCGGGTATATGCCGACGTCCGACCGAGGGGAGGTCTCTACTTCCCTCAAGCAATGCTGTCTCGAGGCCATTTGTGTAGAGGGTGAATAGAAAGGGGGCCAGTACGCATCCCTGTCTGACCCCCTTTTCTACCCAAAAGCTATCTGACAGTTGACCCTTTGTCCCAAATCGGACTCTGCCTGTTGTTCCAGTATAGAGTTCTCGTAGGAAATCTACAATAGGGGGATCTACTCCCATATTCAACAGGATCGTCCACAGCCTTGAATGTATAACACAATCGAAGGCTGCGGATAGGTCCACATACACCATGTGAAAGGCACTCCCCTTGGCCTCTAAGTATTTTCCTGCCAATAGGGTCAAGTTTAGCGCTTGATCCACAGTGCCTAGACCTTCGCGGAAACCATATTGTATGTCTGATATGACATTGTTAGTGACTGCCCACTCCTGGAGTCTCTCGAGAATTATCCGACCAGCGACCTTCCCGAGAGAGTCCAGGAGGGAGATAGGCCTATAACAAGTTGGTGAGTTTCGGTCTCCCTTTTTAAAGATCGGGACGAGTACAGAGGTCTTCCATGATTCAATCAGGCCTTCTTCTAGAGAGGCGTTTAAAACATTTGTCAGGAGCGGGGACCAGAGTTCTTCCTCGTGTTTATAAATGTCAACGGGAACCCCGTCGGGCCCCGGGGCTTTGCCTAATTTAGTGGATCTTAATGCTTTCTGTACCTCGTCATGCGAAAACTGCAGGTTTAGCGGATAGATAACTTGCTTCAGCAAGTCCGTTGTTTCCATATTATCTGTTGGACTTAAACCAAAAACATTTGAGTAATGTTTTACCCATTCAGTGTTGGTGATCGCGACGTCAATAGAGGGTATATCCTCCTTCCCTGTGAGGTATGGTGACCTTACTATTTTCCAGAACTCAACACTATCTTTGAGTTCTGTACTTTTTTTTAGACACTCCCAGAGGTCAGTTTTTATCTCATGTTTTCTGTTTTTAATTGCTAAGGCATAGTCTCTCCTTAGAGCGGTAATTTTCACCCTGTCTCTATGCTTACTGGCCAATGCTTTTTTTAGTTTTACGTGTGCTTTCGTACAAGCTGAATCGAACCAGCCTTTCCTATCACGGTTAATCTGTTTGCAGGATCTAGTTAAAGCCTTTTTTATCTTATCTGTGATAATATTGAAGCTAGCTATTATCTTGGAGCTTTCTGCCTCATGGTCTAGACAAAGTGATATCTCATTTTTACATGCTGTAACAATTGTTGAAGTGGTCGCTTTTTTATCAACATTTCCCCATTTTAGGGTGTAGCCATTAAGAGACCCCATCTCTAAGTTTTGTTGATGCAGTAGAGAAAAAGTATCAAAATCTTTTTGTTTTCTTTGTTCTCTTAGGCTGATTACAATCGGAAAGTGGTCACTTAAAGGATTTTTGGTTACTTCGAATAATTCTATAATTGGACCTTTATGTGCTGAGATCATGACGTAGTCTATCAGACTCGTCAGTCCCCTGCCATTAAAGGTTGGGGTAAAAGGTACTTGAGAAGTTTTTAGTTCATTTGCAAAACCCAGTTCTAATTCAGTTACAGCCTCATTCATTTTTTCGCCTTCATGTGAATGAGTAAAGTGAGTGATCATATTTCCATCATCTTCTACTATCCCACATTTATCAGTATTATTGTTGTCACATAGGTGGATGTTAAAGTCTCCGCCCCATAGTATGGTGCATGTTTTATTAGTAAATTTCTCTTTTAGGTTTTGTAAAGTACCAGAGATTTCTTGAAGAAGGTTAGTTAGGTCGTCTAGTTTTTTGTTATTGTAAAAGTTTACAATAATGTATACTGTCTGTTTAGTTGTCTTCAAAATTACTATTTGATAATTCTCATATAATTTAACTGGAACTATCTCTTCATGTTGTAGGGTGTTGGCTATATAGATAATTAGACCGCCACTGTTTCTTCCAGAAGAAGATTTTTTTGCTGAAGAAAGGAAGGTCTTATATCCCATTATATGCAGTGGGTCGATAGCCCAAGTTTCCTGAAGACAGATAATACTGCTCGCAGTTACTTGGTTTAAAAAGTTAGGATTTGTTACTTTAGCCAGCAAGCCTGCTATGTTCCAGAAAGTTAAATTTATTAAGGAAGTGCTTTTGTTATTGCTGTTTGAAATTTTCTTAATTAATGAGTTTCCATGATGTTGGTGGCTAATTTTTGATTGAGCTAAGTTAATTTCATCATTAGGTCCTATTTGATTTTGAGTATTTAAGGTATTCTCTGGTATTATGTTCTGCATGTCTAATCCATAGATATTAGGGGGGCTATCTGACGTCTGGCCTGCTGGATTTAATATATGGTTCACTGAGTCTACAGGGTAGATGTTTTCTTGTCAATCGTTAAAGTCAAGAGTAGAGAGTGCAGCAAACCTGTTTTGAGTTGGAATACTATAAAGGTTACCAGGTGCTGCGGCAACATGTTGCCAACGAGGGTCCCTGTATTCTTTGTTTGGCATTGTAGACAAGTAAGGGTGAGATGTGAAATGAGGATGAACCTGTGGATGATGTCTTTGCATATGAATGTTTGGATATGTAAATTTGGGATACTGCTGTAAAAAGGGGGAGTTGTTTGCAAATATTGAATGATGATCAAAGAAAGGTGTGGCTAGGTTAGATTCTGTTGTTGGTACATCAGTGATCAGATGCCTATAGAAGTACCCCAGTGGGAGTAGGGTGGTATTAAATTCCCATACGGAAGGTGGAGGGGCTCTGGCCAGAGTTTTCTCGGCCCACTGTGGATTCTTGAAACTAATAGATACACAATCACCTTCAAATTTCTTTTTTAAAGGACCTATCCATCCTACTCTCTGTACATTGTTTATTTCTCCTGTGCATTCTATCGGATAGTTACAGTTTGCTATCAACCAATGCAGGATCTTGTTTTTCAAAGATGAGTGAGTTTCCTCTTGATCGTTCCTAAGCCTAGGCACATTCACTAAGATCAATACATAAGCACCACATTCGGGGGGAAGATTGATTCTTGAAGGGATCTGCCTTGAATTGTATGGTGGATCGTGTGTTAACCGGGGTTTTTGAGAGTTTGTAATAGTGGATGTTGAATAATTTTGACTCTTTTTTTGTTCTTGAGATGATGTGGTCGTCTTTCCTGGAGTAGTGTTTACTGCCTGAGTACTAGTGGTTGTGCTTGAAGTTGGGCCACTTCCTGTGGCAGAGTTGTTTGTAGGCTTATTTTTGCTCACTGGAATGGATAAGTTTGGTTGCGGTTTTGTTGTACTAGTTACAGTTGATGTAGTTTTTTCTGTCTGTTTTGTAGTAGTAGTTTTACCGGTGTTTGGTTTTCCTGCTGTATTAGTAGGTACAATGTCTCTAGTGAGAGTCTTTTTATTAACAGCGATGAGTTCCTCAAGTTTCTTTTCAATTCTAGTCAGTCTAGATTCGATTGGTGAGATGTAAATTGCCAGGAGATTGCCGACGCTTTCTATCAGTTGATCATCTTTTATTAGCTTTACTGATGCGTCAAGGTTATTTATATACTCCTGGACCTTTTCCTGCATGGCTTCAGTTGAAGGGCCAGGTTGTTTAGATGTTCCGTTAGCTAAGGGGTACTTGGTTGTAGTTTTTCTAGATTGAACTTTGGAATTTTTGCGTAGTTTACCCACAGTAGGGATACTTATTGTTGGTTGTTGAGTCTGTTTACGAATGGCGCCCTCTTCGGTGGGTCTTATTAGTATGGGACTATTCGGTTCTATGTTTTCCGGAGTGAGATTTATGTTTAGATCTGGTGTCTTTTCGAGGTCATTGCTCGTGTCAGAGTCACACTCTATCAGTGGGTCTGTGGCCGATAAATTAATTTCGTTAGGAATGGTGTGAATATCAGGCCGTGTTTCTTGCAGGCCTAGTTGTTGTTCATGTTGTTTGACAGGAGTTTTTGCCAACAAAATGTCGCCAAGGGAGGAACGTTTAGTTGTTAATAGTTCGTATGAGGCCCTGCGCTTGGCAGCTTCTAAGTCTTGTGAGACTCTTCTTTCAAGGAGAGAGATGCTTAGATCAATCGCGTCATGCGTTCTCGTGATAAAGTTATCAAGGGGGCCAATGATAGATGTACTGTTTGCAGCAGCAGTTTTGCTTCTACTTCCCCTGGTAGACATTGCGATATAATTGTGGGCCGGGTGTGATGGCAAGCAGTGATAGGTGAAACCAGAGATCTCTCAATCAATCTGATGCAGGGGAACTCAATATCATGCAGGCAATTTTAGCTTCATATACTAAAGCGAGGGAGGATTTTAGACACGTGTAAGTAATAATAGAAAAGTACCTGGGATGACGTAGGGCAAAGATGATAGAGGGGTGTACCCAACCCAACCTCCTCGACCTCGGAGGGCCTCAGAGGGCCCGCCCTTAGCCCGGGCTTCGCCCGGCGTCCCGCTCGCGTCCCGCGAGACGGGGATGATGGTTAATTTATGCGCCTCCTGGCGCCGAAATATCGCGGTATGTACCGCTAGGCCTGCTGGGTGTTGTGGTCCTGTGCCTGCACCACGCCCACACTCCGCTCGTCAGCCGGACTCCCGAGATGGCAGAAGGGGTCCCACGGCGAGAGGCGGGAGGCGGGCGGGCGGGCAGGGTCTTGGCGAGTGTCCCAAGCGGTGTCCCAGGGCAGAAGACAGGCAGCGCCTGTTCAACAGTGAAGGATTCAGGTATTTTTTGGCTATTGAGTCACAGATGACAATCAAAATTAGACCTTCTGTTCTTGCAATGAGGATTTGGGACCCTTTCGTACATTAGACTGCCTGCTCCTTCATAGATTTGCAAGGCTTCACAATGTAACTGTAACTCTTTGTCGTCCCTAGGCAGAGCTACTGCACTTCAGTCTGTACAGGATCTTAAGTTAAGAAAGCTTGATCTAGTTTAGAAATGCATATCCATTTCCAAATTTTTCTGAACGTCTAGTTTGGCAGAACCAGTCTTGTTTTCCCAGTCCTCAATAATAATTTGGTGAGCAGTGAAGAGAGGGCTTTTTGACAGTGAACGTATTTCTACTAGTGTAATGTGTAGAGTGAGGTTTGAGGATGCTAAGCGTAAGTTCCTTCTCTCGAAGCTCCTATTGGTGCAATGAGCAGTCCAACTGGAATTTACCTTTTTAGTGACTTCTCTTGACCCTTCAGCCAAAACCCATGAAACCGTTGGTTTCTATACCTCTAATATATACTTCTTCGAAATGTAAATCTTTAGAGACTTCCCTCTGTTGTAGCAGTAGAACATTTGCAAAAAGTTAAAGTACTGACTGGTTTAGGTGAAAGTATCAAACAACATTTATAATAAGAAGGATTGTATTAAAGAACAACTTGTCCAGGTGTCAAAACATCCATGGCAACAAACCTACAATTTTGTGTGTGCTCCTTAAATTCTTACAATATAGACATCTGAATACGCAACCAGATTGAATCAACATTCTGAAAGAAGGTAAAATACTTTGTAGTGTCATACACGTTTAGGTACAAAGATTTGCACCTGTTGTTGAATCAGGTTATCTACCAATGACTAGTCAAGAAGATACCGACCTTCTTCACTGGTTCTCCATTAACAATTATGAGCACTGAATAGCCTTGCCCACATGTGGGATCCTGTAGCACTTTTCCAAAGACAACATATTTCACTTTCCATTAGAAAACACATATCTTTTTACATTGATATGGAAGTGTTAGTATAGTGTGCTAATGCTGAGGGCTTCTTGGCGATGGTATCTGCAACTGAGATAGCAGCGGGAGCTTAGGATTACTACCAAAAAGACCTTATAACCAGTTGCAACGAGCGGGAGGTCTATTTATTAAAGTGCATACATCTGTTCACATTGGGTAGGAGAATAGCCAGGTTTTAAGATGTTTCCTGAAACTGCTTAGGTTAGCATGGCCTCTAAGATGTTAAGGTTAAAGTTGTTCTGTGGTGTAGATAAAGCTCCTACCTCCCCATTTCTTTCCGCTGATTTTCCAGGCATTAACTGTCCTGCAATTGGTGGAGCACAGAGTTCCTCCAGGGCTATACCAAGCAAGATTTGTTTTAAAGTATACTGGGCCATCCCCCTACAGAGTCTTATGTGCCGTGCCAGACATAAGGCCTTGAACCTGACTTTTTTCTTTGCAGAAAGCCAGTGGAGCTCTCCTAATGCCTCAGACACTGGCTTGAACTTGGAAATGTTCTTTAGAGGTTGAGCTGCTGCATTCTGGAGGCATTGGAGTTTTTTCAGAGTGCTTGTGAATGCCTAGATATTAGGCATTGCAATAGTCCAGCCTTGACTGCACTAAGGCAATAACCACTGATTTTTGAAGTTCGTATGGAATCAAAGGGAGAATCTTCCTTATCATACGCAGCAGGAAAAAGGAGCAGGAGGTGAGTTTTTTAATCTGTGTGTTGAAAGACAAGCTGTGGTCAAAGATTATGCCAAGATTCTTAACAGAAGATACCGGAGTGGGAAGCAAGCCAAGCATCTGAGGCAACCAGGATTGGTCCCAGCAAACCGAGTCTTTGCCCAAGAGGTGGACCATGGTTTTGACCGAGTTGAACATAAGACTATTGTTGCTCATCCATTCTTCTTGGCTTCCATGCAGCTATTAAAAATGTGTGAAGTCTCATTAATATTAGTCGAGATGGACACAACAAATTTGTGTCATTTGCTTACGCCACTAGGGTGAAACCAAATGAACGGATCAATCTTGTCAAGGCGCTGCACAAATATTAAAAAGTGTAGGACTCTCGGTGAAGCCCTGACGGACCGCACAGGGCAGTATAAAGGACTTGGATACAAAGTCCCTCAGGGTAACCGACTATTCCCTATCAGAGAGAAAAGAGCTCAAGAGTTGAAACTCCAATTCCAATTTCTACAAAGCGTTCCAGCATGACCGCATTGTTGAAGGCTGCTGATGGGTCCAACAGGACCATTGCAGCCTTCCCACTGTTCTCTGGGATACTTCGCAGCTCCTCTGTACCTACAAATAGAGCCAACTCTCTGCTGTGATTTGGCCTGAACCCAGATTGCACTGAATCCAAGATTTCATTCTGGAGCCCTTTTTCCACTCCATAGGAAAAATTCTCAAGTTAAGGATGGTGTTCAGTAGCTGTAGCAATCTGGTTCTGTATATGGTATACCTCTAAGTGGTTATACCTTGCACAGAGTCCAGATATTCCCCTAGAAGTGTACAGGGCTCAATGGAAACCCAAAGTGCTCTATTAGTAGTAGTGTGAGCGAGCAGCCTTTGGCCTAACACAGAGGAAAGTAAGACATTTATTGCACAACATTGACCAATAAGGGACACACGACTCAAAAAGGATCCACACCAATTTTATTTAAAAAAGGCTTCACGTTTTAAAAAAAACCAAGATCTTTGTAATAAGGGAAGTACTTTTTGCAGTAAAATAATTAAGACTTTCAATAGTCGACAGTCCAATTTTTAAAGAGTTTGATGTTATCCTATGAAGGAAAACAATAATGCGGTTATATAGGTAAGTACACGACTTACAGTTCCAGTCTTCGGGATCAAAGATCAGCAAAAGGAAAGCATCAGGTGAGTACCAAAATGCTCCACCAGCGGAATGGGTGCGGTCTGGTGCAGAGGTAAAATTCAGCGTTCAGCTCAATGCCTTTCAAAGAAGATGGGGCGGGGGGGGGGGGGTGATCAAAACCACACTGCTTGCTGGTAAGTAGATTGGCTAAAGAGGCCCAGCATTTGGGGTCAAAGCAAGCACGGGGGAGGCACAAAGCAACACCAAACATACACGACCAGAGCCACAGGGGCAGCAGGGTGCAACTTCAGTGTCAGACACCCAGAGCTTTTCAATGGAGACTTTGCTTTCAACAAACCGACTGCAGGCGTCGCAGGCGAGTAAACCAACCATAGCATAGGTAAGTTGGGATGTAGGAGGTCGTATGGGCAGTCGGTTCAGCTCCCCAAGGCCCTGGAGCATTGGGTGCAGGGGTGTCTGTAGACATTGGGTTTTCCTTTGTGGTAAATATATGATTTACCGTCTTAATTTCTATGCAGGTAAGTACTTAATCAATAATAACTCAATCGGAAAGAAAGACGCAGAGTCCGTGGTGTTAGAGTTCTTAGGGGTTTTATTCCTTAAAAAGGAATGGTCATGACCGGATATCTGGTTCCTGCCACCACTGAGGGTGCAGGAAGGGATAGAGCAATATTTTATTGACAATACATAGCTTATATACTTGAGTTACATTGTAGAAACCAATATAGTAGGCGTAACAGCTGAGAGAAACAAGATAAAACACACACGTGGTAGTGATACGTAATTAGAAGGCGTGAACTAGGCGTGAACATAGAGGTGTGTGCTAGAAACGTCACAGGTAGGTGTCATAAGTGGGTGGCAACAAAAGCAGAATCTTGCAATGTCAGCAGAAATCTTGAGGCCTGGATGCGTGCGCAGCTGCATGACGTGTGACTGACGTGAAGCTGAAGGGTGCAGGGGACTTGACATTTTAACTAGCGGAAAGAGACAGAAGTCTGGCATGTCAGATCAACTTGTGCTTCTATCATATCTGATATCTGATGTTTAGGAACTGAGCTATCTGGACGGAAAGGTCTCTGGGGCAGAAGCTATTCTATACTGACTGTGAGTGCGTGTATAAGCGCCTAAGTGTCTGCATGAGAAGCGTGGGGGCATGGGCCTTCCATGGGAGCATGGTAACAGAGGCTATGAATTACTTGCACAGAGACAGTAAGACCAGGCCCTTTGCTCTGCAGCTGGGGGATGTTTACTTAAACTAGTAGGCAGGAATGCATCTTCGGAGAGGGAAACAGATAACTCGAAGGTTGAATTCATTCTTGGCAGGCAGCAGGCTGAGCTAAGCGCGGTGGGCCGCGCTGGAAGTAAGGCAGAGTTCACAGGTACAGGGGCAGCCTGGGCTGAGGCTTTCAGAGTCAGAAGGCAGAAAAAAGGCTCGATGGCAGAATTCAGGGCCTACTTTGCCAGAGCTGAAAAACGTGTAAAGTACACCACAAAAAGACGTTGGCATGGCATACTTAGGAACGGACTATTCAACCCATTCAGGGTGGGTCTGAAAGAGGACATGTTAACGTTGGACGCAAATGTATTTGCGTCTTCATAGCTGGCACAGGAGGGAAGTTATATGCACTTTAAACTCGTACATGGAGACGGTGGGGTACACGATAGGGAACATAACTTGACCAAAAATTTATATTTCCTCATTCCCTCCTTGTTCCCTACGGACCCTTCATGATATCTCGATCATCATGAATCGATCAGTCTGTTCTTGTAACATCATTTGCTCGTCTCTCTTCCGTTGTCGGTTTGAGAGAAATCTGGAATGTTTAATGCACGATGTGGCGCACAGTCCACAAATCGCCGGCCCACACTGTAGGCACAGGCAGCAACTGAATACTATGACAAGGGCAATGCCTAGGAAGGATAGGATCTTCCATCCCCAAGCGGTCAACGTTGTCCAGAACCAACCGGACCAAGTCCAGGTGCCTGGATTCTGATGTGTCAAACTTGCAATCTTATGGAGACGTGTAATAGCTTTGTATACAGATGGCGCGTTTTCTGGAATGAAAACACAGCAACTTGACCCGATGACCTTACAAGCTCCACCTCTATCTGCCAAGATGACGTCAATAACAAGACGATTTTGAAGGACAACAATCCGCATAGCAGACTGCTCCTCTGTTAAGTTACCTAGGGCGGAGGCAGTTTCATGTACTACTGCTTCAAGGGTTCTGGTTAATCTACGTATCAATTTACTGTTTTGGACGGGGCCTGTGAAGAAAAAGAATCCTTTATTAAAATCTGTGTATTGCTCCCAAGCCGTTTCAGTATAGTCGACAATCGGGAGATCTCTTCGGAATCTATCCTTTACTAGATTTGTATTTCTATGATAATCAGGGGGAGCTAGGAAAACAGGGGGCAGAAGGAAAGCAATGTAACAGGTACCATCCCAATCTGGAGGTAAACGTATGTATGCGGTATGGCCACAAACAAAGTAGGAATGACGTGTAGCTCGAAATGAGGACCTACCCTCATCAGTGAATTCGACCACAGTAGTACATTTACTATGACCTAAGTGTACTGAACCTTTCTTTCTAACACAAAGATGACCAGTGACTGGTAATACTGACATAGCGGGGAGAATGGGTGCAGCTTCGGACTCAATAGTAAGGATCATGAGGTTAACTGTGTAATTACCTAATCCATATACTTCGTTTTCTAGATCAGTTCCTATTCTAACGGATCGTCCACTTTTATCAGGGTAACAGACGTCGAACAGAACTGAATTCAGGTTTCCCCAAACCCAGCCCCCTTCGCGGGTAACAGCAATATCAGAATCTAAAGAATTAATCAATCTACTCCATGCACCACAGGAGCCATTGTGAGTGAACGGATACGGAAAGAGGGGCAGAACTCCCTTGTATTTCTGATGGGGAGGGAGTCGGCCACATATCCAACAGTTTGTAGCATTGCTCGTCTGATGGGAGTGATGTAACATGCTAATGGATGTGTTGTTGCGCAGCGCAAGTCTGTAAGACAATTCGTGAGGGGGTAATGTACTAAAAGAATGTTCAGCAGAAACATTGTAAACAGATTGTTCATGCTTGAAGATAGGGTGATATATAGGAAGCAATATACTCGCCACAATAATCAGAAGACTTAGAAAAAACATAATTAATAAAGTCACTATACAGTGGCTGCGGAGTGATTTGCAATATGCACGTTTCTTGAATTCTCTCTCTCTCTCTCTGTCTCGATCTAGGGGATACATGTCAGAAACTATTTAACCGATTCACCTAGGGGAGGACTTAAACAATTGTTATGTTATGTTATGTTACATAAATTTGTAATGCGCACTGCTGCCCCAGCTAAGGGGCGTCCAGGCGCACAGAATTAAACTGTCTGACTTGCTAGATCGAAGCTTCAGTTTATACTCCTCTTGGGGAGTTTTCTCTCGTTCGGGAACCTTAAAGTCACTAGGTTTAATACAGTCTTTGGTGGGGGTGGACGAGTCAGGGTCTGGTTTCAGTTCGTTGCACTTTTTAATATGACTCGTATGTATCCACCCCTTTCTGCCTTCCACTTTGATTGCTGTCCTCGTAGTGAGCAGGACGGTCTTCGGCTCTTTCCAGCGGGGTTCCAGCGGACTTTTCCTGTCAAAGTTCCTTATTAAGACGGTGTCACCTGGTCGGACATCGTGCGGCTTTACATCAGTGTTGTCAGGGAAGGCTGCGGCAACCTGTGAACGACATGATTGGAGTGCAGACATCAAGGAGGCAAGGTGATCTGTCAGCATATTACAATCGACATCAGTAATTTTCTTAGGCATGGGCGTCCCCCACATATTCGGTGGTCTGCCAAAGACCACTTCGTACGGGGATAGTCCTGATCTCGAATGGGCAACCATTCTCATATAGAACAATGCAACTGGCAGGGCGACTATCCAGTCGACCCCTTTCTCTTTACAGACTTTAGCAAGGCGGGTCTTTAATGTCTGGTTATGCCTTTCTACAAGGCCTGCAGCTTCGGGATGTCGGACACAATGGAATCTCCACTGATATCCTAGCAGAAGGGAGACATGCTTCATGAGTTCGGATGAGAACGGCTGTCCGTTATCTGAGTACACGACACGAGGCAAGCCGTATCGTGGGAAGAATTCTCGAACCAGCTGCCTGGCAGTGGTCGGGGCAGTGTAATCTGAGACTGGGTATGCTTCGGTCCAACGGGAAAGTGCACAAACAACTACGAGGACATATTTGAATCCCCGACAACGGTCCATCTGGATATAATCCATCTGGAGGACTTCAAAAGGGTGATCGGGAGGATGAAATCCACCTTGCTCTACAGGAACGCTTTTACCTGGATTGAACTGACAACAGATCATGCAAGTACGCACTTTCTGTTTTGCTGCTGCTCGTAAGTGTTTGTTGTACCAGAGATTCTGTAAACTGTCTAACATAGCTTTCTCTCCTAGATGTGCAGGACTATGTGCTGTATTTATCATGATTTGGACCATAGAGTCGGGGAGAAACCATGTAGATTTTCCCTTTGTGACCCATCCTTGATCTGTCTGGATCCCTCCTAGTTCAGTCCATTTCTTTATTTCATCTGGAGTGGCATGTGTCTGAATATCGATTATGTCTAGGGTGGGATCCCTTACTGACATACACTGAGTTGGTACTATTGTCTTTGTCACATCAGTAGTCTGGGTGTGAGTCAATGCTGTATGTTTTGCTGTCTGGTCTGCCAGGTCGTTACCCTGGGAAACAGAATCCGTAACTTTAGTATGTGCTTTACACTTCATGACTGATATGCCCGAGGGCAAATGTATTGCTTCTAACAGTGCTTGAATGAGGGGCCCATGTTGGATCTTGGCACCATGAGAGGTCAAGAAACCTCTTTCTTGCCATAACATGCCGAAGTCGTGTACGACTCCGAACGCATAACGGGAATCAGTGTATATGTTAACATTTCTGTTCTTGGCTAGTATACAAGCTCGGGTCAGAGCGATGAGCTCCGCCGCTTGAGCTGACAGTGTGTCAATACGATGTGTTTCTTTAACTTCAGTTTCAGTGGTTACTGCATACGCGGCCACTAATTCTCCTGTACTTGTTCTCATGCATGAACCGTCCACATAAAGTGTCAGGTCTGGATTTGTCAGTGGAACATCTGTTAAGTCTCGTCGAGGTTTTGTTACTGTATTAATGATCTCTATGCAATCATGCGGGGTTGGATCTGTCATAATTGTAGGTAACAATGTTGCGGGGTTCAGAATGCTACAGCGTCTGATTTCTATGTGTGGCTGGAAGAGTGTCAATTCATAACCTGTCAGTCGTGCTATAGTCAAGTGCTGAGTCTGGGTTCTGTTTAAAAGAACCTCTACAGAATGTGGAACTTGAACTGTTAATGGATGTCCTAAAACAATTGAGTCGCTCTGTCTGATTGCTAGTGCTGTTGCTGCTACTGACTTCAAGCACGCAGGGAGTGCCTGAGCTACTGAATCCAATGTACTTGAAAAATAAGCGCAAGGCTTATGTGAACCTGCTTGATCTTGAGTGAGGACAGACAATGCTGTACCCTCACGTTCTGTAACAAAAAGTGTAAAAGGTTTGCTGTAACATGGTGTCGCTAGAACTGGTGCTTGGCATAAAGCTTTCTTTAATTCTTCAAAAGCCTGTGTATGTTCCTGAGTCCAAGGAAGGACAGTCGAAGTCGCTGCCTCCTGTGTTGTTAACTGAATGAGTGGTTTAGCTAGAAATGCATACTGGGGAATCCATTGTCTGCAGTACGAGGTGAGGCCTATAAAGGCCCGCACTTCCTTTTGTGTCTGTGGTTGTGGCATATTTACAATTAACTGAATGCGATCGGGAGTGAGCTGTCTCCCCACTTTGGACAGCAAGTGACCCAAGTACACAACTTGCTGAACACAGAATTGTAGCTTCGAAGGAGACACCTTGTGTCCCTTGTCGGCCAGAAAATGTAAAACTGTCAGTGATGCTTGTTCACATTCGGGCTCACTTCGTGCAGTGATCAGCAGATCATCGACGTATTGCAGTAAAGCGGTGTTAACTGGCATTATGATACAATCGAGTTGTCTTTTCAGTGCTTGGCTATAGATGCTGGGGCTTTCTGTGAATCCTTGAGGTGCGCGTGAAAATTTGTAACTTCGTCCATTTAAACTGAATCCGAAGAGATATTGGCTCTCTGGATCAATAGGTACACTGAAGAAGGCGTTCTTGAGGTCAATTACAGTAAAGAACGTTGCTTCTGAATCAATAGCCGCCAATAAGGATGAGATGTCGGGAACCACAGGGTACTGTGGAATAATGCATTTATTCAATTCTCTTAAATCAATCACCAGCCGATATACTGGCGGTGCATTGGGATCAGTACGTTTAAGAATCGGAATGATGGGTGAATTACAGATATTGGAGTCGGTTTCTACAACCACTCCTTGGGCAATGAGCTCTTCAATGATTTCCAGTAAAGCCACTACAGCATCGGGTGGTAACTTGTATTGTCTGATTCTGGGTAAAACAACACCTGGTTTGAGTGTAACACGGTATGGTGTAATGTGCATACAACCTACATCAGTTGGGCCTTTTGCCCACAAGTGATCTGGTACATTTTTCAATCTGACATCAAACTCTCGTAACACATAATGACCCTTAAAGTCTCTTAAGAAAAGTCTAACTCCTTCCGGAGAGCAGCAGATCACGGCTCCTAGAGCCTTCAATGTTTTTATTCCTAACAGATTTTCTGGACATGATTTCGTGAGTAACAGGTCTGTAACACGTGATAATGGACCCACAGCCAGGGGAACTGGTTTCGATACCTCATTTACAATAGGCTGTCCTGAAAAACCAAGGGAAACATTCTGTGAGCCTGAGAGGGGTGCCCCTGGGACTTCATCATGGCTGATTGTGGTGCGACTTGCCCCTGTGTCAATTAAAAACTTTCTGTCTTTTCCCAATACTTGACTGTGTACATAAGGACCCTCTTGATCTACAGGAATCTCAATAAGAGGCAAGCCACCCTCCCTCTCTAGGCTGTTTCATGTGTAACGTTGATAATCGGGATAATCAGATTGGGCATACTGGTACATCTGCTGTGAAACTTGCTGAGTCGCGGCAATGGGCTGTGGCTGTGACTGTCTCTGAGGTACCGCTACTGTCTGTGCTGTATGTGATGGAGCATGCATAGGCTGTGTATTCTGCATGGGCTGTATATTCTGTGAAGACTGATGCTGATTATGATCTTGTCTAGGCGGATGCGGTCTTTCTTTAGTTTTACCTGTCGCTATATTATGTTTCAGAACTGGGCATTCATGTACGTAGTGACCTGGCTGCTTGCAATAGTTGCATGTCCCTTTAATGGGAGCTGCGGAATGGCCTGTCTGGGTCGTACCCTTTCTCTGGTCGTCGGCTGGAACCGATTGGGCCACTAACATTTTCATTTTCGTGTCTTTCATGCGTTTCTGTTCCTGATCCTGTTCTTCTCTAATTCTGTTCTGATGATATTGTAACATCTGTAACATCTGGGATGGCGTATTTGCCTGCCAAGTACTTTCAACTTTATACACGCGGTTCTTAACTAATGGCAGGGAATTCTCGACTAATTTTGATACAAAAAGATGCGGGTATGACTCACTACTTGGTTTAAGGCCACTATTAATAATGAAACATTTCTCGAATCTTGAATAGAAGTCGCTAGTATCTTCATCGTGTTTCTGTTTACAGGACGAGATTGCGTCCCAATCTTCCTTTCTAGTTGTCAGTAATCTTGGGAGAACCTGTACTATTAAACCTGGTAATGCTTTAGTTTTCTCCCCAAGGCCTAGCCCTGGGGTACGTTTTTCCTCCTCGTCTTCTATTTCTGCCCATACAATCTTTTTGTCTCCCACTTCCCATTCTTTTTCCTTGAGTTTCTCGTAGATGCCCGTGGGCAGCAGTACCTTTAACATTTTCATGATATCTTCATATGTGTAATCCCCCATCAGTAACATGTCTTTAAGTTCTCTATGAAAACCTGCAGGGTCTTTATCATGACAGGGTACTAGTTTCTTCATTTCCAATAGTTCTAACTTGGTCAGAGGCGTGTGTACATACACACGTTTCAGATTATGATCGGCACCCATGACTGGATGTACTTCTCGTAAGGGGTTCTGACTTTCAATGCCATGCAGGCGCTCCATATGATACATTTTTCTTTCTGGGGGCGGAGCAGGGACATATTGTGAACCCAGGAAAGTATTATGTCTGTGTCGTTGTTCTAGAATTATTTGAATTAATTTGATACTTAAACCTCTCCATCTATCCATGAGTAGTGCTTCTAATGTATCGTGTAAGGGACCTGGGTCAGCGTGTTGATATCTGAATAGCGTGAGGAGGTGTTGAATCATGTATACACCTGCTAACTTCTGCTCGTCTGGGGAAAGGTGCAGAAATGTCTGTGCTACGGTGTCATCATTGTATATATTCGGGTTGTCAGCCCATAGTACAGCTGACCGGGCTAGTTCTTGTTCATCCATAGAATTGAGTACATGGTACCCCATTCGTTCTCGAAGCCTTTTATCAGTCTCCTGGAACTGATGTTCAGGAGAATTCGGTTTTGTTATGCCAGAGAGAAAAACTCTCTTGCTTTCTGGACGAATGCCTTTCCTAAGGTAAGTTCCCTTACCTACATATGCTATCGTATCTGTAGTCCTTTCTGGTTCTTCAGGTTCTTCCTCCTCCTCGGAGGAGGCATTCTCTTTCTCTTTTTCTTTTTTGTGTATCTCTATTACTTCTTTTCTTATTTTCTTGTACATACTGGCTATGCAACCCCCTTTATCATGTTTTCCTTCAGATATATTTTGACCCCACTTGTTGAGTCCATCTAATTCATCCTGGTCTGTCTCAGGCCTGTCTCGTTCTCTTATTAAGCAATTTATGAAAAAACGTAGTAGATACGCTTGAGTGTCGACTTTCTGATGTGCCATGGCTTCCTTAATACTGTCAGGGTCTTCCCCAGTCCGGACAAAATTGTATATTCTATCTAGGTACTCTTTCATTCCTGAGAAGTACAGTAGGTAATCTGTAGCTTGTCTTAAGCGTAGTGATGCTATAAACATCCTATCATCTTTACCGGGTACTGGGTCGTATCTGCAAACTTGAAGCGGTTCTTTGAGTGGGTCGAGGCGGGGTGAGTGGAGCATAAAGGGCTTCTGCAAGTGTAATCTACGTGTTGGCGGCGGGGTCTGGGGACCCCCAGACGCACCTCCTGAGGCTGAAGCTTGAGCGTTATCTCTTTGTGGAGTCTGTATCGGTACTTGAATTTGTCTTTTAGTAGGATCAGGTAGAAGCGGTTTCGGTAGATTAATTTTAGGTGCGGGAAGTGGTGGAGGTGGTGGAACAGGGGGAACATGTCGGACGGGAGAACCTTGCTGTGGTACTGGCGGGATACGATCTCGGGGCGGGTTACCACCCCCGTCACCGTCGGTGGGCGGGACGCGGACAGGCAGATTGGTGTAAGCGGGAGCTACATCCTCTAGATAGGAATTCAGGAATATGTCTTTAGTGGTCCTGTGAGTTACTTTAGTTGGAATTAATGGTGGCGGCAGATTTTTCGGTATTTCTGAAGTGGCCTCTGGCGAACCCTCGGCCACGAGATACATACCATTTACCAGATTGTTTCGTGCGCGGTCTATTTGCTCTGATTTTACTTGGATCCCCTCAGTAACTAATTCGTTTTCTTGAGCTTTTTCTGATTCTTTAAGTCTGTCTTCTCTACGGAGTGCTTTTTCAGCACGCTTATGTGATTCCTTACGCCAAAATTCTATGGCGTCTTTCTGAGATTGTCTGGCTTTCTTTTTCCATAATGCTTCTTCTACCTTCATGATGCACTCGGCATCCCATGTTCCGGTAACGGGCCATCTGTGCCTTTCGTCTAGATGCTTAGTATAATCGGCCCATAAATCTAGATACAGTATGGCGTCTATGCCATGTTTATGGTACATGAAATTTCCAGGAGTGTCCCTAGGGGGGATAGGAATTTCTTCCTCTAGCATCCCTTTCCTAGTTCCTATCTGCTTTAACTTGTTGAAAAACGGCATCTTGTTTACTTAATACTGAATGCTCAATCCTTACTACTTAATACTGAATACAGCTAGTTACACAAGAACACAATAATGTACATAAAAAACAGTCACTCATACAACGACATTAATCACATGGAAAAAGACATTTAAAAACACCTATTACTACCCCCTATACCGGATGTACTGCTAAACAGCACAGATACACTGCTGAGAACAGTGCAAGAACTTGAATCATCGGATATACTGCTAAACAGTACAGATACACTGTCTAAAACAGTGCAGACCGGACTTGTGTACCCAAACCCGTCTAGATACTTCCCAGCAATGGTACTCACCGGGAAGCATGGAAAACAGAAGGCCTCGGAAAACTCGACTGGACTGGACCGGACTTGACTCGACTCGACACGTGGGTACTTCGGAAAACTGGTGGGCCTCTTGACACCTCGGACCTTGCTTCTTTCGGCTAGGCTCTGGTCGGGATCCTCCGCGCTCCTCACCGCCTCGTCTGGGTGCTGATTGCAGTCTTCGTCACCTCCGTGGGCCAGAGGGAGATACAGGAAATCCTGCCGGTACGCGTAGTTTCCGTCTAACTGATGGCAGGGGACAGAGTTTGCAACGCACCAACCGGCGCGTGAGGTGGGGGAGGGGTCCCTGTTCGGGCGCCAAAATAATGTGGTAAATATATGATTTACCGTCTTAATTTCTATGCAGGTAAGTACTTAATCAATAATAGCTCAATCGGAAAGAAAGACGCAGAGTCCGTGGTGTTAGAGTTCTTAGGGGTTTTATTCCTTAAAAAGGAATGGTCATGACCGGATATCTGGTTCCTGCCACCACTGAGGGTGCAGGAAGGGATAGAGCAATATTTTATTGACAATACATAGCTTATATACTTGAGTTACATTGTAGAAACCAATATAGTAGGCGTAACAGCTGAGAGAAACAAGATAAAACACACACGTGGTAGTGATACGTAATTAGAAGGCGTGAACTAGGCGTGAACATAGAGGTGTGTGCTAGAAACGTCACAGGTAGGTGTCATAAGTGGGTGGCAACAAAAGCAGAATCTTGCAATGTCAGCAGAAATCTTGAGGCCTGGATGCGTGCGCAGCTGCATGACGTGTGACTGACGTGAAGCTGAAGGGTGCAGGGGACTTGACATTTTAACTAGCGGAAAGAGACAGAAGTCTGGCATGTCAGATCAACTTGTGCTTCTATCATATCTGATATCTGATGTTTAGGAACTGAGCTATCTGGACGGAAAGGTCTCTGGGGCAGAAGCTATTCTATACTGACTGTGAGTGCGTGTATAAGCGCCTAAGTGTCTGCATGAGAAGCGTGGGGGCATGGGCCTTCCATGGGAGCATGGTAACAGAGGCTATGAATTACTTGCACAGAGACAGTAAGACCAGGCCCTTTGCTCTGCAGCTGGGGGATGTTTACTTAAACTAGTAGGCAGGAATGCATCTTCGGAGAGGGAAACAGATAACTCGAAGGTTGAATTCATTCTTGGCAGGCAGCAGGCTGAGCTAAGCGCGGTGGGCCGCGCTGGAAGTAAGGCAGAGTTCACAGGTACAGGGGCAGCCTGGGCTGAGGCTTTCAGAGTCAGAAGGCAGAAAAAAGGCTTGATGGCAGAATTCAGGGCCTACTTTGCCAGAGCTGAAAAACGTGTAAAGTACACCACAAAAAGACGTTGGCATGGCATACTTAGGAACGGACTATTCAACCCATTCAGGGTGGGTCTGAAAGAGGACATGTTAACGTTGGACGCAAATGTATTTGCGTCTTCATAGCTGGCACAGGAGGGAAGTTATATGCACTTTAAACTCGTACATGGAGACGGTGGGGTACACGATAGGGAACATAACTTGACCAAAAATTTATATTTCCTCACCTTACCGGGGGCAGTCATGATAGGGAGGAGCCTCTGGAGTAACGCTGCACGCGTCGTCGTAGGGTCAAGAAGGGTTCGCCAATGCTGGACTGCTGGTCAGGATCGTCAGGAAACCTGTTCTGTATAGGTGGGCCACCTGTCACTTCGGTGTTGATTGCAGAGTGGTGAGGACTCTCGGTTCCAGAGGGCACCAGAGTAGAGATTTCTTGAGGGCCGGTCCACTGTCCACAGGAGATACTGTCTTTGTCAAAGTGAAGGCAGTCTGCCACAAATTCTGGAAGTCTCTGGCTGCAGGACAGGCATCTTATTTTCCATATGTTCTTTAAAGCTGGAGACAGGCTGGGGCCAAGTCAGTAGTCTTCTTCAGACTTTGCTGTATGACGTCTTCTTCGTCCTTCTTAGGTCAGCAGGAACTAGTTTTCAGGTCTGGGGGAGGCCACCTAAATACTAAATTTATGGGTGTATCAGGGGAGTAGCAGGTAGGACCAATGGGCATCTTACCTGGGTTGACTGCACCCTCAATTATGCCATCCTCCTGTAAGAGGGGGAATAGACCTTATCCCTGATTGGAGGGGGTCTACCCATCTTCAAGATGGTGGGTACTGAAGGATGTGCTTCGCCTCGCCGCCCACATCTTTGGGGTGGAGTTGGCAGAGGTGGGCATACCTCCTATTCTTCTATGTTTTCCCGCCACAGTGGGGGTGTAAACCAGGGGCTGCCATCTGCTGCTAGCAGCAGAGGCTTGGGGTCGCATTACAAAGGCAGTAGGCCTTTGAAGCTTACCTCATGAGCACCGTGCCCCTCCTGGGAGAGGTGGTGTGACCCATCCTTCCAGGATGTGCATTGTTTCTGGTCCCAGAGAGCAAAGGCTCTCGACCCAGTGTTCCAGAAACATGTCTGTTGGTGGCAGGCTGGCTAGCTACTGCCAGCCCGTGACTAACCAAGTGGTGGTTGATTTCCAAAGACTACCCCAGAGGTGCCCTCTGGGTACAGGGTTCAATAAATCCTACATTGGCATCAGTGTGGGTTTGTAAGGAGTAGGTTGGTACCAAGCACTCCTGATTTCAGAGAAGCCACCATTGTGCTGCGGAACTAGAGTTGTCTAGTTTCCAGCCCATGTACTCTCTATGGCTTCCCTGGCACTTAAAATATCTAAGAATGGACCTAAATATTGTTGGGGTATATCTGTTCTTGCTAATATGCCCACAGCCGGAGTATAGTCCACCCTGTCGTAGGGCTGTGAGGCATGCTATAGGGGTGACTTATTTATACCCAGTCAGTTCTAGTTAGCATGGGTCACAGATAATATGCCATGTTGACTTTGTCATGTTGTCTGCACTAGGCCATGCATTCTGCAGTGGCAGTCTATATGGCCTAGGGGACCCTTTTGAGTCCCACTGCCCTAGGTACAATTTACTAGGTACTTGCTGGGGCCTGAAGGGCCAATTAAGGAATAGTTTTAGGGAAGAAGTTTTGGCACAGGGGACCTGGTAGCCAGGGACCCTGTGCACTACAATTGAAATCACATAAATTTCCAGGAAAAAAGCGTGTGCTAACCATGTCCAAAAAGGTACTTTCTCACGGTAGCATAGTAAAGGGAGGGATAACCACCCCTGCTACCTCGTGGAAATTATTCGGGGAGCAAGGGTCAGATCCAGTCCCTTATTCTGTTTGACCTTGAGTTCAGCTACTCTTTACTCCATAAGAGGGGGAAACTTACTGAATGTATTTTTAACAGGAGCTGTAGTGATTAAACCTGAAGCCAAAGCTGAGGGCCTACCATAAGTGTTTTAATGTACCACAGATTTCCTCCACTTTATTTTTAAAGCATTCCATTAGTTGATCACCAAAGTTGACAGGGAACACAATTCGATGATAAACTGGAAAGGATCGGAATGGTTAAAAATGTATTCTTGTGGGTCTTTGCTAAATGAATTTTGTCTGAGAAATATTTAGTTTTCTCAATCAGATTTTTGTAGTCTTTAATATATTCATTGTATCTGACCTTTTTTCTTCAGTCAGATAGTTTTTACCCAACACTTTCTCTTGTCTTCTACGTTTTTGTTTTAGTTCTTTGAGCTGAGGTGAGAACCAGGGAGCAGAAGGTAGTCTTCTGTGGTTTTTAATGATTTGAACATGGGTGAACTTGGTAACAGCGACTTAGCCACTCAGAATATGTCTCTACTTTTCAGTTTAGAGCCTTTCATAAATAAGGGGTGAGGTCTGTCTAAAACGTCTGTCGGGTCTGTTTTATTAATTTTACTCCAGGTTTGAACGTTCTTACTTTGCATACAGTTTTTAGTAACATTGGTGGGTGGGACAGATTATAGGCTAAAGTTGATGGCTTTATGATCTTACCTTGTAATACGTAGAATATCACAAACCTTTAGGTCTTAGTTGTTAGAAAAGATGCTGGCCAGGGTATGACCTATTACGTGGGTAGTGGAATTCACACACTGAGAGAGACTTAAACCGCTTAAAATATCCATGAGTTGCTCTGAATCTTTTTCTAAATGTAAGTTAAAATCAGTCAAAATGGTAAAATTAGAATACCTCATACATGATTCTAGAATATCTCCTAAGCCTTCTAAGAAGATAGCTTTTGACCCAGAAGGCTTTTGGATTAGTAATTCATTAAAATAGGTATCTGAAAGAGACACTTTAGTGATAGATTCCTTTCTTTAGAATATCCCCAGGCTTCAGGCTGGATCCAGAATGTTTTGCTTAGCAGTACCCCTGCGCATCAGTAGGTGGCGTCCTGCAACTCCGCGTCCGTCGCTGGCGTCGCAAGCGACGAGTTGACATCACGGAGACTACTTAGGCGCCCACCCTTCGCACTGACGTCAGTTCTTTCTTTTTCCGCTCCAGCAAGCGCAGATCCTGATAGAGCACGTACCTCAGTCACTTTTGACTCCTTTTTTGAGACTTTTGTCTCACCCCTTGTTTCTCCTGGCGCATGGATTTAAGTCCTGCGGGGCCTGCCGCCATAATATGTTGGTGGCGAACCACCACGATGTTTGTCTCTACTGCCTGGAGACAGATCATGACTCTCGGGCCTGCTAGGACTGTCGAGCCATGGCCCGAAGGCCTTGAAGGAGAGGCGCCAGAAGTTGCTGGAGCTTCGGCATTCTTCCCACCACCGCTCCGGGTCTCGGGCCATTCCCAGGACCGCTCGCGGGACCAAAGTCGTCGCTCTTCTGTCTCCGCCCTCATTTCCGGTTAGCAACGCCATAAAAAGAAGTCAAAGAAGCGTGTTCGCTGTCTGACGTCCCCCCGCCGCTCCTCGGATGCGGACGAGGGGGACAGGGGTTCTTCCCCCACGGCTCCTCTGAACCTGGGGAGTCCCGCGGCCTACCCGCCTTCCCCGGGTCCGTCTGCGACTCCCGAACAGGTGCAAGAGTTTCTTGCTGCCATGGACTGCCATTTTAGGCCTCGGGCTCCTGCCAGGGCGCCTTTGGGCCCGCTGTCCCGTGTCCAGGTCCTGTTGGCCCGTCGGCACCGCCGGCGGATCCAGCTTTGGTGTCACAGGATCCTACGCCGCTGGCTCTGGCCTTGGCACCACGAGGTCCAGCGCTGCCGGCTTCGGCCCCAGCGCCACCCTCGGCGCCGCAGTGGGTGCCGTTTATTTCGCCCTTGCCCCGGTTCCAGGACCATTTTGTTCCTATTTGGGACCCGAATTCGGAGGCAGCGCCGCTCCGGCCCCGGCCTGCGCCATTCTCTGCGCCATTTCCGACTCCATTTATCCCTTCTCCGGCTCCGGTTCTGCTGCTGCAACCGGCCTCTCCGTTACCGGAGGAGGAGGAGGAGGACTGGGAGAGTTCCCTCTTGCCCGTCAGTGTGACTCCGAGCAGGATAGGGTGGACGACCTGGAGGATGCAAGCGACATAGATGTCTCTTCTAACCCGGGATTTTCCATCCCCCGCCTATGATGAAGGAATGGGCTTCCTACACGGTGGTGCTCTGTCGGGCTGCGGAGGCCCTTAACCCCGACCACCCTACAGTGAGCCTCAAAGCTAACCTCCTCACCGAGGTGCTCCAGACAGCGTCTACTTCGTCGGAGCCGTTGCTTCCCTTCAGTGACGCCCTTACTGAAGTCCTCTTGGGCACTTGGTCGCGGCCGGCCACTGAAGCTCCTGTGGATAAGAATGTCGCCAGATGCCACCGCCCGGCACCTGAGGACCCTGCCTTTCTGACTACTCATCCCATGCCTGAGAGCTTGGTCATCCAGGCTTTGACGTCAGAGTGCCTCCTCCCCCCCCCCCCCACTCCTCCCCCCACTAATTAGGACTCTAAGAAACTGGAACAGTTTGGTAAGCGGTTGTTCTCTTGGGGCTGCGTTCGGTGAACAACGCCTGCTTATTGGGCCGCTACTCCCATGCAGTATGGGATATTGTTGATCAGGTCTTGCCTCAGTGTCCTGAGGAGATCCAGGCTGTCCTTTCTCAGGCGATTGTGGAGGGTAAGGATGCAGCTAGGTTCACCATTCGGTGTGGTTTAGACACCACCGACTCTTTGGGCAGGGTGATTTCTATAACTGTGGCGTTGCGACGCCACTCCTGGTTGCGTTCAACTGGGGTCTCGCCCGATGTCCAGAGCTCGCTCATGGACATGCTCTTTGATGGCAACCGCCTGTTTGGCGATAAGGCTGACAGTGCACTGGATCGCTTTAAGGACTCGTCCGACCGCGGCCAAGTCCTTGGGTCTTTCTGTAAAGAACCCGACCACTCCTGGTTTTCCTTCCTTTCGTGGCCAGGGGAGAGGCCCTCAGGCACGTTCCTTCAACAAGCCTATGCAGAACCAGCCTCAGTGCGGCTGTGGTTGCGGCTTCCGCAGGGGCGGGTCTGGGAATCAGCTTGTGGGTCAGTCCATCTCCACCCCCGCTGCTTCTACCTCCAAACATTCCTAATCCGAGCTTCGAAGGGCACCCCACGCCGGTGGGGGGCAGGATCTGACACCACCTCCCCCACTGGTGCGACATTACGTCGGACAAGTGGGTGCTGCAGATCATCCGCAGGGGCTACTCCCTCCCCTTTCAGTACTCCCACCCGCCCCTCCCCCTCCCGGCCATGCCACCTCGGTGCCACCGCATGTCGGGGGATCATTTGGTTCTTCTCCAACAGTACGTCACAGCCCTCTTGGCCAAGGGGGCCATCTAGTACGTTCCCGGGCAGGAAGTAGGGAGTGGTTGTTATGCCCACTACTTTGTGGTCCCCAAGAAGGACAAGGACGGCCTGCACCCCATCTTGGACCTCCGGAACGTCAATCGCTTCCTCTGGAAGGAGAAATTCAAAATGCTGACTCTGGCTCAGGTCCTGGCTGTCCTCGACCCTGGAGACTGGATGGTAGCGTTGGACTTGCAGTACGCATATTTTCACATCCCCGTCCTGCCGGCCCACTGGCGTTACCTGCGGTTCACGGTAGGCCAGGAGCATTTTCAGTTCACCTTGCTCCCCTTCGGCCTTCCCAGTGCCCCTCTGGTGTTCATGAAAGTGATGGCGGTGGTCGCAGCTCACCTGTGCAGGTTAGGGTTGTCCGACTTCCCCTACCTCGACGACTGGTTGTTGAAGGCGGGCTCGTCCCAGGCATTCGTCACCCTCCTTCAGACTACGGTCGACCTCCTGCATTTTGCTGGGGTTCTCTATCAATGTGCCGAAGTCGCACCTGAGTCATTCTCAGAAGCTCCCCTTTATCGGAGCGGTTCTGGATTCGAGGCGGTTTCGGGTTTATCCTCCCGAGCAGGGAGTCTGGGATATTCAGGCATTGATTCCGATCTTTCGGCCTCTATCCCGGGTTTCAGTCAGGATGACCCTCCGGCTCTTGGCCCCGATGGCCTCCTGCATCCTGCTAGTGCAACATGCCAGGTGGCATATGCGGGCTTTGTAGTTGGACCTGAAGTTCCATTGAGCGCAGCATCAGGGCAACCTTTCCGATCATAACCAGATCTCGGAGGGCACTGCACGATAGTTGCAGCAGTGTCTCACTAATCTCAATTGGGTCACTGGCAGATCCCTCTTTCTTCCCCAACCGGAGCACACAGTGGTGACGGATGCATCCCTCCTGGGATGGGGCGACCACTTGGGAGAGGCAGAGATCAGAGGCCTCTGATCTTCGGCGGAGTCCCAGCTCCATTTCAACCTTTTGGAGCTTCGGGCGATCCGACTTGCACTGAAGGTATTCATTCCCTCTGTCCGGGGAAGTGCAGTGCAGGTGTTCACGGACAACACCAACGCCATGTGGTATTGCAACAAACAGGGCGGAGTGGGGTCCTAACCCTATGTCAGGAGGGTCTGCGCCTCTGTACATGGTTGGAACATTAAGGCATTGCCTTGGTGGTTTAACACCTGGCAGGTTCTCTGAACCCCAGGGCAGACAAACTCAGCCGCCGGTGCATGATGGATCACGAATGGCGTCTGAACTCGGACGTGGTGCAAGGTCTCTTTCTGCAGTGTGGAGAGCCCTGGTTAGATCTATTCACCACCAAAGAGAACCCGAAATGTCATCAGTTCTGCACGTTGGAATTTCCAAGGCGGCACTTGCTCGGAGACGCTTTTCGTCTCGAGTGGAGCTGCGGTCTGTTGTACGCTTTTCCGCCTATACCACTTCTGCCCAGAGTGCTGAAGATCAGGCACGACCAGGCCCAAGTCATTCTTGTGGCCCTGGGCTGGGCACGAAGAGTATGGTATCTGCTCTGCTCTGGGCGCTATTAAAGGTTATCTTTCTGCCATCTCCGCCTTTCTAAGGCTTCCTGATCAGCCTTCTCTTTTTAAGTCCCCGGTTGTTAACTGTTTCCTCAAAGGCATTATATACACAAGTGCCTTTCATAATGCCTCAGTGGGACTTGAATCTTGTCTTAACTTACTTAATGTGGGCTCCATTTGAGCCCCTTCATAACTGCCCCTTACGTCTGCTCACCTTAAAGACTGCTTTCCTGGTAACTATCATCTCTGTCAGAAGAGTGAGTGAGCTCCAGGCTCTTTCTTCCAAACCTCCTTTCCTTTCAGTTCATCTGGACAAGGTGGTTCTAAGGACCCGTCCTTCTTTCTTGCCAAAGGTTGTCATGCCCTTCCACATCGGGCAGACCATCACTTTGCCCACCTTCTTTCCGACTCCGCATCCTTCCAGGGAAGAGGAGAGGCTCCACCGTCTGGACCAAAAATGTGCGCTCGCATTCTATTTGCAGCGTACACAACCGTTCCGGGTAGATGACCAGCTCTTTGTTGGCTACGTGGATGCCAAAAAAGGTCGGGCTGTGCACAAAATGGACCATTTCCCGGTGGGTCGTTCTGTGCATCAAAGCATGTTACTCCTTGGCCAAGAAGGAGCCTTCTGTGGGGCTGCATGCCCATTCGACCGGAGCAACTGCAGCTGCAGTCACTACTTCCTTGGGATGCGGCGTTCCCTTGCAGGACATTTGTCAGGCAGCTACATGGCCCTCGCTGCACACGTCTATCAAGCACTACCTCCTTGACAGTCACGTCCAGAGAGACGGCTTCTTTGGCCGTTCTGTTCTACGTGACTTCCTGGTGTCATTTTGTTCGAAGACCCACCACCAGGGTTGGTATTGCTGGGGTATCTATTCTAAGGTAAGGAATCTATCACTAACGTATCCTTTTAGATGCACCAGTTACTACTTGTGTAACGATATATCTGTAAGAGACATTAGTTAGTGATTGATTCCTTACCGCCCCACCCACCCTACCCGTTCTGTGAACTGATTACTAAGGGTAAGGTCATCCCCTTTTACTAGATACCTCCTAACATAATGCCAAATATCTTCCTGGATAAATGAGGCGCTGAACACTGGCGCCTCAGAAGATATATAATAACTCTTGGTGGACCCCTCCGGCTAAATGGTTCAGCAAAGAACTCCTTGTTCAAAAAAAAATTGTAAAAGTTTGGAACGTCTTTGGAGGAAAGGATATCTATCAGATGGAGGATGACGTAACCTATTTAAAAGCACGAAAGAAGTATCACAAAATGAATTGAAGAAAGCACATTTATTTTTATGCTCTCAAAATTGAAGCCTCAAAAGGGTCTTCCAAAGAGATCTTTCTGATAGTCAAGAATCTGGCCTCTCTGGAACAAGCCACTACTCCCATACCATCCTCTACAGAGCAATGTAATTTAGTGGCCCACTATTTTTCCAGAAAGATTGACACAATCTATGCCTCCTTTCCTGAAACGAGCAGAAATTTAAAGTTAAGTCTCCCAGAATATACCTTCTTTCAGGTAAACCTGTTCAGTTTTAAAAATGCCAACACTATTGGAGACATTCAGTCTTAAAAATTGGGTTTCCCCAATTACCCTCTGACCCACAATATGAAGTTACGGGGAAGAAATGTGATGGCCCCGTTTTTTTGTACCTTGCTCAACTGTTCATTTACTACTGGTATACTGCCACTAGAATGGAAGCAGGCATTGGTGGTCCCGTTACTTAAAAAACCCTCTTTGGACCCCACCCATCCAGAAAACCTGAGACCTGTCTCTTATTCCCTCTCTTTGGAAAAATGGTGGAGAGGTTTCTTAACCTCCAGTTAAGAAAGTACCTGGAAGGCAATAATCTGTTACACGAGACACAATCGGGGTTTACATCCTTGTATAGTGCCGAATCGGTTGTGTTTTCTTTCTGAATCACTGAGAATGGATGCAGAGGAGGGCAAGACAGCAGCCCTTATCCTGTTAGACTAAAGTGCTGCATTCAACATAGTCTCACATGGCCTTCTTTTGAAACGCCTATGGGAGCTTGGAGTGGTGTAACTACATTTGACTGGATGACTAATTTCCTACTAGATAGATAGTTTCAGGTAATCCAGCAGTTCGTTACATCTGAGGTGTGCCCCTTGCGACAAGATGTACCTCAGGGATCAGCTTTGAGCCCTACTCTGTTCAATGTGTACATGTGTCCATTGGCAGTGGTTGTGCAGCACCATGGGGTACACATGGTGTCTTACACTGACGACACTCATCTAATTGTCATGCTGACACAGGACGTAGCTGAGACGGCTCCTAGGAGCTTGCGAATTGGATGACTGAGCTGTTTGCAATTAAATGCTGTAAAAATAGACATCTTTGTGGTGGAGAAACAACCGTCCATGTGGTCCTTGGTGTGGTGGCCCCCGGAATTAGGATAGGTCCCTATCCCCAAACCTGAAGTGAAGAATCTGGGGTTTTGGTTTGATATGGCTCTCAGCTTTGACCACCAAATTTCCACCCTGGCTGGCACCTGCTTTGGCATTCTGATGGTGCTTCGGGAAATCCTAGAGTTACTTCCAGAGGTAGCTGAGAAAACAGTTATCCAGGCGTTGATAGTATTGAGCATGGATTACTGCAATGTGCTGCAACTTGGAGTTTCCCAGTGATGATAAAAAATGCTTCAGATTGTGCAGAATACTGCAGCCCATATGCACAAAAAATTCAGAGGCGATCGTTGTTGGGTGCTGCCCTGGCTAAGCTACACTGGCTTCTCATGCAGGATAGAGTGGCTTTTAAAGCATTATGTTTCTACCATAGAATTCTAAACGGCCATGGCCTGCACTTCCTATTCCCCCCTGATCAAACCTCAGCAGCCAAAAAGGAATCTTAGATCATCAGACACAGCCGAAGTGATTGTTTTTAAAGTCTATAGGGCTCGCTTTGGTGGCAGAACTTTTTGGATGCTGGCAGCAAAAATCTGGAAACTTCTCCCCTTAGACTTAAGGATGCAGCCATCTGAAATGCGGTTTCATAAAGATTTAAAAACAAGGTTTTTCAAGCAATCTACAACCAGAGAATGTTAATGGCCAGTGTGCGGTTAAATCTAGGATGAAGGGCAAGGACAATTCCTAGCGCGGGGACACTCTTCTGTCTGGAGTAACCAGATGCTTTTTAAAACATGAACATAACATAAACCAACACCAGAGGAGGTAGGTAACGAGAAAAAACTTCTTCCACAATCCATTTTGAAGAACATGAAAGGAAAAAAATAGGACTATTGCCACATAGACGGTAGCTATGTAAGGCTGTAAAGCTGACACTGCAGCTTCAAGGCCTCCCAGTCCTTCGCTATCCTAGCATGCTCTCTCAGTGGCAGTTGCTCCAGGGTTTTTCCCCAGCACTTCCTGACAAGATCCTGAAGGACAGAGATTGCCTTTATGTTTTTTTCCTGTTGATCTTCTAAACCTTCTTTAAAACTCCTTTATGTTGCGTCCCTTGGGATTTAGTCTTTTTTCGGGCAGCAAATATTTTCATTTCTTCACAAAAATGCCATCTCTTTTTGTGGAAAGCCCTATTGGAAAGAAAAAAAACCAAAATCAGATCCTCAGGATCTATATATAGTTTGCGTCCCAGAATCTAGCATTCCTGATGAGTGCAAGCACTGTGGGAACTTTCCTGCCACACCGCGAAGGCAGGAAATAACATTTATCTTCATGGTCTTAAGAAAGGAATAGGACAGTTGTTAGGAGTTCTTCTCAGAATGGCTGGAAAGTCTGAGGAGCAAGGAGAAAGGGAAACATCTTCCAGTGCTCCAGTTTTCATCTCTGAGGGCTCCTCCAGTGGTAGATCCAACAGAAGACATAACTGAGAAGAACTGAGCTATTCCCAGTCGAGGTTGTAGTCCATGACAACGAAAGATGCTGTCTCAACTTGTTCGCCATTCGAGATCCGTTCACTTTCAATGAGGCACAACCTGGTCAACAAAGTTCAAGGATACCTAAGCCTTTCTTCAAAGATCTTCAAAATGGGTACAAAAGCTCAAGTTGCGGAGGCTGCCCTCAACCTCCGATTCAGAGTACTCATGTGCTTACTCTTCAGCCAGACTCAGTTGTTAAAAGTACTGGATTCTTCGCCTCTAGCACCTCCGTTGCCCTCCACCTCAGCCTATTGCAACCCTGGAGGCCTCTTCTCTTAGACCTCCACCTTCAGCCATTTGGTCTCACATGCCTCCTGCTGGAATTCGTTTGTCTCCACTTTTAAGGTCATGTTTGACGCTATGCCAAGGAGCGCAGAATCATGTTTAAAGCTCTTTGCCTCACTCATAATGCCTACTATGGCCTTGGCCCGGTGGGCATTAGGGCCTTATTTCAGCATTATGTCCCCATGAGGAATCTCAGGTCAGCAAGAAAGAATCTCCTCATTGTCCGAAGGGTTAAAAGGATGAGATGGGGTGGGAGAGCTTTTTCAACTGCTGCTGCCAACTTATGGAACTCTCTCCCTGATGAACTCTTGGGTCAAAGATCACATACTCGCTTCCGAAAGACTTTAAAGACCTGGTTGTTCCCTGAGGGGCTGGTTTGAGTGATTCCTCGTCTACCTGCATATTGTGCTGTATCCAGCGCCTTGATACCCTTGGGCTAAGTTAGCGCTTTAAAAGTTGTTTATTCATTAATTCATTCATTCATTCCATGCACAGAAAAGTTTGTCTGTGGCACCTCAGCAACCATTATGAAAACTAACAATGATACTGTTCCCTTGGGCAGGTATAACCAATCCATTTGGGATTACTATTGCATTGGTCTAGCATTAAGACAGTCCTTCTGGCTAGCTGTTTTACAGGTCCCCAACCTGCAACAAAGAATCCTCAACCTGCCTTTCTATGATAACTTGTTTAGCTCGCACCCAGATGCTGAGAAGACCCACATGAAATCAAAAATGGAGACCTTGAGAGCTGTAAGCGTAGAGAAGAAGAAAGAACATAAAATGTTTTCTTCTAGGCCCCAGCATCACCATTACCACCAGAATGTTCAAGGCTCTCAGTGGCCCGAAGGGCGACAAAAAGACAGCCTTTTGACCAACAGAGACTTCCATCTTTAAAAAAAAAAAAGATAGCAACTGTTATAAGCAGAAGGAAGACAATGCGCAGAAGGCAAAAATAGAACTCTCCCTTTCTACATTCCTGTTGCCCACTTCAGTGGATGGGGAGCATTTCAAACTTTTTGGAAGAATGTCACAAACTTGAAGTGGGTTCTGAATATTGTGAAAAATAGCTGTTACCTCAGGTTTAGGTGATGTCTACTGCCAATACCTCCAACAATGTCATTCCAACTCCATCTGCTGCAGGTCAACATCCTTCTGACAAAGCAGACTGTGGCGAGAGATCCCCCCCCCCCTGAAAGGACTGGGAATCTTTATACATGACAAAAATAACTCTTCTTTTGGAGGACGTAACGCAAGACACTGGAAGGCAGAGCCTGAGTCGGGCCGGAGAATAACCACCACCACTGCAGAGTCCCGCCGTGTTCAGACCAGACCATTTGAGCTTGAGAGGTAGGCAGCCAGTGGTTGGTCGTGGAGCAGAGTAGTATGGAGGTCGTGACCCTGGGACCCGTTGCCTAGTCCAGGACTGCCTGGGCCAAGTTGAGCCCCAGCTTCCTCCACCTTTGGCCCCTCCGTGGGGGCTGGCAGGAAGCCAGCAGTTTTAGTAGGCACCCGGGCAAGTGCGGCCGCTGACACTCTGCAGCTGCAGAGTGTGCGCCAAGGGTAGCCTGCGGAGGCAGCCCAGTAAGTCCTGGGTGCGGCTTGCTGGCTTGCCTGGAAGGCCCCACTCGCTCTTGGTGTCATATCACCTGAAATCATCAAAACAAAGAAGGCCGCTGCCACCGAAGACGCAGCCAGGTCTACAAGGTCCGCTCCCTAACGGCAGATTGATGTTCTTGGGGTCCAGAGCAGATCGGATTGTCGGCTGGGACTGACTAGATGTTATATTGGTACAAAAGGGGGGGGGGGGGTGATGGACGGATGCTCCGTCCATCACCACCCCCCTTTGTACCGCTTTTGGCCGCCATAAGTGTGGCAGGGTATACTCAGACGTGAGTCCCTTGCTCACTTTGCCACTGGATTCAAGCAAGCCGGGCTGAAGACGGCTGGAATGCCAGAAACCGGTCCTCGGAAGCTTGTTTCCGGTCCAGGGAAGACATGGCTTGGCAGTTCGGGCTGGACTGTTCCCATGAGGCACAGGGTCAGACTGATTTGCATATAGCCATGTCTGAACTGGGGTGGCAGAGTGGGCTAAAGAACGGTGATGGATTAAACCCAGATCTTTTGACTGGGTGTGAGTGTTTGATTGATTCAGATGCTCCGTCCATCACCACCCCCCTTTGTACCGTAGATCTTATACCAGCATTTCATCCGCATTTGCTGCTTTTTTACCACTGCCTTAGCAGTTTCCGTGGTGAGTGGAGATAGAGAAGGGAAAGAGGCTCAGACGAGGTGTGGTGTAGCCATGCAGGCCCCAGGGCTGAGCGGAAACTCCCAGCAGTAGGCTTGTGTGGCTTGCTTTACCTTTGGAGACCCTGTCCTTTCATTTGGAACACTTCTCTGCTGCCCCTAAATTCTATACTCTTGAAATTTAAATTGTATCATAGTACGCTTGCTATTTCAAGGTTGCCTCTCCACTCTCGTTTCCAGCATCACCCTGGGGTTAGGGGGGGGGGGGGATTCCAGGGTTTTACAGAGCTCTTGGAGTTTTGGTCATCTGTTAGCTACCCCAGTTCCCTTAACCCCCTCAGTTTTGGGCTCTTTATCGTACCTTTTGTAGGTCTGGGGCTGGGGAAGGGATCAGAAAGGAAAGCGCTCTAGCAGGTCCATAGTAGGAGTACAGCTGTGGTGAGGTGTGTTTCCTCTTTGCCCTTTTGACACACATCTTCCCATCATGAGGTTGGGCTGCCCGAGGGGATCACTACAGCTTCTGTTACAAGCACAGTCACAAAAAAGGCAGACTTCCAAGAAAATCCAAACCTGTTACCTGAGATGGAACTTGAGGAATCGCCGGCCCATACTGGGGCCACTTCAAGTACGGACCATGTGACACTGGTCCCTGACCAAGCATCTAAACCTGTAACCAACTTTGTGATTCACTTGTCCCAGCCCAGTATTATGGAGTACTTTAAACAGTCAGATGAAGTTCAATGTGAGGATGGGGTGTTTTTATCCACACCTGCCCTAGCAAACATATGCTAGTCCAGGCTGTTTGTGATGGTGCACTATCTAAGGGTAATGAAATGAAAGATTGCTTGCAATAGTCTGTTGATACTACTACTTTATGTTTAAAAGCAACTGCAGTAAAAAAAAATGTTCCATATGAAAGAGTGCATTCTCATGTCATAGTTGCTAAAGCCCAAGTCCATCTCGAGCCTGCCCCCGAAGTTTATCAACTTAACAAGTCAGCTGCTCAAATTATGCTGCCGGCACAAAAGATCCATCCCTTACAGGCGGAAGATAAAGCTCGGGCTGTAACTAGCTGTTATAGGGATCCAAGCGAATGCGATGTCTGTTATTTGTTTAGGTGACATTCAATTTAATCATAGCTTTCTTAAATCTCCTATATGTAAGAATGAGAGAGTCTGTGAGAGTCCATAATTCAGTCACCAACTCAAAAAAATTGTATGAATCCATTTAATCCTGGAAAATGTGACCGAACCATTTATTAATTCACAACCAACGTTAATCCCTCAAAAGTTTAAACTCATTAGCTCTGACCAGGGGCTAAATGAGTAAGATCAAGTAGATAACTCCTTGAACTCTGCATATCTTTCATTCTTGGGTAAATATGATGTTCCTATTTTAGTGAAAGATTGCCTCCCCAAACTTCAGATAACAACGTAGTGTGGCAAAATTTGTTGAGTACAATGGATACATCATTAAAGTTTCATTTCAAGAAGCTCGATATACAGGTGGAACTATTAAATACTCTAGCAGTTTGTGGCGGGTATAAACACAAAACTACACAACCTAACCAACTTTGGTAAGAGCCAAGTCTGATGTTAATAACCAACTGATCAAATGTACTGTGTTCACATATTCTAAATAATGTGTCTGAACTTCTGACTATATCAGGGTCTCTTATTGAAGAAGTTAAGAAATGTGCTGTACAATCAAACTCAGAATCACCTTTAATTCCCCATATTGGTCCAGGGTTAAGAGTAACTAGAGCTATAACAAAATCCTAACACGCCCAGCAAGATGTTCCACTGATATAACTAGGGCATTAGTCTGGGAAGTTTGAAATTCAGAAATAAGTCTGGGCACTGCTACTGCAATATATGATAGCCCTATTTTGCAAGGAAACACTATTATAGAGAGAAGTCAAGTTACCAATTCCACAGTCTGTTGATTGTGTTAGTGGGGATCCTCCGCTAACAAAAAGGGCCAGGAAAAGGCTGCGTAAGGCTCGAAACAAAGCCAAGAAAACTGTGGTCTCAGTGGCCAGACCCAGGGACTGCTATCCTTTCTTTAAACCAGTCAGTCAGAAATTACAAGAGCAGGATTGTTCCCATAAGGGTGCTGAAACTCCCTGTGAATCTTCTCAGTCAAATTATATGAATCCTGAATTAAAGAGAGAGGTACAGCACCTTTTAAGAGGTAGCAAAAAAGTTTCGACCGCTTTCGATATGGTGGCTACCGATATTGTGGGTTCTAACAATGAGGCAGTCTCTAAGACAAATGACAGTAGGACTCCGAGTCGTAATGAGAGTAAGCAGAGTCACGGAAATGTTAATAGAGAAATAGTCTGTTATCCACAAACAAAGGCGGAATCAATAGTACACAATGAGGCTACGCTTTAGCCTCAAGATCACGAAATTCAGATCATGCATGGGTCCTGTCGAGGGGATGGGAAAACGCCCAGTGTCACCACCTTCTGGAGAAGATCAAATCAACTATTTATCCAATGACCGCAAACTATGCCCAACCACATCTGTAAGGGTTGTGTCGGAGAACTAAATTCTAATTACACAAAACTAGTTTTTCACCCTTTATCCAGGGGCATTCATGATAGTCTTAATCTGAACTCAATCCTAAAACTTATCTCAACCATCCCTGATATATCATTAATTAAAACTACTGATCTTCTTCTCTCCATACAGTTTAAAAAAATGCACTTGAATTCATCTCTTGAGTCCACTAAAATAACTTGGACTACTAATGATAAATACAAACCTAGGCTCAAGTTCTTATTTTATGGAATGGGGCATTGAGGTTAAGAACTGTACCCCTTTAAAATACCCCTCTATTTTAGAGGCACTAGCCCCAAAAGTGGAAAAAGGAAGATATAAGGTTGAAAGTAAAAAGTCAATGCTTTTTCTCAAAGGTGCGACTGGCCCATTGAACAAATCACCTTGCAATAAAGGTCTGCTAATTACTAATAGGAGTGCGTACCTGTGAATTGTTACCCAAAAATAAAATGCAACTTGAGGATTGGATTTGGTTTCCGGCAACCCTTGCAAATGTGCCTCTAAGAGATGAGAATTGAACTTTGGCTGCTGCAAATGGTAAAGATTTACCATTGAGAATTTGTTCTTGGAATGTGCACCGGCTGGCCCATTTGTTGCCCAATCCATATACTCTCTTATTTTTAAATACGTTTGAAATGTTAATGTCCCAAGAAATATGGAGAGAGCAAGTAACCATAATGTTTGGGTTCAATGAATTGTATCTCCCTGCTGTATGCACTAATAAATTAGGCCACGCATATTGCAGAATTTCATGTTACTTTGCGACTGAACTAAATCTAACAGTAGAAGTAGTTGGCTTGCAGTTGGAGTGGTTACAATATATTCTGTTACAGTACAGCTGCCTTAAGATGAGAATATTTAATGTTATTTTAAGTGCGAGGAAAAATAAGGAGACCCAGCTATATATCTTATGGGTGATCATAAACACATTAGCCATTCGGCGCCCAAATTCTGGTTTGATCATTTGTTGTGACTTTAACATACATCTGGTTGCTTTTAACTCTTTAAATGGAAAGAGTGATGGTATCGCAAATGAGTGTTGTGACCACAATCACCAGTTTGGGCTAACCATGTTTAATGAGAAATCCTTGTGCAAATTAAGGTCAGTTCCATCTTTTAAAAAGTCTTAGCATGGCTCACTTATCGATTACACCTTTATTTCCGAAAACCTGGACCCACATTATTAGGTCTTGGCCTAGCGTACACTGCGCAGCAGTGTCGCTTAGCCAGAGTCCTTTTCTCAGGCGTTTTGAAAATGGACCTAGAAAATCCACGCTGCTGGTGCGTGTTATTTCCTAGGTCCATTTTCATTGGTCTTTGCGTGCATGTACTTTTAAAACAGAACATGCAATAGGCCATGGGCGGTCGCGTAGCTTCGCCCATTGCCTATTGGTGTCTGTTACGCGCACCAAAGGCCATACGTCTTCATTTATCGCGGCCAGACGCGGCCGCGATAATTGAAGACATATGCTTCACAGTGGTGCGTGCGCACGCACCACTTGCGGGCATTTTTTTTAACAATTGGATCGCTTTCGCGATCGCTTGAAGTGCCGCTTTTTTTTACAATAGTATTGCTTTTGCGATCGCTTGTTTATATTTTGAATTGTATCACTATTTACATAACGGGTTCCTATACTGTTCTAACTGCAGTTATTACTTTGGTTGTAAAATTGTACGTGGCTCTCTCGTTTGAGCTTATGTTTTTTCCCCTTTTCTGCTTCTGCTGAGGTCGGGGACACCCTGTTTCAAACGATTCTCTGAGCATCTCTTGCTTTACACTTTCACCCTGGCTGGTGGCCCTTTTTAGGTCAAAGCATAACATTATGACGATGTGGCTCTTAGGAATATTTTTAAGCTGAAAGTTCACTTTGGACTGCAGTGTCAGGGCCACTCAGTACAGACACGAACACAATAAAGGGCAAATAAATGTGGATGTATTTCACATAGTCCTTCAAGAGCAGTCTCTATAAGAGAAAGCCACAAACAAGTATCAATGGGTGTTAAATTGGCAGTGTTTTTGGCCCACTGTGAGAACTAACTCGTGCTTGCCAACTGATTTCAGAGCCCTCAGTCTTAAGAAAGTAGGAGCCCAGTGGAGAAACCTGGAGGCTCTTATTTACAACAGGAGTGAATTCGTCAGCCTGCCCTAGGAGCACATTTTTGGGCATTTTAGGAAAAGGCTACAGTTTTGTGCAAACCATGTGACAGGAAGGGGACTCCCACCTACCTGGCAGAGTCCGTCGATATCTGGTAATCAATGGCGAAGCTGATTTTTAGTCAGACCAACCTCACATCGGTTTACCCATTGTCTGCTTTACCCTCAGAAATGTCAGTAAATGAATAAAGCAACATGACTCAGTGGGTTGAGGCACCTGCTACACTGATGTTCGGGTAACCTAGCTAGAACTCACAGCTTGGAGTGGGATCTTGGCTTTTCACTCGTGCAGGGCCGACATAAAAGTTTACCATAATAATAGTTTATAGATCAGCAAGACTGTCCTTTAACATTACACAACGAGCTATCTCTGATTTTATTAATAGTACAGCAGATTTTCTGCGTAATACACAGCCTAAAGCTGCTTCGCAAATCCCTCCCTAGTGTCTTGCACTTTTCACACCGATGCCAGAGGTCAGCAAAATTCTCTCTCAAATCCGGCAAAGTTTAGTTTACCACACCCCCCTCCCACGTGGGTGGATTTCTAAAATGTTTCCAGTTGACATGAAGCAACCCCGCAGGGTGGGGAAAGGAGGCAGCACAGACGGTGTCACCTCGCAGTAACCCAGCAACGCTTGGAAGGGCCTCTGGAATGAGCCCTCACAGCCACACTTCCGGTCACTCTCAGTGCTCATAGAAGTGTGGCTGTCCAAAGTTGTCAAAACTTGAGCTTCAGAACTCGAGTCACAAATATCCGAGGATCATGACCGGAGACTACTTGATCTCCCACTGACGTGTGTTGTGGAATTCATAATGGCAGTGCCAAGGGGAGGGAACTGCCGCACAGTTACAGTTTTCATATAAAAGTAGGCAAACATTTAGAAAGCCTTTCATCGGTAGGAAGTGCGAGCACTCTGTATAGTGGCACGCTGCCCTCTGCCCTCCCAGATGCTAAGTGGAGGGGCATTGTTGCATTATGCATGCCGTACACAGCCGTGTGAACCAGATGACTAAGACACTGCAACCCACTAAGCAGCTAACGACATGCCCACCTCTAAGGCAGTGTTCATTGACTTTACCATGGAAAGCATAAAATGTTCTGAAAGGGGAGTGCGAGAGTGTTGGTCTCTGTCACCTTGATAACTTGTATGAAGCCCAGTGTGTTTGTTTTCTTTTATATTTTTTCCATTGCTGACATCTCCCGTCGCGTGCCTGCCCAGAGCAAGCACTTTTGCACCCCCTCTGCTTTGGCAAATAATGGCTGGTGTGATTATAAAATGCTGCATGGGGTCCGGTCCAAAACCATTGTGCTTTTCTTTTAAACGAACAGGAGATGGAAAATAGTTTGGCGCCTCTTGTGAGCAGAGCACAAACTAGTCCTGGCTGCTGCTCTTACTTAACACATACAATTGTATTTTATTTTATGTTTAATTATTCAGCAATGCTGGCGCTGATTTATAATTGGCTATAGAGTTTTCCTTGTGCTCCCACCTATGGACAGTGCTGCTGTTATATTGATTGCTGCTTTCATTATTTCAAAGTGTTAGCACGTAAAGCAGTAAGTAGTTTGAGTGCCCTGCATGAGTCTGTGTGTGGGCAAAATGTGGGAGTGTCAGCGTATGTGTAAGCGTGAGTCAGTGTGTGTGAAGTTGTGGGTGCATGCATGAGCGTGTCGGTGTGTGTGTATGTGCAAGCATAAGGTAGCTTGTGTAAGTATGGGTGTGTGCATGAGTATCAGCGTGTGATTAAGTGGTGGGTGTGAGTGTCGCCTGTGTGCAGGTTTTGCTGCTGAGAGAGGCTTTTTTGTACGAAAAATCTGTCCTCAATCTCCCAAATAAGCTGGTGTTTGATTAGAAGCAGAGGCTGCCCAGTCGAAGGACACACACACATACAAACACACACAAAACCACACACACAACCAACCCCACATACACACACACAACCATACACACAACCACACACACACACAATCACACACAACCATACACACACCACACCCACAACCACACACACAAACACACACACAAATGTAACCACAACCACACACATACAACCACACGCACAACCACCAGCACACACACAACCACACACACAACCGCACACACAACCACAACCAAACATACAACCACACACACATACAACCACAACCACACACACACAACCACACACACACAACCACACACACTCAACCACACACACATCCACACACACAACCCCACACACAACCACACACACAACCACACACACATACTACCACACACACAATCACACACACACACAAACTAACAATTCCAATCCAACCCACATAATTCCACTACACACCACATGCATACACTCCATAGCACATAGCTAAAGGACATTGCCATTTACAATGCCATTTGCTCTAACGCAAATGAATCCGAGACCTATTGCATTTCCAAACCTTGTTTTTAATATAAGGTGATTCCTCAAAAGTGGCCATATCCCTCCGATAGCTATACTACAAATGTCAATAAGCTGTAACCCCAGATCTAATGAGCTTCTCAATATTGGCCACTCCTCATACAACTTGAAAAGACTGGTATGGCATTTGGATAAACAAGAAGAAATAACATTGTCTGAATCAATAATAAACAACGGTGACCGGTACCAGGTAGGGGTAGGTTCAATTCTAGATAAATGGAATCATATTACCTCAACCTTGGTGGGAAAACTTCCAGCACAAAATCGAAGAAAAACAAATCTATAATTAATCTCCCCATATAAATGGTATTCATTTCAGTTACTTAAATTAAAACGATCACTCAAAGTTGTGCAGGAAGTTTTTTCGCCATATATACCGGCAATCTTATTAAGTTTTTAAGGATAAAATGACGGCTCTAAGAAGATCAAATAGACAAGAAGTTTTGTTGGCTAAATCCCTTTCTCAATCAGGCTATGGCATAGATTACTACATGTCTCTAGACAAATTAATGTAAAAAACCTTTGGGAGATAATCAACAAACTCAACAGGGCTTATAGTATCAATATTATGGGTTACCTTTCTTTACCAACCTGCATGGCGTGTGCGATCTAAATGTCAATAAGCAAGACTTGTGCTATAACTGTGATAAAATCAGCAAGCCAAACAGAGATAGTGAGCAGCTCGAAGTTGGGTAATGACTTGGATCATACAAACAATACCGTGAAATCTAGTGAGTTATATATAAAGCAAGTGAGCAGCCCTAATTTCAAGAATGATTTGGATTTTATAAGTACTAATGAATTAGTAATTCGCTTACGTCGTCTTCGATCAAATGGGGCTACTGGCCCAAATGGGCTTCCCAATGACTTATTCCATGCCAATATTGATATGTGGGCTGAAGTGTTGACTCCAGTGTTTAATGAGGTATTGGCATTGAATACTGTCCCTGTTTCTTGGCAAGGTAGCATCGTGCAACCCATCTATAAAAGTGACCCATTTGACAACTCTACCAATTATAGGTTAATATCCCTAACGGATGTAGACACTAAGGGGCCCATTAGGATGGTGGGTGGATCGCCCCCACCAGGCTGGCGGTAGCCACCGCTGGCCTGGCGGGGGCGATGTGCCCGCCATCCTTGCTGCAATGACCCCCTGCCATATTAACATGGCTGGAGGGTCTGCAGCGGATGGAAAGACCGTCCGCTGCTTTTACGGGGCGGAAAAGGGTATATATGGTGGCGGTGTCTATCAGACACCGCTAGCCATATCAGGATGGGCATTTTGCAATACCGCCACGGAAAGGCATGCAGTCTTTACTTTGGGGGCCCGGTGCAGGCCCCCATGGTGAAGGCAAGTTGGGGGGGGGGAACAGGGAGGGGTACCTGTGGTACCCCCCTGCATTTGCATACACAATGCGGTAGGCACCGCGCGGTGCCTGCCGCTTTGTGTATGCAAATGCATAACATGCACTTTTAACGTTGCGGAGGTTGCTGGTGTAAACACCGCCCGCTGCAATGTTAAACATGCATGATGCACCTGCCGCTGTGGTAGGCGCATCCTAATACCCCCCACGGGACCCCGCCCTTATGGCGGGCAGTCCCATCCCCTGATGGGATGGCGGGCGGACTAAGTCCGCCCGTCATCCTAATGATCCCCCAAGGTTTTTGCCTCGCGTTTATTGATTGATCTGGCAAACTGGGCAGCACAGCAAGGTATATTTCCAACCAACAAACAGGTTTTCGTAAGGGCCACTCTACCATCACCAACCTGCCGGCCCTTACTTCATTAGCGGAACGGCAGTTAAAAAAACAAACATCTATATATCTCTTTTATAGACTTAAAAGCAGCTTCTGATTCAGTTCCTTGAGCTTTACAATGGAAAAAAACTGGTAGGATGGGCCATTCCACAAAAAATGCTTGATCCTATTATACTCCTCTACAACCTCACTTGGCTCCAGGTCAAACTAGGCGACAGTGATGCTTTGTCACAAAAATTAACACCTACAATGGTCTTAAGCAAGGTTGTGTACTTAGACTCTGCCTTATTAATCTATTTTTATCAGATCTACTCCAGCACCTAGAGCCCGTTATCCCATCCTCCAAAAATTGGTGAGGTACATGTTTGTTATTTACAATACCCAGACTGTGCTATTGTGCTGAGCAAACCCCGATAGACCTACAAATATTGATTAATGCATTTGATGACTATAATCTTAATGAATGGCCTGAAATTGAATGTTAAAAAACTAAAATCATGAAAATTGGCCCAGTAAACTCTAAGACTTATTCATGGAGTGCCAGAGGAGGGGCAATTGAAGTGATAAAGACATACAACTATCTGGGTGTTGTATTTGACAACAGAGTTTCATTTCAAGTCTTTTTAAAATCTAAGGTCAAAAACTGCAACCTCAATTTAGGCCTTTAACTGTTTACATAAATCATTGAGATGCCAATCATATGATCACCTTCTCAGTAATGACTATGAGAGCAAAGTTACAGCCAACTGTTACATATGGTTCACAAATACCAGGGGGGAAGATGCAAAACTATTGGACCGATTAGTAATTACGGCCTATAAATCAATCTTTAGGATCCCTAGATCCATTGGTCAAGCAGAAATTCGACTGGAGTTTGGCCTCTAAAGACAGGCCATTGTATTGCAAGCGTCTGACCCTGTTTCTTTAGCTAACATCTGTTGACATGAAATAATTAATTCTGCCTATACATAGATACCTGGCGATCGTACATCTCAATATGCCTCCAGAGTTTTGATCTGCAGATGGGGCTCTCTGAACTGACAATGCACAGCTTTAAACAAATTTTAAAAAGAAAAAAAGGCCAAAATTAACTCAATGCAGATAAAACCGCCTTAGCGGAAAAAACTCACTCATGGTTTGTAATTAATTCAAATCAGTCTCTACGAATCCAGCCTTTTCTGAATGCCTATTTTTCAGCCCAAATGAAAGAAACATTTCTAAAAATAAGTCTGGACATAAACTCAACCAAGGAGGGTACACCGACCCGGATTCAGCAATGACCAAGTACTAAATATCGACTATGTGAGTGGCCACGTGAAACCTTATTGCACATAGTATGTGCGTCCCTTAAATTGCTTAAAATACGCCAAATTATATTAAAACCTTTTTTTCCTTAAGCTTGGGGTAAGATCAGCCCGTCAGGCCCTTATTTTATGTCTATCGGGTGAGTTGATTCCATTGCTATGTCAATTGACAATTTGTTTTTAGCTAATGCTGACAAATTGTTGGTATCTATTACCTAAGGGTTGTCTTAATGAATTATCAATCATAGTGGTTGTTTTAAGGTTGCTGACATCTTAGTGTCTAAGCTACTATGGTAATTAGGCCCTGCAGAAAATATGAAGATACTGATGCACCTTTACTGCTCGTTTGGTCAATGGAACTTATTGCGAAAAATGTTAGCCCTAAGGCAACCTTCGATAACGGGCTTTAAATCATACGGAGACACCTTATTTCTCATTTGCACTTTTGTACGTAATTATATCGTTTGTGCACATAGGCACTTTATAGCATATTTGCACAATGAAATATAATGTTAACAGTTATTATTGTATATTCCTGGGAATGTAACCATAATATGTTATCAGATCTATGATTAGACCACATTTGTTTTAAAAGATATTTATATGTGGTTTCAATGTTCTGTTACGGCATGCAACCATTTTGTACAGGCGCATATTGTCTAAAGAAACTGGTAATTGTGTTTTTTTTTATCTTGGTTCGTTTTAATTGCTTTGATTTTTGTTAATCAAGCAATAAAGAATCAATTCACTGGACTGGGAATCTCTTACCGCTACTTTCTGATGACGAACAGTCTCACAGACTAATTCGGATCTCAAACTATCAAAAACAATTGATCAGGAAAGTGAAGTTCAGGCTTCTAGAACTCCATCATATCTATCCTCTACTTTATCAGGAGAATCGGCTGTGCTCCATATATCTTCAGGATGTTTATTTCCATGACCCAGAAGTGAAAAAGCATCACATTACATAGATTTCGGCCATTCCTAGTGCGTTGTTTCCCATTTAGCTTAAAAAAATTATTTTCCGTTCAGTGCATGGCTGTAGGAGCTGCACATCTCTGGATGCAAAACATATCTGTCTGTATCTAGATGACTGGCTGATCAAAACCTCAATATCATAACATGCATATGAGCATTTATAGCAAACGGTCCTTACCTTTGGGTAACTTGTCAGTTATGCAAGCTCAGTATCTGATCGAGACTTCTCATTGCAGATTCCTTACCTTTGAATATCCCTGGCGTCGGGCTGGATCTTGAAGCTTTTGCTGAGCAATATCCCTTGCACACGCCATTGGGTGGCTCCATTCGGCTCTGGGTGACGTTGGTAGCGCCGGTTATGATGTTGCAGTACTACATGGGCTCTACCCAAGCACACAGACATCGGTTATTTTCTTTCTGTGCTAGTTAAGTGCCGATCCGAGAAGGACTACCGCTCTGACGCTTTTTGACAAGTTTTCTCTCGATTTTTTGTTGAATTCAGAATTCTTTCCCTCTTCATGTGAGAAGGATGTCTTTGAGGAAGACAGGTTTCAAGCCGTGCAGTGCCTGTCACCGCATGATGTCTGTCACCGACCCCCACCTCGTCTGCCTCTGGTGTCTCGATCGTGGCCACGACTCAAAAGTCGTGCTCTGACTGTCAGGCTATAGCTCTGAAGGAGGGAGCAGGTGATGAAGCTCGTTGCAGCCTGGCAGTCGACACCATCGAGCTACACTCCGCGAAGGTCACGGTCCCGATCGAAGAAGAGGAGGTCCCTGGACCACTCGTGGGGCCCTAAATCCTCTTTGTCCCTCTCAAGTTCCTCTGGACACTCTGGGAAGAGGCATAAGAAGAAGTCTGTCCAAGCGGACTTCTTTGTCACCTCGCATGTCGTCTGTCGACGAGAGAGGTAAGGAACACCAACACTCTAGGCACGGTTCTGCAGAGCCGGAGCATGGGTCGACTTCGCGCCTCCCTCCCTTTCCAGGAGCCGGAGTGATCCCCCTCAAGTAAAAGAGTTTTACGAGGCCACGTGCTGAGTATTTGAGTGGGCCAACTCTGCTGGTGGGCCCTCGGGCCCCGTGGGGTCGGAAGTGGCCCACCCGGTTCAACGCCTTTGGTTTTCACCACAGCAACGGTAGGGCCTCATGGATCCGATCCATTCTGGGTCGACGCTGGTCGTACCAACGTGACCTTTTCCGGCGTCAGACTCAAAGTTGGTGCCTACGGCGCTGCCGGTGCCCATCTTCGGTGCCAGCCCCATCCTCATCCCTGACAACACCGAGCCGGAATGACGTCGCTCGACTACGATTCCCGCTCCGATTTAACCCAGGCATTCTATGTTGTCGCCTGAGCACTTTGAGAATGTGCTAGGCTCAGGAGAGGATTGGGAGGGGTCTATGGACCCTCTGGAACACCTGGGAGACTCTGCAGAGCAGTTGGACTGGTATGGGGAACTGGCTGTTGCCGCCAAGGAGATACCATCCTATGCCATTGTTAGCAGCTGAGGTCCTTGGACTAGAGCTACCCTCCGTGCAGGTGAGGACTAATCTCCTGACTGAAGTGTTTCAACCTGGGTTTTCCACTTTCGAACCCCTGTTGCCCTTTAATGAGGCACTTACAGATGTCCTTCTAGGCACATGCTCCAAGCCTAGCACAGGGGCTCTTGTGAATAGGACGGTTGCAGGCCGCCAACGCCCAGCACCTGGTGATCCAAAGTTCCTCAGCCAACACGACACCCCTGAAAATTTGGTGGTGCAGGCCTTTACTTCCCAGGACGCGTTCCTTTCCGCCTCTCCGGATAGGGAATCCAAGAGGTTGGATGCATTTGGAAAGAAATTGTTTTCCTCCTCCAGCCTGGCATTGCGGTCGGTGAATACCGCATGCTTATTGGGCTGTTTCTCCCACTCCCTTTGGGAGACTGTGAGAGGCTGGCTTTGTATATGGAACTCACTTTTGTAAGTTTATCACCCTGCACTAATCAAGACAAACCTTATTCTTATTTTATTGGTCTTGGACAACCTTGGAGAGCTCTCTAAGTGGTAGCTGTGGAGAGCAGCAAACAAAGAGAGGGACAAGGAGGGCTATATATAACGGGGTCCAGCAGACAAGCCCAAATACAGTATAAACAATGAAGGGTACACTGTTCCCCAGGGTGATAAAGTGAATGAACCAAGCAATGGGTGAAGTCCCCAACAAAGGAGGAAAGGGAGGGGAATCCTCCCTTTTGGAACTAAAACCCTCACACACCCAGCAAGCTAGGTGTCATGCTTCATCATATGGGTTTGCTCCTCGTCAGGCCGGTGGTGCAATGCCTGATGGGCACCCACAGAGGGGCTCTTTACCGGAGATCTTTTGTTCCTGCCGTTGGTGCTGTGGGTGTGAGGGCCCTAGGGAGGGTGTAGACGTAGGGGGATAGTGAATTAAAAAAGGTTAGATTATCCACTGGGTGAATTTAATGGTGTGGTAATCTTCCTTATTAAAATACGTGAGGAGAGGATGCTCACTGGTGCAATGATCCAGGAGAGTACGCTCTACTTAGTGGTCAACATGTTTCATGCTATGTGTTCACAAGGATACAGTGCAATTCATCAGAACCTATAAGGAGTAACTATCTACAAGCTGTGGTTGGCGAGGCTTCTGCCTACCACAGGATACTGGGGGCAGGCAAGGGGTCCTGCCACTTCTACAAGACAGGGAGTCCCTGGGTGCTATCCATTACCAGTTTACAGTACTTCCTTTAAGTTGATCTCAGCACCTCAAGTCTTCGCAAGGGGGGGTGGTGGTGGTGGTGTTATGTTATGTTATGTTATATGTTGTCTAATATAGCGCACGGCTACTCAAAAAGAGTGTCCCGGCGCTTTTATTGAAAACCTGTAGCAGAGTAACACAATGCAGTGATATAAAAGCAAATCAAAAGAGACAAAGAAACAGGATAAGTAGCCTAAAGGGCAAAAAGCCAGGTTTTAAGGCCCTTCCTAAAGGTAAGCAGATTAGTGGCACCACGTAACGCCAAAGGCAAAGTGTTCCACAACTGTGGCGCCAGCAGCCTAAAGGAGCGGCCTCCAATACGAGCCCTTTTTACTCACGGGACCACTGCAAGAAACAGAGATTCAGATCTTAGGGGTCGAGCCGGATGGTAGAAGGCGAGTCTTTGCTCCCACAGCATGAAGAGCCTTGTAGGCCAAGGTCAAGGCCTTGAAAACTATTTGCTTCTGGATAGGCAGCCAATGGAGCGACTGCAGGAGGCCAGCAGCACTGGCTCGCCTATTTAGGCCATAAATAGCCCTTGCGGCCGAGTTCTGGACGACTTGCAGCCACTGCAATAGATATTCCGGCAGGCCCAGATAGAGGACGTTGGAATAATCCAGTCTTGAGCCAATCAAGGCCTGCACTGTCATCTTCCTGTGCTCCTCTGAAAGTAGAGGCAGAAACTTCCGGAGCATCTTGAGGATGCCAAAACATGTTCCCGTTAACCCAAGGATCTGTGATCTTAACGTCAGACCCTTGTTCATCTTGACCCCCAAGTTCTTAGCCAACTGGGACGAGCAAGACGGGGGGAACATATTGACCGGCCACCATGCCTGCCAATCCGGATCCGATGGACAGCCGAAGAAGAGTACCTCAGATTTGTCTGAGTTGCACTTGATGCTGTTCAGCTGGAACCATTTAAAAACAGCCCCAAGGCACTCCCGGATACTCTCTCCATCAAAATCTCCTCCTTTCTTGCACGAAAAGAGGAGCTGGGTGTCATCGGCATAAGATACGATCTGGGCCCCAAAAGACTCCGCCAATGCCGCCAAAGGGGTCATAAAGATGTTAAAAAGAGTCGAGCTCAACACAGAACCCTGCGGAACTCCGACTCCCAGAGGCGGCATCACGTCTGAGCTAGGTGAGGCCCAGACCGTTTGTCGACGGCCAGCCAAAAATGATCTGAACCAGATGAGCACCGTCCCCCTCAGACCGATCTCATAGAGTCTGGCGAGAAGACCCTCATGGGGGACGGTGTCAAAGGCCGCCGACAGATGGTGGTGGTAGAGACCCATCTCAGACAAGTATGGATTGCAGTATACCCACATCTGGACAACTAGCTTATCAAAGCCAGTTCGCCTGAGTTGGTATCTCACCATCTTCTCTCTACAGCTTTGGTGATAGATGGCTTATGATTTTTGATCAGTCGTCCTGAATCTAAGCCAGAGCCTGCCAGTGCCTGCCTCCTTTCCATTCAACCAGTTCTGGATACCATTATTCTTCAAGTCTTCCATCCTCCATGGAGGATCTAAGAGATTCAAAATGGACAGGATCTAAAGTATCGGTTGTGAAAGTCACATATTTGATGGATTTATTGGCTTCTTGCATCCTCCTGGTCACACCCGTACAATGGCACATGAGGGCTCTTCAAAGGTGACTGCATGCAGTGGTTCCAACATCAGGGAGACTTGGTGGAATCCATTGTGGTCTACAAGGACACTGCAATGGAGCTGAGCTGGTGGCCTAAGGAGGATAAACTGGTTTGAGGGACACCCTTCTGTCCCCCTCAGCTGGTGACCAAAGTTGTGAACAATGCCTCCACTTTAGGGTGGGATTTGCACCTGGAGATCAGGGGCTTCTGGGTACCAGAATAGAAGAAATTACACCCTAGTCTACTGAAGTTGAGGGCTGTCTGATTGGTGCTTATGGCTTTCCTCCCTTCCCTTCAACATCCATTGGTTCAGGTCTTGACCGACAACACATCAGCAATGTTGTACCTGAACAAACGGTAAGGCGTTGGGTCTCAGAACTTCTTCAGAGAAGCCGAGAGTCTCCTGGGCATTCTAACGTAGTCTGTGGCTGGTGCTAAACCATTGGGTAGATGCTCTGAAGACCAGAGCTAGCCGCCTGAGTCAGTGCCATCTTGCCAACTACAAGGGTGCCTTCACCTAGTGGTAGACCAATATCTCTTTAGCCTTTTGGGTGTACCTCAGGTGGACCTATGCGCCACTCAAGCACTATTTATTGCCTCTTGTTCTGTGCCCTACGGTATGTGTTGCAGGGAGCCTTGGCAGCCACATTTCAGTTGATATAGAGGTTTCTGCTTTATTACACGTTTCCTTCCATATCTTTTGATTCTTTGAGTTATGAAGGACATTCACCAAGACTGTGCTCATTTAATTCTCCTTGCCTTGGGCTGGCGGAGCAGGGTGTAGTACACAGACCTATGGCACTATGTTTTAGCAGCCTCTCTTTGTCTTCTGCTCACAGAGGATCTATGGTCCCTATCAGAAGCGCAGATTCTGAACCCATCTTCAAAGCTTACACCTTCATGTGTAGAGATTGAGAAGCATAATCTGAGCATCTTTCAGCTTTCACTGGAAGTGGTAGATGTGATCCTCTCGGGACAATGCCCCTCTTGAAAATATGTCTGTTTAGTGAAGTGAAACTAATTTGTTTCCTGGTGCGTTGAATCAGCGATAAATCCTTTTGATACATGCCTGTCCAATCTACTACAATTTGCACAGTACTTGACACAAGGCTGTGTGGTAGCCACTTCATGGGGGTCTTTCTAAGCCTTGTCCACGTTCCCTTTTCTTCCAAACCAACCCTTTGGATCCAAATCTATGGTGGTCTAAGATTTTTTAAAGGGATTACAAATATGTATCCGCCAATTCTATTCACCATGCCACAGTGGGACCTTAAACTGGTTCTCCCTTTTCTTATGAGAATTCAGTTTAGCCCCTACTCAGTTGGCAGTTTAGGCTACTAACCTACAAGACAATTTGTTTGGTAGCCTTCACTTTGGCTCTTCCAGTTGATGAGCTTCAAGCCCTATCTGTCTGCCCCTCATTCACATTCTTCTTGCTAGTAAAGTTGGTGCTGCGAACCAAGGCTTCTTCCCAGATGAAAGTGGTATCTCCTTTCCATCTGCAACAATCCATCACATTACCAACATTCTAACACACTCAGCATCTTTTGCATTTTTACATTAACTGCGCTAAGGACTAAGATCAGATGACCCGCTCTTCATTGATTACTTTGGTTCTGAAAATGTCCCAAAAAGGGTAAAGTAGTTTAGAAATGTACAATCGCTATATGGATTATCCTGTCTATAAAAGTCTGCTATGCTATGGCTAAAATAAAGACCCAGCTGAAGCAATAATGGCTCATTTCACCAAAGCCAAATCTTCCACAACAGAATTACCCAGAGGCCTTTCTGAGGCAGACATAAGAAAAAGCGGCTGCATGCTCTTCTCGCTAAATCTTTGCCAAACATTATTGTTTTCATTCTAAAGTGATGCAAGACTTGCTTTATCTGTTCTGTACTCCAAAAATTTTTAGTCTAATGTTTCTCCAGTCCCACCTCCCTCGAAGTATTTCTTATGGATTTGTTCAAAGGTGAGAAATCTGCAAGTAGAGGTATCCATCAAAAAAAAAAGTTGATTATCATCTGTGACAATCTTGTTTGTAGATACTCTTATCTACCAGCAGCTTCCTCACTGAACCTCCTTAGTTGCACACTGTACTGAGATGCAAGTTTCATAGTTCAGGCACATAGCCAAAGTCACTGCAGACAACTGAGTGGGACTGAAGTTAAGGTGTTGGTCCTGATACTATATGGCTTCACTTGCGTCATCAGTGCCCCATGTCGTAATCTATCGAATTCCACTTATGGTCGCTGGAGAGCTGCTGCAGAAGTTCTCTGAATCCAGTCTTGTACCCATGGTATTCAAAGGTGAGTAATCTGCAGGTGCCCACCAGAAAGATTGTTACATAAGGTATCTTTTCCAGGAAACACAAGAAAAGTATACGCATAAACCTGAGATAAATAGTGCAAACTAGAATTGCATGTGGCTATCCAGGCCAGAGATTTGACCCACACAGTATTATGAGTATTTAGAAGCTAAACACTATAAAAACTGTCAATGTTGGATTATGTAGACCATGTTGCACAGGGTTACTCTTCAGATCTAGAGCAACAGTACCAATACTTGTACTGCAGTAAGTTCACCTTAGCAGTTTATATGAAATCACACTTTCCTCATCTTCCCACTATCATATCATTCAAAGGAACAAAAGCGCACAATCTTCTTTAAAGAGGGCACTGCTCTTGCGGCTTCAAGGGTGTCTAGACACATTTACTGGAGTCCCCTTAGTCCAGTAGCCTCTGGGCTAGCTGTAGCCTAGTAGTGGCCGTGCAAGGTGCTAGTACACCCCGATACCCTGAGTTGGCACTAGACCTGGTGAGGCCGGGAAACATCCTTTACCACGCGACCATTACAACGCGTAATGGTTAGATCGTGGTTTTAACAATGCAAGTTGTTACATCGACTTGCACTGGAGAGCGCTCTAGACTAAGGAATAGTGTGAATTAGTATTCCAACACCTTCCCTACTGTACGTAGACTGGAGTTGTAATAGTTATTCACACTATTCCTAAGTCCAGCGCAAGTCGATGTAACAACTTGCGTTGTCAAAACCGCAATGTAAAATACAGTGTTGTGATGGTATCTGTGGTATCATCATACATTCGTGAGGTCAGTGCTTCAGAACCCATTGGGTGCAGTGTATAGTTTCTAATAGCAGGGCACCCACCGGAGCGGTGCTGCTGCTGCAGAAGAAAGCTGGAGACTATGAAAGTCCTGGGGTAGGGACCAAGGGCTCAAATAGTAAGCTCTTCAACAGGAAAGTAACCCTCAGCTACAGGAGTCACCCACAGGCTCCCGCAGCACAAATAAGGGGTCAAGGATGAAGCAGTTGCCCTTTAATAACAGTCAGGAGCTTCCCCTGTTTCCCTCGTTGATCTGCACCAGGTTACCTTATCTTGAGCAGCTGCCTGGAGTCCCCTTGTGCTTTAGAGCTGGTGCTCGTCCACAGCATCCCCCACATCTCTGTGTTGGGATGTGTCAAAGTCCTCCTCCTGGTGAGCTGAAGCCTGGCTACCTACTTCCTTCCTTTCATCACAAAATCCGTCACTGAAACGCCTTCTTAAGTCTAGACCGTATTCCTGGATCTGGCGGGTGGGTTGTTGGGGGGGGGGGGGGGGCGGGGGGTATGGCCGTGCAACTCCTGAACTATATTTCCTTTACTGCTGCTTACTCAGCCTCTCTGGTGTGTGGCTTGTCAGAATATGCGTACAGTGTTGAACAATCCACTGGCCAATGAGGCCAAACTTTCCTGCATGATCACTGGATGGGGAGAGCCGTGTGTCTCCTCTCCTGCCTCTGTGTACTATCCCCCATGGTGGAATGTCAATCAACTCCAATCAACTCCATGGTGGAATGTCAATCAACTGCAAGAATCTACATTAACTCAGCCAAGAATGTTCAATGAAATACCACGTTAAGAACCAGAGGTCCTTGTGCACAGGAGCCACTGCCTACAAGAAGTGACTCAAATTAGTTACTCTCGAGCACACCTGTCAGGGGGTAACTCATCCCTCCCCCCACCACCCACAGAATAATCAGTTTTGCATCAGTGGGTGTTTTCAACTGCCCGGAACCTGTATTTCATCAGATTCAACGCATTGCTGCAAGACCACCCACGACGGAAACACAAGACCTGCAGGGATCCTTAGCACTCCTGGAGGAGGTACCCTCCCCGCTGTCAATGGGGCAATCGAAGTTCCTCAATGGGAAAGGGGTGCAACTTCACATCCCTATGAACGACTTTCTCAACCCTAAAACTTGTGGTTCCTAATTAAATTGATTGTGAGCACTTAAAAAGGCCAATACAAGTGGGAGGCTTTGTTGCTAGATTGGACCTAAATGATTCTTATTTGCATATTCTGATGCTTCCAGATTATCTCAAGTAGCTCAGATTTGTAAGTGGAAAACTTTACCAGTTCAAGATTCTGCCTCTAGGCCTGAAATCTGCCCCCTGAGTCTTTAGCAAATCTTGTTCTGTTGCCCCTGATAAACGAGCTCCCTAGTGTTTTCATGTGCTGGTGAAGATGAGTTCAATGCAGAACTGTTAAACACAGAAGCAGCTTCCCAATCCAACCTCCCCAGATATGGCCCTTAATCCAGTGGTGGTGAAAACCCTACCTAATGGCAGTGAGCTTTGTTTTGATAGATGTTGATTCCTCTTTACCAGGTGTTGCCTTATCTAAGAGTAAGAAAGGAGATGACTTTTTGGCACACAACCTGCATCTCCTTGTTGCTAGGTTACCGATGCTCTCTCTTCAGGAATTCTGAATTCTTGGTTTGTTATCTTGTACACCAAGTTATACCCAAAAGGGTTTCCTGGTTTAAATATCCATTCCAGCTGTAGGTAGGCTTAGGCACGAAGACAGGTTTAGGTGAATAGAAGTGTTTGGAGGAGTTTCCCAAGACCAAAATGATGGTCAATTACTTTGAGGTCAAGGGAGATCATGTCATAATTTAGCAGCTAGCTGGCTGAAGTTAGGGCCCCAGGGTGAGATTCTTATAACATTGCTATTCGAAGGTTGTATTGACAAGCAGAGCAGAGCCAGTGGGAAGGGAGATGTTTGTGAAATGTCCCCTGCAAATACACAGGACCTGACTTATTAACAGTACTATGCACTAAATGGAGACATTTGTAGGAAACCCTCCTTTCAACTAGTTACGGTGAGCTTGGGCGATGGCTGCAAATGATGGACGGGTCGACTGTGGGGTTTTTCAAAACATAGGAGACTGCAGCATTCTTCCAGCTAGGTGGAAATTCCTCATTCAGAAGAGAGCCATTACAGGTGATGTAAAAAAGGAACCACTGGATGAAATGACAAGATGAAGTATGCTGGCAGGACATAGTTCACAGGAGAATCCCGATTTAGTAAAACAGAAGAGCTTAGAGAAGAATTGGAGAGAGGATCAGACAACTTTAATGAGTGAGTGTATGAAAGGAAGGAATGTGTATTAGGAACCTCATTCAGAGGACTACAATTCCTAATGGTCTTAAAACTGATGCAAATCTTGTAAATTTTGTATTGAAAATTGATGCTAATTCATCACAGGTTGTTTAGGCTTAGGAATAACATGTGCAAGACATTTTGAAATCGTAAATGGATCAAATGTCTTGGAAGTTTTATAGGGTTATTGGCAGCCAATCGAATCTTAGTGGTATAGAAATTTAGCCAGTCTAATCATCCTCTTATAATTACGTAACCTGATGGAATAAACCAGTTGCCTTCACCACTGTAGTCATTGTGCCACAGTCTTTCGTGCTTTTACGTGCCATTTGGTATTGCAGCGCAGTGTAAAGTGCAAACTTTAGAAGCGGAACAAATGCATTCTGTTACTGGGCAGATCTTTTCTGTATCTGAACACACAGCTGACCTTCACCGCAGACGCACGCCTTGTAGTTTGAGGTGTACAAATTCTAGGGTTAGCCATTTAGGGACATTAGTCACTAGAACAGCCACACCACCAAATCAAATATTTAGAATTTACATTTGAGATAGTGCTCAAGGCCTTTGAAAGACTGTTTTCACTTGGACAGAACACAGCTGGTGCCCCTGTACTACATACAAAAACCAGCAGATATTCGTTCCTCTCTGCTGTCCAACAAAGCGCAGAAGATTTTACACTGCGCTCATGTATAGCACGCAAATCCTATGGCAACGTGTGCAATGGATGGACCACATCTTGCAGAACTCCTGAGCAGAAATCATATGGAATCCCACAAAGGGGGACTTGACCCCGTTGTTCTCAAAGCCTCCTCCTAGGAGTGGAAGATGCACAAACAGACTGTTGAAAGTAAAAATGGTCAGGCGGTTGAGTCGATGTCTCTCAAGTATTGTGCCCGGCGTTAAACGCCTCTAATACCATACAAGGGTTATCAAACAAAGAGGCAGGCGCTGGAGGCAGGAAGACAGGAAACAAGTTTTATTCCGACGGAGCAGAACACATCAGATTGGACAACAATGTATCGTTTCGAGGTGCTCTAACAGCCTCTCTGAGGCCTGGCCTCTTATACACTGGTTTTATGGCATGTGACCTCTCTTTATTACAATAAAGACATTGTGAAGTAAGGAAAAGACATCCCCGGAACCCCCCGTTTCCGGCCCATTCCAACACGTGGCTACAGTAGAGGTCCTCACCCCACATACAATAGGAGGGGGCTATCACGCAGCTGGGTGTTCCGCCGATTCCTTAGAATGTGTGCGCCTGATCGGATCTCAGGGGGTGGGGAGGCCATGATCAATAGTAGCTCTTTTGAAGAGGGGCGACTTCATATAGTAGGGGGCAATAAACTGTATCCTCCGGCTAGGTGATGGCCTGGGATCCGTGCAGACAATCGGGCTCAGAGGAAGGGGTCATCAAAGGAGAGATATTCATGAAAGGAAGGGTCGGTGTGGAAGATCGAGCTTAGAGGAAGGGTTTATCAAAAGAGGGGTATTCATGGAAGGAAAGGAGGTGTTGGTCAGGCACGGGGTGTGACTCCCAGGGACAGAGTCATGCGGAAGGAGAGGGTTTATGACTTGTGCATGTGAGAGCGGGGGCAGCCAGGGTGCGTGGGGGATGCTTGCAGGGTCAGGGGAGTGCGCTAACGATCGATCGGGAACAGGGAGACCATGGTACCTAAAATGGCTGCCGTGCATATTCGTACGTGAGTCTGAGGAATGGGCAAGATGGCGCAGATGATGTTCAGTTCGCAAACTAAAATTCCACAAGACCTGCTCACAAAATGTCAACACTGTCCCCCTAAGTATCCATCTCACACTCTGAAGGTGAGGCCCTGTGGATTGAGGGGTCAGTGAAATTTGCTTACGCTTTTCTTAACTCTACCTCTATATTTTTGTATGTAAAATGTGCCAAGGTCCCATGTTAATGATTCCTCTGGCCCCGGCAGACCGGCTTTCTCCACAACTGTCTGAATCATAGTCTATGATGGGGAATTGACGATGTCGATTCTTTTCAGATCCAAGATGGCGGATTGACACCGCCGGAGTGGAAGACGCTGAGACGGGTCCGGGTGGATGCAGCGCTATGCGGTAATGACTCGACACAGCATACAGCATTGGGGCTGAGAAATTGCAGATGCCCGCATCATGCTACAATATACTGAACAATTTAAGAAACTGAACGCATGTACTCACCTTGCTAGAAGAATCGATTAAGAGGACTGAAGACGGAGGCTGAATGTGGCATTTACGGCTGATTGGGAGCCGTATCAGGAGATTGTTGCGCTCCGCTGGCGCAGAGAAGATTGTAACTGCATCGCGTTTGCCTCAGGAGCCCTCAAGAACTTGGCTGAGCTGGGCGAGCCTTTCAAAGTGGACAAAATCGGGATCAGTCTCAACGGCAGTCCGCTGGTTAGGTCTGCGTTCCCCCACGGCACCGGCTGCAGCACGGCCAGAGAGAACGAGCGTCAGCGGGATGGCGCCGAGACCTCCCACACGGACAACTCGCACCACAGCAGCAAGCGGGAGAGCGGGTGCCTCGGCGGCATCGCTGTCAGTGACTGCCATAAACGAAATTTTGGCAAGTAAAAAACCCTTACCTGTAATCAATACTGTGGAAGCGGCTTTGAATGCTGAACAACAGCAGCAGCATGGAGCAAGCGGGAGAGCGGGAGCCCCGGCGGCATCAATGTCAGTGACTGCAAATACTGTGGAAGCGGCTTTGGATGCTGAACAACAGCAGCATGGAGCATTTGAAGGGGAGAAAAACCTAGCTCACTTGAAAGGTAATGCAAACGAAGGAGGTCATGTGAGAGGTAACGCTGCAAACGAAGGGGAGCAGAATAATACAAAAGAGGCTGAGAAGCTATTTCAAAGCGGCGCTATAACAATACAGGATGCTGTTACTTTAGTCTCCTCAGAGATGGTTGGAGCGGGGAAGGGGGCAAATGACTTAACTCATATCTCCACTATCACTCTTGTTGATCCCATAGAACCCCTAGAACTTCAGTCCCCGACTCTGAATAAACTGACTAACATTGATATTAACGCAGAGATCCCTCATGCTGAATTGTCTAGCACTACTAGCATGCCTTCAGACAAAGGGTGTGCTGTGGGGGTGGAAGAAGCCGAGGGAGGTGAAAATACTGATAATACAGACATTGTCGAGACAGATGAAGAATATGTGGATGTTAATGAACAGGGGAGTAATACGCCCTTAAATGTGATCAAAGATAAAAATAAAATCTTCAATTCCAAAAAATCGAAGGGCAAAAATAAGAATAAGACGGCAAAAATTACAAGCAAATCTAAAACAAGCGTTTTGAAGGCGATTGCTGAAAATAGCCCAATCAGACAATGGGTACAGGCTAAGGGTGGTGTAAAAACTATGGCGCTGCGACTATCTGGTAATAGCCCTAATGATTTAAACACTAATTCTACAGATTTAAAAAAGGTCAATGTTCCACTCAGCCCTACTCAACCCACTATCTCTAATAAGACAAAGACCTTTGGGGAAAGCATATCGGACCAGCTACTTCCACACCCTTCTGCACCTACTCCGATACTTATTGAAGATAACTCCGCTTCTTTATCAATTGACTGCAGCAATATCAGTAGCAACAGTGGTAATAACGGTAATGGCAGTATAATTGAGGATTTGTCTAACACTCCAAGGGCACCTATTTCAGAGGTGATAAGGACTCCACTAGGTGAGTCTATACAAGAAATACAAAAAATACACCCGGGAGATACTGCTTCCTCTTCATCTATTGGGCCAACAGAGTGGATCCCGCAAGGGGAAGTGACTGCTTCTTTTCAGACAATCTTGCACCTTTTAAATGAACAGAAACAAGAAGCAAAAAACCATTATCATCAAATGAGGGAAGATAATAATAGAACTCAAATCTCATTGCAAGAGATGGCGTGTAAATTGGGGGCAGTGTCGCAAGACATAGAGGAACTGCAGCAAAGAGTGGTAGTTACAGAGGAGAAATCACAACGCTCTGAAGTGGCAGTGAATAGGCATGCCTCTCAACTACTTCAGATGCAAGCCAAACTGGAAGATTTGGAGAATAGACATAGGAGACAGAACCTCCGTGTTTTTGGTATTGCTGAAGGAGCGGAGGGGGCAGATCCGAGGGCATACATTACTCATTTGTTCCAAAAGGCCTTTCCTGACCTTTCAGATTGGGATTGGGACTCTCAGATCCAACGAGCTCATCATTTACCCCTAGTCCAGAAAGATAAGAGTGGTAAATATCCACGACCAATTTTGATCTACATTGGTAACTATCTGCTCCGACAAGCCATTTCTTTAAAAGCACGCCCTAACACTCCAGTCACTATTGAGTCTATCACCTTCTTTGTGAGATCGGACCTAAGTAAACTGTCGCTAGAAAGGCGATGGAAATTGAAACAATTTATAGATCTGATTAAAGAACTTGGATTTCAAGCTTATCTGCAGGAGCCTGCAAAGTTGAAAGTGATAAAAAATGGGCGCTCATATTTCTTTTTAGAAGTAAATGAGGTTGAAAAAGCAATTGCCTCTTGGCGAGTGGGGTAATGATTGAGCTAAGGATTAATGTTTAGCATATATGGTTGCGCTGTTTCTTCCGGTCTCATTGGATATATTTGTGTTAATATCTTTTTTGGTAATTCTCTAACAACTTACAGGCTATTTAGATTATTGCTTATATGGCTAGGTTCTAGCCGAGATAAAGAGAAGTGTGCAGCACGGGGTGATTTTCTCTTTTACTGTGTCGTAATGATTAGTTTTGAATACCTGGACCCTATTAGCGTCATATCCGCTCATCAACTGCCAGGGGAACGGCAGTCAACAGAATGGGGGGATCTGCAGGTAAACACGGGGTGGGGGGAGGGAGAAGCAGAGTGTGGGGTGGGCAAAGGGAAGAAATGGTCCGGGGTAAAAAATGCATCAAAGGGCACAAAAATGATAAAAAAATTAAGAAGTTTTATAAGGCAGTGTTGATTGTTTATAGTGGCCACATGGATAAGGAAATATATAATTGGAAATGCATTTAATAAAGTGTCTAACCTGGAATGTGTCAGGATTAAACAATAAAATAAAGCGTCGTCTTGTCTATGAGGAGCTTAGGATGTATAATCCGCAAATAGTAGTTCTTACTGAAACTCATATCGCTTACAAAGATAAATATCTGATTAAACAATTAGGATATGATCCCTTAGTTTGCACTGATTTTAATGCTTCAATTCGGGGTGTAGCGATTCTAAAACATAAAGGATTGAAATGTGAGATAATCAAGACTTTAACTGATAAAGCTGGCAGATGGGCGATAGTGCAGATAAAGCTAGGAAACTGTAAATATACAATATGTGGAGTTTATGCATCCAATCAAGATGAGCCTATAATTTTTGACCAGATTAATATGGAATTACTTGGCTGGGAGGGGGAACATATTGTGCTAGGAGATTTTAATTGTATAATGAATTATAATTTGGATATTACTAGAAAAAACGCCTTTCAAAGAATGAGGAAAACCAGAGCTGCAATTCTGGATTTGGCAGCTATACATCTTTTAAAAGATGTATGGAGATGTCTAAATCCTGAAATAGCCGGCTATACATTTTACTCTGCTGCACATAAGGTATGCTCACGCATAGACATGATATGGGCTTCAGACTTAATTCTTGGTAATTGTTCAATGGCTATACACCCAAGGGTGACTTCTGATCATAACCCGATTTCTATAACATTTGCACTAGCAACTGAGGAGGCTACCTCCCGCTCTTTCTCATTTCCTCGCTACTTATTTGCTGATATGATGTTTATAAATCAACTTAAGGAGCATATAAAAGAGTTTATTGATATAAACATATATTCCAGTTCACCCTGGATAGTATGGGATTCTTGTAAAGCTAGCATACGTGGATTTACCCAACAATACATCTGGCGACAAAACAAAGAACTCCGTACCTTAAATGAGCAAAGGCTCACTGAAATTCGAGATATTGAACTCCAGATCTCTGACGCTATTTGTAATGGTGTTTCAAATCTAGATGAATTAAACTTCAAACTAATTGAGCTTAAAGCTGCAATAAAAGACCTTCTAAGGAGTAAAAGCATTAACAAACTTAAAAAATATCAATTAAATCAGTATGAAAATGGAGATAAAAGTGGTAAACTATTGGCTTACAAAGTTGCGGAAGATCGATCTATTAATATGGTTAAAGAAATTAAAGGGGACAATAATCAATTATTTTGTGATCCAAAATCGATTTTACAACAATTTGCTTCCTTTTATCAAACTCTATATACACCGGAAGTTGATATCTCAGATGATTGCATTAACAATTATATTAATGTAAACAAAGTCAATAATTTAGAGCCGGAACAATCGGCTCAATTAGCGGCCGACATTACACCATTAGAAATTAGAGGGGCAATTAAATCTTTGGCGATGGGCAAAGCTGTAGGGGAAGATCTTATCCCTTTGGAACTTTATAAATATTGTATTGAAGAATTAATATCATTATTTTCTGATGTGATTAGTGCTATTGGTAAAGGGCAACAAGCACCCAGGTCTTGGAATTTAACCCAAATTATTTTCTTTTTAAAAAAAGGCAAGGCACCCCAAGAGAGGGGATCTTATAGGCCAATTTCACTTATTAATAGTGACGCAAAAATCTTTGCCAAAATATTGGCTACTAGGTTGGCTCCATTCATGTCCCAACTTGTTTCTCCCCAACAACATGGTTTTATTCCTAAGCGTGACACTACAGCGCATATCAATATGGCTATATCGGCCTTTGATGCAGCACGGGCTAAACTCACCCCACTCGGTATGATTTTATTAGATGCAGAAAAAGCATTTGACCGGGTGGGGTGGGGCTTTCTGTGGGCAGTTTTACAGGCATTTGGTATTAAGGGTCAACTTTTACGATGGATCCAATCAATATATGATAACCCTATGGGTAAGATTTCGTATATGGGGAAATGCTCTTCTCTGTTCTCCATTAAAAGGGGGACAAGGCAGGGGTGTCCTTTATCACCACTGCTTTTTGCTTTAGCAATAGAACCTTTTTTAATTGCACTACAACGTCAAACTTTAATTTGCCCTTTTATTAATGGCTCAAATAAATTAGATATAACTGTATATGCTGATGATATTGCCGTTTTCTCGCCAGATGTTGTTAAAACTATGAAAGGTATTCTAATAGAAGCAGGTACATACGGCTCTGTTTCTGGGTACAGACTTAATACCACAAAAACTCAGGTTGTCATGAATTATCAACCAATTGCCCCTATTTTTGGAACAAGTAGCGCAGCTACCTATTTAGGTGTTAAAATCTCCTCTGATATTGATTCTATCATAGGATTAAACTATGAACCTTTACTAAAAGAAACCGCCATGCAACTTAAGAAATGGCATAAATTGCCAATTAGTATGATTGGTCGAATAAATTTAATTAAAATGAAAATTTTGCCTAAATTTCTGTATTTGTTCCGAGCGATTCCTTTACGGGTCAATAATTCCTTCTTTATTAGATTAGAAGGTATCATTGGCAGTTTTGTATGGGGATATAAAAAAGCCCGGCGCGCCGTATCATCGCTTAAACTCCCCTTTAGTCAAGGAGGACTGTTGTTTTCGGACTTTAAATTTTATTACTGGTCAGCATTTCTGACTCGGATATGCAGTCTGACAGTTATGGATAAATGCTTATATTTCCACAGGTTCCTACTAGGACTGGATGCTAATATGTTTCTCTATAGGATGAATGACCCCGATTATTTTAAAAGGGTTAAATTTAAGACTATACGGGATACCGTGAGTGTCTGGCGATCTATTATGGTTAAATGTAATACCTCTCTTTTTCATTGTAAAACACCCCTATGGGGCAATCCCGGTTTACCTGTTATTTTTCATGATCCAGCTTGCCGAATGTTTTTAAACTCCGGTATCAGAATGTAGGGTGATTTATATGACCATCAGGGCTTTATGGCATTTGACAAAATGAAATACTGTTATAATTTACCTGAACTGGCAAGGTTTAAATACTATCAGATTAAAGACTTTTTGGTGAAGAAATCAGAACTCACTGCAGTATTAGATTCCGAGTTATGGGACTGTATTTATAGAGATGTAGATAAATCTATCATAAGCTTAGGATATAAGCTTCTGTCTGATCTTAGGATCAGCGATGTTACTACTCTAACAGAGAAATGGAATAGAAAACTGGCAGTGAGTGTTCCAACTGATTTAATTACTACATCTCTTAAAAGTCTTAATGTATCTGTTCAATCTTCTAGTTTAAAATTGCAAATGTTTAAAACTGTTTGTCAATTATATCATACCCCTGAGAGGATACTCAAATGGGCAACGAATAATAATTATTCTGACAGAACGAAATGCCCTAAATGCGATATGAGTGGTGCGGATATTGTCCACATGTTTTTTTCTTGCCCTTATCTTAATGAATATTGGGAAGGAATAATTAAGGTGATTTCTGATAGACTTTAGCAACCCTTCTCATTTTCACACACTGATGTTTGTGTGGGCATCAACGGGGGTGAAAAGTTTAGAGATCTTTTGAATATCTTAATTACTTGTGCAAGGTTAATTATTGCTAGAGCATGGATCCAAAAGAACCCACCAATAGTTTTGGAATGGTGGAGTTTAGTCAAGGAAACTTATAGCATGGAAACCGCTATTGCGAATTCAAGGGGGCTACAGGCCAAACGAAAAATTGACAGAATTTGGGGTTTATTTATGTCTCAATAATTTTTATTTAAAATTTATGTTTATTTGACCTTATCTATATTTCTGTTACGGCCTAAGTAATGTTGTATAATTATCTAATGTAGCTTCTGAAAATTGTTATATATTCCTTTTTCTCTTTTGTAAAAATGAAATGTTTATTTTTGCCTTGTGTGTTCCTTTGATGCAAATAAAAACTACTTAAAAAAAAAAAAAAATGATTCCTCTGGCCCCAACTTGAGAACAACTAATCTCAACTGTGGTACTCCCAGGAACACTGCTACATCCATGCCACTACAACATCCAAACCCCCGATAAATGAATCTAGCAATCTGCCGCTCTACTGCTGCATGCAGAATGTACATCAGTGCTTAAGAAAGCATGACAACAAATCACCAGTGCATCTTATGAATCAAAATGAAAGAGGTTTGCAAACTACTCCACTGCCTTACAGATCAACCATCTTCAGAAATGAGTACATTGTTGAATATAGTTTGTCCTTACTAAAGTCAGGCTTGGCTTATGTTATGTTATGTTATGTTATTTATATTTTTATAGCGCACAGCTGCCCCAGCAAAGGGGCGTCCTGGCGCTTTGACAGACACTATAACATAACACACAATACAAGAGAAGGGTAATTAATCAGACACGGGAAACAGGAAAGTTTTAATCGCCTGCCTGAAGGCGAGCAAGTCTTCAAGAGCTCGGATGTGTACCGGGAGCGAGTTCCATAAACCTGCCGCAAGCACCCTAAAGGAGGGGCCACCCATTCTGCTCAGTTTAAAGCGTGGACAGACAGCCAGGTGAAGCCCCTCTGATCTCAAGGATCTCAAAGGAATATAGGGCGTGAGTAGGTTGGCAAGTGCCGGCGGCGAAGAAGATTTCAAAATTTTAAAGGCCAGACACAGCGCTTTGAACTTGATTCGCTGTCTGACCGGGAGCCAATGTAAGGCCGTGATGGTACCAGACACTGAGCAATGTCTGGGGAGGCCCACAATGGCCCGTGCCGCGGCGTTTTGCACCCTTTGGAGCCTAGAGGCCTCCGCTTGATTCACTTCCATAAGTGTACACTTGGCTGAAAAACAGCGCCTACCTCTGTTTAAGACACTTGTCAATAAAGAATTGATTAAAGACTTGAAATGAAAATCCCAAGAGTTGTACCACCTACTTCGTGGGATGTATGAGCTGCCTTTGTGTTTTAGATGCACACTTTGGGCCCGATTCACAGAACTAACTTAAGACAAAATCCTAAACTTACTACTTTTGGTATTCACAGAAGTTAGGATTCTGTCTTAAGTCTGTCTTAAGACAAAATCCTTAATTCTGTGAATACCAAAAGTAGTAAGTTTAGGATTTTGTCTTAAGTTAGTTCTGTGAATCAGCCCCACCAGCACCTTAAATGAACAGTAGCAATTGTATCTCAATGTAGTATGTGAATGATAAGACTTGCCTGTAGAAGAGTCTTATCTACAAGTGCATAAGCACAGGCGTGTTTTGCGCATGCACCCACAGTTACTGCACAAGTTGGCACCACCTTTTCCCATCAAACTATTAAGTTGTCCACATTTTTTTACAATCTGCAGAATACGATGTGATGAAGGCATCTATAAAACCACGTTCATAGGGCAAAGGCTATTAGAAAATGCTAGGCAACTGTTCACAGCTTTTATAAGCAGGTATTGCTAGGTGGGCAGGGGTCTGCAGTACATCCTGGAGTACCACCTTCTCAACCTGTTCTTTTGCAGGACAAGTTGGAGATGCTGTCTCTGAGCCAGGTTTTGCTGGCCCTGAAGGCCAGGACCTCCAGGACACCGACTTTCTTCCTCCAGTTTTCCCTGCTAATAGATGTTACCTGAGGTTCATTGCAGGGTTCCAGTGCTGTCAGTTTCAGGCCAGGACATTGAGGCAGACGACCGCAGCTTCAGTTTTCACAAAACTGATGTCAGTTGTGGCTGCTGCTGTGACACATTTGAGAGTTCATGCTTGGGTGACCGGCTGGTGAAGGCAGAGTCCCTGTCACTGATCGAGAAGCATCTGCAGTGCAAAATGACTCTCCTCTATGACTTGGGCTCTACCATCAATGTCCAGAAGTTCCACCTCAATTCGACACAGTGGTCGTTCATGATGTTCTAGACGTGACCCTTGATCCATACAAATGCCTTTCCTCCTCCTTGGAGCATCAGGAATTTATGGGTAATGATTCTGAGATTTTTCATTCAAACACCTCTCCCAGTCCTACAGATGTTGCGCCTGTGAGAAAGTGACTGTAATAAGACAGAACCATACCTTTTTCAAACATCAAGGCGGCCTACAACAACCACGCTCCTCTGCTGTTTCTCCTCAGACCCTCGGATGCGGTGGAAAGAATGACCCGGAAGTACAGGAGGAATCACCCGGAAACAGCAACGCAGGACGAATAGGAGACGCCTACAAAGAGGCGAAGGCGGAACAAACATTTGTCCACGCGGAAGACGGAGGAAGGAGTTTTTCGGCAGAGACGGAGAGAGAAGACGCGGGACCCGTTGAAGAGGCAGAAGCCCTTGAAGATTACGCGTACCCGGTGCAGGAAGACGCGGGACCCGTTGAAGAGTTCCAGACAGCCCACGAACCGGACCTCGACGAAGACAGCTGGTGTGAGGACTGGTGGTGTCCGGTGGATGCTGGTGAGCGGCTGTGACTCTAGGAAGAGTTACGGTAGGGTCGGTGAGTGACATCGGCTCTAGGGAAACTGAGCGGGTAGCGGGTGGGAACGGTAGGGGGAGGGACTGTTTATAGTGGGTGTATTTTGCTTTGTTTTGGTTTCTCAGTGCTAGAGCATGATAAATGTAGCGAGAAACACTCAAACCAAGTCTGCGCAGTGCACTGTTCTTTGTATTGAGCAATAGATGAAACACCCGTACTACCTCCTCGTAAGCACATTGGGAGCACTCTGATTGTTCGACCCCAGGCACCATAAAACTTTTGACCCTAGCCCTAAAATCTACTGTAAAATTTCTCTGTGCATGCTCCATCACCCTTCTAATGACTGATAGTGACACAAAGGTGTGGTGAAGGGAAACAACGTCTCTCCGAATTCATTATAGTTATTCTCACGGACCCCTCATTTGTTCCTTCCTTCTCTTATGAGCCACCGGGGAGATCTACCATGTCCAGAAGACAAGGAGAAGACCACACAGGACCCCTCATCACCTGACACTTCCCCAGACACCTCAGAAGAAGAAGACCATTTCGATTAAACCTTACAAGTTCCTATCACACCATCCTTTTCTTTAAATAAACCTTCTTCCTTTAAACCACCACTACCGCCTCCATGCCTGTTTAACAGACCCGCCCTCTTACAGCGCCTTATGCATGCAACACTGTTGATGAGCACCTTCTAGTGGTACCTGTGACATAAATGGCTTGAACACAGGGGAATCTCTCAGCTCAGATGCAGATCTTCCAGTCAGTTCCCCCAGCCCTGCACTGGGGGATGAACCCTTCCAACCTTGAGGTGGGCTTTCCATGCAGCCCCACAAGCGATGGCTGCCATGGTCACAGTTGACTTTTCACTGGGCTCCAGTGTCCCTCTGCACAATAGGATGCCATTGGGGCTGTAGCTGTGGGAGCAATGTCAGGCACATAAAAGTATTAGACTTGCAGGTGGTGCACCTTGCCCTTGAGGTGTTCTTCCCTTCAATATCAGGGAGCGCCATTCATATTCTTCACCCTTACTGCCCATTATATTGACGGACAAGTGGTGCAGGGTCATGGACTCTTTGTTGGGATGCTCCTATGGCAGTGGGTGCAACTACACCTCAAAGAGGATGGGTATCCATTCGCATACCTCTTCGCCACAACCCATAAGGATGTGTGCTTTCTTTTGTGCCTTACACTTGGTTCACTGGTTGACGCCTTCAGGTCCAGCTGATCTCAGGGAGGTGCTTTCTCATTTCCACTGATTCTGGCAAAACTCATGGAGAAGCTGCAGAAAGGTTGAACGCAGCTGTTCTAATTTACTTAGATTGGTTAAGGAGGATAAGGTACAGTGATCTGTTGGCAAACAGTACTCTGTCACATCTTCCCCAGAGTGTGGGCCAGCTCGCTCAGCAGAATGGTCTGTGCCTCTACCTCAATCCCAAAATGTTGTGGCTGCATGTGTGGAGCTTGAGCAATGCCATCTAGAATCCTTTTGTCTCCATGAAGAAGTTGATGTCACTGTATATAAAGGAGAGAGAAAGAGATGAGAGCTTTAGGAGCACGACTACACACCGGCATACCAGAGATGAGCATTGCCTCTTCATTTCCCGAGGAAGAAGCTGCCAGTGGAAAAAAGGAAGTTGAGCAATTGCCAGTGGGAAAAAGATGGATGAACATTTATGCTACCCAAAAGCAGTGGTCATTGCCTCTTCCTTGTCTCAGGACAGGGAAGCATTTCTGGAAGAATCTGGAGGTGTAAACTAATCCCCATCATACTCCTGGGTAATGTCTTCTTTACTAGCAAAGGAATAAGGGCTATAACTAATTGAACTGAATGTCATTGGAATATGAATGAATGTTCCCAGTAAATCAGAGAAGGCATATAGGCATTAAAGACATAGAACAAAAGAAACAGAGAGAAATATTTTATTCATTGAATTTATCACAAATGTTGTAGGAAATGAGACACTAAATAACAAAGACATTTGTTTCCTCCATCCGTGAGACTTATGGAGCAGTCATTTTACAGTACCACTTTTATACCCATGTTCCAGACAGGGTTGTGGATCCACTGTCTAAGCTTACAGAACCGGTTTGGGAGTTAGTGCTTTTCTCCATGCAACTCCTGGGTCCATAAAGAGTTATCTGATGCATCAAAGGCCTCAACCAAGGCTAGTCATCAAATCAATTAATTTAAATAAAGTGAAGCACATTAGGCTCCACAAGGAATCTTGAGAGTGCTTACATTTTCAAATCATAAAGGTTTATTAAAAGGCTAAAGTAGTTTACAAAGGCAAAACCATCAAATTAGTCTCAATAAATATTAAATATATGGATGCATTTGTAAATGTGAAGTTCAAATCAATCAAAGTCATATAAGCGAGAGGACGAAATATCATAAAGGCATCTCAAATAAAAAGTTAAGTAAATCAGTTCTCCTATAAAGAGAGTTCCCTAAGTCCCCAACTCTGGTCTGCTCAGTATGTATTCTAAAAGCATTCGGGAAAGGCTCTACAAAGGCCTAAACTCTCTTCTATTTTACAAGAGCTTAAAGTCACACAATTCTATCATTTTCAACACCCACACATAGTTCTCTTAAAATGCTCCAATCAGGTAAGTCATAAAAATAGAATCAAGAGCTCGTTAGTTTCTCGTGCTCATTCACAATACAACTTCTTTAAGTGTCCTGCAAACGTACAGTTATCTGCAACAAACGAGAAACTTCGAACCAGCCTGTACTCTGCAGATGAACTGGTGCAAATAATTAAGACGTTCTGTAGTTATCACGTAAGGGAAAGCATTTCACATGGGAATGAAAGCAAAGACATATCATTGCATTTGTTAATTGTGAGTTTAGCTTCTCCTGAAAATAAAATGCACGTGACATGAAACAAAATGGCTCCCAAATGATACCTATTTTAAAATGCAGGCCTTATATCCGCTACGGTCATTCTACACATAAATAATACATAGTTAATAGCATTTGCATGTTTACATGTGAATGTCGATAAAATGCAAAAACATTTAATATGGAAAACGCTTGTATGCAAGCTGATAGCTCTCACAGCAGGTAGCAATGGTGCTGTCTCCAAGGAGCACCAATCAAGGCCACAGTAAAGTGTGAGATCTACACACATGGCTGTCATCAGCCCACCTGAAGCAGCCTAGGACATAGACAGGCCCTGCTTAGTAACTTCTGCACATTTAACAATAGAAACTACTCACTCCGGCCATCTACTAATTGCTCAGGAACAACTAATCAGCAGCTCTTTACCAACAAGGACCTCGTTGAATTTCTTATGGTAGCCTTCCTTCCTCACTACAGACGAGCATATGGAATGCAGTAAATAAATTTCCAGTGTCTGGGAAAGCTGTATCTACTCTCCATCACATGTTTGCCAAACCAGAGCCATCCAAAATGCAACCCACTGATCCCAGCACTCAGACAACACACATAGTTTTACTACTATACACGTATTACACTTCCACCCAGCATATACACACTTGACTCACCATAGAATGCTAGATCCAGGGTTTTGGAAGGCATGCCACTTTAACATCACACTCACACTCTCTTACACCCCCTTTATTTTTTATTTATTTTATTTATTTCATTCGATTGTATAAAGCGCGAACATTAATCGAAGGTGTCAGAGCGCTTTACATAAGAACCAGTTGCGATACAATAGGACTTGAGATTCCGGGGGGGGAAGGGGTACACAGTCCACAAATCAAAGACAGGAAGGAAGAGGAGGCGTGCAGGCTCGGATCCCCTGGAGCAACGCCAAGGACAATCAGCCGGTCGTGGCTCCAGTGCCTCCACACCAGGGAAAAGTTCACTGGGGTCTCCAAAGTCGATGAAGAGGCGAGGCAAAATCCAGGAAGATAGCCTGCATGGGGGGGACAGCGGGGTGACGGCGAAACTGGCAGGCAGCCGGTGGGGGCAAAGCTGCGCCAAGGCTGGCGCTACTCTCAACAGCGGCGATTCGGTCCGAGACAGAAGCAGTGAACAGCAGCGGCAGCGGACGTGTAATGTCCCTTTCCATTGCCCAGCTGGGTAGGGGACGGTCACGGGAGAACCCATGCCCGACTCCCCAATAGCCAAACCAGGCGGCTCCATCAGAAGTCCAAGTTCTCTTCGGTCCCCTCTCTCATTGCCCACGCACCTGGGGAGTCCCGAGTCACAGTATGGAACCCGGGGTCTGTGGAGCGTCTATCCTCCCACGAGATCCTCGGCGCTCCCAGAATCAGCAGACCGCTCCACCAGCCACGGCAAGTGGAATTTGCCTGCAGCATCAGCTCCGCTCCCCGATCTCCTCACAGGAAGCCGAGGATCCTCGCCACTCGTGGGGCGGTGGGCGCCATCTTGATGTGCGCCGGGGTCTGTGCGTATTTGCAACTCTCCTGATCGCAGGGACAATTCAGCAACCGTTGCAAAAACGCCCAGTTTGTGCCCCGGGTGTTCAGCCCGCCGATGGTGTGCTTCACGGCAATCAACACGCGGGTCAGCCACAGCTGGAGGCTCAGGAGAACAGCGCGAACCGGGAGCCGAGACGATCCACGTTCATCACTCACTCACTTACATTTACTCTGCATTTTACTCATACTCACTCATACTCAGGCCCAGGTTTACTAATGCTTTGCACCATGTTTACGTCACCTTTTTAATGCCAGGTGCAAGGTATAAGGTTAGTATTTCCCACCTGATACAAATTCTGACCTGCGTTGCATTGTTTCCCAAATTAACACAAAATTGTGCTATGCACTACTTTTCATTATTTTGCTTCAAGTGGGTGTCCTATGCTTGGTGCATGTGTGCTACCATGCAACCATCCATGGGTTTTGATGCAAACCCCTATCTAGAAACATTGGTAGAGAGACATTTTTGCCAAAATCTTATGACTCCCCGTGGCAGGCATAACAAATTTTCCCTTGTTTTTCCAACTTTGCATGCGTGCTACATTTTACAGCACACATGGAAAGGGGCGACCACTCGGTCCCCCCGAACGTATGGTTGGGGGCCCGGATCCTCCCGGGAAACCATTTTGGGCGGGGGGCGTGTCACGGCTGGTATGCCCAAAGTGGCGTAGCCGGGGCGCGCCTTTTTCCCGCCCAAGAAGGGTTGTCCTAGACACCTACACCGATGGCCCCGCCCAGTAGGCGTACCAGCGGAGGGTTCACGCCCTCCCGATGAGGAATAAAGAGAGCGGGAATCCGAAGAAGCGTCCTCTTGTTCCTGTGCTTGGAAGCTGCACCCACTCGTTGCACGTGAGCCCTCGACGGAACAAGGAGCAATTTTGAGAACTTGTAATTCTTGTGTTTCTCTTTCAGCGACTTCGAGGCTGAGGATCCAGGCCCGTGCTGTTCTACTTGGAGCGAATTCGAAAGCAATGTCTGGCAAGAAGGCAGGAAAGAGGTCCGAGACTGACCAGGTGCTTCGCATGTTGGTAAGCAGAATGGCGAAGATCGAACGGAACGTTGGTCAGGTCCCAGCGCTTGGCCGTGATATGGCGAACATGAAGAAGCAGATGGCTGCGATGAACAAGCAGGGTAAACCGAAGAAGGTAATAGGCCCGGTATTGCCGGGAGTCGCCCCTGAGGGTAGGGGGAAACGGGTCAGGAATAGGGCGGCAGGGGGGGAGGTTCCGGTCCCCAAGGTACCCCCGGTGAGCCCTGCCATTCCAGTCGAGGCCCCAGTACCGATCCCGGACGCGGGTCAACCGATTACGGTTGTCATTACGCCCGCCAACGAGGAGGACATGCCACCTGAATTGGCCGCCCAGTTGGCCGCATGGCTCGGCAGAAAGACAGGGGGTGCTACGGCACCTGGAGACACGGCCGAAGAGGCCAGGTTACTAATTCAGCAGTTGCGGCAGTCGCGAGATGCCGCAAAGGCGAATCTCCCTCTTGTCTCCCTGCAGGTGACCCCGGAAGGACCGGCAGCTGGCATAGGAAAAACTGCGGGAACAACAACTGAAACGGGTAAGCAGGAATTGCCAATGGCGGGGGAGGGCTCATTGCCCTCAAGACGGGAGAGAGTGGTTCAACATATCCCGTTGGCCACAAAAGAATTGATATGGGCTGACAAGTATGTTAATATGTTTTCTTTGTTGACCGACCATCGCGAGATGGAGTATGCCAAGACGCAGAAGGATTTGTGGCACCCGAGTGTCTGGCGAGCCAAGATGGCGGGTTTCGGGGGGGATGAGACAATAACAAATTGGGCCAAGGCCTTTGCGATGTTTACTGCAATTATTGGGGAACGTAAGCCCGAGGTTTTGCCTGAATTGTCTTGCTATCTGGCACGTATAATGGATTTTTATGAAACATATGAGGGGAATGAATGGATGGGTTACGACATGAAGTTCCGTAAGGCCAAAGAGTACGATTCATCTCTGACGTGGGATTGTCTCGACTCGATTTCTTGGCAGAAGCAGCTCCTGCCGGGCGCGACAAAGGCGTCCTCGCCAGGCGGGAATGGGTCGGGGTTTTCCCGCCAACAGCCCGCGGTGCCCTTTCGAGCGGGCGCCGGTGGTGACCACCAAGCAAGGACCGGTGGGAATGGGGGAAAGAGGGGGGTCTGTTGGAGCTTTAACAGGGGCAACTGCACCAGACCACAAGGGACATGTAAGTTCAGACATGCGTGTGCGGGTTGTGGGAATTCCTCGCACCCGGAGAGTTTGTGCAGATCCAAAAATGGCGGGTCGGGAGGTAGAGGAGGGTCCAAACAGGACTGAGGGGGACCACTGTGTACCGTTACCTACCCCCGTTGATATCATGGCAATGATCCCCTGGCTAAACAAATACCCTGATCATGTCTCCGCTGGGGTGTTGAGGAACGGATTCTTATATGGTTTCCACATCCCCGCTGGGGATTTTCGTGGGGAACCACTTTGTAGAAACCAGCTTTCGGCTCAGCATAACCCAACTGTGGTGGAGAAAAAGATTGCAAAAGAGGTTACTCTAGGCCGGGTTGCGGGCCCATATCGGCACCCGCCAGTTACAAATTTCATCTGTTCCCCGTTAGGAGTAGTCCCCAAAAAGGACCCAGGGGAATTTAGGCTGATCCATAACTTGTCGGCTCCGAAGGGTCTCTCGGTGAACGATGCGATTGACCCGGGAGTTTGTTCGGTGCGATACGCATCCTTCGATGATGCCGTCACCATGTTGAATCACCTGGGGCCCGGAGCGCTGATGGCGAAGTCAGATATCGAGTCGGCGTTCCGGTTGCTCCCAGTACACCCACAGGATCAGCGTCTGTTAGGCTTTGTGTTCCAAGGACGTTACTACATGGACAGATGTATGCCAATGGGTTGCTCCATCTCTTGTGCTTATTTTGAGAAATTCAGCTGTTTTTTGGAATGGGCATTAACCGAGGCCACTGGGCATAGCCATGTTATGCATTACTTAGATGATTTTCTGTTCTTGGGGGCAGCCGGCGACACAAAATGTGCGCAGGCGCTACAGGATTTTTGCATCCTCATGAGGGAATTCGGAGTGCCATTGGCACCAGGTAAGACGGTAGGACCATCTACTTCACTGGAATTTCTGGGAATTGAGCTCGATTCTGTGGAGGGATGCTTCCGTTTGCCGGTAGGGAAAGTAGCGAAATTTAGGGCTTCCCTGGAACTGTGCCTTAGTAGGGAGAAAGTGACTCTGCATCAGTTACAACAAGCAGTGGGTCAGCTTAACTTCGCCCTGAGGGTGATACCAATGGCCCGCCCCTTTTCACGCTCTATTGCACAAGCTATGGTTGGTCTCACGGAAGGACACCACCGCACGAGACTGTATGCAGAGGTTCACCAGGACATGCGCATCTGGTTGGCATTTCTGGCGGGCTTCAACGGTCGAGTAGTGTGGAACAAGCCACCAGCGTCTTCGGACGAGCTAGGTTTGTGGACTGACTCGGCGGGGAGCGTGGGATTTGGCGCCATTTTTGGTAACCGATGGTAAGCGCAAGCATGGCCGACATGGTGGCACACCAGCGGTCTCACAAGTAACATTGGGTTCCTCGAGCTATTCCCTATTTTTGTGGCTCTGATGGCATGGCCGGACGAGTTCAGAGATCGCTCAGTGGTATTTTGGTCTGACAATATGACTGTTGTTGAATGTATAAATAATCAGGCAGCACGCTGCAAGTGGATATTGAGATTGTTGAAGGAAATTGTACTACTTTGCATGAGACTGAATGTACAGTTCAGGGCGAAACATGTGCCGGGTGTACTGAATCATGCGGCTGATGCACTCTCTCGTTCACATATGCAGGCGTTCAGGGGTTATCTACCTACTGCGGACCTAGCGGCGGCACCATTCCCCGAAGCACTCTGGCTAATCGGTGCCCCGGATTACAAGACCTCGTGGCAGCAAGCTTAGCCCCCAGGACAAGGAAGGCATACGAAGGAGCGTTTTGTTCCTATTGTGCATTTTTGGGTCCGGCAGGGGATCAGAACTGGGGTCAGGAGGATTGCTTCCTAAGGTTTCTGGTAGCATTACATAGGGAAGGCCGATCAGTGGCAACGGCCAATAGGCACCGGGCGGCCATTTCATTCATGGCGCAGGTGCATGGCATCAAGGACCCAACATCTTCCTTTTTGGCAAGGAAAGCCCTTCGTGGCTGGCAGCGCCTTGAAGGTCGTAGAGTAGACGAGAGGCGCCCAATTGGGTTAGAAAGGTTGTCCCTGCTCATGGCGATACTACCCACGACATGTTCCTCCCAATTCGAAGCAGTTCTGTTCCGGGCCGCTTTCGCATTAGCTTTCCATGGGGCTATGCGGGTAAGCGAACTGGTCGCAAAGAATAAGAAGGATGTTGAGGGAGGTCGGTGTTGGGATCACATCCTAATTAGGGGTGATTCAATGGTAGTCACAATAGCTAAGTCCAAAACTGACCAGCGAGCTATGGGAGACAGTGTGGTTGTCCAGCGCATGCGAGGGTCCCCCATGTGCCCGATAAAGAGCATTGAGGAATATTTGGCACTGAGGGCGGATACATGGGGTGAGAGTTTGCTGAGACACAACGATGCCACCCCACTGACAAGGTTCCAGTTTCAGAGGGTGCTAACAATGGCAATCGCAGCGGCGGGCTTGGACCCGTGCGATTTTGGGACCCACTCCTTCAGGATAGGGGCTGCTACTGAGGCTACAGCCAGGGGTCGGAGTGCTGAAGAGGTGAAACTGTTAGGACGATGGTCCTCGAATTGTTTTAAAAGGTATGTGCGATTGCACATGTTGTGAAGCCAAGTTACATGCACTCACGCTTCTTGTCTTCTGTTTGATTTACAGTTTTGCGAGCATGTTATGCGGGGCGGAACTTGGAGTCGATCCGGCACCAGGGGACCAGCGGTCAGAGATCACCGGCTGAGGAGAGAGTGGTGTGGGTTGTGGGCCACTCATACGTGAGGCGGGCCGGGGACGTATTCAAAGCAGGTGACGCGACTCACGCAGCTGGGGAATACGGGTGCAGAGTGACCTTCCACGGAAGGGGCGGGCTCTGTATTGACCAGTTTGAATCTTTTGTCGAGGGACTCTTAGGGCGGCAGAGGTCACCGCCATCTGTAATCATAGTACACCTGGGGGGCAATGACATGGTGACACTCGGTAGGCGAGTATTACTCGAGCGAGTTTTGTCTACCGTTAGCTGGCTGGTGAAAAGAATCCCGGGGTGCACGATTGCATGGTCCCACATGATTCCCAGGAAGGCATGGCGAGGGGGCATCTCGGTGGCAGCACTGAACCATTCGGTGAAGAAGGTCAACAACAAAATTGGTAGGTTGTTTCGCTCGGCGCATTTGCACAGTATTCCGCATGGATGTATTTGGGGTGATCACATGTATCTCGATGATGGGGTTCACTTGTCCCGGGAAGGGAATGTCTTACTCATAGGAGACTTCTTAGCTTGGCTAAAGGGTTTAATGGAGCATGACCTTTAGGAGAAGTTTGTGGGGGGGCCGGATAGCCGGTCAACTATCCGGCCTGTGGCGGTAAGGTCATGATCGGTGAGCAGTAATTTCAAGGTCCCTAGAGGGGGGCGCCACCCACTATGGATGGGAGCGCCCGGGGGAGGCGGCCATTGGCCCCTCCCACAGGGAGGCGGCACCCACTAAGGATGGGTCGCCTGGGGGAAGACGGCCATAGGCCCCTTCCAGGGGAGGTGGCGGCTATATGCTCCGCCTACGAATTTCCCGCTGCCCGGATATCCGCGACGGCGGATGTGATAGACAGTGTGGGGTGGGGGGGGGAGTCCACGCTGCCTTCTTACAGACACCTCACACGGGTCCTCGGACGACCTCTAAGATGGCGTCGAGTTGTAATGGGGGGCCCCCAACAAGACAAGGGAAATTGGAGTTGGCACAGAGGGTACAGTCCTCTGCGCGGACGCCACTCACATCGTGAGGGCGAGAGTTTTGGTAGAAGGGATCTGACACAGGTTGCGACCTTGCCGTTGGCCCGTATTGCTAGGATGTACAATTTTAATTTAGAAAGTATGCATTTGCAGGATGTTAGACTCGGCTAGGTAAACCTTTGTATTAGAGATTTGTTAAGGTTAGCCAATGAACATGTCTTCATCGAAATGTAATAAATGAAAATTGTACATGATATGAAACTTTTATTTTAATGTTTTAATTTTGTTTCATATTTTAATAAATACGGCCGGGAGGGTAACTCCCTCCCGCCTTCCAAAAGTTCAGAACCGCGTCCGACTTCCCATCCTTGGGGATTGTGTTGCTAGGGGGTGACGGGCATCCCGGCCATATACAAAGTGGGAAAAGCCTTAAAGCATAGTTTTTGTACTGGAAAGGACACCTTCCAGTAAAAATCCTATGCTTCAGAGAATACATATTTCCTTGCAATATGGTGCAAGGTGGGAGTGTGCGTGGACACTAAGGGTGGGTGGGCAACTCCGTTCCGCCCACGGAATGTGCAGAATTTTGCCTGTTCTACGGTCCACGAAGTAGCCAGAGAAGGCAAATCTCTGCACACTCGCGGCGGAGCAGAGTTGGCCTCCCACCCGCGCTATTAAAACCTTAAAAGAAATCTATTTAAAAGAGCCAGAAAACTCCTTACCTTATCGGCAGCGTCCCCGGTCTGCCCTCTTCCGCTATCGCGACTTCTTCATGAAAACTGCACATGCGCGGCCACCAGCGCATGCGCATTTCTCACGAGGAATACACATGCACGGGCACCCTCCCTCCTAATCAGATAAAAACAGGGCACAAAGACATGCTGGACAGCCTAAAACACATAAAAATAGCAAATAGAAAGCAAACAAATTATCACAAAGCCAATGGTATATAATGAGAAAAATGCATTCATGGTCAGCTTTCAGAATGTCCCCAAGAAGTCTCTACCAGCGGCGTAGGAAAGGGGGGGGGGGGGGGGGGTAGGTGGGGGCGGGCCGTCCCGGGTGTCATCCCTGAGAGGGGTGACAAAATGGCAAAAATATGTTTTTAAAATAAAATAAAAAAATGTGGGGCTCACAACACTTTTTGGGGGAAAAGAATAAAAACAGAAAGGCAAAGCTTTAAGTATCTTATCTTTCCTTCTTTTAATACTTTAATGTGTGTGTGTGTGTGTGAGAGGTGACAAGAAATTTCTGCACCAGGTACCACCTGACCTTGCTACGCCACTGTCTTGTACCAAACTCGTAAGTTTAGACCTAAAACTGGTCTCGCCGGCGAAAAGTCTGGAAACCAACCTTGGACTCACAATCAGGGATCGCTTCACTGCGCCCTGCGTGAATGCGTGACTGGGCTTGACGCAGATGCCGGGTGCCTTTGGGTTTGGGAGAGGGCAGCCAGTAGCTGGGAGGAGACAGAGGCCAGGTGTGAAATGTAAGGGGATGGATGGGGCCGAATGGGCTGGCTCAGCTTGTTTGTCTACTTATTTCTTCCCTTCCTAGTCATATGAAGATGCAAATCGTGATGTGTCAATGTTAATTGCCTTTCTTTGAGATATTGCTTTGCATCTAACCCCTGCTCTGGCAGTTACGAAAGAAAAATTAGCACCAAAGAAAGGAAAGGAAACAAGCGTTTCTCCATGTGTGGTGTTATTTTTTAGTCAGATTTAAAGTTATATAGCCCAACAATTGCTTTCTCATGCAGGGCGCAAGTTTATAGATGGCCGTTAGAGGGCAGCATTACCTTAGATAAAAAGAGCGTTTCACTTCCAGACCACAGCTCAGCTTTGCCGCCACCTTAGCGCACCGAGTTGTCATTGAGGGGTCTACCACCTTCTCTCCTGCACCGTGCAGAGGCAGATGGCAGAGGGCGGCGCTGTAAATTGCTTAAATAGATAGTTGGGATTGCTGTTCTTAAATTACACAAAAAGCCTTAAAAATATCTTCCCTACAGCATAAAATTATGGGGCAGATGTATCAAGATTCCAATTTGCGAATTCTAAATAGCGATTTTTTGCGAATCGCTATTTAGAATTCGCAAAATGAAATGTATGTACAAAATCGCTATTTTTTAGCGATTCCTTAATATTCTGTATTTGCGAATTCGCATTTTGCGAAATCGCAAATAAGGAATAATTTCCAATGCATTCCTATGGGCCAGGAGGCCCATAGGTATGATTGTGAAGTAATTCTCAAATTGCGAATTCTCAATTTGCTAATCGCAATTTGAGAATTATTTCAAGGGTGCAGGGGTGTCTCAAAGACACCCTGCTGCACCCCTGAAATGTACATGTGTGTGCATATGGCGCACATACATGCCCTATGGGCATGTGTGTGCGTCACATGCCACCTTAACAAATGACAATTTTTGCTTTTTTTAAAGAATTCGGAAATTACCATCAAAAACAAGTTGGTGGTAATTTGCGATTTCTTAACTACAATTCGGAAATTGAAATTGCTACATACATAGCATTTAAGGAATCGCAAAAATTGGGATTCCTTAAATGCTATGGCAAAATAAGGAATCGCAATTTTTTGCGATTCCTTAAATTGCGAATTTTTCATACATTCCAAAACATGCAAAAAGGCCGTTTGCGAGTCGCAAAAGGCTTGATACATCTGGCCCTAATTATTTTGTTTGCCCTCTGGCCCAAATCTTTCTAACGGGAAAAGTTTGCAAAAGTTGGGAAGGGATTATAATATCCGTTGTATAACCAGTTGCCGCGCGCGCAGGCACACAACAAAGATTCCAGCAGCTCAGAACGTTGGTGCTTTTAATTTTAGGCAGAGGGAGAGATGTGTTCTGGATACATTTCTGACACTGAAGCCACAGTGCGCTTCGGTACTTCACCAAAATTGATCGATTGTGTTCACTTTAGATATATAAAAAAACAACTGTGCTCTGTTTGCTATGTGTAGCGGTCAAGATGCCGCAATAATGTTGACCCCAACCTTTAGCCCAGAAGGGCTTCCATACAATGTATCACTCTCTGGTCAGGCGTGGCCAGAGAGCTTAAATCAACAGGCGGCGGCTGCTCGAGACTTCCGGCCCAGAATATTACAGTGTGTGGCCGTATGTAAAGAATTCTCCCTGCTAGCTAGACCGCTTATTTCGTAGTGCAGCATCACACTGGCGATGAGGGTGTGGGCGTTGATCGTCCACGCGCAGCAACCCTTTTCCTGTCCTACACATCCCTCCTAATCAAAGGCCCCGCGGAGTGTGGAGCGGCATCGCAGCGGGTTTGTGTGTAGACTGCACACGGCAAACATCTGTCTGCAGCGGCAAGCAACTAAGTGTCGCTGCATCAGGGGGGTCGAGATACTAAATATTGCCTGATTCCTCGACCTAGGCCCCACATCACGGCTGGATCGTGCCGTTGCTTCACAAGCACAAGCAGGTACTGAGCATCGTCATAGGAGACAAAAGTTTCATACAACTTCTGAGTGCCACCTTCCTTACAGCACCACAGCAAGGGAGACACAGCACCAGGCACACGGTGCACGCATCACGATGATGGATCAGGCAGCACAAGCAGTGCCACAAAACCTACCACTGGCACAAGTGGGCCCCCGGATTGCGCATCCTGCATCACTGCACTCTCAAATCAACGCGCTGCCCCCGGTCAGGCGGCTAATAGAACCCGCTACAGCGTCCCCCAGATGAACACTCTGGATCAGCAGGCTAGACAACTACTTCACAGTGACGTGGGACATAGGTGGCGGTGTAAAAAGGTTCCTACTGTTGCACTTCGCAGAGGAGGAGATATACAAGTTGTTTGCTCACTTGCCAAACACTGGAGCGCCCAATGATTACAACGCTGCGGTAAGGACCCTGAACGGACACTTCGATCCACAACTTAACCCAGATTACGAAAGATTTAAGTTCCGTCAAGCGCGCCAGAGGGAAGGAGAGTCAATGGATGCGTTCCATGCACGGCTACGAGAACTAGCTAGGACGTGTACAGCCGACAACCAGAACAAAGAATTAAGGGCCCAAGTAATCCAAAGGTGCTGAAACAAGAATTTCCGGACTCCCATCCTGCGACAACCAGGGATTACCCTCGAAGAGATCTTCATAATGGCACAGTCGCATGAATAATCTGACGCCAGAACAACAGCAATGGATATCGCCATAACTCAACAGGCATTGAAACCGGTGAAGGTCAAGACCGAAAGAGCAGATGCCGTACGCACCCAGAGTATATGCACCCGCGGGCGGTGGCCAAGCAAGAGCACACAATGGTTATGCTGCAGATACTGTGGAAGAGAAGAGAACCCGTAGGAAGAATGTCCTGCACAAGGAAGGGCATGCTCGAAGTGTGGCACCCCCAACCACTTTGCAATTGCGTGCAGAGGGGGACCACAGAATAGAGGAACCAGCGGAAGAACACCACCATCTAAATCAATAAAGCACCTGTCGCTCGAAGATTCCGAAAACCCGAAGATGCCGAGAACATCGGTGCAGCAAAGACAAAACCTAGAGGATTCCTCTGCAGACAAGGAAGGCGAGTGCTACCTCATCTCCTGTGCTAGTGACTTCTAATGGAAGAGGCACCCACAGCCCACGTGTGCCCTCAAAATCGCAGGATTCCAGTTCACCGCATTGATCGACACAGGTGCGCTGTTAATGTGATAGGGTGCCAACAATACAAGCAACTAAATCCAAGACCCATCTTTACCTAGTCGCATGTTAGGATCCTCACATACGGCAGTCAAACGCCCCTGCTTCTCAAAGGTAAAATGACAATACAAGTGAAGTCAGAAAATCATGAGATCACCACGACCTTCGACGTGGTCGACAGGGTGGCCGACATCCTAGTGGGGAGCCACACAGCTTAGGATTTCGGCCTAGTCACGTTTGCCAATGCAGTCAAAACCCTGCAGACCGAGGATGTTCTAGAACTTTTCCCACAACTTTTCAGAGGACTTGGGAGTATAAAGAGGCCCCCAATAAAGCTACACATAGACAAGGCCGTGAAGCCAGTTGCCTTGCTACACCGGCGCATACCCTTTCACCTCAGGCCGCTCATTGAACAAGAGCTCCACAATCTCGAACAACAAGGAGTCCTAGAAAAAGTCACCGGTGGGCGAATTTTGCGGATCTCGCGTTCGCGAATTTTGCGGATTTGTGAACTCGCAATCCGCAAAATCCGCGAATTCCCGCAAATTTGCAGATTTTTTTTTTTTGTGTTCGCAAGGGTTTCTGCCAGTTCGCGGGGATTTAGTACTAGTTCGCAATTGCGAACTGACTTGTCGGCTCGCAACGGTCGCGACTATGTTGTTTCTACATCTGGTTCATCATCACAGCCTCCCAGCACCCTCTGTTTCACCACTGGCACCCTCTCTTTGACCCATGCCACCCTCTGTTACATCAATGCCACCCTCTGGTTCATCATCACTGTAGAAGATGGGGGGGAAAAGCAAGCCCACCTGCCCTGCTTGAACTGACATGAATTAATTTGGGGTTAGTTTATGAAAACACCTGCCCTGCCCCAACTGACAATAATGAATTAGGGGCTAATTAATGTGTCACTGAAAGAATTTGAAGTTCCAGCCTGGCACCTGCTTGTCTGCTCCTTTAGCTGTAAATCAGGACCTTTGTGGCATACAGTTAAGGTCAGAGCAGGGTCACACAATAGTTGCAAGCAGGCAACCGAATTCTGGAGGGCCCCCTCAGGAAGCACTACAGAGAATCGTTACAAATCATGAGGTTGACCTTTTGCACCTGCTCATTGCTTTTGCTTTTGCTAAAATCGTTTTTCGGTTTTTTCGCGCTATTCGCGGGGCGCGGCGTCGTGCGAAACCGACCGCGGAAGCCGCCAATTCGTGCGAATGAGCATTTTATTTTTTTGCGGCTTGTTGTTTCGCGAGTTTTTTTTGCAGTATTCGCGAGCCGCTTGCAGCACAACACGCGAATTTACCCCAAGGTCGAGTACGGGCGCGGCCATTTTGTTTGCGTGACGTATTTCCGTTTCCGCCCGCTATGTATAATCTCGCGCAGTAAGCGCATTGCGAGTAGAGGTTCGCACAAGATCGCGCGGGAAATCTAGAGGTTCGCATGAGATAGCGAGGAAAATCTCGCGCGAACTTACTTTCGCGCTCGTGAACGGGCGCCGGCCATCTTGTTTTTCATTCATTTCCTGTGTCTGGGCATGGTGTTTAATCCTCTTGGTATCTTTGCCATCCTTTGCTTGTTTTCAGTTTTTTTTTTACGATTTTGCTTCTTATCTATCCCTCTCTTTTCCTAGCTGTATATTTTTGTCTTTTCTGCTATTTTTCTTTACTTTTAAACTACTTTTTTAAACTCTTTTCTTTTCTTCTTCCCTATCCTATTCTTTCTTAATTTTCTACTTCTTCCTACCTTACCTGCCCAGACCATGGTCAAGCCAGGCGCCGTGAAGCTGCCCAGGCACTTGAGGGCCGCAGCGGCGGCGGGGAGTAGTGCTGGACCCAGTGCCAGGACAGCATGCGGGAGATTGAGGGGGGAGCAGGTGACGCGACGGGAGATATTCAGCCCGGAGGAAGTGGGCGCGCTGGTCTACTTCGTCCAGCGCCGCCTGCCCAGGACCATCGCGGGAGGCGGCAGGATCGCGGCCGGCGGCTACAACATGCGGGAGCGCCGGAAGCAGTGGGAGAAGGTGTGCTGGGCCATATCCCACCTCTACGGGGTCCAGCGCACCTACAGCCAGGTCACCCATTGCTGGACGGACCTCCTGGACCGCGAGCGCGACCTGCTGGACCAGCTCGGCTTGGAGATCCCCGGGCTTGGTGAGTAGTAGTAGCCATTTAATCACTCACTACTATGATGTTTTCTCCTGCTCTGTGTTGTTGTATTGCAAATATTTGTTTTTTACATGGAGCAAGCCAATAATGCCGCTGATGAGGATTACATTGTAGTTAAATTATATTTCAAAATCTTCTGTGCATTTCAGGTGCACTGCTCTCCTTCTCAGTGGCGTTGCTACTATGCTTATTTGTTTTCTATTTCGTGGTCTCATTGGCCTGAGTAACTATTATGTATGAGTGTACTTTACAGAACTGCGTAATGCTAGACACTAGGGGGCAGATTACATTTACAAGCCCCTTGCGCCACGTTTACGTTGCCTTGCGTGACGCAACAGCGACCTAAACGTGGCGCATCCCTGCGAGTCATTTACAGCGTGACGCATCTAGGGAGATGCGTCACGTTATAAAGCCATGGGCCTGCACCACAATGGGTGCGTTCCTAGTACGCAGGGTGGGCGCGGTCCGGCGGCTGTGCGCCTTCCAAAAGTGCCTGCATGAAATCTACAAGATTTAACGCAGGCACTTCTGCGACGCTGCTACGTCAATTCAATTCCTTATGTCTGCTCGAAGCAGGCGAAAGGACTGACACAGCATGTTAAGTATTGGGTGGCCCTGAGCATTACTGGAGTTGCATTGCGTTGGCGACGTGACTCCAGCGATGCGCCGCTCTTACGTGACGAGATGCGTCACGCAAGTGCCTACCCTTGCGCCAGGGCGCGCCTCGTTGTAAATGAGGCGCATCTGCCGTGTCGCAAGGGTAGTTTTACGTGACGCATTTGATCTGGCGCATCTCTGGAGATGCGCCAGAACGCGTAAGTAAGTATGCCCCTAAGGGGCAGAATTGCAATTACCGTCGCATCCCTGCAAAGTAGCAGGGATGCGCCATTAATTGTGCGGCCCGCTACCACCACCAAACATGGTGCGCCGTATTTGCAATGCGGCGCACCATGGGCCCAAAACGTCACCGAAGCTTTACTGCTGGAGTTGCGTCGCAACGATGGCGCAGCTCCAGCAATGCTCTGGGGTACCCTATCTCCCCAATGCTGGGTCAAGCCGTACGTCTGCTTCAAGCAGGTGCAGGGTTTGTGTGACGCATCATTGTCCTAAAGGTGACTGATTGAAATTTTGTAGATTTCCCTCAGCCACTTTTAGGATGTGTTCCAGCGCAGGAATGCCCTCCCTTGCGCCGGAACGCCCCTGATGGCGCAGGGCTTTATAACGGGATGCATCTCCCAAATGCGTCACGTTGTTATAATATTATACGCCGCACCATGGCGCCCTTTTTTGTTTAGCTGCTGCGTCACAAAAGTCACGCAAGAACGGCGCAAAAGAGCCGCAAGGGGCTTAAATCTGCCCCTTCCTTTGTACCCCTGACAATAAGAAAAATAGTGGCGGTGGATTGATAGTTTGACTATTTAAATGACTGGTAATGTAGCAGGCAACTGTTAGTGTTGTCACTGATCTGACTGAAATCACAATGGAGTTTGTCTGTCACTTTGCGTCTTGCCTGCGGACTGCTGCCTGCCAGTCCTAGGTGAACCTTTCAGTACTTTGTTTAGTGAGTTACGTGACTTTCGAAGTCACAGGTCCGCAAATAAATGAAAACTAACCCTAATCAATATAATTTCGCGGAAATATTTTGTTATTGTTCTTTTGAAATGTTTGATTTGGTTGACATTGACAAGCAACAATCATCCATGTTTTCTGTTCTTTCTTTCATGTTGTACGTCAGCTCCCCCCAGGGGCGAGAGGAGAACACAGGAGCAGCAGGCGGCGGATGCTGTTCAACAGGGCCAGGATCGGGCAGGCGAGGGCTCCTCTGCTGGCCCCAGTAAGTTTTCATTTTAGACTAGTACCTATTTTTCCTAGCGTTCCTCATTTGACTTTTTTCAAAATTGTCTTTGATCTTCTTGTAGACTGTATCTAAATTCTTATCCTGCCTCTACTATGACTCCCTGTGGTATTACTAGATTATTCTTATTAGTCTGTCTGTGTAGCTAACTAAGATTGCACGGTTGGCGAAACTCCCATGATTCTAGTCAGCAATAGCTCTATCAACTTAGTGCAGTCCTCTGGGATTGTCCATAATGTCTTTTGAAGTGTTCTATCTGGACTCATGCTTGCAAAAATTGCAAAACCTTTCGCTCAGTCACTCTAGTCTGGACCAAAAAACACAGATTGTATTTAAGTTTAAAAGCTTTATTAAAAGTAAACACATTTATTAAAATGAAGTCATAATAAAACTAAACGTTTAACTGATAATGGAAAAGTGGTTAGTGCTGACGATTAATTGAAGACATTTCTTGTGGTCGAGCCGAGCTCTCACCTGGTTTCAACTTGATCTTGTTGTTAGAAGTCCATCTTCTGTCTGTGTGGAGAAAAATGGTGCGTGTTAAAAAAACAGCCTTCATCAGTTGTGCCAAAAAGTGCAGCAAGACAACCTTCCCTGGAAAAAGGGACATTTTTTTTACTTTAAAGTAGACAGTCACAAATTACATTGTTTTCACATGTCTTCATTCCTAGACCAAAGACTAGTGAGTGCTTTATTCTAACATTCTTAAATGTACTTTGTAGGTGGAACATCTGGTGGCGGGGCCAGCGTGGAGGTGGTGGTGCTCGACATGGAGGCGGAGGGCGATTCTTCAGGGGAGGAGGCGGCGGCTGTGAGAGTTGAGACGGTGGTGGTGGCGGCCAGAGGTAAGCTCTTATATATTCCTTACTTATTGAGATTGAAGACTAGCTGGGAAGGCAAGAATATGAGATGCATGGCTGGGTGAATGATGAAGCAATGATGGGTGGAAGGACAACAGCCTGGGTGGGTGACACAGAAACTGTATGTGTCCATATACCTGGATCATGCTACTATCTGACTCTTAGATAGCATATGTGTATCTAGAGCAGGGGTACTCATAGTACGGCCCGCGGGCCGGTGGTGGCCCGGCAAGCCTTCCTTGGCGGTGCGCAGACCTTGCAGACAATCACTGCTCCCCCGGCCCCCACAGAGCAGAGGCTTTTTTGTATTTCACCTGTTAGCGCCCCTGCATCTCCACTCTGACAATCACTGCTCCCCCGGCCCCCACAGAGCAGAGTGGAGATGCAAGGCCACAAAGAGGTGAAATAGAACAAAGCCTCTGCTCTGTGGGGCCGGGCAAGCAGTGATTGTCAGGGTGGAGATGCAGGGGCGCTACAACAAACAAAGCCTCAAAAATATGTTAATGGTCTTTTAAAGACCTGTTAAGTACTTTGGTGTTGTTGTCTGTGTGTGCGCGTTGAGGAAGCGGTCTCAACCCGGGCTGAAGGCTGACACAGATAGACACACACACAGTGAGATGACAGAGGGGGAGGGAGAGGGAGGGCAGGAGGGAGAGAGAGATGGAGAGGGAGGGCAGGAGGGAGAGCAGGAGGGAGAGAGATGTATGTAAATGCTGGGTCTGGTGGCTCAGTGGATGAGGGCATCTGCTGCAGGGACCTGTGTGCAACCTCATGGTCACAAGTTATCGTTTTGCTTTAGCCCCGCCCCCTCTGACTCCGCCCCCACCAGTGCGGCCCTCGGCCACAAACTACACTGTAAATTTAGCCCCTGAGAGAAAGTTTGTGAGTACCCATGATCTAGAGAGAGTAGACGGTCAGTGGATGAACTAAGTGTAACTTTGAAGAGCATGTAACACTGCACCCGCACGTCCGTTCCAGTGTAGGAAAGGCAAGGAAAAGAAGTTTTAATTTTGTCCAAATACTACCATCAATAGTAGCAGTAGTTTGTATTGCAAGCACAGCATAGATCCGGTTATTACGGTGGCCACTCCCTACCTCTCTTAATAAGTTTAGTAGTACTCAGTCATTCATGTGTGGATGTATCACTGGTCACTCAATAAAAAGCAAAGCACCTAAAGTCATCCCATATATAAGCAAAAACATCCCATGTGAAGTGATAGATAATCAGATTATTTATCTTCTTCAATTTTCCATTTCTAGTACTCATTTCCACTGTAGGGTGAAAGTTAAATTAATTAAGCAGTAGCCCTTGAGTTGTAACAGAGTATTCTCAGTGCCACCCGTAATAGAAAAGTAAGAGCTTCACCACCTGCATGTACTGGACGGGTACAGTAACGCAACGCAAGTCTAGGTCACTCCTCATGGCGTGCGTCTCTTTTTCTCGGGTGCAAGTTTACTGCGCTGGCATTATGCCGGCTTGCAGAAGATAACGTACCAATTTTCCTAAACAAGAGACAAGAAGAAGAATAAGACTGGTGTACTTTCATAGTCGACTCCAATGGAAGTCCATAGTGCTCGTAGAATTTGTTCCTTAAACTCCCACTAATGTTAGAGCAAGGATGAAGAAGTGTGAGGTTAGATAGATACTGGCCTCAATAGTTATGTAATGCGCTTGCAAGTTGCTAGTTGTAGTGCAACACAAATTTCTGCTGAATGATTGAGTTAATCTTAAAGAGCATTGGTTACAGACTATGTCTTTCTTTTTTCATATAGGTTCTCCTTCCAAACGAACAAGGAGGAAGGAGCTGGCTAGAGCGGCCCAGCAACGGAGGATCGATGCCACTGTGGCCGAATATCGGCGGCTGGTGGCCCTGGAGGACGAAGAAAGTGTGCAGTCGACCACAACAACTACGTCGTCTGCATCGGCCTCCGTTCCCCCACGGGCTGCCAGTGCCACCCAGCACAGTGGTCCACCCAGACTGAGCCGGGCTGCCAAAGCCAAACGCCACCGCCGAGTAGCAAGGACAACAGCTTCCTCTCACAGCCGTTGCACTTTACAAAGAAGTTGGAGGGGCTCCGCGTAGAGCACGCCTTGCTCCGCCAGGAGCATGATGCCCTGGCCCAAAAAGTTGACAGCATCCACCCATAGTGTCCCTTGCCCCTTTTTTAGAGACTTTTGGGGGGTGGGAATTGGGAGTTGGGTTTTTGGGGACTTTTGAAGGACAATCGTTGGGGTTAGGGAGGGTCTTGCGGGAGATTATTTTGTTAGGGATATAAATATACTTTTTCAAACTTTATCTGAGCATACCCGTTTCTTACTGCTTGCCTGGTGGGTGGGGGTTTAACAGTGACTTTGTTTTCCTGAAAGTTTAGTTCCATTTTCTTCCTTTAAGTGTAAATGCCCAAATATTTTCAACACTAAGTGCCTCTCACAGACTAAGTGAAGTGAATCCAAGAGTCCTAGGACTTTAGTAGTACTACCTTCAGTCTCTCGTCTCTCCTACTAATACTCCATTATACCCCCAAACCACCAAACGCTTATCTTACCTGTAATTTGTGTTTGAAAGTAGGGCTAGACCCAGGGCTGGCTCCACAGGAAACCGCGAATAAGGTTGGCAATCTTGGTCGGATAAAATTTCCTCATAGCGGTGGTACTAGTGGTGTGACACAGTGGCAGTTGCATGCCTATGAAAAAAAAGAAAATGAAATCTGGTTTGTCCTCCTGAGCAATTCAACGGTACAACTGAGAATATAGCAGGTGACAGAAGTACAGTAGAACAGTGCCACATTGTAGCCTAACAAATGGTAAAGTATAACTACTAATTCGGTTGAAGTTCTTTGACATTAGCCATGGTTCTTTGTCAAGCAGAGTAAGAATATATCCTCGGATTTCTTCACCAGCCTGTTGCTATCACCTTATCCTCCCCAGCAAGTGTGTGGATTTATTGCTGTAATTTAGTCACACATCAATAAAAACCACACAGCCCGGGGGAAGCGGGTTAGGGTTTGAAAAATGGATGGGTACGGGGGTTTTTGGGAAAGGTTGTGGGACACAAGAAAAAATAGCACAGCATAGACAAACAATTGTGAACATAAACAAATCTTTGGGTACAAACCTATCCATCAATCTTTAAAAGTGCATGCACTACTGCATGCATGTCAGTGAAAAGTAAGTAGTACTTTCGACAACTGTGGAAGAAAGAATGCGACAGTACAGGGCCTGTGTGGAATTATTGATAACGATATTCAACATAAGGTCTCTGTAGCCAGATACCCGAGAGCCTTGCTGGTCACTATAAATCCATTCACAACAACACTCAGTGGGGTTGGTCTGGAAGGTATAGTAGATAGAAAAGGAGAAATTGATTTTTTTCTAGGTGTCCCCTCACTCACCAGGGTTGCCCCTTGGTGACATGCTTCATCATTGGGGCCATCCCAGTCCTCTACGGCCTGGGGCGTGCTGCGACTTGCGAATTACGTAGGAGCACTTACAAATGACTATGTGTGGTGCAGATGTGATAGTGGAGTGGACTAAGTGATGTGTACTGTTAAGGGATCAATTTAGAAGCAGAGAGAGATCCAAGAAATGCAGTCACAGTCAGAGAAAAAGGCAAGGGATACTGTATCTATGTGGTTGTAGTGGTCCTGTTGGAAGTGGTAAGTAAGTTGCCTGCAGAAAAAAAATCCTCTTATTAGCGGCACTCCTCCATTGCAGCCGACGCTTCGTCCATCGATGTTGGTCACCAGAAGACACTCTGTAAAAAAAGCACAGCATAGACAAACAATTGAACATAAACAATTCTTTGGATACAACAAACCTATCCATCAATCTTTGAAAGTGCATGCACTACTGCATGCATGTCAGTGAAAAGTAAGTAGTACTTTCGACAACTGTGGAAGAAAGAATGCGACAGTACAGGGCCTGTGTGGAATTATTGATAACGATATTCAACATAAGGTCTCTGTAGCCAGATACCCGAGAGCCTTGCTGGTCACTATAAATCCATTCACAACAACACTCAGTGGGGTTGGTCTGGAAGGTATAGTAGATAGAAAAGGAGAAATTGCTTTTTTTCTAGGTGTCCCCTCACTCACCAGGGTTGCCCCTTGGTGACATGCTTCATCATTGGGGCCATCCCAGTCCTCTACGGCCTGGGGCGTGCTGCGACTTGCGAATTACGTAGGAGCACTTACAAATGACTATGTGTGGTGCAGATGTGATAGTGGAGTGGACTAAGTGATGTGTTAAGGGATCAATTTAGAAGCAGAGAGAGATCCAAGAAATGCAGTCACAGTCAGAGAAAACGGCAAGGGATACTGTATCTATGTGGTTGTAGTGGTCCTGTTGGAAGTGGTAAGTAAGTTGCCTGCAGAAAAAAAATCCTCCTATTAGCGGCACTCCTCCATTGCAGCCGACGCTTCGTCCATCGATGTTGGTCACCAGAAGACACCCTGTAAAAAAAAGCACAGCATAGACAAACAATTGAACATAAACAATTCTTTGGGTACAAACCTATCCATCAATCTTTGAAAGTGCATGCACTACTGCATGCATGTCAGTGAAAAGTAAGTAGTACATTCAACAACTGTGGAAGAAAGAATGCGACAGTACAGGGCCTGTGTGGAATAAATTATTGATAACGATATTCAACATAAGGTCTCTGTAGCCAGATACCCGAGAGCCTTGCTGGTCACTATAAATCCATTCACAACAACACTCAGTGGGGTTGGTCTGGAAGGTATAGTAGATAGAAAAGGAGAAATTGCTTTTTTTCTAGGTGTCCCCTCACTCACCAGGGTTGCCCCTTGGTGACATGCTTCATCATTGGGGCCATCCCAGTCCTCTACGGCCTGGGGCGTGCTGCGACTTGCGAATTACGTAGGAGCACTTACAAATGACTATGTGTGGTGCAGATGTGATAGTAGAGTGGACTAAGTGATGTGTTAAGGGATCAATTTAGAAGCAGAGAGAGATCCAAGAAATGCAGTCACAGTCAGAGAAAAAGGCAAGGGATACTGTATCTATGTAGTTGTAGTGGTCCTGTTGGAAGTGGTAAGTAAGTTGCCTGCAGAAAAAAAATCCTCTTATTAGCGGCACTCCTCCATTGCAGCCGACGCTTCGTCCATCGATGTTGGTCACCAGAAGACACCCTGTCCACTGCCTGCCTGATGCTGAATTGTGGCTCGCTACTGTGAAGCCTGACTCCATCCTTTTTTCCCCATTGCAGAGACTGAAACCCGGCCTGTAATTATTCAACGAAAAACAGGAAGTGATATAATATTACAACACCACTGATAAATAAATATAAGGTATGTAGGCTGTGGAGTGCAAAAAGTCACAATTTGATTTTCCTAGTAGACAGTACAATATTTTTGAAAGTGCGTACTCTGAGTCACCTTTTGAAGGATAAATAAGTATGGGCAAATTAATGTAGCGGATCTTGCCCCTCAAGCTATGTGTACTGTAAACTGTGTTTTAGAACAAAATTAGATCTTCCTAGCAGTGCTCCCACCCAGACCCTTACTAAAGCCAGTCGCAAAAATGTAGAAGACCCCCAATCAAATCTCAAACAACGAGGCCTAGCAGAAAACTGGTGACAAAACTTACTTTGAAAGTAAAAGTAGGCCGAAGTACCCCCTTCCTAATTACCCCTTACCCACCGTGGATTGCATTCAAACCACTTGCAAGCAACCAAGCAAAAGTAGCCATAGCCAGCATCGCTCCAAGACTCGAAATCCCCCCCACTCAAACACATGCAATAGAAATACTGCTAACCCTAACGAACCCTAAGTTAAGAATAGTGGCAAAGGCTTTCTTTAACTATGCCAAATCCCCCCTTTCCCACCATGGATTTTCTTCAAATGACTTGCAACCAAAATTACACATTCTCACAAGTGATCAAAGACCCCAGAACTCAGTTGCAAAAATCTAGAACACCCTGAAACACATGCAATCCTGCTGCTAGGGCTAACCCTAACGAACCCTAAGTTACAAAAAGTGCCAAAAGGTTTTTCCGCGAGGATTTTGTCCCAACCACTTCTACCCGGCGGTATTAGACCTTCCCAGGAATGCCCCAAGACCCGCCAACCCACCCGCCAAGTAGCATAACACCCCCAAACAGGCCAAAAGCAAAATCTCATACTTGCAATATTTCTCGGCCTTCGGTCCAAACGCGCTGCGTAGCTAGGCCATAAGTCGGGGTTGCCACAACGGATTTCCTGAAAAGCAAATGCAATCAAGATTAGAGTGTCCAGCAGTGCTCCCAGACCACGAAACTCACCCACAAACACCAGGAAGCCCCCCAAACAGGCCCCCGAAAACGCTACATTGAGCAAAATGTCAGAAATAGCCAAAAAAAAATCGGCCTGGATTTTGTCCCAACCACTTCTACCCGGTATTAGACCTTCCCAGGAATGCCCCAAGACCCGCCAACCCACCCGCCAAGAAGCATAACACCCCCAAACAGGCCAAAAGCAAAATCTCATACTTGCAATATTTCTCGGCCTTCGGTCCAAACGCGCTGCGTAGCTAGGCCATAAGTCGGGGTTGCCACGACGGATTTCCTGAAAAGCAAATGCAATCAAGATTAGAGTGTCCCAGCAGTGCTCCCAGACCACGAAACTCACCCACAAACACCAGGAAGCCCCCCAAACAGGCCCCCGAAAACGCTACATTGAGCAAAATGTCAGAAATAGCCAAAAAAAAATCGGCCTGGATTTTGTCCCAACCACTTCTACCCGGTATTAGACCTTCCCAGGAATGCCCCAAGACCCGCCAACCCACCCGCCAAGAAGCATAACACCCCCAAAAAGGCCAAAAGCAAAATCTCATACTTGCAATATTTCTCGGCATTCGGTCCAAACGCGCTGCGTAGCTAGGCCATAAGTCGGGGTTGCCACAACGGATTTCCTGAAAAGCAAATGCAATGTCAAGTCAAGTCAAGTCAAAAGATTTATATAGCGCGCTACATACCCAGAGGGTCTCAAGGCGCTTGAAGAAGGGTGGGTAGTCACTTGTCGAATATCCACGTTTTGAGTTGCTTTCTGAATGCTAGGTGGTTCTGAGTAAGGCGAAGGTGAGTGGGAAGTGAGTTCCAAGTTTTAGCTGCTAGGAAGGAGAAGGATCTACCTCCCATGGTGGTTTTGTTGATGCGAGGTACAGTGGCAAGGGCTTGGTTGGAGGATCGTAGCTGGCGGGAGGGGGTGTAGAAGGATAGTCGTGTGTTGAGGCATTCGGGACCGATTTCGTAGAGTGCTTTGTGTGCGTGGGTTAGGAGCCGGAAAGTGATCCTCTTATTGACGGGGAGCCAGTGGAGGTTTTTCAGGTGATCAGAGATGTGTTCTTTACGCGGGATGTCTAATATGAGCCTGGCTGAGGCGTTCTGGATGCGTTGTAGTTTTTTCTGGAGTTTTGCGGTGGTGCCGGCGTAGAGGGTGTTTCCGTAGTCCAGTCGGCTCGTGACCAGAGCGTGGGTGACTGTTTTTCTAGTTTCGGTAGGGATCCAGCGAAATGTTTTTTTGAGCATGCGAAGAATGTTGAAGCAAGATGAAGAAACGGCGTTGACTTGTCTGTTCATCGAGAGTGAGGAATCCAGGATGACGCCCAGGTTCCGTGCGTGGTCCGTCGGGATGGGTGCTTTTCCAAGGGCCTCTGGCCACCAAGAGTCGTCCCAGGCGGAGGGGGAGGTACCTAAGATGAGGACTTCTGTTTTGTCGGAGTTCAGTTTCAGACGGCTGTGCTTCATCCATTCGGCTACTTCTTTCATTCCTTCGTGTAGGTTGGTTTTGGCCGTGTTAGGGTCTCTGGTGAGTGATAGGATCAGTTGAGTGTCGTCGGCGTAGGAGATGATGTTGAGGTTATGTTGGCGTGCGATGGCCGCGAGGGGGCTCATGTAAACGTTGAAGAGGGTGGGACTGAGTGAGGACCCTTGAGGTACGCCGCAGATGACTTCAGTGGCCTCTGACTTGAAAGGTGGAAGGCGGACTCTCTGGGTTCTTCCGGAGAGGAACGAGGTGATCCATTCCAGTGCTTTTCCTTGGATTCCGATGTTTTTGAGGCGCTGTAGAAGGGTGCTATGGCAGACTGTGTCGAAGGCTGCGGAGAGGTCGAGGAGGATGAGGGCGACTGTGTCTCCATTGTCCAGTAGAGTTCGAATGTCGTCTGTTGCTGCGATGAGGGCGGTTTCGGTGCTGTGCTTGGCTCGGAAGCCGGATTGTGAGGAGTCGAGGGATTTGTTGGTTTCGAGGAATGCGGCGAGCTGGTTGTTGACAGCTTTCTCGATGACTTTGGCCGGGAATGGAAGGAGTGAGATAGGGCGATAGTTTTTGAGTTCGGTGGGGTCAGCTGTGGGTTTCTTCAGGAGGGCGCTGAGTTCGGCATGTTTCCAGCTTTCCGGGAAGGTTGCGGAGTTGAGGGAGCAGTTGATGACGTCTCGGAGGTGCGGTGCAATAATGGAGTCTGCTTTGTTAAAGATGTGGTGAGGGCAAGGGTCTGTGGGGGATCCTGAGTGGATAGAGTTCATCAGACGGATGGTGTCCTCAGTGGAGATTGGCTTCCAGTCATTGAGGATGTTCAGGGGGGGTGGGGGTCCTGCAGGGGATTGGGTGGGTTGGTCTCCGGGTTGGTTGTCGAAGCTGTTGTGGATGTCTGCAATTTTGTTGTGGAAGAATGAGGCTAGGGAGTGGCAGAGGGCTTGAGAGGGGGTGATGTCGTTGGAGTTGGCTGAGGGGTTGGTAAATTCCTTGACGATGTTGAATAATTCCTTGCTGTTGTGGGCGTTGTTATCTAGACGGTCCTTGAAGGCTGCTTTCTTGGCATTTCGGATTAGTTGGTGGTGTATGCGGGTGGCGTTTTTGAAGGCGTCCTTGGTGCTGGTGTTGGGTCTTTTTTCCAGGCCTTCTCGAGGGAGCGACAGAGTTTCTTGGATTTCTTAAGGTCATCGTTGAACCAGGAGGCCTTCTTGCTGCCTAGTTTGATTTGTCGTTTTTTCAGTGGTGCTAGGATGTTGGCACTGTTGGATAACCATTGGGTGAGGTTGGTGGCTGCTTGGTCTGGGTTTGAGGAGTGGGCGGGGGGCTTTTGAAGAAGCGATGAGGAGATCTGGTCGATGGTGATTTTGTTCCAGTTTCTTTGCAGAGTGGGTTGGGGCTGGTTGTTGGATGTGGGCTTGTTGTAGGTGAAGTGAACGCAGCTGTGGTCAGTCCAAAGGAGAGCTGTGGTGTGGCTGAAGGAAACATGTTTGCTGGAGGTGAAGATAGGGTCGAGTGTGTGACCTGCGACGTGGGTGGGGGTAGTGACAAGTTGTTTAAGTCCGAGGTTTGCGAGGTTGTCCAAAAGGGTGGTGGTGTTGCGGTCGTTGTTCTTTTCAAGGTGAAAGTTGAGGTCTCCCAAAAGGATGTAGTCCTCGGAGGGGAGCGCGTGTGGAGTGATGAAGTCCGTGATGTCTTCACTAAATTGTGCGCCGGGTCCTGGTGGCCTGTAAAGGAGGGTGCCTCTGAGTGTGGTCTTGGGGTCGATGTGGATCTGGAAGTGAAGGTGTTCAGAGTTGGCGAGATTGACGTCTGAGCTGGTTGAGATGCGGATGGATTTCTTATGGACGATAGCGATGCCTCCTCCTGTGTGGCCGGTACGGTCCTTGCGAATGATCTTATAGCCTTCCGGGATGGCAATGGTGATGTCTGGGGCTGAAGAGGCATTCATCCATGTTTCTGTTAGGAAGGCGACGTCCGGAGAGATGGTGTCGAGTAGATTCCAGAGGTCAATGGCGTGTCTGTGGACCGAGCGGGTGTTGAGCAGGATGCATTGTAGGTGGTTGGGATCGGGAATCTGTTGTGTGTTCGTAGATGAGGAGTTGTTCTTGGTGCCGTCGAACTTGCAGGAGTAGCAGGAAAAGGGTCCATGGGTGTGTCCAGGAGCAGCTTGGACGCAGTAGAGGGAGCGGCCAGGGTTGAGGGCTAGGAGGGTGGTGGCATCGTAAGTAATGCGGGAGGGGTGGACTTTACAAGGACCAGGGGTTCTGGCGCTGGGCGCGGTCCAGGCGCGGACGGGCGTAGACGGGCTTACCTTTGGCGCACCTTCGGCATGGCCGTAGCGCGTGGACGCTGCGCGTTGGAACATCTGGCATTTAAAGGATAGTGGAGGGGGCGGAGCGTGGGCGGGTCAGCTGGGAGGCGGTAGCGGGGAGGCGGGGCAGGGGAGAGCACAACAACAAAATGGTGGGAGGGATAGGAATCGAAACCAACACAATACAATGCCAGCTATGAAGGAATGCACTGTAAGCAGTGAAAGCGCAAAGGACTGAATACTGCTACAAATATGTAAAAAGCGCTACCAAATGCAGCTACGTTAAAGCGCTACCCAAATGAGCAAAGCACACAGCGCTATGAAATAAAAACGAAGGCTGATTGAAGGTGCCTCAGCTGTGGGCAAAAGCATTAACTTTTAAAGCGCCACCACAATGAGCAAAGCACACAGCACTATGAAATAACACGAAGGCTGATTGAAGGTGCCTCAGCTGTGGGCAAAAGCATTAACTTTTAAAGCGCCACCACAATGAACAAAGCACACAGCACTATGAAATAACACGAAGGCTGATTGAAGGTGCCTCAGCTGTGGGCAAAAGCATTAACTTTTAAAGCGCCACCACAATGAACAAAGCACACAGCACTATGAAATAACACGAAGGCTGATTGAAGGTGCCTCAGCTGTGGGCAAAAGCATTAACTTTTAAAGCGCCACCACAATGAACAAAGCACACAGCACTATGAAATAACACGAAGGCTGATTGAAGGTGCCTCAGCTGTGGGCAAAAGCATTAACTTTTAAAGCGCTACCCAAATGAACAAAGCACAGAGCGCTAAGAGCTACGATACCACACACGAGGATTGCAGGCAGGAGCCAGGGAGCGTGGGGGAGCAACCGTTCGGGACGAGGCCACGAAACTCACCCACAAACACCAGGAAGCCCCCCTAAGAGCACCTCAAAGGCAAGCAAGTCATCAAAAACACACAAAAATTTCCGCCTGGGATTTGGTCCAAAACACTTTTATCCGGTATTAGAGCTTCCCAGCAATGGCCCCAGAGCCGTCAACCCAGGAGAAAACGAGTAGAAGACCCCCAAACAGCCAAAGAGCAAAAGTACAAAAACGGGGACTTAGTCAATTTTTCCCAAATTTCCCAAATCACTCCGCGCGCGCTCTGCAGCTAGGCCCTAACTCCCCTCTGCCACCATGGATTTGCTTCAAACCTCTTGCAAAGTAAAGTATATATAGCCAGCAGTGCGCCCAGACCCCGAAACCCACCCACAAACACCAGGAAGCCCCCCAAACAGGCCCCCAAAAACGCTACATTGAGCAAAATGTCAGAAATAGCCAAAAAAAAATCGGCCTGGATTTTGTCCCAACCACTTCTACCCGGTATTAGACCTTCCCAGGAATGCCCCAAGACCCGCCAACCCACCCGCCAAGAAGCATAACACCCCCAAACAGGCCAAAAGCAAAATCTCATACTTGCAATATTTCTCGGCCTTCGGTCCAAACGCGCTGCGTAGCTAGGCCATAAGTCGGGGTTGCCACGACGGATTTCCTGAAAAGCAAATGCAATCAAGATTAGAGTGTCCCAGCATTGCTCCCAGACCACGAAACTCACCCACAAACACCAGGAAGCCCCCCTAAGAGCACCTCAAAGGCAAGCAAGTCATCAAAAACACAAATATTTTTCCGCCTGGGATTTGGTCCAAAACACTTTTAACCGGTATTAGAGCTTCCCAGCAATGGCCCCAGAGCCGTCAACCCAGGAGAAAACGAGTAGAAGACCCCCAAACAGCCAAAGAGCAAAAGTACAAAAACGGGGACTTAGTCAATTTTTCCCAAATTTCCCAAATCACTCCGCGCGCGCTCTGCAGCCAGGCCCTAACTCCCCTCTGCCACCATGGATTTGCTTCAAACCTCTTGCAAAGTAAAGTATATATAGCCAGCAGTGCGCCCAGACCCCGAAACCCACCCACAAACACCAGGAAGCCCCCCAAACAGGCCCCCGAAAACGCTACATTGAGCAAAATGTCAGAAATAGCCAAAAAAAAATCGGCCTGGATTTTGTCCCAACCACTTCTACCCGGTATTAGACCTTCCCAGGAATTCCCCAAGACCCGCCAACCCACCCGCCAAGAAGCATAACACCCCCAAACAGGCCAAAAGCAAAATCTCATACTTGCAATATTTCTCGGCCTTCGGTCCAAACGCGCTGCGTAGCTAGGCCATAAGTCGGGGTTGCCACGACGGATTTCCTGAAAAGCAAATGCAATCAAGATTAGAGTGTCCCAGCAGTGCTCCCAGACCACGAAACTCACCCACAAGCACCAGGAAGCCCCCCTAAGAGCACCTCAAAGGCAAGCAAGTCATCAAAAACACAAAAAAAATTCCGCCTGGGATTTGGTCCAAAACACTTTTATCCGGTATTAGACCTTCCCAGGAATGCCCCAAGACCCGCCAACCCACCCGCCAAGAAGCATAACACCCCCAAACAGGCCAAAAGCAAAATCTCATACTTGCAATATTTCTCGGCCTTCGGTCCAAACGCGCTGCGTAGCTAGGCCATAAGTCGGGGTTGCCACGACGGATTTCCTGAAAAGCAAATGCAATCAAGATTAGAGTGTCCCAGCAGTGCTCCCAGACCACGAAACTCACCCACAAACACCAGGAAGCCCCCCAAACAGGCCCCCGAAAACGCTACATTGAGCAAAATGTCAGAAATAGCCAAAAAAAAATCGGCCTGGATTTTGTCCAAACCACTTCTACCCGGTATTAGACCTTCCCAGGAATGCCCCAAGACCCGCCAACCCACCCGCCAAGAAGCATAACACCCCCAAACAGGCCAAAAGCAATATCTCATACTTGCAATATTTCTCGGCCTTCGGTCCAAACGCGCTGCGTAGCTAGGCCATAAGTCGGGGTTGCCACGACGGATTTCCTGAAAAGCAAGTGCAATCAAGATTAGAGTGTCCCAGCAGTGCTCCCAGACCACGAAACTCACCCACAAACAGACGGAACCTTCCCTAAGAGCACCTAAAAGGCAAGCAAGTCATCAAAAACACAAAAAAATTCTTCCTGGGATTTGGTCCAAACCACTTTTATCCGGTATTAGAGCTTCCCAACAATGGTCCCAGAGCCGTCAACTCACCTGTAAAGAGGTACAACAACACCCCCACAAGTGCTGAGTCTTTCTTCATTGGGCGTAAACCAGCCCTCTGGTTTGATGGAAATAGGAGTCTGGAGGAGGAGGATAGAGGAGCATGTTCTTCTGAACTTGTGAACCTGAGGAATGCAGACTGCGGCAACTGCAAATCAATTAGCAAACCAGTGAAGACAGTTCTGCTGATGGGCTTGATTTTGTGATTATCTGATTAAAGTTTGAAATATAATAACTGTGCACAACAAAGAAAGACAGACAGACAGGAATAAAAGTGAATAGGGACGAAAAAGAAAGTTATTGATTCGTTGTCTCATTTTCAGGGCTCGGTATCACGGTCCAGGAATAAGAATAAGGCTTCGTCATCATACTCTGCGAATTCAGGCAGGGTGAGCTCAGTGTCACCTGACAGAGTAGAAATTCCCTCATCTATGTTGCTGGCCACCTCCTCTTCATCCGGCACGCTTTCTCGTACTCTGAAATCTGGTGGTATGAGGTGCTGATTCATCTTGATCATTGTTAACCTCTCCACATTTTTGGGCGAGAGGCGGCTCTGTTTGGGAGTTACAATGCCACCAGCAGCACTGAAAACCCGTTCAGAAGACACGCTTGCGAGTGGGCAAGACAAGTAGTTTAAAGACAGGTTGGTGAGCTGTGGCCACAATTCTTTTTTCCCATGCCAATACGCCAATGGGTCAGAATTAACATAGACCTCTGTTGAGTCATTCAGATAGTCCTTCACCATCGACTCAAGGTCCTCTTCCAAGGTTCCTCCACTTTGCTTAGCTCTTGCTGTGCCTCTGACCTTTTGAGAACCAAACCCACGCAGAGCTAGCCAATCCTCTTCAGCCTCCAATGTTTCTGTTGTGTCTCGTGCAGATGATCCGGTTGCCGGTGTCTTTAACGGCTGAGAGGTCACTTGTGCCACAGCCACAGGTGCAGAAGTAGATTGTTTTGACTGGGGATGGCCTGCTGATGTACTGCCATTTCCTTCAATTTCCAGCCGTTCTCTTTCAAACCTCTTGGCTGACAAGGCTAGCCAACGTTTATACTTTGGAACATGTTGATCATCAAAAGGAAAGAATGCTTGGCCTGCCAGCGCCTTTTTGTAGCGTGGATCCAGAATAGTAGCACAAATGTAATGCTCTTCCGAGTGGATCTTTTTAAGAAGTTCATCACCTTGTAGGAGCTCTAATAATTGCTCAGCCAGAAGCAAAGAGTCTTGGTTTTTGTCATCTTTTTCAAACACAGAACACACCTCCTTCAGTTGGTCCTCCAGCATGTACAACAATGGGATAGCTTTTCCCAAATTAGAGTCCTCCTTGCTGACTGCACGCGTGAAGAACTCAAAAGGACGAAGCATGCGTGTCAGGCTTTGAACTATGTTCCATTGCGGCCCACCCATCCTCAGCTCCTCTGTACCCTCTGTAAGGAAATATTGATCGAGTTCCGTATACTGCTCATACAGACGCTCAAGCATGTAGAAGGTTGAGTTCCAACGTGTTACCACCTCCTGGATGAGTGCTTTCACTGGCATTTGACGTTGATATAGCAGGCTCCTCAGCTGCTTCCGGGCCTTAAAAGAATGGCTGAAATGCTTGCACATTTTTCGGCAGGTGTCCAATACACTGTACGCTGCACTGCCTTTATTACCCAAGAATTTTTGGACAACCAGGTTTATACAGTGCGCCAAACACGGCACTCTGAAATAGTAACCGTCCCTCATGGCCTTAACTATATTGGCGCCATTGTCCGTGGAAACATAACCAACCCGGCGTTTTAGTGGGGACAGCCAGTTAAGGACCTTTGTGTTAAAGACATCCAAAATGTTTTCTGCTGTGTGACGTTTCTCCAAACCAAACATGGCTAGTGTTGCATGTTTCCGAGTAGCTTTAAAAACAATGTTCGTGTCAACACCTGCGTTTAGCTTTGCTTTAGCCCCTGAAAAAGAGACCCAGTGTGCAGTGATGCACATGTAATCAGCGCCTGCGCCACTGGTCCACATGTCTGTTGTCAGATGTATAGTGTGAACAGCACTCTTCTGCAAAGCTGCCCCAATCACCTTCAGAACATCTTCATGTAGTGCTGGAACCGCAACTCGGGCAAAATAGAACCGGCTAGGAACCTTCCATTTAGGGCAGAGCGCTGCCACTAATGCTAGAAAACCAACCCCTTCTACAAAAGAAAAAGGGAGAAGGTCCAGAGCTAGCATTTTAGCCAGCTTAGTGTTATACAGACGCGTCATTGGGTGGTTGCGTTCATATTGCGCTTCTGTAAACAACATCTTTTTAATGTTGCCCTGGACCAAGGATTTACGGGATGATGATGATATCTTCGACCCAGTTACGCTCGCTGATGAACTTTTCCGCATTGATGTCTCACTCTCTCCCACACTCTTAGTGTGCCTCACATGGGGTGTGCTGCTGACAGGGGTACTGGGTGTAAGTGAAGTGTTTGAATAGTCTTCTTCCTCCTCGTCATCATCAGATGAAACAGCATTACGTGCAATTCGGGCTTCCTTGATCGCCTGTAGGTGCGCAAACCATTTGACAGCGTGCTTTCTTTCAAGATGACCTCTCTGGCCTCCGGTACCATAGTTGGAACCCAACTTACCACGACTAACTCGAAGCTTACACATGCTACAAATGGCTACGGTTTCATTTTTTGGGCAAACACTAAAGAAGTCCCAAACTGCAGACTTGAAATGTCTTTGGGGGCCGGAGGAGGCGGCGATACTGGTGGTGGTGGTCCTGCTGCTAATGCCAGATGAAGTGGAGGATGTGGATTGCCGAACTTCAGTACGTTTTGCACTTTTACCACCACGAATTGAGGTCGAGGTGGATGGAGGTCCCTTCTGGCGACTAAGAAATATGGAAGCGGTAGGTGTTGGTGTACTAGTTAACTCCAATGATTGTGGTGTTTCTTCCATTGCCTCCTCGTCGACATCATCATCACGCTCAGCAGCTTCTCGGGATAGGATCAAAATGTCTCTTTGCTGCATGCCCGGTGGGGCTGCAGTGACCTTTGTGATGACTGGCTCGTCGTCATCGTGAGAGGCTTCATCACCAGCAGTATCTGTCACTTCTTGTTGAGCCTCATCACACTCCATAGGTATGAGTTTTTTGACGACCTTCCTTTTACGCTTAGGTACCTTTGTCAGATCATGGTGTGCCTCACTCTCAGACCGCAGTGGTGGTTTCCAAGCTGGATCCGTATCATCAGAAGGAGGTGGGCTTGAAGAAGATGTAGACACCCCCCTTGATCTTTTCCTTGCTAGGGATGTGGAAGACAATGAATGATCATCAGGAGTAGTGGCTTCCAATGATACCTCGGCTTCATTGTCGATTTCCTGATTTGCCCCTACTTCGGGAGGAACAACTATTGTGGGCACTTGTGACCCTCCACGCACCTCTGCTTGCGCATCTCCTTTTGCTGCCTCTCCTTCCACATGTACTTGGGCGTGTACTTGCACATGGTGTTGTTGTTGCGGCTGTGGTTGTTCAACACTTGTCAGATGAGTTACAACAACCTGTGTTGATTCAGGGACATTGCTGCTACTTTCTTGCGATGAGCCAACATCACTGGTCGATGGTGATTGGAGAAGTACACTGACTGCCTCTGAAGCACTCAAGGGCTTTGACTTAAGTTGGCGTGGTGGTGGAGGCACTGAACCTAATGGAGCAGGGGTGCTGCTCCCAGCTTGGTCCCCAGCAGATCCTGCTGCTGCAGGCGTACTTTTTTTTTTGCTCCCAAAAAACGTGGCGGGTGGCACACCAGCCTCCTTGGTAACTTGCTTCTTCTGCTCCTTACTAGCAACTTTCTTGCTAGAGGAGCTACGGAGACCTTTTTTTGGGGCCATCTTCTTCAGAGCAGGTCAGACAGCAGGCCGCAGTTGCACGAATTGTAGAGTTGTCTGAGGCCAGACGTGACGTCGCGTGACGTTATGCTGCACACACACACCGCTGCAGGACTTCTTCCTGGCACTGGTGGTTCTCTTGAGTCTTGTGCACCTAAAAACAATGGAAGACAGAGGAACATCAGTTCAGTTATACAGCACAAAAAAAATCGAAAAACACTGCAAAATCAGCACAATCCCAATCCATCCATGCCCTCCATGATGTTTTAGTTCAAGACAGCCCACAGAAAGACTAGGCCCATGCTAGACTCAAATACCCCTGGTGAAAAGGCCACAAGTACAGGCCCAAAAAACGAAAATCACTGAAAAATCAGCACAATCCCAACCCACCCATGCCCTCCATGATGTTTAAATTCAAGACAACCCGCAGAAAGACTAGGCCCATGCAAGACTCACTACCCCTGGGCATAAATAAAGGTTGAAAAGTAGGCAAAATGGTTGCAGGCCTAACAACAAAGCCTGCATTCAAAATGGCCACTTGCCTGCCAGCACATGGCCAGTGCCTGTAGCTGCACTCAAAATGGCCACCAGCCACATGGCCTGTCCCTCCCCATGAACACCCCCAAAAATCGAAAAACACTGCAAAATCAGCACAATCCCAATCCATCCATGCCCTCCATGATGTTTAAATTCAAGACAACTCACAGAAAGACTGGGCCCATGCAAGACTCACTACCCCTGGGCATAAATAAAGGTTGAAAAGTAGGAAAAATGGTTGCAGGCCTAACAACAAAGCCTGCATTCAAAATGGCCACTTGCCTGCCAGCACATGGCCAGTGCCTGTAGCTGCACTCAAAATGGCCACCAGCCACATGGCCTGTCCCTCCCCATGAACACCCCCAAAAATCAAAAAACACTGAAAAATCAGCACAATCCCATTCCATCCATGGCCTCCATGATGTTTAAGTTCAAGACAGCCCACAGAAAGACTAGGCCCATGCTAGACTCAAATACCCCTGGTGAAAAGGCCACAAGTACAGGCCCAAAAAACGAGAATCACTGAAAAATCAGCACAATCCCAATCCATCCATGCCCTCCATGATGTTTAAATTCAAGACAACCCACAGAAAGACTAGGCCCATGCTAGACTCAAATACCCCTGGTGAAAAGGCCACAAGTACAGGCCCAAAAATCGAAAATCACTGAAAAATCAGCACAATCCCAATCAATCCATGATGTTTAAATTCAAGACAATCCACAGAAAGACTAGGCCCATGCAAGACTCACTACCCCTGGGCATAAATAAAGATTGAAAAGTAGGCAAAATGGTTGCAGGCCTAACAACAAAGCCTGCATTCAAAATGGCCACTTGCCTGCCAGCACATGGCCAGTGCCTGTAGCTGCACTCAAAATGGCCACCAGCCACATGGCCTGTCCCTCCCCATGAACACCCCCAAAAATCGAAAAACACTGCAAAATCAGCACAATCCCAATCCATCCATGCCCTCCATGATGTTTAAATTCAAGACAACCCACAGAAAGACTAGGCCCATGCAAGACTCACTACCCCTGGGCATAAATAAAGATTGAAAAGTAGGCAAAATGGTTGCAGGCCTAACAACAAAGCCTGCATTCAAAATGGCCACTTGCCTGCCAGCACATGGCCAGTGCCTGTAGCTGCACTCAAAATGGCCACCAGCCACATGGCCTGTCCCTCCCCATGAACACCCCCAAAAATCAAAAAACACTGCAAAATCAGCACAATCCCAATCCATCCATGCCCTCCATGATGTTTAAATTCAAGACAACCCACAGAAAGACTAGGCCCATGCAAGACTCACTACCCCTGGGCATAAATAAAGGTTGAAAAGTAGGCAAAATGGTTGCAGGCCTAACAACAAAGCCTGCATTCAAAATGGCCACTTGCCTGCCAGCACATGGCCAGTGCCTGTAGCTGCACTCAAAATGGCCACCAGCCACATGGCCTGTCCCTCCCCATGAACACCCCCAAAAATCGAAAAAAAACCCAAAATCAGCACAATCCCATTCCATGCATGGCCTCCATGATGTTTAAGTTCAAGACAGCCCACAGAAAGACTAGGCCCATGCTAGACTCAAATACCCCTGGTGAAAAGGCCACAAGTACAGCCCCAAAAAACGAAAATCACTGAAAAATCAGCACAATCCCAATCCATCCATGCCCTCCATGATGTTTAAATTCAAGACAACCTACAGAAAGACTAGGCCCATGCTAGACTCAAATACCCCTGGTGAAAAGGCCACACGTACAGGCCCAAAAAACGAAAATCACTGAAAAATCAGCACAATCCCAATCCATCCATGCCCTCCATGATGTTTAAATTCAAGACAACCCACAGAAAGACTAGGCCCATGCAAGACTCACTACCCCTGGGCATAAATAAAGGTTGAAAAGTAGGCAAAATGGTTGCAGGCCTAACAACAAAGCCTGCATTCAAAATGGCCACTTGCCTGCCAGCACATGGCCAGTGCCTGTAGCTGCACTCAAAATGGCCACCAGCCACATGGCCTGTCCCTCCCCATGAACACCCCCAAAAATCGAAAAACACTGCAAAATCAGCACAATCCCAATCCATCCATGCCCTCCATGATGTTTAAATTCAAGACAACCCACAGAAAGACTAGGCCCATGCAAGACTCACTACCCCTGGGCATAAATAAAGGTTGAAAAGTAGGCAAAATGGTTGCAGGCCTAACAACAAAGCCTGCATTCAAAATGGCCACTTGCCTGCCAGCACATGGCCAGTGCCTGTAGCTGCACTCAAAATGGTCACCAGCCACATGGCCTGTCCCTCCCCATGAACACCCCCAAAAATCGAAAAACACTGCAAAATCAGCACAATCCCATTCCATCCATGCCCTCCATGATGTTTAAATTCAAGACAACCCACAGAAAGACTAGGCCCATGCAAGACTCACTACCCCTGGGCATAAATAAAGATTGAAAAGTAGGCAAAATGGTTGCAGGCCTAACAACAAAGCCTGCATTCAAAATGGCCACTTGCCTGCCAGCACATGGCCAGTGCCTGTAGCTGCACTCAAAATGGCCACCAGCCACATGGCCTGTCCCTCCCCATGAACACCCCCAAAAATCGAAAAACACTGCAAAATCAGCACAATCCCAATCCATCCATGCCCTCCATGATGTTTAAATTCAAGACAACCCACAGAAAGACTAGGCCCATGCAAGACTCACTACCCCTGGGCATAAATAAAGATTGAAAAGTAGGCAAAATGGTTGCAGGCCTAACAACAAAGCCTGCATTCAAAATGGCCACTTGCCTGCCAGCACATGGCCAGTGCCTGTAGCTGCACTCAAAATGGCCACCAGCCACATGGCCTGTCCCTCCCCATGAACACCCCCAAAAATCAAAAAACACTGCAAAATCAGCACAATCCCAATCCATCCATGCCCTCCATGATGTTTAAATTCAAGACAACCCACAGAAAGACTAGGCCCATGCAAGACTCACTACCCCTGGGCATAAATAAAGGTTGAAAAGTAGGCAAAATGGTTGCAGGCCTAACAACAAAGCCTGCATTCAAAATGGCCACTTGCCTGCCAGCACATGGCCAGTGCCTGTAGCTGCACTCAAAATGGCCACCAGCCACATGGCCTGTCCCTCCCCATGAACACCCCCAAAAATCGAAAAAAAACCCAAAATCAGCACAATCCCATTCCATGCATGGCCTCCATGATGTTTAAGTTCAAGACAGCCCACAGAAAGACTAGGCCCATGCTAGACTCAAATACCCCTGGTGAAAAGGCCACAAGTACAGCCCCAAAAAACGAAAATCACTGAAAAATCAGCACAATCCCAATCCATCCATGCCCTCCATGATGTTTAAATTCAAGACAACCTACAGAAAGACTAGGCCCATGCTAGACTCAAATACCCCTGGTGAAAAGGCCACAAGTACAGCCCCAAAAAACGAAAATCACTGAAAAATCAGCACAATCCCAATCCATCCATGCCCTCCATGATGTTTAAATTCAAGACAACCTACAGAAAGACTAGGCCCATGCTAGACTCAAATACCCCTGGTGAAAAGGCCACAAGTACAGCCCCAAAAAACGAAAATCACTGAAAAATCAGCACAATCCCAATCCATCCATGGCCTCCATGATGTTTAAGTTCAAGACAACCCACAGAAAGACTCAGTCCACCCACCACTGAGTACCCCTGGGCAAAAGGCCCCAAAACAGCCCAAAAATCGAAAATTCCAAAATTTTAGTTGCAGCAACTGTAATGCCCCAAACAAACTTACCTGTAAAATTTCTAATCCAACAGTGATCCAAAGAAAGTCAAAAAGGCCTCAAATCCAAATATCCAGCAGCATCCACAAAAAGTAATCCTTCCAACTCCAGATCCAAATGAAAAGTGACCAGGAGATGGACAAAGCACTGGGAGGAGCCTGCTGAACAGGAACAGGAAGTTGAAGACTGTGGGGCACTTCCTTCCTCCCACCCCCCTCCCCCCCTCCCCAAAATGGACTCCTCGCTAAAAAAGTGCAGGCAAATGTCAACCTAAGGAGTAATTCAGATAAAAATCATCATTTCAAGAAGGTTTATGCTGCTTGCTGGTGGATTTCTTGTGCAGAATTGCAAATTTTATATTTTCGCTCGCCGCATCTCAAATCTCGCAATTGCAAAGTACCGCGAGACGTGATCTCGCCGTACTCGCGTTGACAAACTCTCGCTGGCAAGCCGCGATGACGTAATCACGCTCGCCAATTCCCGCGGGATCACACAGCAAGATCCAAAATGGCGCAGCACTCGCAAACTATCGAGAAAAACAACCCGGCAAACACGCCGCGCGCCGCAAAAATTGTATCACCAACGCCGCGCGCTGCAAAAAAAATCCGCTGCGTGCGAATTTGCGGATTTTGCGGGAAATTCGCAAATCTCGCGGATTGCGAATTTCCCAAAAATCCGCAAAATCCGCGAGCGAAACGGATTTTCCGCCCATGCTTAGCCGACACCCCGGGGCTCCCGGACCATGGACTGTGCTGAGAACTAATGGTACAGCCATTACAGCTCAAAGAGGTGATGAGACAATCACCCGGTACATATCCTGTTTCAAGAGGATACAAGGCTCAGACACTGAGAGGGTGCCTTCTGGACCTGTGGAAAGTGGAGAAGCAATGGCTTCTCAGACGCTTCACAGACTCCCTCAAAGAATCAAAGAAATCCTGCCGAACCCTCGAAAAACCCTGGCGCCACGAACGAGCTACAGAGAACATGACAGCCCTCAAAAACGCCACACGCGAACACCACCAGCTGATCCGCACCACCAAAAGGACATCATTCAAAGAGCGACTAGACAAAAACACCCACAACAGCAAGGAACTTTTCAACATCGTCAAAGAGCTCTCCAACCCCAGCGCCAGCAACAACGACATTACACCATCACAAGAACTCTGCAACTCCCTCGCCACGTTATTCCACCGAAAGATCGCAGATATACACAACAGCTTTGGACCCCAGACTCCGCCTCCAGTCACCGAACCAGCGACCCCCACCACCACCCTCAGCGCCTGGACCCCATCAGCACTGAAGACACCACCAACGTCATGAACTCCATCCACTCCGGCTTCCCCTCTGACCCATGCCCCCATCATATCTTCAACAAAGCCATCACCATCATCACACCCTATCTCCGGAATGTCATAAACATCTCGTTCACGTCAGCCACCTTCCCTGAGAGCTGGAAGCACGCGGAAATCAACGCCCTTCTAAAAAAACTCACAGCGGACCCCAAATACCTCAAGAACTTCCACCCCATCTCTCTTCTTCCCTTCCCGGCTAAAGTCATTGAGAAAACCGTCAATAAACAGTGACTGCTTTTCTCGAGACAAACAACTCGCTCGACCCGTCCCAGCCAGGATTACGAGCCAACCACAGCACCGAGACTGCCCTCCTCGCAGTCACCGACGACATCAGGACCCTGATGGACAACGGAGAAACAACCGCCCTCATCCTCCTAGACCTCTCGGCAGCTTTTGATACCATTTGCCATCACACCCTAATAAACCGCCTCTTCCACACTGGGATCCAAGGAAAGACTGGATCACCTCATTCCTCTCCAACAGAACACAGAGAGTCCGCCTCCCTCCTTTATGCTCAGAGGCCACCAAGATCATCTGCGGTGTACCCCAAGGCTCCCCGCTTAGCCCAACCCTCTTCAATATCTACATGAGCCTCCTCGCCGCCATCGCACGCAGGCACAACATCAACATCTTCTCCTACGCCGATGACACCCAACTGATACTCTCTCTCACCAAAGACCCAGCCACTGCCAAAACCAACCTCCAGGAAGGAATGAAAGATGTCGCAGAATGGATGAAGCTCAGTCGTCTGAAGCTGAACTCAGACAAGACGGAGGTCCTCATCCTCGGACAGTCCCCATCCGCCTGGAACGACTCCTGGTGGTCCACAGCACTGGGCTCCGCACCGACACCCTCGGACCATGCACGCAACCTGGGATTCATCCAGGACTCCTTTCTCACGATGACCAGGCAAGTCAACGCCATCTCGTCTTCTTGCTTCAACACCCTGCGCATGCTCCGGAAAATCTTCAGGTGGATCCCCACCGAAACCAGAAAGACCGTCACCCAGGCCCTCGTCACCAGCCGACTGGACTACGGAAACGCCCTATATGCAGGAACCACCACCAAACTTCAGAAATGACTTCAACGCATACAGAACGACTCATCTTCGACATCCCTCGCCACAGCCACATATCCGCCCACCTGAGAAACCTGCACTGGCTCCCCGTCAACAAGAGGATCACGTTCAGGCTCCTCACCCACGCACACAAAGCACTCCACGACATAGGACCTGAATACCTCAACAACCGCCTCTCGTTCTACACTCCCACACGCCAACTCACAGGTGAGTAGAGCGCTCTATAAATGCTCTAATTGATTGAATGGCGGAGGACACTCCCCCAGGCCCGAATGGACACCAAATTGAGGCAAACCCGTCATCGTCCATGATCGCAGAGGATGGAACAACCACTGCCAACAACACGTTGTCTCCGGGCAGCCCTCCGGAAAGTCAATGAAGCAGCCAACTGAGGTACAACCTGAGACCCAACCCAAGACCAAGCCAAAGACTCACAGACTTTATGTGCTGATGTGTTTCATTGAGTTTGAACACTGACTTGGGATGGGATGTAGCAGTCTAGATGCTGCAATAATGTTGACCCCGACCCCTAGCCCGGAAGGGCCTTCATATAGAGTATCACACTCGTGCCAGGCGTTGCCTTAGAGCTTACATAAACAGGAGGAGGTCGCTCGAGACTTCCGGTCCAGAATATTACAGTGTGGCCGTGTGTATTGAATGCTCCCTGCTAGCTGGACCGCTTATCTCGCAGTGCAGCGTCACACTATGGTCCAATAAACCTCTTTGTAAAGCCCTCCTTAACTGATGACAAATGCCAGGAACTGGCTTTGTTTCTTCAAAGGTAAAATATTATGTAACGTATCGGACACACTTGTTTCTTCCACACTGCCCCCAGAAAGTACGATTCCGGGCACTAATGTGATCAAGTAGCGCCTGACTCTCTCCAGGAGACCATTGCTTCCTCAGCCTCCGTACTACCAGTCGGCCTCACTATAGACGATACTTGCTTGCCTGTGCTGGCCAGCCTTCACAGGCTTCTATGTTTCATCAGGCATTTCTGCAATGGACTAGAGCTAGGGGCGTAGCTTCAGGGAGGGGGGGTGTTTAGGGTATTACACTCCATGATAAATGTATTCTCTAGTGAATAGTTGGGTACAGGTGCTTTAAGTCACGTATGGTGATGTGTCTGTTGCATTTCACCTGGTATTTTTACATGCACACACAGACAAATAAGCCTACATATATACTCTTTCTGTCTCCTTTCTGTTTTGAAGTTTTTTTTAGATGCTGGCTATTTCTTAAAATATAGTGTACCCCAAACAATTTTAGAGGGGCTCACAAAGTTGTTTGCACTAAAGACCTGCAGACAGCAGCGCCACTCTGACTTGACTTCACTGATTCAGACTGAACTGCTTTTTAGTCCTTTGTAAATGCTGCAGGTGCTGTAATACATCCCATTAACCCCCTTCCTTCCTCTCCCATCTCTCTCTCACACCCCTGCTCACACACACCAACACCGCTGTTCGCACTACCAATAACTTGGCAGTAGTGTGATCGAGCTACGCTGAGAGTAAATCAGAATACTTGGGAGAGGTACAGAGAATTTTTCCCTCAGAAGTCAGTAATTGCTTTTATGTGTGAATGGCTTGTAAACACAAATTGGACTACTCTGCTACCTTATTTATTCACGAGCTGCCTGCAGGGTGCCAAGTTTCTTTCCACCCAGGGCGCTATCCAGCTTTGTATGCCAGAGTGATTGTTCAGAAAATGTGAAGCTCACCCTCCCCAATGTTACTGACCAAGCTACACATCTGGCTGGAGCCCTTGGAGGCGGGTTTTGAAAGCCCAAGGCCTAGTGCCACTCCCGCATTCGTTATCCCTCGAGGTTAACTGTAGCAGGTGAGGGTGGATTCAAGAAATAGAACAAGAGAGGGAGTGGGAGGACGTAGAGCGAAAGAGATCCGAGAGTTAAATGAGAGAAGGAGAGAGAGAATGGGTGAATGGAAAGATAGTGATAGCACAAGGAGACAAAGCAGCTGCCGGTTTGAGCATTTTTTCTTGCGTTGTCTTTGGTTCATCAGTCTGGCCCCGCCAGCCTATTTAACCCCTTCCACGTGGGGCTAATTCCCCTGCGGTGCGGGGGGAGGGAGGACCGCGCGTGATGCCGCGGTGCTCGTGACGAGCTCAGCTCGTCATGCTGCACAATGGAGCTGTGCTCATGACGAGCTCAGCTCGTCATGACTCCGCCCACTCCCGTAGAATGCCCGCACAGGAGGGGAATTAGCCCGCGTGGGAGGCCCGTGGCTGTTATGACGAGCTCAGCTCGTCATGAGCACAGCTCCACTGGCCTCATGACGAGCTGAGCTTTATCTTTATTTATTGGTCTCCATGTAGTCATCAGCTTCTTCATTCGGTTGGGAGCCGTCTGATTCACTGAATCGCTGATGACTACACGCTCAGCAAGAACCCACTAAATAACGTACAGCGTACACAACTCGAATCGCGGTCCACGTATACTCCCCAGAGAGCCACCAAACAGAGATCGAGTGTGTTACGTAGACCAATAAATAAAGATAAATCAACACAATTAAATCGTGAGCGGTACGACCACCCGAGCAGGACTCCTTAACAATAATAATGAGGAGCAGCAGCAGTTAAACATGGCCACACGAGTGGACTAAACACCACTCGCCCCCTCACATCTCCCTAGTTGGGAAGCCTGAGAATACACCGCTTCTCTGCCAAAGAATACAGATTATTCATAAGGCCCTGATGAGAGTTCGGGAACCTCTTGGCCCTAACTCGAAACGCATCGGCATTTCAACAGGAACAGAATAATATATCAAGTACACATTTGGATTAATGAAATAGTTCTCAATGTTCCTGGGCATTTGACATTGTCTTATGAAAAGCCATGAAATTTATGTTTGTTTTTGTAAATGTTAATTGTTTAGTTAAAATATTTGTTGGATGTTTTCTTCCCAAAAATTTTTTGTCCAATCTTGTGAATAATTCCCTCGTTTTATACGTAATGTATATAAATGTATGAAATGTACACACAAACGCCATATGATAAGGTGTAACCTTTTTTCTGCCTAAAGCACGTTTTGAAATTTTGCTAAAAATAAAAAACAAGTGGTACAAATTAAAGTACCGGACCGAACGAAACTGAGTGACAGTTTGGTCTTTATTAGATTAATCCTGTTATAATAAATAAGGAGGGGCGGGCAATTTGTTGTTTTTCTCTGATTTCAAAAGGTCCAGCCGGCCCCTGTCCTGCTAAGGACCTAACTCCCTTGAGTGCCAAAATGAAGGTTTCTACGGCAGAGAATCTTTGCTTCTTTAGGCAAATGTATCTCAAAGCAAAGTGCATGTGTTCTATGGAGTGCAGGAAGAGTTCTCCACCGGAAATGTCAACTCCTGGTCTTGCTAAGAGGGTGTATCTGGTGGGCAGTTATATAGTCTAGATAGGCTGTCTTGTGTACACGTCTTCCGTCAATCAAGAACCAGTTTAGTGACCTCAGTACAGCAGTGGTCCTATCAGCTGAGGGCACACACCAGCCTTGCTGCTGCATGTAGTCCAGCTTCAAAGCGGCTCACCTGGAATTTCAGAGTCCAGTGTGTAGTGAACTCCCATATTCTGATCTCAAAATTACGGATTCTGGAACCAGTGACTTCAAAGCAAACTCATGGAGGAGATATTTCATGTCTTTGGGTAGGGCGAGGTGTTCACTCCCTAGTACTATATTATTATTGTGTAAATCGCGGTGTCATTTCTCATCAGGTAGGAAATACAGTAGGTTTGAGTTTTGTACAGATAAAGAGGAAAAACCTTAAGTGAGGGAATCCAAAGAGCATTATTGGTGGAGAAGAAGACGGACAGTAGAAAGAGATTGGTCTAATCAGTATCCCGTTTAAGGTGGCGCAGTGACATTCAACATGACACCTTTGTAGATCTGGGGCCCGGCAGTTAGAATATGTGATGTTACCACGCAATCAAAATGATCGCAGTATGCAACATCGCAGTTTTTACAACGCAAGTCGTTACAACGACTTGCGCTGGAGGGCGTTGGACTTAGGAGTAGTAAGATTTAATATTCCAACACCAGTCTACGTACAGTAGGGAAGGTGTTGGAATAGTAAATCTTACTATTCCTTAGGTTATAGTGCCCTCCACTGCAAGTCGATGTCACGCTTGCGTTGTAATGGCAGCGTTCTAAATGCATCACGGTGTAATTACCGCGAAGTAAAGGATGTTTCCCGGCGAGTTATGTCCTATATGGCAGTGATTTGAAATATCATCTGCATTTTATGTTTATGTTTATGTTTAGGCAACTTATATAGCGCGCAAATACCCTGGGGTGTCTCGGCGCTTCAGGAGTAATTCAGGGGATGATTAGTGAGAGTGGAGACTACTGGCTGAAAAGCCAGGTCTTTAATTGTTTCCTGAAGATCATGAGTGTAGGGCTAGTTTTAATGGGGAGTGGGAGGGTGTTCCAGAGTCTTGCCGTGGCGACTATGAATCGTCGGACTTCCCAGGAGGCTTTCTTGGTCCGTGGGACCGGAAGTAAGTGTGCTGTGGAGGAGCATAGTGGTCTGTTGGGGGCATACAGGCTTAGTGATTGTTTTACGAACTGTGGTCCAGTATTGTTGATTGCCTTGTATGCGATGCACAATGCTTTGAATTTGGTCTGGCTTCTGATGGGCAACCAATGAAGTTGGCGGATGATGGGTGAAATGGGTTGGTTCCTAGGGCTGCCTGCTAAGATTCTGGCAGCAGAATTTTGGACCAACTGTAGCTTATTGAGGACTTTCTGTTGATCATAGAGCAGGAGAGCGTTGCAGTAGTCTATTTTTGACAGTATTAATGTGGACATCAGGGTTTTGCCTGTGGAGGGTGGAAGGAAAGGCAGTATTTTCTTTATTTTTTTTAGTGTATAGAAGGAGGAGGATACGACCGCATTGGCGTGATGAATAAATGAGAGTTTATCATCAAACAGGATCCCCAGGTTTCTGACTTTCGTGACTGGTTCTGGCGGGGACCTAAGTCGTTAGGCCACCAAATGGGGGACCAGTGTGGGGTGAGGGATCCGAAGGTCATTACCTCCATCTTGTTGGAGTTTAGTTTTAAGCAATTCCTCCTCATCCATGAACTAATGGCTAGCATTCCCTCCTGCAATCTTGCCTCGACAGCTTCACCATCATTGTGGACTGCTAAGACCAGTTGGGTGTCGTCGGCATAGGAAGTTAGCCTCATCCCATGTGTTTTGATAATCCTGGCCAAGTCAGACACATAAATGTTGTATAGGGTCGGACTTAGCGAAGATCCTTGGAGCACCCCGCATGGGAGCTTGACCCATGGGGAGTAGAAATTGCCTATTTTTACTGAATGAGTACGGTCAGCAAGGAATGAAGCTAGAAGAGCCCTTGCAGTATTGTTGATACCAAGGTAAGAGACACGGTCGATGAGAGTGGCGTAATTGACCGTGTCAAATTTTGGTACATGGACAGGCCCAACTCCTCCCTCACATCATCTGATGACCCTAGATACAGACTGAAGAGGGTGGGAGAAAGCATGGAGCCGTTAAAGACACCAAAAGGATTATGTGTGAGGGTGAAGGTATAAACTCTCATTTTGCAATTGATTCCTCAGGTATGAGTCTAAGCATTTCAGCACTTTTCCAGAGACGCTCACATCTCCCTAGTTGGGAAGCCTGAGAATACACCGCTTCTCTGCCAAAGAATACAGATTATTTATAAGGCCCTGATGAGAGTTCAGGAACCTCTTGGCCCTAACTCGAAACGAGTCGGCATTTCAACAGGAACAGAATAATATATCAAGTACACATTAGGATTAATGAAATAGTTCTCAATGTTCCTGGGCATTTGACGTTGTCTTATGAAAAGCCATGAAATTTATGTTTGTTTTTGTAAATGTTAATTGTTTAGTTTAAATATTTGTTGGATGTTTTCTTCCCCAACATTTTTTTGTCCAATCTTGTGAATAATTCCCTTGTTTTATACGTAATGTATATAAATGTATGAAATGTACACACAAACGCCATATGATAAGGTGTAACCTTTTTTCTGCCAAAAGCACGTTTTGAAATTTTGCTAAAAATAAAAAACAAGTGGTACAAATTAAAGTACCGGACCGAACGAAACTGAGTGACAGTTTGGTCTTTATCAGATTAATCCTGTTATAATAAATAAGGAGGGGCGGGCAATTTGTTGTTTTTCTCTGAGTAGAAACCTTCATGTCTGGATAGGGTTAAGTCTGAGGGTGTTAATTGACAAAAACAAAATTATTAGTCAACCTACCAGGGTTTCCATGAAAATATCATTCGAGAGAAGCTTGTCAAGTACAAGCAATGCACAAAGTTATACACTGCAGGTGCCTAGCTAAGTGCATGGGAAAATGGCCTTTAAGAGTTAAAAGTATGTAAACAGTTTTTACCTAAGCAAGATTTTCTCACTTTTTCATCTCCGAATACAGCCTGATGGTCACGGGTAGAAAAAAAATGACCCGCGTCACCCAGAGAGAACCTTCCCAGGGAGTGGGTCTGTGATTTTTTGTTTTCCGTAAACAAACTCCTGCTTTGGGAGTTTGTTTCTGATTTTTTTTTATATCTGTTGATAATCATCAGAATACATTCTGTACTAGTACTTGCTGTTTGGTATGCTCTTGGCAGGTATTGTCTGGGCTGGCATTTTTACTCAAAGCTAGCACCTCTGCCTTCTTTTGGGGTTGCTTTCATCTCTTGGTCCCCTGTCCGTCTGCTCCTCTTGCTCTCTTCTGGCTTTGCAACTTGTGGCCAGGGCCGGACTGGCCGTACCAGGCATCTGGCATTTCCCATGGAGGCTGGAGGGAGCAGTTTTGCAGCAGCAGGGGCGGTTTTGCTTCTGGGGGCAGGTTTTGCAGCGGTGCTGCAATAACGGCCCCCAGTAAAACAAGCATTTACAATGCAATAGGTCTCGGGATAATTAAGTGTGAGCTATTGGCATTGCTAAATATTGCAACACCAACTGCAACAAAAGTCTATAAATTGTAGGCCAAAAAAATGTGTATTTATTTTTGTAGCAATGGTGGCATGCTGCGCTTTAGATGAAAATATTTAAAAGTAAAGTGCGCCATACTGCGATTACTACAATAGTTAATTGTGGATGCGTTACTGGATCTTACTATACCACTTCATGAATAGCGTCGACATGTTTCAGCTCCCTAGTGCCCAGTAGGGTCTAGAGAGAGCACAGATGTACAGATAGGAGCACACAAAAAGGCACAAAAAGGCACTACGACGAATGTCACCTTGATAGACTGACTTCTCCAAAGATCCGTGCCTCATGACCCAGTGGCCAGTAATTCTGCTCTGTGTGTGAGAAATGTATGGTTTATTTTATGGCAAATGCATCTACTTAATGCATGTTTTGTTCCTGAAGAATACTCTAACCTGGAGCAAACTCACGGAAACCGATAGCGCGCTTTACCCTGCCACACTGATCATTAGTGTCGGGGCATGTCATTGCAGTAGTAGGCTGGGGTTGTGGCTGTGAGCGTTGGGGCAGGGAAGCTCACATCAAGGGTGGAAAGCAATTGCGGCACAAGGGCACGTGCGTTCACAGGGCAGTAGTAACAACCATTGACAAAGCCAATAGTCCTGGCTGTTAGGTATAATGTTACTTGCTGTATTACATTTCTGGGTGCAATGACAGAAACAGCAAAATAAAAGTCGGGCAGCACACTATGCTAAGAACGGGTTTTAGCTTAGGTGTTTTAAGTCACGCCTTTAATTATATAGACCACGCCCCATTGAGAGACACCCCCCAATTTTTTCATCCCACTTAAAGCCCTGTGAATAGAGTAATTTATAGGCCTTTTTTGTGCGGCGCACACCTCGTGCTGATGTATTAAAAGGTGCTGACATGTGATGAGGAAAGAAAAGAAACACTGTGGAAAAAGTAGTTGCCTGGGATCACACAGTGCGGTCAAGTGGAAGCTAGGATTGATCCAAAGTTTCCTGGTTTCACTTTGTCCAGTTTGGCCACTACATTGTTATCTCTATCGCTTGCCCATTTTAGATGAAAGCTTAAAACTTTGTGTTTAATTATTTGAGATGGTAAATTAGTGCACTGTGTTCAGTGCCTCGGGGCAAATCCTGTTTCACAAGGATTGGTGGTAGTACTGTTTTCGGAGGGTGGTATTTTAATGCACTAGTTGAAATTAAAACCACAGCCCCCACCCATGGTCAGGATATTGAGACATTTTGCTCCGTGTAGATTCATCCACCCATCTAACTATGCATTCATTCAGCCATGCAGCCATGCCCATCCCTCCATTCAATGATTAGAAAAGCTTCAATATTTTAAAAATGTGTTGAAAAACGCACCCTATTTTGGATTTGCTTCAGAAATTCTTTGGAGGAAGTACCTTCCCTAACCCCTTTTGCAGTGTCCGGGCAGGCTGACTTCTCTTTGTTCCCTAGTCTGGCCCATCCCCCCCTGAACAAGTAAACACTGCTTATAAATACTCGGGCTGCGTCAGAGAGATAGGACTTTTATTTCGCCCTTCGGAGAGCGTTTCTTCACTTTAGCTGCAATGTCCCGTTATTTTAGTACGCAGGTAAGGGGCGCGGGTGGGTGCCTTACATTTGTGGGCTCCGGCGTCACTGCACCTGCTGCACTATTGATGGCGCAGCACCAGTTGTCATACTGAGTGGGTTAGTTAGTAAGTATATCAAAAACTGACTGAACTCAAGATATAAAGATTTGTTTACAGTAAAAAGCTGTTCTTCTGAGTGGTATTTACCAGTGCTTTAAATGGCAAAAGAGACGTGCCGGTACCCCCCAAAATTGATTAGAGTGGGTCGTGGGGGTCTAGTAGGGGCGTGTCTGGGAACCGGGCTGCAAGGCAGGCTTTTAATGATATCGGCATTTTCTTCTTCCAAGTAAAGGGACCTAGTGCGCTGCTTTCGGTCAAGTTCAGCTCACATGTGCAAGACACAGCCAGTGCTTTTTTACAGCTTTATATAGCACAAACTTGGCCAGCGGACATTAAAGCGCTTTACGTGAGATGCAAATATTTAACATGAAAGGATAATTTCAGTTTTTATGGCGTGGGGAGATTCAATTAAGAACGTTGAGCCGACGCTGGGATGTGAGCACCCCATGCCATAAAAACAACAAGCACTGAGGTTCAAAACGAAAACAGAAGCCACGAGTGGTGCACACGCATTTCTAGCATGTGCTTTCAATTATCGCGCACACACATGGCCGCGATATTTTAAAGCACATGCTAGAAATGCTCGTAACAGACACCAATAGGCCATGGGCGGAGCTATGCGCCCGCCTCTGACCTATGGTATGCTCCCTTTCAAAAATACACACACACAAACGGCAATAGCAGGCAGGAACATAAAAAATACATGCACAAGCGTGTGGAATGTAAAGGTCCATTTTCAAAACCCAGAGAAAAGGTCTGCTGCACAGTGTATCGCTAGGCCGAGACATAAAAAGCAGCATGATTGCAAACATTTTCAGCCTCCCTGTGCCAGGCAGTGCTTCCCCAGGGACTGGTCTGGGAACATTTCTAGGGCTGCTTTCGGTTCCCAGTGCAGCCCTACTTGGGTTGCTGATCTTGTGTTTCTAGGTTCTGCCTTCCTACCCCTCTGATTGGATTTTATGCTGCTTCCTCAGTGCTGGGGTGGTTGAGGTACTGTGGCCTCCCAGTTTGTTTTGTAAAAGAAAACACAACACTCGGGTTGGCCTATAAAGTCTAACGTGCAATTAATGCAAAAATAGCCAACATGCAAGCAAAATAACACAAAAGGAATTGCGGACCAAATCTTCCACCCTAAATCAGTTGGAGTCAAATTTAATGATTATTAGTACACATTTCTTTTTCTCAGCACTGGTGAATGGAAGCAAGGGCTTGTGATTGAGACTGCAACTAACTAATACTAACTAGTGAGCTGGTGCCAGGATCTTCTCATGAGAAAGAACATGAGAAGACCTTGAAGAACTTATACTGGAGGCACAGACAGCCGCGGACTCCATTATTTTCTTAGTGGTGCCAATCGTCAAAACAAGGGTACGCTTACTAAACAGTGCAGCAAACGTGCAATTGTGCAACATAAACTAAAATGGCTAAGGTGCCTTAGAAATACAAGTAATTTTGCAGGCGTACCAGGACTTTTATGGTCTGCAGGCTTGCATACAAATGACATAACAATTCAGTGATAAAAATGTTTTGGTACTTGTTAAGGCACACATGAGCATTTAGCGTTTTCACAAAACATGTCATGGTGTTTAAGTTTGGAAACAAGAGAATCTGCTTTCCTAGTCTTTGGTTCTGCCGGTGAAGCTTCTGTTTTTGTGGACAATTTTGACCGTATCCAGCATGTTTGGAATATTGGTTAGTGGCGTTCTGTCCTATTTACTTCTTGTTGGGACTTGACCTCTACTGGCGGGACACATTTGTCCATTTTGGGTGTGATCCCTCACTCTTAGTGGGCTGACTGGCATTGTTTTCCCCTTGGCAGTTTTTTTGCTTGAAGATATTCCCTGTCCACACAACCATGCTTGAGGTCTTGTGGCCTTCTTGTGTTACTCTAGCTGTCTCATGGGCACTCAAGTCTTGGATGTGGGGTGGGTACCTTGTCTCTCTCCTTGATTTCTGCGGGCCTGGTAATAGATGTCCATATTCCTAGATTGTTGCATCCTTTGTTTGTTGAATGTTTGCTGCCCATGTGCATTGCACCTGTGTCTGCTGGTCTTGGAGTGTGGGTATTCAGATGTGCGGTCGCCCAGGCTGGTTCTCGCTTCTTGCTGGCCTCTCTTTTTTACCGGCTTCTGTTTGTCTCTGGGTGCATAGAATGATATGGGCTGCCTTGTTTTGCTTCCTTTTCTTCTTGGTCTTTAAGCCTGCCACACAATGCCTGTTGGACTCTTTTGAAAGGGGTGTGCATTTATAGCTTGCCCTCTGGCTTTTGGTCTTTGCAAGCTGCCATCTGCTCCTGCCGTGTGCACAAAATGTGATGGTCCTGGCCTTCCAGGTCTGCAGTGTTTGCGTGCTCTTTGCTGCAAGAGATGGCTTCATCTGCTACTACACTACACCATTTTGGTGGGTTCTCCTATTTTGGGTCTCTGATGGCTCTTCTGGAGATCTTCAATCCTGGAAGCTTGTTGGGCATTGGTGCTTGGTGCCTTAGATTCCTTGGAAGAGTTTCTTATGGGTGTTGTTCCCTTTCTTGTTCTGCCTGTTGGTTCTGGATCGTGCATTCTACTCCTGTACTCCTTATTAGGCTGGGAACCTGACCTTCCCTGGGCCTGGTTTGGCTACTGCTGCGTGGCTAAATTTGGGGTCTTTGAACATCCTTTCCATTTTTTGGTGTGAGGTCCAGACACAAGTTTTGCCAGGTGCTCCCAGTTGGACACTGGGCAGAGGCTGCATCTGCTCTTGGATTTTACAGCTTGGGTCCTTGCTTCAGTTTCTCCAGGTTTTCTTGGCCACTTGCCTTGTGTTTTGGAGGTGCCGTGCTTGCCTTGCCGTACCTGTGCTCTGGTGTGGGTAAGGACTCCTTGGTGTATGGCATGCTAGTAGTTTTTCTTCTGAGTTTATCTCCTTCAGTGGCATGTTGGATCCTGGATTTTGTGTAGGCTCTACCTTACCTTTACATGCTGTTCCTTTGGGCTGCGCCTCTCCTTTGTGTGTTGGATACTCATCTGCTGCCTTCTTGGTGATAGTTGTTCCTGTACCTCCTTCCCCTTCAGCTTGACTTTAATACCTTGCTTGGGTCAATGTGCTATTTTGAAACAAAAGGGGATGATGGACGGAGCGTTTGAGCAAATCAAACACTCACCCCCAGTCAACTGATCTGGGTTTAATCCAACACCATTCTTTAGCTCACTCAGCCACCCCATTTCAGACATGGCCATGTGCAAATCAGTCTGACCCTGTGCCTCATGGGAACAGTCCAGCCCGAACTGCCAAGCCATGTCTTCCCTGAACCGGAAACAAACATCCTGGGACCGGTTTCGGATTCATAATCCTCATCGGCCAGGCTATCTTGAATCCAGTGGCCAAGTGAGCGAGGGAATCTATTATTTTTTGCCTAATAGATTTCACTATTTTAGTCGACAAAACATGCATTAGGCATTTTAACTTCCCACTCTTGCCCTTTTAACATTGGTGCAGTCTGGCAAGCTGTGGTAAGCTGACCTATGTACCCCTGCGAGGCTGAGGAGATAACCTGATTGTATCCAAACAGTCTTAATTGTCGCCAGAGACAGATAAAGTACTTTTTGATAAAGCTGTTATTGTTTAATTGGTACTATAAGTATTGAGGAGTGCATTCTAATTGTTTGGATAGTTTTAATTAACTATCAAATAAACGTATTATCACAGAGATCACATGGTTAGGTGGTATAACTTATAAAGGAACGTTGTAAGCTTTTCCAAAAGAGAGTCTGCACTGATTAGAGCCGGAGTACCAAAGGAAATTTGTTTCGGGCTCTCTCACAGATGTTCTAATTTTGGGAATCTTTGACAGATGTTGGTGTGAGGAGCTCAGTTGGTGGAAAGGTTGATGTAGTTTAACGCTTGCGTCTTTGCAGTCCAGGATGCTCTGGTGAATGGCTGTATGAACCAATAGTCAAGGCTTTGAAAATAATTTGAGAGGATAATGGAATAGCGTGAGGGGAACACAGAATCTTGTTTTAGAGAAAGAGAAACTGGATGGCAGAAGAGACAGCTAGATTTGGAAACGGCAATTCTACCTCCAACACTGGGGAACTTGCTGTGAAAGTTCCAAAAGGGCTTGGGCACCTGTAGGTGGATGGTCAGGAGGCTTTGAGATGCTTTGGATCTACGGCAGCTGCTTTGATGAGATGTTTGCCCTTCAATTGTTCACTGTCATTAGGAGCATACCTGTAGCAAACGAAGAAGAAGAGAATAGAAGAAGCAGTTTGGGCTGAAGCCAGCTCAGTACCATTGGAGATTCAAAGAGAGCAAGAGAGGGAGGAATATATTTGCGTAATATCTGCATTAGATTTCTTCTATGCCAGACGAGGTAACATCTTGAATCCTACCATCTTAAGAACCAAATGGAACACTGTGGCAAAAAAGGGAAATACGATTGGTACAAAAAACAGTTGGGGTGTGTCCCTTGAAAATAGATACTCCGCACTATCAGATATCAATGAGTGCGATTGACTTCATGGGACAGAAGCTGCTGTTGATTACAATTCACCCAGCCTCACAAACACCAAGTCATGTAGTGCCAAGGGCATCCCTGAACCTACTTCTAATAATCCCAGTAGCAACAGGACACGCAGTTTATTATCTAATTTTGGGCTAGCACCCAGTAGGCAAAATGTAGTGTCGTGCCAGGATATAGCAATACCAGATAACAGAAGTCTAAACTTCCTATCATTGAACCTTGCTGGAATTTCTAACAAAATGATCTCCCCAGAATGGTGCGAGTTCATAGAGCACCATGACATAATCATGTTTCAGGAAACCTGGGCAGTGAACCCGGTCTATCGGCATGGCTTCCTAAATTTTTATGTCCCAGCAAAAAAGAACCCCAAAGGGCGGCCATCAGGGGGATTGATTATCTGGGTGCTCCAATCTTTGCGTTGTAATATCCAGGAAAGATCCCTCAATAATAGTGACATACTATCAATTAAGATTACCTGGGCCAATGGCCAAGAGATGGCCATTTATAACATATACGCTAGGGGAGTTGCAGGGGGAAAAACCTCAGAGGTAATAACAGCACTTGATAATGATCTTGAGCTCCTTCCATCTCATCTTTCTATCTTGGTGGGTGGAGACATGAATACGACCTTCGAACCTTTGGGCTCGGAGGACGGTGAAATGTCCTTAGAAGAGGATAATAAATGGGGAATTCCCCAGTTGGACATACTATTGGTCAAGAGATGGTCTGAGGTAGCAATTCAAATCAAGAGCTTGTGCTTAGCAAGGGGCCTAAGAGCAGCTAATGGGCGCACCCCGTCTGACCGACCGGGTGTTCACACATTTGATAATGGAAGGGCAAAAAGTTGAATAGATTATATCCTAGTAGATGTGAGGGATTGGCACAGGCTGGTAGATATGAGCATCACATCTAGATTAGAGAGTGACCATAATCCACTATGCTTGATCATACAATTTAACCAGGGGGTGCCAGCTCCAAGCCCGGAAAGGGGCGCAGTCACTTTGGATATTATCTCTACAAATAACCAACGCCATGTAAGGTGGGGCAGGCTGATAGAGAAGCCAGAGATGTTAGGAGACCTAAGGAAGTTAGTTGTCTGTGAGATTAACATTATGAAAGAACATTGTACCGAACCCAACTTCTCCAGATTTATGGAGGAGGCACACTCAGGGCTTTTTCTAAAACCAGTAGGCCAAAAAAAGGTGGTAAAATCACCCACAAAACAGGGGTGGTATGATCAAACATGCAGAAGAGCACGTCAGAAACTTAGTCTTGAGCTAAGGAGTCAAAGCAGAGAAGGAGTGAGGAAGGCCAGGGATGTCTACAGAAAAGTACAAACCAAAGCGAAAAAGCTCTGGGACGAAAATCATTGGCTTGACCTCAAATCAGCATGTGCAGCTAAGAAGCAAAAAGAGTGCTGGGCAATCGTAAAATGGGACAGGGGGGGGGGGGTAGCAGAGCGTCCACAAAACAACGTTGCAAAGAACTTATGGATTGACTTCTTTAAACCACAATATGCATGTAATCTGGACACAGGCCAATATCTACCTCCCCCAAGGTCTTCTTCAAAGGCGAAGTGTTCAGCATGGGTGATGTAAACATAGGGGAAACCACCGTTACAACGCAACTATTACAACGCACACCGTTACAACGCACACCATTACAACGCAGGCTCCTTTACATCGCATGCCTTTACAACGCATGATATTACATAGCAGATGCTATTACAATGCATGCCTTTACAACGTAAGTATAGGTAAGTATATCATTTTATTTAACCTTTTTTTTAATTTCAAAAATATTGAAAATAATTAAAATAAATTATTTAAAGTAATTTTATATATATAGTTTGGGTTTTGGGATACAGGGGTATTTTTAGGGTTCAGGGTTGTGTTTGGGTTTTGGGGTACAGGGGTATTTTTAGCGTTCAGGGTTGGGTTTGGGTTTTGGGGTACAGGGGTATTTTTAGGGTTCAGGGTTGGGTTTGGGTTTTGGGGTACAGGGGTATTTTTAGGGTTCAGGGTTGGGTTTGGGTTTTGGGGTACAGGGTTATTTTTAGGGTTCAGGGTTGGGTTTGGGTTTTGGAGTACAGGGGTATTTTTAGGGTTCAGGGCTGGGTTTGGGTTTTGGGGTACAGGGGTATTTTTAGGGTTCAGGGTTGGGTTTGGGTTTTGGGGTACAGGGGTATTTTTAGGGTTCAGGGTTGGGTTTGGGTTTTGGGGTACAGGGTTATTTTTAGGGTTCAGGGTTGGGTTTGGGTTTTGGGGTACAGGGGTATTTTTAGTGTTCAGGGCTGGGTTTGGGTTTTGGGGTACAGGGGTATATTTAGGGTTCAGGGCTGTGTTTGGGTTTTGGGGTACAGGGGTATTTTTAGGGTTCAGGGTTGAGTTTGGGTTTTGGGGTACAGGGGTATTTTTAGGTTTCAGGGCTGGGTTTGGGTTTTGGGGTACAGTGGTATTTTTAGGGTTGTGGGTTGGGTTTGGGTTTTGGGGTACAGGGGTATTTTTAGGTTTCAGGGCTGGGTTTGGGTTTTGGGGTACAGGGGTATTTTTAGGGTTCAGGGTTGGGTTTGGGTTTTGGGGTACAGGGGTATTTTTAGGTTTCAGGGCTGGGTTTGGTTTTTGGGGTACAGGGGTATTTTTAGTTTTTTTAAAGTACCTAATCTATTTTTTAAAATATATATATATATATATATGTACAAAATAATTATTTGTAAATAATTTAATTTATTAAATTAATTTAATTTTAATAATTACATTTTTTAAGAAAATAATATACTTACCTATACTTACGTTGTAATGGCATGCGTTGTAATAGCATATGCTATGTAATGTCATGCGTTGTAAAGGTATGCGTTGTAAATGTTTTTGCGCTGTAAAAAATGCGTTGTAACGGTGTGCGTTGTAAAAGTTTGCGTTGTAACGTCATACATCCAAACATAGCGTTGGATGGGGTGACTGGAGGGAGAGCGCCAGGAATGGACAGAATACCAGCCGATGTATTTTTAAGCGACCGGGCTTCATGGTGCCAATACTTTGTCTGGTTAGCAAATTCCATAGCCCATGGAGCTTCCATTCTCAATTCATGGAAGGGTGCGGAGATCATCCCAGTCTTCAAAAAAGGTGATAAGTCACTCCCAAGCAATTACCGACCCATCAGTCTAATTGATTCTGCACAAAAACTGATGGGTCGATTGATACAAAATAAACTACAAGCATGGTTAGATGAGAAGGATGTTCTCTCCCCTTACCAAGCCGGCTTTCGCCCCCTAACAAGTTCTATTGACCAGGTCTTTTACTTTCTAACTTTGTACTGGAGAAACGTGACCTTGATCAATGGTCCATTGTATGCCGTATTTGTTGACTTGAAGTCAGCATTTGACTTAGTCCCGCGACAAAAATTGTGGAGCGTCCTCGCGGAAATGGGTATCAGCCCCGAATTATTGACATTGTTAGTCCGCATGCATGAAAATAATTACGCTAGGATCAGGTGGGGGGCCCAGGGTGAGGTAACTGATTCTTTCCCTGTAGAGAGTGGGGTTAGACAGGGATGCGTCCTGGCACCCACCTTATTCTCATTATATATCAATGGCATAGTGGACTACCTGAAGAAATCCCCTACGGATGCCCCAATACTTGACGGGGTTTGTGTGCCAGTATTAATGTTTGCTGATGACACGTTGCTGGTATCACGAACTCCTAGTGGCCTTCAGAAGGCAATTAATGCTTTCGGGGATTTCTGCCAGATCCGGGGCTTGGAATTAAACACTTCAAAGACTAAGTTTATGTGCATGAATCCAGCCAAGCCATATAGGGGCACAATAACTTTCAATGGGGCCGCCTTAGAACAGGTGGATGCTTTTACATATCTTGGTATCTCCTTACAGGGCAATATGAAATGGAAGTCCCATATTGACTCAGCAGTTTTAAAGTTCCATCAACTAGCAGGGGCCCTAGCACTTAAACATAAAACTTCACTAACCAGACCTATCCATCCTGTGTTAGAGATTTATAGTATGAAGGTGCTAAATGCCTGTCTGTATGGTTCAGAGTTGTGGGGTTTTGCTAACTTGAGCATTTTGTCCACTGCCGAGAACAAGTTTTTGAGACATCTGGTTGGCGTTCCACAGAGCACACCAACAATCCCCCTGTTGTATGACCTGGGGAGGAAAAAGATTGAGGACCTGGCTCGACTGCGCCCATTACTATTCTGGAGGCGAATAATGTCAACGCCGGAGCTAGGTCATTCTGCCTCCTCCCTCATGGACATTATCAAGAAGGACCGATTCCATACAATAACATGGCTCAACGAGATCCGGAACCTATTAACAAAACTCCACCTAGACCATCTATGGGCCAACACTGACCCAACTGCCTTCCCATCAAAGGAGATTGTGAAAAAAATGTACTGGGATATGACTTTGCAATCTGTGTTGACCTCTAACCCACATTCCATGTTAACATCCCAGTATTTGGAAATCAAATTTGCTCCATTTTGTGAACAATACTGGGATTTTATTACAAAACCTATGGATAGAATATTGTACTTCCAATTTAGAGCTGGTAGTTTGCCCCTTAACGCTTTCACACAAAAGTGGTCGCCTAGTATTTTTAATCTATGCAACCGTTGTAAAGACTTGGTTGAGGACATCTCGCATTTTCTGTTTGCCTGCCCTCTTTATGCTTCTCCAAGAAGGAGGTGGTTAAAACCAGCGTGTCAGAATTTAGGGACACGTAGGTGCCAGGAAGCACTTAGAATTTTGGGATCAAATAGCTCCCCTCCTTTAGCAATTGCAGTAGCAAAACATCTGGGATGGGCATGGATCATTCGCACTCGCACTTTAGCCAGTGGAGTAAGAAGAAATGTATTGTGATTTTATGTAGATTAACTATTTAATTAATCATGTTTAGTGAATTGGAGTTTTTAGCAATGCATTCCTTTTAGTCATGATTCGTCAGCGTTTTGAATTTAATGTGTGTTTTAAAATGTGATTGTATTTTAGAATAGTATTTACTGATGTATAGGTTAGGGTGTCAATGCTTTTATGACAATGCTGTCGAATAAAGCTTTTGAAACTGAAATTGGAATATCTGCTGCAAACACCGAGTATGTGTAAAGTGCATTTTCTCCCATGGATAACTTGGCACTGGATAACTGATGCTTGTTGTTCCCGAGCTCAATGGTGCTCTTTTTATCGACCTCAGAGGATGAGTGGCTGGCTGCATATGCCGGGATTCAAACTTCTGACCATGGGGTCAAACACATATCCCTGCAGGGGAAGCGTTAATCCATGGAGTCATTAGACCCAGTGTAACTGGTGGTCGTATTGTTTGGGATAAGGTTGTATATTCAAGTCCAAGGTACCTTTGTGTGTGTGTGTGTAAGGTAGGCCTTGTAGCCCACCTGGGTCCTCGTGAATGTGGTTGGCAAGGTGGCTCTATGGAGCATGACGGTTGCAATGATTGTCTATAAGTAACAATGCCTACATCTTAAAAGCAGGGCTCGTCGACCCTCCAAATAGTAACATTAAGAATGATTTTCAAAATGACAACATTTATGCAAATCTCCAGTGACATTATGTTAATGCGAATGCTCCTCATACATATTCATTGTGGATATCTTACTATTTTGTGGTTTGACAAGATCAGCCCTCCTTGGGTGTGGGTGATTGAGTTATTGCACCATATTTCAATAGCTCTATTACCTCCACCCTAATTCTAACCCCGGGACTTTCCCTCTGCTATTGATTTCATTTTCATAAATATATATTGGTAATTATGTTTCTTTCATTTTGTTCTGCACCAGCCCGAAGGCGAACTGCAAAATACAAAGATTCCATTTAAGTTCGGCTTCGCTTTTCATTCAACATCGGTGCCAAATCATGCAGTGCTGCCTATTTTTGGACATACATACAAAGCTAAAAAAATAAAAATATTTAACATACTGAAAAATAAAAAGGCGATGTGTTAAAGTGACATGTTGTCAACAGAAACACAGACCTAAAGCTTTTTTTGTTTTTTTTTTAGCCAGCAGCATTCATTCAGGCTCTAATTCCTAGGTACTCTGAATTCCCGATGTGGGCAGAAATAGAAGTTTTGAGTATTTCGGTAACTCACCATGCAGTGTTGCCACATGTGAATTCAGCTCAAAGTTTTAAGGGGGCCATGTCACCACGTCATACCTGGGAAAGGTATCCCTGGACAATTGGGAATTACTTGTGGGAAGGGGTGCACTAACTCTGATTTCCCAGGCAATTCCCCATTCCATCGAAGATGTCTCAGAAACCAAAGGTAATTTTACATCCGAAAGCATGGACACCCAAGGTTTGGGTGCAAAATCTCTGCATCGGAATTCCCTTTGCAGTTATAAACAGACGCTAAGCATGCTGGTACTTGGGTCAGGGTGGACTGGCACTGGAGAAGGTTCTACTCCAGTTGGGTTGTACATTTTAGGGTGCATAACCTTACGCCAGTGATACTGGTCTCATGTGTCTGCAACAATTGCACAAGGATATTTTGAGGGCTCCCACCTAATCCTCAACCTAACCAAAAATAAGACTAACAGGCACATGCATCAAGAAAAGCTTTTTACTGAGTCCTTAATTGCTATTATTAAGGAATCTCAATTAAGGACTTTTAAAAGCCTATGCATGTAGGAATCGCTATTAAAATATCGAATCCCAAACATTCCTTCGTTGCGACTCGTAAATTGCGACTTGCAATTAAGGAATGTGAAATTGCATGTGCAATTTGCGAGTACTAATAGGTACGAGCAAATTGCGCTTGTAATTTCAAGGGTGCAAAGGTGTCAAAATGACACCATGTTGCACCCCTGAAATTGTGATCTGCACCCATGTTGCGCATAGTGCAAAATGCGATTCCTTAAATGCATTTGCAATTTAAGAAATCACATCAATTGCGATTTCTTAAATTGCGAGTGACTAACACTTTAATGCATCGCAAAAGGCTAATTTGTGCGAATAGCACTATTTGCGCCCGCAAAAACCTTTGATGCATGTTCCACTTAATGTATATAGAATGTGTTAGGAAGAAACGTGAAGAGCCCTGCTATCTCAAGAAGTGCTCCATTGGGCGTATATACATTTGCGTTACTGTCTACTGCAGTATGCAATGTAGTGAAACAGTTTGAATAAACAAGTTGATGCTAGCCCTGATTGCTTTTCCCTATCGATCACGAATACATCATTGCTTCTACAGAGGGGCGAAGCCTGCGAAGGGGGAGGTTTCTTGACTATCCTTGAGGTCAACCCCGTTTTTGGTAGCTGTAGATTCTGTTCACATGCTGCTGGAAAGTGTCTTTCCAAGCTGTCTTTGAGTGTTCAAGGGGAGACACAATACCCGCCCATCAGCAGTGTGTCATCTCTTCGACACTCTTACAGGAGAAGGATACATCACTTCATTCAGGTCGCCATAGATATACCAAAGTTTGTGTTGCCCAAGATAGGGCCTAGATTTACTAACGGTTTGCACCCGAGGAAAGCGATGCAGAGCTGAGCATGGTTTTTACTGTCCAGCACAAAGGTGTTTTGAGCTGGAAAGGCAAAAAGCGTTTTGAACTGCTGTGGATCACTTTGTATCAAGTGGGTGTTACTACGCCTGATAATTGGTGTTCTCATAATGAGACCCCTGCTAATTGGAGTTCTATTTAACTGTCTTTAGGCAATAAATACCACCCAACGGGGAGTTTTGTTTTTGGGGAATAGTATGGATTTTGGTGCTTACTACATCGAAATCCACATGTTCTGGTAAATAGTAGCAATTGTCACTGACATTTATTGGCAGATTCCATCTGTAGATATTTATCTCAAAACTCATAATTGCAATATGTGTGGTACCCGGAGTTAATTAACCAGGTCGCTGGTAATGACAGTCTAATCTAGCTTAGTGCGGGCATCCATGCCTTTTGACGCAAAGCCCTATCTACTAAGCAAATCAGGTCAGGATTTCAATCAGAAACCAATGCCTACTTGAAGGATGTGTAAAAAGGGGAAATGTATTAATTTCTCAAAAACAAACCTTGCATTGCATGCGTATTCAACCAGTACAGATCCTTTGCTAGACTGTGCACAATCACCCGTGTGCAATGCTGGGAGGCTGTATGTTGCTAAAGCAGCCTTATCAGAGCGCCAGCGCAGGTGATGACCATGTCAACAGGCACATTTTTATAGATGTCCCTTCCCCTGTGTTTTGCTCCTTCTGGTGCCCACAGCAGGGCTAGTTTGGTTGCTAAGCTGCAGTGCATGAAAAGTTACTAAATCTGGGCCTAAAAGTGCTGCATTCGAGGCTGTGACCCAGAAATGAAGGTGACCGAGGCAAGAGAGGATGAGGGAGTATTTCTGCTGTGTTGCTGTGAGTTGGGTGGATTGGTAGACTTTCCTGGAGCATACTGTGCTCATTGTATTATCCTCACAAGGTTTTCATCTTTTTAGAGAGCACAATGTCAGTGAATAACCCCCATATAATACGTAACCATAATGAAAATTCCCCCCTTCTTTATACAGAATCCCTACAAAACTCTGCAGATACTCCCCGCTGATGAGTCCCAAAAAAGGCCAGCAGAGTCTGCAGACACATCTCACTGATGAACCCCAAAAAGACCAGCAGAAATCCGATGCACCTCACTGAACATCCCCCAAAAAGGCCAGCAGAGATCTGCAGATACACCTCACTGATGAACCCCCAAAAAGCCAGCAGAGATCTGCAGATACACCTCACTGATGAACCCCCAAAAAGCCAGCAGAAATCTGCAGATACACCTCACTGATGAACCCCCAAAAAGCCAGCAGAGATCTGCAGATGCACCTCACTGATGAGCCCCCAAAAGGCCAGCAGAAATCTGCAGATACACCTCACTGATGAGCACCAAAAAGACCAGCAGAAATCCGATACACCTCAATGAACATCCCCCAAAAAGGCCAGCCGAGATCTGCAGATACACCTCACTGATGAACCCCCAAAAAAAGCCAGCCGAGATCTGCAGATACACCTCACTGATGAACTCCCAAAAAGCCAGCAGAGATCTGCAGATACACCTCACTGATGAGCCCTAGAAAAGCCAGCAGAGATCTACAGATACACCTCACTGATGAACCCCAAAAAAAGCCAGCCGAGATCTGCAGATACACCTCACTGATGAACTCCCAAAAAGCCAGCCGAGATCTGCAGATACACCTCACTGATGAACTCCCAAAAAGCCAGCAGAGATCTGCAGATACACCTCACTGATGAACCCCCAAAAAGCCAGCAGAAATCTGCAGATACACCTCACTGATGAACCCCCAAAAAGCCAGCAGAAATCTGCAGATACACCTCACTGATGAACCCCCAAAAAGCCAGCAGAGATCTGCAGATGCACCTCACTGATGAGCCCCCAAAAGGCCAGCAGAAATCTGCAGATACACCTCACTGATGAGCACCAAAAAGACCAGCAGAAATCCGATACACCTCAATGAACATCCCCCAAAAAGGCCAGCCGAGATCTGCAGATACACCTCACTGATGAACCCCCAAAAAAAGCCAGCCGAGATCTGCAGATACACCTCACTGATGAACTCCCAAAAAGCCAGCAGAGATCTGCAGATACACCTCACTGATGAGCCCTAGAAAAGCCAGCAGAGATCTACAGATACACCTCACTGATGAACCCCAAAAAAAGCCAGCCGAGATCTGCAGATACACCTCACTGATGAACTCCCAAAAAGCCAGCCGAGATCTGCAGATACACCTCACTGATGAACTCCCAAAAAGCAAGCAGAGCTCTGCAGATGCACCTCACTGATGAGCCCTAGAAAAGCCAGCAGAGATCTACAGATACACCTCACTGATGAACCCCAAAAAAAGCCAGCCGAGATCTGCAGATACACCTCACTGATGAGCCCCAAAAAAGACAGCAGAGCTCTGCAGATGCACCTCACTGATGAGCCCCAAAAAAGACAGCAGAGCTCTGCAGATGCACCTCACTGATGAGCCCCAAAAAAGACCGCAGAGCTCTGCAGATGCACCTCACTGATGAGCCCCAAAAAAAGACAGCAGAGCTCTGCAGATGCACCTCACTGATGAGCCCCAAAAAAGACAGCAGAGCTCTGCAGATGCACCTCACTGATGAGCCCCAAAAAAGACAGCAGAGCTCTGCAGATACACCTCACTGAAGAGCCCCAAAAAGGCAGCAGAGCTCTGCAGATGCACCTCACTGATGAGCCCCAAAAAAGACAGCAGAGCTCTGCAGATGCACCTCACTGATGAGCTCCAAAAAAGACAGCAGAGCTCTGCAGATACATCTCACTGAAGAGCCCCAAAAAGACAGCAGAGCTCTGCAGATGCACCTCACTGATGAGCCCCAAAAAAGACAGCAGAGCTCTGCAGATACACCTCACTGAAGAGCCCCAAAAAGACAGCAGAGCTCTGCAGATGCACCTCACTGATGAGCCCCAAAAAAGACAGCAGAGCTCTGCAGATGCACCTCACTGATGAGCCCCAAAAAAAGACAGCAGAGCTCTGCAGATGCACCTCACTGATGAGCCCCAAAAAAGACAGCAGAGCTCTGCAGATGCACCTCACTGATGAGCCCCAAAAAAGACAGCAGAGCTCTGCAGATACACCTCACTGAAGAGCCCCAAAAAGGCAGCAGAGCTCTGCAGATGCACCTCACTGATGAGCCCCAAAAAAGACCAGCAGAAATCCGATACACCTCAATGAACATCCCCCAAAAAAGACAGCAGAGCTCTGCAGATACACCTCACTGAAGAGCCCCAAAAAGGCTAGCACAGATCTGCAGTTGCTTGTTTAAGTGGTTGAATCTGAACTGTTTCTCTTGGAGACAGAAAAAGGCTCATTTGCATATACAGTATGGAGAGGTCTATAATGGCACAGTGAGCAAAATAGGAGGACCTGGAATGCAGCCCAGAGTAATTTCCAGTGGCTGAAATTAATACAAGCATTTCACTCATCGCTTTTTTTGCTTTGTCTCTGCAGAGAGGTCGACTTTAATGCGCAGTCCAGGTTCCAAATATTCCTGGATAGTGTTACATTAGTTTTTGTGTCTCAAAGGGAGATTAAAATAACCTTCGAGCAGTACAATCATGTAAAAAAAAGCCATATATCGATCACCGGGGAAAACCTCTAGATCTTTAAAAGCCATCTAAGCCAGCACAGTGGAAATGCAATTTTCACTGCTGTTGGACACAGTCCAGGAAATGGACAGGAGTTTGAAATCTCAAAGTGCTCCCAAGAAAAACAATTACAACATTTGCTGTGCAGGACTGGACTGTCTATTCTGCTACACCCTGTCGGCTGCAGGTTAGGAGAATTCTTTCAGCGTTGGAGGGGCTGCCGCGAGCCAAACATGAAAGCCCCCCTACCATTTTCTAGTTGCGGCTACCTGCACTGAAGCATTGGTTTGAACTTTTTTTTGCCTGGGCTGATTATAGTCTTCATTCTAGCCATGTTGCTGTGTTTTGGGTGTGCTGTATCAGATCACTGTCTGCACTTGTATAGAGGTATTATGCAGGGCCGTTTCTAGGTGTTTTGCCGCCCTAGGCGTGAATTGAAAAATGCCGCACCCTCCCTTTTACTAAGATCACTCTCCGCCCGTCATCCAGGCTAGAAGAATTAATACATTAGATATAAAAGAACTTGGAAAGTTTGGAATTGACAAAATGGTTGTGCTTTGCCCAGAAAGCATATTAAAGCAAGATAAACAGCAGGTGACACATTACTACAGTGACCCAGCTATATTGCCCAATTCATGATTACACTGGCATACATCTTGAGCTGCTCAAGTCACAAAGCTTACGATTCGAAATAGCACGCTCTTGTACCATACTGGTATACCTCCAAATGGTTTGCCATGGAAGGATGCAGCAGGGGACATTTATTTAGCTATGCATAACATAAAGCTGGAAATGTTGTACAAAAATTATATAACTCAAATCAGATCGAGACAGTAATTAAAACTTCTGAAAATAAGACAAGTTTTATATTCAAACAGCAGATCACACAAAAAAAGAAACAGAAACAGTATATAGGCTGCCTGTATTATTCAGATTTAGGAAAGAGTCACAGATCGTACCCTGATTGCTAGCATCTGTAAGTGGATGGGGTCCAGTCCATCAGGTTTTTGCCCACCAGCGTAACCTCCATCTTGGACGTCCTGAGTGTGAGAAAACCTGCTGTCATCCAGGTTTGAACATCTAACATGGATCTGAAACTGTGGCGGGCTGCACCCCTAAAATCCTATACCTCAACACGCCCACTGGTTGGGTGTTTACTTCAAATTCATGAGGCAGTGTCAAGGCAGTCCCATGATAAGCTACAAATCAGCATATCAAAAATACAGTCGAATAGGAAAAGAGTGACTCAATCAGTGAGCTGTCAGCTGCAATTAGGCATTTTGAGGCCGATTATGATTGCGGTTTTAGGCACCTCAGTGATGCTGGCGGTGGCAGAAAATGTCCATTTACTTACTCCTGCGGCGGTCTTTGCTTCCGCCATATTACAATGGGCAAACATTGCCCATTACCAGTCCGTCGCAGAGTTTTCAAAACCGCCAGAATTTTTGTTCTGCAACGGTGGCTGAGGAACCAAAAGAGAAACACTGCCGTGCAGAATGACGTTACGACCCCCGGACAAATCACGATGCCTAAAACAGCCCATCAGAATGCAGTGGAGAAACCAGCCACCCGGAGACGGGTGAAGCAGACTGCGGAGATAGAAACTCGAATCCGAGGCACCTCCACACGTTTCTGGCCGCCATGGATCCAGCTCTACAAGCCCTTCCGCTGCTGTACCTGATCCACTACCAGCAGATAAAACGCTGTCACGGTCAACACCGCAGGAAAGTAAATAACACATCTCCGCATACAACCACAACACACAACTGTTGTGCTGAAATAAGCTTCCTGTCTAAATCAGACAACCTTGTGGAGACAGGAACATATTCCCCAGTGTACATGTCCTGCTTATCAGAAATTGACACCTCTGCATCGGGGTCACCCGTCACCATAGAAATCTTTGCAACTAGCCCAGTCATGTCACTGCATCAGTTAAGCCGCTGGAAAACCTGCCCACAATTTAGTAAGAGTTCAGGACATTATCCCAGACAAGCAAAACCAACATCACAACATCCACACCACATGTAACATAAAAAAGCACCACTCAGCACAACATATCTGCAGCAGGATGTCATGTTCAGGGACACTTTCTACAGTGACATCTCCTTAAGATCATCACAAATTGAATAGGAACATGAGTGTGGGGTGAGCGAAGAGTCCCTCCAAAATGACTATAGTCATCACTGCACACATTTATTCATTCAATCGGGTGTGTATGTGTACCTCTCAGTAGGCCAACAAGGCATTGGAATGAGTCAGTGAGCCCAAGTAGATGACACAGCATATTACACACCACTGCCACACAATCACAGATCACCACAGCCCCCAAGCAGATATTGGTAGGCCCCTCACATACAATGGCAGACCATATCACACAATGACAGCCCACACCATGCAACACAGAACAATATTCCTGACTCAAACAGAAAACACAAAGTAAGCACCACTGTGCATTTCACTCACAAGTGTACAGCTGAATTAAATGACATCATGTGAGTATTTTTAGTATACCAACAACGCTGACTATGCTGCCAACTCACGGAACACCCACACACCATCACTCCACCTCAACAAAGGGAGCACCAACTTTAAGTAATGAAGGAATGCCAAAGCGTCAGGAAGTTCCATCTTGGCAGGAAACTCTGACCTGACACTCAGGACAACCCTCCTCCTCACACCTGCCTTCCACTCATGTGAATCAAAGTGAGTAATTGAAGAAATGAAGAGTCACTGTGCAGATTAACAACATTGGAACTGTTCCCACTGCATGTCAAGTCCCTCAGACAGCTCACACACTGAAACATAGCCTCATGCACATACCATAAGTCAGCAGCAATCTATGACAATAAATAGACTAGCCTAAAGTGGAGTACACAGTGCAGGAAAAACATGGAGAAACCCACATAGCATTTGTACAAGACAAGCAAGAGGAGCAACATATCACACTAACCGAGGCCATCAAATCAGACATGAGTGGCACAGTAAATGAAATTGAACTAAAGTAACATCTGTGCAATATCCCTGTGATATAGCAATGCAAGCTATGCATTGGCACAGGAATGATAGGAACTGCCGTACGCCATACCGTCAACAGCACCACATCTGTAACAACCACCTTGACTTGTGTATGCCACGAGCACAACACTTATGGCACATTGTCACACTCCCTGACAGTCAAACCCAAGTATGACCATCACACATACCCCTCATCTACCCATCTCACACCTTCACTATTCAACACCTGTGAGAAACACAGATAAAGGTGCAAATAAGGTCCTGTGAGTTTCCTGATAACCAATGACACACCCTGGTGTGTATCTACAAATGTCAGAATCCCACTCAGGGATGTCTGAACCAATGCTGATCAAAATCCAGTTTCCAAACACATATCTCACAAACAACATCCAAAGAAGTTCAACAAGCTAAGCCATGTGCAGGCAAACAGTGGATAGGCAATGTGACCCTAGTCACAGGAATACACAACAGTTTTACTCTGCACAACTGCACAGACACCATCCCCCAACCCAATAAAACAAATGTATTATCAAATGCCAATCATGAACACTAACTGTGCTCTAAAGGACACATCTGCTAATACATACATAGACACTACACCAGTTACCAAGTGAGCATTGTGTTAATGTGTAGCACAAGCATGCACATACACACTCCTGACAAGTGACAGGTCAAATATAGTAGGCCATAGCACTATTGTGCACTCAAACAAGCTCATGAACAAGTCTCCACATTGCTGCATGTGACATTCACACAAGAAATGCACACTACAAATACAACACACATCTGAATGTATTACAATGCACAAACTCCTCACACACAATGTCATGCAAATATAACATTACACACACATGGACCTGCCAGTAGAAGGAGCCAACTCAGGCCAAAGACTGCATCCATCGACATCAAAAACACAACATATGCACATACAAAATCATCACATAGCAAACTCAGCTGGAAATCAGGGGGACTCAAATCAGGCAAGGAGCAAGGCAACATACACTGACAGCAGTGCATGTACAGTAAGCAGCGTGTGAACACCAAAAAAACAGTATCACACATATCTGAGTGCTCCACCATGAACTTCCACACAACAAATCATCACAGGCCACAGATCACATCACACTCAGGAAGGGTAGCAGTACCTCAGCAAATAGACATACACTTTAGCTATCACCTACTGCTGCACAACTCAGGAAAACACAGATGCATCGAACATGACTAGAGGACTGTGCTGGTAAAACTTATGCACTGTACATGAGCAACCATGACTGCAATCAAGTATAAGAAAACACCACATAACAAATTGTGAAACTGTTCTAAGTGGCAGATTGGTCCTGTACACAGATCATCCTCCCACAGTATAGTGTCACACTATGAAGTGGTGGGGAGGGTCACACACTGGCAAGGCAGGGGCTGAAAGATATTTGACTGAAGTGGTGTGTACATCAATATTGGACAGGTGAGGAGTGTACAGTGCAAAAACACATAGAGGAGTAACTCACAATGATTAGGCATCAAAAGCCCCTATAGGGGATGGAATGACACTTCATACCACATACTTGTCCCAAAAATGTGTCAAGTGACAGCAATGTATGAGAAAAGTCACATATAATGTCAGTTTGCCTGAGCAGGTCAGCATAAATGTAAACAAGAGCCACGGCTGATCAACAAACCACAACACAGTCATTGCAGTAATACACTCTGCATACTCACAACTGACAGTGACAACAAGTAGGAGTACCCCAGGATTGCAAGATCACACTGGCATACTGCACAGTGCTCAACCAACAACTCCTACATGTGCCCACAATCTTAAGCACATGTCCGATAATGTAAACAAGCAGGCACTCATTACCTGGATCATACATGTGTGTAGGTGTCATGTTCAGGGGCACATACACATCAACACTTCTAACAATGACAGGCCAATCACACTGTATGACTACTCAAGTGCAACATAAAAATGTACCCATGTGACTAGGAAGCCAGGCCTACACACGATGACTACACTTCTACATGCTGTTCACACATCAAGATAGATCCCAGAGATATGACGGACCCTGTCCACCCCGCAAGTTATCCTGTGGATAGAATTCATGTTGTGGTACAGCATCCGAATATGACCTGTGTACAAAATTGAAGACCTGACAATAGAATGATTAGGATAAGAGGACATCATCACAGACAACCATCATTGCACCCTCAACTCTCTGAGTTAAGAAGCACAAAAGTGCCTGTAACCTATGGCCACCTCTGAAAAAGAAAATAAAGTAATTTCCAAGGTGAATGTGGCATAGAGAGCATGTGTCACATGAACATATACACATACATTGCACTCTTTCATTAGCAAGGGCAGCGACAAACCACACAACATGAGTAACAGTCTTTATTACATAATCTCTGGATAGGCATCAAAAGTGCAAAACATCAAGGCCATTGGCCATTCCAAATTTCTAGTCCACACATGTGTGCATGAGAACCTGCACATCAAATGGGTAACACAGTCCACTGCCATGGGAATCACCACAGGTCAGGGGCTTCGAATGGGCCGTCCAGGCACTGCTGTGGGTGAAACAGTGTGGAGACGGGGACTTGGCTTCAACTTTGGCTTTAAGTTGAACTGGTGGAGCGGGACTACGTGGAGGTCCACGGAGTTGGGGACAAATTCCATGGAACTCCGCTCCGCCACCGGCCTCCACCCCCTATTAAGAATTAATGAAAACTACATTAAAGATTAAGAAAATAGACTTACCTTCACTGTGGCGTCCCCGAGCTGCTGTCCTCCTCTTTCTCGCAGTCTCAGGGACATCTGCGCATGCAGTCTACTTTCTTTAACCTTTAATGTAGTTTTTATTAGTTCTTAATAGGGGGAGGAGGTGGGGGCTGTTCAACTCCACTCTGCTGCGGAGTGTGCAGAGATTTGCCTACTCCGCGTTCTCTGCAAAATGCGAAGTAGGCGTATCCTGCACTCTCCTCTGCCCACAGTTAGTAGCAGGCGCCTGTGGCTCTCTAGCCGTCGGGATTTGCTGGACCTGATGGTACTCTGGGGGTGGCCTTGCCTTTTCCCCTGCATCCTCTGTTGTTGAGGTAAACCCCCCACTTTGGTCTCTTGTCCCTGCTTCACAGAGGTGTGGGTGGGAGTCAACATTTTGGGTGAATCTGCCTTTGGAATGAGATTGAGCTTTGTTGTAGCAGGCACCAGGTTCACAGCAGACAGGGCAAGTGTTTGTGGGTCTTTGGGATCAGGTGGGGATGGGAATGCCCTTGGATGGTGATGAGTTGGAGGAATATAATGTGGATGCCTGTTTTTTTGCCTGCTGCCCCTGAGTGTCCTGGGGTGGGCTTTTTGTCTTGCTGTCATGTGTGCTTGTTTTGTGTTGTGGAGAGGGCGTCTGGGGTCTGGTAAACTTAGAGAGCTGCTGTTGTGTGCTGCGTGCGGATGACTGGGTGCCTGAGGGCTCTTGCATGTGTGTACTCTCATCAGGTGGTGACACTGGCAGGGTGGTTGCTGAAGGGACAGGAGCTGGACTGGGAGCTTGTGACTGCTGAATGGCTGTCGTCACTGTGGAGGACAAAGAATGGACAGTTCTGTGTAGGCCATCCACGTCAGCATGAATGTCCTCCATGAATGCAACAATCTGTGGCAACTTGTTGCCATGATCCTGAAGGGCATTCAGGAGAGCGGTCTGACCCACACGCAGCTGGCGCAAAATGTCTGCGACCTCCACACTGAGGGCAGCAGGGGAGATAGCGGTGCCTGGGGGCAAGGAGACTCTACTCTTCTTAGGGCTTTATGCACAGACAGCACTTCGGGGAACATCCGGGAGGGTGGGCGCTGGACGAGGTGTGGCGGAAGAAGATGCAGACCTTGAACTTGAAGATGTGGAGGTTGGTGTTTCCAGGCGGGAATCATCCAGGGCACTCCTGTATACCACTGAGGGGCTGGTCCCCTCAGTGTCACTGAACTCCTGTGTAGCAGTCATGCCAGTAGCTTCCCCAACGGTGTCGGGCCCCCGTCCTTCACTGCCCTTGGTAGATGCTGCAAGAGACAGAGACATAAGTTCAGTATAGTGCCATACTCACAAACATCATATGCAATACAAACTCGAATCCTTCGAATGAAACTCCCATGTTTAACTATTCCATGTACTTTCAGCATATGCCACATTTATGCAGTCATCAGATGATGCCAGGAAACATGCATAGTTGATAGTCATGCTCCAGGTTGCGTTGACACAGCCAAATAGCTGGGCCTGTGCCTCCCTGTAACCACACATACAATTGTCTGTATGCATACCTACGTGCCTGTAGGTAAGATAGCTATACATCAAAACATGTTGTCTCAGTCACATATGGAGTCTATTTAATGGAACACCACAGGTAAAAGTCCAATATGTCCTTTTGCAAGGGCAACCAGCTCCTGATATCCACCATGTTGGGCTTTGAAGCACAACTACAGTTGTCCATTGGTGTTAGCTGTGTAGATGTTACAATTTATCTGATGTGCACAGCACGTCTATGAATGCATACTAACATGATGCTCACTACTGTTCACTGCAAGTTGATGTCTCTGACACGCACACTGCAGCATATGTCACAAGGCCACATCTTATCTGTCAATGAAGTGCCAAGGAGCACCATTGCACAATGTAGTCACAAACACAAAGCACAATAGCATTGGAATGGGAAATTAATGCAAGACTTCATAGGTTGTGACATGTCACATACCAACATGTCCACAAGTCCCTTACAGGTCCTTATTGTTACAAGGCAGGATTGTGTCTTCTGTTGATGATGAAGTTGGTGGACTCCATTAGGACAGCTAATGTGTGACAATACCTGGGGTCTGGCATATGACATCCCTACGTTGTGCTGACTGTTGACATTGAGGACACATCAATGTGCCAATAAGTGACACACCGATTATAAGCATTAGCCACAACTTCACCATGCACTGATGCACAAGGACACCCCCCACAATGCACACATACTGAGGACTGACACTCTGAGTAACCTTTACTAATTATCATCCTCCAAATTACTGAACAACGCCTCAGTCACATCAAAATTTGCCATACCCACTGATCGCATCCAACCATGTTAAGCCATAGTGCCGAAACAATTTTGCAATAGCCAGGTTCAGCTACATTGCATTTAAATCACAGAGTCTAACCATGCCAGTCATGTTGCCATGTGCACAAATGGCAAAGGCAAATTATCCAATGCATCACTGCAATCATCACCATCTACCCCATCAGCACCTGTGTGCACTCTCTGTCACTATGGCAGGTAATTACATCATGTTATACCATGCTGCTGATATTGGGCTAATATACTTTACAATTAAGCATGGGCGGAAAATCCGTTTCGCTCGCGGATTTTGCGGATTTTCGGTAAATTCGCAATCCGCGAGATTCGCGAATCTCCCGCAAAATCCGCAAATCCGCGAGCAGAGGATTTTGCTCGCACTGCTCGCACTGTTCGCGTGAGTTCGCGGCTTCCCAGTACAACTTCGCGCCCCGCGAATAAGTGCAAAATTGCAGAAATACGATCTTAGCAAAACTGAAACTACTTACCAGGTTCAAAAGTTCAGGCTCATCATTAGTAGCCATTTCCTGTAGTGCTTCCTGAGGGGCCCCTCCAGAGTTCAGTTGCCAGTTGCAACTATTATGTGACCCTGCTCTGAACCTCAGAATAGTTACACATATGCCACAAAGGTCCTGAATTACAGCTAAGGGAGACAAGCAGGAGCCAGGCTGGAGGTTCAAATCCATTAATCAGCCCCTAATTCATTATTGTCAGTTGGGGCAGGGCAGGTGTTGTAACTAATTTTGCAACAATGAAAGCACTTAGCAAGTGCAAAAGATCACTAATCAGGAAGCACTAAGGAAGCAGGTGCCAGCTAAAAAAATATTCTGTGACACATTAATCAGCCCCAAATTAATTCAGGTCACTTGAGGCAGGGAAGGTGTGCTTGCATTGCCACAATAATGTACACTGACTGGACAACCAGAGGGTGCTGTGATGAAACAGAGGGTGGCATGGGTGGGCCAGAGGGTGGCATGAGTAGTCAGAGAGTGGCAGTGGTGACAGAGAGTGGCAGTGATGAAGAAGAGTGTCCCAAACAGGCTGGACACGTAGAAACAACAAGTTCGCGAAACTTGCGACCCGACAGGTAAGTTCGCAATTTGCGACATTGTACAAAACCCTCGCGAACTGGCAGAAACCCGCGCAAACACAAAAAATCCGCAAATTCGCGAGAATTCGCGGATTTTGCGGATTGCGAGTTCGCAAATCCGCAAAATTCGCGAACGCGAGATTCGCAAAATTCGCCCATGCTTATTTACAATGGTGCTGTCCTCTCTATCATTGCGAATAAAGGGACCCAGGTGTGACCCTTACCAACTCACTGCTCCCTGAGGCCACATCTGAGCATGTCTGTAGCCACTAACACATCATCACATGAGCACACTATTGAGCTAGCCACACAGCGCACACAAGCCTGACAAGTTGACTGGGCTACCCACTTCCTACAATGAATAATCCTGTGTAGGAAGGTCTCAGTTCAGGCAACATTTATATATGTGAGATGAAAAAAATCGCAAGATGATTTTATGTGACAAGGTTCATGGGTTTTAACTCTTGAGAAACAAAATAGCGTATGAATGCAGAACAGCTGCACTCAACACTGAGGTGTGGCGCAGCGGCAAGGGCGACTGACTCCGGAACCCGGGGGCTCATGGGTCGATCTCCAGCGCTGGTGGCAGATCAGCCCAGCACCATGTGACTCTGGGCAATAGTTAGCTTAATCTTCCAGACGGCCCCCAGCACCTTGACACCTTCGGGTAATTGTTCACGCTTTACAAATACTGGGCATTCAGATTCACTTAGAAGCTATTGCATCACTCTAGAGACATCCCAGAGCTCCGACATTGGCTCAGGGCTGAGATTCATGTAGTCACTCACACGCAAAATCAAACTTTGCACAATACTCACCCCCAACCTGCTGCTGATGGGCCCTCAAGCGTCCATCCAGCTCTGGCTGTGTCAATGCTAGGATGTGGGCCATTAGTGGTGTTATGCTCCTGCGCGCCAACCTCCCACTTCCAGTGAGCACCCTCATTGTCATCTCAGCAACGTTTTTGCTCAGCAGGCAGATGTCATCCCACCTTTTGTGGCAGTGTGTATGACGTCGGTTTGAGACACCCAGAGACCGCACTTTGCGTCAATGGCCCTCCATATGGCCTAACACTGATGGACCTTAAGCTGCAGGCATGGGAGACAAGAAGAGGATGTTTCTGTGACACTGTGTTGTGTACCACTGTGTGACAGTACAGAAGCATGAAAATACATAGCACACTAATACATCAATGAAGGGCAGAGCCCATACAGCATGTCACATAGTACACATGGATCAAACCATATCATAGCAATGTATACATGCATGATGATGGACACACTACATGCCAATATCATACACATGCAGAGTGCCAGCACAGAAACCAATGTAAAAATGGCCCTCAGCTGTGATGCACTAAGTGAGTGAGCATGACATATAATACACTGGAAATGACGTGTAGTGGTCAGACTCACTGTGTCCTACACTACACACCCCTTAATGTCCTTGACCATTGCATAGCTACATGTGTCATAGTGGTCACATTTAGGGCCATGATCGTACATTTTCACAATCTGTCTTGTGCAGTCCTCATGCCTATGATAGCTCATTGAGAAATAGGGTGCAGGATAACAAATAGGTTTCACTCAGTCCTTTGAGTGATGGGTCCTTGTAACATTGGGCAGGCCAGAGGTCCTCACACTGAGGAAAAATGTGGGCCATCACAGAAATCATATGCATGTGGAATATGAATGGAGAAACAGTATATACACATGCGAGACTCAACACATCATGGAATCAATTGAAGGATGAAATGTCCACCTCACATTTAGCTGATGTGTCATAGGTGAATTACCACCAAGAGTGATAGACTCAGGAATTGTACTCCTTAAATGCCGTCAGAGATCTGTAGAAAAAAGGCTACACACCCTATTGACATGAAGTCAGCATACTAGGCGGTGTCTCACACATTTACATTACCCAGTCTCAGAACAACATGTGTTTATTTTGGCTTAAGAAGTGCTGTACAAGTGTCCATCTTGCCATCCACCCCACATACTCAAGTGCAATTAGTAATAGGTCATGTATAGAGCATATTCTTGGCAAAATATTGATGCATGTACTTTGGCTTGCACTCACAGCCACATACTACTGTACGTAACATCATGTGAGCATTCTGAGCATTCTCAAACTTTTCCTCAGACAATTAGCAGTACATCTGGCGCACCATATAGCCTCCCATACTGGGCAAGGACCTCGTCCACCAGGACCTCCGGCTCCTCTGTGGTGAAGGGACGGTCCTGATGTTCTCTGTTCGTGCCATCACTGGGTCTAGAGTACAGGTACAGCAGCAGTTGGTGGTGATGAATGGCAGCCAGCAGTGTCTGAATGCAAGTGCCATGTGTGGCTCTCTCACAGACATTTATATGCCCCTAGGGTTGTTTCAGTGGTAATCTGCTGATGCAATTGGTCTGCCTGGTTTGCATCTTTCAATTGTATCCAATGACCATAAGTTTCAAAACTGTATTGCAGTACTGTGATGGCGGTTCCCATTGGCTGAAATGGCATTGGCATAGTCGATGTCACACTGCAGGGGCCAGGTGGTCTCTACCGCTATCCAGCATTTTTCAGTTGTATCCAATGATCGTGACCGTAGTGGCGGAGCACGCCTACTGCGAGTTTCAAAACTGTACTGCACTACCGCGATGGCGGTTCCCATTGGCTGCAATGGTATTGGCATAGGTGTCACACCACGGGGGCCAGGTGGTCTCTACCCCAATCCGGCATTTTTCAATTGTATCCAATGACCGGGACCACAATGGCGGAGAACGCCTACCGCGAGTTTCAAAACTGTATTTCACTACCGCGATGTCTGTTCCCTTTGGCTGCAATGGCATTTGCATAGTCGGTGTCACACCGCGGGGGCCAGGTGGTCTTCACCGCAATCAGGCATTTTTCAATTACATGCATTGGCATATACTTCCTCACATGCCACATATGATATTTGTGTGCATGTACACAGATTTGATGTGTAATGGAGTCTCATATTTGTGAACATGTCAATGTGTAAAATGGCTACTCAACCCACAGTAATGATGGACTAACCACATAATGTGTCTATATCACTGTGTGCATTGCTGTATATAGCTTGATAGTTGACCAGCTTACCCACACTGTGCTCATTGTGTAAAAATGTTGTGCTTAGTGAGATTAAAGCAAGAAGGTGTTGCAGGTACAGCAGCTATGTGGAAGTCAGCAGTGTTGCTCTTTACAACATGTGCTGTGTCACCTACACCCAGGCCGGGTGACACGAGATGTAGGAGTGTACCATTTACCATTCACATTCTGAATCAGATTTTTAAGTAGTTAGTATGTACATACTGACCACATGCACGACTACATGAGATCAAGGTGTCTGTGCATGTGATTCGTGCATTAAGCTGTTGTTACAGTCCTGTCAATGTTGGCGCTGTGTTAGTCGATATGTAAGATGCTTGCCATATCTCATTGGTGAATTTAATTTACATGTGTCCTCTTTCATAATATGCAGGAGACAGCCAAATATGCATCAGCCTTTCCCAGTGCTGGCGAACATGGAGGATGATGACATCATAAGGAAATTCCGTCTGAATCGCCTTACCCTTCAAGAGCTATGTGCTCAGTTGGAGCCCCATCTGAGGCCTCACAGAACCTATCTGACAGCTTTGACGCCAACAGTTAAGGTGATGGCCGCCCTGCATTTCTTTGCCACTGGTTCGTTTCAGTATACGGTGGCCATCGCCGGACGGGATGTCTCAAGCTATGTTCAGCATGGTGCTGTGTGATGTCCTGCTCGCAATGTTGACCTACAAGGACAGCTACTTCCACTTTCCAAGGAGACATGAATTGGCAGATGTGAAGGGTGATTTTTATGATCTTTGACACATACCTAATGTTGTTGGAGCCATTGACTGAACACACGTTGGCCAGGTTCCACCACAGGCACGTGAGCACATCTACCGTAACAGGAAGCATTACCATTCCATTGATGTGCAAGTGGTTTGCCAAGCAGATATGATTATCTCCCATGTCTGTGCCAAATTTCCAGGTTTAGCACGACTCCTACATGCTGCGTAATAGCATCATCCCACAATGGATGGAAAATCTGCATCCGGAGTGTGTGTGGCTTTTTGGTGAGTACGCTGAGTCAACTAGTGTGCTGCATGTGTAACATGATGTTCTCGTCAACTATTTATATTACAAGATTGGTCTGTGTATCTCACACCTAAGTGACTCTACATATCCCAACCAGCCTTGGTTGCGGAGCCCACTGAGGAATCAAAGGACCCCTGGGGAAGTCTGCTTCAATGATGCACATCGGAGGACACGTTGAGTAGTGGAGCGTGCTTTTGGGCTTCTGAAGTCTGGATTTCGGTGTCTGGACAGGAGTGGTGGTGCACTACTCTACTCTCCCCAAAAGGTGTGTCAGATCATAGTTGCATGCTGCATGCTCCACAACATGGTCTTGTGCAAAGAGATCCCCCTGCTCATGGACGATGATGAGCAGCAGATTCCCTCGCTGCAAATCCACACATGCCAAGTGACGAGGATAGTGTAGAAGAGGAAGGTGCTGACCTGTGTCAACAGCTCATCGACAACTACTTCCCCTGAGTGTAGGTAACATTGTACAACAGTGACATTGTCTGTTGGCTTTGATGGTAGGGGTAAGGCACAGATGAGGTTTTTGGCTGCTGGCTGTTGTTGGCTCACTGCTAATGGCTGATGTGTGTGGCACAGTGTATTGTTTCCCACATACCGCAGGTCTATGTTGATGGTGGTGGTCATTGTTATGTGTGATGGGTTTTGTACGATGTTGACTAGCGGTGTGTTTTTGCTGTAAAGGCATCACCTGACAACTAAATGTCATTCTCTTGTGTCTTTCAAGGTTCCTTCACCCTATCAATGCCTCATCACAGTCAGAGCTTGTGGTGCATTGGAATCTGAGTTGACATTGTTCATACTGTGATAAACATGGAACTGACACAAAGGCATAGGTGTGTAAAGAATGTTTATTTTCAATAAGGTTTTGTTGAAGAAAAGTGATTGTTTTTAAAATTGTGCAAAGTGAGTGTATGAGTTGTCAGTGATGGTAAATGAGACAAATACAGTAGTCACCACATTGATGTAATCACACAGTCCAACAAACTCCTGCAATCAACATGGCAATGTGGGTTGTGATAATTAACAAAGTCAATGTCAAGGGCAACACAAGGGCCACCATGGCTGGCTCAGCGACTTGGCTCTGGTTGGTGCTTTGCCATCTGATCCTCCAGTGGTGCTTCTGGGACGTCCCCTCCTGCGTTTGGCAGGGAGGGCCTCTGCTGCAGGCTCAGCGATATCTGAGGAGTCATTGTCTTGTCCTGTTTAGATGACTACCTACCTGTAAGTTAGATGAGAACAATAAAATGGCTGTCACATGGTCTGGGTGTGGGGAGTGCTCCATCTTGCTCTGCAGTGGGACAAAGGGGCCTGGTGGGATTTGTAGTGCTAGCTGCCTGTACATATGCCCCCATGGAAATATTGCTAGCTACCCTTGGGGTGATTCAGAGGAAGCAAATGTTAGATATGTAAGACATGTGTTGAGAAGAGTGTGTTGTACGTAAATGCATTTAGGTCCAGGAAGTGTAGCTTTCTAGTTGTGGAAGCGAGTACATAGCAGTGTAATGGGAAACATTTGTTGGTACTTAACAGCCTCCACTTTTCCGGGTATTCCTGTGAGACTCACTGGATGCAGTATGGCAAGCACCTTCTCCTCCCATTCGGTGAATGTTAATGGTGGGATGGGAGGGCCACAGCCAGTCCTCTGAGACGGCTCATGGTTCTTGTTGGTGTGCTCTGTCATCCTGCTCTTGAGGTCATGCCACCTCCTCTTGATGTCACGCAGGGTGGTCCCTATTTCATTGACTTTGTTGACTATCCTTTCCCACATTTGATTTTTTATGACTACGGGTGTCTGTTGGACCAGGCTTCCAAGCAAATGTGGTCCTACTCTGATTATCTCATAAACCATCACTGACAACTCATTGTCTGTGGATTTTGGCATTTTTTTCTGTGCCATGGTGTGTGATGTGCAAATGGGTGGCAAGTGCAGGTGGGAAGGTGGTGGTGGAGATGAATGTGAAGAAAGCTTGTTCACTTAAAATAAAAGAACACATTTATTTCTGAAAACAGGAACAGATGCTAATGCAAGCTGTTTGAGGTCTAGTCAGGCTAAGTAAACCCATCTAATTAAAGTTCTATTTCTAATTGTTAAAAACTCTGTCACACTACCTAATACACAGAGGTGCAACTGCATTGCTCAACAGCTGTCCTCAAGTTCTGTTGCAATCGCACAATGCAAAAATAAAGGTGTACAACATGGATATGGCAGGAATTACCTCACCAAGTGTCTGGTATACACAGAGGGAGATGTTTATTCGTAAACACACATTTAATGGTAATTCAGTATCATGAGAATCAAGGCCCATAACCACCTACACATCCCCCATGCTACCTCTACACTCAAGTAACCTCTTTACACCCTCAAAGAGGAGCTCAGACTGCACATTTACCATTATTTCATTTAGCTGCAGCTCTCACTGATTCTGAAGGTAACATACCTTTTCAAATAAATATTTTACTTCTGCACGAGTATTAACAGGTGACTTTCTTTGTCAGTGTATTGTATCTGAAGTCGGGGTGTGTACTGTGCTCCCACAGATCAGATGGGAGGGTGCTTGTAGAAGTGAGGGGTGGTCAAAGGGATGGTAGGTGAGATTACAGCAAAACTAATGTGGGGATAGTCATCTGCTACATGTTGCAGCACCACAATGGCCCTTTGAACTTAGGAGGCAGCAGGTGTATGGGACCTCTGCTTCCCAGGGCCAGCGAGCATCAGCAGCACCCTGGGCGGCCCAGGCAGGGGACAGGCCTCAGGCTGTAACCAGGAGCTTGGACCTACTTTTGATCAATACAAATGTGTCTACATGTTTTAGTTCCAACTGTGCAGAGTCCTCCCATTTATGGATGAAAAACAGTGCTCCCCTACGTTTTCCATTTTACATGTTTTGTGTGATTAGGAAAATGGTAAAAAGAACAATTGATGGACAGAATGTCGAACAACGTCAAACATACAGGACAGAGATCTGGGCCTAAATCCATCGTTTTTTTTGCTCCCCATGCCATTCCAGTTTGGAACCAGCTATATGCAAGTCAATATTGACCCTGCTCCCCACAGGAAAAGTGCAGCCTGAACTGCCAGGCCAGGTCCTCCCTGGACCGGAAACAAGCCTCCTAGAACCAGTTTTAGGGTTTCACCCCTCATCATCAAGGCCAGCTTGAATCCAGTGGCAAAGTGAGCAAGGGACCCACATCTGGACATACCCAGTCTACCTAGGGCAAACAGAGCAAACACAAGGAGATGATGGACGGAGCGCTGGATCTTTACAGACACTCACCCCCTTCCCCCCGTCACAGATCTGGGTTGACTCCATCATCGTTCTTTAGCTAACTTCGCCACCCCATTTCAGACCCAGTTATATGCACATCAGTCTTGACCTTGTGCCTCATGGGAACAGTCCAGCCCGAACTGCCAGGCCAGGTCCTGCCTGGACCGGAAACAAGCATCTTAGGACCGGTTTCGGGGTTTCACCCATCATCAGCCAGGCCAGCTTGAATCCAGTGGCAAAGTGAACAAGGGGCCCACGTCTGGGCCTAAATCCATCTTTTTTTTGCTTCCCATACCATTCCAATTTAAACCCAGCCATATTGAAATCAGTCTTAACCTTTCTTACCATGGGAACCTGTGGCACATTTTTTTCAGTCATTAATTGGACATTTTTGGCATGCCACACAGGTCAAACTAACAAAGAGAAAACTAACGGAGACTTGAACTTGTTCAGCATTTGAAGTCCTGATGGCAACAACAGTTAAGCATCAATTAAATTGCTGTGATTGCTGATACAGTCTGCAGTGCAACATTCCTTGAGTTTGAGAAAGTTAGCACTGGGACGCCCCTGGGTAGCCAACGCGCTATACAAATCCTCATTCCATTCCAGTGTGACAGTCAAAAGTAAAAGTTTCCTGACTCCGTCTTCCAGTACTTCTTTAATGGAGGCGGATCCTGCATTTCCATGGTACACACCCATGTTTACATTGCCCCCCACTCAGGATCTTCCCCACCCATGGCCTATTACATAAATGAAGCAGACCCTGCCTTGACCAGAGAAGTAAGCACCCCAAATTAGAAAGTTTGAATCACCAATAAAACTAGCCATGCCTGCAACAGTGATGTTATTGCCCTGGTTTGTGCATTCAAGACAAGAATTATCCTAGCCTGGCACATACGCAGGTGCTTCCCCACTCCCCAGCACCCAAAAAAATCTAGACTCATGCATTGCTGAGCACCTGTTAGCTCATTGAATTGAGCTGTTAGATAGATCCTCTCCTCTCCCATGATGGAAGGGCAATGCCCCTCACGCCCTTTAACACCAGCCGCCCCTGCAGTGGAAACAAGTCAGATTGACTGACACTGGTTGAGTCATTGTGAGATTGAGTGATAGGCAAGTCAGAGTGAGATTGATTGAGTGAGAATGAGTAGGGCTGATTGAGAGCGAATGAGATTGAGAGCTACTGAGTTAAATTAACTGGGAATGAGTTAGACTAAGTGAGTGAGTCAGAGAGTATGAGACCAAGTGAGACCGCGTAAGAGTGAGCGAGTGTGTCAGAATGAGACTGAAGAGTCTCTCTCCCCCCCCCCCCTTCCAACCCACTGGGAAGTCAGGGTTCCTGACTGGAATGCGAGCACAAGATTATGCCTCATCACTCTAAAAGGTCACCAGCCGCCACTGTTCCACTTAGTCCCACTCATTCTGACTCACTCTGTCTCACTCATTCTCTGACTTACGTAGTCTCACTCAGTCTCTAACTAACTCAGTCTCACTCATTCTCTGACTCACTCAGACTGTGACTCACTCATCTCAATCATTCTCAGTCAGTCTCACTTAGTCCCACTTATTTGCACTCATTTTGGTCAATCAATGTTACTCTGATTCATTCATTCAGTCTCACTTACTCTCACTCATTCTCACTCATTCATACTAAGTCCTACTCATCCAGACTCACTCTGACTGTGACTCACTCAGTTACCCTCACTGTCATTCTCCCTCATAGTTACACTCACTGTCATTCTCCCTCACAAAAACACTCACTGTCATTCTCTCTCTCTCACTATGATTCATTCACATTTATTCTCACCTGTGAACTCATGGTCACTCACTGATTCTCTCACTTTCACTCAAACACACACACCACATGCATGTGCTGTCTCTCACTGACACACTTTTACCCACAAACACACACACGAACCCATATACACAGCACACAAAATGTCACAGCTTTAAAGCTTTTTTTTTACTTACTTTGCTGCAGGTCCCTTTTGGACTCTGTCAATTCAGCTTCTGGCACTTGGGCATGACACTGAAACCTCATATTTGCACAGTCGCAGATTTCAGGTTTTAAGTCTCTGATCTTTCACCACACCATTATCCACCTCTGTGATGAGTTGGAAAATTGTGGGGTGACAGGCTGATTGGTGTGTAACCATGGCCTCACAGGGCTTAAGCCCGCAGCACCCATGTCTACCTCTAGATGTGACAACCTGTCAAGGAAGTAGCAAGAAAATGAAAATAGTCCCCACTTTGAACTAAAGCACCAACTATACAAAGTAAGTGAGCTGAACCTTAGCTAGAACAGCTTCCTTGTCTTTTCCGTCCATTCATATATCCATTAATGTTTTCACCGTTCCATCTACCTTCTGATATCTACTATTTCGCCATTGTATTCGGTTATACATTCATTCTTTCCTCCATCATTTAATCTTTTCCCATTCAAACCACTCATCCATCCATCCAATCTGTCATCCATCATCCATCCACCCATCCATCAGTTCTGCCACTCCTCCATCCACTGTGTCATCCATCCACTCTGCCATCCACCATCCAATTTCCACCCATCCATCCAGCCATCTATTTACTCTGCCATCCATCTATTCATCCACTCTGCCAACCATCCATCCTCTATCATCCGTCCATTCATCGATACATGAATCTATCCACTCTGCCATCCATCCACCCACCCAGTCTGCCATCCATCCATTCATCCACTCTGCCATCCATCTATCCATCCATCCATACACTCTGCCATCCATCCATTCACTCTATAATCCACCCATCCACTCTGCCATTCATCCATCCGCTTTACCAACCACTCACCCTTCCATCCATTCTTCATCCATTAACTCTGCCCTCCATCCATCCATTAACTCTGACATATATCCATCCATTCTGCCATCCACCCACTTTGCCATTCACTCACCCTGCCATCCACTCGTCCATCCATCCATCCATCCACTCTGCCAATAATTTGTCCACTCTGTCACTCATCTATCATCCATAAGCCTTCCATTTATTGACCCATCCATTGATCCATTCATCTATCCACTCTGCCATCCATCCTTCCACCCACCCACTCTGCCCTCCATCCATTCACCCACTCTGCAATCCATCAATCCACTCTGTCATCCACCCATCCATTCTGCCAACCATCCATTCACTCTGCCATCCACTCATCCATCCACATTGCCATCCACCCACCCTGCCATCCATCCATCCTTCCACTCTGCCATCCATTCATTCATCTTTTCACCCACTCATCCATCTCCATCCCTTTACTCTGTAATCCTTTCCCCTGTCCATCTACCTAACCATCCACCATTTACTCTGCCATCCTTTCATCTGTTCAGCACATATAAGTAATAAATAAATAAATATCCATTCACTCATCCATGCATCCATCACTCCCTCATCCATCCCTTTACTCTACCATCCTTTCACCTGTCCATCCACCTATCCATTCCCTCACTCATCCATCCCTTTACTTTGCCATCCTTCCACCTGCCAATCCACCAGTCAGTCAGTCACTCATTCCTTCACTCGCTCATTCAATTGTTCATTCATCTGCCCATTTCTCCATATATACTTCTTTTCTCCCTTCCTTCCAATATTCCTTCTTTCTTTCCCTGTCCTATTTACCCAGCTGTCGCTTTTCCTTGCTCCTGCTTGCTGTTCTATTGATGCTGTCTCTATGCGAGGAGCTATTGTCTACTGCGCTCCTGACAGAAGATACCCATGAAGAGCTCAGCCCCCACTGTAGCTGCTAAAGTGGGGGTTTCACTGTGGTCCGTACATCGCAAGTGGGAGCGGCCCAGAGGCAGCCAGGGGTTCACAGCCAGGGATGGAACCCCTCCATCCCTGGGGATCTCTCTTTGAAGGCTGGTGAAGGCACTGGGCCAGCTTCAGACAGAGATCTTTGCTGCACAGAAGGAGGTCAGCATTTTCATTACACCAAGAGTGGATTACTATTCACTCTTGGTATAATACAACAAATGAGCCAGAAAACAAGGGGGGCATGAAGAGGAGGCGCAACGGGGTCTACGTGGTCTGATCCTTTGTGTGCTCACCCAGCAGCACATGACACAAGCAACTCGTAAAAGGTTAACAAAGCGCTTGTTTGCATACCGCCTATAACTTACTCTTTAATGGTAGTAGTATGAGCTTTATTCGAGCTTTATTCGATATAAAATATCATAAAAGCATTTACAGGTTATAAAATTCCAATAATAGAAAACATACAAAAGGATAAAAATACATCGTACATCATACTACGCATTAAAATAAGACTTAAAAATCCATATATTAAAAAGGAAGCTAAAGGTAAAAAAGGGTAATCCATTTTTCATACCGATAGTGTTATATCAGGACCATAGAGGCTATTGCACTAAGCATTATTCACTCAAGACCTTGAACTTATTTTATCTATTGCCAAGCGCTTCAAGGTTATTGGGACATATCACATCTTTTTCCAAAATCTTTTTCCGTATCAACCAAGCACAACCCAAAAACTTGGCTACTCCGCATGGTGATTCATTGGGCCTAACATTTTACATACTGGTTTCAGCCATTTGATACTTTAATGGCCTAATATATGACATTTCTATTGGCATAAAGTGGTCACAAATTGCACACTGATTTTTTGCGAAATGGAAAAGAATTTTGCGCACAAACGTATGTACTAATAGGTTTGTTCACAACATTCCAAATTGTTGAGGGTCGAAATCTGACCTACCGCATCAATATTCATGAGGTATGTTGTGAATTGAGACTCACTACGATTGGATGCCTTCACAAGGATGGACACAAGCGGAGGTCAATCTCCATGATCTATTCCCCAATGTACGTAACAAAACAATCAAACTTAGTGTTAGAAATTGTGGGGCAGATTTACAATAACTGGCGCATCCCTGTATATCAGCAGGGATGCGCCAGTTATTTTGCGTCCCGGTAGACACCTCTTGCTCCACCATGGATGCGCCACATTTACAATGCGGCGCACCACGGGGCAAGAATAGATGCATCTGATGCCGTAAAGGTGATGCATTGCTGGAGTCGCGTCGCAAGCACGACACAGCTCCACAAGGCTCGGGCGCCCCTATGCCTAACATTCTGCATCAATCCTTATGCCTGCTTCAAGCAGGCGCAGGGTTTTGACGCAGCATGGCCGTAAAAGTGACTGAGTGAAATCTTGTAGATTTCACTCAGCCACTTTTCCGAGGCCGGAACGCCCCCGTGTGCCAGAACGCTCACATGTGGCGCAGGGCTTTACAACGTGATGCATCTTCCAGATGTTTCACTTTGTAAAAGTGACGCAACGGCTGCGCAAATGTGGTGTATGGGCTTGTAAATCTGCCCCTGGGTTTCTAGTTCGTAGAGGTATGCACTCTGTCCAAGTAGTCACTACAATCCTAGTTAGGGTAAGCTAGATACACACATTTTAAATTAACCTGCGCTCATCATTTGGTAGCTTGGCACAGAGCAGGCAGGCTTAACTTAAGAGGCAATGTGTAAAGTATTTGTTTAACACACTCACAGTAACATAATGAAAACACTACAAACAGACTCCAGATTCAGAACAATAGATAACATTTATCTGCATAAAACAAGGCCAAAATGACAAACATTAAATCAATAGAAGTCGAGATATTCATTTTTCGAGAAGAAATGCAAAAACAGTGCTTAAAAGTCAGTAGTGCTAATAGGTTACTTGAACTCACGAGGGACTGGGGTAAATACAAAGTTTAGACTGCCCACGATGGAGGGGTAGCCGGCTACGAGACTCACACAGGTCTTGCTGAAAAAATACCTTGTATGGAGCAAAGCGTGGATTTTTAGAGCATGATGCATCAACCTTTTCCATTCTGTTGGGTCACTGTGTTGTCATCGAACTCTGTTGAGATGAAGGCAATGCGTCGTCGTCGAGCCACGCAGAGTGTCATCGTCGGGCCGCGCAGCCTATATATCTGCTGTCGTTGAACAGCTTCTGCGTCAGCATCGAAGGGCAATGAAACCTCCTTTTGGAATCTTCGGTGAACAATTGACGATTCATAAGTTTTGTTTCAAATCCACTGAAGAACCCACTTTTGAGGCCAAGGACTGGAGGGGGAGTGGAGTGGAGTGGTGTGGCTCACTGGTTAGAGGCGGCAGACCCGGAAGCAGAGAACGGCCTGGGACCAGGGTTCAATCCCCGACGCGGCAGGGTCATGAACCAGGGTCAGCGGACTCGATAAATATCGCCTCAGTGCCTACTCTAACCAGGGATCACACTCGGCAACTCTGGGCATTAGCTTGCCTCATCTCCACAACGGTCCCCCACAAACGCCAGGGATGCCTGGTTTCACCTTGGAGATACCCATCAGGGAACATCTCACAGGGAAAGCCAGGACGGGTTCCCCAGCGGTCGCTAGCGCCAGGACGCCTCCGGGTAGCAGTGCGCTTTACAAGACACACATATTTACATATATATATTATATTTACCTCAGACATGGGCAGGACTCACAGATGGTAGAGTCCAGCAGCACCAACAGAATTGCAACAAGTCGTGATTTGAGTCACTCTGAGTTCAAGTGAGATGGGTCCAGTCCTTGTCCTCAGCAGGGCAGTGATCAGCCGGACAGCACAGCAAAGCAGAGAACCAGTTTCCCCTAACAGTCAGTCAAGGCAAAGTGGCAATGCTTGCAGCACAGCAGTTTTAACTCCAGAAGAGTTCTTCCCGATACCTAGTGTACCGATTTGGTAGGGTCTGAGCCCCACTGCTTGTACCCAAATGTGCCTTTTAAGTGGGCTCAAAGCAGCTCAAAGCAGCTCCTTGAAGTGAAAAGGTCCCTTTACTTTTTAGCCCTGTATGCCAGGCTATCTGTGGTTGGTAATCAGCGCTTTGTGCGAGGACAGATGTAAGTGTGAGCTTCCTCTCCCCCTTTCTTTCCAAGAAGGCTATCAGAATGCAGATGAGTCCTTGGTCACACCCACCCTTCCTGTGATTGTGGCTGTCCAGAGGGAATTCACAGATTGTAGCTGTCACCCAGCCCAGATGTGTAATGGAGATAGGCTGCAGGCACACAGAGCAGAGTTAAGAGCAGAGAAATGCCCACTTTCCGAGAGGCACTTAGATTATTAAAGACCTGCTGTCGTGGGGCCGAAGAATGATTCCCCTGAAGAAGGGCTTTGACCCGAAATCCATCTGGAATGTACACTAAGCAATCTAAGAATGTTCTTACATGAAATGCCACATTGAGAAGTTTCCTCGCAACAAGGAGTTCTTGATGATTAATGCTTAAATGTGACGTAACACTATGGCATCAATTTAATAAAAAGAAGATTCCAAAAGGAGGTTTCATTGTTTTTTGAACGTTTTGATTTTTTTGAAAGGGTTATTCAACCCTCTGGTGTGCAAAGTGGGGGCATTGTTTACAGTTTAAACGATGCAACTGTTATCTTCTTGAATTACGCCTTCAGGTCAAAGGGAGATACCTACCTGCACCCTACCCAAGCGTCAATCAGTTTAATTTGAGTATAACATAGGAACTCCAGTGTGCCACAAAACAATTAAACCATTCACGTTCTAAAAGTGCCATTTCTAAAATAGTAATGTCAAGTCCAACTTTACTACTACAGAGGATTTATCATTACCATTCCAAAGATATTAAACATCATTTTGCTACTCTTTTCTAATCAGGAATTACAGTTTAAAAGTACTTAAGGGATTCCCAATGCTAGACCATGAGAGGTGTAGCCCTCATAGAAGTGAACAATGAATAAAGCTGTTTGTCTGTACCAGGACATGTGAAACCTAAAAGTTCATGTCCTACCTTCTACTTACACAGCGCCCTGCCCTTAGGGCTACCTAGGGCTTACCTTAGGGGTGACCTATGTGTAATAAAAAGAGAGTTTAAAGCTTGACAAGGGGGGCGTGGCTTACGCACTGTTGAAGAATGGCGGCTCCCGTGTGAGCTCTGCTCCAGTGCGGGACTCTTCGCGACTTTTGGAACCTCTTCTGCCTTCTGTGTAGGAAGGCCGGGACCGGGACAGGCTTCTGCTTCAGATGCTGCCGTGAGTCCGTGGAACATTTCCTGAAGGACTTCCAGCCCGCTTTCAGCATCTTTGCAGCTCTGGTAATTTTACCATTTTTCGGACGCAAGCGCCGTGCTCGCGTTCTTTTCAACTCCTCAATATACCAATGTTTTTCTTCTGTGCATGACATTCTGGGACTGCTACTGGCTACTATTGCCTTCTTTTGATAATATTGGCACCCTTCATTGACTAACTGCGGGGTTTTTGTCCTTCCTCATTTAAGGCTGTTGTGGAACTTTTTCTCCTCAGATGTGAGCGGCCGCCATTTTGTGGTCGCTGCGTTCGCGTCTATTTTTCCTCGTTTAACATCATTGAAGCTAACCCTGCTTTACCCCATACTGCCATGTGATGTTGCCTTACTCTTTTGATACTGAAGGCACTGGTTTTAACTATGCTACTTTAACCAACCTCAAGGTTTTTGATTAACATGGTGCTCCTCATTCAATGTTAATCCGCCGATGTGAACAATCCTGCTGTAATGTCTACAAATAATTTACTATTGTTTTCTACTTCTGCTGTAAATGATATTGGTTTCCTACATGCTGTCCTACTCTACCAAATGAGTTTAATTGACATGGTGTCCTTGTCTCTACTAGCATCGCCTTTTCCTTGATCGCATTATGTTTATGGACTCTGTATTGGCTGGTTGCTTTGCATTGGTCTTCTGTTGAATCTATTCAGTTTACCTCATGCTGGAATCGTTACCTTGAATTACTTGTTGCATCTATTTTTCCGTCATCTTTTTGGTGATCTCCCTTTTGTTGCACAATGACAAGTGACCTGCACTCTGCTAGATCCTCCGTAACAGGAACCAAACCAAAAAGACATAAAAATGACCCACCTTCTCCCATTCATTCTTCTCAAAATCCTGTTTTAGACTCCCTACTTGATGAAGTCCGTGGCCTTCAACCTTTTATTTCTACAACCAACGTAAAATTGAAACAGATTGAAGAACGATGGATTATTATGGAGGGTAACGTATTGGACCTGGAACAACGGGTTAGTGACTTACATGATCTCTCTACAAAGATACCTTTACTAGAACAGGAATTCCGCAAGTTAAAAATTCACACTGAGGACCTTGAAAATCGTAATCGTAAGAATAATCTACGCCTCTACGGTTTACCTGAAAATATTGAAGGTCCTAACATGGTGTCATTTTTACAAAAATTTCTTCCGGAGCTTCTGGATCTTCAACCTTCACCAACGCCCCTCAACATACAGAGAGCGCATCGTCTAGGACGTCTCCACTCTAATGCTTCTAAACCTCATGGAATCATAATGCTTTTTCTTGAATTTACAGAGTTGATGCATGTTTTGAAGGCGGTTAGACTTAAACGTGGTATTATTTGGTCGAGCCATAACATTTTCATTTCCCAGGACATTTCCAATGCAACAAATGCTCGTCGCAAGGAATTCCTTGCCCTTCGTCCTCAAATGCGCCAATTTAACATCCAATATGGAATTCTTCACCCATGTCTCTGCAAGATAACTCTTGATGGTCGCTCACGTTTGTTTGAAGATCCGGAAAAACTTAAATCTCTCCTTCAAGGTCTACCATCGCATGGAATGGATACCAACGCATGAACTTTTACCTTCAAGTTCTACTATTGTTGATGCTAATGTTTGATTCTTCTCGTTTTTAGGAATGTCACTTCTTTTTGTCATATATACTTAATCACTTTTTTCTACTGTTATGTGTGCCTTCATTTTCTTACAAGGTTCTTCACCTCTTTTCTCCTTCATTTCTCTTTATGGAGTCCACTTCCACTGGCGTCTCTGTGCTCTTCTTTTGTTGACTGCTTTTTATCTCACCGATCTGGATGTTATTCCTTGATCTGTTCTCTTCTTTTTTCCTTCTGTTTCTTTTCTTTTCTCTTATCTTGTCTTTTGCCTTTTCTTCTCTATTACTATTTTACTTGTTAAAGTATACTGATAGTGTGGGCCTTTCTGTAGTATTTTTCATATGTATTTTTTTCTTGTGGTGTGTTTTCTCTTGTAGTTTTATCCTTGAAGTGTATCAACTCCTACTGTGTTATACCCTCCCTTCCCACCATTATGTGTAACTTTGTCACTTGGAACGTCCGTGGTCCTGGGAGTCCAGTCAAAAGGCAAAAGGTATTGTCTCATTTATCAAAACGTAATTCTCAGATTTCTTTTCCTCAGGAAACTCATTGTAATGATGTGGAGTCACTTAAGTTGAAAAGACAATGGGTGGGCCAAGTTGTTTTTTCTCCTACGTCCAACAAAAAGGGGGGTGCTGCTATATTGTTTCATAAAGCTTTGGCAGTACAAATTTTATCCACACAGAATGATGATAGTGGACGATGGGTAATGCCATAAATTGTGGTACAAAATAAAACATTAGTTTTGTTAATTATCTATGGACCTGTTAAGCCAGATCCTAAATTTTGGAATGAAAATAAAATTCTACTTTCTTCAATTGACTGCCCTAATATCATTGTTGCTGGCGACCTTAACCAATGGCTAGACACTTTTTCCGATAGATTGTCCAATTGTAAATTTCAACCTGATAAATCTTATAAAGCTTTTCAATCTGCCAATACCTCTCATTCATTTTATGATGTTTGGAAGACTTGTAATCCTGATTTACGTGAATTAACTTTTTTTCCAATGTACATCACACCCGTTCTAGGATTGATTATATTTTGGTCAGTAAATCCTTGCTTCCTTTTATCCGAACATCTGAAATTGGTTCCATTTTTATATCGGACCATGCACCTGTCCACGCTGTTCTGGACCTATCACTTTCCTCCTCTCAATTTAGCCGATGGAAACGTAATAATTTTTATTATCAGACAAAGTTTTTATTACAGAAGCCACTGCTTTTATTAATGAATTTTTTAGTATCAATAACCCATTGGATACTTCTATTCCTAATAACTTAGATGCTTTCAAGGCTGCTTTTCATGCCTTCACCATTTCTTATGTATTGAAAAAGAAGAAATCCACAAGAAAGAAATATGAGGACCAGCTTCAAAAACTCAAAAGCTTAGAACATACGTATTTTACTTCTAGCTCATCTGATGCCCTGCATGATTTGATTAAAGCAAAAACTGAACTTAATAAATTAGCAACGACTGAAGCATGTAATATTTTGCTTAAAATTAAATCTAAATACCATGGTAGGCAAAATTAAGCGGGTGAAATGTTAGCTAATTATCTAAAAATAAAATCTGAAGGGAAGAATATTGGCCCTATCCTTAATGAAGCTACTACAAAACTTGTATCGTCAGATGAAGACATTGCCGAGGTCTTTCATGACTATTATAAATCTCTTTATTCTGATGATACATTTCCTACTAATCAAAATTTAAACACCTTCTTCTCAGGTCTCCCTTCCCCTCCATCTCTCCCTGATGAGTTTAATGCGTTAGAAAAAAACATCACTCTTCAAGAGGTAACTGCTGCTATCAAATCTCTTAAAAAGTCAAAAGCCCCAGGCCCTGATGGCATATCTCTAGAGTTTTACAACACCTTTCACCCCATTTTTATCCCCAAACTCCTCCAACATTTTAATTCCTTTATTGCTGACGCCAAAGCATCTGTTTTTTTTATGGATGCCTTATGTTATAATACCCAAACCTGATAAACATCACCCTTATTGTAAAAATCATCGCCCTATCTCGTTAATTAATTATGATTGTAACATTTTTGCCAAAATTCTCGCATCCCGACTTGAAACTATCATTCACCTTTTGATTAAAACTGATCAAGTTGGATTCGTGAAAGGCATACTAGCATCTGATAATGCTCGAATGTTTGCTAATATCATTTCATATGGCAAAAAATATAAATCTCCTCTAGCGGCCCTGTCTTTAGATGCGGAACCGTATTAATTGGAAATTCATGTTTCAAGCTCTCCATTGGTTCGGTTTTGGGCCCTTTTTTATTTCTTATGTTAAACTTTTGCACTCCTGTCCTCAAGCCAGTATTTTTGTAAATAATCACTTCTCAAGATCTTTTTCTTTGTCCAGAGGCACGAGGCAAGGTTGTCCCCTCTCCCCTTTATTATTTATTCTATGCCTTGAACCATTCCTAGAGCGTATTCGTATTAATTCTCAGATTGCTGGCTTCAAACATAACTCTGTAGAAACTAAAATATCTGCTTATGCAGATGATATACTGATTTATATGTCTAATCCTGCTGAATCTCGCCCTCATTTTTTAAATGAAGCTCGATTATACTCCAGTATTTCTGGTTACAAACTCAACCTCTCCAAGACAGAAGTTTTACCCTTAAACTCTACATGCTTTCAAATTATGTTTAGTGATACTAATTTACCTTTGTGTCCTTCTAAAATTAAATACCTTGGCATTTGGTTTTCATCTTCCTTGAAGGATACAATTAAATTCACGTTTACTGCTTTAACAAATAAAATCCAATCGCTCCTCCTCACTTGGTCCCCCCTGTATCTTTCCTGGTGGGGCAGGTTAGATACCATTAAAATGAGGATTGTACCTCATGTGTTATATACAGTATATATGCTTCCTGTCAGAATTCCCAATGTTTATTTTTCTAAAATTAATTATGTTTGTACGAAATTTTGTGGAACAATAAACACCCACGAATTGCTTTAAACAAACTCATATGTCCTAAGGATGAAGGTGGTGTGCGTTTCCCAAATTTTAAAACTTATCATTCAGCTTTTTCGATTAAACAATCTTTTGCACTAGCTTATGACTTTGTAGACCTTCCTGTTCCCAGTTGGGTCCTTTTTGAACGTTCCTTATTAAAAGATTTTTGTTTTCCACATGTAATCTTTATGTCAAACTGCACCTTTTTGTCCACTAACCCTGTTTTAAAATACTCCCAAACTTTACTATATAACACTTTCTCTAAGGATTTTACTCTGCTTCAATGTTTTTTGTCATCCACTATATGGTATAATACCTTTCTTAAATACAAAAGTAAATCATTTTACTACAAATACTAGAAAGAAAAGGGTATTATCTTTGTTCATCAGTTACTTGACAACTATTCCATTGTTCCCTTCCATACCTTACAAACACGTTATCAATGACCTGATTCTCTTCTCAATGAATATAATATTATTGTTAATGCCATACAATCTCATCTAACCACTTTCTCCCTTCCTCCTCAAACACCATCTATATCCCCTTCTACTCCTCTATTCTCCTTATTCACAACCCACAGACCTAAAGCCGCCTTTGTATATAAGTTATTGTTATCAAATGTTATTGAAAGACCTAAATCCCATATTGAGATTGCTTGGGAAACTGATTTGTCCGTTTCTTTTCCTATTACTACCTGGTATAAATTATGGTCCAAGTTATTCAAAGTTTCTGCTGCTGCTCGTCTAACCCAATCTTTGTATTTTATTTATCATAGGGCGATTATTACTCCTGTTTGCTATTTGTAACTTTTCTTCAGCTTTTTCTCCATTATGTTGGTCATGTTCCACTGAAACGGGCATGTTAAAACATCAACTTTATGAGTGTTTTAATGTTTTATCCTTTTGGAAATCAATTTGGAATATTTGCATGTTAGTATTTAAATTCAATGCCACTTTAACACTGCAGAATGTTTTTCTAGGTTCCCTATCACTTGATGTGGATGTTGTTTCTTCTGCTACCAAATTATTTGATCTTTTTATTGCATTAGCTTTTAAAGTTATTCTATCATCCTGGAAAGACAATTCTAACATTTCTTTGCTAACTTGGTGGAATTTTATTTGTGATGAACACAGGATTGCTTCCGTTTCCTCCTCCTTTCTTTCTCCAAAAATTAAATCTGACCTTCTCTGGCTTCCTTTCCTTTCACTACATATCTTTCTTCACACTCTCCTATGCATTAATTATTTTTCTCTCCCTTTCCATACTATTTTCCTACTCCATTTTGATTCCTCCTCTCCTTTCTTTTCTCTGTCTCTCTTTTCTTCTTTCTATCTTTCTCTTTTCTACTTTCCTTTCCTTTCTCTAGCCCTTTAATTATAATATTGCTATTTTATCACATGTTATTTGCCTGATTGTTTATTTTAATAATATTATGTATGTTTTATTATGACTTCTACCCCTTCCCCATTTTATTATTTTCATTTTATCTCTTTTCGTATGTATTTAAAAACGTAATAAAAATAAAAAAAAAGCTTGACAAGGGGTTTTAAATGCCGGGTTGAAGTTTCAGCAAACTGCACACACAAGCCCAACAATGGCAGGCCTGAGACAGGTTTGAAAGGCTATTATCTGTGCTGCAAAGCTACTAGTAGCGTTTAGATATGTGGGTATATGGTATACCAGTTTACAAAGAACTTATAGGTAAATTAAATTTGCCAATCAGCTGTACACCAATGTTACCATGGTGAGGGGAAAAGCATATGCACTTTAGCACTAGTAAAGTGCTAAGAGAACTAACGCCCCAAAAAAGATACAGGAAAAGTTAAGCAGGCAAAAAGTTGGGAGAAAATCACCCTAGGGATGACAGGTCTAACACTTAGTAATGCAATAACAGTGTGATTGTGCTTTGCTTCATGATGTAAGATCCCATCTGTTTTTAATATGCCTTTAATAAAACAAACATTGCCCAAGATAATCGGTCTTGCCTTTTGGCTACCAATGAAGTGCCACTGAATTTGTCAATGCTTTTTGCTGATGCAGTGCAGAATCAGCAAAAAGATAGCTGTGATGATATATTTCTGCGAACGCATCACCATGCATGAAGACGTTTGCATGGTTATGTGATGGCAATGCAGTGCTAGTACACGTGCATGCATATACCTCATAAAGCAGCAGCAATTTTGTATTGTGTTTTGATTTACTGTTCCAAGATAATGATCACCCATCTTGGATTCGTAAATAAAAAAAATATAAAAAGTGCGTCAATGCAAACTTTTCTTTGAAAATGAGCAACCTAGCAGCAAATTGAAGATGCTGGGCCCTGCAAACCAAGATAGAAGAAAACACATATTTAAACAATTGAGATTGTGAGGTGGTAGCAATGGTGGAGCAGGTGGTGGTTGGCAGCTGTAAGCGCAGACAAGCAGCAAAGTGGGGAACAACGGAAGAAGTAGGTCAAGGAGTGTAAAATTGAAAGAAGAATTAAAGAAAATAACACAGAGAAGACTCAGATGGGCAGGAGAGCAATGGATAACCAGAGGGGATCGGGAACAAGACTGAGCTCAGGAGGTGAGGGAGGTTTTAGTGGGGAAGCAGATAGAACAAGAAAACCCATGAATTCACATGAAGTGCTCATAGAAAAAGAAAAAATGTAGGGCCATATTATCAAGCAAGGGTGTTAACCTGGACTTCTATGGGAATTCACAAGGGCATATTATCAAGCCCATTATCGCCGCTTTAGCGGCAGTTTCCTGCCGATAAAAGCGCCGATAATGTATCGCCCTTGCTTGATAATATGGCCCTCAGTTCCCTCAATGTAAGCAGTGGAATGATACAAGACATCCAATCAAAAGGATGGTACAAAAGCTATGCTCTGGGCGAGGGACAAACACAAGAAGAGAAATGAAAGCCATTGAATGAGACAAAAGCAAATGAGATTGTCAAGGAAGTCAAGGCAATGGTAAGCAATCGGTTGGCACACCTTCTATTGTAAGTATTGGTGTTGTAGACACACTATCGATTGGAAAATCTGCATGATAGTGGTGCCCAATTTGCAGGGTCCAGGATGGGGTTTACCCTAAGATCTATGAGATACTATGTCCCTAGAGGCAAGATTCAAAAACAGCTTTTCAGTATACAGTGAATAAGAAATGACTTACTCATAAGATGAGTTTGAGATCAAAAATTTAGAGAAAACGTGAAGGTTTATTTAATATGTTAAAGCAATATAAGATATAAAAATGAGCCACAGTTAATTGAAATAATCAATCATAGTACATACAAAATCAATTGTCATAATTGCTATCAGTGTTAGGAACAATTCAATAAAAACAAAAGCAGAAAATTGATAAAGGGCCTTATGTAGAGTTTTGTGGACGTGTTACTCTGTCACAAACGTGAAAGATATCCTGTCATCGAAAAAATGCACTTCTAATGCGGGGGACGGGACGTCCGTCACATTTGTGATGGAGTAACCCATCCGCTGAACTCTAATATAGGTCTCAAATGGGCAGCAATCGACAGGGTATTGGGAAGCATCTCTAGAGACTCAGAAAAGAGTCTGACTTTTTCATTCGGGGGTCTTGCATACTTATTTCTTGCATAGAAATGATGGGAAACCCACAGTCAGCATCGGATGAGCAAAAGTATCTTCATCAACAAACCACAGTACAGTATTTTAAACCTATCATGTTAGCACTATCCCCTGATTTGAATATGTTAAACTCATTCTGACCTAATATTATCAGAGGTGGAAGAACAAAGATGTTACCATAAACAATGGAAAGGCTCATGGTTAAACAGTCTTCAGCAGCTGAGTAGGAAGAGCCTTCAAAGCAACAAATAGGATTCCTCAGTAGTTTTGTCGAGAACAGCATATAATGCACATTTTGCGGCATGTGGCGGCAAGCGAGAACTATACAAATGCAATGTGCAACATGAAACGGCAGCCACATTTTTAAAGATGAAGTCGAGGTCTGAGGGCCAGGTTAGTGTAAGCCGGACAAACACATCATAAGGATTGTTTCAGTTGTAATAGCTTCATGCTGATGCATCTATATATCCTCAATATGTCTTTCACAACAGATGTCTGCAGGTGAGACCTAAAAAGGAAGAGAGCAAGATGCATAGCACTAACACCAGTACTAGGATTTGGCAATAGTGCACTCCAGGATTTTGGTACTCCAAGTAAAACATTGTATTATCATGAAAACAGGCTAAGCGTGGGCCAGAGGGATTCTCCTGGGAGTCTGCATTGAAGAGCCACAATCCTTGTCACCTTTACTGTTTCATGCACAACTTTCTGAAATCTTGGTCCTTTACTGGTCTTTAGAGGAAGGCAGACTGGTAGACCCATAGCCATGACTGTCCCACAGTCCTTTGCACCACAGGGATTGATATATATGTCAGTCGGCCCAACACTGGCTCATGAAGGAAGTCTTGGACATCCACATGGATGTGCTTGGGTCTTGGTGGCTCATGTAGGAAGCCTTGGACATCCACATGGATGTGCTTGGGTCTTGGTGGCTCATGTAGGAAGTCTTGGACATCCACATGGATGTGCTTGGGTCTTGGTGGCTCATGTAGGAAGTCTCGGACATCCACATGGATGTGCTTGGGTCTTGGTGGCTCATGTAGGAAGCCTTGGACATCCACATGGATGTGCTTGGGTCTTGGTGGCTCATGTAGGAAGTCTTGGACATCCACATGGATGTGCTTGGGTCTTGGTGGCTCATGTAGGAAGCCTTGGACATCCACATGGATGTGCTTGGGTCTTGGTGGCTCATGTAGGAAGTCTTGGACATCCACATGGATGTGCTTGGGTCTTGGTGGCTCATGTAGGAAGTCTCGGACATCCACATGGATGTGCTTGGGTCTTGGTGGCAGCACTGACATTGCAGGGCAAGCATTTTAGAGACAGTGCTTTTGAGAGTGATCAACAGGGATTCCAAACCCCAGTGTATGCACTCATTAAGGAGTGGAACTGTTCCAAGGCTAAACAGATATAGAACAAGATGCTAGAATGGGCACTGAGAATAGGTCAGGGGCAAACTCCAGGATAAGACACACCCAATCAAACCAGGTTACTGCAATGTATGTACAGAGTCCATGTTTGTTTTGCCAGAATGAACATACAGAAAGGCTGTTCCCTATATTGGATCACAGTCAGCTCCTCTGCTGGATGTGGCGGAAGATTCCAGTTGCAGATGTAGGCTGGACGCCGTACTCGTGCTGCCACCCACATTTGAAACACGAAATGTACTTGATTGCGTGACCGGACTATGCCCTGACGAGGGTCTCGATAACTTTTAAACTTGAGGTGCCACTTCCTCGTGGAGTCTACTTTGAACTCTAACTTTACTCCCTTATTGCGCCACTGGGAACTGGTAGTTCGTGGTGTCGCTAACATCGTAAACATATGTGCTGCCCTGATGAAGTCTATATGCATACACTGCTAAATAGACAAAACACGTGTTGGCTAGAAATCAGAAGGATGCTGTTGTGAGCATTAAAGAAGAAAACTGACACTTATTTCGGAATATGATGTTTCATTTCTGATGGATGATTTGTATAATATGACTGTTCGAATTTGCTCGGGATATATTGTGTTTATCTTTGTTGATGTAGATTTCTGCATTATATGGTGACGGTTAGATAGACGTCATCTTTATCCCTAGTAGCAGCCCTAATAGGTTTCACTTATTACTGATGACAATTGAGCGCAAACGTATAACCTTCTATCTACTGTTCTTTTGTTTCAGTTGCAGATGTAGTCTGGATCTCTGCAGCTCTCTCCTGGAGTTCTAATTGCATGGTTGTGTTTGACTGGACTTTCCTTGACCCACATAATCTTGAGAGGTGAATTGGTGCTACAGAAGTGTGCGGTGTTCTGGGTTCTTTGGGTTCTTCGGGGTCACAATTATAGGATCGGAAGAACAAGAGTGGGAATCAGGAATGTGGACTCTGCAGGACGCGGGACTGGGCGATGACCCTGGTAGTCATTGATGACGTTGTGGTTCCTCTTGCTCTTTTTTTCTCGCCATTGCAAGCTGCTCAGGACAAATGCAAAGGTCTTCATGTGGGGTGCAAACGGCATGGGCTCATCCTCAAATTGATTATGCAGCTGGCTGTTTACCTTTTTACCTAGTGGCTCTGTAGGTTACATTCTCCAATGTGTTGAGATCCTCTGCCTATTCCTGTCATTAGTTCTGGTGATAGTGGGATCACTAGATAGAGGGGGATTGATACCTCAACGTATACTGATCTGGCTGGACCCTGGCATCTGTCAGTCTGCACAGACCACTGCATAGTGTCAACCATCTAACCCCCCTAAACACATACTCCTTTGCTACTGTGAAAGAAATTAGCGGCCACCCAGATCTTGAAGTAGGGTAAATGTTTATTAACCACATTAAAATAGCATGTGAACCACAAGATGGGGTGGCAAGAGGATCCGCGGGCACCGAGGGAGCAGAACCACTCAATAAATCAATCAATCAAAGCATTTATAAAGTGCATTACATACCTGTGAGGGTCTCAAGGCACTAGGGGGGGACGCTGCTACCACTAAGGGGCATATAAAAAACACACATGTTTTTGCCTTTATAAATAAGACTCCAGTGGAGATCATGTGACAAAAGCAAAACAGGAAACAACACGTTTGTACAAAATGAATTGTGACGTAGAATGCACTCAGGGGCATATATATTATTACATCATCTTGTTGCGCTGCGCTATGTGACAGGGAAAGGACAGGAATGCGCCATACTCAACACTGCATGGCACATTCCTGCCTTTCCCCAGTGCTGGCGCACAATGTGGTGCCTTATGCCGCCGCAGGCCCTCTTGCACCATGGTTCACGGGTGCCGACGTCAGCAGGATTGTTTCGGTGCACCAAAACAATACCTTGAGGCATTTTCCTCGTTCTACGTGCGCAGCAGAGACCAGCACTCATAGAAAGAGGAAACAAAAGGAGAAATAAACATATTTCTCCTTGTTATACCTCCCATAGGGATGTGTAGCAGTTATGGAACATTCCCAGGTCTACCACCTATGGTAAATCTGGCAATGCATTAAAATCCATGGGTTTTGCCTGGGAACACCCACGCATCACCCAATGAAGGCCTCCCTGGGACAGAGTAACATAGCACAGGGTTTCTTTGCTGCCTTCTGACACTCTTGTTTTTTCCAGCCACTCAGGGCACCGTAAGGTTGCCTTGCAAGGCCTGATAAATCACATCTTAAAGTTTGCCTCGCTTTTGCACCCCCTTGTGTGGTGCAAAAGCGACACAGCCCTTTGATAAGCATGGCCCTCAACCTTCACATACCTACAACGTCACTTTGTCACTCACGCTTCTGTTGTGGCTACTCCCTGTTGCGCTGACCTCTCAGGCCAGCAGGGGTCGCGGTGCTTGGAAGCAAAGCCTACAATGCTTATTAAGAACACTCACACCAAGGTTCATGCTTTTATTTAAAAAATGCACATTTCAGTCTAAAATTGGCACGAATGAGCAGGATTAAATGGCCAACGGCTAGAACCGGCCTAGGCGGCACAATCACAGAGAAGCACAAGCAGAGGTGGGGATTACTGGAGACGAGTAAAACCTCTAGGCGCTAGGGTAAATACTAGGTAGAATAGGTGCATACATAATTTGCTTTTTTGCCGTCTCTTTCTCTTTCAATGTATTTAATCTCCTTTTGCTCGGGTGTATTTTAGGATGCTGAGTGTGGCCTGGGGTTGCAGCCTCCTGAGACACCTTGGATCCATAATTAAACCTGATCCCAGTGAGACTGAGAGCAGAAAGCTGCCAATGGATAAAACATGCATAAGAAAATGGGCATCTCGAGGTCAAGCAACGGCTCCTTCCCGGGGACTTGGTGGTTTCCTCGGCTCGTTGCTTGCACTGAGCCCACTGACCCCAATAACAAACAAAATGCAGCTTCGCAGGCAATTCCGGGCCGAGGCGAGCGTGATTTTCTTGCGGAATGAAATGTGTGTCACTCCGGCATTTGTTAATGTCAAACCAAGTTGATGGGTAAAAGGAAAAGCTGACAGTCTGACAGCTGCTTCCTGGCTGCGCATCCGCACCGAGGCAGCAGCCTGCTTAACAGCTTGCTGGCATCTGGAGCACTGAGGATGCAGATACAGCCCTCTTCACCCCCACCACGGCACCTGCTCGCAGAAAAACAGCCCAAAAATATTATGTTGCTCATATTTTTTCGGTAATTGCATTAGTTAAAAAAATTCATTGAACTGTTCTTATGCTTTCCATATGCTGTTGATGTACACTTGTTGCTGTTTCTCATTTCATGGTCTCATTTCACCTCTGCTCTTTGAGGTTTTATGCTGTCGCTGCAGGGGCGTGGCTACCAGTGGTGCAGCAGGTGCAGTGGCACCGGTGCCCAGAGCCCTAAGGGGCGGTTAAACCCTGATAAATGCTGTACATAACTACCCCAGCAGTAGCTAAAGGGGCCGTTTTCCTTGCTTGCACCAGAGCTCAGGGCACCCTCGCTACGCTACTGTGTCGTTGAGGACAATGCTACTAAAATGTTTACTTGTATTTATCGCAGAAAGCGGCCTAATTGAATACCTTACACGGTGTCATGTTTACTCTCTGGGTTAACATCGCCACATCCCTCTCCAACACAAATTGTAACGTCTTTATTAGCTACCCAACACTTTTCCACATCTTTAAGGGTGCACAGCCTTTCCTTAAAACTGGAGGTAGATATCTTGAAGAAGCTCACCTTCCTCTGGTTGATCTCCATCATTTTCTATCAGATCATCTCTGATTGTAACAACAGGAGGGGAGCGTATTTTTTTAATGGAAGGTGTAGGTAGAGGTGGAGGCTGAGCCTTCTGAACCTGAACAGGACTTGTAACAGACTTTGAGGTGGAAGTGTTCGCCTCTGGGAAACGGCGATAGTAGTCATTTATCATATGGCGAAGGTCTGTTACTAGGGAAATTGGCATAGAGACAGTTTCCTCTCTCACCTATTGTTGCACCTCCTCTTCTTCTTCATAGACGTAAGACTGCTGAAAAGACTCATATCTCTTTTCCTGCACTGGATAATCTTGGAAACAAAAGACCTCCTGTACCTCCTGGTACTCCTCATCATCAGTGTCTTGACTTTTTATCTGTAGCTGGGATGGACTATAAGCAACTCCAGATTCCTCATCCTCAGATTGCATTTCCAACAGAGCTGAAGGTGGCAACGGTGAAACCTTGGTCCAACTGGTAAAGTCAGTAGATTTTTTCGTCGCCGATGAGCCCGTCGACAGGTGGAAGAACTTGAAAGTAATGGAGGATTTTGTCTAAGGAGACTTGAAATGCATCGTCGACGAGTCTCCCATGGACAAAGTTCCTCCCGTCGTCGAAATTCGGATTATCGTTGGCGATGTCATCGACGTCAATGGTGTCGTTGTCACGGATGGCGTCGACGAGGTTTGTTGTCGATGACGCGGTCGTTGACGGTGTCGAAGCTGATCGTCCCGTCGACGAGATCGACGTCGAACCTTTCGTCGACGGCGTTGTCGTAGAAATCGTCGTCGGCGGCGGTGTCGTCGTCATTTTGACAGGAATTACAGCTGGAGATGCTCCTACCTTGGATGAGGGAGCAGATGACACCTCCCTTGAAACAGAGGGTCGTCGTTTCAACTGTGTTTGAGGCAAAGAAGATGAAGAAGCCTCTTTTTCTTTGTTTTTTTGCTTTTTAGCAACCAATTTCTCTTCAGGAGCCGACAACTTTCTTTTCTTGGGAGTCTGAGGATTAATTTCTTCTTCAGAGTCCGAATCTGTAGTGGACTTCTTCTTTTGAAGCCACAATAATAAACGTGCCTCCCTGTCCCTCAAGGTTTTAGACGAAAAAGTCCTACAATGCTTGCAGTCTTTAGGGACATGTTTAGGGTGGAGACAGTATAAGCAATCCTTATGTGGAGCCTCAGAATAAAGTCTAGGTTTTCCACAGGATCTGCAGGGCCTGAAAAGCCTCTTTTTAGAGCTTTCAGCCATTGTAGTTAAAGGAAAAAAAACAGTACATCAATCCAGAAACAAGAAAACTTTCAGTTGAGCAAGGTGAAAAGTTCACAGGAAGTAAATTGAGCAGAGCTCAGGGAGACTCCTCTTCACAAGAAGGCAGTTTGAAATATGAGGTATGATGGTTCTACTGGGGAGTGTGATGTCAGGGCTGGCAGCTGATTGGCTGAGTTTTGGTCCAAATAATGAGGTGGTTTGGCAACCAAATATATTGGTCCCTTATGGGACTTTCTATGCAGTGTTTTACTCTATGAAACTGCTATAGTTATTCTGTTACCGTGAGACTTCCGCCATGACGACGGGGAAGATACAAGCATGTGAATCTACGAAAGATAATACTGGAGAACCATAGTGTACAGGTAAGTAACTAGTTTTTTATTACCATTTGAATTTTCAGTTCTGGGGCTTGTAGGGCGACGCTCCTCCGCTCAAATGGAGTAGACACCCCTGATGTGTTTCCAGCTAAGGCCATCTTGGTTAGACTGTTAAAGGGAAGCTCTCGCTTCACAATTACCAACTTATCCTTCTTTTTTGCCTTACCACTATGGCTAGGGCTGGCCTTTCACAGGGGCAAGCTGGGCACAGGCCCAGTGTGCCAATATTCTGAGGTGCGCATGGAGCCCGTGTGCTTTAAGGTTATGCCAACAACAGCGCCCTTCTCATCTGGCTCTAGCCTTGTCCTCGTCCCTGCCTGTTTGTTTCTGTTGATTTTCCAGTTTAAAGTGGTTTTCGTTTGTCATGATCGTATGGTGGGCGATGTTTTTAAACCCCCTTTTAGCCCCTTTCTTGCCCTCCCTTCACCCTCTGCTGGGACACATGAATAAAAACATCATCTGCATGAGATAGCAAAACGATGGGTGATTTAGGTGATCTGGGGGATGTCCGGGGATGTTTGTGTTCAGGGCTAGTCCCTGGCTCATCCAGGTACTGACCAGTGACCACAAAAGGGACACCCTGCTGCCTTATTTAATTCACTAACATCAGCAAGAGCGCCAAATGTCTCTCCGCCCACATCCGGTGCACTTTCTTAGCAAAGGCCCACTCTGACTAGGGCCCCAACAATTAATTCAACACAAACAATTTTAACCTATTGATAAACTCTGCAAGTCTAGCGTCCATCTCCTGTCTTTGTCAGCATCTAGTTAGTTTTAGCTCGAAATGTTACACCCCTTCTGCCTCAATATTGTTTTGATGGGGATAGACCAGCCGTGAAAAGAAATGAACCTGTTCGTCCAACGTCAAAGTGGGCGTGTGCGGAGGACGGCCGGGCGCCGTCCGAACCTCGCCCACTCATTAATTAGCCCACACCCCGGTGGAATTCATGCCGCGGTCAACGGGTTAACCTCTGCGCTTCAGTTGCTCACAATGGGCAATGTTTAAGTACAGTTTGCGCTGGGTTTATGTCACAAAAGTCACACAAACTGATGCAAAGTGTTATTTTGGGGATTTCATTTCAAGCACATAACATGAACATGAACAAGATTTCTCGAGTCTAACCGCCTACTCGATGTCTCGCAGACAGGGTTCCGTCCCAAACATGGAACAGAAACGGCCCTGATAGCAGTGACGGAAGAAGCCAGGCGGATTCTGGATCGAGGAGGATCAGTGGCAGTTATCCTCCTCGATCTGAGTGCCGCCTTCGACACGGTTTGCCATAAAACTCTGCTGTGTCGACTTTCCAACTTAGGAGTATCCGGGGACGCTCTGGCCTGGCTGAGGTGAGATCCTTTCTGAGTGGAAGGACTTTCCGAGTCTTTGAGGGAGACTCCTCCTCCACTATCAGGCCGCTGGACTGTGGGGTACCACAGGGCTCGTCGCTGAGCCCCACTCTGTTCAATGTGTACTTGGAGCCTCTGGCTGAGATCGTCCGCCCATATGATATTAAGATCATCACGTACGCGGACGATACTCAGTTGGTGGTGTCCCTTGCACAGAAGAAAAGCGTGCTAACACAGTCCAATCTAGCAGCATGCATGGAGGAGGTAAGGATATGGATGACGACTTCCTCCCTCAAACTCAACGGTGGCAAACCCGAGCTTATGATACTCGGCCCCCCAGCGCTGTCGACCATCGATCACCTTTGGCCCACCAGCTTGGGTACACCGCCTACCCCGAAAGACAATATTAAAAGCCTTTGGGTCTGGCTGGACAAATCCCTAACTCTCAACACCCAGGCAACCAAAACATCTGCAACCTGTTTTGGGCTTATCAGGATGCTCAAAAAAATCCTCCCAGTCCTTCCTTTTGAAGCAAAACAGATTGTGATTCAGGGTCTAATACAATCTCGACTCCACTTCAGCAACGCCCTGTACGTGGGGGCACCAGAATATGTGCTGCACAAACTCCAGCGAGTCCAGAACTGTGCTGCACGCATGTTGCTTTAGATCCCACGCAGAGCCTCAATTGAATCCGGACCCAGAACCCTACATTGGCTACCTGTTAGGGAGAGAATAACATTTAAAGCCCTGTGTGTGTCCCATCAAGCCTTTTGGAGAACCGGTCCCAAGATCAACCACTCCCTTCTTTCCCTGTACGGCCCCAGCAGGCAGCTCCGCTCTACTCACGCTTTTTTGGCAGTAGTCCCCCGGATCAAAAGATCAAGAGCAGGAGGAAGATCCTTTAAGTTCAACGCTGCTAAATTGTGGAACTCACTCCCTATACACCTAAGATCAAACTCCAACCTGTCATCCTTCCGCAAACAGCTCAAAACCTTCCTCTTCACCATCTGAACTCCTCTCCTAGCTGTGGCCTCATGAGGCACTATCCTTCTTCTTAGCGCTTGGACGCCTTAGGGCAGCAGTTGCGCTCAACAAAACCCCTTTTCATTTCATTTCATTTCATTTCATTCCTAAATAGAGCACAATGGTGCTTGCACTACTTTGTGTCAAAGGGGCGTACCATGGGTGCTACATGGGCATTCCTTTGCACCCACCCATGGTCTTTGACACAAATCTCTATCGAATAACATTGGTAGACAGGGATTAGTGCCAGAAATGTACACCTCCTCGAGGCAAGTGTAATATTAGTGAAACGTTTTCTTTTCTCAATCTTTTCTAACTCTGCATGTGTTGCTGTAATATGCACCACACATACAAAGGTTTCAGATTTTAAAGTATATAATTTCTGCGTGACATCATGGTAATGCCCTTGCACTACAGTGCAAGGGTGAGTGTGTTGGCGCATGGCAGCCTAAAGTACTTCAGTGCCAGGAGAGAGAAAAACAGCTCCATTGTTGATATAGCCCTATTCTGCAGCGCAGCAGCTCTGATCACTGCACTGCCTTGCCAGAATTCTTTGTCAATTTGCCCAGACATTCAGATTGAATGTCTGATGGCTGAAGAGGCGACCCTGTCTCAGCATCTTCCTCCCATCCACAAAGCACTTCAGGTAGAGAGGGCCCTTTCCACCCTTAACCTCAGAACCCTACAGCGGGATGGAGTAAGAGACAACAATATTTCTGATAATTAGAAAGTTCATTTTATATGGTGGTATTACAGCATATATTACGGATCACTGACAGAACATTGACTGACAAAATATCGAGATGCCAAAATATCGAGGATAAAATATCGACTGACAGAATATCGACTTCCTATCTTCAAACAGGTAAGTACAAAAATATTGACTCCAAAATATCGAGTGTAAAAAATATAGAATGTCAAAATATCGACTTTTTTAAATATGTTAAAAGTAACTTAAAAGTAATATAACATTAAATTAAATTAATATAAACATATTTAAAATACTTAAATAAACGTAAAATTAATAATGTAACTTAATTTTTTTAATACATATATATATATATCTACATATTATAAACATATACAATATTTTTACCGTATGATAGCAAGAGGGTTAAATGTACTGTAACAACTCCAGGGAGTGCAAGAGTAGAGTAAGCGTTGGATAGCGTAAGGGTAAACATTACTATTCCAACTCCAGAGAGTGCATAAGTAGGGAAAGCGTTGGATAGTGTAGAGGTTAAAATTACTATTCCCACTCCAGTGAGTGCAACCGTTGGGAAAGCTTTGGATAGCGTAGGGGTAAAAATTAATATTCCCACTCCAGAGAGTGCAACAGTAGGGAAAGCATTGGAAAGCGTAGAGGTTTAAATTAATATTCCCACTCCAGAGAGTGCAACAGTAGGGAAAGCGCTGGAAAGTGTAGAGGTTTAAATTACTATTCCAACTCCAGAGAGTGCAACAGTAGGGAAAGCGTTGGATAGCGTAGGGGCTAAAATTACTATTCCAACTCTAGTGAGTGCAACAGTAGGGAAAGCGTTGGATAGCATAGGGGTACAAATTACTATTCCAACTCCAGAGAGTGCAACAGTAGGGAAAGCATTGGATAGCTTAGGGGTAAAAATTAGTATTACCACTCCAGAGAGTGCAACAGTAGGGAAAGGGTTGGATAGCGTAAGGGTAAAAATTACTATTACCACTCCAGTAATTGCAACAGTAGGGAAAGCGTTGGATAGCGTAAGGGATTAAATTACTATTCCAACTCCAGTGAGTGTAACAGTAGGGTAAGCATTGGATAGCGTAGGGGTAAAATGTACTATTCCAACTCCAGAGAGTGTAACAGTAAAGTAAGCGTTGGATAGCGTAGGGGTAAAATTTACTATTCCAACTCCAGAGAGTGTAACAGTAGGGAAAATGTTGGATAGCGTAGGGGTTTAAATTACTATTCCAACTCCAGTGAGTGTAACAGTAGGGTAAGCGTTGGATAGCGTAGGGGTAAAATGGACTATTCCAACTCCAGAGATTGTGACAGTAGGGAAAGCGTTGGATAGCGTAGGGGTTAAAATTACTATTCCAACTCCAATGAGTACAACAGTAGGGAAAGTAAATACTTCTTATATAAATATAAATAACATAAATAGTAAAATCTATTACAAAATAATTTAATTATTTTAGAATTGTGTAAAATATATTAAATAATCTATTAAATTGAGAAATTATATTTATTTAATAATATAACTTACCTACTAATACTAATAATTTAACTATTAAAAATCAATTAATTTAAAATTTAAAAATATTTTACAAATTAAACTCAATATATTTATTTAAACAATGTAATTACTTACAATTAAATTACTTCCAAAACTATTCCTCTATAAACACACAACCCACTACAGAAATTAAATTAATTAAATTAACATATTTATTAATTAATCATTTAAATGTATTTACCAATTATATTGTAATTAATTACCAATTAATAATTAATTAACTATTAATTCTAAATAAATACCAATAAATTAAATAACATATTTAATTAATTATTATTAAATTACTTCCCACCCTAATCGCCTATAAACCCACAACCCGCTACAGAAAATAAATTACTAAAATTAAAATATTTATCAATTAATCAATTATAATTAATTACCAATTATATTTTAATTTATTACCAATTAATAATTAATTAACAATACATTTTTTATAAATACCAATAAATTTAATAACATATTTAATTCATTATTATTAAATTACTTCCCACCCTAATCCCCTATAAACCCACAACCTGCTACAGAAAATAGATTACTAAAAATCAAATATTTATCAATGAATCAATTATAATTAATTACCAATTAAATATTAATTAATTACCAATTAATTTATTTACCAAATATTTTTAAATAAATACCAACTAATTAAATAACATATTAAATTAATTATAATTAAATTACTTCCCACCCTATTCCCCTATAAACCCACTACCCGCTACAGAAAATAAAAGACTAAAAAAATAATATTTGTCAATTAATCAATTACATTTAATTACCAATTATATTGTTAATTACCAATTAATAATTAATTAACAATCAATTTTAAATATATACCAATTATTTAAATAACATATTTAATTAATTATATTTAAATTACTTCCCACCCTATTCCCCTATAAACCCACAACCCGCTACAGAATTATATTACGCAAAAATTAAACATTAATATTAACTTACCTTAAAATCGATTTTTTTGTTGTCTATATTCTGTCTAGTCGATATTATGTCCATTCTATATTTTTGAATCAATATTATTACTATTCTAGTCGATATCACATTTTTCTAGTCGATATTTTTATTGTCTATATTATGTCTAGTCGATATTATGTGTAGTCAAAAATAAAAAACTCGATATTATGTCTAGTCGAAATAAAAAACTCGATATTATGTCTACTTACCATATATTACACAATATAGTTATTCATGCTGGCTCTTCCACCCCTTCTGATATGCTCAAAGTATATATTGTCTGTATTCCCTACCCAACAATGTTTTTTTATCTTTAAGGATGCACAGGTTTTCACCTGAACTAGAGAAAGTCCTTTCTGGTCTCCTGCCAAGCACACCTTCCAAACCTCCTTATAATTGATTGCATCTTCCAAGTTTTTTTTAATAACCTACTTTACTTTAAATTGCAATTTCAAAACGAGGTCTGCCAATGTTCCTGATATTTCGGAGAGCACCAGCCCTTTCCCAGTCATTACCAAGGCGTACATCACCATGACTCCCCTTCCCTCTTGCCATCCCTCTTTTTCGGCATGAACGAGATAAAGACTCAGCAGTCTGGCTGCCCATTCCTCCTGTATGACATCTGCTGATGTTCCCTCTGAGACACAGCAACACTAATGGTTTTACCAGCTCACTGCCCCCCCACCCCCTGTTATCTTAGTAATCACTGCTATTAGTGCCTTGTTGTCATTCACAAAAGTTAGCCTCTTATTGATCAACTCCCAGAATTTCACTGAAAAAAACAAAGGTTAAAGTCATGTTATAGTTAGTTTTTGAAATGAGATGAGTACTTACCTTTAAAAAATGAAAAAACACTGAAATTCACTAGTTATACTTTGGTGAACTAATGCTATTGACTTTGCCAAACCTGGGTGCTTTTACAATGGAATAGTACCGGCAAAGCCAATATTGATGACGGACTATTCTGAAAGTATAGAAGTAGGTCTTCTGTACTTTCAAATTCGACGCCATGCTGCATAAAGAGACACCAGTACAGAACATGGTGGCTGTCTGAAAAGTATAGAAAACCTTGCTTTCTATACTTTCAAGATGGCCGCCATGTTGCATGACGTAACACGGCGGTACAACTCCATGTTGCATGAAGCAAAATGGTGGCCATCTTCAAAGTATACAAAGTAATAATTACTATTGTTTTTGCTGGTGGCAACAATCCTTGCCAAAGTCAATAACTTGGTCATTTAAAGGAGAGACATTTTGACTTGCCCATGCTTGTAAACATTTTTAGTCCACAAAAGGATAAAAACTTTTACCAAAAATGGAACCAGGAATTCAAATGTTTTCTTATGTTGCAATGTGTTGAGGAGCCTCAAAAGTATTCTTAAACTTGTTATGGATGTTAACCCCCAAAGCCTCTATGATTCTTTCCTCCCCCTTTAAGCGGCCTACAGGATCAGTGACAATCACACAGCCTAATGTGCTTCTGTTTTGTTTTCAGAAGGTGGCCCAACATCTAATTGTTGCCATCTATGTATTTTTTTTAAAGGAAATCCAATTTGAACATTTGGGGATTACATTTTATGACTTCCCTTCAAAAATGGTAAGATCTGCTGCTTGGTACGTAGAAATGGGTGAAGGGTATAGTATATAACAAGCATTGTCAAGGTCGAACAAATCTGCCCTTGGCAACCTGGGGTGATGGTTTAATTCATTTATTGCTCCCTCAACGTGATGGTCACATGCTTCCAGTACAAAGTTTTAATTTAAGAAAAATTAACCATCACATATACTTTTAATTGAAGAGCATGGGTGCTTTCTAGCAGGCACGTGTACTCAAAACGTTGATAGAAATTCCTTTCAGTTGTAATGCGCATCCCAGACTAATTGATTCTTAATGATAGATAGAAAAGGTATTATTGGCTTTGATGTAGTGTCACCTGAAGATATAGATTAAACACACAAGGACCTCATACTCTCCCTCTCTGACCAGACCCCCAACACAAGAAACAAGTTCAGCGCCTGCATGACCGAAGCTGCAAACTGGATGAAAGCCAACTCTCTCAAGCTCAACACCAGAAAGATAGGAATAACCTTCGACAAGAACACCTTACCATGGGACTCCAACTGATGGCCAGACGATCTTGGACCCACACACAGCATCCAAGCCAGGAAACTTGGAATAATCATCGACAGCAAACTGGACATGACAGCACAAGTCAATGCCATCACTGCATCCTGCTTCCAGACCCTGAAAATGCTAAGGAAGATCTTCAAATAACTCACAGGCAACACTAAAAAAACTGTTACTCACACCCAAGTCACCAGAAACTTGGACTACAGAAACACACACTACTCTGGGACCACCAAGCAACTCATTAGAAGACTACAGACCATCCAGAACTCGTCAGGCAAACTCATCCTCCCACATAGAACTCACATCACACCAAAACTCAGGGAGCTCCACTGGCTCCCAATACAAAAAACACGCTCATTTCCAACTCCTCACATACACATTCAGTGCTCTACACAACCTAGGCCCCACCTACCTAAACAGTTGAATCTCCTCCCATGCAGCATCAGGCACCTCTACTACGCAGGACTCCTACTTGCACACATCCCAAGCATAAACAGAAACAGATCAGGAGGACGGGCCTTCTCCTACATTGCTCCAAGCACTGGTAAAGCCAATTGGTGTCTCCTTTTGATGCTGTTACCTAATATTTTGGCTTTTGCCAATGCGTTTTTGAGATGCTGTGCTGCATCGGGCAAAAGAAAAAAAACTATCTTGTTTGTCCATGTGAACGAGCACTGCAAAAATTTAAAAACAGTTAATACAGGTTAATGACAAATACGAATGCTTGTATCCCCACACATGGGTGCATACACATCACGACATAGCAGCCATTTAAAAATACCTCCTTATTTACTGTTCCAAGATGGTGGATGCCAATCTTGCAGCAGTAAATTGTTCAAAATGCTCAAAACGCATCAATGATAAAGGAGTGGCCCAGACAGACATTCTTCTTGCTGGGAAAAGGGGGGGCGGGGTCCCTCGGCCCATGTGAGCAGGCTGCACCTGCATTAAGCTCATTCCATCCAAAAATATTTTGTTTCTTCCATTTACTTAAGAGGATATACATGGTTTTTGGGGAGGGTGTGACTAGTGCACACCTCTCTTACCCCTGATTTGTAAAGGCTTTGCGGTAATGCAAAGATGTGCACAGTATTTAGTATACAACGAAAACGTTTTCTTTGCTGGAACTATGTCATTTTCTCAATGCACGAAATATTTTGCTCTACACTGCGGTAGGGGGAAGTTCCTGGGGTGGGCCAGCAAAAAAAGCCACACTTTTTGATGCAAAGACTGATCTTAGCTAGCCAGACCAGACTTGGCCTCAAAAATAAGGAACTTGTTGAAGCAGGCGTAAACAAGGGTAAATGTGTTAATTCCTCAAACACAAATACACTTTGCATGTATGCAGCAGTGCACATACAATGTGTGAGATTTTTCTGAGTTCCTCTAAGCATAGGGATGTGTACTGACAGAGTGTGCTTCCCATGCATGTCCTATGCTGACAGCACCATGGTGTGAGGCTGCGCGCAGAGCAGGGCAGTTGTGTTTGAGAACCAGTGTAGGGGATGACAGCAAAAGCAGGCCAATCCTAGTAGATATGGTGTTCCAAGTGCTTCATTTGGGCCGCTGGAACCCCTTCCCGGCGTGCAAGTTCCACCATCCATCTCGGCCATACTCTGCATCGTCCCCTTCCCGCCAAGCATTCAGGGGACAACAGTTTGTGGTGCATAAAGGCCGCAGTTTATTACAAAAACATGGACCATACATCTTGCAGCTTACTGGTTGGTCATTCACGACCCCTGTTTGTTTATTACTGGCTCAACTCCAATAGGCCATTGCCACTGCACGTATCGAGTAAAATTCTTTTTGCTCGGCGTGTAAGTTGGGTAGGGCAACGGGTGAAAAATATCGAAGGTGATTGCATAGTTATAAACTTTAGGGATAGCCGGATGGTGGATTATATTTCAAACTGGGCCCCTGGGCATCCCAGGTCACAAGTTCAATCTCTACCCTTGACCTACTTCTATCCCACTTCGAATAGAGTGAGAGGGTTCCAGAACTGTGGTGTCCAGGACACTCTGGACCCCAGACCATATGATACCCAAACTCCCCGGATGAGAAATAATAACAACGGCCCTAGGAGCGATCTGCTCGCCCTTACCAATAGATTTAGTGTACTAGACCAGCTTGATTGACGCCCGTCTAGGGGCCTAGGCCAGTTCCCTACGGGTGGAGTGGAGGGCCTGTGTACGGCCGCCTCAGAGGCTGTGGCCGGGTACATAGAGATTGAGCCACCTAAGTCAGGGCAAACACTCCCTATAAACACACTAGTGGAGGGGCTTGCCGGGGGGGGGGGGACAACTTGAACTCAGCGGATTCTGAAACCAGGGTGGGGATGGCAAAGGATTCTATTAAAATCCTCTCCTGGAATGTGGCTGGGATTAAAAACAAATTGTTGTGTCCAAACTGGGGAGCATTTGTGGAAAGTGATGATGTCTGCCTATTTCAGGAAACTTGGGCACTGGTAGGTGTACAAAGGTGCGGGTACTCTACCTTTAGCGAACCGGTAATTAAGAAGGGGAAGGGTAGACCTTCTGGGGGACTTAGTATTTGGGTCGGCACACACCTGGGGGCCCAGGCTGTCCAGATCCCCACAGAGTCGCGAGGCGTGCAGTGTGTGCTACTTACACTCCCTGGAAATAGGCAAACTGAGCTAATAAATATTTACTCTAGACCAACTGTAAGTGGGAAGGAGTCTGCAACTATTGACCAACTTGTGCAGTTCATTTCAACTCTCGATCCAGCAGTTACTCTAATTGTGAGTGGTGATCTTAATTGCCAGTTTGAGCCACTTACTGACCCATCTCATGATGGCCCAGATGATGAGGACCAGCACTGGCTCACCCCGGAACCGCAGATTCTGGTGGTGAGAGTCTGGACTCCTCTAGTCTTTCAAATTGATTCCCTCACCATTTCGACCTCTCTCAGAGCCTGTAATGGGAGGACAAATTCTGATAGACCAGCCCTAATGACATATTAATTGGAAGGGCCAAAATTCCATCATGGATTATATCCCGGTGGAAGCTAGAACCTGGGGTATTGTCTCAGATTTTAAAATCTACCCTAGGAAAGATAGTGACCAAAACCCCCTGGTCATGTCTCTGAAACCCGGGAGCCTGGGCCCAAATTTAATTGGCCCTCCACTCTCATTAACTAACAACAGGCGGATAGTCAAGTGGCCATATGTATGGGGCTCTCCTAATAAACTGGCTGATGTTTACCAAAGGGCCCTGCCCTATCTCAGTGACATGGCGGAGGTGGAGCAAAATCCAGGTGCTAGTAAGGAGCCCATAAATATCCATCAGGGGCTCGTGTGGAACCTTGATGATGTGTTCTACCCAGATGGGAAACCTAAGGTAAAAACAGTCAACGTCCAACCTTGGTACAACGCCGTGTGCAGGATAGCTAAAAAAGATCTGGTTTGTGCGGTCAAGCTGCAGTAGAAAACTAAGATTAAGCTGTACCTTCGTCTGCACAAGCTGGCCAACAAGAGGGCAAGGAAGGAGTGTGAGGCAGATAACTGGGAAGATCTAAGAACTGAACTAAAGACAAAAGATTCCAAATCTTTTTGTACAATTGTTAGTTGTGGGAGCAAGGAAGAAAAAATGACCAATGAACCCAATATAGCTGCTTCGGTCTGGGTGTTACATTTTGCGGAGTTGTACTCCCTCCCGAGTAATGATGGCCTAGTGACTCCCCACCCATGCCGCCCCCACGAGTATCGCCTGGAGGGGGCCTGGGAGATCACACTTTCGGAGGTTGAGGCTGCCATTTTGAAACTGCCCCCAAATAAGGCCCCTGGTTTGGATAAGCTACCGGGTGATTTGTATCGTTCAGAGCCAAACATATGGGTCCCTTACCTTTGTGTTCTTTATAATGCTATTCTAAAAGGCATGGACCCCCCGGATTCATGGCGGGGCGCCGAAATAGTCCCTATTTATAAAAAAGGATGCCCCCTGAAACCGTCCAATTATAGGCCAATTAGCCTCATAGACGTCACCCAAAAATTGATGGGACGCATCATCTTGGGCAGAATACAGACCTGGATGGAGGAACATGAGATCCTGTCCACCTTTCAGGCTGGCTTCAGGCAGGGTACTTCAACTGTGGATCAGTTATTTAGACTCCAGGTTTTATACTGGAGAGCAGTGACTGTAGAGGGTGGCAGCCTCTACATGATCTTTGTTGACCTTCGGTCAGCGTTTGACCTGGTGCCCAGAGATAAACTATGGAAGGTGTTACACGAGCTGGGTCTACCTTGTTACCTCCTCAATGTTATAGTAAGGCTTCATACCGACAACTATGCCCAGGGGAGGTGCGGAAGGCAGGGCGAACTGTCATCAGGCTTCCCGGTCAAGCAAGGGGTTCGCCAGGGCTGTGTCCTGCCTCCCACCCTTTTTTGCCTGTACATTAACGGCCTGCTAGATCACCTTCTTGGAATCAGAAACATAGATGTCACATGGCTAGTCATGGGCCGGGTGCCCGCTTTGATGTTCGCGGACGACATCTTGTTGTTGTCCAAGACATCAACGGGCATCCAACGCATCCTGGACGACTTCGCAGATTTCTGTTTTTCGAGGGGATTGGAGATAAACCTGGATAAAACCAAGTTTATGATCTTCAATCCCCCGAGGCAGACATGCCCGAATCCGCTCCTGGGAGGAATTCCCTCCGAGAGAGTCAAAACCTTTGAATATTTGGGTATCACCCTGGGTGAACATTTTGAATGGGACCCGCAGTTGGCCAAAGCAACACTTAAATTAACAAGAGTGGTGGGGGGGATGCATAAGCTCCACAGAGAGTCTGAGTTCAAACCTGCGGCCCCAGTTATTGAAATTTACAATGTGCAGGTTAGAGCAGCTGCACTATATGGTGCTGAACTCTGGGGGCACCAAAATTCCCCCAGTTTGGCGAAGGTTGAACACACCTTTCTGAGGAACATATTGGGCCTCCCTGTGAGCACCCCACTTGTACCATTGTGTTTGGACTTAGGGCTGCTCCCTATCGAAGAGGTCATGTCATCACGCCCCTTAACATTTTGGAAAAGACCGTGGGCTGTGCCGGAACTGGTTTCCTATAGAAATGAATTTAGGGAAATATGGGATGCCCTGAGAGGCAAGAACATTAGGTGGCTGTCACATATAAAGACCATTAGTAGTAGGATAGCCCTACCTGAGCTATGGGAGACCCCGGATTTTGTCTGCCCGGAGATCACCAAAGCTGAGGTGATTCGCCACTATAAGAACTATAACCTAGCCTCCCTTCAGGCGAGTTCAGGGGTGGGAAGATTGACCACTGAGTTCCTCTAGGTCAAGGCAGAATACAAAGGGGAAGAATATTTGGATGTAGTATTCCCTGCACTAGCAAGAAAACTCTATAAGCAATTTATATTGGGCACTTTGCCTCTTAGAGCTTTCTCTAGTAAATGGGACAAAAACAACCATAAAGAATGCCCTGTTTGTGGTTATTATCTGGAAAATGAAATTCATGTCTTTTTCTTTTGCCCCGGGTACCGGGGTGCACTCATGTACTGGCTAATGCCAATCTGTAGAAACCTAGGATTTCGCCAGTGCTCACATGCAATGAGAGTCTTAAAATATGACACGCACCCCCCTATAACTTTTGCTGTTTCTCGTTTTTTGAACGAAATGTGGCACCGGCGTAGGAAATAGACTAGTGCTTAGTATGTACTCCCGTCCCAATCTAATGTAATGTTCGATAATGAAATCCAGTTTAATTCTCTTTTATTATGTATTTTATTTTATTGCATATACAATGTATTTTAAAAGCTTTCATATTTATTGCCTTAATATTTGTATTGTATGCATTTTCTGAGCTTTTATGGTCCTCTGTGGCCGAAATAAAGTTATCGAACGAACGTTTATTACATATCACTCTGATTATTGTCCACTGGTTTTCCTTCTGTCTACGTCTGACATCACTACACCTGCATGATGGCACTTTTGCAGGTGTCTCAGGTTCTGCGAGTTCTAGGTGTCCTTTGCTACCGACCTCGTGGGAGGCCGTCAGAGCCAGCCCGGGCTGCAAGTGCCGTTCTGCGTCTCTGGACCCTTGCTGGTCACTCGCCTGCTCCCGGTGCCCGTGCCATGTGGCATCCCAAGGACGCTCTTCTTTTCTGGATGTCGTTGTGTTTGTCACCTGCCCCCCTGTCCCTGACATGAGGTATCCCAAGGGCACTGTCTGAGCCGATCTTCTACCTAGATTACTCTCTTCTCTGGGTCCCCTTTTTGTGCTGCCTCCGTCTCGCTCTCATCCACTGTCCTTACGGCTGCGACAACCGCATTCTCATGGTGTGGGCGGGCGGGTTCCAAGGCGTTGAGGCAAGGCCCAATTGTTGTAGTGGTCGGCCCCTGATGCCTTTTGACCCTTTTAGTCGCCCCGCCCTTCCTGTTTATTGGGCGGTTCCTACTTTCAAAAAGACGCACCCGAACATCATGCATCTTTTTTCGCTGGCTTTTGCCCATTGCACTTCTGGGGGTTTCGCCGCCGCCGTTAGGCGATCCCCGCGGGCCCATATTTAGTCCAGCTTTGCCCACCCCCGGCCAGCGTCACTTTCAGGTGCTCAACACTGGCACTTAATATTCAACACCGGGGCTTGTGGCAGTCTGCACAAGGTGGCGCTGTTTATCTAACTTAAAGATGACCGTAGCAACAGTTAATTATTAATTCAATATACATTAAAAACTATTATTGCCTGCCACCCAGGCCATACTTATAACCTCGTGGGTCTGAAATAGTCTGAATTGTCACACTTGTAGGAGAGTCATGGTTAGTAGTTGTGTTGTTACTGTCATTGGCAGCGCTGGCAGGGGCAATGTGTGGTGCAAGCTGCAGTGACCTCGTGACAAGAGCCCTGGCACTAATTCTGTTACAAATTAAGCACTAGGTGTTGCACACATATTTTCCCCTTGCCCAAGCAGCACAGTAAATCTGGCTGTTACACTGGTTTGCAAATGAGTAAATCGTGGCCCGGTCGGTTTTTTGATAGAGTTTTGACTTAGCCTGTTTTTAAAGTAACTCAAAAAGACAGCAGAACGCTATGTGTGCATGTGCGTGTGTGTGTTTTATAAAAATAGAACTCCGATATCAAGAATGGAAAGCTAGAAGACAAGGGTGGGCTGACCTTGTCCAATGTGCCCATCCCCGTATTTGCCCATCTACCTAATGTGTCAGCACACTGACCTTTGCTATGCTGTCTGGTGCCTTGGGCACTAGATTGCAACAAATGTCCTCAAAAAAAGGCATACAAGATAGGTAAAATAAGTGCCTGAATGGCAAACTGTAATTTTGCCTGGGGCTCGAAAGATCTGGACACAAGAGAGGCATATTTCCATACACGCCCCAGGGTGGAAGGGGAACCTCTCTGAACCCCTCTCACGCCCGCCCCTTTTTCATCAGCCTAAGGCAGTGGTTCCCAAACTTTTCGGACCCGCGGCTCCCTTTGCCTATTGGCCATTAGCTACGGCTCACATTTATGTTTCTATTTTTTTGGTGGGTAGGAGGAAGAAAGGGGGGAGTTAAACCCTGCCTCTGGAGTACCTCCATTTTCTCCCTGAAAATAATTGGGATGAAGCTGATCAAGGTATTATAATCATAGATGTAACAAAATAAAAATATAACAGTTGTTTAATAAAAAAAACTTTAATTGGTTAAGTCAGAAACCATACTTTTCAGCACTGGGGTCTGCAGATGGAATTTTTAAAACTATTATTTGTTTTAAAAAACAATACAGTGAAAGTGGTGATGGCTTCGCTCTTGATCCTTAGAGAACAGTCCTCCAGTGGGATTTCAATTCCAGCTATACATTTTGTGCCAAAGTTAAGTTTCAGGCTAACAGGGGTCAATCATCCTGGCTGTGTCCAGGAGCTGAATGCCAATATTCGGAAACATGCATGGCAACTACATTCAGGAAGTGCTTCCTGTCTGGAGATGTAAACTTGCAGGTGGATTGGATGCTCTCTTTCCCTCTACAGCCCCCAGCAAAGCCACGTTTATTTGTGCAATGCCGGATCCCCCAATACAGACTATATGAACGAAGACAAGGGGTGGCACGTCAGCTTTGAAAGTACATGGTTGTAATGTTGTAATTGTTGATCTTCTTCTGTTACACTGTTTAACCACATTGTTGCACTTCCTTTCGTCCCTCCTGTCGTCTCCTCCCGCATCCTCCCTCTATTTATGTCTCTCCTTCTCCCCTCTCTCAAAGTATTGAGACAGACCTTTTTTGTCTGATGCCCGATGGAGCTTCCTGGTTTAGCTATAGGTGAGATGGTCCGTGGATTCCCTGCTGGGTCCTCACCTACCCAGTCGGTCTTTAGTCGGTCTTTAGACAGACTTTCTTTTCGTCTCTCCTTATTGTCTTTTCTCTTATCCTCCCTTTCTCACCTCCGCTGTCCCCCCCCCCGCCCCGACTACTTTTCTCTCTCCTCTCTCTTCTCTCCTAATTGTATTGCCTATTTTTCTGGGATTTAATGTGTAACTGTTGAACTTTTTCTGTTACATTGTAGATTCTGGAGAAGTGTGGCTCAATGGTTAGAGCGGCAGACCCTGATGCAGAGGTCTTGCCCGGGACCAGGGTTCAATTCCCCACCTCGGCGGGTCTTGGGCTCAAAAATCCACAGACCTGATAATTCTCGCCTCGGTGCCTATTCCAATCATGAGTCCCACTCTGCAACTCTGGGCAATAGCTTGCTTAATCTCCACAACGGCCCCCACAACGCTAAGGATGCCTGGCCTCCACCTTGGGGGTGCCCAGGAGTGGACGCCTCACAGGGAAAGCCAGGATGGGTTCCACAGCGGTATTCGTACAAGCACCTTGAGACCCTTGCGGGTGAGTAGTGCGCTATACAAGTATCAATTTACATTTACATTTACATTCTCATGTAAAGCGCTCTGATACCTCCGTGTCTAGCCAGCGCTATATAAAACTCTTTAAATAGATAAAATAAATAAATGGTGCAAGTATGTTAGGGGCACCTGTTGTATACAGGTTGGCATCAGTCTGAAGCAGATATAAATGTAAGACTGGAGTACAGGGGGCATGGGTTTCATGGAATGAGGCAGCAGGACATTAAATCATGTCAAAAGCATCTCATCCGCATGGAAAGGATATCACAGATGAGAAAACAAGCCTTGGCAGAGTTCCACATTTTCGGTGACAAATGTTTTCCTAAATGATGCCCTGAATTTCATGAATAATTGCACCCCTAGTGATGCAGGAAATGGGTTGTTTGTTGGTTGTTTGTTTCAGCTGAGCTCTCTGAGAGTGGTCATTAGTGCAGTAAAGCACCAAGCCTCATGTTGGGCAAGGAAGCGCCGCCCACTCCACTGGATGAAAGAACCTACAGCAGATGGACACGCGCCCTCCTGCAGGGCTACTCGATGACGCAGCATGGCCACCAAGAGGGACACCAGATTTGAAGGGAGAGCATCCAGTAAACAAACCCAAAGACAAGGGGAAGGATATTTAGAGCCCTTAGGCAAAATTATATTTTGATGTTTCAGTGCTCCATTTCCTCCAGCAGTAAAGGTTTTATTGGGAGTATTTGTTACTACAGTATTTGTTGATTCAGTATTTGTTATTTCCAGTCTGTTTCTCCCTTTTTGTCACTGCTCATCTCTCAGTGAAGAGGAACCCCAAGCTCTGACCAAGAGAAGCAGAGAAGCATCATGGCTGATGAAAGTGTTTTGTTTTAAGTGGAAAGACTATGAGTGAGTAAGCCACTGTGTAACGGGCCATCACTGACACCTTTTGTCCTTCATAAAGTCTGGGAGTAGGTGTCAAAGGGGAAGGGACTCCATATATTCCTGAAACCTCTGTCCTCAACCATTACTTATAATCACACTATGGATACATTTACACTGTAGTAGAGCCTGGGTGACCAGAAGAGTATGCTTGACAATCATGTATTTGACTGCATTTTTAAAAGGGGTAACATAACATAACTGCAATGTTTAAATATGTTTAAACATTGCCAATTTATTAGAATAAATTATTTTATTATCATTTATTATTTTATTTATTTATTTTATTTTTTTAACCTGAGGGAAGCAGTTTTCAAAAGTTTGGAGACCACTGCTCTCAGCCAGGGTTCTCCACAGTGGATCGTCCTGGAGGGCCAGATCCATACCAGATTTTTTGCATATCCCCATTTAGATAAGCCTTTCACTTCAAACTCATCCCCTAAGGGAGCACGCTGCGCGACCGGCAGACTGCTGATGCAAATCAAGTTGATGAAATCTACAGGCACATCTGATGACGTGGTGATGAGGCCAGCTCTTGCTAAGAGTGACCTCACCATGTTTGCAAGAGGGGCGGGGCTCCTTCTGAGACATCCTGCTGTGGTGAATGATCTGGGGAGGTCATGCATAAGTGCAGCTTGCTTTATTCAGATGATATGATAATGGAATGATAAAGTGCCCGAGAAGAGAGGAGCATTTGTTTTCTTACATTGTTTTGGAGCGACCGACGTCTGCTGTGTCTGTGTCCACCCTCTGTGTCCAACTGCAATCTGACTGTTTTCATTTTCTTTTTTTTTTTAAACTTTATTTTTGTCGTTATGTGGAAAATAAACATGCAATAACATCCCTCCATTGGCATTAGAACATCACCTATGCACATTGACAGACTCATTAAGGCACAGTTGGTTGACTCGAGGTCACACTGAGATACATAGTTACCCATGACACATTGCAAATTATCAGATACAGTTAGCCTCCTGCGAGCACTGGGCCAGTTCCTACACCTCACGCCACCTCCACCGTGACTCCGGGGGCGTCCCCATTATCTTCCTCAGTGCCCGAACCCATTGGTGAGAATAACTCTCCACTCGTCCCCTCTGACTCACTATGGGAGGCGTGGTCCAGGACCCCTATCGTGGCACACATTACGCGCCAGGCCAACAGGTCCTCTTGCAGCTTCTCGTCCCTCCTACAGCTCTGCATATGTGCCTCCTCCGCTAGGGACCACTCCCGCACATCACCCAGCCACTTGGGAATCTCTGGGGCCCTCTGACCCATCCAAGTGATAGCCACCCTACGCCTGGCCAGCACCAGCATCAATTGCATCAATTTATAAGACAATTTCCGTTTCTTTGCAGTGTAAAGGTGTCAGTGTAATGCGAATCCCCGTTGTGGCAATAATATGCTCCACCACCCTCCCCCAAAAACTCTGGACCATTGGGCACCCCCAGGCCAAGTGCAGGAACCCCGCTCCCCCGTGCCACATCTGGGGCAATCATCGCTCCTACCCGGGGAGTAACACTGCAGTAAGATCGGAGTGAGATAGGTGCGGTGCAGGAAATTGAAATGTATTGTTTTCATTTTCTTTCAATGCCTTTTTATCCTCTATGATTCAGCGCTCTGAAGTGATTTAGACGGCGTCTGGGCCGATAGAAAAGTTCTAAAGATATACATAAATAAATGTGTGTTTGCATGTAAAAGGTGTGGTCAATGGACTGAATACATTGTATTATGCAAATGTTTTGTGCACTCCAGGCAGAACGGGAGAGGTTATGGCATAACATATATCTGATGCTTTTAATGAAAAATTATGAAAATGATGAATGTTCCCCCTGTAAAAGTAATATTCATCTTCTCACAATTACCCCTTGAGATTGCATCGTTCATCTCTCCCTGCTTATTGCAAGCACAGTTAAGGGCACCCAGGGACGCTCCAATGTTGTTCGCTCTTTAACGCAGGATTTGTTGGTTGATTTAGGATTTCTACCCACAGCCCAAACCTACATAATCAGACTTGGATATTTTATTTCAAGCTTACTACCAATGAGAAAAAAAAGGTGGTGGGAACAGTTCCAACCATTTCTTCAGAAGCACTCAAAGTACCTCTTGGTAGCATTCCATTCCACTTATTTAGAGCTTGTCTTTGCCACTACCGAAGAAGATCTACCATATGTAAATCATTCATGCCTCGTTGGCCACACCACTCACTTAATATAGCCTAGACCTCTACAAGGCCAGACTGGCCGTTGCGGGCACCGGGCATTTCCCTGGTGGGCCACCCGGTTTATGGGCCAGTTTTGGGCCCCTGCGGGCCGATTTTGTTACAGGGCCATTTTTGCAGCATAGCTGTAATATCGGCCGCTGTAACAAAATCAGCTGAAACCAGTCGTGGCAAACAGCTCGGCCACACACCAAACCTACCCCCCTGCTCCCCCTCCTCTGGGGCTCCGGCCGAGCACTTTGCCAGGGCCGGTTTTGATTCCCAGTCCGGCCCTGGACCTCTATTGCTCAGTAGGAGATCACAAGTAACTAATTAATGCGATGTTTTGGTCTCATTGGGCTTTATCAGTATGATACAGCAGGCTTAGCCCCTTTTTCTGGTCATACCCTTCCCAGGAAAGGAGATTCACTGGGACATCAAAACAATGATGGAAGGAAATAGGTCGATTTGTGCTGCCTCCTCCTCAGCCTGATTTAGGTCCCTCTGACCCATCACCCGGAGCCTGGATAGCTTGTTAAACAGATGCTGCTGAATATTTTCTTAGATGGCTTGAAAATCATGCATAGGTCCCTGGGAACAGAACTCTGAACCTCAGAATTCGGACGCCCCAAAATTCAACTCACCCAAAATTTACCTCAGGTGGTTATGCTCTGGAGTTCATTTTGTGTTAAAGGCACCCTCCCTAACACCAGACCCAACATTCGTGTAGCAGCGTTGCAAATAAGTAATTTGGACCACTCAATAACTGAGGAGCATATTACCAACCTACAGCGATATTTATCGCTAAGTAGGCTCAGCGGTGAAAATATTATCGCCGCGGTTCACCTGTTTTTATCGCAGAGATAACTTGCTATTAGCAAGGTATATCTCTAAAACGATAAAAATCAGGCGAAATGCGTGAATATCGCTGTAAATACAGCGATATTCACACATTATTGTGTCAATGCTCTTAGCCATGTTATCCACCTTCCATTGGATAACATGGCTAAGAACTGCTCTGGGCAGGCGTTAGCTTTTGGAGATATTCGCGCTTAGCGCGAATATTTCCAAAACTAAGCCATTTTTGGTAATAGGAGATAGCGATGTTAGCGACTGTTTCCAGTCGCTAACATCTTGGCACACCCACTTTGCATGTCATTAGCGATAATTATCGCTGACATGCAAAGTGGGCCCCAAGATGATCGCTAGTGCCTACTAGCTGTCGCTAACTGGTGTCAGCGACAGCTTGGTAATTGGGCGATCAAATTATCGCTGATAGGAAAAAGTCCCGATAAAGCGGCGATAATGGCCCTTGGTAATATGCCCCTGAGTTCTAGACAGGGCACAAGTCGTAAAAAAAGAAGTAGGGGGACGCTGTCACCGGAAGTGATGCCACAACAGGAAGTGACGTCATGAAAGGTGCCGAGCTCCTCGTCCCAGAGAGGCCAAAGAGTGAAGTCCAGCTGTTTGGCAGGGGGGACGGCGTCCCCCGGTAAAATAAGTGGGGGGACGCCGTCCACCTGCGTGGTACCCCGACTCGAGCCCTGATTCTAGATCCGAGAAAAGTTAAAGGGTTTTATTAGAAACTTCTAAAGGACATAAGCAATGCAGAATAAATGCTATGGGGACTCAAATGCAGAGTTATACCGAGGAGTCATAAATGGGAAGATATTCGAAGTCCCAACTGAACAGCACAATCATGAATACATCGGACAGTATCTCCAGTTGCAAAAGAAAGAACTCCCTGAAATAAATTGGACAAATTCTCTATTAGAACGGGAAAGTCTTCTTCTGGCTCATCCCTAAATCAAGGGGTCCTTCATACTCAATTCTTGCAGAACAATTGAGAGAAAATGTAGTCCCATCATAGTATTATCTTAAGCATCAGGTTTTAGACAAATCAGAGGTTAAATCTTTACTGCAATACTTATAACGCTATCCAACTTTTAAGAAAACATTGAGCAGGTTCTGCACAGTTGCTGTCCTGAGATGTCCAAAATAATGTGGCACATTTAAATAATAAACTACACAAACATTATGAACGGTGCTGGGCCCAGCAGCAGAACTACAGCGGAAGGGACCCGAAACATGTTGTAGTTTAAGAACACTCAAAAGTTGATTCACAATACATGCACACTAGGAAAATGTCTATTACATCATCTAGAATTCACTCTGTGGAGCCTGTGGGAAGAGAAGATTCTCAGGGAGACAGCATGTGAGAGAGGAGAGCAGGAGGAGTGGATGAGCAGCATCAGAACAGCATCCACGCTCAAGAAGAAGGCGATTTTGTGAAAATGTGGAACAACTCAGTTACATCAATAAAAACACTTTTTCTACATAAAATATTTAATAGCATTTTTATTAATAGTGCCTTTACGTATTGGATCTATCATAAAAATCATTATTCATCATCATTAGTTATTTATGAAAATATAGTTGCGGAAAACGATAATACAAACCTTTAACATGCTACATGGTAGGCCAGGGTAGTTTCCAATATGATGGATGTATATATATCACGTTGGAGGTCTGACTGTATCAGGTCTCACACCTACAGATCCCATCAAAAAGTGGATGGACTCCATTGACCATTGAAGACTATCCTGTCTCATTCTTGAGTAGTCTCCAAAGAGCATTGATAATGCCTAGCCTCTCTCCTGTGTACGATTGTAGGTCACAGTTGTTACATCCTTAAGACGGCAGCCGGTATCCAAGCAGAGATTGAGCTTCTCTCCTATTACTCATAGATGGACCTTACAGAGCATTTATCCGGCTCCCTGAAACCAGATCATGCCATATGCTGCTCCTATATCACTCTGAGGGAGAGGTGTGGCGCAGTGGTCAGAGCGTCTGGCTCCGGACCACAGGGCTGCGGTTTAATACCCCGCGCCAGTGGCAATAGCTCACTTAATCTCGCAGATGGCCCCCGGGTGCCGGATACCCTTAGGGGTGATAAGTCGCGCTTTACAAATCTGGAATTTTTATAATTATTATAACTCCTTCGTAGCTTTGTGGCTGCCAGTAACCAAATACACATCCGCGGATTGCTTGTCTATTGCTCCTGGGAGCCCCTAATGAGCATTTACTTAGGCGGTGTTTCTGTGGTTCAATGCCTGGAGGTTTTTGTGTATTGGCTATAGGTAGGTCACAATAGTGTGGTGGAATGCTGTTACTACTGAGGTTTATTCATTGCATCAGCCTTGGCTGCCATTGTCTGGTGCATGCCCTGGACTTCTACCCTATTGCTCAAGGGGGTAATTCAAAGCATCTACTGTCAATGTGTACCCCCATTGCCATGGACTGCCCCTGTCGCTCCTGGCTGTCCTCATGAGACGCACTCATCCAGAAGCAATAATTATTGAGAAATGCATGTGTTTTATCGCTCAGTCCTCTACCTCCCATTACACAGTTAGGCATCATTGCAATTCAGTGCCAACAATGCACCACCCTACTCTGGTGTAGGATTCTACCCAACCAATAAGGTGCGTTGGCATTTCATCAGGAATATGAAGCGCTATAGAAATGCAATTACAATTAGAATGACAATAAGTTGATTTGTGGTAACAGTGACGGTGGTTGCATTAATCTTTGGATTAGCAGTTGTTCTTGTCTGCTTTCTATTTCTTTTTCCAGTTTTTGCAGGACAACAGATCCGCCCACAAGCAGAATCTGCAAGCGGATTAATTGACTTGAGTTGAAGGTTTTAATTAATTTAATACAGCCATGACTTTATTTTCTCTGGTACCAGGGAGCCTGGTCCATTGCCACATTTGTTATTATTTTAATTGCTTTCGTTTTGTTATGTTTGTTCTCCTCTTTTATTTGACAGTTTTACCTTTCCCAAGAAGCTGATTTCCATAAATTGCTGGTCCCCCCACCGAATACGCTGTCTCTATTCATTTTGACTTGGGGTGGTGCGAGGACAATGCATCTGTCCACATTTTGACACCCCAGCTCCAGTCTCTTTAAAACCTTTGATAGAGCAGCCATGCAGCAGATGGGGGGAGGCATACAACAAAGGCAAGCCCACTGCACCCATCCACGACTAGAACAGTCCTGGGGTCTGTCTAAACACTTCGCAGCAGTGGCGTAACACAAAATGGTGGCGCCCAACGCAGAATTTGATGCGTTCCCCACCCCCCCAAGTCTTCCATATCTCACAGATATTAATTGGGTTAGGCTGTGTGGGGGCTAGGGTGACCAACCGTCCGTAAATTTCATGGACAGTCCGTAATTTTGGCCGTCACCATTTGTCCGTAATTTTGGCCGTTGCCATTTGTCCGTAATTTTAACCGGGCACCGGTCGCACCACCCTAAAGCCGGCACAGCTTCCACCCACCTCCCTTCTTGACTCCGATGCTGTTGAGGTCGGGTGTCACAGACTCCGATGCAGTACCAAAGCTCACACCAGGAGTGAATGATGAGCCCTACTCCACCCTGGAAGAGACCAAGATGATACTAGAATACTGCATGCCCACCCTGGTGGATCCTGTTCCCCCTCCTGTGATGGCTCCTGCCCCCTCCCCCCAGTGATGGCTCCTGTCCCCCAATGTGGTGGCTCCTGTCCCCCCCACCCCGCCTGTGATAACTCCTGTCCCCCCCTGTGGTGGATACTGTCTCTGCCTTGGGTGGCTTCTGTTCCAGTCCTGGAATGACTCCTGCAGCGAGGGTGAAGTTCTTGATGGGCCTCTTCTCAAAAAGGCTCAGCTCAAAATTAATATGAAAAGGTGGGCGAGTGAGTAAGCGAAGAGATGGGTGGATGGCTGGATGAATTAGTGAAAGGGTGAATGGATGAATGAAAGATTGAATAGATGGATAATGAGAGAGGATGGATGGATTGATGAGTGAGTGGAAGGATGGAATAGTGAAAAGGTAAATAGTTGGATGTATGGGTGGAAGGGTAGCTGGATGGGTAAAAGGGTGGATGGATGAGTGAAAAGATGGATGATGAGTGAGTGGATGGAAGAGTGAAATGATGGATGGATTGATGAATTGATAAGTGCAAGGGTGAATGGATGGACTGATGAGTGAAACGGTTGATGTAAGGATGGCTGAGTGAGTGAAAGGGAGGGTAGATGGACAAAAGGATGAATAGATGAGTGAAGAAGTGAAAGGATAAATGGATGAGAGAAAGGATGGATGAGTGATAGGGTCAATGATGGATTCATGAGTAGACGGATGGGTGGGTGGATGGGTGGAAGGATGGATTGCTAAGTGAAAGAGTCGATGGAGAGAGAAAGGGAGGATGATGGATGACTGAAAGGGTGGATGGGTGGAAGGATGAGTGACTGGGTGGATGGATGAGTAAGTGAAAGGATGGCTGGATGGGTGAAAGGGTAAATGGCTCGATGGATGAGTGAATGGATGGATGGGTAGAAGAGTGGATGGATGAGTGTACAGATGGGTAGGGTGAAAGGGTGGATGGATGGATAATGGATGGATGAGTGAAAGGATGGATGAAAGGATGGATGAGTGAAATGATAGATGGAAGGATACATAATGGATAGGTTTGCAAATGGTTGAATATGTTTGGATATGGCTGGGCTTCCTTATATAATATTGCGCCTCCTTTGATGTGTCTGTAAAACCTATCCAATTGTCCTGAAGTTTTGTCCTGAATTTTGACCTCCTGTCCTGAATTTGTGTCCTGAATTTTGACCCTTTGTCCTGAATTTTTACACTCATTGTCCTGAATTTGCACCAATGCCAGTTGGTCACCCTAGTGGGAGCCCCATAAGAGTTTGGGGCAGCAGGGCCCAGTGTAATGCCCCTGGCACACAGTGGACCTCCAGATTGTGTACACCAGAGACCTTTTGCTTAGTTGGCAACACTAAAGTTAGATCACCTTTTACTACTTCCACGTGTGGGTGGTGGGGAGTCCCAAAACCGATCTTTTAATACTGGCATTCACTATATCGACTCCAAAATATTGACTGCTACTATATATATCGGCTACGTAATAGCGTCTACCACTATCTCCACAAAGAAATTAGATGTGAAGTTAGAATCATACATGTATACATTCATGTGCCACCATATCATGATGATACAGCTGTAGTGGATACTGAGGCTTTGATATATGTGTAGGTTGATATGATTGACCTAGATATTGTGACAAACAACCCATTTACCTCTTCAACTCTCCTTAGGAATCCCATTACTCCCTCTACACCTAGGGCCTGATTCAAAATTAAAATTTACACGTTTGCGTGTTTACTCTTTTTCAGTATTCACAAGACTGCAATTTAATAGTAACTTTACAACAGCTGGAGTCAGGGCTATCTTTTTATGTGCAGAATTATCCGGCCGAACATACGTTTACCTTTGTGAATCAGCCCCCTAGTAAGGATGACATAACTCTCTTGTCTATAAAATGCATGCACATGAGTTCCTTCTCACCTACCATAAAATTGCCATGAACCTTTCTTTGACACCGAAAGGCGCCTTGAAATCAGCTCCGGCCCATCTAAATTTCACATTTCCCATGCTACATGGTCAGTCATCTGGACCCCTTCAACACAACTGGGACAGACATTATTAATAAGGATAATTATTCCATAAGAATATTGAAGACAATGATTGTATCTGGTGTTTAAAGAGTCCGATGTGCAGTGAAAGGATGAATGTGACTGATTTGAAGGGTGTAAAGATTGATTGATAAAAGGGTGAATGGATAAAAGGATGGATGAATGGATGAATTGATTTGTGAACAGAATGGTCAATGGATTGAATGGTGAAAGGAAGGTTGGTGGGATGAAAAGATGGACGTATAGAAGGGTGGAATGATGGAAAGGTAAAACAATTGATGATTGGGCAGGTGGATGGAATTTTGTGAAGATAAATGAAGAAATAGGTGCATATACTACTGAAGGGAACTATACTAGGAAGGGTCTGGCTTGTTTCACTCATTGGCTGTCATTAGAAGTTTCATTCAAAGTGGGAGGTAATTTCATTTTCTGGTATACTCTATAGCATAAAAAAGCAGAAATCCTCATGGTCAAAATTAGTATCGACCCTGTCTGCCGCAGGATCTGTTATTTGGAACAACAGCGCAGGGTTTTATAACTAACTGTGACAACTTTTTTTTTCCTTTGAGCTGCAGATTTGTCCTCCTAGATAATTTTAACATATAACCTGAAGATGCTTCTCACTTGGAAGCAGCTTTTCTCCTGGACACGTGTACTCAATAGGTCTTTGGCCTTTCTGCCATGCCAAGCCATACCCAGGACCTTGTTTTGATGAGTTTCTAGGACATTCAGACCAAGTCTCGAGATGACCTCCTATGGACAGATCACAAAGGAAAGGCTTTTTCGATGCCCATCTGCACCTCCTTTGTGACTGCGGCCAGAACCCATGGCCAGCCTTCTATTCAATGTTAGACTTATTCCCACAAGGAACTTCCTGCACTCACCCAACTGGTCTCCAAAGTACTAAGTGCATATGGGCGATCGCTCTTTTTTGCATCTGGGTCCTCCTTTATGAAACTCCCTTGCAATAGGTCTCCCACATTAACTTTCTTATGAGAATTTTCAGAGGGACTTTAAAACTTGGCTATTTAACATGTAGATTTCCTTCCTTATAGCTCTTGGCTCTTTTCAGGCGGCGCTGGGAAACCCTGGGGTAGCTGTGCGCCTTACAAAATCAAAATAACAAAAACAAGTAAGGAACTTGTGGCAGTACCTCGCCCCTCCTCCCATCATGCTGTTGGATCAACACTCTGCAGAGCTTTGTCTAAACCCCCAGCCTTACTTAAGACTAGGTGGCTCATTAAACACCATCAGGAGCTATTTCAATTCATCTGCATTTATGCCCTGGACGTTTTGTTCTCAACCCCTTCCATGCTGGGCCGTTTCCGCCGCTGTGCGGTAAACAAAAGAACAGGGCGGGGCCGTGACAAACCCCAGCCGTCATCAGCACACGAGCGCCGCAGAGCGTGACGGCTGGTGTTCGTCACCAGCATGGAAGGGGTTAATGGAAACTTGGGCTAACAACCAGGGGCGGCTCTAGGCTCATGGCGGCCCTGGGCAGGGAGCGTAGGTAGGAGGCCCCGGACGATGGGGTCCGGGTGGGGCAGAGCGCGGAGGCCAGTGAAGAGGGGGGGGGGTAGGGTCAGGGTGTTTGGAAGTGGAACAGAGCCGGAGGCCGCCAAATCCCTGCCAGGGGCTGCCACGCAAATATGTATCCATCCTCAGAGGATTATTATATTAAGGATATATATTGGCGTGGTGGCCCCTGGGGTTTGGTGGCCCTGTGCAGGTGCACAGCTTGCACATGCCTAATGCCGCCCCTGTAACTACCTATGCTTTCTCTCGCTGTTCCACTAGACTATACAATTATTCATGTTGGCATGGATCCAGTAAGGGAGGGCGTCTATCCATTCTCCATTGGGAGATACTGGGTGTGAGCCATCTTGTAAATCAGGGTACACTTAGCACTGCATTGTGATGCTTTAATCTGTCTGTCAGTTAGTCTAGTGCTCTTCGGGCCCTGCAATATCATTTGCCATTGAATTTGTTCATTTAATTTCTCACTCAGCTCTGATTTCCTCTATGCTTTTTTGCCCTGGGTAAATTTAATGTATGGGCTGATAATCCTCTGTTGCCAGAGTTTTGTTGGAGACTTGTGCGACCTTAGGTTTAAGTCAACTGGTACATGAGGAAAGACACTTCCAGGGGCATAGCTTGGTTAGTAAGACTGGGGTGTAGGTGGGGGGAGGATATCATGTTAATTATTGTATGAAGCATGAGGGGGGCTTAAGGGCCAATGGAAAGGGAAAGGAGGGCAGATTGTGAGGGGTACTTGAAACACAGTATTATGTAAATTACTCATGTTTTAAGACTTTCCAAACAGAAGAGTGGTGTATGTTTTTGTCTGAAGGAGTATTTAAAAATCACAGGTGAACTCTGACAGGTATCTTACCGTACTCGACTGAAAGCTCCTGTACCCAATTATTTACTAAATAATACATTAATAAGGGGGATGTAACACCGCAAACACCCAACCTGTAAATACGCCTCTGGCCACTTCCTGAGTCTAATTGTAACTTCAGACGACTTTGTCACTAGTCCAAAATGTCTTCCTGTTTCTTGATCTGACCATGTTGCAGTTTTGCTTCCCTTGTGGTTTGTCACTCTATCCCACTCCCTCTTCTTTAATTAAGCTTCATTTTCTAAAAAAAAATGGATCCTAGCTTTTCTAGGCTTCTGACTAGTACTATTCCTGTCACGAAGAGTGATCCACAAGCTGATTTTTCCAGTTTCAATAACTGGCTGATTACAGTCTTCGATTAAGTGACCCGTAGGAAGGTAAAAACATCTAAATCATTTACTCCTAGGTTAAATCAATGCCTTTCTCAGATCAAGCAGGCCAGCACTGACTGGAACAGTTATAGCGGAGCGACTACCCGGCTGTGGTGAAGACTTAATATAAAGCAGCACTGAGCAACTACAAAAAGATCATTTGCTCTCACTCTCAGACTTACTCCTCACTTATGTGTGTGGCATGAAGGGTAATTCTTCTTCTCTCTGGATCTATGCAGATTTTCATCTTTTTCAGGGATAAGATCAAGGACATTTACTTTCAATATCCCTGATTGGTCGGTATCTGACTTATTGGATTCAGCCCTGATTGATCAATCCATTGATAACCTCTTACACGAGTTTACACGATTACTACTAGATCAAACTCTGCATCTACCTAAAACAGTCATTTGGCTCCCTGGCTGGGCAGAATGTTCTATCAACTAACTATCCCTCCAGCTCCTCTAATTCAGGATCTAATCAATTCCTCCTGCTCTCTTGCCCTGGGTCGGGAGTAGTGGAAAAGAGCCTGTGTTATCCCTTTTCTACAAAACCTTCCCTGGATGCAGCGGTTCAGCGAATTTACTGCACCAACTCACTTCTTACTTTTATTGCTGAAATAGTGGCGAAGGTAATAAATGCTGGACTTTCTACCTTCCCACCATTCTTGCATCTACACCTGTTGCTATAACACAGGCAAGTTACTCTGAGGAGTAGCGCCGCTAATCCTGCTTCATGTATCTGCCTCCTTGGATGAAGTAGCCTATAAGATACCGATCACCAGGTTTTATGAGGCTGGTCTCTAGGGGGGACCTCTGGACTGGGTCAAATCCCTTCTCTCCAGTTGAAGTCTGGAAGCTCTTTTACCCCCTTTACAATCGCTGCCTGATCAAATGACTTGTGGTGTTCCTCACGGCTCCTCCCTTAGTCCCACCCTTTTTAACACCAGTGTTGGCGCTCTGGCTAAACTGTAAATGTGGGTGTACTTGTAAAGCGCACTGTGACTCCAAGGAGTATCCTGGCGCTGAAGACCGCTGGGGAACCCGTCCTGGTTTTCCCAGTGAGATTGTCCCTTTCTGGGTATCTCCAAGGTGAAACCAGGCATCCCCGGCGTATGTGGGGGGCCGTTGTAGAGATGAGAATTGAAAGTGGGCAACCCAGTATAAATTGAGGGTTTGGGCAAAAGTATGATAGGGTGAAGATACCTTCAAGGGATTTTAGTAAAACAAGAATTTTAGAATCACTTAAGGAATGAAATCGTGTGGGCTTAGTGATTTGAGCCCACTGGTGCTGGTTATGCAACAACAGAGATTTACCTATATTCAAAACTGTCACTTATGAGTGATCAGAAAAAGAAGAGATCAAAAAGGGATTGAAAGACGGGTGTATATTTAAAAAAAGTATTTAATCTTTTGTCAAATCAAGTTAAAATGTTGGGTACAAGATGAAAAATTCTTGTTTTACTAAAATCCCTTGAAGGTGTCTTCACCCTATCATACTGTTGTAGAGATGAGGCAAGCTTAATGCCCAGAGTTGCAGAGTGTGTTCCCTGGTTAGAGTAGGCACCGAGGTGAGAATTATCGAGTCCGTTTGACCCTGGTCCAGGACCCTGCCGCATCGGGAATTGAACCCTGGTCCCGGGCCGTTCTCTGCTTATAGGTCTGCCGCCTCTAACCAGTGAGCCACACCACTCCACAAAACTCATCCTCTCTTTTGGTCAATCTTCAACAGGCAGTGCTCAACTCATTCTAAGAATAGACAGAAATGCTGAGATTGCCTGTCAAATCTTAGCACCTGTCTTACAGATGTGGAGGCATGAATGAATAACAACTGCCTAAAGCTATATGCGGAGGAGACTGAGGTGGTAGTGATGAGAGGGCTGATCTTGATGTGGCCACTGGATTGGTGGGCAGCCTCTTTATGACCTTGTCCTACTCCTTCCCCATTTGCAAAAACCCTTGTGAATTCTTTTGAGGGTAATCTCTCTCTAAAACCCCAGATGGTGAAGGTTGCTTCTACCTGTTTCTTCCATTTTAAGGTCACGAATAAAGTGTGGCTGTGTGTTCAGGATACTCACTTCAGTATTATTCAGTCTATTGTGGGCTTTCGCCTAGATGATGCTAATGCCTTGTATTTAGGACTGCCTGCAACCACTCCCTATCCCTTGCATCCCTCAGAATGCTGCGGCAAGGGTGCAACTCAATCTCCCTCATTTTGCTCCCATTTGTAATCACCTAAAGTAGCTTCCTTGGCTGCCCATCCATAACCGCTCAATGTTTGAAAGCCTCTGCTTGTGCTTTGAAGTCAGAAGGATACCTTATTTTTGCAACAGCTGTGCCCTCCCACACTTTGCAATCTGCTCAGGCCTCCTTTCTTTGTGTGCCTAGGGTTAAAAGAAATCTCCACATGGCGGAATTGCCTTCACCTACAAGGTAGCCTAACTCTGGAGTGCCTCTGCAGTGGACATGTGAGCAATGACTTGTTGCCAGAAGTTGAGAAAAGCCTAGGAAACCTGGCAACTCAAGTTTCACTTTTATTCTTCCTGCTGTGAGTTTTCTTTCTGTAACATACAACAATGTCTCAAAAGGGTGTCAATCGGAGGTCAATTACAATTAGCACAATTAATTGCTTAAGAGATAAATCAAGAAGGGGAGAAAACCAGGGAGACCGAGGTTCTTTGTAAAACAAATTGTATTGGTTCATTTACACATTTGACATATTCAGTTTATTTTGATCAAACAAACGAAGAGTTGCACCGCGTTACATTGAATGACATGTAACCCATTGGATACTGTGCACAAGTGCACATGAAGGACTGTGACGGCGCAAGTGACACATGAGGTAGTATGTACAGCGACGGTGAAGGGCACAACGATGAACAAGTGAGATTTAGAATAATACAGAGTAAGGATAGCCTTGTATAACTCTAAGGGCCAGATGTAGGTCGGTCGGTAACGGCCGAAAATCGGTATTTTCGGCCGTTACCGACCGGTATTTCAGAAATGGTATGTAGGGGCATTATTTTACAGAATCAGTAAATTTACCGATTCGGTAAATTTACCGAATCTGTAAAATACCGAATCTGTATTTTTACCGATTCGGTAAATCTCAGATGTAGGTGGGACTCTTCTGAGTCCCAAAGGCCCTACAAATTCGGTATTTTAACACCCAATCCAATTGGGTGTTAAAATACCGAATTCAGGTGTGCATGCACTTGTGTGCATGCACACCTAGCCATGTGACAAACAGACATGACCTTAGGGCATGTCTGTGTGCCACATGGCGCACATGTCTATTTTTGGGGTGCCAGAGGGTGTCAAAGTGACACCCCCTGCACCCTTGCAAAAGTCGGTATTTACCGATTCGGTAATTACCGAATAGGTATTTCCCATTCATTCCTATGGGCTTCACAGCCCATAGGAATCAATAGGGAATACCGATTCGGTAATTACCGATTCGGTAAATACCGAATTCCAACGATTCAGTATTTCTACATCTGGAAATACCTACATCTCCCCCTTCATATTTACCGACTATGAAATACCGAATTCCAACGATTCGGTATTTCTACATCTGGAAATACCTACATCTCCCCCTTCATATTTACCGACTATGAAATACCGAATCCGTAAAATTCGGTATTTCAGAGTCGGTAAATATGATTCACCTACATCTGGCCCTATATCTCACTTGGTCGTCGTTGTGCCCTTCACAATCTTTCATGAGCACTTGTGCACAGTATTGAACGGGTTACATGTCTTTCAATGTAACGCAGTGCAACTCTTCATTTATTTGATCATATAAAACTGAATATGTCAAATGTGTAAATGCACCAATACAATTTGATTTATCTCTTGAGCAATTAAATGTGCTAATTGTAATTGACCTCCTATTGACACCCTTTTGAGGCATTGTTGTACGTTACAGATATTTGCCCTTGTCTCTTTAGGGTATATGGGCTACCTCCTGTAGTCTGATATTGTGGGTTTTTTCAGCGCCAGGACGCCTTCAGGCATTTGCGTTCCTTATAAAAGTAATAACTAAATATATCACAAATTTACTCTTGTGGGATTCTTATTAAGCCTAGAGTCTATTTCCATTATTTTGTGGAATTTACAAAGGTTTTCAAAAGTATGCCTGAAAAACTGCAAAAATCATATAGTCCTAGCAACAGCCTCCTAGAAAATCTTCTGAAAACTCTTTTTTAATGACAATGCAAAGGGATTCTCTCATAAGAAAATGTATGAACATAGTGTAAATTTATACTTTAAAAATATTTCTCATTCCAGTTATTTTGGGGAATGGGGTGTACTCTTCTCAGTCCCACAGTGGAAACAGATTTACTTCTTTAACAGGAGTAAATCTTCAAGCACTTCTAGGATGGGAATTATCCATGAAAAACAATGTGAAATCCCACAAATAAGTACGCTTGTGGGTGTTCACAAACATTCTATGCCATTCTTGCCTGAAACACCTACTTTGCATCCCTGAGAAAACCTTCACACACATGATGAAGTAAGCACGAGTAAATATTTTAAGACGTGTAAATCCATGTTTTGTGAATCGCAAAAGTGGTTTTATACTGGTCAAAAAGGCTGTTTTCATGTCCACATTGAAACTACATGTTAGATGTGAGCGATACTAGCTCTAAGCTAATGAGCTGTTTTTAAATACCATATTACTTTATTATGCAAATGATCATGTTCTGTAATATAAGCAATGTGTTGATCTTCATGGAATTGTGAGCGCGGATTTCCTTGCATGATAAAACGCATCCCAAATTGGGCCTTACGCTAACTTAAGTTGTGTATACAATGTCCTCAATCTTGTATTAACCTCATCAATATCACGTGCTAACTGTTGTTGTTCTTTTTGATCCAAATAAGGAACTTACACTAATAGACTGAGAAATGTTCTCAGAGAACTGTGTATGATATTTCAGCTGTCCCAGGCTACTGTCATGTAATGTATTAATTTGAATAATGGCTGCGAAAGATTCTATGGATGCAGCCGGAGGGGGCCCAAAAGACGATGGTCCAGGCCTTGATTGTGTCAAGATTGGACCATGGGAATGTCTTATACCTAGGGGCCAATAAGGATGTCATTCGCAGGCTGCAAGTGGTCCAAAATGCGGCAGCCAGACTCCTACTTCAGCTCCCCAGAATGACCCCTATCACCGGGTCCCTTTGTGACCTACACTGGTTAAAGATCGAAAATCGATCTAAGTTCAAAGCACTGTGCTTTATGCATGGAGTCAACGGCGGGACCGCGCCCAGCTACCGTAGTGCTTTGGTTACCCCCTTCCATGCTCATGACGGAACGGTTCCGTCATGAGCGTCGGTTGGCCTGTGCTTATGACGGAACCATTCCGTCATGGTTCCATAGACCCAATGGAACGTTCAGCACAGCGCAAGAATTTGCGCCGCGCTGAAGGGGTTAAACAATACATCCCCACTCGTCATCTACGTTCGTCCAAGCAGGCCAAATTCGTGACTCCTAGGTTCAGGCTGGCTCGGATGGGTGTTCGCTCTTTTGCTCAATTGGACCCCGCATTGTGGAATTCTTTACCACTCCTACTCCGCCATGAGCATAACTATGTCAGATTTTGGAAAGGCGTCAAGACATGGTTATTCAATCAGTGAGCTCCAGTGGTGATTCCTCTTCTTGGCATGTGTCCGTAGGCGCCGGGAAACCTCCGGGTAGCTGTTGCGCCATATAAGTTTAAATATAATAATAATAATAATAATAATAATAATAATAATAATAATAATAATAATAATAATAATAATAATAATTAATAAACTAACTGTGAGAATGCCTGCAAATTCAATGTAGTACTAACGTGAGAGATTCTTTGAATGTATTCTGTAATAAATTGTTTCCCTATTGGTGGATATCCTGAGAATCCTGTACCCATGTAGAATGTATGAATGTCCTTGTCTAAAGTCCTATAAAAGGATGTGCATTTCTATGTGGAGGAGATCCTTTTCCCCACCCTTAGAAGCGATTCTAGTGAATCTATGCTTGATTTCTCTTAGTACTGTACTGAGTTTTTTGCACTTATGATTTGTATGCTTTGCCACTAAAAGTTACCTATAGCACGCCCTATGTAATTCGCCTGCTAATTCCTTATATAAAGCTTTGGACCAAACACCCTTGTCTGTCATTCTTATGAGAGTATTTTTCCACCGCTATTGAGTAAACAGAAGCAATGGCTCCTTTCAGGGATCACCAAAGTCTGTAAGGACTACACCACTCCCGGTCCTAGTTGTTGGCGCGCCCCATGAATGGGATTTTAAGATGGTGTGCTCCGCACTGACAGATAGTATCATTATTCTCCTACTGTTCCTTAATGAAGATGCAAACCAAGGAGAGATAAAATGTCTTGGAGTTGGGCCAAAATTTTCCTTTAAAAAGCTAGACACTGAGATAACGTTTGTTCCCTGAATATAAAACAAGTGATTAATTCAGTAATGAGTAATGTGCCATACACTGCCTCCGGAAATAATACATCTACTCTGCTGAACCAAAATATACCCACTTACACATAATTAAAAATGTAAGAGGCATGAAAATAGAATATACATTTGAGACATAAACTGAACAAAGAGCTTGACTTCAGTGGAACCACCGGTGCAAAGATGTGTAGACTGGGTGCTGGAGAAATGGTACAGATGAAAAAAGGGAAACCCTCATTCATAAAATCTTTATTTCGGTTTATGATACCATAAAAGATACAAAGATATAACTCCTTATCAATAGTGCTGAAAATAGAATTAGCACAAAAAAGAAAAAGAAATTCCGTACACCATAGTCAAAGGAGTCAACATTTTTCCAAGATACAGTCTTATAAACACGAAAAAGATCATCAAGGAACATACCTCACTATTTAAAATCAGTTTTAAAAATAGCTAGGATAAAAACGCAAGTGCATTTGTTTAAATGACAATTGACACAGTTGTTATTCTGTAAGGCCCAACAACTCTATATAGTTCATTTGGGGCCCTTTGCCCCTTATACATTAAAGATAAGAATAATAAAACACATAAAAAATACTTAAAACCAGATTTTGTGGACATTAATAAGGAAACGAAACACCCTTAGATCATAATATTTTCCTACAGTTGGATCATAACACTTGAGGGGGTGATCAGTAGCCTATGCCTGATAGCCCAAAACTGGCCAAGAAATTTCACGGCTGCACACACACATATAGTGATCTCGTTTCTGATTTTAAGATATGTAGGGCTTCATAGTGACTGTGGGTCCCCAACTGTCTACACACGGAGCCAACCTGTTTCTTCTTGGTCTTGCGTACGCAGGAGATGCAAAAAATACAGGGTCAACGGTTTCGTTTGGATTTGGGCAAGAGGGGCAGCCCTTAGGCTGGCTGTTATTGATCTGTCGAGAATTGGTAAAAGCATTAATAGGTAGACAGCCGTATCTAAACTGGCTATACAGTTTCCTGTCCCCATGCTCCTTAACTCCTTCCACGCTGATGACGAGCTGGGCTCGTCATGGCGTAGCCTCCTCGCACGCTGATGACGAGCCCAGCTCGTCACGTAACATGCGTTTTAGAAAATCTCAGCGTGCAAGCGGAATTCCACTAGCGCGCATGAGGTTAATAATATCAAAGTAGCTCTCAAGACATTTAACAGTTTTAATATCTAAAAAAGCATCAGTTATGCTACCATGATGGATTTTCATATGATTAATCTGCTCTACCCATGACCAATATTGGAGGTTTATTTTGTCCTTTGTATGCTGGGGCTGGGGACCAACAAGCTCACTTGGGAAACACTTCCCTTATAGGTTTCACTTTCACTGTCAGTTGTCAAAGACCTATTGTCTGCTATACAAAAATACCCACAGGGGGCTGTGGGTCTGCCCATTTCTCATTATTATATTGTTTCATTGTCTCTCAGTTTGATGCTTCTGATTCGTTGGATTCCCTCTCTATTTAGTTCTTCTCTGGCTCCTGCAGCTTAGCTTCTTTACCATCATTTTGGATGGATGAGTTACATCCTCCCACTACTGCCATAAGAGAGCAGTGTTTTTCATTTGTCTTTTAGCATTGCCTGGTGAGTATGGCTTTCTTCTCTTTCATCCTACCCACTGAACACCACTCACAGACTTCTGGTGCTCATTCGGCGTTCCTCCGCCCCTCCCCAAACACCACTAACCTGTTTTTTGTTTATTTTTCTTTTTAAATTTTCTGATGGTGCAAGGGGTTGGCAGCTCCAACCTATTATTAGGTCACTTACTTAACCGCTCACCTGGTGCTCCCTGGCCCCTTCTCTTCCTGTCCATTCTTTATTTTTTCATCTTTTCAAGTGATTTCTGTGAGGACCTGGTGGCTGAACACTGTTCCTGGGCTGCTATTATATTTTTATTTTAACAGCATCACATGCCTATCCTGTTAGTTTTTAATAGACTGTTCGAAAATGTCCATCAGCCATCTTGGGGCAGTAAAATAAAGTCTGACATATATGCCACAGTGGCTTAGGGTTCATCACAGCGCATGCGGATCCATTGGCAGCCTCCTTGGCAACGCCTTTTCTTCATTATATAGAGCATTCCAAGATGGTAACACACTATTGTATGTAAGTGCACACAGTGGTGGACATTGTTTCTGTTCGTTTGAGTGGGGTGTGTGTGTGTTTGTGTGTGTGTATGCATGTGTATGTGTGTGGGTGTGGATGTGTGTGTATACCAGTGTGTAGAAATCTGTAATGATGAAATTGCCCAACTTCCCTGACACATGCTGGCATTGACTTGAATATGAGGGGGCACCTGGCACACTGTTTTAGATTTATCCAGCCAAGAAAGCTCACAGTAAAAACATTCCTGACAGTAATTCCCTTCTTATGAATGTGATCCTGCTGATTTTGTTTGTTAATTTAGGAGTTGGATGCTCCCCAATGGGATCCCTTAAATGTGGTGATCCCCACTCCTTTTTAGGTCTCGCCTCTCAATGCGCATGCGCATTGAGCAGAGCGAGACTATAGGGCTTTAAACAGAGTTTACCCAACTGGCGATTTGGTGCTGTGCCCGTGTGGTTTTAGGTCAATGCGCAAGCGCATTGACCTAAAATGCGCGTGCACAGCATCAAATCGCCAGCCATCTGTTGCCCAGCTTGGAGCCGCTCCACCCCCTGCGGCATCAAAGGCTTTCACGGCCGGCCGGCCGTGCTTTCAGTTTCACGGCCGGCCGGCCGGCCGTGTGAAGTGCATTTCAAGGGCCGCTCTCCCTGCTCCGCCCTCTGCTGCGGCCGAGACGCATTTCTCCTCCCCCCTGCCCCCTCCTCATGCACCCTCAGTGGGCTGAAGAATTCCTAATCCTCCCATTGGTTTAAAAAAAAAATAATTAAATCAATTAAATTGCTAACTTATAACAGATGCTAACTAGCCCTGATTTGGAAACACCTAATTAAAGGCTCCCATTGTTTTAAGTTGACCCTCTTAAGAAACTGGGACATGACCCAAATTTGCCAAATCAGTGGGGGCAGCTGTTGAAAAACTCTGACAGACCCGGCAAGTCCGGGACGCCTGGTCACCCTATACACTGCCAGTGCAAAGCTCCGGCTGACCCCCGATGACGTCATATCTGCCACACCCATTGACCTGCGCCACACCACCCAGATCTTTGTAGTCTTATGTCCTGCTCCGTGAATCCATTTCAGGTACCTGTGACCCCTACTTTTGACCTTCTCGTTCTTTGGCTCAACCCACGTAAAGACCGGCTGCTGCCCGTGACACCCCTCCCGTTTTAAGCTGCATCTACGAGTGCCCCTTCGGCCACAGTGGCTCGGTCCTCCATGCTGTATGTGCGCACTTTCCCTGGGGCTCCTCTCCTGCAGGGCCGCCTGTTACCGTTCACACCTTGCGTGCTCCCCTTGCCCTGCTGCCAGTCCCGAGCTGGCACGTCCCGTGGACTCTTGCCATCCTACCCACCCTCGTACCTATTCCCATCAAAGCAGCCAGTGCCCCCGCTCCATGTCGCACGCCGCAGCCTCCCTGGCCCTCCCATCCCGCAGACCGGGCCGGCTCCCAATCCACATCCGCGTGCCAGGAGGGCGCAGATAACAAAGGCCCGTCTGCCCTCAGAGGGCAGCGCTGATCAAACAGGCTGGCCCGGCTTACACATTCAGGGCCCACTTCACACCCGGCAGCACTATAATTAATATGCCACTAGTGAGTCATTTGCAGGCCTCGTTAAAACAATTCGCCATCTCGGGGAAAAAAAAAATAATAATAATATTACAAAGGGTATGCACATACAAGGTTACAAGAGTCATAACATCGGGGTGGAGGATATCAGAGTATTTCGGGAGTTATATACTAATATTTTGCACGAGCGCTCTCATAACATAAATGTAAAAACATTGTAATAAAGCATTCCTCTTTAAAAATAGCCCGGCAGTGTAGCACGACCCTTGGTAAATCTAGGCCTTAATTCGCAAATAACGCTCCAAGTAGTTTTAATGCATGGGCAAAGTGGGCAGTTGCCCAGGGCCTCCACCTTCCAAGGGCCCCCATCTACAGTGAATGGAAGAGTTAAAATATTTGCCATAATAACGTTGCTCAGAAAAAACCCACATTGTTTTTCTAATCTACCCTTCAGTGTGCAAGAATGATCTCTCCAGTCTCAACCCTTGCACTCTTAGGGCAGTTGGTGGACATTTTTTTAAATGTAATCTTTCCATGTCTTTTCTGACTCCTTACTTCACCTTACTTACACCATCTACTTTATCACTCTCTCATGCCATCTTTATCTTTACTTCTTTATGTACCTTCAACTTCTCTTTTAGCTCGCTCTACTTCACATTTACCTACATCAATTCTATTCAATATAACTTTATTCTGTATAAAAACAATACGCCATAAATGAACATGCAAATATTGCACATAGCTGTAATCAGACTTACATTTTTTTATCGGTGATACCCCTAAACCGGTTTCAGTATGGTTGTTTCCACTCCAGAGAGGACCCGGCTTGGCAGTTTGACCTAGACTGTTCCCATGAGGAGCAGGGTCAAGACTGATTTGTATATGGCTGGCTCCAAACTGTGGTGGCGTGGTGAGCAAAAGAATGATGGATTTAACGCAGATCTCTTGACTGGTGGCCAATGTTTAATTCCTCTCTCACTTCCCTCTCCCTCTCTCCTCTCTCACCCTCTCCCTCCCTCTCTCCTCTCTCCTCTCCCCTCTCTCCTCTCTCCTCTCACCCTCTCTCCTCTCTCCTCTCTCTCCCTCTCTCTCCTCTCTCCATCTCTTTACCTTCCCCCTGCTCTCCTTTTTCTCCATCTCCCCCTCTGCCTGCTCTCCTCTCTCTCTCCCTCCCCTCTCTCTCCCCTCCGTCCTTAGCTCTCGTCCTCCCCCTCTCTTCCTAACCTCCCTCTACCCTCTCTCCCTTTCCCTCACTTCCCTCTCCCTCTCTCCCTTTCCCTCTCCTCTCTCCCCGTCTCCGTCTCTCCCCCTCTCTCTCTCCTCTCTCCCACTCTCTCTCCTCTCTCCCTCTCTTTACCTTCTCCCTCTCCCTGCTCTCCTTTTTCTCCCTCTCCCCATCTCCCACTCAGCACCACCACAGCATCACTCAGCACCAACACAGCATCACTCAGCACCACCACAGCACCACTCAGCACCACCACAGCACCACTCAGCACCACCACAGCACAACTCAGCACCACTACAGCATCACTCAGCACCACTACAGCACCACCACAGCACCAGCCAGCACCACCACAGCACCACCACAGCACCACCACAGCACCAACACTGAACCACCACAGCACCACCACAGCACCACTCTGCACCACTCAGCACCACCACAGCATCACTCAGCACCACCCCAGCATCACTCAGCACCACTCACCATCACCACATCATCACTCCGCATCACCCCAGCATCACTCAGCACCACCACAGCCCCACTCAGCATCACAACATCATCACTAGGCGCTACCACAGCATCACTCAGCACCACCACATTATCACTCAGCACCACCACATTATCACTCAGCGCCACCCCAGCCTCACTTAGTGCCACCCCAGCATCACTCAGCACCACCACAGCATCACTCAGCGCAACCACAGCATCACTCAGCGCAACTACAGCATCACTCAGCACAACCACAGCATCACTCAGCGCAACCACAACATCACTCAGCGCAACCACAGCATCACTCAGCGCAACCACAGTATCACTCAGCGCAACCACCGCATCACTCAGCGCAACGACAGCATCACTCAGCACCACCACAGCATCACTGGTTCAAATATGTTCTTTCAATGTTTCAAGCTGTTTTCAAGCTTTATTGCAAATCACAAAAAATGTTAATATTTCACTAATTACAAAAGTTTAAGCTATTGCCATTACAAATTAAATAAATTATTTAAGTATTAATTATTTAAATAAATCAAAAAGCATTGTTATTTGTAATATCAATACATCTAAGTCACGTAAATGCAAAACATGTTGCATTACAAATGCTACAGGTGTCACATTTGCGAAAGTTATAACTATTGGCATTGTGAATGACAAAGCTATTAATTTAGCTATTTTAAAAAACAAAACATAAATAAAAAAAATGTCATTTATAAGACCAATAGCTCAAACTTTCCTAATGCGAGACCTATTGCATTTCCAATGCTTGTTTTTCCTTCCCTCACCTGTTTGGTTTTTCAAGCGGTGGCCCCCGGCATCTGCCTTTCTCCTTGAGTTTGTTACATCTTTCTCTCCCTGCCACCCCATATGTCATCTGGTTTCTTTCCTTCTCTTGCCTTTCTCCTTGCCTGTATTGCTTCTTGCAGCCTAGGACACTGCTATACATTTCATGTGTTGAGTTGCTAGTTATACACTTTTTTTGTGACGAGTTGGTTGCATAGACACAGAAATGTCACTTCATTAGCTCCCCTAATATTCATGAATCATGACACTCAACAGCTCCTGCTCCCTCCCCTGCGAACTACACACAGGGGGCTCTGACCCTAAGTGCATCCACTCTAAAGCCTCCTGGGAACCAAAAATATGGTGTCAATCTTCTTTTTTGGAACATAGCAGGTCTGGCTAGCAGATTGGGCTGTGAAGTCTGGGAGAATTATATTCAGGACCATGACAACCCATTGTTTCAGGAGACCTGGGCTAGCGAGGAAACTGTATTACTTGGCTACAAATCATACTCGGTCCCTACAATCTGTTCTGCTGCTGGCCGAGCATTGCAGGGTGATCAACCTGGTTTAAAGTCGCATTGGAGTGTACCATATCAGTGATTCCCCTAGATAGTCTTCCCATACCAATGGCCCAATGGTATGTGTTTTGTGTTAATGAACTTTTCTAATGGTTTCTTTGAGTCAGACCAAGGAATTAACATAAAAAGGTTGCAGGATTTTATGTCGAGCCTGGAGGATCCCTTGGCCTCCTTACGTCATGGTGTTAACATTGTTTTAGGGAGAGGCTTTAACCTCAAACTAGGGTCTAGCCAGGTGGAGAACGCCCAATGCATTTATGACAGCCCCCTCATTGACTGGGTCCACCATCAGAAAAATAAGGGGGGGCAGGCCTTGGTCCAACTCATCATACTAATTGACCAGTTCAAAGTTGTGGAAGCATCTGACCCTCTATTCCATTCCAAGGTAACTTTCGAGAGGGGGGAGTTCTTCTGTAATCGTCTATAACTTTGTTGAACAGGACCTTTGTACTTGTGTCCCTGGGGCCAAAATTGATCCAAGTCAGTTTAGTGACCATAATTCCCTGTGCCTAGATTTGGGTATTTTGAGGAGAAGGGTGAGGGTGGGGTGATGGAATGACGCCCCTGTCCCCACAGCTAGCTCCATTGAGTCGGTGTCTCAGGCCGCGTGCTAAGGTGGTTGCACTCTTTTCTGTCTGACAGGACCTTTGTGGTCTTTGAAAACGAGGCTTCCTCCCCCCAAATGTGTCTTCATTGCGGTGTCCCCCAGGGTTCGTCCCTCAACCCAACCTTATTTAACATGTACATGAGGCCTTTGGCTGAGGTGGTGCTCCCCTGGGGAGTACAACTGGTAACATACGCAGACGACACACAGCTTATTATTTCCTTAACTACTCAGGATGCCCCTTTTGTAAACCTCTCTACCAGTCGTAATAAAGTACGTGAATGGATGGACGAATCTTTCTTAAAACTTAACGGAGCAAAAACAGAGGTGATGATGCTGGGACATAAGGCACCCACTACGGTGGAGGACTGGTGGCCGGATAGCCTCGGCCATCCACCTAAGCCCAAAACACAAATTAAGAGTCTTGGGATGTGGATGGACCCAGCTCTTAATTTTTCAGCACAGGCCCGGAAGGTAGCAGCCGCAAGCTATGCACTTATTAGGCTTCTTAGGAAAATCATCAGACTCCTCCCCTTCGAAGCAAGAAGGATCTTAGTACAGGCGCTGATATTGTCACGCCTAGACTATTCCAATGCACTATACTTAGGCACTCCTCAGGGGACAATTAAGATCCTGCAGACTGTGCAGAATTGCGCAGCACGTATGCTGCTGAGCGTCCCACGGAGAACCTCCGCCAAACCCGCACTTCGTCAGCTTCACTGGCTTCCAGTGCAACAGAGAATCGAGTTTAAAGCTCTGACCACGGCCCACAAGGCAGTCAATAAATCAGGACCTGCACTGATTCAATCAATGTTCTGCCCGTATTTCTCCGGTCGGGAATTAAGATCTAATAATAAGAACTTTCTAGCAGTCCCCAAAACAAGGAGAGTGCGCATGGGCGGCCGACGCTTCTCTCTACAGGCCACAAAACTATGGAATATTCTCCCAGATTACATCAGAATGGAAGAAAACCATCTTAAATTCAGGAAGATGCTGAAAACCCTCCTGTTTACCTAGACTCTGAGAATGAATGTGGTCTAAAGCGCTGGGATGCCTCCGGGTAGCCATGCGCTATACAAATACGTAATCATTCATTCATTCATTCACAATATCACAAGGGTGACGTTTGGTCTGGAGAAACGTAAATATGGCTGCCCTTTTAGAGAATCTATGCCCCAACCATCTTCCCTTGGTTCTTGCCGGCCTCGTTCCCTTAGATTGCCCTTATAATGCTCCCTCTCCTGGTTGACCTAGGTCTGGTGATAAGGGATATGCTTTTGAAAGCTGGCAAACCCAGGCCAGATGGTCCCTCCTGGTTGGATAACCACTGTATATAAGCCTCCAAAGCCCTGCATGAGGCCTTGAAGGCTGTTCCCAGGGATGTGCTGAGAGTGTAGACAGTTATACAGGGACACATTCAGGATGAGGCAGAAGCAAGTACAAGCTGAGTCCGTGGAGGAGCAGGAACCGGCCTGCATGCTGAAGAACCCCATAGCCTTTTGGCCTGTAGTTAGGAATATTAAGTTCAGTGGGTTTCAGTTCAACACCGTGATTAGTTCCATCGGCCTGTACGCCTAGGTCAACTATTTTAAATCTGTATATGGCACCCATAGTGACCCGGGGGTAGCGGAGAAGGAGGTCGTTTTTCCCTCGGCACTGGAATTTATGATTGAAGAGGTCAGGGTGGCTATCAACAGAAGTGCTTCATGAGGGCGCCAGGTTTAGATGGGGTCCCATTGGATTTATATAGAGCCACCCCGGATCTTTGGGCACCCCTACCCTCCAACTATTTTGGGCAGCCCCCACTCGCCTCAATGTTACCACCGAATTTGACTTCTGGACTCACCTGTCAAAATAGTGGGCAGAGTGGTTTTGGGTCCCCTTCTGGATTGGGTGGGGGCACCGGTGTGCTGTTGAAGGCACAGTGCAGTTTCAGGGAGGGGCTTGGCATGTTGGAGCAATGTTTAAACCTGCACCTGCTGATTAGCAAGTATGTCACCGCTAAGCAGTGCTCCTTGTGCCGGGCCTTCGTGGATCTGTCCTGCACCTTCGACAGCGAGGTCAGGTCCCAGTTGTGGGAGCTACTGATTGACCTGGGGGTCGATGGTGGTCGGGTTCTGTTCCTGAGAGCCCTCCACTATGACCTTTCTGATTCAGTCAGGTATGACTCCTCTCGGTACAGGACTGAGGGATTTAAGTTAGAACACGGGTTCACGCAAGGGATGTGTTTTAGCCCCCTGCTATTATTGTTATACATGAATGGTCTTGGCCCTCCCTTGTCTGCTAGAGCTGTGGATCTCCTGTCCATAGCTGGCAAAAAGATCCCGCTCCTGCTCTACGTGGATGATGTGGTGTTGCGGTCCAGAATTCCTAAAGGCCTCAAATTGTTGATTGATGAATTTCTCCAATTGATGGGGTCCCTGAGCTTGACAACCAATCACTCTAAAACTTTCACGAAGATGTGTAAGCCAGGGCAAACCAAAATGAAGGCAATGAGATATATACGAACATCCAGTGGACCTCACTCCTGAGCATTGTCTTTGACTTAAATGGGAACTGGGGACACTGTAATTCCGATGTCCGGTGAAAATTCTTTAGCTCCATTGAGTTTGTCTTCATCTTTGCCCAGCGCATTGACAGAAAACCGATGGTACCTCTCCTGGAGGTATTCAGGAGAAAGTGCCCCCCTATTTTAATGCATGGTGCTGGCCTGTTGGGCTCTACAAACTGTAAGCTCCTCCAGGGTGTGCAGAATGGGATGTTAAAAAGATTATTGGGGGTCCCACAAACCTACCACGAGCTTGGGATGGAATATGTAGAGGATGCCATATAGTTAGTGTTAGACTTGGTACCATTGGCGTGAGTCTCCCTTCCATTTTTTTACTCATTGTCATTGCCTCCTCTGTTTTTGATATGTTTTTGCTGGTTAGATGCTTTCGGCACTTTGCCACTGCTATTCATTGCCACAGTGCAAGTTCTCCCTATGTTAAACTGATATAATGGATTAGTGATTCCATGATTGGCTCATTTGATTTACTTGTCAGACCCTAGTACAGTTCACCATGTGTGCACAGGGCCTGTAAATAAAATGCTGCTATTGGGCTTGCAGCACTGATTGTGCCACCCACAGAAGCAGCTTGTAAAGTGTCTCAGGCCTGCCATTGCAGGGCCTGTGTGAAGTCTGTGACTGCCATGTCGACTTGCCAAGTGCACCCACTTGTCTGTCCCTAAACCTTCCCTTTTCTACATTTCAGTCACCGCTAAGATAGGCCCCTAGGGCAGGTGCATTGTATGTAAAAGGTAGGTCCTGCCCTGATGTGTGGGGCATGACCTCATAGTGAATTACAGCCTATTTCATCTTTCACTATTGCAAGGCTATCTGTCCCCAAAGGGCAGAATGGGCAGTTTGATTATAACATATTATAATCCTAACTGACCCAGGGAACAACGTAGAAATTCGAATTTAGTATACCTGAACTCAGAATGATATAATACATTGTTTAGTGAAGTTGGTTTTAGCATTCTGTGTTTCAAAATACCACTTTTAGTAAGTAGGTATTGTCTTACCTAACCATCCAGCCTGCCTCTGGTAGCTTGTGTATTGTATGTCTGGTTTTGTGAGTGACAAGGGCTGGGGTGGCTCCAGGAGACAGGGTGAGTCAGCACAGGGCTGAATAGACCTTTCTGCATGTAGAGTGGTGGGAGGAGTAGAACCTGGGCCTGAACAGGGCTGTGCCTGCCTTCCATAATGCTGGTTTCACCTCTTGTGGTGTGTCTGATTACCCTGGCCCAACCTGCCAAAGGAAAGAAGGAGTCATGTAAACAAAGTGCTCCAGGACTGTACAGAACTGGTTTAGACTAGGTACAGGATCCTATGCCTTTAGAGGACAAAGGATTTTACAGTATAAATATTGGGGCCCAGACCCCAGAACTTTAGATCTCTTCTGGGAAAACAAGATGAACCGTTGCCAAGGAGAAGAACTAAGGAAGCTGAAGGAGTTTGGACTGCCCCTCTACCAGTGTGCTGTTTACTGGGTTGGCCTGCAGTGGTCTCTTGATTGCCAAGGAAAGGAGAAGAAACGTTTTAGGAACTTTCAACATCTTGCAGAACATTACTCCAAGGGCTTGATTTGAGCTTGCCTCCTGACTGAAGTCTCAGGATACCAGACTTCACCCCTTCTGTTTGCCTGCATCTGGAACTTGCTGTTGCAGCTGCTACAGAAGGAATTCTGCAACACCGATGCCGGCGAGCGACGCCGTCATCTGCATCGAAGCCGTGCCCACTGTAGAATGTAGAATCGACACTGGCGCCGTGCCACATCGACGCCAGCGAACGACATTGTAAGCCTGCCATAGCTGTGAGCGCTGCTCCGATTTGCGATGTAGGCCCGATGCCTGCTGCTGTGCCACATCGACTCCAATGCCGACATGATCGTGGAGCCGATCGTCGACGGTCAAAAGTACATCGACATCGTGACATCGTTGGGAAAGGGGTGCGGCAGGCGGGAAGCCCATCCTGTGACAAGTTGGGAAAGGGGTGCGGCAGGCGGGAAGCCGAGGATGTGAGTCTGTGCAGACTTGACCTCAGGCTCAGACTGCTTCCCTCGTGTCTGTCTGCACTGGTGAAAGTTTCTGGAAGGCGCTGCGTCACACAGGACATGGACTCCGTCTCTGGCTGCAGAGACAACTCTCTCTGACTCGAGTGCCCCCAGTGGAGACAGTCCATCATTTTTTAGTGCCAGTTGCTGCTTGCCGGCCCTGTGCGCCACGGCTGACTCGACTGCAGGAGTTTAGTAGGACATGATTCAGAATTCCAATTTTGTATGTTATTATTGGTGTTGTTGTAATAGTGAATAATACTGGCTTGGCTGCCTTGGTTATTATTGGTGTTGGCTGCCTTGGTTGCCTTTGTTATTGTTGGTTATTATTGGTGTTGTTGTAGTAGAATCGTGTAAAATACTGGCTTGGCTGCCTTGTGATTAAGGGCATGTGTCTGTATGCCACCCCGGGTGTGATTCAGTGGACATTGCTTTCAGACAGACTTAAGTCAAATTTAAGACAGACTTAAGACAGACTTAATACAAAATACTAACTTAAGTCTGTCTTAAGTTTGTCTTAAGACAAACTTAAGACAAAATCCTAACTTCTGTGAATACCAAAAGTAGTAAGTTCATTCTGTGAATACCAAAATAGTAGTAAGTTTAGGATTGAGTCTTAAGTTCATTCTGTGAATCGGGCCCTCTCTATCTGCTTGGGTTGTGGGTTGAGAACCGAATCTTGCCTTAAAAATCGACCAGGGGCAACATCATGAGACTTTTTTTTAATTGACCCTGGGCAACATCATGAGACTTTGCTTATAAAGTCTGGCATTTAAATACAGTTTAAGACCAACTCTTGCAGTGCTATTTGACACTCGCCAGCCAGCATGAAGGTGCCTGTGTTTGTGTCTACATTGATTGAATATAAAAGAATTCAGGGGTTTTCGAATGCCGTGGCAATTGGCGGCATGTTTTCCGCTTTTGCACCTGGCGGAGAGGAGGCCTGCTGCAGGGGAAAGTGGGCCTCTGCTCCACGAAGCTCTCATTGTCCTCAGCCACCCCCTGCCAGGCCTCCATGCTGGGCCGTTGGCTGCCAGGGGCAGAGTGATGTGTGCAGCATGAATGGATGGGAGGGGAAAGAACCTACATAGGTGAGCGTGCCATTAAACGCTTGGCCTACCACTGAGGCCTGACTCTATTGCACCAGTCGTTGCACCCCTACCCCTGTCCCCCTGTCTGGAGGGTATTTACTTAGGAGGTGGCTGGGCTGCTCCAGATAAGACTGCCCCCCTATTGCCCCCACCCCAACTGCATAAGTTTAACCCTTTAATACCTAAAATGGAAGAATACACACGTATAGCAATTTAAAAATGGCATGAACCTTTATTTGCTTCTTTTTTTTTTTTTGCAAGTAAATAGCTATTTTTAGCTTGATATCATCACTGCACTTACTTACATTTTAAGCCATGTTCTTGGTTTGCTGAACTGACATCAAAAGCAAGGCCACTAGGTCAGTTTTATCTAATTGTGCAGCACAGTTTTTTCACCTGTGTATGTTTGTAAATTTATCATTTGAAACATGCCGGAGTCATAGCATGAGAAACAGAGTGTGTCTGATAAACTGAGGGATAGATAATTCATATGAGAAATAGGAGATGTGACAAAGAAGTGGAGATGCATGAAAGAGAGAAGGAAGAGTTTGAGGGAAGTTATGGCCACAGAGATTCAGGAGGAAGAGGTGTCTGATAAGGATTAATGAGGGAAAGTTGGAGTTAAGAGAGGGTGTCTGTAGGCAAAGTTTTGTGAGGGGCTGGTGTGGGAAAGTCAGTGTGAGAGTATGTGTGATACAGACAGCAAGTTGATAAGAGAAGATGTGGTTACAGATGAACCTTAGAAGGGGTGAAAAGCAGTAAAAAAAGATGTGGAAAATTAAGTTTAAGAAAGTTTTGAGAAAAGTCTGAAGGTGATGTTAGTGAGGAAGGGAAATGCGTATGCCGTAAAGTAGAGGAAGGAATATAGAGGGTGTCAAAGGAAATCGTAAGACTCCGTTTTAAGTGCCAATTGGGCGCCAATTAATTCTGGGGCCTCTCGGACACAGGCTGGAAAGCAGGGAAATGAGCGCAATTTCTTACAGGGGCTGAATAGGAGATCTGGAAATCGGGCAACTTCCTCACACTGTCAAATTAAGCTTTAGGGAAATCTGTAGACTCTCTGAGGGATGTGGAGTGGGAACAGGGAAATCAGGAGACTTCTTGACAGATGGCAATAAAGAAATCAGAAATCTCTCCGACAGCTGGGCCATAGGGAAACCAGGTGACTCCCCAACAAATGCTGAATGTCCAAATGGAGACAACACAACAGACTTCCCAAGTGTTACCATCTTTCTTAGGAAAAAATATGCGTTGCTTTTTCCCGTTTTGCTATTCTGGATCAGCCAAGACCTAGAAAGTGAAAAAAAATTGTGTAAAATTGTCAATAACTCTTTAACAACATGACAAGTTTGAGAGCAATGCGTCTGCGGTTGAAATGCTACATTATTAAGGGTGGTTGTCTGAAACAGCACTGTGTATGATTTGAAGGAATGCAGTGTCTCACGTTTTGTACCACTATTTGTTTAGTGAGCATATGTCATATAGCGTATTTGAATGTGATGAGTTCAGTGTTGGTGAACAGGGCAACTGTGTAGTTCTATGTTTGTGTGAGCGTGTCATCGTGAAAATTGCATATTATCTGGCAAGATATTAGCGTGGTGCAATAAATTAAATATGTTTCTTAGCTGAACTGTCATGGTCACGAATGACGTATATGTCTGTGGTTTAGGGTTATGGATGTCAATTGAACTCTACATGCCACAGCATTGGTGTTTTCATTTAAGCTGACCCGGTTTGCTTCAGTTGTTAACATACGAGACACATATGCCTAGCTGATGGCTCTTGTAGACATGTGATTTGTGCATTCCTCCGGCTCCTCTTTGGTGTAGTCAGGTGCAATATACTTCTTTGTGTACAAGTATTAAAACAGTGGAATAGGTCTTACATGACCACAAAGGAAGATCTTTGGGTCTCACAAGAGTTAGGTTACAGAGATATCAGTAAAACACAATGTGCCTGGCCTGGACCACAAATCAACCAATGTACATATTGTTTCCTAATTCGCACGTAGACTACAGCTTGCAGAGTTGTGCTTGCAGAACTTGGTTTAGCACCTCTGGATCTGTCAGCACAACCCTGCGATGTGCACCCACCCAGGCTGCCAAGGCGTGCTGAATCTAAACAAAATAAAATGGCGCATACGAAAGAACTGCTCCACTCTATATCCCGCTCCTGGCACTGACCAGCATGGCATGGTGTGACTGGTTCAGTAATAGAGTTGTGCCACTCTAAGAGTTGAAGTGTGTTGGCTCAAAGGCCAGAGTCTTAATGTTAGTAGGACCATTTTCTGCTGCAGGTCATAGATTCCCGCACAGGGCACCACCAACCCTAAAGCCGGCCCTGGTGACATGCATGCACAGTGCGCTGTCACCGCCACATGGCCTGCGTGTATTCTAGCGCTATGTTAATGTCCCATTGTGTCTCACTCTATGCTGTCATCTGTGTCAGACCTCTCTTCCTTCTCACACTCCACTCTCATCTGTCAGACCTCTCTCCTCTCACTCTCTGCTCTTGTCTCAGTGTCAGACCTCTCACCCCCTCACTCTCTGCTCTTGTCTCTGTGTTAGACCTCTCTACCCCTCACTCTCTGCTCCCGTCTCAGTATCAGACCTCTCTCCATTCTTACTATCCACTCAGCCTCCCCTCTCACTCTCACTGACGGATGGAGGGGAGGTGATTAGGGTAATTTAAGCTGTTCACAAATGACTTTACTGCTGAATGAAAGCATTCCTTGGCTGCAGTTCGTTCCTTCATTTTCTTTAAGTGGAGGGTGCGTAGTTTCCCATTAGAAGTTTCACCAACTGCTGCTTCCTGTACGTTTTCTCGTGTCTATTGATTAATCATTTTGTAATTGCATTGGCCTGTTTCCTCCTTAGGTGGTTCAGGCTCGCTCGCTATGCTTGCTCGCACGGTGTGCTCCACTACTAATTTTACGCCTCACCACTTTCAAATGTCACAAGCAGCCACTGGCGCCATCATTACGTCACCTCCTCTCCGGTCAGGAACTGATGCCTCCCCTGCCTGCGCCAACTTCCAGGACACCGACAGATCATCTCCCCGAAGTATGGAACCGACGCTGCAACGCTCCAACGACGCTGTACTTCGTTTATGTTCTCCCACAGAACTGTGCATAGAGATCTAGGGGGCATATTACCAAGCAATAGCGATAATTATCACTATTGCTTGGCTAGAGACAACATTTTACCGCTGAGCTGCGGCGATTTTTATCGCAATAAACCTTGGTATTACCAAAGTTTATCGCAAATGCGATAAAAATCGGCCGCAATGCATGAATATCGCTGAAAAGTCAGCGATATTCATGCATTACCGAGCTAATGCTCTTAGCCATGTTATCCACCTCCCATTGGATAACATGGCTAAGAACTGCTCAGGGCAGGTATTAGCTTTTGGAGATATTCGCGCTTAGCGTGAATATCTCCAAAAGTTGGTAATAGGAGATAGCGATGTTAGCGACTGTTTCCAGTCGCTAACATCTTGGCACGCCCACTTTGCATGTCATTAGTGATAAATATCACTGACATGCAAAGTGGGGCCCAAGATGGTCGCTATCTCCTACTAGCTGTCGCTAACTGGTGTTAGTGACAGCTAGGTAATAGGGAGATAATTTTATCTCTGTGTTCTTGGCTTTTAAAGCCAAAAAAGCGGAGATAAAACCCCTTGATAATATGCCCCTAGATCCTCAGTGAATTAGGGTGACCCAAAACCCACCTTAGTTTCCAAAATCCCCTTACCGAACTAGCTACAGTGTCTCATTGGTCATAACAAACTCCCAATGACTTAGACAAACCAGAACATGAACTTAGGTTACCTCAGGTATTGTGGAACACATGAACACTCTTTCGCTCTATAATCATTTCAAACCAGAACGGGGAGTAAAAGAAGACACGTGCAATTTTGAAATATTTATTTTTCAATGCGAGGTTCTCAAACGCAGTATCTTATATAATACCAGAATACATATTATAAAAATCAGAGTTATCAGCATAGTCACTAATCCATAGTACGGAAACGGTGATAGCATATTATAATGCAAAATTCAATAGAAATCTATATCACCTATATTTCGCGCACCCTATTTAGCATACTATATTATATCTAAGAAGGTCTCAGTTGGGTTTTAGCAGGGCGGGCCCATACCTCTAAATGTCAGTAGGAGAAGATCACATCATCAGCTACCAGCTCTCTGCATGCGAAACACCATCAAGTGTGTTTTTGCATTCTCAGTAACTCTATCTTAAACCCGCTTAGAGCCCAATGTTGGCAGCAACTGTATTTGTGTTATGTCTAGTAGTGCGAGGATCAGAGCTCCCAGCAACCTTGTGTTAGGTTATTCTTAGAGGGTTCCGCACTCATTGTTCAGACAGTGTATCAAGCACGACTGATATCAGAGCAATAACATATTATTCTCAAATAAATCACATCTTTCGTCTAGGTTGAAAGCTACAATAACAATTATGTGTCGTGTGCAAACTGAAGCCAAAGGAAAATATGTAGTTTAAACACTTAATAAACTCATGCTAACTTAACACAGTATATAGAAAAGCAGCATCTATATGACACCCCCCCCCCCCAATGATCCGAGGATGGTCAAAATTCGCAAGCCAATATCAGAATAAAGGCATAACATGAAAGCAGAGTTCAACAATATTGAGCCAAGCTAAAAAATGTATATAAAAATATGTATGAATGCCTATAGTGGCCAAACAAAAATGTAATAAAAGTCTAGAACTAGAGGCCAAATATAAAATCATAGGCCTTGATCATATAAAGTTAAATGTTCGTAAGTAAAAAAGGCACCATTCAGAATTACTAAAAAGTCATGTGCCATTATAAAGAAAGTCTCCAAAGCAACTCATGGGTGGATAGAATAGGCAAAATAGGTAGCAACAGCTTCCAACATGAAATCACTGTCCTCATCCGAAAACAGTTCAGCCATCCAATTAAGTAATAGGAAAGAACATACGTGCTCCTCCAGCACCGGACCCTCTAGCAACATCAGAGGACAACTCGGTGGGTTCTCAAGAACGCTATGTGCCAGAATCTCATGTGCCTCTGCGGGTATGTCCCACTGACCCATTAGTCCATGCATCGCTGCCAAGGCCATGATCCTTTCGCCAGAACAAACCAACTCGTGAGCAACTACGGGGCCCATCAGGTGATTAAAATCGACGTCAGGAGAGATCGGCGAGCAGAGACACAAATCAATGGCCCAGTCGAAATCGCAGCTCAGGCAATGAAACACAGGCTGGACACATGTGAAATAGGAAAATCGAAAGGATAATCCAAATGCTGTGCTTAAGGTCGCAATCGGCAGGGTGCCATAGTAATCAAGCATCCGGTTGCGAAACAGTGTCAGAAGGGACTGAGCGGCTTCTTGCGCAGGATGGGCATCCATGTTTTAGGAAGCAGAATATTATCAAAACGCCTGCAGCTAAAGCCAGCAAAACAGGGAATCCGCCAAACAAACTTGAAAATATAGAATGGAAGAAAGCGGGGATGACACCAAAAATCTTTTCAAAAGTAGTCATGAGACCACTGCTAACCAATTTTAAAAAATGAGCCAAGCCAGACGTGGAGGAGGCATTAAAGATTTGATGAACTAATTCGCAGAAATGAAAAGGCAAGTCAGTATTTAAAAGTGCCTGCACCTCTGTGCGTGTGTTAGCTATGTGAAGGACATAAGTTTCACGGGCCGAGCTCAGGGCCACTTCCTTTTGAGACAAAAGAGCCCTTATTCTGCTCACACCATTGAACTCCGCTTTCAAGGTTGGGATGCGCGGCCAGATGGAAACATCTGAATTCCCATGTGAGGGAGGATATAGCACATTTTTGCAACACACCACACGTCTGATACAGTAACCACATAAGCGATACCGACCATTAACCCACAACAATCCTCGTTATTCAAAAGCAAATAACTACCGTTTGTCAATAATGTAAATGTGGGAACTATTGCTGGAACTGGCGTGCCTTTTAAAACACAGGCTAAAGTAGGCCGGTCCTGATTACAAGAGCCATGCAATTGGATGTGTCTGCATATCAGTGAACGGTCAGGCGACTGTGTGCATTCTTCACCATTCAGATTCACTTCCTTTCCATCTTTTAGACATCTGTACGTGTATGGTAAAGACCATGCCTCATGGAGGAAAGCACTGCCTAGTGGTTCATATCGCCCTGTTGCAATATACCGCATACAATTAGTACATTTGTACAAAGCAAATGGTAACGTAATAACTCCATGGATAAGCCATGTTGCAGCAGCTGCCTCAGCTACAGAAAAAGGCAAAGATTCTAACTTTTCAATGTGTAACATAGAAAATGATGCATCTCGCATGGAAAGCATGCGCTGCTTGTCAGTCAAATTAAATGGGGCAAATAGGGAGGACACGTTCATGTAACTCCAGGGCACGCGGCCCGCCTTAAGAGTCTGTAGTGTCCACGCAAACTGCATCACAGAACGCAATTGATTTTGACCATGGTACAATACAGACACCTCATCATTCACAATGTCATGTCAACTACAGAAGAGACAATATTATTCAACGTGTAAATTCGGGAAGAAAGCATGTTAATACTGTTATCGACAACTGCAAGCACTTTTTCCAAATTTGCTTGGTCAATCGCCCTTAGGCGCTTAGCAACCTCAATTTGTGAAAATTTCCAAATTTCATTGTAAACCGCCTAAATCCACCGTTTAGACCTACCCTTAGCCGGGCCTTTTATAAAATCATTTAAATCCACATTATCATTTATCATTTAACTGAGACAGATGCAGTTTAACTGCAGCTAACGTGGAATGTTGTAACCAATTCTGACACAGTTTCCCCACAGAGTAAGTAGTGACAGTATAATCAGTTTCAAAACGGGGATCAGGTCTGACTTGTGTGAACCCTTCAGCCAAACCCAAAAAACGACGTTGGCAAGAATCAGCACTTCTATGCCACATCAGCCAACCCTTCGGATCCAAACTGGATACATTAAAGGATGAATTGTGCAATATAGTTTGTAACTCACGAATGGACAATTCAGTATAATTACCCCATCCTGAATATTCTTCCAATTCGGGGATAATTGGTGTATTTAATTTTTTAGAAGTCGCCAATCCAAAGCATGTTGTTTGGGAAATAGTAGAATTTAGAAACAACATGTGATTCGGGATGAGACATGCACGGTGCAAAGCCTCAGTGCCTTGTACCTGCCAATCTTTGGTACCCCAAACCGATTTAAGGTCAATTGTTCCTCTCCATAACTCGTAGCCATCTACAGCTAACTTGTCTAGAAAGGACTTCGAATACAGCAATTTTGTATCGGTAAGTCTAACTTTTGGACTTTTGTGTCATTTTGAAATAAAATGACTCAGGATTTGATTGATTAAAGTCTGTAAAATAAGTGTATTTCTTCAGAAATGTATTTGAGCTGCCTCCCAATGGAGCTGGGCAATGTTCCCACTGTGTGTAATTTACAGCAACCCTCCTGGAATTTGTCTTATGTAGAAAATGATTACCATAATGTTGGAAGCAAAACAAATCACCATAATTAATAGAATCTAAATATAAATCCTCAGCATCAAAGGCAGCATAGTATTTCAAATCAGAGAATAATGCTTCTACGGCCTGAATATCCCAATCATCAGAACGTATATTTTGTTTAATCCTATCCCCCATGTTTACTCTAAGCACATTTGGAACATTAATCACTTCAGTGGGGCCATGTATTTGAAACCTAACCGCATCCCACACAATGCCATCAAGGACAGGCCAAGCAGTAATGTTGACTGTATTGAAGTCTCGTTTCAGACTGTGTGCTGAATGTGAAGAGGAAAGAGGGGCCAATGTTCTATTAAGGTACCGAATTCCTGTTCTTTCTTTGACATAGTGGCCATCGATCAGGCGGAAAAAATAAAACACAAAACCAATTGACATAAAAAGATAAAACGAAAATAGAATCAACCAAATGTATGTCCAAGGGGGAATTAAAAAATGTTTTTTAATTAAAGTGGCATATTTTGCAATAGTTGAGGGTTTCTTTGAATGTTCCAAAACAGAGTCAAAAGAGAATCTGGACTGGTCGGCCAAACGAGTCTGCAAATCTGGCATTGAAAAATCAGTTGGATAGGTGTAGTTCAGCTCATCAATGTTAGTAATAGGAATAGTATTTAACAAAGGACTGGAAATAGCAGGCATCTCGAGGGACACCTCCGGTTCTGCACCAGAAGTAATAGCCAGCACAGAGTGCCTCACCATGGAAGGACAGGATACAGCCGGTGTCATGCTATGAAGAATCGGCCACCCTGTGTGTCTTGACATTGTCAATTGAGATAAATCTGTTTTCCTTACGACCTGGAAGTGGTGGTAATATGACTGTTCTCGTGCCCTTCACTCCAAGAACTCGAACCGGTGCACGATATGAGGGACCAAGCTCTTTCTTGTTATCGATCTTCTCTCGAACCAGTTCTCCAACTTGGGGTAGCCAGCCAACTACCGGGATCTGCAACGCATCATCCGACGTGGAGGGCAGATGTTCCTTAGCTAGACTGTCTCTGGTCTTTTGTAGATCCTGTAAAACATTGCAATGTTCATCTACGTCAAAGGCCGTGGCCTGGGCCTTGCAGTCTAGACCGTCAAGGTCAGGGACATACATCTTGATACCAAAGAGCATTTCGTATGGGGTCCGCCCACCCAGAGACCTTCTAGGGAGATTATTAAGCGCACGCTGCACGCCATTGAGATGGGCCAACCAGTTTCTGCCAGTGCCTATAACTCGAGCTGTCAAAGATTGCTTTAAGTCACGGTTCATTCGTTCCACTACACTGTTACCCTCAGGTCTGTACGGAGACAAAAACTTGACTTGGACCCCCAACGAAACCATAGCATCCTTATACGCCTTAGAGGCGAAAGCCGGACCCTGATCCGAATGGAAGGTACCACAGCCAAAAATCCCTACAAAGACTCGCAAATCCTTAATGACAGTCCGTGAATCAGCGCCCCGATGGGGCCATACCCACACAAAGCGTGTGCATGAATCAACTGCTACTAAGATGTACTTATATGCAGTATCAGAAGAAAAAGGACCGCAGTGATCTTAATAAACGCACCCAAGCGGTTTATTAGAAATGTACAACTGTGTCTGAGGTGGACGTGCAGCAGTTGAAGGCTTAATCTGCTGGCAAATGTCACATTGAAGGACATAATCGCGCATCTGTTTGTACAGTCCCCGCCACCAGAACCTCTGTTGTAGCTGTGTTACAGTGGCTGAGACGCCCGCATGCGCAGACGCCACACCTTCATGAGCCGCTGTAATCAAAGTAGCTCTGCGATCCGAGTTGGGAATTAAACGTTCTCCAACATCAGGAATTTTCACATAAGGAACCTTATCGGGACTTAAGTGGTATGTGTACTTCGAAGGGAACCCCGCAGGATATTTACCTCCCTTCTCAGTGGCAGCAACAGCTGCCAAGATGTCATCATCTATCTTACTTTTGGACCGCGTGACTGCTGCAACTAAATATTTTGATACTGCTGATTTCGCTGCTTCATCAGCAAGCGAATTACTGACAGCGTGGACTCCCACGCGCTGATGGCCAAGAGTATGAATCACAAACACGAGTGGCAACTTTTCCTTAAGTTCCGCCACTCGGACCCAGATCATTTTATGTTTTATTGTGCTACCTTTGGAATCACGAAATTCATTCTGAATCCAAAAGAACAAGTTTTCATTGTAAGACTGGACACAGTAGTAAGAGTCACTTACGATCAAAGTCGTCACACTAGGATCTGCGTACTCCAAACAAGCATCAGAGCACGAAGCTCTGCTAATTGTGCTATGCAGTCCCCAAGCGTCTGCGTGTGCACGACACTGGACTTGAACTCATCGTTCACCATGGCACCGACCACAATGGTGCACGCGGAAATGTAGGCATGTTTAGAGCCATGAGCAACCTGCGCCGAACCATCAGTGTAAATGATGCAATGGAAATCCTCCAACGGCCGCATTGCTAAAGGAGCAGGATGAACAAATTCATACTGTAAATACTCCTGCGACCGTAAAGTGGCGTATAAAATAAACGTGACATCCTGGGATGTCAAGGATGCAGCCCATTGAATCCACCTAGGGTGCAAAGCTTTGGAATTTGGTACACTGGCTTTCGTAACTGCCTCCAAGGCAGGACACGGGGTAACAACCAACATGTGTTTTCCCTGTGGCAGGGCAGGTTTCTTGAGAATTGCCATCTGCACAGCCGTCAAAACTTTCTCCACAGTGGAAAAGCGCATTTCAGCCGAAGTGTACAAGTGTGACTTGTAAGCCATAGGTACTGTATCTCCTTCATTAAAAGTTAGGTACGTGAAACCCACCGTCCCAGGGACAATTCTAATCACCAGGTTGGTCTGGTTATCATGAGTCTGTAAATATTCAGAAGCGAGCAAATCAGCTTGCAAAGACTGCAGAATAGCTGAATGCTCAGGCAGCCAGCATGATTTGGAAAAAGATGGTTGTATCAAAGCATACAAAGGCTTGATACGCTGGGCATATTCCGGAATGTATGTTCTCCCGAAATTCAAAAAGCCCAGTAAAGATTGTAATTTTTTCAGTGTTGTTGGAGCGCGCAACTGTGCGCATTTCTCCAGGAAGTGAGGAGCCAAGCCTTTCCCTTCATTGTTCAGTTCATAGCCTAGAAACAACACTGTGTTAAATTTGTAACCCATGTCTGCAAAGTTACAAATAATACTGTTCACTCGACACAGATGCTCCCAAAGTTCGTCGTATGTGAGATAGATATCATCCACATAGGAACAAGCATCTGGGTCGACCCTCTCCAACAGAGAGACAATGCGGGCGGAAAATACTCCAGGACTATTCTTATAGCCCATTGGGAGACGCCAAAACATTTTTTTGACACCGCCGCATGTGAAAGAAGTCCATTGGGAACTTAGACCGTCCAATGAATGGGCATAAAAACCATAGGAAATGTCAAGAGTGGTTTTGAACCGCCTACGCACAAGACTATTTACAAGGGCAGAGCAGTGAGTATTCTGTACTGCACAGTTACGGCAATGCGAGTTTAAATGCCGGTAATCCAAAACCAAACGATAAGAGCCGTCTGGCTTGTTTACAGTAAAAAGGGGGTTATTCATCGGTGACACCACATGTTTCAATTACACCTTGATATTCCAATTTTTCAAGGATCGCTGCGACCGAAGCTTTGGCTTCACGTCGTATGGGATATTGAGGTTGAGGCTGCGGCTGAGACCGTAAAGGAATCTCGTGGCTTGGGGACAATTTATCCCAGCCACACTGATTGCGGTACACAGCCGGTGCAAGCGCCAGAGCACACTCTTCTGCAAAGTGCAGCGCTTCCACTCTCGAAACAGTGTTCGCGAAACTGGGGAGGATTACCTCCTCCCCTCTCGGAGCTGCGAGCACAAAAGGTGGGGGCCAGTCAGCCTCCGAAAGTAAAATGTCATACGTAGATGAAAGATTTTCCCAAAATACCCCTTTTATGGTACGCTGTATGTCACCTTCATTTAACAGGACAATTTCAAAAAGTCTATCAGGGAGAGCAACTCTTGTATCAGCTGTGTCAATCACAACATAAGTGTCAGTCGCTGTCACCTTCAGTAGTGGACGGAGGGCCTCTCTCACTATGGTAATCTCCGCCGCGCTGTCCAGCAAGGTCAGAGCCCACGTCAGATTCCGAAGCCGCGTTCTCACAATCTGGGGCATATCGATGCGCCGTTAAGGCAGCAACTTTTTTCTTGGCAAACTGCGGTCTCTGAGGCGTAGAGCCCTCCTGCTTGTCTGCACCGTTGCGCGGGCGGGGCTGATCACGTCATTGCTGGCCACCCCGGCCCCTGCCGCCCCCTCCACCACCGGTTGACGGAGCCGATGAGTCCTGAAAGGAACGAGGAGACATTGGTCAGAAGCCTGAAACCGATCAGGAGATTTGATCATCGCGCGGTCGCGCAAATCATAAACACGTTCCAACTGCGCAGGCAAGGGAGACGCAGGGCGAGATGTCTGAGCCTGTTGTTGCTGTTGCTTACCCTGATTCTGTTTTTAGGCCAATTTTGTTTTTTATTGGTATTGGGTTGAACCGCCGCTGCCAAAGTCTGTCCCTGGGGCTGCTTTTTCTCCTTATCAGAAAAAGGCTTAAGGCCCTTGGCATTGCGGCCAACTGTTTTATAAGCCGCCACAATTATCCTCGCTAACTGTCGGGGTTTTTCGGGTTCGGGAACCGCCTTTAACGCGTTAGCCACCTGAAAGTTCACTGTATCTCCCTTGACATTTGCAAGGTTCAGATCGCAAACCACATCAAAGGTGCCACACAGCCGCATACCCAATTGAACCGCAGACTCCGGTCCATGGTCATCTTGAACACGTTTAAGGACCGCAGACAGATTTGACATAGACGGGGTGCCATAGCACCTCGAATAGACCGCTGCAAAAGTCTTACCCCAAGACTCACAGTCACAAAGCTCAGGGGTGTAAATCCTTCGGCAAGCTAAGCGTTAGAATCCAGTGTTTTTCACCAGGAGTCGTATTCGGAAATACCGCTTCCAGCTGGTCAAATTTCTCGGCAAGCCAGAAAGGAAATTCATCCTTATCTTGGGGCTTTCTGCCCATTACGGAATTTACCATGACAGGACTGATTTTCAAACCAGCCTGCCCTGCCGGAAGGGCTGCACCTCTAGGGGCTGCGCCTTGAACATTACGACTCGTATAATGTACAAGGGCTCTAATCACGGCAATAGCGACCACATGAAGTCGCCTAAGTTCACCTAAGTTACAAGTCGCGTGATTAGGGTGAGGAGTAAATCCAGCCAAAGCGGGCCAATTTGTGCCCGGAATGGACAAAGGACCTAATCTCGGAGCGGTTAAAGAGTGGGGTAGGGCGCCACCAAACCAAACTCCATGCTACCAAACATCAATAGGTACTTCCTGTGCTCTGTACAGAGCATATTCTGCAGGTACAGGTGACGCAGTGTACGAGTGGAACACACCAGAATTTGCGTCCACTGCCGGAAATGCCACCCACGAATAAAACAGCTCGTAAGGGTAAGCACGTTCCGCACTCACCACCAGAACCACAGCCAAGCCTTCCACAGGAACATCATAAGCCCGCAAATGATCACGCACTGCAATGCGACTATGCAGCGGGATGTCCACGGCTTGTGCCATGACTGCACAGGAAATTGAAAAAACAAAGATTACTTTGTAGCACAACTGGGTAGTAATTCAAGGAAACCCTTTTAGATAGATTCAAGCTTGAAAAGACCTATTTCAAAAATACGTAGGTTTTTCCGACACCACAGTTTTCCGGAAATGGGAATGAAGGTGTTAAGGTTTGAATGATATACTACTCGAGTGTCATGATATAAGGCCAACAACGAATGGGCGCCATGTAGCAGGGTTTCCGTTCTCCCACAGAACTGTGCATAGAGATCTAGGACCTCGGTGAATTAGGGTGACCCAAAACCCACCTTAGTTTCCAAAATCCCCTTACCGAACTCGCTACAGTGTCTCATTGGTCATAACAAACTCCCAATGACTTAGACAAACCAGAACATGAACTTAGGTTACCTCAGGTATCGTGAAACACATGAACACTCTTTCGCGCTATAATCATTTCAAACCAGAACGGGGAGTAAAAGAAGACACGTGCAAGTTTGAAATATTTATTTTTCAATGCAAGGTTCTCAAACGCAGTATCTTATATAATACCAGAATACATATTATAAAAATCAGAGTTATCAGCATAGTCACTAATCCATGGTAAGCAAACGGTGGCATATTTTGCAATAGTTGAGGGTTTCTTTGAATGTTCCGAAACAGAGTCAAAAGAGAATCTGGACTGGTCGGTCAAACGAGTCTGCAAATCTGGCATTGATAAATCAGTTGGATAGGTGTAGTTCAGCTCATCAATGTTAGTAATAGGAATAGTATTTAACAAAGGACTGGAAATAGCAGGCATCTCGAGGGACACCTCCGGTTCTGCACCAGAAGTAATAGCCAGCACAGAGTGCCTCACCGTGGAAGGACAGGATACAGCCGGTGTCATGCTATGAAGAATCGGCTACCCTGTGTGTCTTGACATTGTCAATTGAGATAAATCTGTTTTCCTTACGACCTGGAAGTGGTGGTAATATGACTGTTCTTGTGCCCTTCACTCCAAGAACTCGAACCGGTGCACGTTATGAGGGACCAAACTCTTTCTTGTTATCGATCTTCTCTTGAACCAGTTCTCCAACTTGGGGTAGCCAGCCAACTACCGGGATCTGCAACGCATCATCCGACGTAGAGGGCAAATGTTCCTTAGCTAGACTGTCTCTGGTCTTTTGTAGATCCTGCAAAACATTGCAATGTTCATCTACGTCAAAGGCCGCGGCCTGGGCCTTGCAGTCTAGACCGTCGAGGTCAGGGACATACATCTTGATACCAAAGAGCATTTCGTATGGGGTCCGCCCACCCAGAGACCTTCTAGGGAGATTATTAAGCGCACGCTGCACGCCATTGAGATGGGCCAACCAGTTTCTGCCAGTGCCTATAACTCGAGCTGTCAAAGATTGCTTTAAGTCACGGTTCATTCGTTCCACTACACTGTTACCCTCAGGTCTGTACGGAGACAAAAACTTGACTTGGACCCCCAACGAAACCATAGCATCCTTATACGCCTTAGAGGCGAAAGCAGGACCCTGATCCTTATGGAAGGTACCACAGGCAAAAATCCCTACAAAGACTCGCAAATCCTTAATGACAGTCCGTGAATCAGCGCTCCGATGGGGCCATACCCACACAAAGCGTGTGCATGAATCAACTGCTACTAAGATGTACTTATATGCAGTATCAGAAGAAAAAGGACCGCAGTGATCTAAATAAACGCACCCAAGCGGTTTATTAGAAATGTACAACTGTGTCTGAGGCGGACGCGCAGCAGCGAAGGCTTAATCTGCTGGCAAATGTCACATTGAAGGACATAATCGCGCATCTGTTTGTACAGTCCCCGCCACCAGAACCTCTGTTGTAGCTGTGTTACAGTGGCTGAGACGCCTGCATGGGCAGAGGCCACACCTTCATGAGCCGCTGTAATCAAAGTAGCTCTGCGATCTGAGTTGGGAATTAAACGTTCTCCAACATCAGGAATTTTCACATAAGGAACCTTAACAGGACTTAAGTGGTATGTGTACTTCGAAGGGAACCCCGCAGGATATTTACCTCCCTTCTCAGTGGCAGCAACAGCTGCCAAGATGTCATCATCTATCTTACTTTTGGACCGTGTGACTGCTGCAACTAAATATTTTGATACTGCTGATTTCACTGCTTCATCAGCAAGCGAATTACCGACAGCGTGGACTCACACGCGCTGATGGCCAAGAGTATGAATCACAAACACGAGTGGCAACTTTTCCTTAAGTTCCGCCACTCGGACCCAGATCATTTTATGTTTTATTGTGCTACCTTTGGAATCACGAAATTCATTCTGAATCCAAAAGAATAAGTTTTCATTGTAAGACTGGACACAGTAGTAAAAGTCACTTAAGATCAAAGTCGTCACACTAGGATCTGCGTACTCCAATGCAAGCATCAGAGCACGAAGCTCTGCTAATTGTGCGGTGCAGTCCCCAAGCGTCTGCGTGTGCACGACACTGGACTTTAACTCATCGTTCACCATGGCACCGACCACAATGGCGCACGCGGAAATGTAGGCATGTTTAGAGCCATGCGCAACCTGCGCCGAACCATCAGTGTAAATGATGCAAGGAAATCCTCCAACGGCCGCATTGCTAAAGGAGCAGGATGAACAAATTCATACTGTAAATACTCCTGCGACCGTAAAGTGGCGTAAAAAATAAACGTGACATCCTGGGATGTCAAGGATGTAGCCCATTGAATCCACCTAGGGTGCAAAGCTTTGGAATTTGGTACACTGGCTTTCGTAACTGCCTCCAAGGCAGGACACGGGGTAACAACCAACATGCGTTTTCCCTGTGACAGGGCACGTTCCTTGAGAATTGCCATCTGCACAGCCGTCAAAACTTTCTCCACAGTGGAAAAGCGCATTTCAGCCGAAGTGTACAAGTGTGACTTGTAAGCCATAGGTACTGTATCTCCTTCATTAAAAGTTAGGTACGTGAAACCCACCGTCCCAGGGACAATTCTAATCACCAGGTTGGTCTGGTTATCACGAGTCTGTAAACATTCAGAAGCGAGCAAATCAGCTTGCAAAGACTGCAGAATAGCTGAATGCTCAGGCAGCCAGCATGATTTGGAAAAAGATGGTTGTATCAAAGCATGCAAAGGCTTGATACGCTGGGCATATCCCGGGATGTATGTTCTCCCGAAATTCAAAAAGCCCAGTAAAGATTGTAATTTTTTCAGTGTTGTTGGAGCGCGCAACTGTGCGCATTTCTCCAGGAAGTGAGGAGCCAAGCCTTTTCCTTCATTGTTCTGTTCATAGCCTAGAAACAACACTGTGTACTCTGCAATGTGCGACTTTGCAAAGTTAAATTTGTAACGCATGTCTGCAAAGTTACAAATAATACTGTTCACTCGGCACAGATGCTCCCAAAGTTCGTCGTCTGTGAGATAGATATCATCCACATAGGAACAAGCATCTGGGTCGACGCTCTCCAACAGAGAGACAATGCGGGCGGAAAATACTCCAGGACTATTCTTATAGCCCATTGGGAGACGCCGAAACATTTTTTGGACACCGCCACATGTGAAAGAAGACCATTGGGAACTTAGACCGTCCAATGAATGGGCATAAAAACCATTGGAAATGTCAAGCGTGGTTTTGAACCGCTTACGCACAAGACTATTTACAAGGGCAGAGCCGTGAGTATTCTGTACTGCACAGTTACGGCAATGCGAGTTTAAATGCCGGCAATCCAAAACCAAACGATAAGAACCGTCCGGCTTGTTTACAGTAAAAAGGGGGTTATTCATCGGTGACACACATGTTTCAATTACACCTTGATATTCCAATTGTTCAAGGATCGCTGCGACCGAAGCTTTGGCTTCACGTCGTATGGGATATTGAGGTTGAGGCTGCGGCTGAGACCGTAAAGGAATCTCGTGGCTTGGGGACAATTTATCCCAGCCACACTGATTGCGGTACACAGCCGGTGCAAGCGCCAGAGCCCACTCTTCTGCAAAGTGCAGCGCTTCCACTCTCGAAACAGTGTTCGCGAAACTGGGGAGGATTACCTCCTCCCCTCTCAGAGCTGCAAGCACAAAAGGTGGGGGCCAGGCTGCCTCCGAAAGTAAAATGTCATACGTAGATGAAAGATTTTCCCAAAATACCCCTTTTATGGTACGCTGTATGTCACCTTCAATTAACAGGACAATTTCAAAAAGTCTATCGGGGGAGCAACTCTTGTATCAGCTGTTTCAATCACAACATAAGTGTCAGTCGCTGTCACCTTCAGTAGTGGACGGAGAGCCTCTCTCACTATGGTAATCTCCGCCACGCTGTCCAGCAAGGTCAGAGCCCACGTCAGATTCCGAAGCCGCGTTCTCACAATCTGGGGCATATCGATGCGCCGTTAAGGCAGCGACTTTTTTCTTGGCAAACTGCGGTCTCTGAGGCGTATAGCCCTCCTGCTTGTCTGCACCGTTGCGCGGGCAGGGCTGACCACGTCCTTGCTGGCCACCCCGGCCCCTGCCGCCCCCTCCACCACCGGTTGACGGAGCCGTTGAGTCCTGAAAGGAACGAGGAGAGCGTTGGTCAGAAGCCTGAAACCGATCAGGAGATTTGATCATCGCGCGGTCGCGCAAATCATAAACACGTTCCGACTGCGCAGGCAAGGGAGACGCAGGGCGAGATGTCTGAGCCTGTTGTTGCTGTTGCTTACCCTGATTCTGTTTTTTAGGCCAATTTTGTTTTTTATTGGTATTGGGTTGAACCGCCGCTTCCGAAGTCTGTCCCTGGGGCTGCTTTTTCTCCTTATCAAAAAAAGGCTTAAGGCCCTTGGCATTACGGCCAACCGTTTTATAAGCCGCCACAATGACGCAGTGTACGAGTGGAACACACCAGAATTTGCGTCCACTGCCGGAAATGTCACCCACGAATAAAACAGCTCGTAAGGGTAAGCATGTTCCGCACTCACCACCAGAACCACAGCCAAGCCTTCCACAGGAACATCATAAGCCCGCAAATGATCACGCACCGCAATGCGACTATGCAGCGGGATGTCCACGGCTTGTGCCATGACTGCACAGGAAATTGAAAAAACAAAGATTACTTTGTAGCACAACTGGGTGGTAATTCAAGGAAACCGTTTTAGATAGATTCAAGCTTGAAAAGACCTATTTCAAAAATAGGTAGGTTTTTTCGACACCACCGTTTTCCGGAAACGGGAATGAATGTGTTAAGGTTTGAATGATATACTACTCGAGTGTCATGATATAAGGCCAACAACGAATGGGCGCCATGTAGCAGGGTTTCCGTTCTTCCACAGAACTGTGCATAGAGATCTAGAACCTCGGTGAATTAGGGTGACCCAAAACCCACCTTAGTTTCCAAAATCCCCTTACCGAACTAGCTACAGTGTCTCATTGGTCATAACAAACTCCCAATGACTTAGACAAACCAGAACATGAACTTAGGTTACCTCAGGTATCGTGGAACACATGAACACTCTTTCGCTCTATAATCATTTCAAACCAGAACGGGGAGTAAAAGAAGACACGTGCAAGTTTGAAATATTTATTTTTCAATGCATGGTTTTCAAACGCAGTATCCTATATAATATCAGAATACATATTATAAAAATCAGAGTTATCAGCATAGTCACTAATCCATAGTAAGCAAACGGTGATAGCATATTATAATGCAAAATTCAATAGAAATCTGTATCACCTATATTTCGCGTACCCTATTTAGCATACTATATTATATCTAAGAAGGTCTCAGTTGGGTTTTAGCAGGGCGGGCCCATACCTCTAAATGTCAGTAGTAGAAGATCACATCATCAGCTACCAGCTCTCTGCATGCGAAGCACCATCACGTGTGTTTTTGCATTCTCAGTAACTCTATCTTAAACCCGCTTAGAGCCCAATGTTGGCAGCAACTGTATTTGTGTTATGTCTAGTGGTGCGAGGATCAGAGCTCCCAGCAACCTTGTGTTAGGTTATTCTTAGAGGGTTCCGCACTCACTGTTCAGACAGTGTACCAAGCACGACTGATATCAGTGCAATAACATATTATTCTCAAATAAATCACATCTTTCGTCTCGGTTGAAAGCTACAATAACAATTATGTGTCGTGTGCAAACTGAAGCCAAAGGAAAATATGTCGTTTAAACACTTAATAAACTCATGCTAACTTAACACAGTATATAGAAAAGCAGCATCTATATGACAGTGAGCTGTCTTTGTTTTCGCTTTTCCTAGGTACTGTTTTGTGTGGGTCTGTTTTGACTCCGGGCCCAACGCCACGCACCTCGTGGTAGGCGCCTTTGGGATTTCTTTGACCATGACGTTGTGATAACTCCAGTTGGATTTATCTGTTGCTAAAGACTGCTTTTAAGTGAATAACCTATTTTTGAACTACCTCTACCATCTTGAAGTATTATTTTCGCTTAAAGTATTGTGGATTTTTGTCGTTTGTGGTCTTGTGTCAAATTTATATAAAGAATACTTATTTTTATAAAAACCTGTGTGGTGTCCATCTGTAGTGTTTTCACTGTATTACTGTATGTGTTCACAAATGCTTAACACACTGCCTCTGAGATAAGCCTGTCTGCTCGTTCCAAGCTACCAAGGAGGTGAGCAGGGGATATCCAGGAGTGTAATCCCCTTTCTCTAACTTAGAAGCAAGGGTCCCTGTTTGGTCGAAGATACCTACCTCAGCCAACTAGAGACTCCCAGTTCTAACAGTTAGCACCCCTGATTTGGTGGTGCTCTCTATGGGCAAATCTGCACGCCACCTTCACTAGAGAAAGAGTGTAGGACTGTTTTTAAATGCATATTTAATAAGTTTTGGTGCAACAGTTTGTTTACTATCATTTTCATTTTTTAAGTTTCAAAAAGTAAGTTTATTAACAGTATGTCAAAGAAGAAAAAAGACAAAATATCAAGTAACAGAGCATCAACAAATAAACATTAAAGAGCATATTATTAATGGTAAATAGGCAAATAATCATATTAGAGGAGAAGGACCATGGCAAAGATAAAAAGGGTATAAGGAAAGGAAAACAGGTACGAAACATAATAATTAAGCAGTTAAAACAAAATTACATTATATCAAGTAAAAGTTAGAAACATAACTAAAACAAAGAAAACAAGGAGGCTGAGCAACTTCCTGAATACATGGAACTGGAGCAAAGGATCTTTTAGCACTATCATCCAAAAACGCTGTAACTGGAGACCATAAAAGTAATCTTTTGTGCTTCAGAGACATAGGAAATACAACAGTTGTGTCAAGTCTGTGAGTATGGCAGACGGAATACCACCAATATAAGAGTTTAGAGGCATCATTCTAATTTTTTGTGATCTGCTGAAAAGCAGTAGCTACTAACTAATCAATAATTTGTGTTTGAACTTTTGGTTTGTTCCAACTAGTAGAGAGACTGCCTAGAAAAATATTTGCAAATGTATGGGGGGTGCTAATCCTAAAAATAGCATAAATTTGGGTCCAGACTGAATCCCAAAATTGCATAACATAAGGACATGAAAAAAGTAAGTGACGAAGATCTGACTGTGGAGATGAGCAAGACCAACACGTGTTTGAAGTGCCAGAATGCATTTTATGTAGGGAAGCAGGTGTTAGCAATAGCCTATTCTAAATAAAGAAAAGAGTTTGTGTGGTACTAGCTACTCTGGATGACTTTCTAATTTTCTAACAGATTTTATCCCAGATAGATATGGGCCAATGTATATCTGAATCAATCTCCCAGGAAATTTCAATATTTGTTTAGCTCTTGGTAAAAATGGGGTTAATAAATATGTGTAAAGGGTGGAGGCTTTGGGTGATCTGCATGGAATATTTGACCAAGCATCATCAATTGGTAGGGGGGAGTGAGGTAAGGATTGAAAATATTAGTGAGAATCTAATATGGCGGTGTGTAGAATTGAGAATTTATGCGAAAATGATGAAGGTAAGTGAAAAAGAGAACGAGCTTTGGAAAAAGTCAGAAAGGTGTTGTTTTCAAATAACTGATGTACCCATAAAATGTCTCTATCTCTTCAAGTTTTCCAATAAATTGTTTTTTTCTTAATGCGAATGGAATTGTTATGCCAAATAGTGGAACTGAGAAATGTATTAAAATCGTGTGGTTCAATATGAAGAAGTTTATTTAAACTATTATATGAGTATTTAATAATTGGTGAATGTAGATTTTGCGGTTTTCTCGTAAAAAATAAATATTCTTGAAGAGAAACTGAGAAAGGAAGGAATTTTCTAAATCAATCTTTAAAGGTAGATCCGTAGAAGGGATAGACAACCACTTGGATACATGTTTTAATTAAAACGCTTTATGATATTTGGGGAAATCAGGGAAACGAACACCTCCTTCGGATGTGACAACTTTAATAGGGAAATTCTCGTTTTTTTCTTCAGCCAGAGAAAGGAGATAAGGATGGAATTAATTTTTGTAGAACCATTTCACATGAATGGAAACTGGAATGTTAGAGAGAAGGTAGAGGATAATAGGTGTTAGCATCATTTTAATGGTGTCAAGCCGTCCCCACCATGAGCGATATAACAGGTGCCATTTGGTTGTGAGGGAGCTAAGCTTCTCAAAACATTTGTTGAAATTTAAAGAAATTGATGATTTAATGGAGGGGGTAAATCAAATACCAAGATATTTTATGTGAAGGGGGTTCCAAGTGAAATTGGAAAGGGAAAAATCTTCATTAAAAGTATATTTAGACAAAGGCAAAATTTCACACTTGTCGTTATTTAACTTGTAGCCGGAAACTGAGGAATATGATTTAACCTCATTCAAGAATGCCGGCAAGGAATGTTGAGGTTGGGAAAGGAATAAAAGACCGTTGTCAGCATAAGCAGCTAATTGGTGGTGTAACCTGTAATGGACGGATTCGGTCTTATTTTAGACAAGAAGGGTTCCAAGGCTAAATTAAAGAGGAAAGGAGATAGAGGACATCCTTGTATTACTCCTCTGTGAAGAGAAAAGTAGGAAGAAGTAAGACCATTGGCAAAAATGGTGGCTTTAGGACTCGCGTGAAGCAGAGAAATCAAGGAAATTATTTTTGGGCCAAAATCAAACCATTTTAGAGTCTGAAAAATAAAAGGCCAATGTACTCTATTGAACGCCTTCTCAGCATCTAGGGCACAGGGACCCATAGTACAGCCCGCGGGCCACTAGGGCCCGGTAAGCCTTCCCTGGCGGCCCGCGGACCTTGAGACATCTTACCTAGGTTTACATTTTTTTTTTAACAGTGTCAGCAAACACTGCGCAGGACTCTGACAGGCTCTGCTGCTCTGTGGGGGGGCCACAGTCATAGTCAGAGTGGAGCTGCTGGGGCGCTAAGAGGTGAAATACAAGAGCCTCATTAACATAAAAATGGTCTTTTAAAGACCCGTGAAGTGCTCGGGTGCGGCTGTGTGTGTGTGCCCGGAAGCTGTCTCAGCCTAGGCACACACAGGCAAATGAAGAGGGTGACAGAGGTAGGTAGAGGGAGGTAAACAGAGGGAGGGAGGGAAATGGAGGGAGACAGAGGGAGAGCGAGGGAGTGAAAGGGAGGGAGAGGGAGGGAGAGCGAGGGAGGGAGGGAAAGGAAGAGAGAGGGAGGGAGAGCGAGGCAGGGAGCGAAAGGGAGGGAAAGGGAGGAAGAGCGAGGGAGGGAGGGAAAGGGAGGGAGAGCGAGGGAGTGTGAGGGAGGGAGGGCAACGGAGGCTGACAGAGGGAGAGCGAGGGAGGGAGAGGGAGGGAGAGGGAGGGAGGGAAAGGGAGGGAGGGATAGGAAGAGAGAGGGAGGGAGAGCGAGGGAGGGAGGGAAAGGGAGGGAAAGGGAGTAAGAGGGAGGGAGGAAGGGAGAGGGAGGGAGAGCGAGAGAGGGGGGACAACGGAGGCAGACAGAGGGAGAGCGAGGGAGGGAATGAAAGGGAGGGAGAGGGAGGGAGAGCGAGGGAGGGAAGGAAAGGGAGGCAGACATAGGGAGAGCAAGGGAGGGAAGAAAAGGGAGGGAGGGAAGGAAAGGGAGGGAGAGGGAGGGAGAGCGAGGGAGGGAGGGAACGGGAGGCAGACAGAGGGAGAGGGAGGGAAGGAAAGGGAGAGAGTGGGAGGGAAATAAAGGGAGGGAAGGAAAGGGAGGGAGAGGGTGTGAGAGCGAGGGAGGGAAGGAAAGGTAGGCAGACAGAGGGAGAGGGAAGGAAGGAAAGGGAGGGAGAGGGAGGGAGAGCGAGGGAGTGAGGGAAAGGGATGGAGAGAGAGGGAGAGGGAGGGAAGGAGGGAGGGAAAGGGAGCCAGATAGAGGGAGAGGGAGGGAGGGAAGGAAAGGGAGAGCAAGAGAGGGAGGGAAAGGGAGGGAGAGGGAGGGAGAACAAGGGAGGGAGGGAAAGGGAGGCAGACGGAGGGAGAGCGAGGGAGGGAAGGAAAGGGAGGGAGAGGGAGGGAGGCAAAGGGAGGCAGACAGAGGGAGAGTGAGGGAGGGAGGGAAAGGGAGGCAGACAGAGGGAGAGCGAGGGAGGGAGGGAAAAGAGGGAGGGAAAGGGAGGCAGACAGAGGGAGAGCGAGGGAGGGAAGGAAAGGGAGAAGGAGGGAGGGAGGGAAAGGGAGGCAGACAGGAGAGCAAGGGAGGGAGATAGAGGGACGGAGACAGTGTGGGAGGGAGAGTGAGGGAGAGCGAGGGAGGGAAAGGGAGGGTGAGGGAGGGAGGGAAAGGGAGGCAGACAGAGGGAGAGTGAGGGGGGAGGGAAAGGGAGAAAGAGCGAGGGAGGGAGGGAAAGGGAGGCAGACAGAGGGAGAGCGAGGGAGGGAGAGGGAGGGAGGGGGACAGAGAGGGAGGGGAAGGGAGAGCAAGGGAGGGAGAGCGAGGGAGGCAAAGGGGGGCAGACAGAGGGAGAGTGAGGGAGGGAGGGAAAGAAGAGAGGGAAAGGGAGGCAGACAGAGGGAGAGCGAGGGAGGGAGGCAAAGGATGGAGGGAAAGGGAGGCAGACAGAGGGAGAGCAAGGGAGGGAAGGAAAGGGAGAGGGAGGGAGGGAGGTAGGGAAAGGGAGGCAGACAGAGGAGAGCAAGGGAGGGAGATAGAGGGAGGGAGACAGTGTGGGAGGGAAAGGGAGGGAGAGCGAGGGAGGGAAAGGGAGGGAGAGGGAGGGAGGGAAATGGAGGCAGACAGAGGGAGAGTGAGGGAGGGAGGGAAAGGGAGGCAGACAGAGGAGAGCTAGGGAGGGAGGGAAAGGAAGGGAGAGGGAAAACGAGGGATGGAGGGAAAGGGAGACAGAGAGATGGAGATAGAGAAAGGGAGAGGGAGGGAGACAAAGGGAGGGAGGGAGACAGACAGAGGGAGGGAGACAGACAGAGGGAGGGATACATACAGAGGGAGGGAGAGGGTGACAGAGGGAGACAGAGGGAGGGAGACAGACAGAGGGAGGGAGGGAAAGGGAGGGAGACAGAGGGAGAGCGAGGGAGTGAAAGGGAGGGAGAGGGAGGGAGAGCGAGGGAGGGAGGGAAAGGGAGGGGGAGGGAGGGAGAGGGAGGGAGAGCGAGGGAGGTAGGGAAAGGGAGGTAGAGCAAGGGAGAGGGAGGGAGGGAAAGGGATGGAAAGCGAGGGAGGAAGGGAAACGAAGGCAGACAGAGGGAGAGCGAGGGAGGGAAGGAAAGGGAGGGAGAGGGTGGGAGAGCGAGGGAGGGAAGGAAAGGGAGGCAGACAGAGGGAGAGCGAGGGAGGGAAGAAAAGGGAGGGAGGGAGAGCGAGGGAGGGAGGGAAAGAGAGGGAGAGGAAGGGAGAGCGAGGGAGGGAGGGAAAGGGAGGCAGACAGAGGGAGAGGGAGGGAAGGAAAGGGAGGGATGGGGAGGGAGAGCAAGGGAGGGAGGGAAAGGGAGGGAGAGGGAGGGAGAACGACGGAGGGAGGGAAAGGGAGGCAGACAGAGGGAGAGCGAGGGAGGGAAGTGAAGGAAAGGGAGGGAGAGGGAAGGAAAGGGAGGCAGACAGAGGGAGAGCTAGGGAGGGAAGGAAAGGGAGGGAGAGGGAGGGAGAGCGAGGGAGTGAGGGAAAGGGAGGGAGAGCGAGGGAGGGAGGGAAAGGGTGGCAGACAGAGGGAGAGGGAGGGAGGGAAGGAAAGGGAGGGAGAGCAAGAGAGGGAGGGAAAGGGAGGGAGAACGAGGGAGGGAGGGAAAGAGGGAGAGCGAGGGAGAGCGAGGGAGGGAAGGAAAGGGAGGGAGAGTGAGGGAGGCAAAGGGAGGCAGACAGAGGGAGAGCCAGGGAGGGAGGGAAAGGAGGGAGGGAAAGGGAGGCAGACAGATGGTGAGCGAGGGAGGGAAGGAAAGGGAGAAGGAGGGAGGGAGGGAAAGGGAGGCAGACAGAGGAGAGCAAGGGAGGGAGATAGAGGGAGGGAGACAGTGTGGGAGGGAAAGGGAGGGAGAGTGAGGGAGAGCGAGGGAGGGAAAGGGAGGGAGAGGGAGGGAAAGGGAGGCAGACAGAGGGAGAGTGAGGGAGGGAGGGAAAGGGAGGGAGAGGGAGGGAGAGCGAGGGAGGGAGGGAAAGGGAGGCAGACAGAGGGAGAGTGAGGGAGGGAGAGGGAGGGAGGGGGCCAGAGAGGGAGGGAAAGGGAGGGGAAAGGAGAGCAAGGGAGGGAGGGAGAGCGAAGGAGAGTGAAGGAGGCAAAGGGGGCAGACAGAGGGAGAGTGAGGGAGGGAGGGAGTGAAGGGAGGGAAAGGGAGGCAGGCAGAGGGAGAGTGAGGGAGGGAGGCAAAGGAGGGAGGGAAAGGGAGGTAGACAGAGGGAGAGCAAGGGAGGGAAGGAAAGGGAGAGGGAGGGATGGAGGGAAAGGGAGGCAGACAGAGGAGAGCAAGGGAGGGAGATAGAGGGAGGGAGACAGTGTGGGAGGGAAAGGGAGGGAGAGTGAGGGAGAGCAAGGGAGGGAAAGGGAGGGAGAGGGAGGCAGACAGAGGGAGAGTGAGGGAGGGAAGGAAAGGGAGGGAGAGGGAGGGAGAGCGAGGGAGGGAGGGAAAGGGAGGCAGACAGCGGGAGAGCTAGGAAGGGAGGGAGAGGGAAAACGAGGGAGGGAAAGGGAGACAGAGAGAGGGAGACAGAGAAAGGGAGAGGGAGGGAGACAAAGGGAGGGAGGGAGACAGACAGAGGGAGGGAGACAGACAGAGGGAGGGATACCGACAGAGAGAGGGAGAGGGTGACAGGGGGAGACAGAGGGAGGGAAGGAGGGAGGAGGGCGGGATGAGGGAGACAGGGTGACAGACCGAGTGTGGGAGGAGGGAGGGAGGAGGGCGACAGAGGGCGACAGAGGGAGGGAGGAGGGTGACAGACAGAGGGAGGAGGGAGGGAGGGATGGAGGAGGGAGAGAGGAGGGTGACAGACAGAGGGAGGGAGGAGGGAGTGAGAAGGGTGACAGACAGAGGGAGGAGGGCGACAGATGGAGGGAGGGTGGAGGCAGTGTGACAGACAGAGGGAGGGAGGGAGAAGGGTGACAGACAGAAGGAGGAGAGTGACAGACGGAGGGAGGGTGACAGACAAAGGGAGGGAGGAGGACGGGAGGAGGGTGACAGACAGAGGGAGGGAGGAGGGCGACAGAGGGAGCAGGGCAACAGAGTGAGGAGGGCGACAGAGTGAGGGAGACAGGGAGAAGGAAGGAGAGAGAGCGGGAGGGAAGGGGAGAGAGGGAGACAGAGAGAGAGAGGGAGACAGAGAGAGAGAGAAGGGCAGAGAGAAGGAGAGAGAGAGAGGGAGACAGAGAGAGAGTGAGACAGTCAGAGTGAGTGAGACAGAGGGGGTCTGGGAAAGAGAGAGGGAGAGAGAGTTAGTGAGAGTGAGTGAGAGGGAGTGAGACAGTCTGAGTGAGACAGAGGGAGAAATAAGGAGAGATGGAGGGAGAGAGGGAGAGAGAGAGAGAGAGAGAGAGAGATGTGTGTATGCCGGGTCTGGTGGAAGGCGTCCGCTGCAGGGACCAGTGTTCAACCTCATGGTCGCAGTTTTTTTTTGTTGCTCTAGCCCCGCCCCCTCCCCCACTGACCCCGCCCACACCGGTGCGGCCCTTGGACACAAACCACACTGTAAATTTGGCTCCCGAGAGAATGTTTGTGAGTACCCATGATCTAGGGCAATGGCAGCTAAGGGTTCTGTGAGATTTGGTGATTTGGAAATGATATAAAAAAATAAACGGTTATTGTAAATAATAGATCGTCCTTTGACAAAACCTGATTATTCCTTACCTAACAGATGGGGCACAAAAGATGCCAAACGAAAAACTTTTTTTTTTTAGAATCTATGTTAACTAGGGAAATGGGTCGATAATTTTTGCAATAGCATAGATCCTTCCCCTCCTTTTGAATAAGACAAATTAAGACGTCCATAAAAGTTCCGGAGGAATTGCCGGAAGAAAGAAAAGAGTAGATTAAAGAATGTAGCTTGGGTATTATAATATGGGCGAAATGTAAAAAGAATGCAACCTTAAAACTGTCAGGTCCAGGGTCCTTATCTTTTTTAAGGGTTTTAAGAGCATTAAGTAAATCAGTCTGAGTCAAATCATTTTCAAGGAGATCAAAGAGTAGCGGTAGAGATGAAGGTTTGTGAATTGAGGAGAGATAGAGGGAAATATCATCCTCAGTAGGATATGACTCAGGAGTGTAGAGTTGTTCATAAAATTGAACAAATTCTTGTAGGATATCAGCGTCTTTGTGTTTAGAAGTGTTAGTATCTGAGAAAATGGATTCAATACGAAGTTTATTTTGTTTTGTTTTTAAAAAATTGGCTAACAGTTTGTCAGATTTATTCTGTCCACCGTAGAATTTAGTGCTAGTCTTTAGGAAAAACAAAGAGGCAGCATCCGTCGTATCTTTATTATATTGAATCTTGGCATTGATGAGATCAGTTAAACAATTTTTTGACTTGGAAGTGTAGTAAATATGTTCCAAAGTCTTAATTTTCGAAAGGAGTTCCTTATTTAAACCTTATGCTGCTTTACGTTTAGCAGAAGTATACCGAATGATAAAGTCACGAGCAGAAGCTTTAAAGGCATCCCATATTATATAAAAGGGGATATTATCTGTATTATTTAGAAGGGAGTATTCATTGAAAAAAGAAATAAAGGAAGTGTTGAACTGAGGGTATAGAATCAGGGAATTGTTAAAGCGCCATCTCTTGGGAAAATCAGAGTGACTAATATCTGCAGAAATAAGAGATTGGGAGACATTGTGTGATGTGAAGAAATAATAAATTTTGGATTGGGTCTGATGAGGTGAAGAGTAAAAAGTATATTCTTGCAAGGATGGATTGCATAATCTCCATGCATCAGATAGGTGCAATTGTTTAATAGTTTGCGTGAAAGTTTTATGTGCTTTGGAGGGAGTGAAAGGAGCTGTAGATTTTCAAGCTAAAAAAAGGGTCAAAAACTTGATTGTAGTTACCAGCTAGAATCACATTACTATCAAACTACTGAGATACCAATTGATTTAAATGGGACCAGAAAGGAGCATCCCCAGTAGTAGGGGCATAAATATAAAAGAGAGAGAGACACCATCAATCTCCAACTTGGTATACAACCATCTACCTTCTTCATCTCTCTCTTGCGAAATAAGGGAAGTCTTCAATGATTTGTGAATTAGAGTAATGACACCATTTCTTTTGCCGTCTACAGGTGAGTAGAAGAGTTCACCAATCCAGTTTTTCTTAAGCTTTACAGATTCGGATTCAGTAAGGTGAGTTTCTTACAGCAAAACAATTTTAGCATCCAATTTAGCTAAATAAGATAATACCCTTTGTCTCTTAATAGGGGAATTTAAACCTTTAACATTCCATGTAAATATCTTTAAAACCATAAATCAAGGAAATGGAATAAATAGTACAATGAAACAACTTTAATGCAAGTACCATTCAAATACAAATGAGATGCAAATAGATGCAAGTAAAATTTGAAACTTAAGAGAGTGAAAAAAGAGTAGAGAGGCAGGGAAGATAAATCACGTATATAAAGAAGAGTAGTGTGAGAATAGAAAAGTGATCTTAAGTATAAGAAAAAGCTATGGGAGAAAGGAATGAAAAGTAAAGAACAACTGCTATGAAAATGGTGAATATGACAGTAAAAATGACAGTGAGAAAAGAAAAAGAAAGAAATGGAAGCAAAAAGAGGAAAATAGAGAGGTAAAGTACAAACCAATGAAGAGAACACAAATAACATACTTACAAATAATCCAAGACACATGTAAGGTGGGAGAGATGAGGCCACATGGGAAAATGATGTATCCTAACAACAACCAAGGAAGCGGGAAGGAACGAGAACCAACGAGCAATACAACACAGGGGAAATTACAATGAAAGAACGAAACCTGCAAGGAAAAAAGAAGATGTTAACAAACACTCAAAACAAAACAACCAAGCCAGGAGGGAACAGTGTCAACAAATAAGAAGACATAAAGAAAACCAACAACATTATTTGAGAAAAATTAAGAACTTATACACGATGAGAACAAATGCAATTACTTTTGATACAATGCGGAAGATGAGGAAGTATCCATAGACTCTAAGTGACAAGAGATAAGAAAACTTTTCAACTTTATAGGATCCTCAAATGCAGTAGTCTTATTATTAATGGTCACCTTAAACAGACATGGGTGGAAAAGTCCATAGGTTGTCCCAAGAGAGTGAAGTTGTGGTCTCATTTCCAAAAAGTCTCTGCGTCTATCAGCTATAGGCTTTGAATAATCCTGGGAGAAAAACATAGGATTGCTTGCCCACGTAACGCGGTTCATTGCCCTGACGGCTGAGAGAACCTTGAGCAGGCCAGTAAATTCTAAAAAATAGAATATAACTCCTCTCGGTTTCTTCATGGAGAATGAAGTCGCAGCCATAGCAGGGCCCAAACGGTGAGCACGTTGGATGTTAAACTGGATATCCTGAGGAAAATTAAGGACCTTAGGAAGAAAGGATTTGAAGAAATCGATAGGGTCAGAACCTTCTGAGCCTTCTGATAGTCCATAAATACGAAGATTGTTTTGCCTCTTTCTATTTTTCAAGTTTTCGACTTGCTTTTGGAGCGTCAACACTTGAGAATGAAGGGCAGCCATTTTACTGCTGGTAGAAGAGAAAGATTTGATGCTTTTTTACACTGTGGCAACTCTGTCCTCCAAATTTGACCGTCTATCTGTTAGAATTTGAAGCTTTGAATTAGTCTCCTCAACAAATGGATGAAGAGCTCTAATTTCTTCCAGTTATATATCCATAGAGACTGAAGATGGTTGTTTGAGGGGGGGGGGGATCCTTTTTTAGATGCTTACTTGGCACTTTATTCGTACCAGAGGAAGCTACACTGGTGGAAGCAGCGGCAGCTTTAGGCGATGAATTTGTGGAATCTTCCATTGAAGAGCAGTATGGGCGGAGATTAGAAGGAGATGGAAGCTTGCGGCTCAAAGGCGATGTACGGGATAAAACGTTAAGAAGTTTGCCCATACAAACAGACTAGTAGCAGAGTAGAACAAGTTAACAGAGTCAAGGTCAATCAAGAAGGCATTAGATCCACAAGGAAAAATGCATTGAAAGAGGGTCACGAATCTCAAAGCGACACTCCTCAATGTGTTAAGGTGAAAGGGCAGGAGGTGTCGCTAAGTTTATTATATGCAAAAAGACAGTTCAAGTATTGAGAGCCTCAGAGCTGATCAATAAACTGTAAAAGGCAAAAAACGAAAGGGAAAAAGGAAAAGAAAGAGTACAGTTGAGGAGAAACATTCTCTTTGGCTATATTGCAGGTTGAAGCATGCAGGTGAAGAGCAACATTCTCTTCAGCAATGTTGCAAAAAAAGCTTCTGACAAAAGCTAGAGGAAAATGTATAATTTCTCATCAGCTGACAGCAAAATAAAGTAATTTTTTGAAAGCCATGACTTAACAATCACTGAAACGGGCTCTCGTGAGTGAAACGGGCACTAAAAACACCTCAGTAAGTGCGAGTCAAGATGGCGACTGCTTCCGTTATGAGTCCGCGGTGTTACACAAAATGATGAAAGAGCCGCTTTCAATCAGCGGTTCCACTTCAAAGGGTTTTCATCCTAAGCGGTGAAACTTCCGACGTCTAGGCATTCAACACGAGGTCCTTGGAGGCAATGTGAAGTGCGCCAGGTTCGGTTCCCTCTCCGCCGTCTCGGGAGAGTCAGGGATTGGCCACCATTCCCGTTGGGCGCTAGCCACGCCCCCTCAGAGTGCAGGACTGTTTGAATAGTGACAGGGCGCTGTCTATTTCCTGGTTACATTGCTTGAAGTCCGGGTTGGTTGACGTAGGACAGCATTTACATTATCTCCAGCCAGAGACGATGGTGAAGCAAAACCTGGCCAGGGTTAGGTCTCTATTCATACAGAATTGGCAAACCATCCGAGAGATGCATCAGCTCTCTAAAATTACAGTTAGAGAGCATGCTACCCTTCATGCGTCTCTGGGAATGGCTTCTTGCCTGGGCTGGATTGACTCCTCATGGGAGAATCACATACAGCATCAGGGATGGGCTTCCCAGCTTCTTTCAAGGCTGTGCTTCCAAAGGCATTGAGGTAGAATTTCCCTTTTTCAAACCTGTCCTTGTTGTTCCGTCTGGCTCCTCACTGGGAATCATGGCTTGTTAGTTGCAATGCCCAGCACCAGATTCTTGCTCTGTTGTTGCCTTGAACCCTTCGTGTTGCCAGCAAAGGAAACAAGTTTAGTGAAGAAATGTTTTTCTGTTTATGTATGTATTTGTTTGTGAGTGTGTTTGTGGGTGATTGAAAGTGAATGGGACTTAGTGAAAGTGTATGTGTGAGTGTGTTTGTGAGTATCAATGAGAGTGAAAGTGAATGAGAATTTGTGCTTGAGAGTGTGTCTGAATGAGTGAAAGTGAGTATGAGGAAGTGAGTGAAAGAGTGTGGGTGTGTTAGAAGGAGTGAGTGATTGGACATTGTGAGATGGAGTGCGAGTGAGTTAGTGGTGTTGCTATTAAATGGTGCAGCAGATGCAGTGGCACCAGGGCCCAGAGTCAGTGAGTGAGGAAGGGTGAGTGTAAGACTATTCATTAATGAAAATGAGAACCAATGAGTGTGAATATGTCTGTGTGAGAATAACAGTGAGTAGGAATGAGTGTGAGTGGGAATAAGTAAGAGAATGTGAGCTGGAGTGAGCGAGTGGAAAGAAAGTAAATGTGAGTGAGACGTAGTATGAGTGAGGCAAATTTTGAAGAAAAGGAAGTGAACTCCTGGAAGGTATTAGGCCCAACACTTTCAAAGATCACCAGCCACCACTGCTGGTTAGTTTTAGTAGTATTACAGTTCCTGACAGCTGGCAACAGTTATTTATTTCAGGGGTGGAACCTTAATCAGCATCCAGACTTTTGTTTGCATCTATAGGAAATTGGAATTGGGCAGCGGCTTCCTTTTCTGAGATTTTAGCGACCTATGCGAGTCCTGAAGTTGGGTAGTAGTTATTTGTGACTGCATTATTAGGGGATAAGTCACTAAAGAATGTTTTCTGCCTTCTTGAAGTGAGCCAATAATGAAGGCTGATGCTGCAACCTTGAAAGGTCTATCTAGGTAGGTGGCAGTATGTTGGAAGAGGGATGCCCCTTTTTACTCAAGGTAGAAACTGTAATTCCCTTCACTGGACACTTATGCTCTCCTTACAAGTTAAAGACTAAGGGCCTAATTCAGAGTTTGACGGAACAAGTTACTCTGTCACAAACGTGACGGATATTCTATCCGCTGTTTTACCACTCCATTATATCCTATAACGCTTGTAATACGGCGGACGGGATATCCATCACGTTTGCGATGGAGTAACCCCATACTCAAAAGCAGGCCTTAAATTCTGTTCCCAGTGCAAACAAGAGTGCAAAAAAATAAGATAGTTAGATAATTATCACACCCTTGCATATTTCCCCTGATGGATTGCAGCTGGTTAAACCTGCCACAACTTATTGGGGAAAAGGCCTGTAAAAAGGCAAAGTATTTAGAATTGTGTGTGGTAAAATATTGATTCTGCCTCATTTGAAAACTCGGAATAGAGATATTTACCACACATAGTAAACACTGGCGGCCTGTGCAGGTAAGCGTGGGGTGGGGCGGGAGTGTGGAAGTGACTAACAACGGAATGGGGAAAATAAAATAAATAAATAAAACCATTCCCCTTGCGCTCCCGAGCACAATCTAAGTGGTTTTATTTATTTTTTCCCCTAGTCTGTTTTTTGTCGCTCACTCCTCCTTGCCCCACCACGTCCCACGGCTCCACCGCTCTTACCTGCATGGGCCGCGACTGATAGTAAATACTTTACACTTGGGTAATGGTATTTATCACATGTGGTAAACACCCCACTCTACTCTGTCCTGCTTGTAATGAGGGTCTAAGGTGTAAAGTATACAGTGGGAAAACTACCTAGCCATCTCCATTGTTCCTACATCTGGGGAGCAATAAATGACTACTGCAGTCTGACCTCTGGACCACCCTCCCAGTTCAGGGAACACTCACTCATAACACATTGACCTTTGTTCTGGACTACAGACAAAATATGTAAAAAAAAAAGCCATAAGGAACTTTAAAATCAATTAAGACTTCCTCAAACACAGATCTGGCCTGGAAGGTGCTCTTAGTAAATACAAGGCAGGGCACAATCTATGGACTGGGAAACCTTGAAATCCAGGAGTCCTTCAAGACAAGTGTTCCTTCCCCTACTCAGTGTTGTAGGAGAGCAGTAGTGTTAATTAACTGAGAGATTTGAAACCAACTCATAATGACCTATTGAATCTATCAACAGATCACACCTGTTCTGAAACCTGTTCTGACATGGCACTTCTTGGGAGTACTATGATGACAGCTGAACAGGAGAAAGACTCTACACTCAACTGGAGGCCTACAAAGCTTCAATTACATCTGCTTGGTCAGTGTCCATTTTACAAGATTAAGATTACAATTGCTGCCTTTGGCATTCATTCATTTTCTATTTCATTTCATTTGGATTCTTTATTCGATGATTAAAAATCACCATAAAAGTACAAACATTCAGTATACATTGAGTTCATTTCTTTTAAAAACAAACCATCAAATTGACATGTAACCTGATGTAAGTGCAACAACAAAGTCCCAGTGAAATGAATAAAACATTAAGATCCATTAAAAACAATCACAAAGCCTTTGGCATTCAATTTCCTCAAATGGACTATGAGAACAGCCTCTGTCTATTGGGCCAACAATCATAATTAAAATAAATAATGTCGTGGATTTTGGTCAGCTCTATTCAACAATTGGTTTGTTCTTGTGCAATTTGCTTTTTGCGTCCACCCACCACAGCATACAGCATGGGGAATTGGGTCAGCCCATCTCAGTCATTTGCTGTCTTCACTGTGAGTGGCGGCATTGTGCTCGTGCACAGGTGCACATCTGCCTAGAGAGCAGTACACTTCAGTGCCAAGACTAGATAGGCCAACCTATGCCTTCCTTTCTGCTGCCATTTCATTTTTTATTTTTATGTTTTGTAATGGGTCATTTATACTTCCTTTTTTGCAAGCATATGGGCAGCATATTTTCATTTTATTAGTTCTACATTTTCCATCTCTTTTTCATATGGTTGCAAAAAAAGAAATTACAAAAATGCGGGGTTACCAAGACCAAACTATTGACTTTGCCAATGTTTGTTCATGCTTGTGGCTTTGAAATGTATCCTAGAGGCTGAAATATCAGACGCCCTTTTTGATACATTATGCCAGCACTCTGCAGTGCCCTCCAGTCACAGTAGTGTATGATCTCAGGGGGAAAGGCTGCTTTGCAGCCCAGAGCCCCAGGCACCCTGTGTTCAGGGGTTTCATCTGGGATGCAGGGCAGCAATCCCTGTGCCACCTCTGATGGGGGCATGCCCAGGCTGAGTAATCACAATGCATTAAGAACAGCTGAAGATGGCGTCACTGTCCATTCTCTGAATTATCGATCGATGAAGATGATGCATTAGGCTCATTGGTTTAGCATGGCTGCATAAGTAGCAATGCTGAAGGTCATGATGACTGTACAGGCACTTCCATTTCCAGATGATGAATTATTTCACATGGAGGTTTCAGGTCCTTCACCGAATTAGACCTAATGACATGATTTAACATAGGTGTATTGTTCAACTAAGATTCTTATGAACCCCCTCATGCACCTGTAGTAAACGTTACCACATAACATGTAAAGCGCTCTGATACCTTCGGGTCTAGCTAGCGCTATATAAAAATCAAAATAATAACAATAATAATAGGCTTCTTTGTGATAATGAGTGTTAGTGTTTAAATGAGACCATTTCCTGAATGTACATGTGCTGGTATCTCTAATTTGTGTGGTTGCAGATTGTGAAGTTGATGGATGCATCTTTTTTAAAAGAAAGGTATGTTTGATAGACTGTCTGTTCACGTTGAATACTACAGTTTGTTTTCGGTATTTGCTGTGGTGGAACCACAGCATTATTAGTAGGCATAAGTATCTGGACATACAGGTGAGAATCAAAGGAGGATTCAGTAGGAAAGGAGTGAGTGCGAGCAGGGGTGGAACCTTAGGAATGAGTGCAAGCAGGGGTGGATCCTTAGGAGTGAGTGCAAGCAGGGGTGGAACCTTAGGAGTGCAAGCAGGGGTGGAACCTTAGGAGTGTTTGCAAGCAGGGGTGGATCCTTAAGAGTGAGTGCAAGCAGGAGTGGATCCTTAAGAGTGAGTGCAAGCAGCGGTGGATCCTTAGGAGTGAGTACAAGCAGGGGTGGAGCCTTAGAAGTGAGTGCAAGCAGGGGTGGAACCTTAGAAGTGAGTGCAAACAGGGGTGGATCCTTAGGAGTGAGTGCAAGCAGGGATGGAGTCTTAGAAGTGAGTGCAAGCAGGGGTGGATCCTTAAGGAGTGAGTGCAAGCAGGGGTGGATCCTTAGGAGTGAGTGTAAGCAGGGCTGGAACCTTAGGAGTGAGTGCAAGCAGGGGTGGAACCTTAGGAGTGAGTGCAAGCAGGGGTGGGTCCTTAGGAATGAGTGCAAGCAGGCAGGGGTGGAACCTTAGGAGTGAGTGCAAGCAGGGATGGAGCCTTAGGAGTGAGTGCAAGCAGGGGTGGATCCTTAGGAGTGAGTGCAAGCCCTTAGGAATGAGTGCAAGCAGGGGTGGAACCTTAGGAGTGAGTGCAAGCAGGAGTGGAGCCTTAGCAGTGAGTGCAAGCCCTTCGGAAAGAGTGCAAGCAGGGGTGGAACCTTAGGAGTGAGTGCAAGCAGGGGTGGAACCTTAGGAATGAGTGCAAGCAGGGGTGGATCCTTAGGAGTGAGTGCAAGCAGGGGTGGAACCTTAGGAGTGCAAGCAGGGGTGGAACCTTAGGAGTGTTTGCAAGCAGGGGTGGATCCTTAGGAGTGAGCACAAGCAGGGCTGGATCCCTAGGAGTGAGTGCAAGCAGGGGTGGAGCCTTAGAAGTGAGTGCAAACAGGGGTGCATCCTTAGGAGTGAGTGCAAGCAGGGGTGGATCCTTAGGAGTGAGCACAAGCAGGGCTGGATCCCTAGGAGTGAGTGCAAGCAGGGGTGGAACCTTAGGAGTGAGTGCAAGCAGGGGTGGAACCTTAGGAGTGAGTGCAAGCAGGGGTGGATCCTTAGGAGTTAGTGCAAGCAGGGGTGGAACCTTAGGAGTAAGTGCAAGCAGGGCTAGATCCCTAGGAGTGAGTGCAAGCAGGGGTGGAACCTTAGGAGTGAGTGCAAGCAGGGGTGGAACCTTAGGAGTGAGTGCAAGCAGGGGTGGATCCCTAGGAGTTAGTGCAAGCAGGGGTGGAGCCTTAGGAGTGAGTGCTAGCAGGGGGGGATCCCTAGGAGGGAGTGCAAGCAGGGGTGGAGCCTTAGGAGTGAGTGCAAGCAGGGGTGGAACCTTTAGGTCTCACTTGAATAGGGAAAGCACCTTGGTGCTGAACACTTACCACCTACCTGGACTATAATGTACTAGCTAGAGCCCAAGCTTACAATATACATTGTTTTGCCTGCAGCCCAGGGGATCACAGTCTAACTGTTCCATCGGCTAATTTTCAGGGGAACAGGTTTCTTTATCTCTCCAGTGGAGGTGGTAAGGTGAGTTCAAGTACATGTTAGTTGCGTTCTCCATGTCCCTCCTAGAAGTCGCCACAGATATATCAAAGACTACGCCCTGGAGTTCCCTAAGTTAACGCAAACCCCCTTTTAAAGTGTAGTTAGGTCAATTTGAGAGACTGAAACCCATCATGAGCCAGAGTTGGTATCCTGCATGTCTTCCTTGCTAGATGAGTATTTATCATTCTCCAAATCTATCTCATTGACTGAATTTGCCAAGAGCCGTCCCCAAAGACAAAGCACTTTGAGTAATGGTGGGCACTCTTTGGAGGATTATAGACCAGATAGAAAACTAGAATGAGATGATCCTATGCCCTACAAGTGAAGGATGGAGTTTAGAGTCACGGAGCTGACAGTGCAGTATCTCTGATCAGAGAGAAGGACAGGAACAGAAGCATTTAATGTTGGCTCCCAGAGCTCAGAGAGAGGGAGATAGAAAAAAGAGAGAGAGCAATAATGAGGTAGACATGGATGCCAAATAAGGGTTGCCACAGGTAGCAGCTTCGATCCCTGGCAAACCATTTAATATCAATCACAAAAAAGTGGTGCGAGGGGATTTAAATACCGGCAAGAGTAGATACCCCAATCTAAAAATATACCACAATCAAGAAGCCCTTGGGTCTAAGAAACATGCAACTGTTATAACAAAAGACTTAGCTAGGAAGGAATATCCCTTTAAAAAGGCAAATTCTCCCACCCACTAAAGGTGGCAAGCTTCATCATTGGGAATCTCCGCGTACCGCGGTGCAAGGGTGCCTGCGTTGCATGCAGGATTGTTTTTGTACAGGAAAGGACACCAAACAATCCGGAGAGGCATATTCCTCTTTCTACGTATGCTAAAGAATGCATCACACAGAAAGAGGAAGTAGCGAGGAGAAATAAAGATATTTTCCTCGGTACGCCTCTCCCGAGACGGTGCATCTTTTTGGCGCATTCCCATGTCTGCCACTTTTGGTAAATCTGGGAATGCGTCAATAACCATGGAAGGTGCGTGGGAACACTCATACAACGCCAAGATAACGCCTTCCTAAGGCAGAAGACATAACAGAGCACTGTGCTCTGCGTTGTGTTATCCCAGATTCATGAAGCCGCTCAGAGCCACGCAAAGTGGCCTTACAGAGCTGCATAAATCTCATTTTTGAGTTGTGCCACTCCTGCACCACGTTGCATGGTGCAAGAACAACGCATCCAGGCCATAAATGTGGCCCAAAGTGTTTTTGTAACATGAATGCTTACCATGATGGATTTCTTGGTATTGAAATAACCAGCTGGGGCCGGTCCATTGGGGCTGAGTGGCCACACCCCCTCCCCTTTTGCCTCTCAAGAACCCTGTCAGGATAGGCAAAGGTCAGTTTGACACACACTCATGTTCAGGTCAGGCAGCCAGGAGATAGACATGCTAAATGCGCAGGCTCCTGGCTGCCTGAGCGGAACTTTGCTAGCCTGAGGATGTCACAGCTCCTGTGGGAGTGACCTTTTCAGTTCAGCAAAGGTCCTTGAGGCCGTCCTCCACGGCGACGAGGGATAGCGTCACTCATTGTCTCAGTCCTGGGCGCTTTAGTTTTAAGCCCTGAAGCGCCAGCTGTCAAGTGTCAATCAGTGACACTTCGTCACAGAGTGGGGTGGGGTCAGCAGTTTTACCGATCCCATACCACTCTGTGGCGAGGTTTGGAATGCTGCCTTCCCTCATTTATTTATTTATGCATTTTATAAAGCGCACAACTACCCGAAAGTGTCTCCGCGCTGCAGGAGAACAAAGCAGAGGGGACCAGATGGATCATTGGTTAAAGAGCCAGGTCTTTATCTGTTTCCTGAAAACAATCAGGGAAGAGCTAGTCTTAATGTTGGAGGGCTGTCTATTCCAAGTTTGGTGGTAGCATGTAGGAACGATCTGTCACCCCATGATGCCTTTTTTTTCTGTGGAACGATAAGAAGATTAGTGCTGGATGATCGGAGTTGTCTGGAAGGGATGTAGGGGGAAAGAGACTGCTTAAGAAATTTGGGACCGATTGTGTGGATGGATTTATAGGCAATGCAGAGCGCCTTGAACTTAGCTCTGCTTCTGATCGGCAGCCAGCGAAGTTGGCCAACCACTTTGGAAATAGGTTTACATTTGGGGGTGCCTGTCAGGAGTCTAGCTGCCGCGTTTTGAATTAGCTGGAGTTTATTGTGCACCTTTTCTTGTGGATTGATCAGAAGTCCATTGCAGTACTCTACTTTGGACATTACTAAAGTACTGATTAGTATTTTAGCAGCTGAGGCTGGGAGATAGGGGAGGAGCTTTTTTATAATTTTGATAGAGTGAAATGCAGATGAGACTACCGAGTTGGCATGATGAATAAAAGTAAGTTTGGTGGCGAAAATGACTCCCAGATGTCTTGCTTTGGTAACTGGGATAGGGGGTGTTCCTAGGTCGGATGGCCACCACAGAGCAGACCAGGCCGGGGTCAGATTACCGAAAATCATGACCTCTGTTTTACTAGAATTCAGCCTCAAGGAATTATCTGCCATCCAGGCGCTTATAGCAAGCATTCCTTTCTGGAAGTTGGCTGCAACCTTAGCACCATCGTTGTGCACAGCTAACACAAGTTGGGTGTCGTCAGCATAAGAGGTAGGGGCCATATTATAGGACTTATAGGACTTAATGACCCTCGCCAAGTCCAGCATATAGATATTTAAATAGCGTTGGATCTAGCGAGGATCCTTGAGGGATCCTGAAATGAAAAAGGAGGAGATGTGAAAGTGCCTAGCATAACAGATTGTGACCGATCGGCCAAAAAAGATGCTAGCAGAGCTCTAGCCATGTGTCCAATTCCTAATGCAGTGACACGGTCGATCAAAGTAACATGATCGACCATGTCAAATGCTGCTGAAAGGTTGAGCAAGACAAGAACCGCAGCTCCTCCATAATCCATTCTTTTTCTAACCTCATCTGAGGCTTTAATAAGTGCGGGTTCTGTCCCATGTCCCTTTCTGAAACCGAATTGCCTGTCATCTAGTAGATGATGTTGCTCAACGAACTGTGTTAATTGAATGTTCATTACCCTCTCAGCAATTTTTGCCGGGAGGGGTAGAGAAGCAATCGGTCTGTAGCTAGCCGTGTCTGCTGGATCTAGGTTAGGTTTTTTAGTAAGAGGCTTGATAATGGTCTTTTTCCATACAGTAGGGAAAATTCCAGTCTTAAACATAGAATTGATTATGGAAGCCAGATTGGCTCCAATAATATCTGGATCCAGTTTGAAAATAGCAGGGGGACATGGATCCTCAGGGGATCCTGATTTTGATGATGAGATGAGGGGTAAGATGATATCGGCAGATACTGAGGTGAATTCATCAACGGTTGGAGTTTGAACAACCGGGGAGATACATCTCTTTTAAAAAGAGAAGATATGTTGGGGTCACTAGAAACCAGTAAGGATGTGGAGGAGGGCTTAGTGTTTGTGAATTCATTATAGATGGAGCATACTTTCTCTTGGAAATAAGTTGCTAGAGAGTTGCAGAGTTTCTGCGTCGCGATCGTCGGGGGTGTTAAACCTTGCCCCGCTAGTTTAGATACCACTTGATATAGTTGTTTAGCAGAATTGTGTGCAGAGTTAATTTGGTGACAGAAGAATTGACTTTTAGCTGTAATTAAAAGACGTTTATAAGTGACCAGAGATTGTTTATAAATTAATTTCTTGGAGGGTCCGTAATTCAAACGCCAGCTGCGTTCTAAGTTTCGGCATTTTTGCTTTTCACACCTGATGGACTCATTAAACCACGGTGCGGAAGGCGTGATTCTGTTTTTAGATCTGCGTTTAATCAGTACCGCCTTAATGACTGCATCTTTTATCCAATTAGTGTATGAAATGGCTGCCAGGTCAGGGTCGATAGGGGGAAAATCAGGTTGATTAGAGAGCAGCGAGGTATGGAATTCAAAAGAGTCGATGTTGCTCCATGCTTTAAACTGTTTCGGGAGAGCGGTAGTAGGACGGGTGGCCTGATTATTTTTAAAATAGATGTCAAAAAATACTGCGTGATGGTCGGTCCAGGGTAAAGGAATAATATTTCCTACAGTCGGATTTTGGTTATTGGAAAAAATTCCATCAAGAATGTGTCCCGCAATGTGGGTGAGCAGAGTCACCAGTTGTGGAAGGCCTACGGCCTCTAATTCGGCCCTTAGAGCTATTGTGTCTTGATCTCCTTGTGCCTCCAAATGAAAATTGAAGTCACCTATAATTGAGAAGTTGTTCTCCCCTGTGACTGATTTTAATAGGGTGTCTAAGGAGAGCAGGAATTGCGAACGCGATCCTGGGGGGCGATAGAGGAGAATCCCTTTAAAAGGGGGCAGATGTGGAATTGAGATGGTCTTTTTTTGGAGTAATGTATGGTGCATGCGTGCATGTATGTTTGAATATTTGGGAATGAGTGTTTTGAATGGATGTGTTTGTGTGGTAACATTTGTAAATACATGGATATGAGCGGGTGTGTAAGTGTATGTGTGCGTGTGTTTCTGGATCGCCCTCCACCCTCATAAAATGACCATCTGCCACTGGAAATAACATACATGATGTATGCGGCATGGCTTTTCTGATGACATGCACATTACAAACAGATCAGGCCTAATTGTATGACAAGAATGACACCACTAACTCATTAGAGTGAGCATGTGAATGGCATAGCGCCCAGAAAACGAATGCTTTGAATGGTAATAACTAGCTAACAGAGTGTGTGAGTTTGCCATATTATTTAACTATGAGGTTGAAATTAATCACGCTAAAAACTGATAGAAAAGTAGCAAAGAGGAATCTCCCATTATGTTGTCCAGAGAGTTCCATGAGGTGAGCAACATTACAAGACCATCCAGCCGGGCACAAAGCTAGTGTGGAAGGGAGCACATGTTGATTCAATTGCTTGCGATTCAGATATATCTCTAGCTGATGCAAATACAAGAGACTTCACAGCAACTCCTAACTCTGGCCACAGAGAATCATTTGGGAGAAGAGATTAAAGAGAACTATGAATTTCAGAGGGCAGACATGACGAATGGTTGCTTGGGGAAATGCCAGAAAGCTGATATCCGACTGTAACCCTTGAAGCTTTCTAAAGTGATGTGGGGATAGAGCATGGTTTGGCTCAAAGTCTTAAGAGAAGACACTAAAGGCCCAATTACGAGTCTGGTGCTCCCAGGACCGCCAGACTCGTGGTGGCGAGGTAGTCCAGCTACAGCTGCACATCCCCATTATGAGTTGGGCTGTCGGACCGGCCTGGGACTGCCGCCGCCAGGGAACCGACATTCCGTAGAGGTGGCATGGTGGTTATGAGGCCTGAATATGCTTTGCGGGACCATTGTGGTCCTGCCAAGCATATTACGACTTCCCTCTCCACCAGCGGTGACCTAGAGGGTCTTCCTCCACGTAAACCGTGGCGGAAAGGAAACAAAGTGGGCCCTACAGGGCCCCCTATGCCTCCTACGCATGTGGATGCACATGGGGGGGGGGCATAGTATGTGCCCCCGTGTGCAGGCATATGAGTTCCTGCACATTAATGGCTTTACAGTTCATGCCGTGCAGGAACTTTGGGGTATATGTACAAGTCTCTATCGTCATGGGAACATAACTTTTTAGAACGTTCCTGTGGCGATAGGGTCTTTGCCTTATTTACAATGACCCAGATATTGGGTTTGTGAATGACCCGGATGCTATCCTTGTAGCATTTAAAAAATTATATCAGAAATTGTACTCCGAGGACAGGAGGAATATTTTATCAATACAGGATGAAATAGCAGGATTTTTGGACAGGGTTAAAATAGAATCTCTGACCTTGGCCGATAGGGAAATGTTGGAAGCGCCAATTACTTTAGGGGAGGTCAGTAATGTGCTAGAGGCAGTTTCATCGGGTAAAGTGGAGAAGTGTGGCTCAAGTGGTTGGAGTGGCAGACCCTGATGCAGAGGTCTGGCCCGGACCAGGGTTCAATTCCCCGCCTCGGCGGGTCTTGGGCTCAATTTCCCCGGACCTGACAATTCTCGCCTCGGTGCCTATTCCAATCATGGAGTCCCACTCTGTAACTCTGGGCAATAGCTTGCTTAATCTCCACAACGGCCCCTCGCAGTGGGATGCCTGGCTTTCACCTTGGGGATGCCCAGTAATGGGTTATCTCGCAGGGGAATACCAGGACGGGTTCCCTAAGCAAGCGCTGGGACGCTTACGGGCAGCCATGCGCTCTACAAATCAAATTTCATTTCATTTCATTTCATTTCATTTCAAAGCCGCAGGGCCTGATTTTCTGCCAGGAGAATTCGCCCCAACTATTTTGGAGTTATTCAATTTGATCTACGGGGGGGGGGGGAGCCTCCGCCGGAATCGTGGAGATCTGCTAAAATTGTTATCTTTTTAAAAAAAGGTAAGCTGGCCACTGATTTAGGGGCCTATCGGCCAAACACCTTGATTAATAATGATGTCAAAATGTATTCAAAGATTTTGGCGAATAGATTGGCATCGGTCATTAAGAAAATGGTGTCCAATAGACAACGCGGCTTTGTCCCTGGCCGGGAAACCATAGCCCATATCCGTAAAGTAATAACTCTATTTGATTATACCAAGATGGCAGGAGACCCTATGGCGCTAATTTTATTGGATGCAGAAAAGGCCTTTGATAGGGTCTCCTGGCCTTTTTTATGGGCGGTCATGAAACATTACGGAATAGGGGAAGGCTTTATCCGGGCTATTAAAAGTATGTTTTTAGATCCTGTTGCCCAAGTTAGCTCTGATGAGAACATATTCCAGATTAGTATAGGGCGGGGCACCAGACAAGGTTGTCTCAGCTCTCCTTTGCTATTTGCAATTTACATTGACCCGCTAATCAGACTAATACAAGAGAGCCAGGCAATTCAACCAGTATACGCTCGAGGAGGGGTGGTCAAAATTCTAGGGTATGCTGACGATTTAGCGATAGTTACATCGGCTCCACATGAGACCCTAGTTGAGTTAGGGGTATTAACATCTCCATTTGGTAAAGTCTCCGGTTATCATATGAGCGAAAGCGAAACCCAAATAGTCATTAACGAGAAAGTAGATTCACGGATTGTAGCGAGCGCAAGGTATCTTGGGGTCGAGATAAGCTATATCCCAACCGCTATAGTAGATCTAAATCTTGCGCCCCTATTAGTTAAAATGAAATCCGATACTAAGAGAATGAGTAATCTTTATCTGACGCTTATGGGTCAAAGCAACGTCATTAAAATGATTTTTCTACCCAAGATACTTTACTATTTCAGAGCCATCCCTCTTGAGTTCAATAAGTTATGGTTTCGGAAATTTGATCTGGTCGTTTCATGGTTTTTATGGGCGGGGCAGCACCCAAGACGGGCATTAAGGTTCATGACACTACCCAGGGATCGGGGGGGATGGTTGGTTCCTAATTTCCAGACTTAGGGGCCGATTATGATTGCGGTTTTTCCGCATCCTCGGGACCGGCGGAAGCCACCGCCGGCCCAGAGGATGCGGAAAAACCGCAGTGGACTGACCAAGGACCCACCGCCACATTAGGATGGCTGGTGGGTCCTGGTTTCCGTCCGCAGCTTTTCCGCCGCGGTCGGCTTACAACAGTGGCGGAAAAGCTCTGATATGGTGACGGTGTCTCTCAGACACCGTCCGCCATATCAGGATGGGCTTTAAAAAGTGCTTTTCCGCAGCGGGTTTTCCGCTGTGGAAAAGCATACGGATCTTCACTGCGGGGGCCGTTGCGGGCCCCCTAGGTGAAGGAGGGGTGGGGGGTGCACATGGGCGGTGCCTGCCTCTTTCTGCATGCAAATGCAATGCGTGCATTTTTAACATTGCCGCGGGTGCAGCTTGAAGCTGCACCCGCTGCAATGTTAAACATAGAGGATGTGACCGCCAGGGTGGCGGTCACATCCTAATTGCACAGGAGGGAACTCCGCATGCCATGCTGAGGTTCCCTCCTGCTCTGGGGTCACGGACGGACGCAAGTCCGTCTGCGATCCTAATCGACCCCTTATTACTGGGCCACTACCTTGAACTGCTCAGCCGAATTGATAAATGGACATAACCTGGACAACTCTGAAATTTCTATTTTCCAACTTATTTGCGGGGTAGAAGCTAGGGGTCTCTTATTACGACGCATAGATTTTACTTATTATAAGAGGGTTAAGCTTAAGGTTTTGATAGGAGTTTATAAAGTGTGGACTGCAGTCAGGAAAAAGGTCGGAATTCCCCGGTTGCATAGGTATTCCCCTCTTTTCAATAATAATGCCATATGTTCGGAAATTTTCAATGACGCCTATTTTCCTGGATGGGGGGATAAAGGGATTTACTGTATCGGGGATCTCCTGTCTGGTGACTATTTTCTTTGATGCCCTTAAAGATGGATTTGGTATAGAGAATAAGGATTTTTTAAATTTCTACAAATTCGGGATTTTTTTGAGAAGAAATGTCAGAACTGGAATCAAATCCCGTTCTTTGAAATGCTTAAGAGCAATCCACCACAAACCGCCGCCATCTACAAAGCCATCACGGAGAAAATGGGGGATGATTTAACTAAGCATTTTGACAGGTGGCAAATACTGTTACAGGCCGGGCAGGGGGATTGGAAAGATTCTCTGTTTTTTAGTCAAACATCATGCATATCTGCAAGTATACAAGTACAGTGTTTTAAGACCTGGTGCAATTTGTATGTAACCCTCGCACGTATTCACAGATGGGGGGGCATTACTGGGATTCAATGCCCGCGCTGTGGGGTGGTGGCCGTGGATAGCACCCATATGTTCGCTACTTGCCCGGAACTCTCCCAAATATTACTTAACATAGAACACAGGTTGAGGGCAATACTGGGCTTTATTCTGACACTTACCCCGCTGACAATAATGTTGAGAATTTCCAACCAAGCAATGGATGAAAATCATAGAAAATTGGTGTTTATCGCTATGGCTGTTTATCGCTTATGTATAGCTACTGTATGGCTTGATGCAGTTCCTCCGACTGAATATGTCTGACTCAATACATTTGTATTTATATATAATTGGGAGATGGCGGTGGTGAGCAGGAAGAGAGAGAGGAGAGAAGCTCTATCTTCCTCTGACCAATTGGCTTAATAGTTAGGCATGACATTTTTTTTTTTTTGGGTTGTGATATTTTCAGGTGTTTATTCCTTTCTTTTCTGAGAGTTGGCTTGTCAGGGGTCGGATCTGCCGGGGTGGGGTGGGGGGGAGAAAATATCGGAAAAACATTTGGGGTATTAACCACAGCCCTTGATTTTTTTCGGCGGACTGTTAATGAATTATGTTTGTTTTCTTCTGTGTTTTGGTACCCCAATAAAAAATAAAAAAATGCAAGACAACATTAAGCCACTTAACGTGGCTTAATGCTGCCTTGTAAATAAGGCCCCCTTTCACGCAATGCTTAGCGTGAAAGGGGTGGGCAGTGGGTGTTGCAATGGGCATTCCACCATAACACCCATTAATTTTGATGCTGTCCCCTATTTACAAGGGTGGCGTAAAAAGGGGCAGCCCCAAAATTAAGACCAGGGAAAACCTGGTGCCTTGTGCAGCACACATGGAAAAAGCAAAACACCTTGGATTGTTTATGTGTAGGAAGGTGTCTCTTCCTGTACATAAACAATCTTTAAAATAAATGACATTTTTTATCTTCCATATGTGCTGCATTAAGCAGCTCACATAGAAGTTACAAAACTTTATTTAAAGATTGTTTATGTGCACGAAGGGACACCTTCCTAAACGTAAATAATATTTCCCTGCACGCGGACACCCTTGCACTATGGTGCAAGGGAGCCTGCGTTGGGGCAAGGCAGCTAAGTGTAGCACCAGCCCAGGGGGAAATGCAAGGCTGCTCCATATTCTATATAATATGGTGCAGCCATGCGTTTCTGAGGTGGCGGAGTGAGGAGTTAAGCCAGGACCACTAACGCCTCACTCCGCCACTTCTTTGTACATATGCCCCCATGCGTGGTGTTCACATTGCGGTGCCTATTTCAAAGGCAACTCCGCATTTAAAAGGGGCAACGCAGTGGGGCTGCCACGCCGCCGGCTAGCCTGCCACTTTTAAGTGGTATTCTTGCGGGAGTGAAGTTGTGAGACTCAGCGGTTGTGAGTCTCAGCGGTGCGGGAGCGGTGCGGCCCCCCGCTTTCTCACCTCGAAATTCAGCCCTAACTATTAAGCCAATACCATATGTGTGAGGTCGATAATAAAATAGGTATAAATACTAGGTAGAGGTTAGACTATTTATTATAGATAGCAGGGGTGTGTGATGTAAAATGTTTTGGGTTTTTCTAGCATTCATCTTGTTTTATATTATGGTTGCTGATGTTACAATAATAATTTCCATGATTCTGATACACAAGGTTTGTGTGTTGAACGTACTTAATAAATAACCTATTACTAAAACACCAATTCCTCTGTGTGCCTACTGCTTTCAGAAGTCCATCTGAGGGTCCACATTTCTACTTTTAACCCCAGCAGTTAAGAGCTTCACATTGTATCTGTATGAGCAAAAGTCAGCAAACACTTTTCTCAAGGGAGGTACAATAAGCAAAAATCAGTTTGGAGCTAAGGAAATCTTTCTGGGTGTGCCCTTTAATTTGGGGCAGGGGTCTCCAAACCGGTCCTAGAGGGCCGGATCCATGCCAGATTTTTAAAATTACTACATGTATCTCAATGGGGATATCCAAAAAATCTGGCATGGATCCGGCCCTCCAGGACCGGTTTGGAGAACCCTGATTTGGGGGTTCACAATAAATATTTATTGTTTCCCAACTCAACAGTACTCATTTTAATAACCTCGGAAGGGTGAAAGGCTGAGCGGGCATGTCAGGATTCAAACCTGTGACCACGCGATTAAACACAGATCCCGTGAGTAGATACATCAGTCCACTGAGCCACTAGACCTGGCTAAGATCCCTGCGAACCCTGTTTACTTTACGCAGTTTCACCCCTGTGCTTCCCCTTACTGCTCAGAAGTACATATGAGGGTACTGAGAAGTTAAGAATGGGATTGGTGTCAACCCAATCATGTTATTGTCGGTCAAAGGAGGGAAAATCTCATTGTTGCTATTCCTGTCATTTTGGCAGTCGAAGGCGATGGCAATAGAGAGTAAGTGTGTGCGCATGCGCATGAGCATACATGCGCTCTGGACACTCAAGTGCGTGGAACCCCTTTTATCATCTGAGTATAGTAGTAAAAAGCTAGGAGTTTGTTTATGTCCCCTATAGTAGTAGAGAGGAACAGCTGGCTTCAGTGTGGAAGTAAAACAGTTTAAAAAAGCTGGGTGCTTACAAAGATACACTAACACAACATTGTGGCTGGTTATCTGGTTTTACTGAGTGTGTAAGAATGAGTATTTGTTCTGAAAGAAACATTTACAGAACCATTGAGAAATCATCAGGCTGGGTAGAAAAGAAGTACTGCTCAATGCCAGTATGTCTAAACACTATACATGTAGGGGGCAGTGATCAGTACACATTGTCTGTAAACTCACCTATCTCAACGGTTCAATTTACACTTCAGCGTATATCTCCGCTTGGTATTTTTCTTACTCTAGTGTATTCAGATCTGCTTTTGGGCATTACTCATTATATGTTCTGACGAAGAAAGTGTTTATTGTCAACATCAGTTCAATATAACATGTGGATTTTACAGGGCTTTCCTCGACTGGCCTAGCCAGTCATCATCTTCTTGCTATAGTGTTTGGATTACGCATAAGATATCTACCGCAATGCACATGAACAAATGCTCTTCAGGTTACAACAAATTCAACACCCTGCAGCAGACTCCTTCACCTCATATGAAACTATGATGACACCACAGCCCTGCCTAATGTGCCCGCCACTAGCTCCCAGTAGCAAGGGGATTTTCTTTCAAGGTCTTCAGCAACACCCATTGTGCATTATGTGGAGGAAGGACATCCTTCCTCCAGAAGAAAATTCACACATACCACCTCAGATAAACTTCTGCTCAAAGATGAACCATGTGATCCTGAATTTGAGGATGAAATTACTTGGTTGAGACTTCAAAACTCCAGATCAAGCTCCTTGCTCAGCGAAGAAGTCTCCTTGGCATCTAGATGTCAGCAGGTATTGCAAACATGCCTGCTTCCATTTACCTGAGTCACACAGTACAATATGATCATATGGGCAATTCAACAGACAACCCAGCTCTCTTCTCATCAGTTCACTGGCAAATAACACACTAATGAACAACTGGGACTGACAATCATGTAGGAACACAATAATACCTCACTGACCTAGTGCCACCTACTGCCTGCTATGCTACAAATGGCCCAAATCTTTGATTTTTTTGTGCTGTACACCTTCTCAAACACACATGTTATTCACAAGACATTACAGAACACGCATATCAGCAGCATCCTCACCACCTTGACGACACTATGCTAGGAACCTAAGCAGCATCTTCAAACCTGTACCCTGTGACAAAGGCTTATCTGAATTCTCAATAGTTGTCCCTCAACACCATTATGCCTTCCACTCTGGGCCACCAATTGTAGGAGAGAAAGAAGATAGAGAGACAAAAAGGCAATAAAGACACAGCTGAGAGGAAGCAATAGAAGAACATCGAAAGGACTAAGCCATTTGCATGAACACATTTTCCCATAGACACAGAATGGGCAAAACCCTTCGATGCATCTAGCCCTAAGAGTGGAGGAATAGACATAGAAAAGAGATTATAGACACCAATCTAAGGAGAACAATTGGTGCACACAAGACCAGAACTAGGAAGGAGCTGAGGAAACCGCCACCAGGACCCCAGACACCTATGCTTAAAATCTTTGCTAGAAAAACAGCCATTTATGATGAACATATTTGGAGATTGTTTTAGAGTGTCCTATGCAAAGGAGCCGCTTTTCACCTAAAATGGTGAACTACTGCTATTATGGACAACCATATGTAGACCTGGAGTTCAAATAGGAAATCTTATATGTACTTTTGTAAATGTTAGTGGGACTGGAGTTAGAATATTAAAGTTGACAACCCTAAATATGTGCACTTTTCCCAATGATAGTGGGGCTAGAGTTAGAACACTAGATTTGACGCCACCAATGTATTCAGTTTCTCTAATTTAAGTAGACGAGGAGCTAAAATAGTAAATTTGACCCATACAAATATAAGTACTTTCCCCAATGTTAGTGGAACAGGAGTTAGAATGGTAAATCTTAACTACCCATTTAGTCATACGTTCCCCAATGTGAGTGAGATATCTTACTCCTGTAGATTCCATTTACAAAATGTATTTCGTTCTAAGCAGTATAGATTCGTAGACTAGAGAGTTCTAACAAATGTTTTATGATGATTTTAATAACGGATTGATAAAACGTTTTGCTTTTACTACTTATATAATTGCAATAATGGCCAGTCTTTTATGTACGCATGTTTTATGGTACAATCTTCCAAAATAAACATATTGACTTGAGTGAGACTAAAGCTAGAATAATAAATCTGTACCATATAATACATATTATCCCAATGTACTAAATCAGGATTTACAATCTTAAATGTTCCCCAACAAATATGTACATTTCCAAAATGTTGGCTATAATAATGTTACAATAATAAACACAATTACTCAAATGATTTCTATTTACCTATATGTTAATTTAAATTCATCAATCATGAAAAAAATTCTAAAAAGTTAACGGTATTTTATGTTCAGACTAATTTATTAATACATTCTAATATTTGTAAATATGTTTTTTAAGATTTAATATTGTTTTAATGATGATAGAAAAATAAATGTTATAGTTTCAGAACGTTTTATATGTTTAGAAACAAAGTACATATTTTAGATTGTTAAATATATCAAGAAAAAAATAGCATGCATTTTTATGTAAATAAAAATGTATTTAATAAAATAAAAAATGAAGTAAGTTAATTACAAGTAGAAGACAAACACAAAGGTACACCACTCAATATAACAAACGATGAACACTTAACAAACAAATGAGTCTGTGTCCAAGATATCCATTCTTCTTCTTTTATTCAATTTTTGATAAAAACATTGAAGAAACAGCTGACGCGTTTCACCAGATATCACCAGAATTTAAAAGATGAGGAAAATTATTCCCAAAGTATTTGTAGGGCAAACAATGGAAACGGTGAACCAAATAGAACAAGGACAACAGTCTCTTTTGGCGATGGAGCGCACACAACAAAATTTGTTTTATTTATTTATATGTTTACTTAACTCTTATCGGCCGTAATCCGTAGTTTACTACCCCCCACCCTGCCCCACGCCAGCGCCCAGCAGCACTCCCACCACAGACCGCTTCTGGCTGCAACAATAGTAAAATGCTAATGCATCTACTAGTCACAATACATATTTGCTTCCTTTAGCTTTTGTCCCAGAAACTGTACTCTTTACCTATCTTCTTAAGACTCTATTCCATCTCTATAGGATGTTATGTGAGCTATTAAAAACACAGGATACATCTACTATCTAATCGAAAGCTCATTCAACAATGACAGGTTCACCAGGTCAAAAGACATAGAAGATGAAACCCTTCTTATACCATCTGGAATACGCTATATTCAACTAATCTACCATCTACAATTCAGTCCTCTAAATTAAGTCCAAAGTATGTTGGGCCATTTACTATTACCGATATGATAACTACTACGACCATCCATTTGAGGTTATCTTCTTAATGCATGTCCGCCCTTCCTTCCATACATCTCTTTTAAAATTTGCTGTAGGACATTTTCCTTGTGCAAAGATTAAATGTTCTCCTAATACTATTTTTATTGATTATCATGAAGAGCATGTAGTTAAGATAATGTATTATTCCTAAATCTCAAAAGGGATTTTAAAGTACCTAGTTGTTTGGGAAGGTTTTTCTACACGTGACAGGTCTTATGAACCTGCTTCAGTTGTTCACGCCCCTCAACTATTTGATATTTCCACTTACATATCCCTGAGAAGCCTTGCCATCCAAAGAGGGGGCACAGTGTTAAGACACTTGTTAAGAAATGTAATCTTTCTTGGAGGTGTTAATGTCTGTACTTATCTAGTTTGCATCAGAGCAGGGATGGTTTTATGCCTTAGATTAGGTGGATGAAAAGAGATACACCTGGAACCGGGCCAGAGTGAAAGGCAGGTCTTGGCTTGAGCTGGACCAGTGTGGAGAAGGTATTTCCATGAATGGATCTTCATGAGCCCTCCTTCTGCCAGGGTTAGTTCTGGAGTCCGGATGAGTGTGGCGTCTCCATACTTGGAGCGTGCTAAGTGAGTGATGTCTTGTATGGACTAAGGCGTGAGTGGCTGCAGCTGTGCATGGATTGGTGCATGAGGGGCCATGTGGGCTCTATTCCAAGGCATTTCGTTACTTTTATAATCTTGTCCAGGAATTGTTTTTGAAACTTGCTGTTTCCGAAAGTAAAGAGAGATACATTTAATCAAATCAAATATATCATAAACACCCTTCTGATCCCAGGTTACCATTTAAAACTACTATATGAATGTAGTTGAACAACCATGAGGTTCTGCTGCAACAGCGCTTGTTGTCAGGGGTGTAACGCAAAATGATAGGGCCCTCTCTGCAGAATGTCAAAAGGGGCCCCTGAGTCTCCCATTTCTTGCAGATATGTTTTTAGCACTGTTCGGAATAGGTCCCCTGAGGATTCTAGAGCCCCTGAAGTGTTGCCCCCCACCCTACGTACCACAGGGGCTTGTGTTACCTCCTGCTTGCTCGTTTCCTGGTTATCATGTCTGTTCCAGGCTCTTCATTCAGCATCAACAGGTCTGCCTGCATTTCTGCTGCCTGCAGTTGCCTGACTTCTTCCCATGAGGTTATTTTCTAGCTTAGATTTTTGTCCTCTGGTTGGCTGGAGTTTTCTACAGCTGCCTTCTTGTTGCACCTACATTTCTGTCAATCTGAGTATGGAAGGAAAAGCAGCAGACCTCTTCTGTGAATCTAGAAGATCCACTCATCACCATAAAGACCTGTGTTTGACACAGATGCCCAGCTGCCTTACTGAACATCATGAAAGAGCTCCTTTCTGCTAGGGAGAATGGTCAAAGCTGTGTATCAATCCTCCTGGAGCTCTTTCCAGCCTTTGAAATGATTGGCCACATCCTACTCTCACTTCAATACCAAACCACATTCTCTAGAGATGATGTACTCCAAAGTTTGGACCAACGTTAGGACTTCTGCCTTTGAAAAGCAGGTCAGCCGCTATTGACAGCTGAATTAAGGGGCTGTGAGCAGGTTGCACATGACACATGCACACACATTACACATGTGTTCACACATGAAGGCTGAGCAAGGAAGACTGTTGTCTGATTTAGCCTGGTATCTATGCACAGATAGCATTGTGGCATACGGGCCCATAATAAATCATTATTATTTAACGTGAGACCACAAGGGACCATACCACCCCTCTATTGCAAAGAATATCATGTGTAATTGTGTCAAATGGCATTGTATATGTTTTTAAATTTTTAACATGCTTTTTAACTGTAACTCCAGATTGTAATATGAATCAAATGTCATCACTGCTGCCTTCCATATAATTTATTGCATTTGTTTCCCAAATATGAGGCCATTTTTATATACTTGGTGTCCTTAACATGAGTTCTCATTCGCTATAGTTTCCTTAGCCAGACCATAATGAGGTTTGCCCTGTCTGATTCCTGGTTAGGCCAGAGAAATACTGTACTTCACCACCTAGCAGATCAAGGGCCTCAAGAGACAACAAACCTGTTCCAGGTGGATTGTGCATCTCCTGCAGGTTGAAATCTCCATAGACATCATTCTGCAACTGCTTGCTAACCCAGGGGGGATATACCACCAGGATTTGAAAATCCCTGAGCTTTTGTTCCACTCTTCCTGTTGTGGTGCTTCGTAAGTGGGCACAACAGAGTCTGTTTATTGCACGCAGTCCCCTGCAGGTAGTACAAGGCCCAGGGGGCTGTGGAGTACAGGTAAAGAAAGTGGATTTCTGTGGTGGACCTTGGGGGTGCTCCCAGGGACACTCCAGCTTGAAGATCACCTGTGTTGGACTTATGGGCAAGGCCTGGTTTCTGCAGCTAAGCTGTTGCTAAGAACGTGAAAAAAGTAGTGCAAGATGATGCTCTGAGACTCCAGGAAATGGAAAGGTTGGGAAACCCCTGGAGGATGGCACTGAGAGCTGGAGTCTGCCACCAGGAGTAGAGTAACACTGGTTTTTCCTGGCGGCCAGGCGGAGCCCCTATGCCTGGCTGCTAGGTTGCTCCTCCCACTTTTCACTCCAAGTCGGAAACATGCAACAAGCCGGGCAGTGGAGAAACAGGGAGTGCTTTGATTTCCTGACCTAGATACTAGGCATTGGAGGCTTGGCGACGTCCTAATTTTGCAGCGATGGAGCCTGTTTTGTAATCCCACCATCAGCGCAGCCATAGGCGCTTAAAGAACATGCTACCAGTTTCAGGCAGTGCGACAGTCGAACTTTGGATGGGTCTATCAGTGAGTACACTGACTGCTTCAAATTGATTTGGACTCTTGCTGCAGACCCCCCTCACCCCCTACCTTGCTATAGACTGTCCTTGGCCTTTGGTCCCTATAATTAGTCTCTTGGGATCTGGGTGAGACTGTTTTGTTTAGACAGTAACGAGGCAGACAAGGGAGAGTAGCAGAGGGCTTTAAGAAGGGCAGGGGATGAAACTCGGGTCGCCTTTTAGTATTGTTGCCTGGCTAGAATATTGGACTGGGACATCAAGCTTTAAGAAAATTACCTTTGCCTTATGAAGATACAGAGCAGTGTGCTGATTAAGAGTAAAGGGTGTAGCTATTGGTTCCCTTTTTAGGTGATAACCCAAACAAAAGAAAGGGCAATCTGATAGTGAGGACACAGATGATGAGATCCCTATATTTCAAGACTAAATGGTCATTGCTTTGCAGAAAGGGAAAAACATGGAATTTAGTGGCGACAGGAACATGAAAAAGCAGAGACATTTCCCCTTACTAAGGTTGGGTCAAACAAGATTGATATAATTAGATCAGATCTGAGTAAGGTGCAAGCAGTCTTAGACAGTCCTCTCAATACAGAAGTTGAATCCACCTGGGAGGAGCTAGTGCCTTCCACCACCAAGATCAAATTGGTCACCTCACCGAGCAAGGCACAGGGTCAGGAGAGAGACAGTGACCGGGTTACAGGGCATGCTCTACCACATGGGAGTACTCTAGTCTAAGCAGTTAAAGCACAAGTTCATCAGTTGATCAATCGGCCAGTTAATCCGGACTAAGGGGGGTCCAAAAAAGAATCAAAAGTGTGAAGAACTAACCTCTTTTTCTGAAGTCTCAAAAGTCATGATCAGAGAGCGTGGCCCTCAATGATCGCCAAAAGCTCGCCCAGTATCGAACCACTCAGAGAGTGGCGGAGTTGGATCCAGAGCATCTTTGTCTGTACTGGAAGAAGGGCTTATTCCTTTAAGTTCCAAGTACAATCTGTTAAAGATCTTGATGAGATTGGTTGTAAACCCCAATCTCAAGGGGATTGAGAGTTCAGTAACAGCACGTGAATTTGCTACCCTGGGGGAATGCGCGCAGGGACGAATAGAGATTAAATCAAGAGCAGTTGCAGCCGTAGGCGCATCAATTGGAACACTCTAAGTCTCTAGTACATCTTTTAGAGACCATTGTTGATGAAATTAGAGATCAGAAACGGACACAAATGGAGGAGTCTGCAACTCTTAATCAGCGTTTGGTTAAGATAGACGAAACCCTGATACAGCTACCCCTTTATAAAGGAATTCTTTTAGATTATTTGTAGTGCTGCCTCTGATTTTGTAGTATGGGAGGCCTTCAAACCACTTTTCATGGGCGGGTGATAGTGTATAAGTCTAATCTGATACAGATACGTAAGAGTAGAGTTCAGCGATTGCAATCATGGTCAACTTCGCTACAAGCGCGTATGTGTCTCCAGAAGCCAGGTCCTTTCAGCACTGAAGGAAATTAAAAAAGGAGCTGATCGCTAAATCAATACAGGATCTGAGAGAATTTATATCAAGGAGATCAGAAAATATACAGCATATCAGCAGAAAGAGTATGAACAATGTCAGCAAACAGGCAAACTTCTCCCCTGGTCAACTAGGGCAAAGTAGAGTACACATCAGATCAGGGAGATCGAGAATCCAGATACCCATATATTAACAGCTGAGAATGACAACATTGTTGAGGTCGATCTGCAACATTATATGAATTTGTACGGGAACGCAGATTTAGTTCCTAGATTAGATCAATATTTTAGTTCACTTCATTTATCTCACGTGACGAGTATGCAAAAATAGATTCTAGTAGATAAAATAACAGTACCCGAGGTAGCTACGACACTTAAAAATATGGCCAATGCAAAAGCTTGCGGGAATTATGGCATTACCACTGGGGTATGCAAGATGTTTGCAAAGGAGCTCCATCCCTTCTTAACTGACTCATTTAACCAAATTAGGAAGGGAGCAGATACCCTAAGGTCATTTAAAGAGACGATAATATTCAGCTTCCTTAAGAAGGATAAATCACCTACATGTGTTAATTCGTATAGACCAATAAGTCTTCTAAATTCTGACTACAAATTATTCACAAAAATATAAACATCTAGAGCTTTTTCTCACATGTGGCTAGTAAACTGTAAATTAGCTCTCGTGCTCAAGAATTAGCATCCCCCAGCACAATTTTCAGGTACCAGGAGAGCACCCAGGGAGATTTATTCAACCCGGGCGGTTATGACCATCCGTGGTGAGAAACCTGCCACTCGAGTTGAAAATTTCCTCGAGCTGCAGCAAAAAAGCTGTGCCCTCTGGCATACTGTGTGGTGCCGTTCATGTTGATTTTGCAGTGTGCCACAAAATCCCAGAACTAAAAATCAGTATGAGCGGCATGACATGCCAATTTCCGCCCATTTGCGGAACTCCGTGAAATCTCGCAGAGTTTTAATGTAACTCTGTGGAATTCCACGGAGTGAAACTCTGTGAGTTCCGCCCACCTCTAACTAACATTCATTGGTGATGAATGACATTTTAGACTATCCTGGTGTTGGGGGATACAAAGTAAGTCAAGCAAAAACAGAGCTCCTATTGTTTAATGCGACACCCAAGGATCTCCCTCAAGATTTCTAGTATCGGTTTGATATGCAGCGTCCAGTGGACTGTTTGGGACTATATGTCACAAATAACTATTTGCAATTGTTTAAATTGAATTATAATGTCTTGATTGACAGAGTCAGTACCCTTTTGGATAGATTGGCTATAGTCCCTTTGACATTGATTGATGGGGGGGCTTTAATAAAAATGTCTGTTTTGTCAATTTTATTTATTTCTCTTTTCTAACCTTCCTATCAAGATTAGTAATCCATATTTTAGAGCGGTAAATTAACATATTAAACAATTCATAGGGAATAGGTTAAAGCTTTCGTTCTTGCAATTGAACCAAACTCAGGCAGGACCTGTGTTACCTCATTTTCAGACCTATTATCAGGCTGCACTATGGGATAATGTTTAACTTTCTTTGGAGAAACCAGTTTTGGATAACTTTTTATTAATTCAGATGGTGAAAGAGTCAGCAATTGATCTACCAATACATTTAAAAACAGCAAAAAGACTGGTACAAGATGCTTTATGCATTTGAAACTCGTATTAAGGCTTTTTTTAAAATACATTGTATGTTCCAGCATGTCATGTGTTTACTTTAATGCAGAATTGCACATTTTAAGGACTTACGTTGTCTACGCTCACTTTGGAGTCTTGGAAGGCTAAAGGGGTTCACTAAGATAGGTGAGTTTGTCATTGGGAAGAAACAGATAACATGTGAGGAAATAGTTGCATATCATAGGACAGAGAATCGCTCATTGGTGTCCAGTTTCATGCAAATATCAGGCTGTTTAAGGTCAAATTACCAGGGGATGTGTGAAGGGTCATAAGCGTTAATGCATCTCTTAGTCAAGAACAAATTGCCAGGAGTGGGTAATCATTATCGGGTGTTGCACAAGTACTCTAATCACGCTTTGATTCCTACATTTTTGGATAAAGTTTATAGAACAACTAATTGCAAGACAGGGGAATGACAATATATTTCAGAGATGGGTTATAAATCCCTGAGGGTTGCACATTTTTAAAGAATGTCTTTTTTGTCAAAAGGTTTGGCATGTTATACCCCTCGGACTCAGCATAGGATGTTTTCAGTCAGTCCCTGAACAATGTTTTCGTTGCCAACTAAAGGAAATGAGGGCTTGGTTGCATATTTATTTTACATGTCCTGCACTTTGTCAATTCTGGAATAAGTTCTTTCAAGAAGTAAGCAAATGTGCTCATTTGGCGATAGTCAGAAGCTACTTAAGAATTATTTGGCTCATCATGCACTATTAGTAAGGTCAATAAGTATGTGCAATATTTTATATGTATTACTATTTTGGTTGCACGCTCCTTGATATTGCAATATGGGAGAATTAAAAATGTCCCAACCCTTGAAATTTGGTACGCTAAAATGAAGAGGACTAAAGCCTTCAAGGAGGTAGGTATATGCACGACGAAGTGGGAGTGTGCCAAAGTGTTTAGCAATTTGGAAAGTATTCGAAGTATTCGAATCTAGTGAGTACAAGAATAGATTGTCGTAATCAATAATCTATGAGGTCCCTTATGATTTCCTTGATTCTGATACCTCATTTTATAGTAAATTGACACTCTGGGTTTGAGGCATTAGTTTCAATCACCGAGAGGTTCTGTAGTCCTTTTGCACTTTATTATCTATTACTCAACGTTTAATAGGAAAACATTTATAGTTAGTTTTACTCGGGAATAGTGCTAAATCTTTAATTGTTTAGAATTGAAGCTTACAAAAGATAATAATATTCAACGTTAGTAAAGCGCCCAGCTGATCCTCTCCCTCACCAACGACCCCACCACTGCCAGAGCCAGCCTCTAGGCCCAGCTGATCCTCTCCCTCACCAACGACCCCACCACCGCCAGAGCCAGCCTCTAGGCCCAGCTGATCCTCTCCCTCACCAACGACCCCACCACCGCCAGAGCCAGCCTCCAGGAAAGAATGACGTCACGGAATGGATGAAGCTCAGCCGTCTGAAACTGAACTCAGACAAGACGGAAATCCTCATCATGGGACCACCCCCTTCGGCCTGGGACGACTCCCGGTGGCCACCTGCCCTGGGCACCGCACCCAAGCCAACGGACCATGCACGCAACCTGAGCTTCATCCTGGACTCCTCCCTCACAATGACCAAACAAGTCAACCCCGTCTCATCATCCTGCTTCAACACCCTGCAGATGCTCCGAAAGATCTTCCACTGGATCCCCTCCGAAACCAGGAAGACGGTCACCCAGGCCCTCGTCACCAGTCGACTGGACTACGGGAACACCCTCTACGCTGGAACCACAGCCAAACTCCAAGAAAGACTCCAGCGCATACAGAACGCCTCTGCACGACTCATCCTGGACATCCCTCGTCACAGCCACATCTCTGCCCATCTCAAAGACCTGCACTGGCTCCCCGTCAGCAAGAGGATCACGTTCAGACTCCTCACCCACACACACAAGGCTCTCCACGACATGGGCCCGAAATACCTCAACAGACGCCTCATATTCTACACACCCACCCGCCAGCTCCGATCCGCCAGCCTCGCCCTCGCCGCCGTCCCACGAATTCGCAAATCCACCGCCGGAGGAAGATCCTTCTCCCACCTGGCGGCCAAGATGTGGAACTCCCTCCCCACCCACCTACAGCTGACCCAGGACCATCTCAACTCAAGACCTGGCTGTTCGAGCAGTAGTGACTCCACCCCCCCCCCCCCGGCGCCTCGTGACCCTAGCGGGTGAGCAGTGCGCTTTACAAATTTTTTGATTGGTTGATTGATCAAGGTCAATTTTATTTATTTCTCTTTTCTAACCTTCCTATCAAGATTAGTAATCCATATTTTAGAGCGGTAAATTAACATATTAAACAATTCATAGGTAATAGGGTAAAGCTTTCGTTCTTGCAATTGAACCAAACTCAGGCAGGACCTGCGTTACCTCATTTTCAGATCTATTATCATGCTGCACTATGGGATAATGTTTAACTTTCTGTGGAGACTACAGTTTTGGATAACTTTTTATTAATTCAGATGGTGAAAGAGTCAGCAATTGATCTACCAATACATTTAAAAACAGGAAAGTTTCCCAAAGAGACTGGTACAAGATGCTTCATGTATTGGAAACTCGTATTGAGACTTTTTTTTAAATACATGGTAGGTTCCAGCATGTCATGTGTTTACTTTAAGGCAGAATTGCACATTTTTAGGACTTACTTTGTCTACGCTCACTTTGGAGTCTTGGAAGGCTAAAGGGGTTCACTAAGATAGGTGAGTTTGTCATTGGGAAGAAACAGATAACATGTGAGGAAATAGTTGTATATCATAGGACAGAGAATCGCTCATTGGTGTCCAGTTTCATGCAAATATCAGGCTGTTTAAGGTCAAATTACCAGGGGATGTGTGAAGGGTCATAAGCGTTAATGCATCTCTTAGTCAAGAACAAATTGCCAGGAGTGGGTAATCATTATCGGGTGTTGCACAAGTACTCTAATCACGCTTTGATTCCTACATTTTTGGATAAAGTTTATAGAACAACTAATTGCAAGCCAGGGGAATGACAATATATTTCAGAGATGGGTTATAAATCCCTGAGGGTTGCACATTTTTAAAGAATGTCTTTTTTGTCAAAATGTTTGGCATGTTATACCCCTCGGACTCAGCATAGGATGTTTTCAGTCAGTCCCTGAACAATGTTTTCGGTGCCAACTAAAGGAAATGAGGGTTTGGTTGCGTATTTATTTTACATGTCCTGCACTTTGTCAATTCTGGAATAAGTTCTTTCAAGAAGTAAGCAAATGTGCTCATTTGGCGATAGTCAGAAGCTACTTAAGAATTATTTGGCTCATCATGCACTATTAGTAAGGTCAATAAGTATGTGCAATATTTTATATGTATTACTATTTTGGTTGCACGCTCCTTGATATTGCAATATGGGAGAATTAAAAATGTCCCAACCCTTGAAATTTGGTACGCTAAAATGAAGAGGACTAAAGCCTTCAAGGAGGTAGGTATATGCACGACGAGGTGGGAGTGTGCCAAAGTGTTTAGCAATTTGGAAAGTATTCGAAGTATTCGAATCTAGTGAGTACAAGAATAGATTGTCGTAATCAATAATCTATGAGGTCCCTTATGATTTCCTGGATTCTGATACCTCATTTTATAGTAAATTGACACTCTGGGTTTGAGGCATTAGTTTCAATCACCGAGAGGTTCTGTAGTCCTTTTGCACTTTATTATCTATTACTCAACGTTTAATAGGAAAACATTTATAGTTAGTTTTACTCAGGAATAGTGCTAAATCTTTAATTGTTTAGAATTAAAGCTTACAAAAGATAATAATAATCAACGTTAGTAAAGCGCCCAGCTGATCCTCTCCCTCACCAACGACCCCACCACTGCCAGAGCCAGCCTCTAGGCCCAGCTGATCCTCTCCCTCACCAACGACCCCACCACCGCCAGAGCCAGCCTCCAGGAAAGAATGACGTCACGGAATGGATGAAGCTCAGCCGTCTGAAACTGAACTCAGACAAGACGGAAATCCTCATCATGGGACCACCCCCTTCGGCCTGGGACGACTCCCGGTGGCCACCTGCCCTGGGCACCGCACCCAAGCCAACGGACCATGCACGCAACCTGGGCTTCATCCTGGACTCCTCCCTCACGATGACCAAACAAGTCAACTCCGTCTCATCATCCTGCTTCAACACCCTGCAGATGCTCCGAAAGATCTTCCGCTGGATCCCCTCCGAAACCAGGAAGGCGGTCACCCAGGCCCTCGTCACCAGTCGACTGGACTACGGGAACACCCTCTACGCTGGAACCACAGCCAAACTCCAAGAAAGACTCCAGCGCATACAGAACGCCTCTGCACGACTCATCCTGGACATCCCTCGTCACAGCCACATCTCTGCCCATCTCAAAGACCTGCACTGGCTCCCCGTCAGCAAGAGGATCACGTTCAGACTCCTCACCCACACACACAAGGCTCTCCACGACATGGGCCCGAAATACCTCAACAGACGCCTCATATTCTATACACCCACCCGCCAGCTCCGATCCGCCAGCCTCACCCTCGCCGCCGTCCCACGAATTCGCAAATCCACCGCTGGAGGAAGATCCTTCTCCCACCTGGCAGCCAAGATGTGGAACTCCCTCCCCACCCACCTACAGCTGACCCAGGACCATCTCAACTCAAGACCTGGCTGTTCGAGCAGTAGTGACTCCACCCCCCCCCGGCGCCTTGTGACCCTAGCGGGTGAGCAGTGCGCTTTACACATTTTTTGATTGGTTGATTGATCAAGGTTCTCCCGGCACTGGGGTCCGTCAGGAAGATTAAGTAAACTATTGCCCAGAGTCACATGGTGCTGGGGTAATCTACTGCCGGCACCGGGGTTCGAACCGTGATCCCCAGATTCCAACATCAGCCACCCTGGCCATGATCCCCAGAGCCCGATATCAGTCGCCCGGGCCACGGCGCCACAGCTCTACCTTGATGAGTTGTCCCATGGTCACACTTGTTTAAGGTTTACACTCAGTAGCAAAATGACTGAAATTAGTCACTAATGACCTTTATTAATGAGTCTTAAATCTAGGTACCTGTTCCAATTCTATAGCACTACACACTATACTATATATTGTTCAATGTTTAATAGGAAATGGATTAGAGTTAGATTTGCTAGGGAATAAGGATGATTTTCATGGTAAGCTTTTAGGGGATGAGCTATCCCATAGTTAAACTTATTTAAAGTTTTGCATACCCTGCATACTCATGATGTGTTAATGGAATTTCACAATAGCACTTTAATATCTTGTACTATTAACTTACGAGGAAGGAGGTATCAACGATGTGTTGCTAATATCAATTGTATTTGTTAGAAATTGTGTGATGTAATTGTATTGTCGATGGCTGTTTTTTCTTTTTTTCTTTCTTCTCATATTCTGCTCAATAAAAAATGTATGAAAAAAGAGAGAGTAAAATGACACTAACCATGCCACCAACCTAGATAAAAGTGGTTCAGTAAGGACTGAGTTATTGTGATTTCTATCTGTGCAGCGCATACAGATCTGCTGTGTGTGGTCATAGGCACCTACTGCGAACATAACACTTAAAGCACAATTATGCAGTCATCCAGAAACTGGAATAAACTGCCAGACAGATCCTCCCAAGTCACCTGTGTGTGAATCATGGAGGAAACATACAGAACCCGCCGTAACTGAAGTGGGTACAATAATATTTATAGTGAACCTTTATTGCTACATTATTTTTGAATTAAGGATAGGGTATTACAATTTTTATATATGAATAATACTATTTCTATATATTTTAAGCATTAATTTGTATTTTTTTTTTTATTATTCTAAATAAGTGAATTTTACAATATTTCATTTGAGGTTTTATTTTAAGTCCCTACCTCCATTATTTTCTACTAGCAGCCCGTCCAGACGTTGTCCGGGTATGAATTGCTGCCGGCCAGTAGTATATTGTTTTGTAGGATTTCGTTTAGATAGCATTTCTTATCTGTGACAGGTCTGTGAAACGCTCCGATTCACAGTGCACTGCTGATGCACTTACGAGTGCGCGTTCAGTAGAGTGTGAACTCGAGTTTCCCTACTTTATTTTTCCTTGCAATATTATATAGCGCGAACTCGACAACATGGCATGAGCACAATTTACATTACAGAACACATTCATTTGTGGTAGGCACGGGGAGACAAAGCGATTTGCCTGGAATCACAGGATGTTGAGCGGATTCCGAGATTCGAACGTAGCTCCCCAGCTGTAAAGTTTGCAATTCTAGAACTTGTGGCGGGAGTTGTGTCTAAAAGTGTATGTCGGTGCTGGCCATCAATGAGAGAGACCTGTACATTTTTCAAATGGGTGGTGAAAAAATATGAGTATGTTGCTGGAGATGTGGGCCGCCATGCCACCAATGTACTTACCGGGGGAGGATAAACACCCATTATTCCGGAGCTTTCTTTCCGCATACCATCACTCCGCATACTTTCATTACGAAAGTACCATGACTCCGCAATGCCATTATAACGCATGGCATTACATTATAACGCTATTATGTTTTTAAATGAAATCCGAATTGAACTTTAGCCGTTTTTACCATATGGGAATCGCACATTGAAACTGCCAGCGTGTTAGTGGCAGCCTGCACTTGTGAAGCGCTAGTAATCACATTTTTTTCCCTAAACCTGATTTAATAGGGGGGGAACGATACCTGCAGGGCAGCGAGGAAGCCTGGGCTCAATCTTCATTCCAGACCGCCTCGTTCCGACAGGGTAGCTAGTACCGTTGTGCGGAGGGCGGGTAAGGTGAGAGCCAGGCACTTCCTGTGAATCACTGGAGCGGTTAGCGCTTTAGTGGTTGGATTCGAAGGGCTATTTAGGCGGAGTAACATCACCAGCGAGCTGCGGTAAGGGACGGTGGCAGAGTCCCCCGACCACTTGCTTCACTGAGGTGCCTAAATTATGCTCTATGCGCTACGCTGTGTTGTGTATTTTAATTATAATCTGTCATTACTAATCTGTTTTTAAATGAAATCCGAATTGAACTTTAGCAGTTTTTACCATATGGGAATCGCACTTTGAAACTGCCAGCGTGTTAGTGGCAGCCTGCACTTGTGAAGCGCTAGTATTCACATTTTTTTCCCTAAACCTGATTTAATAGGGGGGGAACGATACCTGCAGGGCAGCGAGGAAGCCTGGGCTCAATCTTCATTCCAGACCGCCTCGTTCCGACAGGGTAGCTAGTACCGTTGTGCGGAGGGTGGGTCAGGTGAGAGCCAGGCACTTCCTGTGAACCACTGGAGCAGTTTGCGCTCTAGTGGTTGGATTCGAAGGGCTATTTAGCCCTCGCCTGAACCCGAGCGTGCAGCGGTCGCGCGCAGGGGAGCCGAAGCTACGCCGAAGAGTAGCCAAAGAGTGGCCCGTCTGCGCCCGTCCACGACAGGACAGGGCTAGAGGCTATGGACTCTGCTCAGGTGGACCGAGCTCTGGATGAGGTACATGTTATTAGGTATACAGCCCGAGCACTGAAAGATCTGCAGACAGCCTCGCTGTCGGGATGTGCTCAGGGCTCCTGGCCGTGCCTGGAAGGCCCTTTTTCATGTCTTAACTGGCATTTTCAGGCCTCCCACACTACCATCACCATCGGCAGACATACCGGGGAAGCCATACTACCCTGTGGCTTGAAGAGCTTTCTCCTGAATATCCGCACCCTGCCCAAACATCACATTGAACTTTGGGACCTTCTTCACACTGTAAAACCGGACATTTGTTTCCTAACGGAAACCTGGTTGAAACCTCACACAGTCCCCGCAATAATGTTGGGGGTCCCTGTGGGATATAAAATTCTAAAACTGGATCGCCCTGACAAAGTAGGGGGTGGCATAGCCATTATGTACAGAGAAGATTTGAAGATTTCCGTGCTTGAACAAAGGAGCTGTTCCTCAATGGAAATTATGATATTTAAGATTAGCTCAGCTTCCAAAACTCACTGGAAGGGAACCTTGGTTTATCGCCCTCCTGGACCTTATTCAGGTTTCACACACTCCCTTATGGAATTACTGGCCCCGCATTTTAAGGCAAATGAAGATTTCATCCTTTTGGGTGATTTTAACACTCATGCAGATATTCCCACGCACCCTGACATTATATCCCTGCTTTCTGATCTATCTTCCTTAGGGCTTGTGATACAGAATAGTGGCCCTACACATATAGGGGGTCATACCTTGGACTTGGTCTTCTCCAACTGTTCCAAAATCCGATGTCGTCCCGTGACTCAAGTAAATTGGTCTGACCATTTTTTGGTCGAATTCTCTCTGTTAGGCATGGAAAAGCCCCTTCAAAAGTCTCCTCTCCCGCCTGTTTGGCACCGCCAATGGCATAAGGTAACAGCAGAGGAGCTACAGAGGGTGTGGAAGAAACCTATTATTTCAGCAATAGACAATGTGGAGTCCGCTCTATTTAAGTTCAACAACTCTCTTGTAGAGGCACTCAATTTGCTAGCCCCTTTGAAACAACACAAACAGTACCCCAGTTCAAAACAAGAGGTATGGTATACAGAACAACTCTGAATAGAGAAACAGGGGTGCAGAAGTCTGGAGAAAATATGGAGGAAATCTCGCACTGAGGGTAGTAAGAAAGCATATCTAGATGCTCAGTCCAGCTACCACAAAAAATATATGGCTAGCTAGGAGGAACTGCCTTACTTTGCAGTTAGCCGAAGCAGGTAACTCATCCAAGGAACTGTTTAAGATTTTACAGACCTTTGTAAAAACCAGTGGCCTGTGAGAACCCTGATGATTTCTCGCAATCTCTTTGCGATGACATCTCTCTGTTTTTTTAGAACAAAATTGAGCTAATTTATGAAAACACCACGAAGGCCACCGAACTCAGAAGTAATACCATCAACACCCCTTCCCTATTCATCAACTTATGATGATAGTTCATTAATGAAGTTTCCTGAAGTTAACGATTCTGATCTCACCTCCCTCATCAGCCAAATTAAAACAGGGTCCCCTGATGATTTTCTACCTGCTAAAATGGTCGCCTCCCTGAGCACCTTGCTCGGGCCAGAAATTCGGTCCGTAAGAAATCTCTCCCTCAAGGAGGGACAGGTGCCTCTAGAGTGGAAGAAGGCAGTGATGAATCCTATCCGGAAGAACGCGGCATTGCCTTGGACGGACTTTTCTAACCTCTGCCCCATCTTCCTTCTGCCATACCTTAGCAAGATCACCGAGAAACATGTGAACACCCATTTATCTAAATACATTGAGGCAGCGGTAGGTCTAGACTATTCTCAATCTGGGTTTAGACCTAACTACAGCACCGAATCTGCCCTCCTCTCCGTGACCGACAACATCAGGATGGCACTGGATGGAGGGGGCTCTATGATTCTGGTGCTGTTAGATTTATCCGCTGCCTTTGACACAGTGTCACATGATATTCTTCTCGGTCGTCTACGGAAGGTGGGGATTGGAGGCTCGGCCCTGTCCTGGCTGGAGAGTTTTCTCTCTGGCCGCTCACAAGGAGTCAGATTGGGCTCCCTTCATTCCATCTCCAGGGATCTCACCAAGGGAGTGCCACAGGGCTCATGCCTATGCCCCACACTTTTTAATGTGTATGTGGCCCCCCTGGCTGACATTGTGAGAGTGCATGGATTCACCCCGGAATCGTTTGCCAACGACACCCAGCTTTTGTTCCCTTTTCAGACCCTCACACCCGCAATTAAAAAATCCTTTGCTGAAGGCATGCGTGCAGTGTCTGATTGGATGGTCTCTAATTGCCTCCAATGCAACGTGGGCAAAACTGAGGTCATGTTGTTCGGGGAGGCCCCCCTCCTGTGGTGTCCTGAGTGTGGCCATTTGATTTGGGGCCGGTACCCTGCCCCAAACAGGCAGTGAAGAATATTGGAGTGCGGTTAGATCAGACACTACTGCTAAAAGAACATGCTAACCAGGTAACCGGATCCTGTTTCTGGGTCATCGGACTCTTAAGGCGTGTGTTCCCATTCCTGCCCGACAGTTATAGAAAGGCCCTTGTCCAGACCCTAGTGGTCAGTAGACTAGACTACTGTAATGGCCTTTTTTTTCAGCCAATGAGGAACAGCTCAGCAGACTACAAGTGGCCCAGAACATGGCGGCAAGATTGGTCCTTAACGCCCCGGCCAGATCTCCCTCATGCCCTCTGTTGAACAAACTCCATTGGTTGCCTGTTCGGCAACGTGTCAAGTTCAAGGTCTGCTGTACAATACACAAGTGTCTCTTTGGCTCAGGCCCTAAATATTTAGCTGAAAAATTCACCCTTTACAGTCCTGGACGCTCTCTACACTCCAGTAACCAGCTGCTGATCCAGGTCCCCAAGATTAGGAAGGTTCGACAGGGAGGCCGAGCTCTATCCTATAAGGGCCCTACACTCTGGAACTCGCTCCCTCTCACTCTGAGACAAAACACCAACTTTCAGACCTATAAGAAATCACTTAAAACTCACCTGTTCTCTGCATCTTAAAATACAGTACAGCCTATGGACCTAGCTAGACACCTTAGCTGTAGCACAAGCGCGGAGATACCCCTTCGGGGGTCGAGTCCTGCGCTATATAAGCAAATAAATAAATAAATAAACGCATGGCATTACATTTTATATGCTTTTACCACGCATACATTTACAACGAAATTCGTTGTAAATGCATGAATGGTAAAAGCATTTTTTTTTATGTTTGGATATGGTAAGTATGGGTATAGGGCTATATGTTTTGGGGTACTGAGGTATATGTTTTGGGGTGTTTTGGTATTTTAAGGGTTCAGATATAGTTTTGGGTTATGGGGTACAGGGGTAGTTTTAGGGTGTAGGGATAGGTATGAGTTTTGGGGTACAGGGGTATTTTTAGGGTTCAGGGCGAGGTTTGGGTTTTGGGGTACAGGGGTATTTTAAGGGTTCAGGGCTAGGTTTGGGTTTTGGGGTACAGGGGTATTTTATGGTTATGGGGTAGGTTTGGGTTTTGGGGTACAGTGGCATTTTTAGGGTTCAGGGCTAGGTTTGGGTTTTGAGGTACAGGGGTATTTTTAGGGTTCATGGCTAGGTTTGGGTTTTGAGGTACAGGGGTATTTATAGGGTTCAGGGCTAGGTTTGGGTTTTGGGGTACAGGGGTATTTTTAGGGTTTAGGGATAGGTTTGGGTTTTGGGGTACATGGTATATTTATAGGGTTAAGATGGGTTAGTGTTTAAGGGTGTTGGGGTATTTTAAGGTGTAAGGGTGGGTTATTTAAAGGGAGCAGGGTGGGATTAGCACACAATGTGAGGCATGGCCTGAAGTGCGGAACGTACCACACGCCCCCAGCGTTTGTCACGCCCCCAGCACACGCCCACAGCACAACGCAGACACGCCCACAAGGGACTACTTTGCTGGCACGGTTCTTTTACCTTTTAAATGTATATGGTTGGCGTCTGCATAGCCTATGTTCTTCTGCTGCAACTGCCCTTTCCAACGCTGTTTTGGGTGTTGTGATTGGTGCTGTGGTTCCTGAGATTACCCGCCTCAAAGGTTTGGGCTCTCTCTTTATTATATTAGTATGGATGTTAGGGTTTGCAGTACCAGTGGTTGGCCATGTGTGGCGCTGGACTTACTACAAAAGTGTTGGTTGCTGCAAAACTGTAACTTACTGCAAAAGTGCAGTTTGCGAATACTGAAAAATAGTAAACTTACTGAAAAGTGCAGTTTGTGAATTAGGCCCTCGGTTCCTTCCACGAATAACTGATTCCCTGCCTCCTCTACCAAGCCTTCATGTTTGAATGACTTTATCAGGACTGCAGTTCCGCCTTCTGTTTAAGAGTCACTCAGTAGTTCGCTTTAGTGAGCATTTTCTAAACACAGCAAAATAATATACATTAAAAAATAATTAATGTAAGCTATATGTAAGAATACAAGGACATTTCTTTATGTTGTCGTTTTCATTCATTTGAAAAACAACACACCTGCCTATGCTGAGCAGCTTTCCTTGAAACAATATTTTGATAATTGTACATGAACAATAAACATGAACAATGGCTTTTGAAATTGCAACGTTTCTTTTAATTTTTTAGCAGACTATTTTGCTTTTTAGTCTTTTGCTTGTTTTTTGGCATGAGAATACAAAAAATACAAAAAAATTGTGTATGAAAGTACTATACATTTACATATAAACAAGAAAAAACACACTTTGGTATGTACATAATTCACTCAAACTAGCATTCAACACATTCTTGGCCATCCAGACATACAAAAAACATTCATACGGGTCCCATCATCATAATACAGTTTGTAATGATGCAAGAAAAATAACAGTTGTAGATTAAAAACGAAAGTGAAACTTTTTTTCAGTTCTTTTAGAAGGAATAATAATCCATCACTCGAATGACACAACCATAACAACAATGATGATATGGGACCGGGTCAGGTCGACGCGTTTCGAACCCTATCCTTAACAGGTTCTCATCAGGACCACAGTGTTACTAAAAGGGGAAGAGGAAAGCAACAATCACTATACTGAACCTGGGAGATCACCATCTCTACCGATGTCCCACTGCACTCAGCCTACCTTAATACGTGGGTCAAAGCTCCTCAAATAGTTTAGAAAGCCGATGTATTCCCATCACAGGGGAGCGAAGAGGTGCTGCGAGAAAAGAATACATGCGTTCAGTCATGCCGACTCACAACATGCTGCCTGTGTCTACACTAAAGCGGGGCTTGCGTGTGCTCACCTTGCAGCGCGTGTGCGCTCACCAAGCAGCGCGTGTGCGCTCACCAATGCTTGTTGGATGGCGCTCGGTCCGCAATTTCTGGATCCGACGCCTCTGGGGATAAAATGTAACGGTAAGCGTTTGGAATCGGGCAGGCGGGAGAGAGCGCAACGGCAGCCGCTTAAAAATCGCGCTGGAGCGTTCCGATGTCCGCTTACCTGAAAAACCAACTTGAACTTTCAAAACAGTCTTTCGAACGTCCTCGCTCCTCACACAGCAACTACTTGCAGGTTACTGAAGCCGTGTTGTCGAATGACTAAAGGTGGAGGTCGCCTCCCAAAGCATGAAGGGAGTTGTAGTTTCATCAAGGAGAATTCTGGGAGATGAAGTCCTGTGGGCTAAATTATGGAAAAGTTTTGTAGATTTCCGAAATTTCGTTCAATCCACTGACTGCTGTATCATACTTCATGATCAAAAGTGCCTCTCTTTGGTTTAATCTTAGTTCTGAATTCCCTCCTCTTGGATCTTTTTCGATTTTGGACAAGACGGTCCATTTGAGGTTATCTTTATCATGCTTATTCATCAACCAGTGGTGTACCAATGGCGCATTCTCCACTTCTCTACGCAGTCTCGATTTATGCTGCGTGATACGTTGTCTGACCTCCTGGGATGTTTTCCCGATGTATAGTTTGGGGCAGGGGCAGACGATCGCGTAAACTACATTCCTGGTTTTGCAGTTGGTGAATGATTCATGCTTCCAGTGGATGTTGTTAAAGGAGAATACTGTTTCTTCCATGGTGTCATGACAACAAATGCAAGTGCCACATTTGTGGTGTCCTTTTGTCTGGGGGAAGCCAAAAAGGCTTGTTAGAGTTGGTGATTGTTTACTAGGTAAGGCTGCCCTTACAATATGATTCGCCACGCTCTTCTCCTTCTTAAATGCAAATAGTGGTAAATTTCTCATGTCCTCATGTAGGTCTTGTACTAGATGCCAATTAAGATTTATCAGCCTTTTAAGTTGATTGGCAGCAGGGCAAAAGGTTGATACACAAACCATTCGATTCTGCTCGACCCTGGCTTTCTTGACCATTAGTGTTTCGCGGGGCGTCCACCATGCTCGCTTAAGAGATTGCTTTAGGAGTTTTCTCGGGTAACCTCTCTGGAGAAGCCTCTCCATAAGTGAATTGGCATGGAGGAAATAATCTTCTTTGTCTGAACAATTCCTGCGGATCCTCAGGAATTGTCCGAAGGGTAAGTTCTCTCTCAAACTCCGGGGGTGATTGCTGGTAAACAGCAAGGCCTTGTTCCTATCGGTTGTTTTTCTAAATAAAGTTGTTGCCAGGTTTCCGTTGACAGGGACAACTTTAACGTCCAAAAATGTGATAGATTGGCTGGACGATGTGTAATTAAATTTAATGTCGCTTGAGCGCCCATTGAGCCAATCAACAAACCTACCAAGGGTTTCTGTAGTCCCAGTCCAGATGAAAAAGATGTCATCTATATACCGCATATAATGCGAGATCTGATGACTGTAGGGATTGTCGTTGTAAATAAATTTCTTCTCATAAAGGCCCATGAACATAATTGCTAGTTCCGGGGCAAAGGGACATCCCATGGCTACTCCCTTCACCTGAAGGAAGTAGTCGGAATCAAAAGTGAAAAAATTCTTTCTCAATGCGAAGGATGCCAGCTGTACAATGAAATCAGAAGGTACTTGGCAAGGTCTGACACGTGTCTCCAAGAACCATGCTAGTGTCTCAAGGGCCTGATCTTGGGGAATCTGCGTGTACAAAGACACGACGTCTAGCGTTACTAAGAGCTGGGAACCTTGTTCAAAGGGGACTGTACTAATTCTTTGGAGGAAAGCCGTGGTGTCTTGAAGATGTGCTGGAATCTCTTCAATGAAGGGTTTCAGAAAAAATTCGATATACTTGGCCACTGGTTCTAGTAAGGACTCACACCCAGAAACTATGGGTCGTCCTGGTGGATTCAATTCATCCTTATGGATCTTAGGTAATAAATAAAAGACTGGAGTTCGTGGATTTTTGTTCTGTAAAAAATTGAGTTCCTTCGGTCCAATGAATCCTAGATCAAATCCTTTCTGAATTACTGAAAAAAGTTCACTCTGAATTTCGAGTGTAGGATTCTTTGTGATGCGTCTGTAGCATGAATTGTCATCCAATTGTCGAAGTGCTTCCATTTTATATTTATTGATGTCCCATATAACTACAGCTCCCCCCTTGTCTGCCTGTTTGACTACTATGTTTTTATCATTTTTCAAGGTGGCCAAAGCTTCTTTCTCTGCTTTGGCGAGATTAAATTTGACAAAATTCAGCTTCTTTTCAAGTGCTGATATTCCTGAAAGAACTGTGCGTTCAAACGTAAGTATCTCTTTGGGAATTTTTGAGCCGGCTGGGCAAAAGGTGGATTTCTTCCTTAATCCCGTCACTTCTGTTTGATGTTCCTCGCATATATCGGAGAAGAATGTCTTTAATCTTAACTTACGACAAAATTCCAAAGTTTCTAACTTCATCTTAGTGAAGTCTGTAAGTCTCGACGGGACAAATCCAAGGCCCTTCGTCAAGATAGATGTTTCAGCTTCATTTAAAATCCTGTCAGATAAGTTAAAGATGGATGGAAGGTCTAACTCTTGTAGAACCGGGATCGTGTCCTCATTTCCCATGGCTGGACGGGACGTGACCGACCTCTCGGTTTCTGCGGGCCTTGTCCTAAAAAAGGTGCCTGGTTTTGTTGTTGGCGTTGTCCCTGGTCTTGTTGATTGCCTTGCCTATTTTG